>NW_028274813.1:61310000-62627500 GCF_037043125.1 Eumetopias jubatus
TGGGGTGAGGAGGGGGAGGGAAACTTCACTGGGTGGTATTCAAGAGCCTGGTGGTGTCCAGAGAGGCGAGGCCGGGACTGAACCAGAGTCCTGCTTCCATCTCTGGGACCATGAACTCTGAACACAGATTTAAAACTCTGATGACTGATTGACTATAAAGTTCTTTAAACCTCTTGGAAGGAAGTATACAGACAAAATACTATCACTTTATTATGATGTCATAAATGATCCCACTACATTACATTAGACTCACCATCTCCTATATCCTGCTTTCGTCAGTCTCTGGTATTTTGGGGAGATTTCAATGATCTCATGTTGTCTTTAGTCAATGAAACAATCCTACTGAGGAAGAGAAATGCCCTTCCTGACTTGGGAACATCCTGTCAAGTGTGGGATGTGTTTCCTCCATACCATGTCTCTCCGATGCCATTAGCACCCACACAGTTGTCCGGCCTTTTAGAGAATGATTAAATTGGCCAAGATGGATTTCCCCATCTAGCTGAGAGTCAGCACTGTCTAGAAGACAGAAGATTTCACTCCTGACTCATAGAATGACTTTTCTCCAAACATTTACATGCATCCTTTGGTCTTTTTAGTTTCTCTGTTAAGATATTTGTGTTTCTTTTATCACGGTGAGGCAGAAAAGGACAGTATTTTGAAGACTGAAAACTAATTTCAGGAAGATTAAATTTAATTACTCTGATGCATTTTCATTTCCACTTTCAAAAATTTACTTAAAATTTCTGCCAGGGTTCTAGATCCAGTTCATGTACAGGGCGTAATCTGCTCACACTGGGAAAGTATGTAAATGCTTTCAGGCTCACAGATACCATTTAATAACTAGAAGAGAAAGAATAAGATGAGGGGACTGTGGAGGCTTGAAAATTTGTGTAGCCTTTCCATGGCTGCATTGATTCACATAGCTTCTGTTTTAGCACAGAGCCACATACAACTGTACACTGTGACTATTGATTTTGTTTTCTGGAACAATCTTGTCAGTTCAAAATAGACAAAAGACCCAGGAACAGAAAAAGACACCTTGGATATCTCCAGTTAATGTTTCAGGGCATCTATACAGCTCTGCAGTGGAAGGGCTTATATAGTAAATGAAACTGAATAGAGACATAAAAGAGACTTTTCCAATTTATACCTAGTATTTGATAGTATAGTAATTAAGAGCAACGAGCTTTGAAGTCAGGCTGCCTGGGTTCAAATTCTGGTTCCACTATGTCAGAACTGTGTGACCTTGGGAAATTTACATTTCCTCTTTGGGCCTGTTTCATCACTGGTAGAATGGAGATACAAATTGGGTTATTATGAGGATCAATGTAGATGCATTTAGCTACAAAGCCCATGGAAAAATACTCAATAAGTACTAGGTATTATTAGACAGTACAGCCTGGATTAGGACATTTAGACCTCCCAAACCTCACTGTATCCACTCCCCCCAAAAAACAAAACAAAACAAAACAAAACAAAACAAAACAAAAAGGAAAGAGAATCAAAACAGAAGAAAAAGAAAGGAAAGAGGTTCTTTTGGTATTGTCACAGACTTGGGTGATTTTTGTGTTAATCTCTCTGTCAACACTTGTTAATAACGAGTAAAATGTAAGCTTTCAGGTTAAGAAGACAAAAGGAACACATGCATCTAATATTAATCCCACATGAGATCCCAGTAAAACTATAATACAGAGCCTTCTAAAATGACAAACCCACAAGAACTTGGAGAACAAGAAGGGAGATAATAGCAATAAAATCTGGACGCTTTTGGAAAGGAGACGGACAGGTGGTAACTAACATTGCATATCCAACAAAGTTAGATTTGAAGAGGGGTAAGCTAAGAACCAACTTGATTTCTCAAAATACTCCAGAACTGAAAGCAAAGGAGGCGCACTAAATGGAAGTCTATGTCCTACCTCAGGAGAACTGGGTAAAAGCTGTTAAAGAAGCATCAGATTCCTAAATTTGCCCTCCCACCCCACATCCATATTGCTTCTGCTGGGGTCGGGGCAGGAAGTCTGAAGGTTCATTACTGGGATGTGGTAAATCAAAGGATCTCTAGACTGGAGTACCAAGCACATTTGACAGTGTGCATACTATACTGAAAATAGGGATTACGTGAATATATGCATACTGAAATTAGAATGTAGAGAAACTCAGACCCGTTTCCTTCCTTGGCTCTCAGAAACACTAGCAGTAGTTAAGTCCTTTACCCTGCAGGCAAGATACTGGAAACTCTCCTTTGGGGAATCTGACCAGGCAAAGAAAAAAACCCTAGATATACTGATTGGGAATTCCCCAACAAATGGCCCACCCAGATCACCCTACTGTGAAGTCAACAGCCAATAATCCCACCTACACACTCAGAGCTTCTAATCAGCTCTTTAGATTATGTTTAATCCTAAATAGATAGCAAAGAATTATCACAGGGTGGAGAGCCTGTGAAATGGAAGAGTATAAAACAAGGAAAACTAACAAACAAAAGAGTATAAAGGGAGAAGGCAAAAACCCTACAAAAACCTATCATTAAAATCCTATGAGATAATGGGGTGCCTGAGTGGCTCAGTTGGTTGAACCTGACTCTTGATCTCAGGGTCATGAGATAGAGCCCCCTGTGAGGCTCCCCGTTAAGCAGGGAGTCTGAAATTCTTTCCCTCTGCCTCTCCCCTGCATGCGTGTGTGTACGTGCTCTCTCTAAAAATAAATAAATCTTAAAAAAAAATCCCATGAGACCATGCATTCATTATGCTTTTATTTTTTTAAAGGAAGAAAATAAAGAAGGGCTCTTAGGAATTAAAACATGGCTGCTACCATGAGTAAAAAAAAAAAAAAATCAACAGAAGGGTAGGAAGAGAACACTGAAAAGGCTTCCCAGAAAAGGAGATAAAAAATAGATAAACAATAGATAAAAAAGAGATTAAAAAATAGATAAAAAATAGATAAAAAAGAGATAAAAAAATAAATTTAGAGGACCAGCCTGGAAGATCTAACATGTGAATAAGAGAGAGAGAGAGAGAGAGAGAGAGGTAGAGAGGAAGGAAGGGAGGGAGGGAACGAACAGGGAAAACAGAGAGGAGTCATCAATGAAATAATCAAAGAACATTTCCTAAAACAGAAAGATAGTGAGTTTTTAGATTGAAATAGTCCATGGGGTACCTGGGTGGCTCAGTTGGTTAAGTGTCCACCTTTGGCTCGGGTCATGATCCCAGAGTCCGGGGATGGAGCCCCGCATCACTGGGCTCCCTGCTCAGTGGGGAGACTGCTTCTCCCTCTCCTCTGCCCCTCCCCCCTGCTTGTGCACGCTCTCTCTCTCTCTCTCAAATAAAATCTTTTTTTTTTAAAGAATGAAATAGTCCATTGCATACCCAACTCAATGAATGGCAAACAGACCATATCAAGCCACACTACTATAAAAGCTTATAACACTGGAGACAAAAAGACAATTCCAAAGACTTCCAGAAAGAAAAAAGCAGATCATATAGAAAAGATCAGGCGACACAATGTCTTCAGATTTCTGCTTTTCCCATAAGCAGCCTGAGGCGATCTCTGAAAATGGTTACTTGACCCAGAAAACCCTACAAAATCATACAAATCAAGAGGTTCAAATCTTCGTGTTCACTTTAAGAACACACATGAAACTGCCCAGGCTATCAAGGGTATGCAGATCTGAAAAGCCACCAAGTATCTGAAGGATGTCACTTTGCAGAAGCCATGTGTGCCATTCCGTCGCGACAATGGTGGAGTTGGTAGGTGTGCCCAGACCAAAGAGTGGGGCTGGATGCAGGGTCGGTGGCCCAAAGAGTGCTGAATTTTTACTGAGAGAGTCATGCTGAACTTGAGGGTTTAGACGTAGATTCTCTGGTCACTGAGCACATCCAGGTAAACAAAGCCCCCAAGATGCGGCATAGAACTTACACGGTTCATGGTCAGGTTAACCCATACATGAGCTCTCCCTGCCACACTGAGATGCTCCTTCCTGAAAAAGAGCAGAGTGTCCCTAAGCCAGAAGAGGAGGTTGCACAGAAGACAAAGATAGCCCAGAAGAAACCAAAACTTATGTCTCAGGAGTAAATTCTGCATAAAATAAATGCAAATAAAATTTTTAAAAAATGTTTTCAGATTTCCAACACTGGAAACAAAGCACTGTCTTCAAAATTCTGAAGGAATATTATTTCTAACCTAGAAATCTATTTTCAGCCACTCTTTCATATATAAGAATAATACAAAGACACTTTCAGACATGGATGTGTTCCAAAATTTTACTTCCCACGCACCTTTCCTTATGAAGCTCCTGGAGAATGTTTTCCGCCAGACACCAACCCAAGAAAGAGGAAGGCAGGAAATAGGAGAGAGGCAATGGGAAGCGCAGGAGGATGGTGAAGAGATTCCAGGATAAGGGCTGTGTATAAGATTCAGAGGGCAATCAATCCAGATTGGAAAGTAACTTGAGAGATGGCCACACTGGGGACAGTCATCACCACGATCCCCACTGCCATGACATCGGCATTTTCATTTGCGCACAGAGTTATACTTGGCTGTCTTACCACAGTCTGGAGTTACTATACTCCCACTTCATGCCCTGCTGCTGATCAGTGAAGACTGCATTTTACTGAAAAGGCAAGAAAATTTTACTTTGAGCTACTTCTAAACGCTGGAGGAGATCCACATGAGTTTAGAGGCAGTAAAAACACAGCCTGCCGTGTTTGACCGTATTTCTGTCAAATGTACAACTGATTCATAACTACAACTCTGCCAGATGCCCTCACTGTGGTAAAAACCTCTGTTTCCTAAGACTCGTGCATAACCCTGAACCCTTACCTTCCCAGAAGGGGCTCTTAGAAGCTCTCAGAGAAGCCATGAACCAAAGATTCTGTTCACATTCTCTGGGGAATTGTCATCTAATAGCGACAATACTGCTCTTTCCTCACACACCTAGGGCTGAGCTTGCTACTCAGTTTTTCACACCTAAACAAAGAAAAGCAAGGAAATTATTTACACCATACTCAGGCTGTGGGCATGGGGGAAGAAGAGGTTAGCAGGAGGAAGAAAAATAGGGCACAAAGAAAGCCTCTTAATCTGACTGGCAGGTACAGGAGAGTCAGTTTTATTATTACTCTGCACGCTATACATTTAAAGTGTTCTTAATGACATGTTACATACACACCGGAGGCTTTGTAATATGAATCATATGAAGGTCCCAATAGTCTACCATTTTTGAGGTACAAAGAGCAACCTCATATGTTTAAATCTAACAGTTCAGGGGGTGCCTGGGTGGCTTAGTCGGTTAAGCGTCTCTCGGTTTCAGCGGGTCATGATCTTGCGGTCCCGGGATCAAGCCCCACGTCAGGCTCCAGCTCAGTGTGGAGTCCGCTTCAGATTCCTTCTCCCTTCCCCTTTGCCCCACCCGGCTCACAAGTGCACGCACTCTCTCTCAAATAAATAAATAAATAAATACACTTGATCTTAGCCAAAGGCCAAGAAGTGATCTCTCAAATAAATAAATAAATAAATAAATAAAATCTTAACAAAACAACAGTTCAGGCTCAGCAATGTACCTGTGCCCTTGATGCAAGTCAAGAGCCTAAGTTTCCCCATTTGCAAAATGCAAAGTGAAAAAATAAAACAGAGAATTTCTTTGATGTAATGAACTCTCATAATTGCAAAACTCTCATATTATGTATGCCCAGTACAATAATTCTTGTCCTCTAAAAAGTTAAAATGTAACACTAATGGGGAAATTCCTTTGTGTTTCCCAGAGAAAAGATCCAGCAAATATTATATTCATATAACTATAGTTTAATGTAACGTAACAACGAGAACTTAGGAACAGTTTTTAGAAATCCCCAAACCCTCACATTTCCCTCACTTTTGCTTTTCTTAGCAGAAATAGGGGCACAGAAACTGGAAATGACAGGAAGCAATAACGGGGATGTGATTTGAAGGAGAGGTGTAAGAGGAAGAATTACATATAAAATGAGACAAGTGCGCTCACTATTCTCTTATCAAGGCGGAGATATGGGTGGACTGAGTTGGTTCTTGATAGAAGAGCTATTATGAGGCTCTTTTTCCAAGTACACAGATTAAAAATTCATGTAAACTAAAAAGAAGAATCTTCTACTTTTCTCCCTTTAGCTATAATTTACTAGGCAATTCTGATGTGTCAGAAGCACTTTAAATGTCTTTATATACATCATCATTTCATCCTCATAGATGTCCTATGATTTTGGTACCATTATTACCACCCTGCTCCTAATGCCCTTTTACAAATGAGGTAACAGAGGCTCAGTAAGGTGAAGGAAATAGCTCATGGTCACAGGTCAGTAAACAGCAGAGCCAGGTTTCAAACCTACGTTAATTCTAACCTCAAACCCATTCTCTGAATCAGTAACCCTCATATTAAATACCTCTTCATTCTAACTCCTTTCTTTTCAAAATGTTCCCTTTGTAATCCTGCCCTTTAATCTATAGCTAACTGTGATTATAATTTTTCCAGTAGCATCTACTGCTCCCTCCTGAGTGAGTTGTGGGAAATCCCTAGGTACTTTTGTTTGAAGATCTAACACTGTATTTCTCATACTAGGGTATACACAAGCAGGATTTGGCAATATATTGGGGGTACCCGGAAGCCCAGAGGACTAACAAGCACATCCTCCTGGACTGACAATTTTACTTCAGGTTTTTTTTTGTTTTGTTTTTTGTTTTTTTTTTCCTCCTTGTTTTTTATTTGAAAACAGAGATGCTATGATACCTGCAAATGCAAGATCTACATTTTTTTTTTAAGATTTTTTTTTTTTATTGGTTTATTTGAGAGAGAGAGCATGAGAATGAGAAGGGGGAAGGGCAGACGGGGAGAAGTAGAAGCACACTCCCTGCTGAGCAGGGAGCCTGATGCAGGCCTCAATCCCAGGACCCTGGGATCATGACGTGAGCCGAAGGCAGTCGCGTAACCAACTGAGCCACCCAGGCACCCTTAAACAACAGAAACTTATTTCTCACAGTTCTGGAGGTCGGGAAGTCTGAGATCGGGGTGCCAGCATACTCAGGTTCTGGTAACAGCTTTCTTCCTGGCTTACAGATAGCTGCCTTTTCACTGTGCCCTTGGCATGGCAGAGAGAGAACTCTGTCTCTTCCTCTTCTCATAAACACACTAATCCCATCATGAGGACCCCCCATGACTTCATCTAAACCTAAACATTGGTGGTTAGGGCTTCACATGTGAATCTGGAAGGGGTACACACGAATCGGATCTTCTGTTCTTGTTTTTCATCCACTCAAGGCCTGATCTAACCAATTCATAACACGCTGCCAAGCTGGCATTCAAATGCTGAAAATGTGATCATTCGCTTTGAAAAAATATTGTTTGTTTTCAGGGAAGCAGAACATCTCTGAAAGAAGCACAGGATGTGGATTGAGTGTAGTACTAGACAGCTGTTAACCTCTGGGCAAGTCACTTAGCCTCTGAGCCAGTTTCCACATAAGTGACAAAAATAGGGCGCCTGGGTGGCTCAGTCATTAAGCGTCTGCCTTCGGCTCAGGTCCTGATCCCAGGGTCCTGGTATCGAGCCCCGCATCAGGCTCCCTGCTCAGCGGGAAGGCTGCTTCTCCCTCTCCCACCCCCCCTGCTTGTGTTCCCGCTCTCGCTGTGTCTCTGTCAAATAAATAAATAAATAAAATCTTTAAAAAAAAAGTAAAACAACAAAAATACAATTACTTACTCCAAAAAAATATGTGAGGATAAAATCAGACAGTATCTATGAAAGGACTCAGGAAGCTTTAAAAGACTACATATTGTTATTGTTAGGCTATGAAAGCACACAAAGGTGGTACATTGATACACAGCTTTGACAGACCCTAAAAGATTAAGATGTTAAGAGAATTAAGTTTTCAGGAAAATAGACTGGACGTATATTTTCAAAGATCCTTTACTTTAATTCCTTGATTTAAGCACATCTATTTCTTCTTAGTTCCACTGTCGTCAGTTCAGTTCAAGATGCCATTAGGTCTCCTGATTGGTCTTTTTTTTAAGACTTTATTTGACAGAGAAAGAGAGAGAGCGAGCACAAGCAGGGGGAGCGGCAGACAGCGGGAGAAGCAGGCTCCCTGCTGAGCATGGAGCCCAATGTGGGGCTTATCCCAGGACCCTGAAATCATGACCTGAGCCGAAGGCAGACACTTAACTGACTGAGCCACCCAGGCGCCCCGTTTCCTGGTTGGTCTTGCAACCAGGTTTCTAATGGACCACTGCCAGGTTACTTTTCCTGCAACATTGCTTTCTTCTTGTCGTTTTCCTATGCATCCCACTTTCTGGGATTCATCCCAATTTCTGGGATTGGTAGACTATCCTAACCTGGAGGTGTGAACAAATCCAGAACTACCTGGTGAGGGGAGGGCTAGATATGCAGGTGTGGAAATTGCAACACAGAACAACATACACAACACAAAAGTGTAACATTACACTTTTGCGGGAAGATGAGATCACGGACTTTGGAGTCAGATTGGCATTTGAATTCTGGATCTGTTATTTGTATCTATTTATTCTAGGAAATGGTTTAATTGCACCTCAATTTATAAAATGGAAATTTAATTGCTTACTTCATAGGGTTACTTTAGCATAGTGTCTAACTTCACGTATGTCTTCGTTTCTGTCCCTTCATATAAAACAGATAGAAAAATAAGATGTTAATAAGAAAAAAATGATTATGTGCTTGTATATTTAGAGTTTTGTTTGCTACACTTAATAAGCAGGTATTATATCTAAAGTTCAAGAAGATAAAAAGGCTACATTGGAAAGGGGAACAACTTAATAACACAGTTCACATCTGTTCCGCAAATACATCTTTTGACATATTCAGCTATCTCCCTGGTTAAAACATCAAATGTAAATCTATGGTTAAACTGTAAATTAAGCTTGAGACTTACATGGTCATTTCTGCCTGTAGACTAGGATGGATTTGAAAGAAACAAAGCTGGAGATGAGAAAGCAGTCAGGAGGATATGGTAGATATTTAAGCAGATGCTAATAAGGATCTGAAGAGAAGGCTATGGAACAGAGGGAAGGAAGAGAACTGATTTGAGAAATAATTAGAAAGTAAAATTGCCAAGACTTGGGGAATGACTGGATTTGAGGGTTATGGAGAGGGAGGAGTCACAGATCACTCCCAGGTTTCTACGTTGGCTGGCCGGAAGAACAGTGGTCATCGTCTGTAGGAGAAGAGGTTCAGTTGTGGACATACTTAGTTCAAAGTACTTGGCTAGGGTCAAGATGTAGATTTGGAACTTGACAGCACACAAAGTAGATGAGATCAACCAAGGTGGAGCCTGAGACAGAACTTCAGGGAAGATAACATTTCAGGGGGAAAGAGGAGCTGAAAAATAAGAGATGAGAAGGAATGGTCGGAGTGCAAGGAGAAAGATAAGAGGATGGACCCACAGAACTCACAGTTTCAAGACGAAAAAAATAAAGTACCAAATATAAGAGAAAAGGTCAGAATGTTTACATCTCCCCGCAAAATTCGCATGTTGAAATCTAACCCCTCATGTGATATGATCTGGAGGTAGGGGTCTTTGGGAGGTGATGAGGTTCTGGGGGCAGATCCCTCCTGAATGGGATTAGTACCCTTATAAAAGAGGCCAGGGAGATCTCTCTCGCCCTTCTGCCACATGAGGACACAGAGAAGAGATGGCTATCTATGAACACAGAGTCAGGCCCTCCTCAGACACTGAATCTGCAGTGATATGAACTTGACTTCCCAGCATCCAGAACTGTGAGAAATAAATGCTTGCTATTTATAAGTTACCCAGTTTATGGTGTTTTTGTTATAGCAGCTCAAACAGACTAATACAAGGACTAAAATATGTTCACTGGAGTCGACAATTAGGAAATGACTGATGGCCTCAGCGGCATCAGTTTCAATGCAATGATGGGGGCTAAGCCATCCCTTAGGGGTTAGGGAGTAAATGGCTCAGTCTTTTGAGAAGTTTAGATGAGGAAGAGAAGCTAGAGCAAGCTAGCTGTCTATGAGTTACTGATTAAAGCAAAGGAGATCCAGGGGCGCCTGGGTGGTTCAGTTGGTTAAGCGTCTGCCTTTGGCCCAGGTTATGACCTCAGGGTTCTGGGATCAAGTCCCTAGTCAGGCTCTGTGCTCAGTGGAGAGTCTGCTTGAGGATTCTTTCTCCCACTCCTTCTGCCCCTCCCTCTGCTTGTGTTTTCTCTCTCTCTCTCTCTCTCTCTCTCTCTCAAATAAATAAATCTTAAAAAAAAAAAGGAGATCCAAAGAATCAAAAAAGCATGACACAAAGAGCCCAGAGTAGTATTTCAAGAAAGACAGAATAAATACATCTGTTATAGAAGAAAGAACATGGAGTTTGGAAGGAAGTGTGTCTAATCCTGTGATTTTACCACCTAGGAGCTATGAGACAAGTTACTTAACCCTTTCTGACCCAGAGTTTCCTCATCCTTAAGAAAGAAATACCACTTTTTCTTTTTTCTTAAAATATGTTGCATTATTTGTTTCAGAAGAAAAAGAAGAAGATAGCAGGAGAGGAAGAATGAAGGGGAGTAAGTCAGAGGGGGAGACGAACCAGGAGAGATGATGGACTCTGAAAAACAAACTGAGGGTTCTAGAGGGGAGGAGGGTAGGGGGATGGGTTAGCCTGGTGATGGGTATTAAAGAGGGCACATTCTGCATGGAGCACTGGGTGTTATGAACAAACAATGAACCATGGAACACTACACCAAAACAAATGATGTAATATATGGTGATTAACATAACAATAAAAAATTTTTAAAAAAGAAAGAAATACCACTATCTGTGGAATTGTTGTGAAAATTAAATGAAACCCTGCATATAAAAGTGCCTTACACGGGCACCTTCTGCTTGCTCCACAGAACATACTCAACAAATAGCAGCTCCCATTTCCCCACAGAAGTCACTGGTAACATTGAAGAGCATCATTTCAATTAAGCAGTGAAGATGATGGTAAGTTGCCCCCGGTTAAGGCATTCAGTTACGAAAGACTAAAAATAGGGAACAAGAATTGAAAGAGGAAAAGGATTTGAGAGAGTTAACCTTGTCTGAAGTCTAAAAAGGATGAAGCAAATAAAGTGCCAAGAGGGAAGTGAGGCCAGGGGAGCCCTCGCATCTTAGTAGAATTAGCATATGACCCCAAAATATTTGAGATAGAGATCTCTCATTGGTCTTTGAAAAATGCAATTTGCACCAGAGATGGAACCTGTGGGAGGCTGGACATGGAAAAGATCACAGGGCAAATGAGCCACCTCATGAAGGAGTTTTGATGGAGCTGATACCTGATGCTGTTGATCATTTCAGCAAAGATCTAGGAAACAAAATATTTAGGAAAATTAATTTCCAAAGATTCCAAAGATTTGAATTCAAGCATCCTTGGGCCTGTTAATGAATGTGAAGCACACAGCTAGGGAATTTGTGGGTAGAAAACATTCCTTAATTGCACAATCTCTAAACCTTTCCATCTGATTCTAACTATAATAGATGTGCAAACAAACATACTTCTCAATTTTTCCAACCCTTCAAAGACATATTTCATTCTAATAATGAGTCTTGACATGATAGCTTTCTTAGATAAATTCAAAGTTATTTCATGGGGCACCTGGGTGGCTCAGGCAGTGAAGCAGCTGCCTGCAGCTCAGCTCATGATCTCAGAGTCCTGAGATCGAGCCTCGCATCGGGCTCCCTGCTCAGCAGGGAGTCTGCTTCTCCCTCTCTGTCTGCCTGCCGTTCTGCCTGCTTGTGCTCTCTCTCTCTGTGTGTGTCAAATAAATAAATAAAATCTTAAAAAAAAATAAGTTCAAAGTTATTTCAGGTGGGGGGGTATGTGTATAAAGTTATCAATATGTCTGATTACAATATCAGTTATCAATATACTGATTACAAGGAAAACCTAAGCTTTAAAGAATTTAGAACTGTGCAGTCACAAGGCAAGATAATGGTATAATGGAATCCAATGCTATTCTTTTTCCAAATCTCTCTTCCTAATAAATATAAGAAATGCAACCTTGTCTTCAAAATACAGGGCACGGACTTCTTACCACCTGCACATTTACTGACCACAAATCAAGGTGGAAGAATCACTGCATAGAAAAAAAGAAAGAAAAGATTCTGTGATGATTTAAAGGGAAAAGAAAACTAGGAAAAACTTGCCATGTTTCGCTGTACAGAAAGAGAGAGAGGGAGGAAGGGAGGGAGAAAGGAGGAAAGAGAAGGAAAGAAGGAAGGAAGGAAGGAAGGAAGGAAGGAAGGAAGGAAGGAAGGAAGGAAATAGAGAACTCTTTAAAGGCAAAGAAAAAATCCTCCAATTACTACTGAAGGTGAAGAAAGAAGCTGTAAGTGAATTTTAGAGCAGCTTAACACAGCTAGTCTGAGAAAGACAAAGATTGGGTTTCTCCACAAAATCTTCCACCCCATGGAGATGACTGCAAGCTTTCCTTAAAGGAAAGGGCTGCTCTCTGGCAATGATGGAACATGGCAACTGACTTTATTATAGGAAATTAATTTTGACAAACATCCGAATTAAGCTTAGTAGACAAGGCCACTGTCTGGAGTTGAGCTGGCTGTGCACTGCACAACTCTAGGGCAACATTCACAGACGAAAATGTGAGAGACACCCTGTGGAGTTATGCACAGCAACAGCCCTGATGACAGGTATGTATTAAAAACAATTTGAGCTCCAAGAGGGCAGGGAGTTTTTTCTGTTCCATTCACAGTATCCCTGGCACAAAGAACGGGGCCTGGTGCTTCAGATGATCAATTAAAATGTGCTGCATGAATGAATACACTAATGAATGAAAGAAAAAGAGAAAACGGAAGTTTGAGAGCAGAGGGGAAGTATATGTTAGAGCAGGATTCCTTACATTCCTTGGAATGTAATTCCCACCTGTTACAAAGGAGGAGAAAGAAGGGAGGACAGAACCAGTTTTGAACTGTCTTGCCAAGTTTTATTTTGCTCTGGCATGGACTATTAAGGGTCAAGCAAAAGTTATATAATAAAGAAGGGTGGAAAGACCATGTTAACATAGATAGGAGATTTTCTTCTTAGTTAACAGGCTAAGTATGTCAAGAAAAGTTCACTCAATTGCTTTCTTTCTATCAAAAGTATCTGCATGTCCGTACCCATACAGGGAGGTGGAAGTCGGCAGAAAAGAGAGGACTTTCACTATAATATGAACCCCCCCAAATAAATTCTTGAACACATAAGCAAGTAATAGGAAACACTGCAGAAGTGATCTCTAAATTGTTATATGCTACCATAGCCTTAGCTGTTTTTATTACCCAAGTAATAGAAACAGAGTTCATAAAGATTAACCAATTAATGTCTACTGACCATACTCTGAACTTCAGCATATATACAAAATATGTAACATATTATTCCTTGTGTATACTTGATTTTCATTCTGTTCTATTTATCAGGTTTCAACTAGACCTAAAGTTCTGTTTCCTTAAAACCCTCGACATCATCTTTACATGATCCCATAAATATATATAGAATTTCTAAGGACATGGGCTATAGCTGTTTCTGTGGCATTTCTTTTTTTTTTAAGATTTATTTATTTATTTTTAGAGAGCATGCGTGTGCATGGGGGAGGGGCAGAGGGAAAGGGAGAGAGAGAGAGTCTTGAGCAGACTCCCCACTGAGCATGGAGCCTGATGTGGGACTTGATCTCATGGCCCTGAGATCATGACCTGAGTGGAAACCAAGAGTCAGATGCTCAACCGACTGAGGCACCCAGGTGCCCCGCTGTGGAGTTGCTTTACACAGTCAGAGCATTTTTAAAAAATTTCAGCTACAAAAGTTTTTTTTTTTTTTTAAGATTTTATTTATTTATTTGACACAGAGAGAGAGAGAGCACAAGCAGGCAGAACGGTAGGCAGACAGAGAGGGAGAAGCAGGCTCCCCGCTGAGCAGGGAGCCCGATGTGGGGCTCGATCCCAGGGCCCTGGGATCATGACCTGAGCCGAAGGCAGACGCTTCACTGACTGAGCCACCCAGGCACCCCCAAAAATTTATTTCAAGAGAGCTGATGCCTCTCTATGTCCTATTATGATTCCTCTGATGACATATCACAAACAATTCTCACCGAGAAAATCTGTTAAAGTTGCTCTAAATTCTGAGCATTACAAAGGTACTTACTGACCCATATTTTTTCTGTTCACAATTTGTTTTCTGCCATGGTTTTGGCACACACCATCTGTAACTTCCATTAAAACAGAAACCAAACAAAACAAGAACACATAGCTCTTCGCTGTATAAAAAAATCTATAGTTGGCTTCTCTGGGAGGAACCACTCCTACTCACAGCCACCTGATGTTTATCAGGATATACCAGTTGAGAGCTGAGAAAAATAAAGAGTGGGAAGTTCCCTGTAACCAAAACAAAAAATGTTACAGATACTTATGTGATCCTTAGCAACACCTGTCTCTTATCTACTGTCTGTTTAGGAGTTCAGTAAGTTGTAGAACCCACCAGATAAAGGACAACTGGTATATATTCTCTTCATGTGGTAACATGATATACCAAGTCAATAAAGCTTTATTTTTGTATGGGTAATAAGTCCACATGGTTCAAAATCCAAAAGAAACCAACGGGTATTCACTGAAAAGTGTCCTTCCCACCCTAACCTCTAGCCACCTAGCTCCTCCCCCCAGGGGCAATGAATACTATCTGCCTCTTGGGTAGCCTTCTCAAAAGACATGAACCAGCAAATGTGTGTGCATTTTCTTTCCCCTTTTTTGCACAATTGGTGGCATAACATATACCACTTCTAGGTAGACTCTTAAGCATTTCTCCCACGATGCCCACTATCCCACAGGGATAGGGATTAGGCTTCTTCTGGCATGTTGTGGTTGTTTTGATAGAACAAGAGCAGCTTCCTCAAGTGCTGTGTTGTGAAGGAGTTTGAGGCCAGCAGGCTTAGAAAGTATGTTGTGAATGTTTTTTAATATCTGCGACAGCCATCTATTCCTGTCCTGTGCCTTACTTTATCTGCTACATGCTGCTATTGTAAGAATTACCACACTTTATTATGCTTGGGAAGGGGTGTCTGAAGGTAGGTACCATGCTCTTTTATGTATATAATGCAAGATGCCTACCCAGCCCAGGGCCTAGCAAGTAATAGCATTTAATTATTTATTTAGTAAATTATTAGTACATCATTAGTAAATATTAGTAAAATATTAGTAAATATTTATTATTGAGTGAATCCCACAGCAAAATTCCCAATGTGTGGGGACAATGAGAAAGCTTTTCATATTCCTGAATGAGCTACTTCCCTCCACGCAAAGATAGACTTACCAACCTTGGAATTGTAGATGTAGCATGATGGTGTCTTTGAAACATACATGACAGTGTGTTCCCTGTCCCTATCAGAATTTACAGCAAGGCCATCTGGCACTCAACCTGCTTGAGAAAAAATACTTCTACAGAACTTTACATAGGATCCCATGTGCATAATCACCTGGTTTCCAATCACTGCCATCTAAAGAGAAAATGGTTGTATAACATGATTTCTGAAACAAAGGTAAGGTGGGGAAGGAGGTCAGGTGATGGTGAAATAAAACTGAACGGAAACATCATGAGTGAAAAAGAAAGTTTATGATTATTTTTTAAAAATCCAGTGAATGAGAAAAATTAACTAAGAACATTTCAACTGAACCTCACTCATTTAAGACTCTATCTGCTAATCATTCTCAAACTTCCATTTTCCATATAAGTATTGTTATATACAGTACATGTAGGAATCATGGTATTTTTTTAGGGGGGAAATAACTGAAATGAAAAGCCTGACACACACTACAGGCTAATGTCTTCATGCCCTTTAAATACATGCATTTATCAAAGTTACATTCCATTTTCTCCATTGGAATTTAGAAAGAAAATAAACTGAAGAGACTGAAATTATGTATGTAGTGTTTCGAGCACTCGTGATCACTCGCTCAAGCCAGATTTCTTGAATTCAAATTCTAGCTCTCGCTTACGTTTTCTCTTTATCACATATTTTGAAAGGCAATAATATTTAGTGGGCTGGTTGTTATCTTTTAAAAAATAATATTGTAAAGCTAGATCTTATGATTTTAATTCTTTAAATTATATATTATGTAACATTAATAATGAAGAAAAAAGAATTTATAATTTTGAACTAGAATTTTAAGAAATATTTTTAATATGCCCAAATTCTTATTTATTTCATTTTGCTGTAAGAAACAAATTGGGACTTTCCAAGGAGAAGTAAATAGAGTCCCTTTTTTTGAAGTGAAAAGAATCTCTTATTTTTGGCGGGATTCCTCTTTGCTGACCTGTGGGTTAACCTAGAGACAGACAGGATGGAAAAGGAGGAAGAACATCAAAAATGAACAGACTGACTCAGATTTATAGGTGCAAGCTGGAAAAGCCTAAATGAAGTTATCCTAAACCACAGATGATCTTCCTGCTCCCAAGAGAATCCTATACCAATATGTTGTATTGTCACAACATAGCTTTTAAGGTAAACAAGTGGAATCCATTAAAATGGTATTTTAGAATTAAAAAGAAGACATTTGATTTTGGAGATAATTGAAGATAACCAATAATATTAAGACAATGAGAATTTTTCTGGGTTGTTTAACCAAGAATTGTCAACTGGGTGTTAAATTTCATCTTTCTTCTCAAATCTCACCCTATGAAGGATACAACGTGGGTTGTTTTTTTTTTTATTCTTAAAGATTCTTAAGATTTATTTATTTTAGAGAGAGAGCAAGTGAGAGAGAGTGCACACCCATGTAAGTGGGGGGAGGGGCAGAGGGAGAGAATCTTGAGGCAGACTCCCTGCTGAGGGCGAGCTAGATGTAGGGCTCCATCTCAGGACCCATGAGAGCACGACCTGAGCTGAAACCAGGAGTCGGACACTTAACTGACTGAGCCACCCAGGCACCCTGTGATGTGTTTGATAATAGGAGAAAAAGATGATATTTAGTACTTTTTACCCACCTTTTACCCTCAAGCTCCTAAGTACTACTTTGCTACCTGGTGCTATTTGAACAATGTTGTCTGGATATAGAATCAGCCCTTCTTCTTTCCCACCTCCCCTCAACTGTAGTTATCAAAACCTAGCCTAAAAATAAAGAATCAATTAAATGCTGATGTCTATCTAAAAGTATTCTCTGATTCCTCCTTAGGTAGGAGTAGTTTTCCTTAGCCTATGAATTTTTTTTAGCTTTTTTCTTAAATACTTCTTAGGGCCCTTATAAATATTCTACATATTAACAATTTGAGTATTTACAAGATCATAAACTCCTTGACAAGGAGAGAACTGCATCTTGTTCATCTCTGCATCTTCTACAATACCTAGCACTGTGCCTGGCACTGGAAAGGAAGTCAATAAAGATTTAATGAATAATGTATGTTTACATTTGAAAGTGGCTCACAGTAAACCAAATAATTATTTTGAGAAATATCATGGCACAAAGATCAACAACAGAAGGGTCTTTGTTAAATATTTCTTGGTATGGGGTGCCTGGGTGACTCAGTTGGTTAAGTGTCTGCCTTCAACTCAGGTCATGATCTCAGGGTCCTGGGATCGAGCCCCATGTGGAGCCCCATGTTGCATCGGCTCCCTGCTTCTCCCACTCCTTCTGCATCCCCCCACTTGTGCTCCTTACCCCCCCAAATAAATAAAATCTTTAAAAAAATATTTCCTGGACAAGGAAAGCTAGAATCTATGGCAACTACAATAAAATATACATACTTAAGCTCATGGTTTTTATAAGAGTAATAATTAGTGTCATTAAGTCACCAGCTGTCTAGTGACAACTTAATGTTATAACTTGTCAGAGCTTTGATTAGGCTACGGGCATGTGATTTTACAAGGAGCAAAAACTTCTAAAGCTCTTTTCTAATAATTAATTTATAGATTAGACAGACTGTACTATTGCCAGGGAAATGCCACAACTACCAAAAAGGAAAGCATAACAAATTTTAACATATACCAAATGGGAAGAAAGGCAGGCATTAGAATCCTTAGCCTTATGTTTACTGATTTAGTTTCTTGGGGCTCTCTTCACTACAGTAGAAAAATGCCCTACCAAGGTATTCAAGTATTCAAGCCCTCCATAGATTTATTCAGAGTTCCTAGTAAGTTTATATATGTGGTAGGTTATACCATATGAAATTAACTACAACAGAGTTTCTTTTAAAACAATTAAGAGCAATATATTCAAAAAAGAACACAGAATCCATGCAGACACATGGAAAGAATTAATTTCTGATACTAGCAAAACCAATATGAAAGATTAGATGTGAACATGGACAGGCAGAAATAATTATCAGGCAAAATTATAATTAAGCTAAAAGAGAAACAGATGAAAGGACATCACTAGTCTAACCCTGGACACAATCAATCAACTTCCCACAATTCCACAACATATCACAACTAACCAAAAAGGAGCTGTGGTCAAAGATAGACAAACAAGAGCCAGATACTAACCATGTAATTTGAAAAGTGGGAAATGAGGGGAGAACCAAGGAGACAATAATTAACAGAGAGGGAACATTATTATAATTAGGCAGCTTTTGGAAAAGTTGTAACTATGAAGGTCAAGGTACTACACATCTGATAAAGTTCTTTTTTTTAAAGATTTTATCCATCCATTTGACAAAGAGAGACACAGTGAGAGAGGGAACACAAGCAGGGGGAGTGGGAGAGGGAGAAGCAGGCCTCCTGTGGAGCAGGGAGCCTGACTCGGGGCTTGATCCCAGGACTCTGGGATCACAACCTGAGCCGAAGGCAGACGCTCAATGACTGAGCCACCCAGGCGCCCCTGTGATAAAGTTCTTAATTAGTTGTTGTTTTTGTTGTATTAATAATGTTTCATGCTCATTAGGTATTTTCTAAAATAGGTTGTAACATTTTTCTCCATTGGAATTTAGAAAGAAAATAAACTGAAGAGACTGAAATTATGTATGTAGTGTTTCGAGCACTCGTGATCACTCGCTCAAGCCAGATTTCTTGAATTCAAATTCTAGCTCTCGCTTACTAATTCTGCGACCTTAGGGATGTCACCTGACCTCTCTAAGCTTCAGTTTCCTCATCTGAAAAATGGGAACTAATATTAGTTCCTACCTGGTAAGAGGATTTATTTGTTATGAGGATTAAATGATTAGTAGATTAATTTATTGTTTATAAAGCACTTTGGAACTGTATCCCAGAGTAAATGCTATATGAATGTTTGCTAAATAAAATCTGTCCTCAATATTTCAGTTGTTCAGCTGACATAAAAAGTTTGGCCCCCATGACTGAGAAGGTCTCCAGATGTACATATTATGATGACACCAGGTATAACCTAAAGAAAGATTTTCTATTTTTTAAGAAGCCCTGCTTTGACTTTATTGTCTGTTCTTCATCTTCTCCCCTATGATTTCTAACTCTGTTTCTATAATTTTAGTTAAAAGATTATTATCCAGGAAACAGTATACCTCTTGCTCAGGGTTCTTAAGTGTACTGCCTTCAAATCTGCTATGCCTCTAAAGAAATTAAAGGGGACACACACATACACACACACACACACACACACACACACGTGGGTGGGAGGGATTTATAGAGAGAGGATATAAGAAGATACGTATCACTTCCCTTGCTAGATATATGACAGTACACATTAAAGCTGATGATAGGGTGGGGCCTGAAGTCTCATTAAGATCATGTAAAATCAAGACGAGTTCCCACACAGAGGTGCTGGTGTGATAACTAAGGAATAATCTAGTAGAGGCATCCAATAATTCATCAGTGAAAAATCAAGTAGAGGGAGAGCAAAGCTAATGGTCTTATTCCTAATAACAATCTCTAGAACATGGGTAATAAGAAAAGGAAAACTTAGAAGATTAACACAGGAGGCAAGTGTCACTGAGACTCATGACACTGGAAAGGTATGTTCTATTCTAATGATGCTCTTGTGGTCGACGAACAGTGATGCTTTCCTAATACAGATTACAAAATAGATAGAGACACGATATACAGTAGGAACGGGAAATGTCACCTCTCCCAGCATGGTTTCATTCTGGTAAAAGGAGAGCACCTGATAAGTTGATATCATATTGACAATTTCATTTCTCAGAAAGTAGAGGAAACAACAAAGAGAACTGCTATTCAGGACAAGGAGGAGGAAACTGTAGATGATGTAGGAGTGACAAGAGCTTTAAAAGAAGTGACAGTCCTCACTAGTTTGGACTCTAAAAGCAAAGGAAGGAAACCTTCCGCATGGGAGGACCCTAGACCCTAAGAGAGTAAATTTCAAAGTGTTCAGACATAGGGTGGGGTAATTCCAATTAAGAGTTTAGAAACTCTAAAAGGGAATGTAACTTAAGACAAGTGGAAGGTAAGGCTTTAAAAGCAAAACTGTAATATCATTGACTCCAACGAGGAAAAAAGGAGAGAAGCAACTAAAGAAAAGAACAACAACAGGTAGAGATGCATTTATGAAAGGACGAATACAAAAGTGGTGCAGACTCACCACAATAATATCAGGAAAGTTAATGCCCAGGAGGAGGTAAATATTTCTTTTCCTAACCACACGACCTTTTTGTTCCCTCCCCCCTTCTCTTGCAGGTCAGAACTGCTGGTTACATTCTACCTAGGAGTAAGGAGACCAAAGAATTAGAACCTCAGCCTGGGAAAAGAACTTGAGAGTCTAAAATGGGGAAAAGACAGTACCTGCTAGGGACTTGGCAGTATCCAAAATAAGCTATTTTATGGCCAACAGAGTGGTCTGTGGGGACCTTAAAATGGGAACATGCTAGCTTGGACTGAGAGTGGCAGATGATCTACAGAAATTAGGGAGACAGGGTTACCTCCATCAGTGGATCTGGGTGGTGTGCCCATACTTCTCATATTTCTTGTGACTTCTCCCTCAGGTAATTGTTACTTTGAATTTTTTGTTGCTTTTACTGAATATGCCCTTTGTTTTTTGAGTTCTGCTCTGAAGTTCCTCCAAATCTGTAGTACCGTTATATATATGCCCATTTTTAAGGCCATTCTTTCCAAAGACTGGAGTTTGGGCCTAATGAATACTGAATAATGTCTCTAAATATTCCAGCTGTTTCTTGGTGAACATCATTTGTTTCCCTCCATGAATGCCTCTGTTGCTTGTCTTTGGTGAGATTCCCTGATTCTGGCATCCTCTAATCTCTGTTGTTCATATATTCTGGTCCAGTGACTATTATAATTTGTAAGTTACGGACAAGAAAAAATACATGTTCAAAGTTATATTCAAGTTGGAAATGCTGGACAAAGGACTGAATGAGAAAAGAAGTACAAGACAAGGGAAGTGACTGAAAGAAATAATTACTCCAAATGAGTTTGTTTTTCTAGGCCTGGATGAATTTCATCCCAAGATCCCAAGGAAATTTACACATATAATCATGCAACCATTACTGATTATCTCTAGAGAAGGAAGAATAGAAGTCTGGAAATAAACAAACATGACTGATTTTCAAAAAGGAAGGAAATATGAATTTTGAATACCAAAACATCAGCTCAGAAAAGGAGCAAGACCCAGGAAGGCCAGAATAGTAACATGACCCAGGTTATGCCACAGAAGTGGTTAATTGGACACTGCCTCTGGGGCCTGCCACTGGACCCTCAGGTGAGGATGCTTGCATGTGCGTGCAGAAAGCACACCACAATCACAGTAGGGTAGGATTCTGACTAGGACTGCTGTTGTTGTGAAATGTCTCAAACCACACCTTTGTCTTTACATCCTCCAGGGTCAAAGTCCCAAGAGGGAAAGTCCACCTGGCTAAGTAAGCATGGATCTTGTGTGTCTGTTTTAGTTATAGGGCTGGGACCAGAATGAGGTGACTAAGACCCTTACGTTGGGCACAAAATTTAAGGGGGCACCAAAAAACTCACTGGACAGGATAAACAGTATTTTAATGCAGTATTTTATAAAATCAAAATTAGTGCACAAAAATCCATAATGAACAAAATATCAAAATTTAAAGAAAGACAGTTCAAAAGTAGTGCCATGCCAAGCCATACTGGTGCCTGAGACAAAAGGGAAAATCAGTAACAGTGATCCTGTTTTTCTTTAAAATTTTGGTATTTTGTTCATCATGAAGTTTTTTTTAAAGCTTATTTATTTAGGGGCGCCTGGGTGGCTCAGTCGTTAAGCATCTGCCTTTGGCTCAGGTCATGATCCCAAGGTCCTGGGATCGAGCCCCGCATTGGGCTCCTTGCTCCGTGGGAAGACTGCTTCTCCCTCTCTCACTCCCCCTGCCTGTGTTCGCTCTCTCGCTGTGTCTTTCTCTGTCAAATAAATAATAAAATAAAAATCTTTTTAAAAAAATAAATAAAGTTTATTTATTTATTTAAGTAATCTCTACACCCAATGTGGGGCTTGAACTCACAACCCTGAGATCAAGAGTTGCATGCTCTTCTGACTGAGCTAGCCAGGCACTGCCGTCATGGATTTTTTACATTAATTGTGATTTTTAAAATATTGTATTAAAATATTTATCCTTATTAATTACTGAATTTTTGGGCATCCCCTTAAATGTTGCAGCTGAGGTGAATGCTCATTCTTAGCCCTTGGTGCCAGGGAGCAACAAGAGGTACTGTCTGCAGCCATCTTTGATTTCCTCTATGGGAAGCACGGCTCTAAAACAGGAAGTGAGTGTGGATGCTCCTTCTGCCTGGAATGCAAATCTCCCCTGCCTCCCTCCCCTCATCTCTATCACCAGGTCTCAATTTAGATACCACTTCACTACTGATTTAGGTATTCCTCTGTGCTTCCTTAGCATCTTATACTTAAGCTTACCAAATGCTTACCACACTATTTTGCAATTTATTTGTTACATCCTCCCCCAAACTACAGTCTTAGGTGACACAGATTCTGCAATATTCATCCTTGCATCACTCTAATATGTAACAGAGTGCTGACACATATTAGGCCCTCAATAAATATTTTCTGAATGAATGCATGGAAGTATATCATAGGGGAATAAATGAAATTTAAAGTGTTGATTCCAGAAAAGAAGACTCAGGGAAATACACGTAGTTGTCCTCATCTATCTGAATGGCTGCCATGAGGAAGAAGGTTGAGACTGTTGTTTCTCAATCTTTTGTCCATTCCCCACCCTCCTGGAGGAAGTTCATTACATTTTCATCACAACTGGCTCACAATGATTATTAAATATTCATTAATCTGGGTTTTTTGTGTGTGTGTGTTTTTTTTTTTTTTTTTTGAGGGTGGCGGTAGTAGTACAAATGCTGGAAAGGCTCTCATACCCCCAGAAGACTGTATCAGAATGATGGGGAAGCAGTACATGTGTTATTCTCCCTCAGCCTGATAATCATGGGACAAGTTTTACTTATCCCATATAGCTTCGTAGGAGAACCCACTGCCAAATATTATCCCAGGAAAGGTTTTGGCTTAACAGAAAGAAGAATTTCTAACCTTTAGAACTGTTCATAAACAAGATGGGTGGAGATGAGAAATGATGAATGTGCCATGACCATGAATCCTGCAGCTCCTTATCAAGGTGTTGCAAAGTGAACCTGGCAGGAAGTAGAGGGAGACTGAGGTGTGATATTGAATAGTGAACCTCAAAAAGATATATCCATGTCCTAATGTCTGGAAGCTGTGAATGTGAACTTGTTTGAGAAAAGGGTCTTTTAAAATGTAATCAAGTTAAGGATCTCCAAAGATGAGATCATCCTGGATTATCCAGCTGAGTTCTATTATCTGATGACTTTATAAGAGACAGAAGGAGAGAGGCCAGGAAACACAGTGAAAGCAGCATGAATATGGAGGTGGGGAATTTAGACAAGTAGATTTGTGAGAACTTCTAAATTGCAGAATCTGTATTTCTAATTATTTCCTACTTAGTGGGAAGAAAAAAAACAACAGAAAAACAGAGTCCATGTGGAAAGCTAGCACTTAGGAAAGCTTTTCTGCAATGTTTCCAGAAACTATTTACAGAAACTGACACCTCTACTCTTCTGGCAATGAAGAAGAGGACATGTATTTTGATATAATCAAGTTGGCATACAGAAATTACAAATAAATTAACTGGTGATGTTGAAAAGTTCAAAATACCAACCCATCTCTAACAAATGCATGAATCTATGTCTAACATGTAGGATGCCATGAGATGGACTCCATTCAAATGTCATGCATGGTCACTTAGGGAATGATAGCTAATTCAAATTATGCAGGTAAGGGGCACGGCCACTCTTCTGAGTGGCTGCCAAACATTTTTCAAGTACTCAGTGTCTAAACAATGTCACATGTAGCCCACTAGCTTTCATAAATGCTGTATGTCCCTTTGTCTCCATAGGCTCACTTACTCTACCCATAACTTGCTATTAATTTACAAAATGGGCTTAAAAAAATCTGTGAGTACTTCATAAGCTTTTAAAGAAATGCAAATACCCACTAAGAATGACATTCCAATTTCACACTTTTTGGATTATTAATTAAAAAGGGGGCTAGTACAACTAAGACAAAAGAATAAATCTTAACTATATGTCACCTGTGTTTTTTTTTTACACTTCTAAATTGTTTTCAGAAGACCAAATATTTTATTTTATTTTATTTTATTTTTTTTAGATTTTATTTATTTATTCATGAGAGACACAGACAGAGAGGCAGAGGGAGAAGCAGGCTCCCAAGGAGCAGGGAGCCCGATGCGGGACTCGACCCCAGGACCCTGGGATCATGACCTGAGCCGAAGGCAGACACTTAACCATCTGAGCCACCCAGGCGCCCGAAGACCAAATATTTTAAATAAAAAGGAATATTTTTCTACTTCTAATACAAGTTTTATTTGCTAATCATAAAACCATTTTAATAAACAGCCTAGTGTATGATGCAGTTGGGTTACACACAGATAATTATTAAGTAGCAGATCCAAACCCAGATACCTTTGCTCCTGAGCTCTTACCCAGTCATGGTGTCTCCCACGTTATTATTCTATTAGTGTTAATAGGCTACCCTGAGTTTGTCCACCAGTTTCTAAATTTATTTAGTAGTTCAGAATACTTAATGAAAGTGTACTATGTGAGAATGTGTTGAACTGCTAGGTGAAAAATACAGAGAACTGCAAGGATTCGAGTGACAAGCAGGGAAGAAAAGACAGGTACTATAACATAATATAAACCATTACATGAAGAGTGGCAAGTGCTACAAGACAAACAGAGACAAAATACTATAGGAATTCTAAGGAGAAAGAGATGATTTTTAGCTTAACTAAGAGTAGAGTGGTGGAATCTGGGAAAATTTTTGAGATATGCCTGTATGACATCTCAGAGTCAGCTCACTAGAGGAGGTAAGCAATGGAATGGTGATGATGATGATATAACATCACCTATTAACAGAGCATTTACAACGTAGTCAACATTTAAAATGCATTTTTAAATTTAATTCTCACTAAAATCCAATGGGTAGGTATTTGTCCTCCTTCTATAGATGAAGTAACCAGAGAGATATAAGGTCACTCAATTAATAAATGATGGCTCTTAAGTAGAGCACGTAATGCCAAAATGTATGCTATGAATAATATGACGGATGCTTCTCGAAAAAGGTAGTAAAGAAAACATGGTTGGGATAGGAATTTACATCTTGGAAGGAGGATAGTTGTCTTTGACAAAGTTTGTCTTTGTCAATTCCAGGATTCTTAACTGGGAGATGATTTTGCCCCCATGACATCTGGCAATGTCTAGAGACATTTTTGGTTTGCACAACTGGGGAAGAGGGTAGGGAGTGCTACAGGTATCTACATGGGTGGAAGCCTGGAACCTGCTAAACACGAACAACAATAACAATGAACAACATAACCCCAAAACAAAGAATTATCTGGCCTAAAATGTCACTAGCGCCACAGTTAAGAAGCCCTGGGCTATGCTATCTGGTCTCAACACTCCTGGTTAAGATAGAACCAGGAATGTTATACTTCAGAGAGTAAGTCAGAAAGAAGGAGATGAAAGGGGCATGAAGTGAGATGAAGAAACTCTGCAGCTTGAAGCTAATTAGAATGAGAAACATTAAAAAAGAAGAGAAAAAAAAGAGGGGGGTGCCTGGGTGGCTCAGTCGGTTAAGCATCAAACTCTTGGTTTGGGCTCAGGTCACTGCCTCAGAGTAGTGGGATGGAGCCCCACCAGGGAATCCAGGCTCAGTGGGGACTCTGCTTGAAGACTCTCTCCCTCTGCCCCACCCCTCACTGGTGTGAATGCTCTCTGTCTCTAAAATAAATAAATACATCTTTAAAAAAAAAAAAAGAAAGAAAATGAAATGAAAAAAGAATAGCCACTCACACAGTTTCTGACACGGAAAGAACAAAGAACAGAGAACACAGGAAAGGCAAAGTAAATGAAAGTCTTTCTCAGAATTAAAAGAAGAACACAGGGGAATCCTGAAGGAGGCTACATGGAAGAACTTGAAGTTACACCATTCTACTGAAAACACAGTGACATGCACGTGCACAGAAAGGCCATTTTAACACTCAGTAAATCTAGCAAATTATACCAAGGTATTTTGGTGAGGTTTGTGTGCCTGTCGGGGGGGACCCAAAACAAAACTAAGGGATGAGGATAGACTGAGAATACCTCTAATATAATTACTATAAGGTCTTTAAAATTTTGTTGTTTTAGGACTAATGAAACAGTTCTGTTTAGGGGCGCCTGGGTGGCTCAGTCGTTAGGCGTCTGCCTTCGGCTCAGGTCATGATCTCAGGGTCCTGGGATCAAGCCCCGCATCAGGCTCCCTGCTCCACGAGAAGCCTGCTTCTCCCTCTCCCATTCCTCCTGCTTGTGTTCCCTCTCTCCCTTTCTCTCTGTCAAATAAATAAATAAAATCTTTAAAAAAAAACAGTTCTGTTTATATATATACATATTTTTAATTTATTTATTTATTAGAGAGAGAGATGCAAGAAAGAGAGAGAGCACAAGAGCAGGGGAGGGGCAAAAGGAAAGGGAGAGTGAGAGAATCTCAAGCAGACTCCTGCTGAGTGTGGAGCCCAATGGGGACCTCGATCTCACAACCGTGAGATCATGATCTGAGCTGAAATCAAGAGTCAGACACCCAACTGACTGAGCCACTCAGGTGCCCCTTGTTCTTTTTATATATTTTTAAAAATGAGTTTTAAAAAATGTAGTAATCTGGGGCGCCTAGGTGGTTCAGTCGGTTAAGTGGCTAACTCTTGGTTTCAGCTCAGGTCATGATCTCAGAGTCCTGGGATTGAGCGCCCCCCCCACCCCCACTCCCCGACCCTGGGTCAGGCTCCCAGCTCATGCACTTTCTCTCTTTCTTTCTCTCTAGAATAAATAAACAAATGTTTTAAAAAAAATGTAGTAATCTACCTCTAAATTAAATTCACCAACCTGGCTTTTTGGACCAAGGTGGCCAAGGTTCATCTGATTTCCTAAGAATGAATTTAGGAAGGAGCAAATTTTCCAAAGAAAGCAAAGAAAAAAAAAAGTAGATTAGGCCACTTAAAAACTCAAAGCTTGGGAAAATATTTGCAACAAATATAAGACGGTCCAATATACTTACTTTATAAAGAATGCATACAAACAAAATAAATATTAAGCCTAACAGAAAAAAAGCATAAACATATAAACTTATAGAAATGACATGAATTAACAAAAGAAATCAAAACTGTTAACAAACATATGAAAACTGTCAGCCTCATTATTTTAAAAAATACAAGTGAAAACAAGATACTCTAGATTCAGTGCAATCCTATATCAAAATCTCAGCTAGCTTTTATGTAGAAATTGACAAGCCGGTCCTAAAATTCCCACGGAAATTCAAGGGACTTACAATAGCCAAAACAATAAAAAAAGAAGTTGGAAGATTCACTTTTTCCAATTTCAAAACTTACAACAAAGCACAGTAATCAAGACTGCGTGGTACTGACATAGGGACAAACCTAGAGATCAATGGAATAGAATTGAGGGTCCAGAAATAAATTTTCATATTTATGGTCAAGTGATTTATTTAATAAGGGTGCCAAGACAATTCAAGTGTGGAAAGAACAGTCTTTTCAACAAATTGTACCAATCGGATATTTACATGCTCATGAATAAAGTTAAATCATACCTTATACCATAAATAAAAATCAACTGAAATAGATCAAAGATCTAAATATATATATATATATATATATATATATGCACACACACCCACACACACAAATCAGGAAAAAACTGAATGAGACAAAAAAAGGATAGAAAATACACCAAAATGTTAATACTGAGTGGTGAGATTATGTATATTTAAAAATTTTTTTGAAACATTACTTGCCAGATTTTCTAAAATCAACATTAAAGAAAAACTTTTAAAAGTATCAATAACATCAAGAATTCGTTTATATTACCTCACCTATATAAATTTAAGGAATTAGATGCTATTTTTCAAAGGCTGGGAGTCTGAAGACAAAAGTAAGCTGAGATTCTAACTCTGTCCAGTTCCTTTCAAGAAAATGCTAAAGCACTCAGAAATACCACAGCACCCTCTTTTGGAAGAAATGTATTATTTTTCACAGGAAGCCTGCTGGAATCATTAAGTTTTTAGACCTGAAATTCTCTCGGATTATTAAGCCTGGTCTCCTCATTTTACAAAGAGGAATTTGGGGTTCAAAAAGAAGAGACCACCCAAAATCATAAAGGGAGGTAGCAGCAGAGCTGGGACTTGAGCCCCATATCAGATCCTAACCAGAACTTTTTTTTCTGGTCTTTGCATTCTTTATTAAACACATTTTTTTAAAGATTTTATTTATTTATTTGACAGAGAGATAGAGAGAGAGCACAAGTAGGCAGAGTGGCAGGCAGAGAGAGAGGGAAAGCAGGATCCCCACTGAGCAGGGAGCCCGATGCGAGGCTCGATCCCAGGAGCCTGGGATCATGACCTGAGACGAAGGCAGATGCTTAATCGACTGAGCCACACAGGCGCCCCTATTAAACACATTTTTAAGGATTAAAAAAAATAATGATGCTCTTCCAATCTTTGGTAAGTATGAAGGCCTATACTCAAAAAAGCACTCTAGGCACCCAGTTATTTATTTATTTATTTATTTATTTATTTATTTATTTATTTATTATTTATTTATTTTTTTTTGACAGAGAGAGATACAGTGAGAGAGGGAACACAAGCAGGGGGAGTGGGAGAGGGAGAAGCAGGCCTCCCGCAGAGCGGAGGGCCCAATGCGAGGCTCGATCCCAGGACCCTGGGATCATGACCTGAGCCGAAGGCAGACGCTTAACAACTGAGCCACCCAGGCGCCCCTAGGCACGCAGCTATTTAAAAGTATTATTTTAGAAATTCTTGCCTGTTGCTTGAGACAAATCAGAATAAGAATTTATAAAACCTCACAACCTCTGCATTTGTCTACTAATAATATATCCTTCTAAAAAGAAGCAGCAGTAGATGAGAGAGTAAAATCATTCCATTTAATCCTAAAAAACAAAATCTTAATGAGATAGATTCGATACTAGTTTGGGGCTTCTGAAAAAATCTACTATCATATAACTGACCTAATGTACAGGGATATTATTCTGGAGTAAAGTCCTACAATTTCACTACTTAGGCTGGTTTATGAATGCTTATTCATAAAGGGAAAGAAACAGTATAGAACTCTATTCCAAAAATATAAATAATATAGGGACTGCCATTTCAGCTTTTATCATTCTCCTACTTGTAGATCTGAGCAGTACATCTACTTCCTTGACAGATAGTATTCTTTGAAAGAATACCCTGTGTTTTCCTCTTATTTGAAGGATGACTGACAAAAAGAAACAAATGGACATTCTGACAAGTGACGAATAAAAGAACAATGTATGGCTTTTATCACCAGCAGCATTTTAATAGCCTTTTAAGTATATTGAAGCAGTTGCACTGGGGATATGATATTTATTCTTGGCTGATAGTTATTTGTCTATTGATGAATCTGTAAAGTAAGCATTATTAATTCTTTTGACAAATATTTACTGAGCAGCTCCTGCCTGTAAGGCATAGTTTTAGGTGCTAGGAATATGGCGGTGAATAAAAGAGGCAAGGTCCCTGATCTCATGGAATGTACACCCTTGGGAAGTGGGAAACTGTTAGTAAACAAACAAAAACAAATAAATGAACAAGGTGATTGTAAAATGTGAAGACAATAAAATGGGTACCTAAGGAAAACCTTAAAATTAAGCTTTACAGTGTTGAACACCCACTAAAAATTATTCATCACTTCCACTGTGGCAACCGACCCAATCCTATATAGATTGTCCATTATAACGCAATGTGATGTGGACATGGAGCCCACAGTGACTTGCTCTACTGAAGAAAACTGGAGGAGGTGAACTGCTGTGCTCTTTTTTTTTCCCCCAGAAGTTTAGTGGGCATATCTCAGTATTCCAGATATTTAAATTAGTTTATTTTTCCAGTATCTAAATTAGGCAATGTTTCAGCTATTTCTAGCTAGTCACATGGGTTGATTTTCGAGATAACTCACTTAACAACATGAGCCTCTCGTGAAATTCAGCCACTGGCAGAATACTAGCTCCTCTCGTCCCTTCTGCTGGCTTCCCAGTCTAAGTCTTCTCCATCGCTTAGTCGAGACTCAGAACTAAGAGCTAAATGTTAAAAATAAAAACTACAGATATATCTGAAATCAGATATGCTTTACATAACCTTTGATTTTTCCTCACCCATTTTCTGGATGAAATACACCAACTGAAAGCAAAGAATGAGATGAGCATCTTCATTACCCAAAATTAAATATTTTGTAAGTGAAAAATGAAAGAATATAGATGTCTTCTGACAAATAATTAATGGAAACTCAATTTATACTTTATAAATAGGAACATTGTTCTAGTTATTCAGCCAAAAGCCTTTCTTCTGGTTAAAACTCCCTAACACCTAATCAACTTCTTTTTTTCCATTTGTGAGTGTGAGTGTGTGTGTGTGTGTATGCACACATGCACATATGTAGTTTTATGAGTTTTAATCAATACCACAATTAGGATACAGAACAATGTCACCATTACCTAATTTTTAATTTTTATAATTCTATGCTGTGAATATTTTAACTCTAACATGTATTTTTTACTTTTATAATTGAAATGTAAAGATCTTATCTGTTTTAGAAAGATTGCTCTAGCAAAAATGGAAGAAGATAAACTGGTACAGTATGAAACTAGAGGGAGGGTGGCAGAAAAGTAATAAAATAAACTAAATATTGCCATAGGGAATGTAATTCAACTCTTAAGTATTGATGCCAAGAAATCAAGAGGAATCAGTAACAGGGTAATGGGGAAACTAAAAAGTTTCTGACAAGGGAACTAAGAATAAAAATGACCTCAACATAAAAAGGTATAATTAGGGCTTGCTATGAAAAATACTACTATTTTTTTAAGAGTTTATTCATTTATTTGAGAAAGCGAGAGAAAGAGCTGGGGGGGGGGAACGGAAGGGGGAAGAAAGAGAAGCAGACTCCCATCGAGCAGGGAGTCCAATGTGGGGCTTGATCCCAGAACTCTGGGGTAACGACTGAGCCCAAGGCAGACGCTTAATTAACTGACTGAGCTGCCCAGCCATCCCTAAATACCACTACTTCTTTTGCATTCATTAGGCAATTGACTGCTAAGTCATTATATTCAGGCATTAGACATTTATGAGAAGAAATGTACTCCTGATGTTTGAAAGTCTAGAACTATTCTGTCCAATATGGTAGCCATTAGCTACATATTACTATTGAGCACCTGAAATATAACTAATGAGAATTGAGATGTACTGGATTTCTGTGAAAATTACTCTTTACATAGAATATAAACTATTTCATCAATAATTCAAAAAATATTAATTACATGTTGAGATGATAATATTTTGGACATGCTGGGTTAAATAAGATTTAAAGTTATTGCACCTGTTTCTTTTAATTTTTTTATGTGGCTACTAGAAGATTTAATCTAACATTATATTTCTGTTGGACAATGCTGATCTAGAAAATTACTCTAGAATGTCATTGGTCTATTCTGTGAAGACCACTCTGTATAGGCTGATAGCACTGTACTGATAAGGCTGGTGATACGGGTTAAGAACTACATGAGTACTCAGAAGTGGTCATGCCTGTGCACGTGAGTCTAACCAGTTTTGGCAGAAATAGAAACACTGATCAAAAGAGAACAGGTATAGATATCTACAATCTACTTTGAAATACATTTAAAAAATCCACATGAATTAAAAGAATAGGTAGAAAAAGAGCTCATAAAACAAGTACGTATGGTAAAATGTTAATGGTAGAATCAGGGAGATGGGTGTGCAGGTGTTCACTGTAAATTCTTTAAACTTTCATGTATTTTAAAAATGTTTCAAAATAAAATGTTGGGGGACCAAAAAAAGGGAAACGGGAAGGTTGTATCAGCCTGGAATAGTATAAGGGTTAAACCGGAGGCTAGGAGGCCTGCTCCAGATACCGCTGGTGTTAAAATGTATACTTTGCAGTTTTTTTGTTGGTGAACAGAACAATGAGCAATTAATGTATTCATAGTAATACTGAAGAAGATAACTTTTTTTTGACTACTGCAGTTCTTGATTTTTGTTATCTGATTTCTGCCTTCAGGAAGTGGGGCTTTTAATAAAGAATTATAAGGTCTCTTATTTTACACTCAAAAACTTTCTTTTGAGAGTAGAGAGTTAAAGGGCCTTGGCACAAACACTCCAGCATTTATCACATGTGCTGATATAAAGGTATGCACATGCCCACAGGCTCTGGTGTCCGTAGGTAAATGGCTTGACAGTATTCATTTATTCAGCAGTATTATGCTGTTACCCTTAAAGAAAAAAAATAGAAAAGAAACACCACCACCTTAGGAAGAGAAACTCAAAAAGAGAAGACTCCACGTGATAATAATCAACTATCAGGAAACTTTCAGAGTTAAAAATCAACACACTGAATGCAATAAATTCATGTGTTAGAATTTCAACACTGTTGAATGGCAAATGGCAAATGTATAATTGCTACAGAGAAGAAAACTTCTAATCAACCTTCTCAGTGGGCAGCACTAGAATACTGCTAAATAAATAACACAGATTATGCAACCTAAAATAGAAATGGAATGGACCTTGAGAGATAATCTAAGTTAGTTCTTTGGTCTCATAAATGTAAAAACTTAGGGCTTTCACTTTAGAAAGGAGATGAATGAGGCCCAGGGCAGCTCTTTGTCTAACCTAAGGTCATCTAGTCAAAAAACACTGGTGATGGGGATGGTGTACAGTTTTCCTGCCATCTGATATATGACAATGTTGCTAGTCTACAGACTTGTGATAGAGAATAAGACATTGGTTTCAGGTTAGGGGTGAACACTTAGGAATGATCCATCACCTTGACTTACAAAGTTTAAACCTGATGCCAGTTGGTGGGAATATAAAGTTGTATAAAATAGGTATGGGCCTGAACAATGTAGACCTGGCCAATTATTAAATCAGAGGTCCTAACCAGTAAACAGTAAGCTACTGATAGACTCTGAGGTTTCATGTGAGTGCCACTGTCTTCCCCCTAACTCTACAGCTTGGCCGCCTTCTCACTGGGGAGGGAAGGAAGCGAAACACCACTGCCCTCTGTCCTACTCAGGGAACCCACTAACAGTATTCCCTCACTCCTCCCTCTCCCCTCTGATGACCTGAAGGCTTCAGGGATATGAAAAACACTCCTTATTCACCAGAAAGATTGGAGAACCAAACAAAAGGGACACTGTCTGTCCTAAGCACCACTATCACAGCCACCAAACATTCCACAAGTCTAAAAATACACTGTGGGTCAAACATTCACTCAACCTTTTTCATATAGTTGCCACATGCCAGACACTGCATTGGATGTCGAAATTTCTAAAAAGAACAGTCCCTGCTTATCAAGGAGCTTAGATAATTGCAATCATGTGACTGGTTCTATGGCCAGAGATGAGAGCAGGGTGCTCAGAGAGCACACATAAGGGGCCAAGAGCCCAGACACAAGAGGACCACTGGGAGAAGGTAGGGAATGTGGGGAAGGGGTTAGAGAAGACTTCCTGGGGAGGACTTCCAAGCTGAGCCCTGAAGGGCAAGAAGAAATTAGCCAGATTAAAGAAGCTTCATGTACAAAGGCACAAAACTATGGTGATACTACTCAACTGTTTGGTAGACTGTGAACATTTTCTATTTCAAGATCATATCAATACCTAATTAAAATAAACGAATACCATTGATGGCTTTCCTTTCACTGCTGAAGCTGCTTTTCTCTGTTAATAGAGCAGATGTATGGGAAGCTGGCAAGATCCACAGAGAGAGAATATAATACAGTGTCACGAAGCTAAGACTCTGGTGTCAGAGAGCCTAGGTTTGAATCTCAATTCTGACATTTACTAGCTGTAAATTTTTCATGGGGAAGTTTCTTGATTTCTCTAACCCTTTGTTTCTACATCTGTAAAATGAAAATACCTTATAAGACTGTCATGAAGGACTAAATGAGATAATGCATGTAAAGTACTCAGAACAGTTCCTGGCACATGTGAAATTCTTCATTTTCTCATTTCTTTCACAAATCTTCTCCCAACATGACTTTCCAGTAACACAACCATGTGACATGAGTATCACCTTTGACAAATGTTAAAGTGGAAGAAAAAAAATTTAAAAGGAGAAAGGTAAGTAAACAGAGTATTACCTAAAAATATAAGCTCTTTCTCTGCAGGAAGTTTTTGTGGTTGCAGATTAAAGGAGATAACAGGTACCATTTGTGAAATACAAAGCTCAAGATAACTATATAAGGTATACATACTTAGTAGTTCAGAATTTAATTAACTAATTCAATAGAAAAACCTTTGGATGTTCTTGCTTGATTTTCAAATTTCTTTCTTCTTTCTTTCTTTCTTTCTCTTTTTTTGCTTCAACACAGTAACAAAATGATCAATTCTATCAAAAGAACACCCTTATGCTAAAATGTAGACATTATTAGTGGCAAGGTCAAGCAAAATTAGGCTTAAATCTACATTAATATACAATTTCTTTGCTTTTACAGACTAATCTTAAGAAAGTATAAAGAACATTTTACTATCTAAAATTACTTTTAATTTATTCTAAAAGGAATCCAGGATTAAAGAGCAGTAAAAACACTAATTTTGAATATCTGTTACAGCTTCTCATATAACAAGTGAATAGTACTTGATGACTTAGAAAGTTCGGAAGACAGTTATGTTTTAAGGCAAAATTTCCCCAAGCGTATTTTGAAGAGTATGTCCTTCAAAATGCTCTGTGAAAAAAGTTGGATAGTCAAACAGTATTTTCCTCTGTTGGAAAACAGCTGAATCTCCTTCCCTCCACACTTGCTGTTTTGGCTTATTCCTCCCTCTACGTTTTGGACCCTGTCATTTTCTGTGTTCTTGAATACACTATCATTCACTCCTTTTCCTTTACAGTCAGCTTCAACCCCTATCTGGATCTTCTCTCACTTGTCCACTCACCTTATTCCCCTTCAGATACTGCCCAGTTCTATCCTCCCTGCTTCCTGTCTCAATCTCCTTTATTCCTTGTGAAATAATGGAAAGAATACATATTGGTCTCTGCCCCTAGTTCCTGGCATGGAGCTCCTAAAAACCCTTGGCATTTCCTGGGTGACAGGAGTATCTTTTGTCCTAATGAGGTGACTCCTGGTGGGCTCCTGGATAGCTTCAGCAGGGGGCTGGTCACCAGAAAGACCAAGCCATGATTAGAAGCATGGAACTTTCAGCCCCAGCACCCCCATCCTCCAGGAAAGGAAGAGGGGCTGGGAATTGAGTTAACAATTGTGCCTACATGATGAAGCCTCCATACAAATCCTAAAGTATGGGATTTGGAGAGCTTCTAGGTTGCTCAATACATCTACATGCCGGGAGGGTGGCAGCACACCCCAACTCCTCCTGTATGGAAGCTCCTGTCCTAGGGACCTTTCTAGACCTTGCCTTATGTATCTCTTCATCTGGCTGTTCTTCTGTATTCTTTATCATATCCTTTATTATATAATAAAATCAGTAATCACAAGTGTTTCCCTGAGTTCCGAGAGCCATTCTAGCAAATGATGAAACTCAAGGAGGGGTCATGGGAACCTCCAAATTACACCTGATCAGTCAGAAGTACAGGTGACAACCTGGGACTTGCAACTGGTGTCTGAGGGGGATGCGAAGTCCTGTGGGGCTGAGCCCTTAACCTATGGAGTCTGCACTGACTCCAGTTAGTGTCAAAAAATTTAATTCAATTGTAGGACCAGCTGATATAACAGATAATTGCTTGATGCGTGAAAAACCCACCCATCTGGTGTCAGAAGTTAAGTGTGGAATGCTCTATATGAGTGATAAAAGACACACAGAGTGTGTATTCCTATACAACCCTCAAGCCACTCCATTTGGTTTCTTGTCCCTTCTCTCCACTTCCATAGCTCACTCTACAATCAACCAATCATCTCCTTATCACTATATTTAATGACACTTCCTGATCCTCATTCCCCATGATAGTTGTATAACATTTGACAATATTAATCTCTGCCTGCCTTTTGAGACATTCTCTTCCCTTGGCTGCCATAACATACTTACTCTTCTAGTTTACCCCCAGTCTCTGCAGGCACTCTTCCGCATCCTTTGGCAAGCTTATCCTCTTCTACACAAAGTTATGTATTAACGTGCCTTAAAGCTCGGTCTTAGAACTTCTCCTTCCATAGGATTTCAATTATCACCCACAGGCATTTGAGTTAAAAATTTCTGTCTCCTGCCCAGACCCCTCTTCTGAACTCTAGGGACCAAATATCTATTAGGTATCTCCCTTTGGATACCCCAGGGCATCAAATTCAACACATTCATGATTTGCCCTCCAAACCTCTTCCAATCTCTCAGTAAAGGATATCACCTTCCAACCAGTTAAACAAATCCATACCCTGGCATCGTCCTTGATAGCTTTCTCCAATTCACACCCCCCCATCCAGTTCATTACCAACTTCTCTGTTTTATTTCCTAAATATTTGAAGATTCCTCCATTTCTAACTAGCCTCTCCCTCTCTGAATCTATCTTTCTGTGCTTCATTCTGGGTGAGCTTCTCAGTACCAACTTCCAGTTAATAAACTCTTTCATTGTGGCCAGTCTAGAGTTTAACATGTCTACTGAATTATTTCAATGACTATTTTTCATTCAAGAGTTCTAACTGATTCTTTTAAACATCCATCTGGCTCTTGTTTCATTTCTGTCCGTTTTTGTTTCATATTTTCTTGCTTCCCTTAAATGGAATATATTCATTTGAATCTGAGAATGTAAAACATACTTTATTTTTATTTTTTTGAGAGAGAGAGAGAGCTCAAGAGAACGAGAGCCCAGGGAGGGGAGGGGCAGATGGAGAGAGAGAGAGAACCTTAAACAGGCTCCACACCTAGCATGGAGCCTGATGCTGGGCTCGATCTTATGACCCAAGATCATGACCTGAGACAAAATCAAGAGTCTGACGCTTAACTGACTGAGCCACCCAGGTGCCCCTAAACATACTTTAAAATATTTGAACCTTCATAGAATTAGTTTGATCTGTAAATGTATGTTTTGTTGGTTTTCTTTCTTAGCATTAAATTTCTTCGCACTTTGGACTTGCAGTTTGTAGATTCATTTTCATTTTAAGTTAAGAGTTTTTGTTTATTCTTTCTCTCTTCTACATTCCCTCGGTTCTTAACTTCCATTATACTGATCCTATCCCTGCCTAAAAGTTTTGGGATTACTAGTCTCCCTAATACCTGAGTTCTTTGTTGATGGGAATATCACAGATCCTGTCACTGGTGGGTTGTGAGACTATTTCTTTTCTTTTAGATTTTATTTGTTTATTTGACAGAGAGAGAGAGAGAGCACAAGTAGGCAGAGAGGCAGTCTGAGGGAGAGGGAGAAGCAGGCTCTCCGCTGAGCAGGGAACCCTATGTGGGGCTAGATCCCAGGACCCCGGGATCAGGAAGTGAGCCGAAGGCAGCCACTTAACCAACTGAGCCACCCAGGTACCCCGAGACTATTTCTTATGTCTTCATTCCTGGGGCTTGCAACTTGTTATGGGCCATTAACTTTAAATGGTAATTAAAAGGTTGGTTTTGTTTTTTTTTCCCCCTTACCTCAGATTCCTTTGCCATTTTGAGAAGCCTCCCTCTTGCTCCAGCTTTAAACAATAAATCTGACTTTGCCCCATCTCACCTGGCACACTTTTAGTCTTTACTACCCCAAAGGAGTTGAAATCCATGCCTCCATGTCTATTCTAGGACTCAGAGCTAAGCAGGCCTGTGGTTTCAGCTCTACTCAAGAGTTTATTTATGCTTTGTTTTGTTTTTGAGCTTGGCAGTACCTTTTTGGTTTGCAGTTTCTATAGTTCATCTATCATTGATATGTATTTGGTGCGGACGTGGTACATTGAAGTGTGAATTTACGGAACCACCTTGACTGGAAATCACTGATTCACTTTCCACACTATAGCCAGAATTATAATTATATATAATTATAATTAATATAATTTATATATAAATATAATTATAATTTTAAAATGAAAACTGGATTATGTCAATTCCTTGCTTTCTATCACTCTTAGGATAAAGACCCAACTCCCTGAAGTCTACAAGGTCTGGACCCTTTCCGCTCCTACCATTCTGACCTCAGTCAGTCCCTCATACTTGCCATTTTTCTGTTACCCAGCCCCCCTAAGGGCCTTTGCACATGCTATTCTCTCTACCCAAAATATTCTTTCCTCCTTCTTTGTTATTTTTCTTTGCATAGTTAACTCCTATTCATCCCTCTGATCTCACTCATTTGCCATGTCTTCAAGGAAACCTTTCCTGATCTCCTTGTCTAGCTCAAGTTCTTTTTCTTCAATGTCTTCCTAGCACCATGTACCTTTTGTTTGTTTGTTTGTTTGTCTATTTGGTACCATTTATCACAACTGCAATTTTACATGTATTTCTAGGATTATTATAACATCAGGCTATAAACTCCATGGGGGCAACGATCATGCCTGTTTTTATTTACCACTGTATCTTCAATCTAGCTGCTGAATGACTGGAAGAAAATTCACAGTATATTTAAGGTGCTCCAAACCAGGGCCACAACCAACATTTTCGACCTCGTCTCCCACTACTACCAAACAAGTAAGCTATGCTCCAGCTACTAGTGGTTGGTCTACTCACTATTCTTCAAGTATGCCTTTATTTTATGCCTCTAAACACTCATGACTCAAACCATTGCATCTGCTCAGAATACCCTCCCCACTAACTCTGCCTGATGAAGTTTATTTCAAATGCCACCTTGTCCATGAAATCTTTCCTTAACCTCCTTATCTACAACTCATGGAGTTAACATGCCTGTCCCTCCCCCATCTGTATATGCCCTATCACTTCTAGGTTGTGAGTTTTCTCAGGGCAAGCCATATGGCCATTTCCAGAACCACATAATAGTCACTTAATATTTATTAAACTGAATCTGAGCACAGATAGGTAAAATTATCTTTGTTGATTTGTAGAAGATTTTATGAGAAAGTGACTATGCTGTATTTAAACTCCATCAAACAAACTATAGTAAAACAAAACCTTTTTGGTTTTGAGTTATAGAAAACAAATGCTTGGTTATTTTATGTTGTACTGAAATGAAAATCAGAACACATGGAGATGACAAGATGACATATTTTATGGCTCCTAAAGTAGCACAAAGAAATGTAAATAAAACTCTATCAAAGTTCTTTTACTCCTTCTGCTATTAAATCTGAGAATATCCTAATTTCCAAATGGGAGAGCTAGATTGAGAGTTTAAATACTTAGGGGCTCTTGGTGGGGGGCAGGGGTGGAGTGTGGCAGTAAGGCAATAAAGAGAGGGGAGCTGCTCCCTACTAGAGCTAGAAAACATACAGATAACTAGCTGTAGTGACACTCTCATTTTGAGACCATGCCATATCCCAGGGAAAATGCAGAGAAGGCTTTCCTTGAGTTGGCAGGGTCCAGTTAACCAAGGTGGGTTAAAAGAGAGGAAAAAACCCAGATAAGTAATCTTGGGGTGTAAGGGTCAGCAAGCGTAGAACAGAAAACCCAGTGGATATAAAGAAAGAAAGAAATCAAATCTCAGGATAGCAGGAAAAGCAGCAGAACAAAGAAACAGTGGGAAAGATTCCCACCTATTCCTTCTATAGCCATACACCAAAACAACTGTATGTCTTTTTGTAAGACATCATGAAGACATCTCTACTTACAATATATTTGTAACTTGGTTAAACAGAAATCTTACACACTAGAAACAACTGTCAGAGAATCCCAAATAATCTTCAAATGCTAAAGGAGACCTTGCAATTACATAAACCAACTGGACAGATGTGCCAATTTCACTAGCACAGGTACAGGTAAAGAATATTAATGCAAAATAACCAAAAGTTTTGAGTACATCAGGTGTGGGAGAAAAGTCCTTAAGTTCCAAAGCATTTCAAACCACAGATAGGGTAAGTTTCTTTCTTTGCATTTCCACTGACTCTAAAAATAAACCTTTATTATTTTCCACATTATGAAAGAAATGTAAGTTCGTTTTTTAAAAAAATTCTAACACTACACAAATACGTAATATAGAACACCAACGTTCTATATAACCTTTCCCTTTGGAGGTAACTAGTGTTTATAAGTTGGGTATCAGCCACTTTTTTTTTTTGATTACTTGAGACATAGTAATAGGAGAGCTGCTCTGAATAAGTTTATACTGATTATTCCAATTTCTCCTTTGAGCTGTACCTTTCCTACTCCACTGCTAAAGAAACAAAAAAGGAAAAAGAAAAATCCAAAACACACGCTGATCCTCCAAAACAGACAACCCATAAACAAGACTATCCCCCGAAGAAAAATCAAAGGTGACTGGGCAAAACTGCTACACTAAGTAGCAGAACCAAATATTACTTGATACTGAAAAATGGAGGAAAAGTCAAAAAAAATACTAACCTTTCTTTTTTATTGTTCTCGATAATCAAAAACGGGGTCAGTATCTTTTCCTTCAAAGGAGACTGAAGCAGCCTACCTAATCATTGATGTTCTTTAGCTTTTAAAAAAGAACGGTGTACAAATGAGGTATACTGTAGTGCCAGAAGGTAGGGAAGTGCTCAAAAAACAGCACAATGATGGGGGTATGTCAAAGAGAAGGGGGCCAACAAAAAGCTTGAAAATGCCAAAGACAGAATAATTTGAACAAAATAAATATTAGATTATAACACAAAGTATAAAATAAAATATCCATGAGTCCATACTGCTATAAGTAAGGATTAAATAAATAAGTAAATAGGGGAGAATACACAAATTTCCCATGTAGAAGAATTTAAAATAATTTATATAAATATCCTGCCTCCAAGGAGGTAGAGCATAACTTGCCCCCTCTTTATGCATGGCTGCACAATGACTTCCTTCCAAAGATTACAGCATGAAAAGAGGGGGAAAAAAGTAACTTCATGTTGGAGAAACCTGACAAACCCTTCCTCAGCCAGGTGACCAAAGTTAGTATCAATAGGGATAAGTCACGTTGATACTATGTACTTTTTCTATGATGTTATGGGGCTGGTACTTCACCTCTATGGTCTTCCTCCCCAAAACCCATAACCCCAGGCTAATCATGAGAAAAACATCATACCAATCCCAATTGAGGGATATTCTACATAATACCTGCCCAGCAGTCCTCAAAACTGTCAAGGTCTTCAAAATAAAGTCTGAGAAACTCACAGGGAAGAGGAGTCTAACGAGACATGATGACTAAATGTAAGGTGGTATTCTGGGTGAGAGTCTATGACAGATATGATATTTATATGTCATTTTTTTCTCTCTGATCACTCTGTCAGAGTGATAATCAGGTAATGGACATTGAAATGGAATTAAAACAAAATACTGGCAAGTAATTAAGAATTTGGTATACTTAGGATGTTTTTACACCCATGGAACTATGTGGCTTTGCAATTTTCACTTTCAAGTTCTTATTTTGGTAAAAGACTGATATTGATAAAACACTTTATGAATATTTTGCAGGGTTATTTTTGATCCATTTGAAGAGGAAGTGCTGTTTCCATTTATCTTCTAGGCTTAAACCCAGTAAGATTGCCTGTTATCTCTTTCCTAAACTGATGAGAAAATTTTCAAGGTTTTCCTGCCATTCATATCAGAGTACATGTAGATCTTTTTCTGGAGAGGGACAGCTATAATAATTGGAATGCTTCAATTTAGACTAATTCTATAACTTTATATACACAAGCACTTTCTAGGCATTTATGATTGACACAAAACTAAGTGAGAAAATGCTCTACTAATTAAATTAAATGTTGAGTTTGCAAGCTTCTTTTTTCACATTAAAGAAATGGTGTTTGCCATAATTACTTAACAAAAACCAAAGGCAATTCTGATACTCCAACCCACCTGAATATCTCTTTAAATCTTAAGAGTGCTTACTACATGGGAAGCATATTAGGGATATATACTTCCTGACCAGATTTTTTAAAAACTGCAATAAATTTATAAATTTTTAAAACAAGGTCTAGTACTGCTATGGATTACCGTGAATCCGAAGGGAAAAATCAGCTTACCCATTTTCTGAAGAGGTCAGTAAGCAAGAGTCCTGCTACCAGGCCTCGGACCAACCTGAGAGAGCATCAGTGATACTGAGTTATTGAGGCCTGTTCTCTCAAGCTCATATGCTCTTCATCTACTGTTCCTTTACTGCTGATGCTCACACAATCTATTTGCCTGGTCCTAACAAGGATGTTGTAAAGAGCACTCACAGTGCCCACATGGCCCTGTACTAAAAGGGCCTACAACAGAAATCTCTTTGGTTTAAATATTAGGAATAATGGTACTTTCTCTAAACAATTTGTTTCCATTTGATCTTATGAATTATGTGAATCCCCCATATCAATGACTCTTACAGTGGAAATAACTTCCTTAAAAGGTGCACCAGAATGATGTGTCTTCAAACTTCTCCACTTTCTGATGTATCTTAACTCTCCCCAAACCCATCCCGGCCCCTTTGAGAATCCCTTTAGGTAAAGAGAGTGTTTATAAATGGCAGTGTGGAGTGCTTATGAATGATGTGCAGGAAGATGAAAGGACGAACCCCTGCTCTTTGGCAATCATGTTTCATTTTCAAGTTTGTTGATGGAATTTATAGCCACATTACCACAGCACTTCATCAGTATGAATTTTGTGGACCAAACTCAATCCTCTTATTTTTCCTAAGCTTATAAGCTTATTTGCCCTTTGTGCTCTTACTGTAACTTATTTTAAGTTTATTTTATTTTTTGCAATGCATACATCATTATAACCATCTTTTATCTATAGAACCAAGCAGGACAGAAACAATCTACAAATGAAGAGAATCTACTTTGGAGTAGGGAGATGAACACTTGAAGGAACTATTATGGGGGCGCCTGGGTGGCTCAATCATTAAGCGTCTGCCTTCGGCTCAGGTCATGATACCAGGGTCCTGGGATCGAGCCCCACATCGGGCTCCCTGCTCAGCGGGGGAAGCCTGCTTCTCCCTCTCCCACTCCTCCTGCTTGTGTTCCTGCTCTCGCTTTCTCTCTCTCTGTCAAATAAATAAAATCTTTAAAAAAAAACAAAAGGAACTATTATATATTCTTCCTAATAATATCTAGAAAAAAATGTCTAAATGAAATACTGTAGTAAAATTTGAGCTCTGAATTGATCTTAATTGTATTTGAGAGAAAAATCAGCCTTTCAATAGTTAAAAGTCTGAAATAGCAACTATTTGAAAAGGAAAAAGACCTGTTATTTTTAAATAAATATTTTAATACATTAATGACTAATAAAGTATTACCACTGTAATAATCATTAGGGATGAGTAATTTATACAACTTCAAAAACATGTTCAAGTCAATTTACTACTCCTTCTGGAATTGCTGTTTACCTTACAGATTTAGCAGTATATACTTTAAAATTTTGGTTAAAGTGGGTATTATATTTTCATAGGTAGCTCTACTTAGCACACTCCTGAGAAGTATGTTTTAAAATACTGTCATAGAAGCAAGGTGTACACAATAATGATTCACAAAGACAATCTCACCACACCTCAGTTATCACACAAACATCAGTGGCACATCGAGAGAAGAATCAACTTGCCATTGAGATTTTGTCAGAGAGAAAACAGATATGGGAGCCTGGCAACGCTGTATTCCTAACAATGCTGTATTAAAACACACAGTCATTTGACTGACTAATGCAATCGGGGAGAGTTTGTTTCGAACACTATGCAAAGTATACCCTTTTGGGGATATCTGGGAAGAAAGAGATATGAGGCCAAATTCATTATAGCAATTTGCCTGGCTTCATTCATCTTTCTACTTATTCCCTTGATTACTTCACCCAAAACCCACTTATGTGACAGTTGATCATACACTCCATTAGCAGTCAGTCCATGTAAGAATAATTCTGAGTATAGACTATTTCAGCAGTCACATGACAAAACAGAACTCTTACAACATGTCGAGCAGGCGGAGCGGATGGAATTGCACATGGATGAGGGAAGTACCCAGTCAGTCTGGCATTATTTGATCTAGGGTAATGTGACTTCACTGAGTTACCATGTCATGAAAGATGAAGAGTAAGAAAAAAAATTTTGTGTGTGTTTTCAGTAAATTCTGGATTGGCAGTCACTAACACCTCTTTATTTCCCCAAGTCACTTACATCACCTTTGACTAGCCAGATGCAATTATTTTTAAAAATAAGGAGTCAAGATTGGATGTACTTTTTCCTCCCATTTATAGATTAGAGAACTCATATCAGCCCTTCCTAAATCCTAATGAAATCGAACTTAAATGCTGCTACCAGGTTAGCTGCCTTAAGATTCACAGTCCAAGTTTATAGTTTCCACAGCTTTTCTTTTTCTTTTTCTTTTTAAATTTAGGTTTACAAATACATACTAAAATGACTTATTCGGATGATTATTTCAGATGCCCTAGAGAGAAACAAGCAATTCCACTGGTTTGATATTCCATATAATTACTTTTAGTCTCAGGCTTTCCTCAATTAGCACACTCTCTTTGGTTACTTAACATATTTTTTAAATTTTTTTTAAAGATTTTATTTTATTTATTTGAGACAGAGAGAGAGGGAGAGAGCACAAGAAGGGGTAGGGTGAGAGGGAGAAGCAGACTCCCTGCCAAGCAGGGAGCCTGATGCGGGACTCAATCCCAGGACTCTGGGATCATGACCTGAGCTGAAGGCAGTCGCTTAACCGACTAAGCCACCCAGGTGCCCTTAAAATATTTTTTTAAAAGTCATACTCTAGGTACCTTAAAATCGTCAAAATGCTAATATAACTACCTGATAATATAATACTTGTAATATTATAATTATTAAGTATATATAACATATAAATATTATATATAAGTATTATATGTAATACTTATATAATGTAATATAACTACTTGATATATACTACTACTTGGTTATGGAAATATGACAAACTTCTATTCTGAAAGTGGAAGAAGTATATTATTCTTAGGACCAAGTTTCAGTACCTTATTTAGAGTTTCATATAGTCAGTTAAAAAAAAACAGATTCCCAATCTAAGAATCATTAAGACTTCTAATCATTTTGAGTGTTTGACTGTTAAAAGCTGCTTATTTTTGTTAAGCAGTATGAACACACTTCTGAGAAACTGTTTTTATATAATAGTGGTTCTCAAAATGTGGTCCCCCACAAACCAGCAGCAGCAACATTACCTAAGAACCTTTTAGAAATGTAAATTCTCAGCCCCACCCCAAACCTTCTGAATCAGGAACTCTGGGTGTAGGGCCAGCATCCTGTTTAACAAGCCCTCAAGGTGATTCTGAGGCACACTAAAGTCTGAGAATCAATATTCTAAAATATAGCAGAAGCATTAGTGGTTCAGTTTGTAATACTACATATTTATTTTAAAGTTTCTTATCTTTAAGAACATGTTAGTATTTTCTAAAGAAATATAATGAGTACTTGTAGAAATATATAATTTGGATAAAGTAAAAAGTGCTTTCCTGGATTAAAGTTTTAAGCTAGAAATAACTGGATTAATAACTGTACCTATAACTCCTACCCTTAAAAACACTGAAAGAACCACTTTTTAAATTTATTTATTTTAAAGAGAGAGAGGGAGAACAAGCATAAGTGGGAGGGGCAGAGGGAGGAGGAGAGAGAATCTCAAGCCGACTCCGTGCTGAGCATGAAGCCTGACACAGGGCTCAGCTGGATCTCACGACCCTGAGATCGTAATGTGAGCCGAAACCAAGAGTCAGTTGCTTAATTGACTGCGCCACCCAGGCGCCCCAAGAACCACTTTTTAAATTCCACTGGAAGGAAACTATTGTTAACCAGTTGACTAAAATTAAGAAAATATTTAGAAATAATCTTCAATCACTTATTTCCAATCATTAGTAATCAACAAAACTTATGAAAGTAAATGGGAAAAATGACAAGTTTTCGATTCTAGATTTCAATATAGAAAAAATTACTCAAACACCTTCTCAGAGCAAACATGGGGGTAGTATATGTTCTCTGAAGGCAAGTGGCAGCATGACATCCTAGTTTTGAGACCCAAGGAACAAGACCATTTACCTCTAAAGCCAGCCCTTAAGAGCTAGTCTTTAAGCAGGAGGAACAATTATATGGACAAAAGTATTTAAAAGTTAAGGAGGTTTAATAAAAATATGTCAATACTTAATCTAACATTTGCCATTGTAAACACAGTAAGGTATTTAAGAGTTTCTTTGCTACTTTAACATTATTAAAACATAATTTCAAGCACAGTTGGTGTTAAATTCCACAATATTTCTATACTTTGGGCAAAAAAATATGCACACACACAGACACACACACACACACACACACACAACACCGAGCACAGTTTATTGTATCTTAGGTTCTTTATGGTACTGAAACATCTGTGAGAGGTTATGTAAATCAACAGAAAGAAATAAAATAACTTGGGTGGCAGGAAAAAAAAGAGAACTCACTGCCAAGTAAATGCTACTGCCAAATGACCTTTAATGGCTAATACCCACATTTCCATTTTCCTCTCACTGTAGTAAAACCAACTAAGAGATGGCAATCAAAACAAATTCTGCAGTGTTTCCACCAAACTACTTTCTATTCAACGTCCCAAGCATGCTGTAAGAATGAAAGCATTCAGTGCTGATCTCTGGCCATAATTCTTTAAAATTACATTATAAATTTTCTTTCTGCAGAAGCTATTTTAACCAATTCTCAGTTATCTACAAAAATTGGCAGTAGAGTTTTGAACAGCTAGCAAGATTATCTAAAATGATGTACCTTTTTCCTATACACCTTCTACTAACGGAGCTTATGAACAACTGAAAATCCAAAACGCAAGCTGTAAAAGAAGCGAGGAACAAAGACACTAGGACTGAATTATGGGCAGGAGTGTGGGGGACGGGGAGGCGAGACAATGAGAAAACTCAACATAAGAAGCTTTCCACTTTATAACCTTTTGTTTTTTAGATGAAAGGTTATTAGTATGGTGTCCCTGTCCCCTCAAGGCAATCTCAAATTGTCAATTATTAATGATGAAATGGTGACTCAAAAGAAAAACCCATCTTAAAAATGAAAGTTGTGAAAGTATGTGTAAAGTATGAGTCACTGAGATTTTAGAATTTCTACCTGATCACTTTAGAAAAAATGATCAACCAATGCATCAGTTCTTTCCACATAAAACCATGGTGAAGGAAATTGATATTGGAAAAAAAGAACATAGGCAAAGACAGTTTGCATGGTCATGTTGGTGAAACTTACTTCTAGCCCCTGGGCTAGACTTGACCATTACAACAAGCAAGACATCACCAATCTCTGTGTGGCAGTCACTAGAGCTCTTAAAAAATACTAATTCTCTTTCTCCTTCTGGGCACATGTGGTAGGACTGCCTCCCCTATCTTGCTGAACTCAGGTGTAGCTGCATAGCTTGCATTAGTTGCTAATTATGAGCAGAAGTGATACGGTATCATATCTGAGTAGAAGCTTTATGAGTCAATGTGTGCTCTACCACCTTCCCCTTTCCCTCTGTCACAGTGACTGGCACTATTTCAGAAAGGTATTCTGAGTCCCAGAACGAGGATGATGATGACGCAGATGATCCACAATAAACATGTAGCATGAACAAGAAATAATTTGTCTTAAGCCACTGAAGTTGGGGTTTATTACTGCAGCATAAGCTATTCTGACTAATACTAATACAGTCTTTTATTTTCTCTATATGGTTAATATATTTCCTATTTAATTATTTTATAGAAAAGTTAGCCATTAATTTGGAGACTCAAGTTTAGATTCTAGGCATCAGTTTAAAAAAACGAAGACCTCCAAACTGAAAAAACTAAAAGAGGAAACTGTCAGTTATATTTAAATTAGGAAACTAAACACATCATAAAAAACTACCATGCTGTTGTTCCTACAAAGTTAAGGCCATGGACAACTAAATGCAATCACAAGGTGGTTGGGGTTTTTTTTGTTTTGTTTTGGTTTTTTTCTGTTTAAATTTATTGGACTATGTGCCAGGGTACTGCAATAAGTGCTTTTCAAGGATTACCTCATTTAGTCTTTACATAAGGCATGAAGAAGTTAAATGACTGAGCCCAGATCACAAAGCTAGCAAGTGAACTAGGGTGCAGAAGAGTGAAACGGGCACCTGGGTGGCTCAGTCGTTAAGTGTCTGCCTTCGGCTCAGGTCATGATCCCAGGGTCCTGGGATCAAGCCCCACATCGGGCTCCCTGCTCAGCGGGAAGCCTGCTTCTCCCTCTCCCACTCCCCTGCTTGTGTCCCCTCTCTCGCTGTGTCTCTCTCTGTCAAATAAATAAAAATCTTTAAAAAAAAAAAAGGACAGCAGAAACTGTAAAGATAAAACACAGATTAAATATTTACTTAGTAATAACTTTTCAGCAAAAAAGTTGTTTTTCAGTAAACAAAAAAATCATTTATTAACCTATACTTTTCCATACCATATTTTTTTTTCAGAATCACAAGTAACATTTAAATATAAACCTTCACATCTAAGTTAAAAGCTCTTCTGAATCATTTCTGGCCATAATAGCTCTGTATATCCTCATGGTGATAGATTACATACCATTCTCCTTAAAACCTGTGTTCTTCATCTTTACTTCTTATATCACTTTTAGGACCAACAGCAAAGACAGATTGAAGATACTGAAGTATTACCTGTATTTCACATTGATTACTGCTTTTTCTTTCAATGAATTTTGCCATTCTGCCTTTGTCACATGTTGTAAACAATTTTTTCTTATTTACCAAGTAAGTTAACTGACTTGAATGTCTATGGGAAGGTTTTGGCAGACAGAAGTTTGCAACCTGAGTGACAGCTTTTCAAAATGCAAAAATCAGTTATAACAACCTCTCCTTGCTTAAAAATTCTGTACCTCACTATGAAAAATTTGTCAATTACCACTACCTTTTACTGCATTGTTAGAAAACCGTCAGCAAATATTTAAAGTTCAGATTAAGGTTAATATTAAACTGTGTAGAGCTGCCAATACAACTAACTCAACTGAGGTGACAAGTGGATGGATAGACATATGTTATGTACGTATGGCTAAATTTGCACATACCCAAGCAATGACAACCACGAATAAGTCTCAACTCCACATGGTGACTGGCCAGTTTCTGCTGACATCATATATAAGACATAAATAATCTGGCTTCAAAAAATTAAAATACAAAACAATGTATATGAAAATTGAGAAAATAAATTCACAAAAGCTTATTTTTAGCTCCTTGACCTCTGTCACTCCTAAGCTGTAGTCTCAGACCACGATATACAATCGCGGTGCTACTTTCTAACTAATGAAGGTAAAAATGGTCTTTTCTTATCTATGAGCTCACTTACAGAGAATACTGTTAGATAGGTAATAATTAGCCATTAGTGGAAAAAGACCAAGAATTTGTAATGTATTATACAGAGAGTTCATAAATGATCTGTGCATTATTCCATAAAAAAAAATCCAGAAAATTCTTCACACAAAGATGAAAAGATTAAGGCACACAGAAATAGGATTCCTAATATTTCCTTTATTCATGCTTATAGGTGACTGTAGTAAGAGACAGAAATAAAGAGGACATATCAAGAATATCTTGACAAGTCAAGAATATTACCTTTCTGGACTATTTAATTTTAACAAATGTTTTAAATCTAAAAAATGGCGGTGGGGTGGGGGGAACCTGTCCTGCTCTTTTCACATAACAGATTCACAGCACAAATGTAGCTGAATAGTTGCAGCAATCATGTAATAAGCAACCTTGAAGAAACTTCTATTTGGAGGCTTTGTAGGAGTATAAATTGCTACAGTCATTTTGGAAAGTAATTCGGCAATATGTACTGAGACCTTAAAATATCCACACTCTTTGACTTCCATTTCTGAGAATCTATTTTAAAGAAATCATCTGAAAGCTGCACAGAGAACTCCCAAGCATTATTTACCATAGTGAAAAACAGGAAACAATTTAATATGCCCATCAACAGGAAAATGATTAAAGAGTTGTGGTATATCCATAAGATACAAAGTATTATATAGTTATTTTAGAATATTTACCAAGAATGCCTCTTCACTTTTTTCTTTTCCTGATGGTGGTTTGCTTTTTATTTTAAAGTAATACATACTCGTGAAAGAAAATTCGAAAAAAACAAATGAAAAACTAAAATCTTCTCATTCTCTTATACTCTATATCCACCTCTAAAAGTTTATTATTGTTAAGATTTTATGGGTAGTTTCTAGAAAATTTCTGGGTATATACAAACTTATCTAACAAACATTTATACAGATAATCCTTTATTTTGTTTTAACACAAATCGGGGCACCTGGGTGGCTCAGATGGTTAAGCGTCTGCCTTCGGCTCAAGTCATGATCCCGGGGTCCTGGGATCGAGCCCCGCATCGGGCTCCCCGCTCGGCGGGAAGCCTGCCTCTCCCTCTGCCTCTGCCACTCTCTCTCTCTGACTCTCATGAATAAATAAATAAAGGATTTAAAAAAAAAAAAAACACAAGTGGGGCCATATAAGCTTATTATTCTTCAAATTGCTTCTTGTACTTATTTGGCTATTATTCTATATCAGCACATATAAATCTACCTCATGGCCGCCTGGGTGGCTCAGTCGGTTAAGCGACTGCCTTCGGCTCAGGTCATGATCCCGGGGTCCCGGGATCGAGTCCCGCATGGGGCTCCCTGCTCAGCAGGGAGTCTGCTTCTCCCTCTGACCCTCTTACCTCTCGTGCTGTCTGGCTCTCATTCTCTCTCTCAAATAAATAAATAAAATCTTTAAAAAAAATAAATAAATCTACCTCATTCATTTAAAATAAATGTTTCAAGACTCTTAACTAGGGCGCCTGGGTGGCTCAGTTGGTTAAGCGACTGCCTTCGGCTCAGGTCATGGTCCTGGAGTCCCGGGATCAAGTCCCACATCGGGCTCCCTGCTCAGCGGGGAGTCTGCTTCTCCCTCTGACCCTCTTCCCTCTCGTGCTCTCTATCTCTCATTCTCTCTCTCTCAAATAAATAAAATCTTTAAATAAAAAAAAAAGACTCTTAACTATAGAGAACAAACTAATGGTTACCAGAGGGGAGGTGGGTGGGGGGATGGGTGAACGAGGTGAAGGGGACTAAGAGCACACTTACCCTAATGAGCACTGAGTAATGTATAGAATTGTGAATCACTACATTGTACACTTAAAACTAATTTAACACTGTATGTTAACTATACTGGAATTAAAATTAAAAAATAAATAAAATGGATGTTTCAGTACATATCAGGACCTAGCCTGATAAATATTTAGGTGACTAGACTTTTCTGCTTACAAACAATGCTTAACTAACATATTTGGAAATATAACTTCATGTGTTTCTGTCAATGTATCAGTTTTAACATTTTAGGTATTCAAAGTTGTCAAATCACCCACCAAAAATACTGTACTGATACCCTTCTCCCTACCTCTCCAAACCATTCAAAATATTGGATACTACCAACTTTTTAAAATCTGCCAATCCAGAAGAAAATATTTTTATTTGCATATCTATAATCACAAATCACTTTTCTACTGGATGATTCTTTTTCTTATAGGCTTATAAGACACTATGGTAGTGTCAGAAAATTAGCCCTTTGTCATGTGTTGTAAACAATTTTTTCTCTTTGTTGTTTTTTTTTTTTTAAAGATTTATTTGAGAGAGTGAGAATGAGAGAGAGAGTACATGAGAGGGGGGAGGGCCAGAGGGAGAAGCAGGCTCCTCGCCGAGCAGGGAGCCCGATGCAGGACTCGATCCCGGGACTCCGGGATCATGACCTGAGCCGAAGGCAGTTGCTTAACCAACTGAGCCACCCAGGCGCCCTCTTTGTTGTTATCTTTTAACAATGTTTACAGTAAATTTCTATGTTCTTCCCATTAGGGCTCCTAGGTTTTATATATGTTTTTAAGGTGCTTCCATCTGAAATATTTTAAAAAGTACATGTTTTTTTCTACTCCTTTTATAATTTCATTTTTATTGAGAGCTTTCAACAACTGTAAATTAAAATGTAGATATACAATTATTTACAAAGTTGAAGCTCAACTAGGTAAGAAAATGGAAAAACACTGCAAGGAAATAAAACACTGACAGTGCTTATTGCTGAATGATATGGTTATATATGATATTCTTTATTGTAATTTCCAAATTTTCTATGTACATTACTTTTATAATCAGAAGAAAATAATATTTCTTAAAATCATCATATTTAAAATTTTTCTTAAGTTTTTGATGATACTAGCTTCATTTCTCAATTATTATTTGAGTACCTTACCCAGATTGAGTCTAATACTGGGGTAGAGCTTTGTATTTTCTTTTAACTCTATTGACACAGATGACCTGACAGGAAAAAACTACCAAATAAGGGTCTACTGAAAGCAAGAATTACAGTTCCAGTTAGGAAATTAATCTGAATAGTAATCCCAATAATAGTTACTCCTATTAGGTATTTACAACGTGCCAAATGCTTACATTTATTAACTCATTTATTCTTTTCAACATAATTTGTGAGGTAAGTACTGTTGTTCTCTCCATTTTACACACTGGGAAACTAAGGCACAGAGAGGTTAAATAATTTGCTCAAACCATGAAAGCTCTTAATAGTAGAGGAGCCAGGACTGGAATTCAAAAAGTCTGGCTCTAGAATCCTTATTCTTTTTATTTATTTATTTTTCTTTTGAGAGAGAGAGCAAGCAAGCGAGCATGGGGGTGGGTGTGTGGGAGTGGAGAGGCAAAGGGAGAGAGAATCCTAAGCAGTGGGCCCCACAAACAGTGCAGAGCCGGCGCGGGGCTGGATCTCACAACCCTGAGATCATGACCTGAATGGGAATGAAGAGTTGGATGCTCAGGGCCCCTGGGTGGCTCAGTTGGTTAGGCATCTACCTTTGGCTCAGGTCATGATCTCAGGGTCCTGGGATTGAGCCCCGTGTTGGGCTCTCTGCTCAGTGCATGTCTGCTTCTCTCTCTTTCCCTCTGTGATCCCTCTCACTCTCTCAAATAAATAAATACAAAATCTTAAAAAAAAAAAAAAAGTTGGATGCTTAACTAACTGAACCACCCAGGTACCACTGGAATCCTTATTCTTAACTTCTAAACTAAAATCCTATCTAAAAGATTAACAGAAAAACTGGGAAGCTAGTTCTGACAACTTAGAAAGTGTTGAAGAATAAAACTAAGCCACAAAAGGGCCTGACAATAGATTTATTTAAAAAAAAGAAAAAAGAGAGAGAGAGGTCTATGAGAAATATATCTTTATTTTTTACAAACCCCTAGCTTCAGAGATTTGAGAAAAAACTTGACAAGGAAATTTTTTCCTTCTTTATTCAGGTGGTGTCTCTAAGTTGAGCCTCTGAGCTGTGGTTTCCCAAACATAATGTCAGTGCACCGCCACAAGATAATGGTGCTTTTAAGAGCTGAGTAATAACAATTACCTATCCCATAAAGCATTGCTAACATTAAATTATTTTAAGAGTAAAAACTAAAAGCAGTGGCAGGTGCCTATGACTTCACTGGTCAATCATTTGTTGTCTCTTAGTTTGCCAAACTGCTTGGATCTTTCCAAATGTGCAAATTTTTCTCACATAACGCAAGGGGATATACCCACGACATCATTTTCAATGTGTTACTTTCCCCAAAAACGTTCATCCAATTTAGGCCATATATTTCTGGCAAGTCAATTTTTAGTGCTTTGTGTGAAGCTGAAAGTCAAATAAAAGGTAAACAAATACAAAACTTTACTTCTCACAGATTAGAGGTGGAATTTTTAGAATGAGCCCTTCTGATTCTGAGCTCCACTATGCATTAGAGATAGTCATTTTATGCTTCATTTTCTGACTTTGCCCTTGTCAATATTACTGCCTCAAAAATCCCTTCAAGTACCTAAAAGACAAAATATTTTCAACTTGCTTTTTTGCTTTTTAAAAATAAAGGATTGAAAACTAATACCCGACCGCAAAAATGTAGGCACAAACATAAAGGAAAGGCATATAAAGAAATTTCTGTAAATCAACCTTGTGCTTTGTGTACTTGTAAGCTTTTCTGAGTAAAAATGGTCAAATTGGACTAGTAGCATCTCTGAGAAACAGCTTTTAAGTTGGTAGCAATTTTTAGAAATAACACAGATTAACTACAGATGAATGGCCAAAAATTGCCAGCAATAAGAACCATAAACTTGGGGGTGTCTGGGTGGCTCAGTTAAGCATCCCAATCTTGATTTTAGCTCAGGTCATGATCTCAGGGTTGTGGGATTGAGCCCCACGTCGGGCTCTGTGCTCAGTGGGGAGTCTGCTGGAGACTCTCTCCCTCTGCCCCTCCCCCTGCTCTGTCTCAAATAAATAAATAAATGTCAAAAAAAAAAAGGACCATAAGCTTGAAACCCAGGAGCTCTCCACAATTGAATTTTGATGTTATGACTGCTTTCTAAGGATTTGCTCTATAAAATTCACTTCACTTTTCTAATATTCTAATCTATAAAAAGGGGATTAAAATAATTGCTCACTACTGCTATGAAAATTCATGATATTCCTATTAGAAACTACTAGACATTTATAAACTGATAGAACAAATGATTACCTTATAAAAAAAAGAACTGCTTAGATTCATTTATGAGCATACTATGTTTGGAAAAAACAAATATATTAACATCTCTTGAGAGTTTATGTTGATAAATTTCAAGCAGAGGAATGTGACTCACAGGGAAATGACAGAGTACCCAAAGAAAGAGTTAGAGATATAGAAGAAGGTTACCTAAAAATTATATAAGAAAAAGGCCTGAAATGGCCCTTTATTACGTGGACTTTTTTTTTTTAAGAAGGCTCCACACTGGGCACCTGGGTGGCTCAAGTTGGTTAAGCGACTGCCTTCGGCTCAGGTCATGATCCTGGAGTCCCGGGATCGACTCCCGCATCAGGCTCCCTGCTCAGCGGGGAGTCTGCTTCTCCCTCTGACCCTCTTCCCTCTCGTGCTCTCTCTCATTCTCTCTCTCTCAAATAAATAAATAAAATCTTTAAAAAAAAAAACAACACAGAACTTGAACTCATGACCCTGAGATCAAGACCTGAGCTGAAATAAAGAGTCAGACGCTTAACCAACTGAGCCATCCAGGCGCCCCTATTACATGGACTTTTTTATCACTCTTGGCCAGCCTAGAAGAGCCACTTACTTGCCAGAGAAGAAAACAGTGACTCTTAGATAAGTAGTTAGTTACTATGACACCTTTAGGAGCTTATTTTTAGAGGAAGGAAAAATGGGGAATTAGAGACCCAAGAAAGATCACAAATAAATTTTACAATAAATATTTCTAGAGATTTAGAAAAACAATATAAAACTTGTACTTACAACTTGAGATTCACGAGCTTTAGGAAATGTTTTGGCAACATTGAGCCCATCGATGACAATATCAAAAGGAGGACAGCATTTTACAAAGTTCTGAAATCTCTCGAGTTCCTAAAAATGAAAAGCCAGATAAAATATTAATAAGAACTTAGCAAGGGCTTTATTATAAACACATTATGACTTTTATTATTGTTCTGGTAGGGAAAAATATTTATCGCTTAAAAATATACAAACTCAAAAACACTTTCGAAATGAAATCTGAAAAGACCAGACTAAGAGATACAACTGCATGGAATTATCTGAAATGCTTTATAATCTCATAGCACTTTATGCTTCATAGAGTGCTTCCACATGCTAATTGCATTTGATCCGTAACCAGCTCTCACCTGCTAAATTGACTCACATGGCAGTCATGATGAAAATGAAATGTCAGAATCTCTAACCTGCTCTTAAGCCAAGGAGATTTAAACCTCAGATATGCTAGTCTACCAGTACAACAGTTGAAAGAACAAGGCTCTATAATAGTTCCTCTTTGATCATCAAGATGATTTTGTTTACTTCTAGCTATTTTGAAGAGTTGAAATATTCAACAAATATTTGTGGGGCATTTACTATTGTTCCCAGCAGTTACTAAAGAGACAAAACTCTAATGGAGCCTGCATTTTGGTAGGAGACACAAAATAAACCAAATAAATAAGTTAATAAATTATATTAAATGCCATATGTGATGAGTGCTATGGAGGAAAGAAAAGGAGTGGGAGTTCCATTACTGGTAATGATGGAGTAGTCTGTACTGGACTATCAGATAACATAAATTCTATATGAAAAACAACTATTTGAAGGTACTACATAATGAACAAAAGCAGACAGAAATTCAACAGAATGCAAAATTTGAAAGACAGTATGGCTACCCGACAGTCGAACTGAGTCCCCTCCAACAGCCAGCATCAACATCCGCCCCATGAGAATGAGGAAGACTTCAAGATGACCTCAGCCCCCTTTTAATTACAATGGTAGAATACCCAAGCAAGAGCCACACAGCTGAGTCTAGTCAAACTCAAGAACCATGAGAGATAATAATAAAAATAATAAGTGTTTCTGTTTAAAGCCACTACATCTGGGTGGTTTGTTATCTACCTATGGATAACCAAAAAAGAAAGGAACTGCACCAGGTGAAATGTGCCCATATATGGCTTTTTCCCAAAGGGCACTGTCCAGTTAGTGTGCTTGGCAGACAGAGGTGGCTGGAAATCAAGCAGAAAACTGTAGACTTACTGGTTTGAGAAATCAGAAGACAGCATTTAGGTATGTCAGAGAGCCTGGAAAGTGAGAAAGTAGATGCTATAAAGGAGGGAACCACAAAAGTCTGCATAATTTTGCCCAAATCCTTGGCTAACTCTTATTTGTGCGTGCATGGAGAAGACTCTGTGGGCCCAGCAAAAAAGCAACAGATGAAAGACTTAAAAGACCTGAGCCGAGATTTCAGTTACTATCCACTACAAAGATGACAGAGTCTGTAGTCAGAGTCTAACCAACTTTAACAGCCTGGCAAAGCAAAAAAATCAATAACCTCTGGAAAAAGATAACAGAATCTTTTGCCTTTGCATTGTGTTCCCCAAAATATCCAATATACAATTAAAAGATTAATAAACAGGGGCACCTGGGTGGCTCAGATAGTTAAGTGTCTGCCTTCAGCTCAAGTCATAATCTCCAAGACCTAGGATCGAGCCCCACAGCGGGCTCCCTGCTTAGCAGGGAGTCTGCTCCTCCCTCTCCCTCTCCCTCTACCCCCCACCCCTGTTCGTGTGCTTGAGCTCTCTCTCTCTCAAATGAATAAATAAAATTTAAAAAAAAGGATTAATAAACATTAGAAGAAACAGGAAAATATGACCCATGGTCAAGAGAAAAGGAAGTGAACAGAAATCAGTCAAGGTCTAGATGCTAGTCAGCAGGCAAGAACTTTAAAGTAGCTCTTCTAAATATATTCAAGAATTTAAAGGAAAATACAATTATAATGAAATCAAAGAAGGGAAAACAGAAAAATGTAAACTATAAAAATGAACATTCTAGAACCCAAAGCACATATGTGAAATAAAATATTCACAAGATGGACATTAACAGCAGATTAGGGACAGCAGAAGTAAGAATCAATGAACATGAATCACAGAGAAATAGAAATTATACAATCTGAAGAAAAAAAGAGAAAAAAAGATAAAGCCTTAGTAACCTACCTGTGCAATAATGTCAAACAGACTAACATACGGGTAATTACAGTCTATAAGAAGAGGATAGTAAAGACAGGGTAGAAAAAAAAACACTTGAATAAAGGCCAAAATTTCCCCCAAATTTGTTGAAAAATGTAACTTACAGACCCAAGAAGCAGAGCAAACACAAAACAGGGTGAACACAAAGAAACACAAAGCAGGATAAATCATAGGTAAATGAAACATGCAGATGTGGTATGTGTAACAACAACAGCACAAATGACAGTAAGTGGTAAATGGAATTCTACTGCTGCTAGGTACCTACATCTTTTTTTTTTTGCTAGGTACCTATATTTTATGTAAAATGGTACAATCTAAGTCAACTAGATTAAGGGTTCATATTGTAACCCCAAGTCACACATTAAAAAATAATGCAGAAAAGGTATAGATAAAAAGTGAACAGAAGAATAAAATGAAACAGTAATAAAATTTTTTTTTGATTAGCCCAAAAGAACATGAAAGGAAGAACAAAGGGACAAAAAAATTTGGGGGTAAATAGAAAATAAATTACAAAATAAAATATTTAAATTCAACCCTATCAAAAATGTTGCTTATAACAGATATACCATAAATGTGAAGATACGGATAAACTCAAAATAAAAAGTAGGGGGAAAATATCATGTATCAGTGAGCTTAAGAAAGTTGCAGTGACAGGGGCCCCTGGGTGACTCAGTGGGTTAAGCATCTGCCTTTGGCTCAGGTCATGATCCCAGGGTCATGGTCCCGGGATCGAGCCCCACATCAGGCTCTCTGCTCAGTGGGAATTCTGCTTCTCCCTCTCCCTCTGATCCTCCTCCCCGCTTGTGCCCTCACTCTCTGTGTCTCAAATAAATAAATAAAATCTTTAAAAAAAATAAAATTAAAAAGAAAGTTACCGACAACATTAGTGTTAGATAAAATGGATTTCAAGAAAAGGAATATTACAAAAAATAAAAAGGGAGACTTCATAATGACAACATCAATATAGGAAGTCATATTCATAAATAAGAACAAAGCTTCAAAATATATGAAGCAAAACTTGACTGAAGTTGAAACAGGAACAGTTAAGTCTACATTTATAGATGGTAATTTCAACATTCCCCTCTTCATAACTGATAGAACAAGCAGAAAAAAAATCAGTGAGGATAGAGAAGACATAAACTATACTATTAACCACTTGGACTTGATTGATATCTAAAGAACACTACACCCAACAACAGCAAAATATTTTTTCTTTTCATGTACACAGAGAACACAAAATATTAAAATCTGAAAGGTATGTTTGCTGATCACTCACACATACATACACACAACCAGAAGCCAACAGCAGTGGATATCTATAAAAGTCCCAATATTTCTTTTTTTTTAAAGATTTTTATTTTTTAAGTAATCTCTACATCCAATGTGGCACCTAACTCACAACTGTGAGATCAAGAGTTGCATGCTCTTCTGACTGAGCCAGCCAGGCACCCTAAAAGTCCCAATAGTTCTAATAGCCCAGGAGTCAAAAAAGAAATTACACAGGAAATTAGAAAATATTTTCAACAAAGTGATAGTAAATATTAAATATCAAAATTTGTGGGCTGCATAAGAGCAATAGAGGAAAATATATAGCTTTAAGCCCTTAAATGAAAAAAAAAGGTCTAAATCATTGATCTAAGTTTTTACCTTAAGCTAGAAAAAGAAAAGCAAATTAAATTTCAAAGAAAATAGAATAATAAAGAGCAGAATCAAAAAAATAGAAAACAGAAAAACCAGAAAGTTAACAAGGGGAAAAGTTGGGGGAAAAAAACCTCAATCCCTATCTCACAACAAATTCAAAAATTATTTTGAAATAAATCATAAATCTAAACCTAAACACAAAACTGAAAATTCTAGAAGAAAAAATTCTTCACAAGATCAGGATAGGCAGAAATTTCTTGGGCAACATATAAAGTCACCACCAATATTCACACAGCGTACTTCTTAATATGATGCCTCTGATAAAGCTATAACAGCATTTTTGTGATATTCTTCCCCCAAATGCATAGCCTGAATCCAATCAGAAAGAAGTATCAGATAAACTGAAACTAAGAGGCATTCTACAAAATAATAGGCTTATAGTTTTTGTGGGTGTTTAAGTCAAAGTCCATAAAGACAGAGAAAACTGAGATTTTTGTTGCAGATTAAAAGAAACCAAAGAGAGTGCCTGGGTGGCTCAGTTGGTTGAGCGACTGCCTTTAGCTCAGGTCATGATCCTGGAGTCCCGAGATCGAGACCCGCATCGGGCTCCCTGCTCAGCAGGGAGTCTGCTTCTCCCTCTGACCTTCTTCCCTCTCATGCTCTCTCTCTACCATTCTCTCCCTCTCAATAAATAAATAAAAATCTTAAAAGAAACCAAAGAAACATGACAACTAAACAGCAATGTGTGATCCTGAATTGGATATGGGGCAAGGAAACGTTTAAAAAGGACATTTTCGGCACAACTGAAAAACCTGAGTATCAGCTGTAAATTAGATGGTATTATTGTATCAGTATTACAAAGATGAACTTCCTATAGGCCAATAAGCACATGAAAAGATACTCAAAATCATTAGTCATTAGGGAAATAAAAATTTATAGCCACTGTGAGGATATCATTATACACCACTAGAATGGTTAAAGACTGACCATTAAAGTATGTGGAGCAACTGGAACTTTCAAACATTGCTGGTAGGAATGTAAAATGGTACAACCTCTCCGGAAAACAACTGGGCAGTTTCTTACAAAGTTAAGCATACATTTATTCTATAACTCAACAATATCCACCTCTAGGTATTCAAAGAGGATAAATGAAAATATATATCCACCCAAAGACTTATATATGAATATTAATAATGGCTTTATTCCTAATTGCCCCAAAGTGGAAACAATTCAACTGTCTATTTACTAGTGAAAGAATGGGGAAAAATGTGGTATATCCAGAAAATGGAATACTATTTATCAAGGAAAAGAAACTGCTGATAGGGGTGCCTGGGTGGCTCAGCTGATTAAGCGTCCAACTCTTGATTTCAGTTCAGGTCATGATCTCAGGGTCCTGAGATCAAGCCCAACATCAGGCTCTGTGCCAAGCATGGAGTCTGCTTAAGATTCTCTCTCTTCCTCTCCCTCTGCCCCTCCCTCTGCTCACACTCTGTCTCTCAAAAAAGAAAAAAACTGCTAATACACACAAAAATATAGATGAATCTCAAGTATTATGTGAAGTGAAAAAAGGCAGACATAAAGAGTTACTTACCGTATGATTCCATTTATATGAAATTTAGTGCAGAACTATACCAACAGAAAGCAGATAAATGGTTCCAGGGAATGAAGAGAGGGAATTGACTACAATGAATACAAGGGAACTTTTTGGGGATGATGTCAATGTCTCAAATCTTGATTATGGAGGTTATTACACAACTCTATGTATTTATCAAGACTTACTGAATTGTACACTGGCAAATTTTATTATGTAAGTTGTACCTTTATAAAGCTGATTGAAAAACCAAAGAAAGAAAATCCTAATACTAATATATATTTTGTCTTTAAAATAACCATTGATCAAAACATATAATGAACTCATATAACTCAACACCAAAATAACAATCCAATTTAAAAATGGGCAGAGAACCTGAATAAGTATTTTTCCAAAGAAGACATCCAGCTTGCCAACAGACACAGAAAAAGATGCTCAATGTCACTAGTTATCAAGGAATTGCAAATCAAAACCAGTGAGGTATCACCTTACACCTGTCAGAATGGCTGTTATCAAAAAAACAAGAAATAACAAATGTTGGCGAAGATGTGAATAAAAGGGACCACTCATGTTATGTTGGTAGGAATGTAAATTGGTGCAGCCATATGGAAAGGAGTATGAAGGTTCCTCAAAAAATTAAAAATAGAAATATCATGTGATCTAGTAATTCCACTTCTGGGTATTTACCCAAAGAAAACAAACACATGAATTCCAAAAAGATATATGCACCCCTGTTTACTGCAGCATTATTTGCAATAGCCAAGATACGGAAACAACCTAAGTGTTCATCAGTAGATAAACAGATAAGGAAGATGTGGAATGTATTACAATAGAATATTACTCAGCCATTAAAAAAATTAAATCCTGCCATTTGCAACAACACAAATGGACCTAGAGAGTATCATGCTAGATGAAGTAAGTCAGACAGAGAAAGACAAAGACTGTATGATTTCACTTATATGTGGAATCTAAAAAATAAAACAAGTGAGCAAAACAAAACAGAAACAGACTCATACATACAGGGAACAAATTGGTAGTTGCAAATGGGGAGGATAGGAAGATGGATTAAGGTAAAGGATTTTAAGAGGTACAAACTTAGTTATTTTTTTAAAGATTTTATTTATTTATTTGAGAGAGAGAATGAAAGAGAGAGAGCACAAGAGGGGGGAGGGTCAGAGGGAGAAGCAGACTCCCTGCCGAGCAGGGAGCCTGATGCGGGGCTCGATCCCGGGACTCCAGGATCATGACCTGAGCCGAAGGCAGTCGCTTAACCAACTGAGCCACCCAGGCGCCCCAAACTTACAGTTTTAAAATGACTCACAGGGTTTACATGTAAAGTACAACATAGGGAATATAGTCAATAATATTGTAATAATAATTTTTTTAAAGATTTTATTTATTTATTTGAGAGAGAGAGAGAATGAGAGATAGAGAGCACGAGAGGGAAGAGGGTCAGAGAGAGAAGCAGACTCCCTGCTGAGCAAGGAGCCCGACGTGGAACTCGATCCCGGGACTCCAGGATCATGACCTGAGCCGAAGGCAGTCGCTCAACCAACTGAGCCACCCAGGTGCCGTGTAAGAATAATTTTTATGGTGACAGATGGTAACTACTTATCTCAGGGAGCATTTCATAATGTATAAATGTCGAATCACTATGTTATCCACCTGAAACTACTATAATATTGTATGTCAACTATACTTCAACTAAAAAGAAAATAATAAGAAGGGGCCCCTGGGTGGCTCAGTCAGTTAAGCGACTGCCTTCGGCTCAGGTCATGATCCCAGGGTCCTGGAATCGAGCCCCGCATCGGGCTCCCTGCTCAGCGGGAAGCCTGCTTCTCCCTCTGCCTGCCGCTCCCCCTGCTTGTGCTCTCTCTCTCTCTGACAAATAAATAAATAAATAAAATATTTTAAATAAATAAATATAAAAATAAAATGAAATAAGCATTGATCCATATGCATGTTTTCATTCTCACTTGACTGCATTAACTTTTCTATCCTTGCCGACTCCAGTTGTACAGGACCATCCTCTTTCCTTTCTACTCAGTAAAACACTTTTTAAAAAATTTCTCTGTTCACAAATATCTCTGAAGAAATGTTTAGAAAGTTCCAATTAAGATCAAAACTAACTAAATATTAGCTGCAATAGGAATACTATTTTTTATACATGGAAATAAAACTATGAAGGAGAATTAAAACAGTTTGTATACAATACGACCATTTCTTGTTTCAGTCTGAATGAACCAAGGGGAAACAAAACAAGCGCATTCAATTTCTAAAATTCAGATTCCACTACTTAACATGGAAAAGATTTCCTACTATTCTTCCAATGTATCAGTCTGGTGTTGCTCTTAGTACTACATTATATTCACCTCAGGAGTATGACAAACTAAGGTGGTTCACTATGATTGGCAAAATGGACATCTGTAAAAGTCAAGAGTTAAACTAGATAACTAATAAAGTCCTCTCCCAGTTCTGATATTCTATAAGACTTGGAAATCCCTTAAAATCATAGAATGGAAAAGGGTATACTTGTGATGGTTTGTTTGAAAGATGAGTCTCAGGAGCCTCTGTGCAATCATATGATGTGTATTAAAATCCCATCCAAAGATTATCCTCCTGATCCATGTCTAATACACAGAAAAATTCAAGATGTCAGGTTGGATTTTTTCCCCATTACTAAAGCTCCATTTACTAAATGTTATTAGTTGAGGAGTAATACTTTATTACTTTGTAATACTTCCCATGTGTCCCCAAGATGCCTCACTTTTCAAACTAAACAAGTTTATGGCATTGCACTTAAAAGCCACTGAGTAGGGGCACCTGGGTGGCTCAGCTGGTTAAGTGTCTGACTATTGATTTCAGCTCAGGTCATGATCTCACTATCGTGGAATGGAGCCCAGCGTTGGGCTCTGCACTCAGCAGACTGCTTGTCCCTCTCCCTCCCCACCCACCCTGCACCTGCACACGCTCACCCGGGCACACTCTCTCTCCCTCTCTTTCTCTCTCCCAAATAAATAAATAAATAAACAAATAAATAAATAATAAAATATTTATTTAAGAAGCCACTTAGTAGACCATGCTGATAAAGCATGACAGAAAGAGCTGACCTACTGAGATAGCACACTAACTATGGCATAGGGCAATACAAATCTGCAAGCTTAATTGTTTTAATGGAGGGTAAATTTAAATAATTATTTCTTTCTAGCACTGCTGCTAGATTGTATTTGATTACAGATTGGCTAATGATCTGGGGTATGAAAATCCACCAATCTTTTGATTAACAAAAGAAGTCCTTTTGAAAAAACATTTATTGATATATAATTCACATACCATACAAGTCACTCATTTGAAGTATACAATTCACAGGATATGCAACATTACCACAATCTAATTTTAGAATATTCTGGCTTTCCTACTAGATACTCCATACTCATTAGCAGTCAATCACCATTTCTCTACCCTACCACATAGCAACCACTAAATTATCTTCTGTTTCTATCGATTCACTTATTCTGGACATTTCATATAAACCAAATTATACAAATATTTGGTCTTTTGTGATTGACTTCTTTCACTCATCATAATGTTTTCAAGGTTTGTTAACATTGTAGCATAAATGAGTATTCCATTCCTTTTTATTGCTGAATAATATTCCATTGTGTGGATATACCACATTTTATTGATCCATTCATTAGTTGATGGACACTTGGCTTATTTCCAATTTTAGGCTATTATGACTAATGCTATGAACATATGTGTACAAGTTTTCATGGGAAACTGTCATGTAGTAATAGTAACTCTATGTTTAACTTTTCGAGGAACTGCCAGACTATTTTCCAAAGTAGCTGCACCGTTTTACATTTCCAACTGCAATGTTTGAGGCTTCCAATTTCTCCACAGCCTCACCAATACTTGTTATTGTATGTGTTTTTTATTAAAGTCATGCTTGTGGGTGTGAAATGGTACCTCATTGTGGTTTTGATGTACATTTCCCAAATGACTAATGATGTGGAGCTTTTTTCATGTGTTCATTGGCCTAAAGGGGGTTCGTTTTTGTAACATAGAGTTTTATAAATTCAATGTACAGCTCCTTCAATAACAGTCACAACTTCTATCATCTTTACCCATTTTATACTTTTAAATTTAAATCTGAAAAGTGTTACTGCACAGGAATTATAAATACCATGACTTGGTAACTCAAATGCCTACAGGGATCAGGCAGGTGACATAAATAAGTAGAATGGGCCAAGTCTAAGAAAACATAACAGAGCAGGCAAAATGATAAATAGCAAATGGTGTAAGTCTCATTGTCCAAGATTCTACAGAAAGAGATCTTAAAGACTAACAAACTACAGAATGTAGGTCTCTTATAAAGAGAGTAGCCCGGTGCTCAGTCCAGCTAATTGTTGCCCCACAAAATACCCAGGTTTAGGAGTTAAAATTTTTCAAGGAAAATAAAAAATCTAGCATTTTGAAATATTATCAAATAACTTTTAAAAAGAGTAAAATACAAAGATGGATGCTCAAACAAAAAATATATATGGACTCGATTCCACCCGTAGACCACAAGTTTGTAACACATTCACTGGGTCAAGCAATAGATTTTCATTAAGCACCTATTCTGTGCCAGATAATGTTCCCATTCCTAGGAACAGAACTGTGAACAAGTTCATTGAGCTCAAGAAATTTACATATTAGGGGCGCCTGGGTGGCTCAGTTGGTTAAACGTCTGCCTTCAGCTCAGGTCGTGGTCCCGGGGTCCTGGGATCAAGTCCTGCATCGGGCTCCCTGCTCAGCGGGGAGCCTGCTTCTCCCTCTCCCTCTGCTGCTCTGCCTACTTGTGCTCTCTCTCTGATAAATAAATAAATAAATAAACAAACAAACAAATAAATAAATAAAATCTTAAGAAAAAAAGAAAATTTACATATTAGGAGAGTAAACAAGCAATACCAAGATAACAAATAGATATTTAATTTTCGGTACAGAAAAGTGCCTTGATGAAAAATTAATTAGGTTAGGGTGCTAGCATGACTCTTCCTAGCCCCTCTCTAAGATATGGTGAGGAAAAGGTCTTTCTAATGAGGTGACATTCAAACAAAGACTTGAATGAAGTGAAGGAATCGACCATGCTTCCGAGGAAGAGCCTTTTAGGCAGAGGAAAAAACTGCCAAGGCCCTTAGTTAAACATCAAAGAGCTTTGCACGTTTGAGGATTAACAACTGGGCAATCTGAAAGCTCAAAGAATAAGTATAAAGTCTTTATGTATTATGTTTTAAGTTTAAATTTTAAAAAGTCAATTCTTGTTTATTATTACAAAATGGGAAAGAGTAAATAAATTTAAGACAATTCTAAAACAACTAATCAAAAGTCTTAAATTGTCTACCTTATTCAACTTATTAGGAACAAAGAAGCAGAACTGATGTTTATTGCTTTGTAGTTGCTACCTAATCACAAATGAGTAGCAAAACGATCCAAATATGTGCAACAAAAGAGAAATAAAAGAATGGAACGGCTTATGCTGTACACATGACACATGAATTCTAGAGGTGACTCCAGCACCTGCCATCAAAGAGCTGACTTCATAATTATAAGTGACTCAAAACATACATGGCAATAAAAATTGACTCTTCTATTTATTACTCCTCCTACATTATGGATGAGAAGGCAAAGAGGTTAAGCAACTGATTTTTCTCAACAGGTGACATTCAAGGAAATGCTAAAACTTCTTTTTCACCTTGCCACTGAGAGTAGATTAAAACTCTTCAATTTTTTGGAATGATGGTCCATGTTTAAGGTGGTTTACTTCTGAGACTTTGATACAAATCTCACCAGGAAATTCAAAACACATCTCTCTCATTGATTTTATTGAGTTAACATCCTACTCTAGAATGGCAGCTAAGGGGAAACAAGACGACAACAATGTATACTCAAAACTTTATATCATAAAAGAAACAGTGAACTTAACATGTTAATTATATCCAATGTACTACAACAATCAGATTATATTTTCCAAAGATCAGAAGAAAGGGAGTACTAAAAAAACTGGCTTTAGTCATAGCGGATATGGAAAAACAGGGGAATACCAGCTATTTTGGTGGCAAGCACTGCTCTTAACATGGGAACCACCATAAACAATCCATCTCTGCATCGAATGGCCAAATTTCTTGTGTGCCTTCTTTATACCATGAGATACAAATAAATCCTAAATAAAAAGAACACTAAAATGACTGTCTTACTGTAGCCAGAGAAAAATGAAATCCATGTATCTGGAAAACGTCACTGCAATCTAACAACTAGTAGTCTTAGAAAGCTTATACTCATTTAATAGCAAGTTATGTTTTAGAAGATATTTTTCATTTAGTAAATACAGCTATAATTACCATAGTATACTATCTTATTTTTAAATACTTATAATCTTATCTGAATTTTCTGATTCCAGTAAGATGAAAACAAAAACAAAACAAATTTTCCTGCTGTAAGTATCTAAAAAGCTGTATAAAATACAACAAAAATACTTATGCATGGTTGAACTTGTGATAAAGAAAGAAACCTCCGGGTGCCAGAGATGAGGTCAAATCTGAAAATCAGAATGGTAAGGATAAATGTTGATGCTAATGTTGTCTAGGAGAGAAGAAAAGAAATGGGACGAGTATTAGCAAACAGGGGCTTGACTTTTGATACCTCCATGGGAACTGGAGATATAGCAAACCTCCCAAATGAAGGGAGAAATTGCAAGTGGACTCCTGAATAAAAGAGGAACCTTTACAAATAGGAACACTGATATCAAAACACAGTACACCACCTTCTCTATCTCTACCAGGGATCTAAGTAGGGAAAAACAAATCCCTGAACAAAAAACTCCAGGCTTGTGTTTTAAATGGGTTGGAGTACAAATTTAGATGCAAAATTCATAATGCTCCATCAAAAAAGCACACAAAAACTGGTTGTGAACCAGGTGCACCTGGCTGGCTCAGCTGGTAGAACATGCAACTCTTGACCTTGGGGTCATGAGTTCAAGTCCCACGTTGGGTGTAGAAAAAAAAATAAATAAAAACAAAAAACTGGTTCTGATCCAGTAATATCCCTTGGACACTTGGCAGAAGCTAACAGAAAACCTCTCTGGAGAGATATTATCAACAATCCAGACAATAAAGGAATTCTCACAGAAAGAACAAGTTCCTCTAAAACTGAACTCACCAATTTAAAATCATAAAACACAAGAGTAAACAATCTATCATGTGTGAGTCCTCTGACACAAAAGAAGGATTAAATCCCAAAGAATTCAGGATAAAGGATAATAGAGAAATCTAAGAGGCAATATAAACTAAGTATAAAAAATAAACATAAAAAAATCAAAACTGTAAGAAAAGAAATAGGCCATGAAAGGATGAAGAAAATAATCTGAAAGAGAAGTTCTAAAATTAAAATTTTAGAATAATGGAAACTAAACAGATGGGAGAAAATCCAAATGTCTGTCAGGTGGTGAATAAACAAACTGTGAGGTATTAATACACTGGAATACACTCAGTAATGAAAAGGAACTACTGATTCATATAAGATAAACTCAAAAACATATTTAAAACTGTATATAAAAACAAATATACATTATGTTAAGTGAAAGACAAAAAAAATCACAGATTATATGATTCTATTTATATGAAAATTTTAGTAAAGGCAAAACTACAGAGACAGCAACTCAGTGGTTGCTGGGGTTAGGAGCAGGAGCAGGGATTGCTCCCCAAAGGGCATGATGAAAGTTTGTGGGGTGAAAAAAGTATTCTAAAGCTGAATCATGGTGATAGCCACACAAGTATATAAATTTACTCAGAAGCACTGAACTGTACACTTCAAATGGTGAATTTTGTGGTCTATAAATTATCAAAACAATGGGGAAAAAAACCTGTAAACAAATGGGTAGAGAGAACGGACACATCCGAGGTAAGTAGTGAATTAGAAAACAGATCTAAAAATGTTACCCAGAATGCAATTCAGAGCTCCAACGAGATGAAATATATGAAAGAGTAAGAAACATGGAGGAGAGTGAAAGGGTCCCATAAAAGTCTAATAAGAATTTCAGGAGAAGCAATACTTGGAAGATACAAGGGCTGAGAATTATTCAGAAGTGATTCAAGATATGAAACTTCAGATTCAGGAAGCTCAGTGAATCCCAAGCAGGAAAAATAAATACATTCATACATACACATCATAATGAAACAACAGAAGTGAAAAAAAATTTTATGGCAACGACAAGGATAGAGATGATATATGGAAAAAAAGTTGAACAGATGGGGCGCCTGGCTAGCTCAATTGGAGGAGCGTGGGACTCTTGAACTCAGGGTCATGAGTTCAAGCCCCACAGTGGGTACAGAGGTTACTTAAATAAATAAAAAATTTTTAAAAAATTGGATGGAAAGCAAATGTCTCAAAATAGAGACCAGAAGATATTGTGATACTATCTTCAAAGTGTTGAGAGAAAATATTAAATTCTATGTAATTAAACTATCATTCAAATAGACATTTACAGACAAAGAATAAAACAGTTTACCACTTTTATCCTGTCACTGAAAGAATGTTATTCAGGAAGATGCCCAACAGGAAGTTCAGGGTTCAGTGAGAATGTTAGGGCTGGAGGTATATATATCTGTGGGTCATTGGTGCACAGGTGCTAGAGAAAACCAGAGTGGGTGAAATGGCCAGAGACAATGGGTAGTGTAGCAAAAGAAGAGGGAGGAAGCCCTCAGAAACAACAAAAACTCAAGGGATGGAGGACATATTTTATTATTGTTTATTTATTATTGAGAACAAACTCAGTTGCATATATGAAGAAAGAGCAATAAGCTTTAAGGAGAGAACTGCAAGAAATACAAAGGGATCTGGCAAAAATAAAATAGAAATGCAAGAAAAAACAAAATCAACAGAATTTAAATCTCCAAAACAGTAAAGATTAGAAGTAATTTACGAGAATCTGGATCTGGTGAAATACAGCACCAACATTGAGAAATTCTACCAGAATGCAGAGGAAAAGAAATAAGAGAGAAACAGAGAAAACAAATTATAGATACGAAGGACAGAGAATAGCCTCATAACCGTGAGGAATAAACCAGAATAAAAAGATGAGAACTAATCATTAAAAAAAAAAAAAACTTTCCTAATATTAAAAAAAATCTATGTCTTTAAGGATTCATGAGATTCAAGAAAAACTTAATGAAAAAATTCACCTAGTCCTCACAAAATTTTTAATTGTGACATTAAAGAAAGAAATCCTGTATACATCAAGCCAAATAATAATAACAGAAAGACTTTTATCCAAGTGCTTTTCATCTATTAACTTTCTCATTCCTAAAAATGGTTAGGAACTTAACAGATTAGGAAACTAAAGCAGAGAGAAGTTAAGCAGGTCACCGAACTAGGAAGCGGTGGATCTGGGATTCAAAACCTAGAAATTCATGCCCTCATGTGCGCCACAATAGCTCCGAGCAGCAAAAATCAAGCTGGGAACCACAAAAGCCAGAAGACAACAAAACAACTATGTTTGAAGATGGTGGGCCTGAACCCCCGGCCACCTGCCTTGTAACAGTTTTTCCTTCTTTCTGGACAGTACATACTAATCAATTATGGTCTATGCTCTTTTTTTCCAGTTTTACTGAGAAATAACTGCTATCCATGCCTTTATACTTTTAGATGTACAGTATGATGGTTCGATTTACATACATTTGAAATGATTGCCACACTAGGTTTAATTAACATCATGTCATATAGGTACAATAAAAGGAAAAAAAGTTTTCTCCTTGTGATGAGAACTCTAAAGATCTACTCTCTTAACAACCTTCCCATATATCCTACAGCGGTGTTAGCTACAGTCATCATGCTATACATTACGTACTTAGTACTTATTTATCTTACAACAGGAAGTTTGTATCTTTTGACCATCTTCCTCCAATATCCCCTTCTCACCACCTTCTGCCTCTGGTAACCACAAGTCTTATCTCTTTTTCTTTGAGTTTGGTGGGGTTTTTTTCTTTTCTTTTTTTTTTTTTTTTTAAGATTTTATTTATTTATTTGAGAGAGAAAGTGAGAGAGGAAGAGCACAAGAGGGGGTCGGGTCAGAAGGAGAAGCAGACTCCCCGCCAAGCAGGGAGCCCAATGCGAGACTCAATCCCAGAACTCTGGGATCATGACCTGAGCTGAAGGCAGTCGCTTAACCAACTGAGCCACCCAGGCACCCTGGTGGGTTTTCTTTACTTAGATTCCACATATAAGTGAGATCATACAGTATTTGTATTTGTCAGACTTATTTCATTTAGCATAATGCCTTCAAGGTCCATCCATGTTGTCATAAATGGCAAAATGTCCTTTTTTTATGATTGAATATTCCCATTGTATATATATGCCACAACTTCTTTATCCATTTATTCATCAATGGACACTTAGGCTGTTTCCCTGTGTTGGCTACTGTAAATAAAGCTATGAACATGGGGGTGTAGATATTTTTTGAGTTAGTGTTTTCATTTCCTTTGCATGTAGTCCCAGAACTGGAATTGCTGGATCATATGGTAGTTCTATTTTTAATTTTTTGAGGAACCTCCATATTCCATACTGTTTCCCATAGTGGCTGTGCCAATTTAAAATCCCAACAGTGCACAAGGGTTTCCTTTTCTCCATATCCACTCTAGCGTTTGTTATCTCTTATCTTTTTGACAATGGCCATTCTAACAGGTATGAGGTGATATCTCATTGTGGTTTTAATTTGTATTTCCCTAATGACTAGGGATGCGGAGGATCGTCTCATGTACCTCTTGGCCATTCACATATTTTCTTTGGAAAAATGTCTATTCAGGTCCTTTGTCCACTTTTCATACAATGATGAAAGAAATCTAAGAGAATACAAATAAATGGAAAGGTATCCTGTGTTGATGAATTGGACGAATTAGTATTGTTAAAATGTCAATACTACCAAAAAGCCATCTGTAGATCCAATACTATGTCTATCAAGTTTCTAAGCATATTTTTAAAATAGAAATAGAAAAAACACTCCTAAAATTTATATGGAACCACAAAGACTCCAAATAACCAAAGAAATCCTGAAAAAGAAGAACAAAGAACAAGGCATTATACTTCCTGGTTTCAAGCTCTATTAAAAAGCTATAGTAAGGGCGCCTGGGTGGCTCAGTTGGTTAAGCGATTGCCTTCGGCTCAGGTCATGATCCTGGAGTCCCGGGATCGAGTCCCGCATCGGGCTCCCTGCTCAGCGGGGAGTCTGCTTCTCCCTCTGACCCTCTTCCCTCTTGTGCTTTCTCTCTCTCATTCTCTCTCTCTCAAATAAATAAATAAAATCTTAAAAAAAAAAAAGCTATAGTAATTAAAACCATATGGTGTTGGCATAAAAACAAATAGACCAAAGAAACAGAAGGGGAAGCCCAGAAATAAACCTAAGCATAAACAGTCAACTACTATTTAACAAGGGAGCTAAGAATACTCAATGGAGAAAAGATAGTCTCTTCAATAAATGGTGCTGGGAGGGGTTCATTGGTGGTGGAGTTGGTTAAGCATCAACATTTGGTTTCAGCTAGGTCATGATCTCAGGGTGGTGAGATCAAGCCCCTTGTCAGGCTCCATGCTCAGCATGGAGTCTGCTTAAGACTCTCTCTCCCTCTCCCTCTGCCCCTCTTCCCTGCTCACTCTCTAAAATAAATAAATCCTTAAAAAATAAATAAATAAATCATGCTGGGAAAACTGGATATTCACATGTAAAAAAAATGAAACTTGACCCCTATCTTACACCACTCATAAAAATTAACTCAAACTGGATTAAAGGCTTAGATAGAAATCCTAAAACCATGGGGTGCCTGAGTGGCTCAGATGGTTAAGCCTCTGCCTTCAGCTCAGGTCATGATCCCAGGGTCCTGGGATCGAGCCCCACATCCGGCTCCCTACTCAGTGGAGAGCCTGCTTTTCCCTCTCCCTCTGCACGTCCCCCTGCTCATGCTCTCTCTATCTCTCTGTCTCAAATGAATAAATTAAAAAAAAAATCTTAAAATCCTAAAACCATGAAACTCCTAGAAGAAAATAGGAAAAAACTCCTTGACATGGGTATTAATAATAATTTTTTGGAAATCATACTTAAAGCAACAAAATGAAAAACAAGTAAGACTACATCAAACTAAAAAGCTTCTGCACAGCAAAGGAAATCATCGAGAAACTGAAAAGACAACCTATGGAATAGGAAAAAATATTTGCAACCCATATATCTGAAATGGAGTTAATATGCAAAATATATAAGGAATTCATATAACTCAATAGCAAAGCCCCAAATAAGCCAATTTAAAAAGTGGCTTATTTTCTTTTTTCAAAAATTTTAACCACTCAGTGTTCGTTATGACAAGCACAGCCCCCATCCCCCATTTCACCCATCCCCTCCACCTATCTCCCTTCTGGTAACCATCAGTTTCTCTATAGTTAAAAGTCTGTTTCTTGGTTTGTTCCTCTCTTTTGTCCCCCCTTTCCTCATTTGTTTTGTTTCCTAAATTCCACATATGAGTGAAATCATATGGTATTTGTCTTTCTCTGACTTATTTTGCTTAGCATTATACTCTCTAGCTCCATCCATGTCATTGCAAACAGCAAGATTTCATTCCTTTTTATGGATGAATAATATTTCATTGTATTTATATACCACATCTTCTTTATCCATTCATCAATCGGGCTACTTCCATATCTTGGCTATTGTAAATAATGCTGCAATAAGAGGGCATGTATGCCTCTGAATTAGTGTTTTTCTATTCTTCGGGTAAATACCCAGTAGTGTGATAGCTGGATCATAGGGTAGTTTCATTTTTAACTTTTTGAGGAACCTCCATCCTGTTGTCCACAGTGGCTGCACCAGTTTGCATTCAAAAGTGGCCTATGCTGGGGCACCTGGGTGGCTCAGTCATTAAGCATCTGCCTTTGGCTCAGGTCATGATCCCGGGGACCTGGGATCGAGCCCCGCATCGGGCTCCCTGCTCCACGGGAAGCCTGCTTCTCCCTCTCCCACTCCTCCTGCTTGTGTTCTCTCTCTCGCTGTGTCTCTGTCAAATAAATAAAATCTTAAAAAAAAAAAGTGGCCTATGCTCTTACACAAGGCATGCCAATCAACACTATCGACTACTACAGACAAATGAGATTTTACCTGCACAGAAGTCTAATGAGGTATTTTTCAACTGCAGGTCACAACCCAGTACTGGGTCATGAAATCAATTTAATAGGTGGCAACCAGCATTTTGGGGGGAAAGTAAACAATTAAAATAAAACACAACACATGCAAACAGATTTACAAGTAGATTTTTCTAAAAGACAGAAGCAAGCAGTTTTCAGAAAAAAAAGTACAAGTGGTTTTTAAACCTATGAAAAGACGCTTGACTTACTCATTAAGAAAAATGTAAATTAATTCTATACTGAGATTCCATTTTTCACTTCAGATAGGCAAAAATCAAAATGTTTGATGACACACTGCAACACAAAACTGTGGAGAAACAAGAATTCTCATACCTTGCTGATCAGTGTGTATGTATACCGATAAATTTCCATAGAGGCCAATCAAAACTGATACCTTTCCACTGCCCTAACAATACAAACCGATTTGCAGAAATCTATGTTACAGCTGTCTTGGAAGTATGTGAGAAATTACAAATATGTAAGGAGATTCACTGTGGCATTTTTGCAATAGTAAGACTTAATTTAGACAACTGAAATATCCTTTAATAGAAAACTGAATAAGTAAATTATGGTCATTCTGTTAGCTCGGATACAAAGGGAAGTGACTCAAATCTAAGAGGGCTGAAAGCTATCAAAGAGAAGGGAGAGGGAGAAGGGATAAGAGTAGGGAAGGAATGTGTTTTGTTTTGCAGAATCAACAGTTCCAGCCAAGGAGACACTAATTAAGTGTTCTACCTGATAGCCCCTTTCTGTGTCTCACCTGATAGCCCCTTACACATGAGCCAGTTTGAGATGGATTGGAGTTGAGAACCCATGCCGGGGCTCCTGGGAGCTGACCTGAAGTTACCTTTAGCTTATTAGAATACTAAGATCTCCTCCTATGGGCAGAGTTTTCCACCAGTTTTTGAACATACGACGTATAAACTAGCATACTGACATGCTAGGCATGTGCAACTGAGCTACAGATTGTCTGTAAACTCCCTGCCCCACCCCCTAATACACTGAATAAAAGCTTCCTGTACTAACCCCACAGGGAGGCAGTGCTTTTAGAGCTATCTCCCTGTCTCCTCACTTGTAACAAGTAATAAAAAGTTCTTCGCAGTCCACATTTACCTTGGGTTGCGTTCAACGCATGTTCTCTAGCAGCTAAGTATATTTACAAGTAGATTTGTCTACTAAATATCCCAGACAGAATGGTATTTACTCACAAGTTTAAAAGTTGTTTCTTAAATCCTGCATGGGCTTTGGGGAAACAGATCTTATTCTGTTCAAAATAGTTTCGAAATTAAATTTCTAGGCAGAACAAAAAGCTATATTCTTTTTAATCCCACTCTCCTTCCTGTTCCTATCCTATCCTCACCGACTTACAAAGAAGGGCTAAAAGAAAGGCAAAAAGGCAATACATTTTTTTTTAAGGCAATACATTTCTAAATGCAGAGTCTTGCTCCCAAATTAGAAAGGAACAAATCAGGCAAGGAAAGGCGATAAACATGGCTCCCAGAAATGCTGTTAACCACTTTTTTTTTTTTTTTAATTCTGCTTTCAGTTAAAGGAGTTCATCCACGCTTACACATTCTGGAAATCCCCTCTGCTTTACAACCAACCAGGAAACAACTCTATAGCACCAATACTGTGCCAAACTTCCCTCCTTCCTTGGAAGCAAATCCACAGAAAATTTAAGTCCTTGCACTAGATGATCCCAAAACAAAACAAAATAAAAATATGCAGAGCTGAAACTCAGTGGAAAAACTTCCCCCCAAAAATCAGAAAGTAAACACTTTTCAAATAAAAGAGAGAAAAGCCTTGAAGAAAAATTTAGCACGATACAGAACTTGAAGCCCTCAAAAAGAATTCCCAGAGAAAAGCAATTATATAGGGTTGTCCAAGGTTCCTTTTAAGAACCTTTATAGATTTTTCATTGTCCACCCTAAAAAAATGATCAAACTCAAAATGTTTCCTTTAACAGTAACTCTGAATACCATATTATTATTATCCTTCTCAGGTACAAGCACAAACCCTCAGAGGAGCTGTGAAGGTACTAAAGGAGCGTGGACTAGCTCTAAGTGTCTGGATTTGCATCTTCTCTGCAGGCCACCTATTACCTTATAAGACTTTGGTCAAGTCAGTTCACTTTTTTGAGCCTCAAGGTTCCTCTGGTATAAAGTGGGTCCACCCACCTACTTCAAAGGGCTATCGTAAGGACTCCATAAAATTAAATGATTTGACTACAAAAAGTCAATACTACAAAAGCATCTAACATGTGCATTAGATGGAGTAATAGTACAAGTTTTATCAATAGCTTGTCACTATATAAAAAAAAGGGAGGGATATCAGGAAAATAACTTTCCCCACTCCTGTCTTCACATGGTGGGAGGGTAGATGGATCCCTGTAAGTACCAATAACCTGCCTCCATATGTGTAAGAAAAGCATGTCTACACTTCATTTTTTCCCAGGTGTTCTGGTTCAGGGGCCAAACAAACCATTCAGCTCATCCCCTTCAGAAGGGCTCTGGACTGAGACCAGATCCATTACCCTTGCAGGATACATGTACAGACAATTCATAAATCAAGTGTTCTCCACTAGGACTGCCTGTCGTGCATCCCTGAAAACTACTTTATGCTTTACAATGTGCATATATCTTCTGATTCTGCCCTCCAAACAACGCTGTGAGAAAGAGGAGAGTGTCGACACAAGAGATACACAGGGAAACCAAGTTAATCAATTACATAAAAAACACAGAACCTCTATTTCTGGCTCCTACTTACTTCACTACTTTACTGAGCTGAATAAGCTATTTCTTTGGTTTATAAAGCAGAAACAACACTGTTTCTGCAAAAGCCATCAAAGTTTAAGATTTTTGCACTAGCACTGAGGCAGAATTTGCTATCACCTATACTCATTTTTATTGCTATTTACAAAAGAACATTGGGTTGTCTTTCTGTCCTCTTTTAATAAAAAAAATCAAGAATAGAAAAGGGAGAATAGAGAAGGGAAAAATTTCAATTCCTGGAATTCTATTGTCTGAGTAACAATATGAATCTGACTACAGTAAAATAAGCATACAGTAAAGCCTTGTGCATCACAGTAATAAAAAGTAGCCTCCTGAAGCTGCCTACATGGAAGGCAGAAAGGAACTGGGAAGTGGCTTGATTCTGAAAGAAATCCAAAAGGTGAAAGAGTCAAAAGTAAGTTGGAGAGGCAAGAATACACAGGCAGACATCTTGGGGATAACCCGGGAACACTCATAAGCTCAAATGACGTGTCTTGTATATCTCATCAGCGGTTTTCCCTTTCATCTCCAACTTATACAAATACTGAATAACTTAAAACAACGTACAACTGGAAGATGAGTCACTCCACCAGTAAGCGACGAGATTAAGGGGAAATTCTATTTTCCCGTGAACTCTGACCGAGTTTGCTTTGCACAGTTTGCATCTGTTTGCATTATCCCTGTTAGCAATGACTGCTAATCCATGTTTGCACACTTTTTCTGCTACCATGAATTAAGCAAGTAATAGCAAGGTAGGTGTTAACCACTCTCCCAGCCTCAAAAAAACATACATCAAACTAATGAGCAGAATTACTAGTAAGTGTAAATGGCATGGGTAATCAAATCCAAAGATCTGAGTGTGAATCCTGACTTCAACAGTGTGGCTGTGGCAAGTTAGTGAACTTCTCTGAGCCTGTTTCCTCATCTGTAGAGTGTATAAAATACTCCTTCCTTCAAAATTATTGTAAAGATTAAGCAATATAATTAAGTACATGGTAGCTCTTCCTAAGAAATATAAGCACTGAAAAAAAAGAAATATAAACACTGGATGATAATGTATAAATAACAATATTTACTGCATGCCTCCTGGATGCCAAGCATCGTGGAGAATACAAAGAAGGGTACCCTGTCCTTCAAAGAGCTTATAATGTGGTTGAAGAGACAGATACCAATGTGAAAACCTAAGCACTAAATGAGAACAGACAGTATAGGGTTAATAGCCAAGGGTGTGCCAGGGTTCTGAAATGCTACAAGTTCCAGAGAAGAAAGGGTTAATAGCCAAGGGTGTGCCAGGGTTCTGAAATGCTACAAGTTCCAGAGAAGAAACGATAAATGCAGGCTAGAGAGGCCTTCATGACAGAAAAGGGACTTGAGACAAGCCTTGAAGAAAAAAAAGATTTGGGGACAAGTGTACATTTTAGAGGAGGAGAAAAAGCAGAGGAAGGAAAGGGCAAAGCAAGCCAGAACCAGTGAGCAGTCAGCTCTGGCTGCAGCAGGTGCTCGTAGAGGAGCATGATAAGAGAGATGAGGCTTGAAAAGTGGGTTATGGCCAAAGAAGGAGTTACTTTTAGGGTAGGAATGGGAAATGGCACAAGGTTTTTGGGCAAGGGAATAATGTAATCAAATCAGTGTCCTGAGAAAAAACTGATCTGGCAATAGTGTGAATGAACAATGGGAGGAGAGTGTCGACACAAGACAACCAGTTAGGAGGTTAACATGGAAGCTGAGGTTGAGGAAGGATCTGGTGGAGGGTTGGAAGCAGTGGGAATGGAACAGCAGAGGCCAATAAGAGAAATCCTGCCCAAGAGGATCCGTGACTGATTAGACACAAAGGTTAAGGATCAGAGAGGAGTCAAAAGCAGTTTTATTCTCTTCAGTTTGGGTGGCAAAGAGGAAAGTCACAAAAAGAAACTCAATGGTGTGTGATCAGAAGCTAGAAGGGAAGGAGCGTTTGTGAAGAATTTGATTTGTGACACAGTGAATTTCAGTTCATAATGTCATAATCACATATAAATGTCACATAGGTGATTACACTGATCTAGCATTCGAAAGAACAGTCAGGATTAAAGAAGACAATTTGGGAATCACTGGGACAAAAGAGTACTAAATCTGGGGGGGGGGTGGAATCCCATCCAGGACTCCATAAAGGCTCTGGGTCTTTTTCCAGGACAAAAATGTATTCCACTGCAGGGAAATGGGTTTTCTCCTCCGGTGAGGAGAAGACATGGAGTCCAGGAGACCCCAATATTCATAAAAGCCCTCTTAAAGAAGGCATCCAGATTGTGGGGTAAGTCTCTGTAAACAGCGGTGTCAGCCGACATATAAAAGATCTGTGATACAATGTGACATAAGATAGGGAGATCCTACCTTGAATGGCCATTGTCAGGGGCTGTTCAACCCCATTAGGGACTCCAGTGACCTAGGCAAAGTCTGTTGAAATACACTGCACCTGTTTTTTCTGTATTTGGCCATTTTAAGATAAATGTTGGTGTCCTGAGCTATAGGAAATTTAATCTAAGTTAACCTAATTTTGCCCTGGATATATGTGTGGTGTCTACCTACAAGTCCAAAACCCATCTGAAACACCGCACACATATTTACACAAAATTTTACTGAAGTTTCTGGGGGCTCAGAAACCCATGGAACAGGGAGCAAGATGGCAGAGGAGTAGGAGACCTGGATTTCGTCTGGTCTCAGGAATTCAGCTGGATAGGGATCAAACCATTCTCAACACTTACGAACTCAACAGGAGACCGAAGAGAAGAATAGCAACAACTCTCTGAACAGAAAAGCGACCATTTACTGGAAGGCAGGACGTGCGGAGAAGTGAATCCGAGGCGATATTCGGGAGGATAGACGGCGGGGGAAGGGGCCCCCATCGACCGCTTCAGGCAAGTGATAGAGCCGCGGAGCACAAATCGGAACTTTTAGAAGTCAGCTCCACTGACGGACGTCGCTCCAGTGGCTAAGCGGGGGGTGGAACCCTGGCGGGACAGTGTGGTCCCAGGACCCCCGGGGTCACAGAAAGACCGGGGGTGCCTGAGTGCGGCAGAGCTCCCAGGTATTGGAGCGGGAAAGCCGGCTGCAGAGACGGAACCAAGGAGCAACCTCTCAGCTCAGGGTTGCCATAAACTGATCGGCGACACAGTTGGGCCACTGCTCCTCCAGCAGGGACCCAACAAGCAGCAGATCCGGGGAGACTCCCCTTCCTTCCCCCGGAGGAGCGGCGCGGGAGCGCACCGCAGGGATCTGCTGGGTTTGGAGACTCCACACGGGGTTGGGTGCCAGAGATAGAAACGCTCGGTCACAGGCCGGGTGGACACGGAGTGCGGCCAGAGACCGGGGAGACAGGAGTGACTGACTACTTTTCTCTGGGGGCGCACTGAGGAGTGGGGCCCCGAGTTCTCGGCTCCTCCAGGGCAGAGGTTGGGAGGCTGCCATTTTCACTCTTGTCCTCCAAAGCTGTACCTAAAACTTGCAGGGAACAAAAGCTCCCCAGAGCAAACCCGAGCAGATTGCTTAGCCCGGACTGACAAGGGCGGGGCAATTCCGCCTCCAGCAAAGACATTTGGAAACCACGGCAACAGGCCCCTCCCTCAGAAGATCAGCAAGAGCAGCCAGCCAAGACCAAGTTTACCGATCAAGGAGAATGGGAGAACTCCACCGCTAGGAGAATACCGCACATAGAATTCATGGCTTTTTTACCATGATTCATTAGTCTTTCAAAGTTAATTTTTTTAATTTTTTTTTTTTGCAATTTTTCTTTTCCCTTTTTCAACCAACATCTTATCAATCCCTTTTTTAAAAAAATTTTTATTTTTCATTTTTAGAGTCATATTCTATCCCTTCATAGTAGTTACCCTTATTTTTGGCATATATATATATATATATATATATATATATATATATATATAAGTTGTTCTCTCTTTAAAAATTTGAGATACAGTTTCTTCTAACATATCAAAATATGCCCTAAATCTCTAGTGTATGGCTTTGTTCTAGTCTCCTGCCTGATCACATTCTCTCCCCCTTTTTCTTTCTTTTTTTTTTAATCCTCTTCTTTCTTTTTTCAAGCACCTTATCAATTCCTTTTTAAAAATGTTTTATAATTTTCATTTTTACAGTCATATTCCATCCCTTCATTTTATCAACCCTTATTTTGTACATATATAGGTCTTCCTTTCTTTAAAATTTTAGGAGGCACTTTCTTCTAACAGACCAAAATACACCCAAAATCTAGTGTGTGGCACTGATCTATGCACCAGCCTGATCATATTTGATCATATTCTATTTTTTTTCTTTTGTTCTGTTTTTGTTGGTTTTTATCTTTTTCTTTTTTTTTTTTTTCTCTTTCTTTTTTCTTTCTTTCCCTTTCTTTTCCCCTGGTTTCAGGTCTCTTCTGATTTGTTTAGAGTATGTTTTCTGGGGACGTTGTTAACCTGTTAGCATTTTGTTCTCTCATTCATCTATTCTCCTCTGGACAAAATGACAAGATGAAAAAAATCACCTCAACAAAAAGAACAAGAGGTAGTACCATCTGCCAGGGACCTACTCAATACGGACATTAGTACGATGTCGGACCTAGAGTTCAGATTCATGATTTTAAAGATACTAGCTGGGCTTGAAAAAAAGCATGTAAGTTATTAGAGAAACCCTTCATGGAGAAATAAAAGAACTAAAATCTAACCAAGTCGACATCACAAAGGCTATTAATGAGATGCAATCAAAAATGGGGGCACTAACTGCTAGGATAAATGAGGCAGAAGAGAGAATTAGCGCTATAGAAGATCAAATGATGGAAAATAAGGAAGCTGAGAAAAAGAGAGATAAACAACTACTGGATCACGAGGGCAGAATTCGAGAGAGAAGCAATACGATAAGACGAAACAACATTAGAATAACTGGGATCCCAGAAGAAGAAAGAGAGAGAGGGGCAGAAGGTATATTGGAGCAAATTATAGCAGAGAACTTCCCTAATGTGGGGAAGGAAACAGGCATCAAAATCCAGGAGGCACAGAGAACCTCCCTCAAAAATCAATAAAAATAGGTCAACACCCCAACATCTAATAGTAAAACTTACGAGTCTCAGAGACAAAGAGAAAATCTTCAAAGCAGCTTGGGAGAAGAGATATGTAACCTATAATGGTAGAAACATTAGATTGGCAACAGAGCTATCCACAGAGTCCTGGCAGGCCAGAAAGGACTGGCATGATATCTTCAGAGCACTAAACGAGAAAAATATGCAGCCAAGAATACTACTATATCCAGCTAGGCTGTCACTGAAAATTGAAGGAGAGATAAAAAGCTTCCAGGACAAACAAAAACTAAAGGAATTTACAAACACAAAACCAGCCCTCCAGGAAATATTGAAAGGGGTCCTCTAAGCAAAGAGAGCCTAAAAGCAGCACAGACCAGAAAGGAACACAGACAATATACAGTAACAGTCACCTTACAGGCAATACAATGGCACTAAATTCGTATCTTTCGATAGTTACCCTGAATGTAAATGGGCTAAATGCCCCAATCAAAAGACACAGGCTATCAGATTGCATTAAAAAACAAGACCCATCAATATGCTGTCTGCAAGACACTCATTTTAGACCCAAAGACACCCCCACATTGAAAGTGAGGGGGTAGAAAACCATTTACCATGTTAATGGACACCAAAAGAAAGCTGGGTGGCAATCCTTATATCAGACAAATTAGATTTTAAAACAAAGACTGTAATAAGAGATGAGGAAGGACACTATCCTACTTAAAGGGTCTATCCAACAAGAAGATCTAACAATTGTAAATATCTATGCCCCAAACATGGGAGCAGCCACTTATATAAGGCAATTAATAACAAAAGCAAAGAAACACATTGACAACAATACAATAATAGTGGGGGACTTTAACACCCCCTTGACTGAAACGGACAGATCATCTAAGCAAAAGATCAACAAGGAAATAAAGACTTTAAATGACACACTGGACCAAATGGACTTCACAGACATATTCAGAACATTCCATCCCAAAGCAACAGAATACACATTCTTCTCTAGCGCCCATGGAACATTCTCCAGAATAGATCACATTCTAGGTCACAGATCAGGTCTCAACTGGTACCAAAAGATTGGGATTATTCCCTGCATATTTTCAGACCACAATGCTTTGAAACTAGACCTCAATCAGAAGAGGAAAGTCGGAAAGAACTCAAATACATGGAGGCTAAAGAGCATCCTACTAAAGAATGAATGGGTCAACCAGGAAATTAAAGAAGAATTAAAAAAATTCATGGAAACCAATGAAAATGCGAACACAACTGTTCAAAGTCTTTGGGATGCAGCAAAGGCAGTCCTAAGAGGAAAGTACATAGCAATACAGGCCTTTCTCAAGAAACAAGAAAGGTCTCAAAAACACAAACTAACCCTACACCTAAAGGATCTAGAGAAAAAACAGCAAATAAAGCCTAAACCCAGCAGGAGAAGAGAAATAATAAAGATCAGAGCAGAGATCAATGAAATAAAAAACCTAAAGAACAGTAGAACAGATCAACAAAACTAGGAGCGGGTTCTTTGAAAGAATTAACAAGATTGATAAACCCCTGGCCAGACTTATCAAAAAGAAAAGAGAAATGACCCAAATCAACAAAATCATGAATGAAAGAGGAGAGATCACAACCAACACCAAAGAAATACAAACAATTATAAGAATATATTATGAGCAACTCTATGCCAGCAAATTAGATAACCTGGAAGAAATGGATGCATTCCTAGAGATGTATCAACTACCAAAACTGAACCAGGAAGAAATAGAAAACCTGAACAGACCTATAACCACTAAGGAAATTGAAGCAGTCATCAAAAATCTCCCAACAAACAAAAGCCCAGGGCCAGATGGCTTCCCAGGGGAATTCTACCAAGCATTTAAAGAAGAATTAATACCTATTCTTCTGAAACTGTTCCAAAAAATAGAAATGGAAGGAAAACTTCCAAACTCATTTTATGAGGCCACCATTACCTTGATCCCAAAACCAGACAAAGACCCCATCAAAAAGGAGAATTACAGACCAATATCCTTGATGAACATGGATGCAAAAATTCTCACCAAAATACTAGCCAATAAGGATCCAACAGTACGTTAAAAGGATTTTTCACCACGACCAAGTGGGATTTATCCCTGGGCTGCAAGGTTGGTTCAACATCTGCAAATCAATCTACGTGATACAATATATTAACAAAAGGAAGAACAAGAGTCATATGATCCTCTCAATAGATGCAGAAAAAGCATTTGACAAAGTACAGCATCCTTTCTTTATCAAAACTCTTCAGAGTATAGGGATAGAGGGTACATACCTCAATATCATAAAAGCCATCTATGAAAAACCTACAGCGAATATCATTCTCAATGGGGAAAAGCTGAGAGTTTTCCCCCTAAGGTCAGGAACGCAGCAGGGATGTCCACCATCACCACTGCTATTCAACATGGTATTAGAAGTCCTAGCCACAGCAATCAGTCAACAAAAAGAAATCAAAGGCATCCAAATCGGCAAAGAGGAAGTCAAACTCTCACTCTTTGCAGATGATATGATCCTTTATGTGGAAAACCCAAAAAACTCCACCCCAAAACTGCTAGAACTCATACAGGAATTGAGGAAAGTGGCAGGATATAAAAATCAATGCACAGAAATCAGTGGCATTCCTATACACCAACAACAAGACAGAAGAGAGACAAATTGAGTCGATCCCATTTACAATTGCACCCAAAACCATAAGATACCTAGGAATAAATCTAACCAAAGAGGCAAAGGATCTGTACTCAGAAAACTATAAAATACTCATGAAAGAAATTGAGGAAAACACAAAGAAATGGAAAAACGTTCCATGCTCATGGATTGGAAGAACAAACATTGTGAAGATGTCAATGCTACCTAGAGCAATCTACACATTCAATGCAATCCCCATCAAAATACCATCCACTTTTTTCAAAGAAATGGAATAATCCTAAAATTTGTACGGAACCAGGAGAGACCCCAAATAGCCAGAGGAATGTTGAAAAAGAAAAGCAAAGCTGGCGGCATCACAATTCCAGACTTCCAGCTCTATTACAAAGCTGTCATCAAGACAGTATGGTATTGGCACAAAAACAGACACATAGATCAATGGAACAGAATAGAGAGCCCAGAAATGGACCCTCAACTTTATGGTCAACTCATCTTTGACAAAGCAGGAAAGAATGTCCAATGGAAAAAAGACAGTCTCTTCAACAAATGGTGTTGGGAAAATTGGACAGCCACATGCAGAAGAATGAAACTGGACTATTTCCTTACACCACACACAAAAATAGACTCCAAATGGTTGAAAGACCTAAACGTGAGACTGGAGTCCATCAAAATCCTAAAGGAGAAAACAGGCAGCAACCTCTTCGACCTCAGCCGCAGCAACTTCTTCCTAGAAACATTGCCAAAGGCAAGGGAAGGAAGGGCAAAAATGAACTATTGGGATTTCATCAAGATAAAATGCTTTTGCACAGCAAAAGAAACAGTCAACAAAACCAAAAGACAACCGACAGAATGGGAGAAAATATTTGCAAATGACATATCAGATAAAGGCCTAGTATCCAAAATCTACAAAGAACTTATCAAACTCAACACCCAAAGAACAAATAATCCAATCAAGAAATGGGCAGAAGACATGAACAGACATTTTTCCAAAGAAGACATCCAAATGGCCAACAGACACGTGAAAAAGTGCTCAACATCACTTGGCATCAGGGAAATCCAAATCAAAACCTCAATGAGATACCACCTCACACCAGTCAGAATGGCTAAAATTAACAAGTCAGGAAACGACAGATGTTGGCGGGGATGCAGAGAAAGGGGAACCCTCCTACACTGTTGGTGGGAATGCAAGTTGGTGCAACCCCTCTGGAAAACAGTATGGAGGTTCCTCAAACAGTTGAAAATAGAGCTACCATACGATCCAGCAATTGCACTACTGGGTATTTACCACAAAGATACAAATGTAGGGATCCGAAGGGGTACATGCACCCCGATGTTTATAGCAGCAACGTCCACAATAGCCAAACTGTGGAAAGAGCCAAGATGTCCATCGACAGATGAATGGATAAAGAAGATGTGGTATATATACACAATGGAATATTATGCGGCCATCAAAAGGAATGAGATCTTGCCATTTGCAACGACGTGGATGGAACTGGAGGGTGTTATGCTGAGTGAAATAAGCCAATCAGAGAAAGACATGTATCATATGACCTCACTGATATGAGGAATTCTTAATCTCAGGAAACAAACTGAGGGTTGCTGGAGTGGTGGGGGGGTCGGAGGGATGGGGCGGCTGGGTGATAGACATTGGGGAGGGTATGTGCTATGGTGAGCGCTGTGAATTGTGCAAGACTGTTGAATCACAGATCTGTACCTCTGAAACAAATAATGCAATATATGTTAAGAAAAAAAAAAGAAGAAGAAGATAGCAGGAGGGGAAGAATGAAGGGGAGTAAATCAGAGGGGGAGAGGAACCATGAGAGACGATGGACTCTGAAAAACAAACTGAGGGTTCTAGTGGGGAGGGGGTGGGGGGATGGGTTAGCCTGGTGATGGGTATTAAAGAGGGCACGTTCTGCGTGGAGCACTGGGTATTATGCACAAACAATGAATCATGGAACACTACATCAAAAACTAATGATGTAATGTATGGTGATTAACATAACAATAAAAAATTTAAAGAAAAAAAAAAAAGAAACCCATGGAACAGAACCCCAAAACCACCAGAGGTAATTACAAAACAAGGAGAGGAAGAGTTATGATCCCTTCTACTCCCCCCCAAAACTTACCATCATTCCTTTACTTTATAAGGGTATTCTACTTTAAAAGTTTTATTCTCTGGAGTCCCGGGATCGAGTCCCACGTCAGGCTCCCTGCTCAGCAGGGAGTCTCCTTCTGCCTCTGACCCTCCTCCCTCTCATGCTCTCTGTCTCTCATTCTCTCTCTCTCAAATATATAAAATCTTTAAAAAAATAAAAGTTAAAAAAAATTCTAACACAATAATGCTAAATTAAAAGTAAACACTTTTGGATTTCAATATTAGTTTAGCTTCACTGATAACATAGCTGACAGTCAGGAACAATGAATGCTGTGCTTTGGATTTGATCATTCAGCTCTGCTAGTTCTGGAAGTGATCTGTCAGGTTATTTTGGTACTTTATATAACAATCATTTCCTTACATATATCACAACACTATGTTATACCCCTTAAAATGATACAATGTTATATGTCACGGATCTCAATAAAGTTGGAAAAGTAAAATAAACATTTTAAAGTAATAATCAGTTATTTTCTAATCATCTGGTGTTTCTCTGATTGCACAGAAGCCTGATAGTATAGTATCAGTGAGCAACTTGGGAAGTGGTCACTTCAAAAATTTCTCCATCCAAAGGTTTGGCCCGTGTTTATTTGCAGTACAGGCCCCCAAATATATTTTGACAAAAATGAATCACAGTTATTAGGTCATGGGATATTGCCTGCAGAAAAGGTACTAATTTATGATAATGTCTTTCACCTTTCACTTAATGTTTAATAGCTCCTGAGCATTCACTCTACTAATAAGTTCTTTTCACTTCTCAGGGACATTGCACCCAGGCACAGTACCTGATATGGCCTTATCCTATTTTCCTGAAAAATACCCCCTCTCACTTTTCTCATTTTGGGGAATTTGTAGGTTAAATAATCAGTTCAACCCCAAGACAGGCATTTATACTGTATTAATCTGCAAAGGAGATAGAGTATTTTTATTAACATGGCAGAATGCAATTTTGCTCTTTATGGTTTTTCAGTTAGTTTGCAAAGAAGCATACAGTTAATTAAAGCAGTGGTCCATCAAGATGAATGCCCGCCTCTGAGACTACGGAGTCATCTGCTATTTCAAATCATCTGAGCAAATCTACCACTGGCACAAATGCAGTGAATTTATAAACAAAACAAAACAAGTGTTTACATCAGCTGTGTAGGTAGCTCAATCCATAAATATTCCACTCTTCCCATTATAAATCTCCAAAAGTAAAACCAGCATTCCTAAGTGCAGGAAATCACATTTTACTACCCTGCAGCTGCTCATAGCTCAGGAAAATGCAAAAACAAAGAGGAAATACGCCTGGAGATCTTATTAAGAGTGGAAATCCCCTTACTCCACATCTTCCAATTAGTGCTGCTGAGAACATAAGCTCTCAGGTTCAAATTTCCCTTCATGGAAGGCCCAACCACACCGGAATTAATCTGCAGTTGCCACCTGCACTAAAGACAGGGATAGATGCACACTGGAGCATTCCAGATTGCCACTTTAGCTATAGTTTTCACTACAGAATGGATTAACATGTAACGGATTTTTTTTTTAACTCCAGAACAGACAGTAATCTTTCTGCAAAGGAAAGCAGTGTGGTTCATTAGAAATCTCTCTCCTGCTCTTGATCTAAATTTCATCTTTCATGCATTTCCCAAAGGCAAAAAAGAACATTTATCATGTGCAAAAGACATGACAATTTTCAGTATTTTTAAATATTTGATTAAAGAAGGGTGTTTTCACTTTCTATAGTGACATTTCTAAACTATTTTCACATTTTACAATGAATATTTGGGGGAAAATATAGAAAGATGTTGTTTCTGCATGTAATTCACTAATGATACATTGTTTTATTAATCTCCCTCTTCCTAATTTCTATCCTGAAAGCATCCATGCTTTCATGGCATCCATGCCATTTGTTTATGGCAACTGTTTTGAAAAAATTATTTTTACAATAGAAATGTCAAACATATACAAAGTAGAATAGCATAATAAATTCCAATGAACCCATAAACTAACTTTATCAACTCAGGGCCAATCTTGTTTCCTATGTAACCCTACCCACTCCATCCTCCATTTCCCAGTTATTTTTTTAAGATTTTATTTATTTGAGAGAGAGAGACAGAGATAGCAAGAGAAAGCACAAGCTGGGAGGAAAGGGAGAAGCAGGCTCCCTGCTGAGCAGGGAGCCCCACTCGGGAATCGATCCCAGGACCCTGAGATCATGACCTGAACTGAAGCAGACGCTTAACAGACTGGGTCACACAGGCACCCCTCCCAGTTATTTTTGAAGCATATCTCAGACATCACATCAGTTCATCCTTGAAATTCAGTACATGGCTCTAAAATACAAAGTTTTAAAACATAACTCACTAGCATTATTACACCTAAAAAATAATAAACAATAATTTCCTAATATTTCCAACAACTGGTGTTCAGATTTCTCTGATTGTTCACATCAGGAATTAAAAGCCTACACAGTCCATACAAATGATTTGATACAGTACATACAAATGATTGATACAGTACAAATTGCTTTTGATTTACAGGTCTCTTTCTGTCTCCTTGCAATTGATTTACTGGAAGATACTGGGTTGTCTCACAGAGTTTCCTATGGACTGGATTTGGTATTGTAGTCTTCAGGTATAACATATCCCCTATATTTCCTATAAATTAGTAGTTGGCTCTAGATGCTTGATCAGATTCAAGTTTGATACTTTCACATACCACATTCTTAACTCTTTTATCTCCTATTTCTTGAAACCTACTGGGAGAAGAACAACTGGCTAAATTTCAACCCAATGCTAAAAAGTAGTACTGAATAATGAGTGTCATGTGCTCTGCTCAAGACTTAACTTTGAATTTCTACCTTTGAAAGGCAGAGAGGTAAAGAGCTTCACCCCACTGAAAGCTCAACAATGATTTGATGCTCCCTTTCTTCCTTCCCAGACTGACACTGTGCCAGATACAGATTCCGCATTTTTCTTCATCTAAATCACAGCTTCCTCTTCTACTGTGTACTGTTTTCAGGGCTCCACCCTCAGCTCTGCTCCCACTAGGAAAGGAAACGGAGAACAAGAATACAGGAGTCCCCCTTATCTGCGGAGGATTTATTCCAAGACCCCCAGTGAATGCTTGAAACCATGAATAGCACCGAACCCAAATACATTATGTTTTTTCTATACATACATACCTATGATAAAATTTAATATGCAAATTAGGCATAGTAAGAGATTAATGACAATAACTAATAACAAAATAGGACAATTATAACAACATACTATATAAAAGTTATGTGAATGTGGTCTCTCTCTCTCAAAATACCTTTCTTGGACCGTACTCACCCTTCTTGTGATAATGTGAGGTGATAAGATGCCGATGTGATGAGATAAAGTGAGGTAAATGACACACATTGTGACGCAATGGTAGGCTACTACTGACCTTCTGACAATACATCAAAAGGAGGATCATCTGCTTCTGAAACATGGCTGACTACGGGTAACTGAAAACGTGGAAAGTGAAACTGAGGATAAGCAGACACTACTGCAATTAACTTTCCAATGGTCACTATAAAGATGATGTTAGGGGCGCCTGGGTGGTGCCGTTGGTTAAGGAGCTGACTCTTGGATTTCAGCTCAAGACATGACCTCTTGATATCAAGCCCTGAATCTGGCTCTGTGCTCAGCCTGGAGTCTGCTTGGGATTCTCTCTCCCTTTCCCTCTGCCCCTCCCGCTGGTGCTCTCTCTCTCTCTCTAAAATAAATAATTCTAAAAAAAAGATAGTGGTGGCTCAGTTGGTTAAGTGGCTGCCTTCAGCTCAGGTCATGATCCCAGGGTCCTGCTCAGCAGGGAGCCTCTTCTCCCTCTGCCTGCCACTCCCACTGCTTGTGCGCTCTCTCTCTCTCTCTCTCTCTGCCAAATAAATAAATAAAATCTTTAAAAAAAAAAAGATGAGGTTAAATGAGTTAATAATTATAAAGTACACACAATAGTGACTAACATATAATAAGCCTTATATAAATGTATGCTTTCTTTTTTTTTTTTTAAATATTTTATTTATTTATTCATGAGAGACAGAGGGAGAGAGGGGAGGGGAGAGAGAGAGAGAGAAGCAGAGGGAGAAGCAGGCTCCCAAGGAGCAGGGAGCCCGATGCAGGACTCGATCCCAGGACCCTGGGATCATGACCTGAGCCGAAGGCAGACGCTTAACCATCTGAGCCACCCACGCGCCCAAATGTATGCTTTATTTTTAAAAAAGCATAGTTAAAACTAATTAATAAGCAGACTTTTTTTTTTAAGATTTTATTTATTTATTTGACAGAGAGAGAGCGAGAGCAGGAACACAAGCAGGGGGAGTGGGAGAGGGAGAAGCAGGCTTCCCACCTAGCAGGGAGCCCGATGTGGGGCTCGATCCCAGGACCCTGGGATCATGACCTGAGCTGAAGGCAGATGCTTAACGACTGAGCCACCCAGGCGCCCCAAGTAAATGTTCCAGATAACTGAGGCATGCTCCATGCTCCTTTAAATACCCAACTTTATTCCATTTTAATTTTTTAAAGTCAAGATAACCCTAGACAGAAATTGTTGTTAGAAATATGTTATATACTTTCCTTTATCAAATGAAGAATACCAAACAATCTTAAATTTCTCAGTGACCCGGTATTTCATTATGAACATAGGTAAGTTTAATGAATAGAACTCAGGGGGTGATTCAGTTGGCTGGGCGACTGCCTTTGGCTCAGGTCATGATCCTGGAGTCCAGGGAAAGAGTCCCGCATTGGGCTCCCTGCTCAGCGGAGAGTCTGCTTCTCTCTCTGACCCTCTCCCCTCTCATGTGCTCTCTCTCTCATTCTCTCTCTCAAAAAGATAAATCTTAAAGAAAAAAAAATGAATATGACTCCTGGGTGGCTCAGTTGGTTAAGCATCTGCCTTCAGCTCACATCGTGATCTCAGGGTCCTGGGATCGAGCCCCACATCGGGCTCCCTGCTCAGCGGGAAGCCTGCTTCTCCCTCTCCCTCTGCTGCTCCCCCTGCTTGTGCTCTCTCTCTGTCAAATAAGTAAATAAAATATTAAAAAAAAAAAAAAAAAAGACGGAGTTTCAGCCAGAGTGACATGAAAAGCTCTTGGAGAGTTTTAAGCAGAGAAGTGACATGCTCCGACAGGGATTTAAAAGGATCACTGGCTGAAGACAAACTTGGGCATTGGGAAACAGGGAAACCAGTTAGGAGGCTACTGCGGTTGCTAGGTCTAGAGATGATGGAGCCTTGGATCAAAATCTTGGTAGTAGTGAAGGCGATGAGAAATGGACAGGAAATGGACAGGATTTTCTGGTAGACTGGAGGTAGGGTATGAAAGAAAGAAAGAGGAGAGTCAAGAATGAGTGACACTATTGATATCTGATTAACTAGAAGGAGAAAGTTCTATTTACCGAGAGAAGAAGGTGGTAAGAGGGGCATCTTTACAAAGATCAGAAGTTTAGAGCTATGGAAAATGAAGGAGACCTTTGCCCTTACTCTCAACGTTTCTGCTGCTGCCATTTCACATTGACAGTTTTCTCTTCCCTCAGAAGTAAACAGTCTTCAGTACCAGTGTGTTATTGTTTCTAATCTATCTTAGTCCCCATTCTATTCTCTAGGGAGACATAAATGAAAAGGCAATAAAAACTGATACATTTATTCAACAGTGAAAGAAAAACTGAATCAGAAATCTGAGGCAGCATTTTCTATGGAAAAGAAAACTAAAAGTGGGGTCACTCTGGGTAGTGCATCACTTCCCACACATTATTTCTAAAAATTCATTTATAAAGTGGTTATTTAGAACTCATAATATTTTTCCTGTAAGTACAAATTTATTAGAAATGACTTGGTTTCCATGCCAAACTACATAATGGGGCTACATTATAACAATAGCAGTACCAGCCTGAATTCAAGGGAGAAAATATCACAGGGTGTAAGAGAGACCAGACTTTCTTGCCCTTGGCCTAAGAAAAAGTAAGTTTCTCCTTTGCATACTCCCACCTTGTTCAAATCTCCCACACTAAAGGTGCCTTTATCCTCTGCCTCTAGCACTGTAATGTTCATGAAACCTCCCATTCTACCATCCTCTTCAAGTCTATCAGAAAAAATGTTCTCCATGTTTAAAAATTGGCCACCCAACTCTAAAACAGTGGCAACCAAACACCGACAACCACACACAATTCTCATTCCCTTGTAAAACAAAACTCAGCAAGGCATCAGAAGGAAATGCACTGCTTAAAGATAATTCTAATAAAAACAACATAGCCTGGGTGGCTCAGTTGGTTAAGCGACTGCCTTCGGCTCAGGTCATGATCCTGGAGTCCCGGGATCGAGTCCCACATCAGACTCCCTGCTCAGCAGGGAGTCTGCTTCTCCCTCTGACCCTCTTTCCTCTCGTGCTCTCTCTCATTCTCTCTCTCAAGTAAATAAATAAAATCTTTAAAAAAAAATAACATGATCCCAGTTGGAAGAATTTCAGCAAGTATTATATAAGAGAAAATGAAAAAGAATACAGAAATAATGGAAATATTTGATATTGAGAAGCCACTGCAAAGAATCCGCCTACTTTGTATGTTTTCACTCTTCCTGTACTTCTAAACTCATTGATTTTTCTGTAAGTTTCACCATAATTCTTGCACCAACACCCTGGATGATCTAGAGATTCCACGCTTATTTTCCAGTTTTCAATTGTGGAGCTGAAGAAGAGGGAATAGGGAATAACATTAATGATTAATTAAGTATGCATTAGGTAAAATGTTCCTAAGTTAAGGACTATATTCATTAATGGAGTTTTATGAAGACTTCAGAATATATGGATTTAAAACTATACTTAGCATGTAATTACATTCCTTTCTCAGGTTTTTTCTTAAACTACCAAACCCCTCAAGTTTGCCATTTGCCATTCAACACTTTTTTTAAATCTTGGCAGAGGAGGGGGGACACCTCATAGTTCATCTTAGAGATAACCAGAGCTTCAAACCCAGAAAAGATGAGCATGCAGAGTTCTGAAGACTTTAACAAAGGGCTCAGTCAACTCACATCTTTCACGTTTGCAGCTGCCCTTCAAACCAAAATGAGTAACAACACCACCACCAACAGACACCTATGTTAGATCAGTTCTTATACTGACATTCATTTGGGTCACATGTGCTGTCTTAAGTCTGTAGTTAGAGAAACACCAGAAGGTCTCCCTTCTGTCAATTAACTCAAGAGATATCAACAAGCAGAACAAATGGTCTGATTTAAACTTAACCCTAAAAACTCAATTAAATATACTACAGGTGATTTGCCTTCCTCCAATTTCTTTTTCAGAAAACAGAATCCCAAGTCATTACAGTTTTATTTAAGAAATTCTAAATCACAGGATTATGGGGGACGGCTATTGGGATTAAAGTTTCATTAAGAGTTAAAAAAAGAGTTTCATTAGAAGTTCAAAATGAGAGGACCATGGTAGGCTATTATTTCCCTCTTTAGAACTATCTATTTTGACTGAAATTTTTTATAATTAATAAATATTTTTGTGATTAGAACAAAAACACTTCCATTTTGGAAAGTGACAGATGGATGGGGCATCTGGGTGGCTCAGTTGGTTGGGCATCTGCCTTTGGCTCAGGTCATGATCCCAGGGTCCTGGGATCGAGCCCCACATTGGCTCCTTGTTCAGTGGGGAGCCTGCTTCTCCCTCTCCCTCTGCCTGCCACTCTTCCTGCTTGTGCACTCCCTCACTCTCTCTGTCAAATAGGTAAATAAAATCTTAAAAAAAAAAGGAAAGTGACAGGTGGGATGAAATAAGTCTCAATGAGAACTAAAAGGGTGGCTAGGTGGTGCAGTTGGTCAAGCATCCGACTCTTTTTTTTTAAAGATTTTATTTATTTATTTGAGAGAGAGAGAGAATGAGAGATAGAGAGCACGAGAGGAAAGAGGGTCAGAGGGAGAAGCAGACTCCCTGCTGAGCAGGGAGCCCGATGCCAGACTCGATCCCGGGACTCCAGGATCAATGACCTGAGCCGAAGGCAGTCGCTTAACCAACTGAGCCACCCAGGCGCCCCCATCCGACTCTTGATTTCAGCTCAGGTCATGATCTGAGAGTCATGGGATGGAGGCCCATGTGAGGCTCTGCACTCGGTGGGGCGAGTCTGCCTAAGACCCTCTCCTCCTCTCCCTCTGCCCATCCCACTTGTGCTCTCTTTCTCTAAAATAATTAATTAATTTAAAAAAAGAACTAAAATAGAAGACAAAAAATAGAAAATATGCTGGATACAAAAAGCTGAGTACTTGGACTGTTCTCTTTGTTTTAACTTGTTTTGTTAATGTTTGTATAATAAAATTGAGAGAAATAAGTTTTACTTAAACTTTCAAAGAGAGAGAAAAAGGAAACTACATCTATAGCACAGTATTTCTAAAGCAGTGGTTCTCACGCTGTGGTTCAGGAAATCTGTACAGTTATAACCTATTTTTATAATAATATTAACATGTTATCTCCTTTTTTCACTCTCATTTGCTCACAAGTGTGCAGTGGAGTTTTGATATAATATCAAAGAATAACCACAATTATCTGAAAATGTGAATAAAATCATCTCACCTTTTCTAACTGTGTTTACATCTCTGAGCTTCCATTTTTTCGTATGCTTCAGCCAAAATCACACACAACAGATTGAGTACAGAAACAGTTATAAAATTCAGTTGTCTTCTATTAAGCCATGTAATTAAAGATATTTACAAACATGTAACAATGTCTCTCTTTTTACAGATTGTTTTTGTTTTGGACAACAGTTATTACTGAGGAAATGTTATTTATATTAACATGTAATAGTTTTTATATTGTTATTTCAAAGAAATTAATACATATTTTTAAAGGTTCTTGGTTTTAATTTCTAATCCAGTAATTAATTATCAATAGATATAATCCCACATAAACAAAAGCTCTTAGGAGTCCTTAATTTTTAAGAATGTAAAAGGGTCTTGGGGCGCCTGGGTGGCTCAGTTGGTTAAGCGTCTGACTTCAGCTCAGGTCATGATCCCAGGATCCTGGGATCGAACCCTGCATTGGGTTCCCTGCTCAGTGGGGAGTCTGCTTCTCCTTCTCTCTCTCTCTCTCTGTCAAATAAATAAATAAAATCTTAAAAAAAAAAAAAAAGAATGTAAAAGGGTCTTGGGGCACCTGGCTGGCTCAGTCAGCGGAGTGTGTGACTCTTCGTATTGGGGTTGTAAATTCAAGACCCACACTGGGTGTAGAGATTTTTGCTGTTCTCAAGTATTTGTTAGGCTTTAAGAAAAATCACTCTACAAAGGAGTATTTTTTAAGGTACGAGAAACAAGTGAAGTGAATTTATAATTTACAGGACAAATGATTAAGATCAGATTTGCTTCACAATAATCTGAGGGGCAAGGGAAGAACAGGTGGAGGTATAAATGAAGTAAGAATGGCTATGAGTTAATAATCATTGAGCTGGGAGTTTGTTATACTAGTCTCTCCTTTAACATATGTTTGAAATTTTCCCTAATAAAAAGATTAAAGAAAGAATTGAACTCATACCTTAACAGTTGAATTAAAAAAAAAAATCTGACTGTAATGTAATTTATTGCTAAGAATGAAGGAAAATAAGGGGGGAAAATCTTGCTAATATTAAACTAACAGTATCCACATAGCTAAAACGCACTTTTTGATCTTCACTGATGTTCTCTCGATTAGTTTCATATAGTTAAATCAGTAGGACATGCATGCTATTTGGAGTTCTGCTTTGTTCACTTAAAATTCACATATACAGCTCCCCTCTTTATCTGCTATCACTAACCAGACTTCAAAACGGCATAGATATCTTTCAGTTTAGTAGTAAAAGAAGCTCGCCAAATCCTTTAACCTGATTGATCAGGCTATAAAAACCTAGAATAATTTTTACATGTTATACTATTGCCATCTGCTGGCTGTGATGTCTAAGTACAGTAAACAAAGGTTTAAACCAGAAAAGCTAAAATGACTGAGGTTTTCTCCCAAAATTATCCTGTAGAAAAGATGCTGCCATACATACATTAGGGCTCCTCAAAACCTCACATTAGACAAGATGGGGTGTGTTCAGGGTGGTATGGTCATAAACCAAAACCTCACATTAAAAGCAGTGGTTCTCGACCCTGGGCTGCATTATAAAATCACCTGGGAGCTTTTGAAAATCCTGATTGTCTGGGCCCCAAAACCAGAGGAATTAAATCAGAATCTCTATTTTATAAAAATGAAAGGCAAGCCACAGACTGAGAGAAGATATTTGCCAAAGACATATCTGACATAGGAGTTTAGCTAGAATACATAAACTGTTACAACTAAATAATAAGAAAGCAACACATTTTTTTTAAGATTTTATTTTTTAAGTAATCTCTACACCCAACAGGGGGCTCAAACCTACAACTCCAAGATCAAGAGTTGCATGCCCCACCGACTGGGCCAGCCAGGCACCCCGAAAGCAACCCAATTTTAACAATGGGCAAAAGATCTAAACAGGCATCTCACCAAAGAAGATACATAGATGGCAATTAAGCACATAAAAAGATGCTCAACATTATCAGACATTAGGAAAATGTAAATTAAGACCATGATGGGATACTACTTCAAACCCATTAGAGTGGCTAAAGGTAAAAAGACTGACCATAGTAAGTGCTGACCAGGATATGGAGCAACTGTAATATTCATATACTGCTGGTAGAAATGTAAAATGGGACATCACTTTGGAAAATGGTTTGGCAGTTTCTTAAAAAGCTACACACACACCCACCATAAGACCCAATCATTTTACTGCTAGATACGTACCCAAGAGAAAGAAAAGTTGTAGTGGGTTAGTATCCCTTCTGAAATTCATGTCCACCCAGAATGTGGCCTTATCTGGATGCAGATGTAATTAGTTAAGATGAGATCGTACTGGAATAAGGTGGGCCTTAAATCTAATGACTGATGTGCTCATAGGAAGAGATGGCATACAGAGAAGAGGCAGAGAGTGAAGAAATATGGCTAACAGCCCAGAAAAACCAAGGATACCAAAAGTTTGGAGCTTGTGAAGCTTTAGGAAAAGAGAAGTAAGGATTCTTTCCTAGAGCCTTCAGAAGGAGCATGGCCATGTCAATACCCTGATTTTGGACTTCTAGCCTCCAAAACTATGAGAAAATAGATGTCTGTTGTTTAAGCCACCAGTTTATAGCAATCTGTTACAGCATCCCTAGTAAATAAACACAGAAGCACAAAGTACAAAGACTTCTACAAGAATGTTCTTATTAACTATATTTTTAATAGCCCCAAACTGGAAATAACCCAAATGTCCATCCATAGGTGAATAAATTTACAAGTTGTGGTATAGCCACCCAGTGGAATGTTATTTGGGACTAAAAATGACTGAGACACAAAATATGGATGAAATCTCAAAATTATTGTACTGAATACAAAAAAAAGACAAAAACCACTATATACGGTATAATTCTATGGTGTTTACCTGGGGGTTGGGGGGGTGGAGCAAGAGCGAGGTACAGGAGTCATTACAAAGTGGCATGAAGAAACTTTTGGAGGTGATAGGTATATTCATTATATTGACTGTGGTGACAGCTCCACAGGGGTATATATGTGTCAAAACTCATCAAGTTGAAGGGAAGATGGTGGAGATGGAAACTCCAAGAATCTATCTCTCCCACCTAGACAACAATTACACTGACAGAAACTGATGTAACTATTTTGGGACTCTGGAGTCTGTTGAAGGCTTGCAACTTGCAGGGGAGGACTTGGATAAGAAACTGTCCTTAATTTTGTTGTTTTAGCTCCTAGTGCAGCAACAGCTACCTATGCCTCACCCCACGCCACATGGCAGGCAACCGCCATGATCCTAGAGCAGCTTGCATACCTGTTTGGGAGCCAGACAAAAAGGATCCGTCCTCCAAATAGTGGGGATCTACGCTCTGCTGATTGCTGCTTTTGATCAGAGGTTCAGACAACAAAGCATACTCACAAAGAAAAAGAAAATCTGAATACACCTATATGTCGTAAGGAGATAGAATCAGTAAAAGAAATCTCCCAACAACAACAAAAGCTCTGGACCTGATGGTTCACTGGTGAATTCTACCAAACATTTAAAGAATTAATACCAATCATTCTCAAACTTTTCCAAAAAATTGAAGAGACTACTTCCCAACTCATTCTTTGAGGCCAGTGTTACACTGATACTGAAGCCAGGGAGACACTACAACTACAGACCAAGATGCTCCATGAACATTGATGAAAAAATCCTCAACAAAATTCCAGCAAGCAAAATTCAGCAGTATATTAAAAGGATCACACACCGCATGACTAAGTGGGATCTATTTCTGGAATGCATGGATGGTTCCACATATGAAAATCAATCAGTGCAATAGGTCACATCAACAGAATGAAGGGGAAAAAAAACACATGATCATCTCAATTGAATGCAGAAAAGCATTTGATAAAACCCCCCTTTCATGATTAAAAAAACCGAAAACTAGAAATAGAGGGAAACTATCTCAGTGTAAAAGCCATATATAAAAAACCCACAGCAAACATCATATTCAATGGTGAATGAATGCTTTTCCTCTAAGATTAGGACCAATCTTGCTTTCACCACTTCTATTTTTTTTTAAGATTTTATTTATTTATTTGACAGAGAGAGAGCGAAAGCAGGAACACAAGCAGGGGGAGAGGGAGAGGGAGAAGCAGGCTTCCCTCGGAGCACAGAGCCTGATGTGGGGCTCGATCCCAGGACCCTGGGATCATGACCTGAGCCAAAGGCAGACACTCAATGATTGAGCCACCCACGCGCCCCTCACCACTTCTATTTAAACATATACTGGAAGTTCTAGCCAGAGCAATTTAAGCAAGTAAAAGAAATAAAAAGCACCGAAATTGGAAAGAAAGATAAAATTATCTTTGTTTGCAGATGATTTGATCATATATCCAGAAAATCCTAAAGATTCCACACCAAAAAAAAAGCTGCTAGAATAAATCAATTTAGCAAAGTAGCAAGTTACAAAGTCCACATACAAAATTTGGTTACACTTCTATTAACAATTAACAATCTAAAAAATAAATGACAAAAACAATTCTATTTACAATAGTATCAAAAAGAATGAAATACTTAGGAAGTAACTTAACCAAGGAGGTAAAAAACATTACAAATTACAAAAGATTGCTGAAAGAAATTAAAGATAAATAAATGGAAACACATCCCATATTCATGGATTGGAAGACTTAGTATTGTTAAAACATCAATACTACACAAAGCAATCTACAAGTTCAATGCAATCCCTATCAAAATCCAAATGATATGTTTTGCAGAAATAGAAGAACTCATCCTAAATGGATGGAATCTCAAGGGACCCTGAATAACCAAAACAATCTTAAAAAAGAACAAAACTCACACTTCCTGATTTTAAAACTTACAACAAAGCTACAGTAATCAAAACAGTGTAGTACCAGGGGCACCTGGGTGGCTCAATCAGTTAGGGGTCCAACTCTTGATTTTGGCTTGGGTTATGACTCAAGGTCTTGAGATCCAGCCCCGTATCAGACTCCACAGCATGAAGTCTGTTTGTCCCTCTCCCTCTGCTCTTCCCCCTGCTTGAGCTCCCTCTCTCTCTCTCTAGCTCTCTCTCTGTCTCATAAATAAAATCCAACCGTCCCCAAAAAAGTGTAGTACTGGCAGGAAAACAGACATATAGACCAACAGAATAGACACAAACCCAAAACATCTCATGTATGGTCAAATGATTTCTGACAAGGGTGCCAAGACCATTCAATGGGGAAAGGACAGTCTTTTCAACAAATGGTGCTGGGAAAACTAGATACTGACACGCAAAAGAATGAAGTTGGACCCTTACCTAACACCATATACAAACATGAACTCAAATGAATCAAATCAAATATAAGACCTAAAAGAGTAAAACTCTTAGAAGAAAACAGAACAAAAGCTGCATGACATTGAATTTGACAACGCTTTTCTTGGATATGACACCAGAGACACATGGTAATAAAAATAAACAAACTGGACTTCCCAATATTTAAAAAGGTTCACACATCAAAAGACACTATCAACAGAGTAAAGAGACAACCCATAGAATGGGAGAAAATATTTGTAAATCGTATTACCTAGTAAGAGACTGATATCCAGAATATATAGAGACCACCTAAAATTCAACAACAAAAAACAAAAACCCAGTTCAAAAATGGGCAAAGGAATGGAATAGACATTTCTCCAAAGATACACAAATGGCCAATAAGCACATGAAAAGATGCTTAACATCACTAACCATTAGGGAAATACAAATCAAAACTATAATGAGATATTACCTCACACCCATTAGAATAGATACTATTAAAAAAAACAACAACAGAAAACAGTACGTGTTGGTTAAGGATGTGGAGATATTGGAACCCTTGTGCACTGTTGGTGTGAATGTAAAACAGTGCAGCCACTGTGGAACACAGTTCCTCAAAAAATTAAAGATAGATTTAGCACATGATGCAGCAATAACCCTATATACCCAAAAGAATTGCAAGCAAGGTCTCAAAGAGATATCTGTAGTCCAGGCTCATAAACAGCATTTCACGATAGCTAAAATGTCAAATCAACCCAAGTGTCCACTGACACTTGGATAAATAAAATATGGTATATACATACAATGGCATATTAGTCAGCCTTAAAAAGGAAGGAAATTCTGCAAAATGCTATGTGGATAAACCTTGTGAACATTATGGTAAGTGAAATAACCCAGTTAAAAAGGCAAATATGTCCATTTATATAAGATACTTGCAATAGTCAAAATCATAAAGATAGGAAGTATTGTGGTGGTTGCCAGCAGCTGGGAGGAAGGAGAGAATGGGGATTTACTGTTTAATAGGTATAGTTTCAGTTTTGTAAGATGAAAAGAGTTATGGGGATGGATGATGGTGATGGTTACACAACAATGTGAATGTAGTTAATATCACTGAACTGTACACTTAAAACCAAAATCTCGAGGGGGTGGAGTGCAGGTATCATTAATTTTTAGGCATCTCCTGTACTATCCTAACCAGCAGCCAAGGTTGAAATCCACTTCATCAGAGTGTGCCATCTCATTTACTTCGTTTTGAACAAAAGAGTTCTATTTGATTAAAACATATAAGCCTGAAATAATTTTTGTAAAGATTTTATTTATTTATTTGAGAGAGACAGAGAGAGAGCATGGGGGGGGGTGGAGCAGAGGGAGAAGAGGGAGAGAAGCAGACTCTCTGCTGGGCAGGGAGCCTGATGCAGAGCTCAATCCCAGGACCCTGAGATCATGACCTGGGCCAAAGGCAGACATTTAACTTACTGAGCCACCCAAGTGGCCCTAAGCCTGAAATAATTTTGATAATTCTCATTTTAGGTGCTTAGGGAGGTCAGCTCACATCATACTTTTTTTAAAGTAGACAAAGATGTGATATTTACTCCTTGATTTATACCTCACATTCCTAAATTATAAGCAAGATTTAGAAAGCAGTATTGAAGTCCATTCCAGCTACTTGCTCCCAGCACAAAATAATTTAAAATGCTGAACACGATATAGTTTTCTTTTTTTTTTTTTTTTAAAGATTTTATTTATTTATTTGAGAGAGAGAGAATGAGAGATAGAGAGCACGAGAGGGAAGAGAGTCAGAGGGAGAAGCAGACTCCCCGCTGAGCGGGGAGCCCGATGCAGGACTCGATCCCGGGACTCCAGGATCACGACCTGAGCCGAAGGCAGTCGCTCAACCAACTGAGCCACCCAGGCGCCCGAACACGATATAGTTTTAATATATAATGCAATGAATGGTGTCATAGACTGAACTTTGACCACCTCAGAATTCATATGTTGAAGTCCTAGCCCCAAGCACTGCAGAATGTGACTGCATTTGGAGATAAAGCCCTTAAAGAAGTGATTAAGGTAAAATGAGGTCATAAGGACCGGCCTTAATCCAATTTGACTGGTGTGCCGGACAGAGATACCTGGGATGCTCAAGCACAGAGGAAGTCCGTATGAGGATAAAACAAGAAGGGGGTGATCTGCAAGTCAAAAGAGAAGCCTCAAGAGAAACCAAACCTGCCAACACCTTGATCTTGGACATCTAGCTTCCAGAACTGTGCAAAAATAAATTTCTGTTGTTTAAACCATCCAGTTTGTGATATTCTATTATAGCAGCCCCAACAGATTAATACAAATGGTGAGCAAAAACAAAACAAGAGATGAAAAATCTTTGGGAAATGATACTCTGGAGCTAAACTTTACCCTGGGGTGCATGCCAAACCCTGACAGTTGGACACTGGTTCTGGCCAGGGCCTGGAATGGCTCTTCCTGTCAAATCTTAGCCTAAAAGATTTCACCTGCTCTCTAACCTCAGCCTTCTAGTATTCTTTCCTTTGCTCCCACTAAATCTTTTCTTCTACCCCACACTGAGACTGCTGGTCCCTTGAACTCTCCTAGACAGTGCTCTCTGGCCTTCCCTCCTTCCCCATATAATCTGAGCGCCATAGCAATCATGTTAACGACTCTGTCAGAACGAACAAGTTTCCCTTGCTCCTCATCATACTGTCACACCTCACCAACAAACCCAAAATCTGAGCCAATGCTACATTTTGTCTTCACTACTACTACCATTCCAGGTGAGCCAAGCCCTGTCAGAAAAATATTAAATCATACATTCATGTAAAGTCAAGTCTACAAATTACTGATTCAAATCTCAGCACCCACCCCCTGTCACAATCCTGCCTGGAGTTAGCATCTCCCCAATTCTTTCTTAACAACCATCCCAAACTTTCTTCCCTGTCTCTAGTGTTGAACAGACTCCCATCTGGTGTCAACTAGACTTTCTACTTGACTCCAACCTCTCACCTTGTACCCATTTAACACAGATGTCATTTCCTTCAAACTTCTCTCCCTCCACCAATATATTTATATCTGCACCCATCTTCACTTTCTTTTCTACAGTCTCAAATGAGGCCTCTCCTTTCTAACTTCCCACATTTGCGCTCTTTTTGGCAGCCCCTCCTACTTCTGAACCTTGCTCATTCATCATCCATTCTCTCCCCTACCTGTCCTGCTTATTTGACATGTTTATCTTTACTGACACCCTTTCTTCATCACCTAAACATGCACAAGTCTCTCCCACATCCCTACATCCTCCCTTGATTTCTACCATCCTCCAGCCACAACTATCCCATTGCTTCTTATTTTCATCTAAACTTCTCAGAAGTATAGTTTACGCTCAATGTGTGTTCACTGAGTTGCTCTAACTTGGCTGGCTTTGGCCCCCAGGGTACGGCTGAAACTGCTCTTCCTGAAGTTATCAATAACTTCCTAGTTACTTAGTTCTTAAGTAATGCATTCTCTCAAAGCATGCTACAGGACTGAGGACAAAGAGGCCCTCTTCTAGTACCCACTGCTTCTTCAAAGTCACTATGTCTCGGGCGCCTGGGTGGCTCAGTCGGTTAAGCATCTGCCTTTGGCTCAGGTCATGATCCCGGGGTCCTGGGATCGAGTCCTGCATCGGGCTCCCTGCTCTGTGGGGACCCTGCTTCTTCCTCTCCTCCCCACTTGTGCTCTCTCACTATCTCTGTCTCTCTCTCTCAAATAAATAAAATCGAAAAAAAAAATTTTTCAAAGTCACTATGTCTCCACTCCTCACCTCATACCAGGGGTCAGCAACTGTTTCTGGAAAGGGCCAGACAGTAAACAGTTTAGGTTTTATGAGCCACATGGTCTCTTGTATATGTACCCAATTGTGCAAGGGAAAAGCAGCCACCGACAATACATAAATGAATGAGTTTGGCTGTGTTCCAATAAAACTTTATTTATAAAAACACGTAGTGGGCTGGATTTGCTCTGCAGGCCATAGTTTGCTGACTCCTCCTCTTTGCTAGCACCTTGTGTCACCCCAGGCACTTCTACATTTCTCAAGAATTTGCCACCTGACTCAGTTCTTCATCACCAGCCTAAGTAACAAGGCACATTACCTGGCACCTGGGAAGCAATCTGTAAACATGGCTACAATTATTATTTTTTAAAAAATTATCATACAGACACTTTCAATAAATTTGTGGACAACCAACTAGCACTTTTGGCTCTGTTTCTTCATCTACTTAACTCTCACACTCTGGACTTTGTCATCACTGCAGAGCACTCTACCTCTGAAATCTAACCTCTAATATACACTGATCAAAATCTCCGGCTTGTCATTCTCACTCCTCTCATGCTCGCTCTTCAACTTCCACGAGCCTCCAATCCACTTTTATCTCTACTGTCTCCTAATCCACGAGCTCCTACCCATCTTTACTTCCTATCAAGCTTGGTCTCACGGTCCCTTCATTGCACTATCCTCTCACCTATACCCTCAACTCCTGTTTTCCAACTGTACCAGACTAGCAAAGTCCTGTACCATCCCATCTATCTGCCCTCTCCATTCCTATACGTGGATGGCCCAGGACTGCTGAAAATGTCTCACAGCTCAATGCCATTACAAACTTATGCTCTGGCCCCAGCTGGGCCTTCAGCATCACCCAGCAATACTTTCCCCAGTCCTCTCACAAATAATCCAAACTTCCAAAGCTTAAAACTCTCCTCAAGGTCCCTTAGGCTTAGGCTAGCATATTCTCTCTCACCTTCAAATGACCGATTTACCTCAGGCTCTTCAGAGAAATTAAGAGATGTGAATATATGTTTTCAACTCTTTGCTGCACCGACACACTTAACTTGTCCACTATCCTAATTCCTTTCCTCTAGTCCCAGAAAAAGAGTTGCTTCTACTCCAATCCACCAGCAGTGTTCTGGGTCCATCCTTGCCCCTTCTACCTCACTGATACCACAAAAGCCAAACCCTGAACAAGCCAACCACTTCTATGACTTTCTTTGCTGCTCTTTACCCATGGATACACTGCTTATCCTGAGCTTCCCCATATTCAAAATGGTGATATCTTTGCAAGATTGTTTTGAGTGTAACAGATCTATAAGTGCCTGACATACGGCAATCATTTCACAAATGGCAGCAATTATTATTATTATGTTAAGTTAATAGCCTGAAGGTGAAAGGCGGTGACAAGACATGCAATACAGGATTGGAGACCTTCAGTGGGGAGAAAGGGAAGCATACCTGGAAAGAGAAAATAATTTCCCTTGACCTAAAATGTTCCAGTCTTTCTGTGAATATATCCAGTTGCTCTGTGAATTACAGTAATTAGATATATGACTACTCTTTGCTATTCTCACCATAGTCTGGAGCCTGCAACTCCTCTTAACAGTGTAACACTCTAAGTCTTTGCCAACAGAGAAAACTAACAAATTTTACCTCCATTAAATGAGAATTAAAGTGATATACATTAAAAAGGAATTATAGCAATGTTTAACCATTGAGAGGTATCAAACAAAAGTATTCAATTTATGATTCCATCGTTGGGACAGAAGCACTTCAAGGTGAGAACCTGGAATATCCTGTGCCAGAAATAAGAGAAGTGCAAAAACTGGGGATAATGGGCGCCTGGGTGGCTCAGTCCATTAAGCATCTGCCTTTGGCTCAGGCTGTGATTACATGGTCCTGTGATCGAGTCCTATATCAGGTCCCCTGCTCAGTGGGGAGCCTGCTTCTCCCTCTGCTTCTCCCTTTGCCTCTCTCTCTCTCATGAATAAATAAATAAAATTTATAAAAAAAAACAAACAACTGATAGGGTAGTGGAGGAAATGTCAAAAAGACACAGGAGCTGGCTTGAAGGGGCTCCCAAAGGATAAATCCGGGATAATTTGAGCATCAAAAAGAATGATGATGGTAATGGACGGATTCTAACACAATTAATCAAAAAAAGAAAAAAAAGTCCTTATGTCTAGAAAACGTAATTAAAAAAATAAAAAGCAGGAGCTCCAAAAAAAAAAAAAAGAGAGAGAGAGAGAGAAATCTTTTATAGAATACCAGTTAATAAATGTCGAAGAAATGAAATAACTAGAAAATCAACACTTTACAACCTCCCAAAGTAGAAACCATCTCCATGATGCGAAAAACACTGGGTGAAGAGTTAACAGGATATCTGCAAGAATGACAGGACATCTGCACTGGCCTCACGTATTACTCCACAGGTTACTTTATTTTTAATTACAAAGATTACCAAGGGAAAATGTACCTTTACAATGGAGATATCTGGCGGTTGCCCTCGTAATCAAGTGATGGAACTTAGCATCAATAGTGAGAATAACCTGACATTAAGTGGCTGCTCTGCGGCAATAAGCACACAGCATCACCCACGCAGTGTATACCCAAGAGCTGTTATACTGAATTAATGGAGGAGAAAACAATCAATTAGTGCACAGTCTTACTGCTCAAAATGTCATCTAAAGACCGGAATCACATCATTTGGGAGCTTGTTCAAAATACAGACTCTCAGGAACCCCCTCCAGACAACTGAATCATAATTTACATTTTAACCAGATCTTTAAGTGATTCATAGGTACAAAGTTTGAGAAGCCCTATACAAGACAAAACACCTAGACTTTTCAAAAAAAATCAGTCATAAAAATTTAAAAAGGCAGTGTGGGGAGGGGCTGTTCTCAATTTAGAGAGACATAACCACCAAAAGCAATGAGTACATCTTGATTGAATCCTGGGTCAGAGGGGAAAAGGTTACAAAATACATTTCAGGGGGACAACTGGGAAAATTTGAATATGTGCCTTTTATTAAATGACACTGAATTAATGTTAAGGTTCTGAAATGTGATAATGGTATTCAATTATAGAATTTTCTTATTCTTAGAAGATATAAGCTGAAATATTTAAGGTCATATGTCTACAACCTACCTTTAAATGGTTCACAAAAACATACAGAGAGAAAGCATAAGTGGCGTACTAACAACTGGTTACTCAAAATGAAGAGTATGTAAGTGTCCATTGTGCTATTCTTTCATTTTTTTCTTTTTATTAAATAAAAAGTTGAAAGGTGGGAAGACTTTTTAGTCCACAACAGAAATGTTTAAGTCTTTGGTAACAAACAGCATGAGTTGTACACAACCTTGCATCTATCTTAACATCTACTTCAGAAAATACACATAAGTGTCCAATAGATGTTTGATGAGAGAAAGGAAATTTATCTGTTCAAATCATATTTCAGCTGGCAGAAATTCCTAAAGCATTAAGAGCTGCTACAACCAGCTGGCTGTCAGGTATATATGGAACTATGGATTGCCACTGGAACTTTTCAAACAGTGAAAGGCAATAGAGTGTGACAGCAAAGGTTTTGGGGTCAGTCGGACCTAGATTTTATAGTGTGGTGTCCTTGGGCAAATTTAATCTCCCAAAGTCTCAATCATTCTATCTGTAAAAGAGAAATAAAATAGTACCATATAGGGTGGTTATAAGGATTAAATAAGATATAAGATAATGAATGTAAAGTACTTAGCATCACTTAATAAGTCTCAACTCTAATTTTATCAATAAAATCAGCTAAAAGTTATTCCATAAAATGAAGCTAATGTTTTTATGGACCATATTTTGACTTTATTTTGAAGATTAAAGGTCTTCATATGATCTAAGGGCATTCTGTGAAAATTTTCAGTCAAGGTAGGAAGGCAGAACAATGTTCACTTCTTGTTTTTATTTGGTACCTTGAAGAAAAAGCATTTACTAAGATAATAAGCGACCTTTCCCCAAGGTAAAAGCATTTTAGTTCTTGAACATAATCTTAATAAACCAGTACAAAGTACTAAAGATTAGCAAAATGAAGCTATTAAAGATGACTTACGGAATCAAATTCAATACTAAGAAAATCTGGAAAAAATTTGTTAAGCTACCTTAAACTCTTTTCATTAGAGAAGTTGTAGGTTTTGTTGCTACTGATCAAAATTTTTTAAGAATACATTAGAGATAGGATATTACAAAAGATAGGAATTACAAAACATGAAACCATGTTTTCATGGGAGTTACTGAACACAGTTTTTTGGAAGTACTTAGACAAAAAAATGAGCACCTATCTCTTTGGCTTAAGTGGACCTATGCCTAGATAAAACAGGACTGACTCCAATAGATGGATGATAGTCTACCCCAATTATTCTGCTAAATTCTAAAGCAGTCTCTCCTAAAGGTTGGCAACTGTAGCCAGCAGGCCAAATCCAGCACACAGTGTATTTTCATAAATATAGTTTAATGGAACACAGCCATGCTCATTCACTTATGTACTGTATTTCGAGTAGAAAAGTTGCAGCAGAGACCATATGGCCCACAAAGCCTAAAATATTCGTTATTCGGTCTTTTACAGAAAAAAATTGCCAATTCCTATTCTAGACAAGCAATCCACAAAAGGAATAAAACCTGTTCAGGACTCACCTGAGGTGTTGTCTTTTTGTACTGATCACCTCCATCTATCACATCCCTCATGATTTTGCCCTTAAGAAATTCATACTCTTCTGGACTCAGGTGAATAGACTCCATGGTTTTTGCACAGCCCAAACACTGACCGCTGTAATTACAATAGTTTGTGTTAAATGTTTTCCTGGAAAAAAACTTTTTCTAAAATGAATAATCCTAGGACAAGAGGAAATTGAAGAGTAATGAAAAAAAAGAACATTATAATCTTTGTGATCATCACATGCATCCAATTTTTTATAAACCTAACAATAACACACATTAAGTGTGCCAGAAAACCCAAAAAAGTAGACGGTTGGGCACCCAGATAGAGTTTTTAAATTCATTCTCAAAACACAACTGGATCCCAAATCTGTAGAGGAAAATATCTCTGAGGCTTCACACAAGGCTCACACCACTTTATGGGAAAAACATTTTGAGCACTGAAAATTCTCCATATGCAAAACATGGATTTTTTTCTTGGGTACTCTCTTAATTATCCTATCTCTAATGTATTCTTTAAAAATTTTTGATCAATAGCAACAAAACCTACTAAACCCACATCAAGCAAGTTAAAAATTAAATACTGGCCTTTACCTTTCCTCGACTGTTGTGAACTGTCCTTTCCATTGTTCTCCGGGAACACTACAAAAAAAAGATTGCAAAACCAGATCATCAGGAGGTCAGATTCCTACAGAACTGAAAGATAGGCATTTTATTTAGAAACTCAGCAGGCAAGAGCTCTGAAAAGTTCAGGATACTTCCCTAGAATGGTTTAATTAGAAGAGTGGGTGATATACTGTGACAGGGCTAAGGAGATAATGGTACCCTACTGTGGACCTCCTTCTTCCCTTCACTTCTCCTTTGGTCATCCAACCTTCATCTTCACATCTAAATCTGCCTACAGGGGACCCAGTAGCTGACATTAATAGTGTAACCTATAAATCAAACGCAACTCTAACCTTCTCCATAGAGCTACCAGAGATTGTTTCTCCCCAAAGTAATTTCTTCCCTTATACTATCTTCTTATGCACTACTATAAACTGTCAAGTATTATATTCCCAATTAGGTTGTGAATGCCATCATAATAGATCTTATATCACCAAACACCCACAGTGCCTAGCCAAATGGAGGCATTCAAAACTACTTGATTTATTTGCTCAATCAACTTATCCTTTCTTTCCTCTTACATAGACTACTATCAGCTTCTATTGATTCAATTGCCTTCTCTCCTTCCCTAGTTCTTAACTCAAGATCTCATCATCTCTCATTCAAACCTACAATTGCCTCCAAATAGATCTTATTTCCAATCTTAATCCCTCTCCAACCTTTGTGTGTGTGTGTGTGTGTGTGTGTGTTGGCAGTTACCTTTCTAAAACTCTACTCCAAGGTAACAGAGTAAAATCCAAAATCCCTGGCATTCAAGATTTTCACAACTTAGCCCCTCCAGTAACATTCAATAAATTTGTTAAATAAGATAATTAAGCATGGTTGCTACTTCAATGATCTGTAAAGAGAATATATAATTGAAATGAGAAAAACAGAAAAGGAGTAAGTTTTTAGGAAAAGAGCCTGAAACAAATTAGTGGTGAAGAAATAAGTGAATAAAAGACTGAAGCAATAGGGGCACCTGGGTGGCTCAGTCGTTAAGAGTCTGCCTTCAGCTCGGGTCATGATCCCAGGGTCCTGGGATCAAGCCCCGCATCGCATCGGGCTCCCTGCTCAGTGGGGAGCCTGCTTCTCCCTCTCCAACTTCCTCTGCTTGTATTCCCTCTCTTGCTATCTGTCTGTCTGTCAAATAAATAAATAAAATCTTAAAAAAAAAAGACTGAAGCAATAAATAGGCACAGAGCCACTAACATGAATAAAAGCAAAGAGAAAGCAGAGAGCCTTGGAGAGAGCAGCTGGATGAAGGAAAGATCCAAAATGAACTGGAACAATGAGATTTTCCATTCTTAACACTTGCATATCATGTCTGATCAGGGTTCCCCATCTCCTCTAACAATCCAAGTTAATGAAATGCATAGATTAAACAGATACCAGTCACTAGGCTTCAGAAGAACTTCTTAAATACTAATATGACCCAAAGACAGCTCCAGTTTTCTTGCTATGAACTCCAGCCACAAGTGCTATTTGTAAGTACATGGCGAACACCTCAGAAAAAAACAGATGATCCTTCCACAAAGAAAAAAAAATACATGAAAACATACAAGTGCTTGATAATTTCCCTTTAATGCGATGGAGAATAGAACTTGTTTATGCTACTACATTTTTTAAAGAGAAAGAAAATTTTGTCTTTTTTTTTTAATTTTTAAAAAAAATTTTAAGGATTTTATTTGCCAGAGAGAGAGTGAGAGAGCACAAGCAAGGGGAGTGGAAAGCAGAGGGAGAAGCAGGCTCCCCATTGAGCAAGGAGCCGGATGTGGGACTCAATCCCAGGATCCTGGGATCATGACCTGAGCTGAAGGCAGATGCTTAAAATGAGCCACCCAGGCGTCCCAAAATGTTGTCTTTAAAGGGAAACAAATCTGAGAGAAGGAAAGAAGTATAATCTGAATAGAGTAATTCTCAGCAACAACAAAAAAAGGAGGTGGCTGCTTTTAGGTAGACGTATTAAAATAAAAACGTACATATAAAGAAAGATCAAAATTACCTCTCAAACCATGTTTTTATACTCTGTGCAAATGATTCCTCAGGATACAGTTGATTATTTCTTAGATACAAAAGAATGTCAAGTAGCTTGTTTGAATACTGATCATCTTTTATGTTTTTTCCAAAATCAAAAAATGCCTTTAAGGTTTTCATCATAGGAATAAGATCATGACCTAACAATTCCTGATACAAATTCCAAGCTAGGTTTACATCTTGATGAAGGAGGGCTCCCTCTATACAGTCATTGTAGTTCTTTCTTGAAGCGATCATGACTTTTTTGACATCCTCTAACAGCAGCAAGGCCTCTTTCCATCTGTCTGAGTGGACTAATCCCTGGATGAGGAGAGTATACCCTTCAGATTCTAATCTCTTGTATCTGGCTTTCATAATCTCATAGACATCAATAACTTCCGATGTCTGCTTATGAAAGACGCAGAGATACAAATACCTGACCAGCAAATCATAGCCTATAATACCATTGTTTTTTGCAGCTACCCAGGCTAACAGAGATTTGGCCACATCTACAGAGCTATGGGAGTGGGCCATTTGAGAAATGATCCAACTTTCAAATTTAGCCTTTCCTTTGAAATCTTCCTTGAGTTTATCCCACTCTTCTGAATTCAAAGGTTTTGTTGGGAGTTGAATACTGTTCCTCACAGGTGGCAAGGCATGATCTTCCTTATGAGGATTCATCTCTGATCTCTTCTTAGCCGCTCCAGCTGCAAAAAGGTGGGACTCAGAAGAAACTTGCATATTACTGCCTTCACCTCTTTTCCTGAGATATCTGGCCTTGGCAGTCAGCAGATTCACTGCTTTAGTATTTTGTGCAGACACTGTTTTAACAGAAAACCACTTCTGTTGGTTCCGGATGCCATAACAGTCTTTGAGAAAGAGAGAGAGATAAGAGTGTCCTGGGCTTAGGCCAAGGTATGGGTTGCTCTTCCAAAGCTTAGGAAAGCTTCGAACACCAGTGAAACAGAAAGCCAACATCATGCAGTGAGATCAGCACCAGATAGACGTTAAAAAAGCCCCTACTTCTGCAACATAATTAAGGAATTGGGAGTGTGGGCGGAGAATCGAAGCACAACTTCTTAAAAGATGATTTTCAGTTTCTCACAGACAAATCAAGGATCTGCTTTTGAGGCTACTTAATACAACGAAGCCTGCTGAGTTCTCTCCATTAAAAACCATCCCGGGACATCCGACCTCGGTCGCAAGTCCCAGAACCCCGGGACAGGGCAGGAATCCTCCGGTGCCTGATATATTCCAATCTGTGAACCTGAGGAAAAAGCACAAGAAGGTCCGTCCAGTTTGCTTCGCGTGGATCACAAATGCCCTTGAAAAAGAGTTAGAATCCCATGGGAGCCTTGCTGAAGGAGGGGCGCAAAGTCGAAAACGGCTACCAGGTGTCCCCAACCCCAGACCTAGGAGCAGCATGGACAACGACGAAAAGCCAAAATCTAGGAGCCCTGGGCCGGCATAACAATCCTCTCAGGCCGCCAAACGCGTCAGGTGATGATATGAGGGCGGGAGAGGTGGGGAGAGAGCCGAACTGACAATTCAGGTAAGGAAAGAAGGTCCACGAAGGGCAGTGCCGGCCGTGTACCGACCGATCAGAAACGAAGTTCACTCCATTCAACAACTCACCTCAGCACTCACGCTTAAGGCAACCATAAGCACGGCCGAACTACCGCGCCCACAATGCACCGCGAGGGCCCGGGCTACGGGGCGTGGCTGAACCTCGCGGAGGCGTTCCGCCGGGCCTGACGGCGATAAAAAGACAATTTTGAAGCTGTTTGTGGCAAAAGGGGCTGTTGAAAACGTCTGCTAGGTTCAGGGAAACTTTAGGGCCTTTAGATATCCGCAGTGAGCAATGAAAAGAAATTGTGAAGCAAAAAAAAAAAAAAAAAAAAAAAAACCTCTTCCTCGGGCCGGAAACGCCATAGGTCTCCTGAATCACGTGGTACACGCGCGCCAAAGTCCCAAGTTAAAGAAATAAAAACGGGGTCTTCCTTGTCCTGTACCTTTAAGATTGGACTTGTACCTTTAAGATTGGACTTGGTGAAGTTGGGCGCTGCCTTACAGAGAATCATTTTTCCATCTGTTTCAAGTCGGCTTTCCCCTCTATTAACATGATCGCTGTATTCTCCGCAGTAGCTGTAATGTGTTTTTGCCTGGTTAGCCGACTTCCGCCCAAGTCCAAGATGGCGGTTGAGCGTTCCTGACATTTACGAGGCTGGGCGGTGATTGCAGTCTGAGCTAGTAGGGGGTGGAGCGGTTAGTAAACAGCAAATGCAGAAGCTGCTGCGCGGGAGTCAGCCATGGACTGGAAAGAAATTCTTCGCCGGCGGTTAGCGACGCCCAACACAGGTACCAACAGTGAGTTTGGGAGGGACTGCTCGCGGAGATAGTTCGGCCCTAAACTCCTGGAGGTAGGGGGAGATCGGGAACGAGCAGCTACTGGGAGCCGCACTTTCCGCTTCTATGAAAGCTTTCTTGACAAAGGCGGGGGGACGTGATTTAGGGATACTGAGAGGTTTGACCCACACTTCCCGGGAAAAGGATTGCGGGAATGAAGAGCTTACTTTAGCACTCACTTACGTGGCCTTGACCAAGGCTTTTGCGGGATGATTGAGAACCCCGGTTCCAACAACTCTTCGATCCTACTACAACCTTCGATCCTACTACAACGCCGTTTTACTAACACACTTTTGACTTCCCTCCTTATCCGTTTTAGATTTAATCATCTATTTTTCCTTATTCTTTTCCTACTCCTTCACACTTGCTTGTTAACCAGCCTGGTTAAAACTCTCTTATTCCACACGTGCCCTCAGGGCAGCCAAAAGTGGCTGGAGAAAAAACGGAACCGTGGTAAATGGTCTCACTTTGAATTCATGTCCACTAACCTAAAGTGTTTCAGTTTTTCATTTACACATATTCCGCGTTTCCCTAGATATTCACTGTCCTGCACTCTAAGGCAATTCTCATCTTCCAGACCTCCAGTTCTCCAGTATGTGCTACCTGTTCCTTATCTTCAGTTGATAAACTTATGTATGTATTTGAGAAAGTCGAAGCAAAGAAAAACCTCGCCTGTTCCCACTTACCATTTCTATTAGCCCTTTCCCCATCATAGATGCCCATAAACTCTGCCTTTACCATTCAAAATGAACTGTCCATGCTCCTATTTGAGACAGTTCCTCCAGTCCAACAGCAGATCCTGTTCCCTTTCTTTTATTCACTGATTTCACTCTGTTCTTATCTTCTGTCTCATATATCATCAAATTTTTCTTCTCTACTGGATCATTTCCATCAGCTCTGACAAACATGCTGTAATATACTCCATGTAAGAAAAATCATTTCATCTCACATCTCCCTCCAGCTTTTGCTGCATTTTTCTGCACTTGTTGTAGGAAAACTTATCAAAAAAGTCACCTGTACTTGTACTTTCTCCTCTTCTTCACTCCTTTTTTTTTTTGCCGTCAAAAAAAGTATTTCTGTTGAAGTAAATTTGCTTTATTTTTTTAAACATTTTTATTTAAATTCATTAATTAACATGTAACGTATTATTGGTTTCAGAGGTGCAGATATGTGATTCATCGGTCTTATAAAATACCCCATGCTCATTACATCACATGCCCTTCTTAATGTCCATCACCCAGTTACCCCATCCCTCCACCCTCCCTCCCCTCAAGCAACCCTCAGTTTGTTTCCTATGATTAAGGGTCTCTTATGGTTTGTCTCCCTCTCTGGTTTCATCTTGTTTTATTTTTCCTCTCTTCCCCTATGATCTCCTGTTTTGTTTCTTAAATTCTGCATATGAGTGAGATAAAATTGTCTTTCTCTGATTGACTTATTTCGCTTAGCATAATGCCCTCTCATTCCATCCACGTCATTGCAAATGGCAAGATTTCATTTTTTGATGGCTGTGTAATATTCCATTGTGTATATATATATATATATATATATATATATATATATACACCCTATCTTCTTTATCCATTCATCTGTCAGTGGACATCTGGGCTCTTTCCATAGTTTGGCTATTGTGAACATGGCTGCTATAAACACTGGGGTGCAGGTGCCCCTTCAGATCACTACATTTGTATCTTTGGGGTAAATACCCACTCCATTGCATGCCTATTATGTGTCAGGCACTGTTCTAGGCTATAGCAGTAAACAAAAGAGGCAAAAATCTTTGTCCTTGTGGAATTTAAGCTTTAGTGTTGGGAGAGATGATAAATAATAAATAAATCGTTTTGGTTGTACAACTTGTACTTAAGGCTGTTTTCTTCACTGGTGTGCTAGATCCCATGTTTGCTACTCACAGATGTATTCCTGCAGTTGTCCCCTCTCTCCTGCATCAGTTTTTCTTTCTCAGGCATCCCTATCAGTGTATGAACATGGTGATATTTCTCTCACCCTAGAGAACACCCTCCAACATACCTAAAATAATTGTCTTTATGAGTAATTTCCATCAGCTCTGACAAACATGCTGTAATATACTCCATGTAAGAAAAATCATTTCATCTCACATCTCCCTCCAGCTTTTGCTGCATTTTTCTGCACTTCTTGTAGGAAAACTTATCAAAAAAGTCACCTGTACTTGTACTTTCTCCTCTTCTTCACTCCTTTTTTTTTTTTTTTGCCGTCAAAAAAAGTATTCTGTTGAAGTAAATTTGCTTTATAAAACTTTGTCTTGGGTGCCTGGGTGGCTCAGTTGGTTGGGCGACTGCCTTCGGCTCGGGTCGTGATCCTGGAGTCCCGGGATCGAGTCCCGCATCGGGCTTCCTGCTCAGCGGGGAGTCGGCCTCTCATCAGCTCTGACAAACATGCTGTAATATACTCCATGTAATATACTCCATCTTTTTTTAAAGATTTTATTTATTTATTTGAGAGAGAGAGAGAATTTGAGAGAGAGAATTCTCTCTCTCTCTCAAATAAATAAATAAAATCTTTAAAAAAAAAGAAATTTTGTCTTAACTTCTACCTCTAGCTATGCCTCATTACTCCCCTTACAGCAATGCTTGTTAAAAGAATTGTTGATTAAATCTGTGCTGTAATTACTACTTGTCAAGATCATCAGTGATCTCCATTGTTGTTCCAGTGGTCAGTTTTTAGTCCTCATTTTCCTTGACCTGCTGGCAGTCCCTGCCAGGGATATGATAGTTCACTCTCCCCCTAAACATACTTTCCTCTCTTGGTTTCTGGGAGTTATACTCCCTTAGTTTTCTTCCCACCCCACGAGTCCTCCATTCTCAGTGTTTGTTTTCTTCTCTCCAACAACTTAGCATTGGAGTGCGCAAAGCTAAGTAAGTCCTTGCTCAGCTTCTGTTCTCTTATCTACACTACCCTTCATGGTGAAATTAGCCATTCGTACGGCTTTAAATACTGTGTATTTCCTTTTGTCTCCTAAATCCAAATGCCAGATTCATATATCTAATTGCCTACTTGACATGGCCACTTGGTTCTAATAGGTATTTTAATCTTAACTTGTCCAAAACCAAACTCCTGGTATCCTTTCTAACTTGCTCACTTGTAACTTTCCCCATCTGCTCAGGTCAAAACCTTTGGAGTTATCTTCAACTGCTCTTTTTCTCCGATACCCACATGCAGCGTGTCTGCAAATCCTGAGACTAAGAAAATATATCCAGAATATTTACTCCTAACCACCTCCATTGCAGTCACCATGATCCAGGCCACTGCATTAGCCTCCTACTTACTGCTGGTGGCTCTCTCCCTCACCAGAATAAAAGCCAGGGTCTTTCTAATGACCTAATGGCCTTGACTCCCGTTATCTGCCTTCCCTCATCTACTCTTTTCCTCCGGCTCACTCTGCTGCAGGCGCACTGGCTGCCTCTGTCTTCCCGGGTGTCGGCACACTCCTGTCTTCAGGCCTTGGTGCTGGCTGTGTCTTTGCCTGGTATGCACTTCCCCGTTTATCTGCATAACATGCTTCCTTGCTTTCTTCAGTTTGTTTGCTCAGTTTCATCTCAGTGAGGCTTTCCCTGACACTGTTGAAAGCCGTATGTAGGTATGGACACAACACATGTGCACACGTCCACCCATACATAGGGAGATAATTGTGTGTCCCTAGAATAGTTGAATGAAAAAGAATGAGTGAAATCATCAAAATGACTCCTGGGATTTGGGCTTGGGTGACTGGATGAATACCATTAATTGGGATAGAAATATGGAATTAGAAGAATAGTAAGGTGAGGGATGGGAAGATTATTTTAGGTATGTTGGAGGGTGAGGATGAAAATATTTTGTTTTGAATGTATGAGTTTAGAGTTCAAAAGCATTGTCTGGGTTAGCGACATTTGGGACTCAGAAGTCAAACTGCGAAAATTGAAATGCGGAAGAAAGATTAACAAAAAAGAAATGGCCAGAAAATAAGAGAATCAACAGTGTGCCCTAAGGTTAAAAATTAACATGGCACATGTGGCAGAAATGCAGGCATAAGAGAGGTTTAGGGGAACAGCTATAGGGCACGTTGGAAGGAAGTGAGACCAGGAAGAGGAAAATAAATCACAGATTTGAAGATTTCAGTGAGGGCTGAAGTGTAGGTATTATGGCAGGTTTTGAATAACCAGAAGGAGAAAAATTTTTTGAGAGTATATTTAAGTTTAGTATATTTAGGAGCAGATAAGATCTGTGGTCTTGCCCTGGAACCAAGTGACAGAGGTGACCCCTCTTCAGAGTTGAGGGGTCACGATTACTCATAAACATTTATCCTTCCTAGACAATTGCAGGACCTTGAGCGAAGAACACTGTGCGCCAGTTGCTGTGGTCAATAAACAGTGTGGGGGACTGACTGAATGAGACAGCTGTAGGCCAGCAGTAGGCGGGCTGGAGGGTAAAAGCAGCCTGAGAGGGAAGGGGTTTCCATTAGGTAGAGGTACAGGGATTGCAAAGCTGAAACTTCATGAGGTCAAGGGCTGCGTCTGTTTTCTCACCACACTAGCTCGAGTCTAGCAGTGTTCTATACATAGTAGGTGCTCAGTAAGTACTTTTGGTGGAATGAATCAAGTCCGTAAGAGAGACAGTGACTTGAGGAAGAGACAAGTATAGTGATAAAAAGGAGTAGAGGGAGCAACTAAGATGTCGTTGAAGATGCAGGGGAGGCTCTTTTGATTCTTGGTGTTTCAAGAAAATTAATATAGATGTTCAGTGTATAAGCACAATTTTGAATGTCTTTTTTGCACTGTAAATACCCCATAGTAAAAAAAATACTGATTTTAAGGGGTGCCTGAGTGGCTCAGTCAGTTTGAGTGTCCAACTCCTGATTTCGGTTCAGGTCATGATCTCAGGGTCGTGAGACTGAGCCCCATGTTGGGTTTCGCACTGGGTGTGGAGCCTGCTTAAGATTATCTCTCTCTCTCTCTCCCCTTTCACCTCTTCTCTCTCACTAAAAAAACAAGTAAAAATATTGATTTTGAAAGTGCTTTTCCCCTTTTAATCTATTGTTACCAGAAAAAAAAAGTGAACAAGAATTAAAAGATGAAGAAATGGATTTGTTTACCAAATACTACTCAGAATGGAAAGGGGATAGAAAAAACACAAAGGAATTCTATAAGACCATACCCCGCTTTTATTACAGGGTAAGTGGTATCTAAGCAAATGTCTCAGGGAGTTTATAAATGAAATGTTAACTTTTAAAATGGGATCACAATCTTTTATATAAATGAATAGAGGTTATATTTTAAATTTTATATATTCTTTCATTGTAGTTGATCTCATTGTTTTGGAATTGATAAAATCTCAAGTTTTGATATAAATTGGTATAAGAACACAAAGTTGTTACTTGGCCCCCTTTGAGTTATAGGCTTTTCCTTCCTATTTTTTCTTACGGATATTAGTAGTGGGTATTCTGTTGGATCGTGTGTCAGGCTTTTTATAAAACTTAGGTTTACTTGGCTGATCACCATTTTTAACTTTGTCTTTTACCCATGTTCTAAGGTGTAATACATTTTGCTCAAGGTTAAACTGAAAAATAGATTAAAATTGAAAACTTGAAGAGTTATACTTATTTTTCCTTGTGCTGAAACCATAAAGAAGTCTTTGAAAGATTATAGAAGACAGGAAGACCTTAAGAAAGCTACTTACAGCTGAAATTGAAGGCTACTGAAAAGAATAAGACCTATTTAGTATTATGTAAAATGTGACCACTATAGAAAAGTTAACTGTGAAATTTTAGCTGAATGTCTGGTAAACTTGCTACCTTCTAAACTCAATTATAACATTATTTACAAAGAAAGTAAACATTGTTTTACTTCCATTTAGGAGCAATGTATTAATATAAGTGAATTATCTAGATAGTTGTAACATTTCTTCAAGTACAAACCTTTTCCAAGTGAACCATTTTTATTGGAAACCTTTCTGTAATACTGTTTCCCAGTCTTTTGAGAATTATATGACTAGGGCCGCCTAGCTGCCCCAGGGTCATTAGAGCGTGTGACTCTTAATCTTGGGGTTGTGAGTTCAAGCCCCATGTTGGGTGTAGAGGTTACCTAAAAATAAAATCTTAAAAAAAAAAAAAGAATTCTATGACTAATCCTTGTTTGTCATGGAAAAGAGAATAAACAGCTGGTATTTTCCCATAACATTGCACAGAGATGTAAATATTTCTACATGAATCCTTCTCCATACTTTTGTGTACACGTATGTTTAATACAATGGGATCATTTCATACGTACTTCTCCTGCTTTATGTGTTTCACACTTTCTGAGAGTCCACTACACAACTGAAAATTTTTGATAGTCTGGGGGAACAGGAAGGGAATTGATGTTTATTGAGTGCTGATGTACTTCAGAGCACTTTATATTCATGATCTCATTTAATCAGGATTATGAAATAGTATCTTACCCAGAAACAGCCCTTAGATGTTGACATGACCCCATTTCTGAACCAAGGACCCAACTTTCCTGTACTTCCAGTACCAACCTTTTGCTCTCCCCTGTGGTTCCTGAGGGAATTCTCGTTTCCCCATTTCTGTCTCTTCCTTCTCTCTGTGACCTCTTCTAGATCCCACATGGTTTCCTGTCTGCAGATGTGGATTTGTGGGATGTTCTATTTCTTCTCTCTCTGTCTTCCCACTGCTTTGGAGAAACCACCTACCATCTTTGGTTACCACTTCTCTCCTTGGCTGATTAGCTGGTTGACTAGCCACTGGAGCAGGATCACAGTCTCAGCCCCAGCCTTACCTCCTATGATTCCTCCTTTTCCATTCCTTTTGATGGGAGGGATGGCATCTTAGTTCTTGGAAATGAAAGAACTAATTTGGACTGTGGTTACTTAGCTACATTTAATGGGGCAGAGATATAGACGACCAAGAAGAAATCCTCGAAGCAAATTGTTTGAGGTTGAGCTGGAATGAGTCATTTTAAAGCCCTGTTTATGGAAATCACCCCAGCGGGCAGACCCTCTGCCTAGGAGGTGAACATAATAGACCCTGGCTTGACAATCTCCAAGAAGTAAGGTCATTCAAGCTCAAAAGGCATACTTTGCTAAGACCATGTATCTTCAGTTAGTCTTATTTAATTCTATGTCAGTCTGAGGTTATAGTGGAAAGAGTACTCTAAGAATATAAAATGAAACTTGGGCTAGACCATTAGTTCTTTGTAGGCAGGGATCTGGCCTTGCTGAACATTGAATTCTCTGTGGATCTCTTTGTTAAATGAACTTTTTAAATGAATGATAACTTGAAGTTAAGCAAAACTGAGATACAAAAAGTAATTTGAAGTAATGCAATAATGTAGAAATTTTATGAGGCCAAATATATTTTACATAATCCAATAATAGTCTAGAATTTAAGTGTAGAAATTAACTCTAGTGTATTTTTAGCTGCCAGCTGAAGATGAAGTCTTACTACAAAAATTAAGAGAGGAATCCAGAGCTGTCTTTCTCCAGAGGAAAAGCAGAGAACTGTTAGATAATGAAGAATTACAGGTAAGAATAGGATTAAAGGTTGCTTTGGATGTTAGCCATTTCTTTATTTGTACTAAAGTCCTACAGGATCTCAGGGTGTCTTAATGGAGCCACTGCTGCAGAGTGGGTGAATGCACAGTCCCTGGAGCAATGATTCCTGCCAAAATAAGCTACAGAACTTGCCTGGGCACCGTCTCCCCAAGATCTTGGTGTCTTTTTTGTTTTGTTTTTAAGTCCCTAGGTGATTCTAATGTGAGGCCAAAGTTGAGAACTACTACTATAGAGTCAAATTTTGGGGGTTCACATCCTAGCCATGCTCTGTGACCTTGGGCAATGGACTTAACATTTCTGTGCTTCAATTCTCATGTTATGTACGTATAACAGTATCTATCTGCATCACATAGTTATATGAATTAAAGAGGTACCATGGGGGGAAGGATGGGGTAACCGGCTGATGGGTATTAAGGAGGACACGTGACGAGCACTGGGTGTTATATGCAACTAATAAATCGTTGAACACTACGTGAGAAACTAATGATGTACTATATGTTGACTAATTGTACACAATAATTTAAAAAAACCTTAAAAAAATAAAGAAGTACCATATATTGAAAACTTTAAACTTGGGCATTCAGTAAACACCAGCTATTTGTACTATGTTATTAGTAATCAAAAGGATAATAGGGAATGAGAGTCATCTTAATATTAAATCTCTGCTATCGGACTATCATTTTAATGGAAATAACACATTTAGCTGATGTTAAATTTTGTTTTGTTAACTGTAACATCTTCATTTCTATACTTCTCCTAAGAACTTATGGTTTTTGCTGGATAAGCACCAGACACCACCTATGATTGGAGAGGAAGCAATGATTAATTATGAAAATTTTTTGAAGGTTGGTGAAAAAGCTGGACCAAAGTGCAAGTAAGTTTAAGTATAATTAACAAAGGAGTATGTTATGTTAAGCATTTTAAATGCCTGAAATAAATGTCAATGAAAATATAAGTCAGTCATGTGACAGTTTGAATCCATTTCAGTTATTAATGAAATTTTAAAATTATTTAGTCAAGAAAATTATTGGTATGAAGTTATTAAAAGAAATAATAGTTTATAATAGCGTATTTATATACTATACAACTATATATATAGTACGTTTATATACAACAGTATGGGCTTTCATTTTTTTTTTTTTAAGATTTTATTTATTTGACAGAGCAAGCGAGAGCAGGAACACAAGCAGGGGGAGTGGGAGAGGGAGAAGCAGGCTTCCCGTGGAGCAGGGAGCCTGATGCGGGGCTCGATCCCAGGACCCTGGGATCATGACCTGAGCCGAAGGCAGACGCTTAACCCATGGAGCCACCCAGGCGCCCCTAGGCTTTCATTCTTTTTGGGGTTTTTTAGCCTCTCATTCTTAAGGCAATAAAATTCAAAGATGCATGACTTAATATTTTAGGTTTTAAACTATGGTTCTCACTTTGATTTTTTTCATTTTGATTTTTAATTGTTTGAATTCATGCTGTTTGCTAATTCAGTATGTTTGCTATGTTGGCAGATGATTTTAATCTTTATTTCCTTTCCTTAGGCAGTTTTTCACAGCGAAAGTCTTTGCTAAACTCCTTCATACAGACTCTTATGGAAGAATTTCTATCATGCAGTTCTTCAATTATGTCATGAGAAAAGGTGATTTCATTTTCATTGTGTTTAAACTCCTCTATCGCATCGAGCCCCGCATCAGGCTCCTTGCTCAGTGGGGAGTCTGCTTCTCCCTCTGACCCTCCTCCCTCTCATGCTCTCTGTCTCTCATTCTCTCTCTCTCTCTCAGATAAATAAATAAAATCTTAAAAAAATAATAAAAAATAAATAAATAAAATTCTTAAACTCCTCTATCTGGGAATCAAGGAGGTTTTGGTACATGCTTTTACAGTATTCCATGTGAAACAACTCTCTTAGTAAGTTTGAATAAATAGCATTTCTTTCTTTTCTTTTTTTTTTTGTAAAAGGGAGAGCATGCATGAGTCAGGGTTGGGAGGTGGGGGTTGAGACAGAGGGAGAGGGAGAAACCCAAGCAGGCTCCATGCCCAGCAGGGAGCCCAACACACATCTGGATATCAGGACCCTGAGATCATGACCTGAGCCAGAATCAAGAGTCGATGCTTAACTGACTGAGCCACCCCCAGGCACCCCTGAATAGCAGAATTTCTTACCTTTTGACCCAGATTTATTTTTTATTATTCCAGTTCTTTCCTGGAGGAATTTACTGGAGCTGAGATTTTCTACCATAAATATGGGTTTATTATTATAAACAAAACAAAACAAAAACATGTATCCTAAAGATACTAGCTAAGAGCTATATATCAGAAGCTGAACCAAGAGTTTTAATGTATAATGATTTAAATTATTTTAATTCACTGGTAATTCTATTTTACCAATATACAGTTGACCCTTGAAGAACACAGGGATTGGGGAACTAACCTCCCATGCAGTCAAAAATCTTGAGTATAAGTTTTGACTCCCCAAAAACTGAACTGTTAAAGAGCCCATTGTTCCATAATGATCTGTGAAGTCCTATGTGTACCATCTTTAATATTTAGTCACAGTAATTAACCTCAGTAGAATAAGAATAAATGCACCTTCACTGAAGGCATAACATTACACCCACTGTCCCTTTTTGGTGGAACACCAAGTTTAGTGGGTAAAGAATATTTTCAAGAGCATCAACTTTGTTGCTTTAGGCAGGGTAAGAATTGTTGATACTTGCCATTAATGCTATGGTATAATTTGATACAATTTTGGGGTTACTGAATAAGTAATATGTGTGTGAAGAAGTAGGTTTGTAGAGTTATTAGTTTGTCCCTCTAACCTAGCTGTTTAACTCCTTTTATCCATACATATGCTAAAGGACAGATCTTAAAATTACATTTCATCTTCTTATTTATTGTCAGTTTGGCTTCATCAGACAAGAATAGGACTCAGTTTATATGATGTTGCTGGACAAGGGTACCTTCGGGAATCTGTAAGTATTAACCCACTTCAGTAACTACTGTAGACACCAAAATGTTAATAGTAGTTACCACTGTGTGTTGGGATTACAGGTGATTATTTTGTTTTTGTTTCTCTGCTTTTGTTTGTTTTTACAAATAATGTATTACTAAAAGTCTTTTAAAATGTATATTGACCACAAAAAAATATATATTGGCCACAGAAATTCCTTTTTAGATTCTTTTTTTCCAGCTTTTAAAAATAGCTTTCCAAAGGAGAAAATGAAATTGTAGTGCTTTAACCGGATTAAAAATCATTGAAGAAACAGGAAAACTTTTGGTTATTCATGAGTGTTATAAATGTTAGGGCCAGAAATTTTTCAGGCTGACAAAGATCATTAAGTTTGATAATGTTTTTAATAAGGGAATATAAAATAGGCCATGATTTCCCAAACTCTCAATTCACACCGCTCTTAGTATCTCAGTAATTTTTGCATAGTGCCTCTAAGTCAAAAGAAATATCTACCAGTTCCATTTATTAGTTAGTTCTAAACAATTTATGAAAGTATTCACTAAGATTATTATTATATTAGCCATTTGAAAAAAATACACATAAGTTGAAAGTAAGTAATATTTTTGCTTCATTCTTAAATTACAAATACTAATGGAATCTGTGCCCATGGAGCACACTGTATGGCCAGTCAAACCTGGCAGTTAGATTGGACAGTCATCCTCACTTCCTGTTCCACACTAACTTTCATGTGATACTTCATCACAGCAACCATCAAGAACCTAGCTTTGCAAAGATTGATGTCATCAAAAAGCATGTATCTCCGTCAATGTTGAAAATGTGAACTACCTTGAGCTCATAGCTCTAGCTCATAGCCACATCTATTGTGTACTCTCTGGCAGATGTCACTGTCTCCCTGAAATTTTTTTAATATCCTGCTGCACCCCTGTGAGTTAACTGAAGCATTCCGGGGGCACAATTTGGGAGCTGTTGGTTTAGCCTTCACATTGCTGGTGGGAGTATAAAATGGAGTGGGGGTAGGTGGGAATTTTTCTCCTCCCCACTTGTGCTCTTTCTTGCTATCTCTGTCTCTCTCAAATAAATAAAATCTTTAAAAAAATTAAAAAATAAAAAGATTTTATTTATTTGAGAGAGAGCGTGAGCATGAGAGAGCACAAGCAGGGGGAAGGGCAGAGGGAGAAGCAGGCTCCCCGCTGAGCAGGGAGCCCAACACAGGGCTCAATCCCAGGACCCTGAGATCACCACCTGAGTCACTCAGGCATCCCCTTTTTGGTTCCTTTTGAATTTGGAATTATGCAGAATATATTGCTTATTCACAAATGTTAAAATTGAAATAAAAAGCAAAACAATAGAAGTTTTACCACTAACATAGTTATGATTTTATTTTATCATTAATATACTATTAATGCTGAATAATTTTTAGGACTGAAATTGAACATGCCAGTATCTAACAAAGAAACAAGATCAAGACAGTTAACACTTTAACGTTTTGATTTGTTTTGTTCTTTCAGGATTTAGAAAACTACATATTGGAACTTATCCCTACTTTGCCACAATTAGATGGGCTGGAAAAGTCTTTTTACTCCTTCTATGTTTGTACAGCAGTTAGGAAGTTCTTCTTCTTTTTAGACCCTCTAAGAACAGGTAAAAGAAAATCTTAGATATTATAAGGATATTATTCTAAATCTCAATAACTAAAGTCTTGAAAACGTCATTTATTTTTCTACTATGCCATTGCCTTTAATATATAAAGATCTTTTATGATTTATTCGCACCAACTAGAACCAGCTGTGTGACAGTGGACATGTCACCTAACCTCTTAGTTTCTTCATCTCTAAAGTGGTGTATAAACTGGATAACTAATGGCTCCTTCTGGTCCTAAGAAGCCAGTTATTCTGATATGATTTGCTATCCCTGATATGGAATATACTGGGGAGTTGTTCTTGATGAAAGATACAAAGCTTTAAAATATCAATTGTGTGATTACTCTTCTAAAATAATATCTTTATAAAATTGAGTTCCTCTTTTCTTAAAAATGAAATTGTGTTTGTTCTTTAAAGGGAAGATTAAAATTCAAGATATTTTAGCATGCAGCTTCCTAGATGATTTATTGGAGGTAAATATGTTTTTTTAAATACTTAATTATACCACTTGACAGTTACTATTTTCTAATTATATCTCTGTGTTTATTTAGTTAAGGGATGAGGAACTGTCCAAGGAGAGTCAAGAAACTAATTGGTTTTCTGCACCTTCTGCCCTAAGGGTATATGGTATGGTTCCTATCATAATGCTAAAATTTGAATGATCCATTCCTCAGTTAATTAACATTCAAAGGACAGTTTTATACATAGGCTAATTTACCTTAGGAAGAAAGTATTCTAATTACTTTAAGAGCTAGTATTCTAGATTACTAAAATTTACTTGTCATTTTCTTAGTCTTTAATAGAACATACAGAATGTAATTTGATCCTTTCTTGTTGACTCAGGAGCATCATTATGGACATCAGTTATTATCTTGCATTGGGATAAAATGCCACTGCTATCAGCGTCCACAGTGGCAAGTGTTCTAGGGACTGTTTGCTTTTTCCTTTAATTTCATTAGTCTGCCACATTATTCTCTTGGGTGCTCTTCTGACTCATTTTGGCATCCTTGTTCTCTGCTTTTCAAGAGCGCTTTTTATTGACCCCATCTCTCTCTAATTTTGAAACCTAGGAAAGTTCTAAAAGGTTGCAAACTGAAAACAAATAATGATGGAAATAGCCCAAACACCATGGCTTTATGCAAAGCTTAAGAGCTGTTGTGATAGTACAGGGATAGCTGATCTTAAGGCACTACCCTATTATAGTTAGAAAATCCAACTATTAACCAATAAAAAGAATTTTTTGTGTTTATTCTTTTGTCCTCTAATCAGAATTTTATTTTGGTCATAAATGTCTTTTTATCATTTTTCTTCCCAAGGCCAGTATTTGAATCTTGATAAGGATCACAATGGTATGCTCAGTAAAGAAGAACTGTCCCGCTATGGAACAGCAACTATGACCAATGTCTTCTTAGATCGCGTTTTCCAGGAGTGTCTCACATATGATGGAGAAATGGTAGTAGTTTAAATTTCTGATAAGTTTTAAAAATTTAGGCTCCCACAGTTTCCACAAACCCTTTTCTTGATGTGATACAGTATTATTTTTATATCAGTATCTTTAAAAGCCTGAACTAATCAAATTGTGAATTTGGGGGGCTTTAATCTTAAGGTAAATTTGCTTAAAAATATCATGGACTGCGGGCGCCTGGGTGGCTCAGTCGTTAAGCGTCTGCCTTCGGCTCAGGTCATGATCCCAGGGTCCTGGGATGGAGCCTCCCTGCTCTGCAGGAAGCCTGCTTCTCCTTCTCCTGCTCCCCTGTTTGTGTTCCCTCCCTTGCTGTGTCTCTCTCCTGTCAGATAAATAAATAAAATCTTTAAAAAAAAAAAAATAGGGGCGCCTGGATGGCTCAGTCCTTAAGCGTCTGCCTTCGACTCAGGTCATGATCCCAGGGCACTGGGCTCCCTGCTCCGCAGGAAGCCTGCTTCTCCCTCCCCCCACTCCCCCTACTTGTGTTCCCTCTCTTGCTCTCTGTCAAAAAATAAATTAAAAAAATCTTTAAAAAAAAATTAAAAATCTATTAAAAAATATGGACTCAGGACCAATATAAAATTTTAATATTTTGTTCATTTCATTATCAGTGTATCTTTTTTTATTGTTTCAAGTTCTATTTAAATTCTGGTTAGTTAACATACAGTATAATATTAAGAATTTAGTGATTCATCACTTTCTACAGTACCCGGTGCTCATCCCAACAAGTGCTCTCCTTAATACCCATCACTCATTTAGCCCATCCCCCCTGCCCACCTCCCCTAAGGAGTATGGATTAGTGGGGGGGGGGGGGGAATCTGAAAAATTGGCAAATCCTATTGATTGTTTCCATATAGATGGTTCGTTCATTAAATTTCCAGATCAGATAGTGTACCACAAATGCCGTGATTTAAATCTTAAGAATCAGGTTGTGTTACTTTCTGTAAGTGGCTATATTAGTAGCTAATGATTAACATGCACCTGTCCTTTTATCACAACAATGCAAAATACTTAAGGAAATTCTGTCTAACATTTTAAAAATCACCATCCTTGCTATTAAAAACATGTGTTAAGGATGTGATAAATTACCAAACCAATGACACTTAAGAAATGGTCGTATTGTCAGAAGAGAATTGGGGTTTTAGGTTTTATCACTTAGCTTGAATAGCAGTTTTCTAAATAACACCATTTTTAGCCAGCAGTATAGGAAAAGGGGGGAAGGGGGAGAAACTCTGCTTTGTGACTTCTACAGCTGTCTACAGGCGACAGTGAGGGGCTTGTAGTGTACTAATGACTTCTGGTGAAAACAGGCTACAACTATGGAGTTAGACCGTGACAAGGCTGCATCTCTTTAGCTCTTTATACTACAATTTATACAAAGAAGAATTCTTAGGGGCGCCTGGGTGGCTCAGTTGTTAAGCATCTGCTTAACAACTTAACTTCAGCTCCAGTCATGATCCCAGGGTCCTGGGATCGAGCCTCACATCGGGCTCCCTGCTCCGCGGAGACCCTGCTTCTCCCTCTCCCACTCCCCCTGCTTGTGTTCCCTCTCTCGGTGTGTCTCTCTTTGTCAAATAAATAAAATCTTTAAAAAAAAAAAAAAGAATTCTTCATCTTAGCTTAAAGAAGCTTTCCAAGAATATAAAATTTTTTCTAAGTGGAATCTCCAAAGTGTTTTTACCATGCAAAAAAAGTAATGAGTATCCCTTTTCTGTAGAGAAAGCTTTGTTTTCTTCATGTCTTTCTAGCTTTTATTTGTGCTTTTTTGCCTTTTTTTAGATGCAACAGTTTCAGTTCACTGTATAATTAACCGGTTTTAAGATGACTTCTTATTGGAAATCATCTGATTTTAAAATGTTTAAATATTTCAAAATAACTATTTAAATATACTATTCAAATATACTATCTATTCATTCCAGATAAACCTTTTTTTTTCCAAACTGACCACGCTGAAATGAAGATACTAATTTAGCAGCATTGTACAATAGCTTAGTCACTGTCCTGTCCACTTCAGAGGCATAAAAGAAAATTACTCCTTAAGACAGCAACTCTCTCATAAGAAAATGATCCATGTCCCCAAAACTGTCCTATACAGATTAACTGCTATATAGAATTTCTAGAAACCAATATTAAGTATACAAATGGATATCTCATTTCATATTAAAAAATTGCCATTTTTATGAGAGACTCTTGACTCAGAAACAAACGGAGAGTTGCGGAAGGGGAGGTGGGTGGGGGGATGGGGTAACTGGGTGATGGGCATTAAGGAGGGCACGTGATGTGATGGGCACTGGGTGTTATATGCAACTGATGAATCATTGAACACTACATCTGAAACTAATGATGTGTACTATATGTTGGCTAATTGAGGGGCACCTGGGTGGCTTAATTGGTTAAGCATCTGCCTTCAGTCCGGGTCGTGATCCCAGAGTCCTGGGATCAAGACCCACATTGGATTCCTTGCTCAGCGGGGAGCCTGCTTCCTCTGTCCCTCCCCCTGCTCAAGATTCTCTCTCTCTCTCTCTCTCTCTCTGTCTCTCAAATAAATAAAATCTTTAAAAAATACATGTTGGCTAATTGAATTTAAATTAAAAAAATTGCCATCTTTGTAAAATAGCTTCAAATCATTAGATATTCACTTGAAAAGTTAATTCCCAACAAGGCTTCTAATGTCATTTTCTTCTCTCTAGGACTATAAGACCTACCTGGACTTTGTTCTTGCGTTAGAAAATCGAAAAGAACCTGCTGCTCTGCAGTATATTTTCAAATTACTTGATATTGAGAACAAAGGATATCTGAATGTCTTTTCACTTAATTACTTCTTTAGGGTAAGTCTCATTTGTGTAAATGAGTCATTGTTCCTTAAGATACACTATTTGATTTAAATTACCTACTTAGTAACAATTTTATCTAATTTGTGATGTTTAAATATAACAAAAAGGTTTACTAACAGATTTTATTAATAATATTTTTTTAAGTAGCTCCATGCCTAACATGGAGCCCAACATGGGGCTTGAACTCACAACCCTGAGATTGAAACCTGACCCGAAATCAAGAGCCGGACATTTAATTAACCGACTGAGCCACCCAGACACCCCAATTTACTAACAGATTTTAGAAGAAATCAAGTCTCCTTTTCGTTTTGTTTTTTTCTATTTTTAAAAAAATATAGACTAAATCAGAGCTGATTTGATTAGTTGTAGGACATCAAAGTGTATAAATATGTGTGAGGGGCTATACTGGCCATTGGAGATACAGACATACATGAGAAATTCTGTGCTTTGGTGATCATAAACTAGTGTGTAAAATCCTTCAGAAGCTTCAGTTAAACAGTTCAGAAAAGGTAGAAGTTTTGTAGGCTTTGCTAGTAGTAGATTCTTTTAAATGCTGTGCTGTAAAAAATAAAAATTATTTTAATAATTTTAAAATTATTGTATGCTGCATTTCAGCATGAAAACAGATTTGCTGAAATGCTTATTTTGTGCCTTAAGTGGTCTCAGAGAATAACATGATGAGTTCTAATCTTATCTGATAAGCATTCAGATGCACAAGGTGTAAAAATAGGAATGTCTGCCCTTTTAAGACAAATTATTCCTAAATTTGTTTGAGAGAGAGAGAATGAGAGAAAGCACGAGAAGGAAGAGGGTCAGAGGGAGAAGCGGACTCCCTGCCGAGCAGGGAGCCGGATGTGGGACTCGATCCCGGGGCTTCAGGATCATGACCTGAGCCGAAGGCAGTCGCTTAACCAACTGAGCCACCCAGGCGCCCTCATTCCTAAATTTGAATGGTGACTTTTCTATTTGGTGGAATAGTTTTGTACAGTAGTACTTCTGTTACCTTATTTCTATAGCTAGTTTTTAGAAGATCGTGTGATTTTTATATGGTTAAGACAACAGTAAGAAGAAATGGCTTTTTATGAACAATAAAAATGAAATTTTCACCTTTGTCGTAAAACATTTTTCCCCAGAGGCTTTTCCTTTTCCATTTAAAATTCTGTGATACTTTAAAAATAACTATTTGGTTTCTGAGTTTCATAGTATGTAAAATTCATAGTTTCAATGTTAAATTCCCTAAAACTTCCATAATGATTTCCTAGGTAGTAATGACTACAAATATTAGGATAAATTACAATCGCAGTATTAGGATACATTTTCTAAAAATTGAATCCGTGGCTAATCTGAGAATATGATACCAACCCATCATAGGGATGCCCCACTTTAGGCAGACCTATTAAATGAAAATTCAGTTTTAGGAAGAGTAAGTATTTTTGGAAATTAAACACACAACCCTTTTTCATAAAGACTTCTTTACAGTACCTTCTCTTAGAATATGAAATTTTGTTTTTAAAATATTTTATACATGCATTTTATCAAAGTACTTAGGCTTGGTTGTATGGGTTAAGGTAAATACTTACTGGTGCTGAGTCCTACAATCCTAAGCTGTTCGTAGAGTCTTTGTACATCAGTATCCCAGTGATAAAGGTCGGCCTAGAGGGTGCACTCTAGATTGTATCTCCAGGTCTACTACTCTAGTGGCTGTGAGTATGCTCAGATTCTCACCTACTTCAAAGAGATTACCTATACACACACTGACATCCGTGGCACCACATACAGAGTAGGCACCTGCAACATATTTTTTTTTAATATTTTATTTATTTATTTATTTGAGAGCGAGAATGAAATAGAGCATGAGAGGGAGGAGGGTCAGAGGGAGAAGCAGACTCCCTGCTCAGCAGGGAGCCCAATGCAGGACTCGATCCCGGGACTCCAGGATCATGACCTGAGCCGAAGGCAGTCGCTTAACCAACTGAACCACCCAGGCACCCCCACCTGCAACATATTTATTTGACTGTTTACCACGAATTTTAAGCTTCACATTTGCTAGTGAATGACTCTTGCCTACAATACTTATTAATCCAACTGGATCACAGTAGTTTCTTCCATTAGTGTTTTTGTTTCATTTTTTTGTTAAAGGTTATAAAAGAGAATTTGAGGGAGGCTTACCTCCATTTTTTTTTTTCTGTCAAGTACAAGGCAAAGTATAGGGGGGAGGCAGAGGTGGCAGATTGGGTGTCTTAAAGAATGGTGAAGGTATGAACAGCATTCCTGGAAAATGCAAGGATCAGGCATAGCAGAATAATTGCTAGGTCATGTAAAGGCCCATCTGAGGCTGGAGACCATTCCTGTATAGTAGCAATAATCTGTGGCCTTGTATACTTTTTTTTGGAATTCTCAATAGCAAGGTATAGATCTAGAAAGGTTGATGGTTACACCAATCATTAAGTTTTGCTGACTGGATGTGAAGCAAGGTCAAGGAAGTTGAGAATATTGACAAGAGTGGTTGAAATGATAAACCTTGTGGTCTGATAGGAAAGGCCATGGGACTAGAAAGGGGCCATGGGACAGGAAGGGGGGCTGTGGTATATTTTTTATTTACAGACTTATTCCTACCCCTACAGGCCATACAGGAACTAATGAAAATCCATGGACAAGATCCTGTTTCATTTCAAGATGTCAAGGTTACCTTTTCTTTTCTTTTCTTTAAGTAAGCTCTATGCCCAATGTGGGGCTTTTGAACTCTTGTGACCCTGAGATCAGGAGCCACATGTTCTGCCAACTCAGCCAGCCAGGCGCCCCTTACCTTTTCTTTTAATATACATGATACCAGTTGGGACGCCTGGGTGGCTCAGTTGGTTAAGAGTTTGACTCTTGGTTTTGGCTCAGGTCATGATATCAGGGTCCTGCGATCGAGCCCACATCGGGCTCTGTGCGGAGTCTGCTTCCCCTCCCTCTCTCCCTCTGCCCCTTCCCCTGCTCATGCACACACACTCTTAAGATAAATCTTTAAAAAAATAATATACATAATACCAGATAATCATCTATATTAAGTGAAATTTTGTATGAAAGAAACATGACTATGAAGTACTGAACCGAATCAAGTATTTGCTGTTATTTATTCTGAACCAATTGAGACCACACTTGGACTAATAATTTGTATAGTTTATGATTTTAGCATTGTCAGATTGTATTTTCATTGGAAGCATTCATTCACTTTGATTGAAAATGAAGAGAATCAATATAGCCTGCAGTCCTTTGGCAGCCATTCCAGTGTAAAATGATTTTTTAATCTTGGTAACTACAGTTGACCCTTGAACAACACAGGAGTTAGGGGCAATGCCCCTCCCCCATGCAATTGAAAATCTATGTAGAACTTTTGACTCCCCCAAAAACTTAACTACTCATAGCCTACTGTTGACTGGAAGCCTCAACATAAACAGTAACATAGCTAACATATTTTATATATGTTTTACATACTATATTCTTAAAAATGGAGCTTGAGAAAGTCATCAGAAAAGGAAATGCATTTACAGTATACTGTATTTATCAAAAATCTCCATGTCTAAGTGGACTCATTCATTTCAGACCTGTGTTGTTCAAGGGTCAACTGTATTTAGGTTTGGGCACTTTTTAAATCTACTCCTTCAAAGGTCTTACTTGCTTTTGTATTATTAAGGAGCCATCAATCATACAATATGAAAACTAGCACTATTTGAAACACATGCTAATGCTTCATTTTGCAGTCACCAGCTGTGAAAAACCTATAGTACCTAGTACAGATCCAGGTTCAGTTTAAGTAATGTAATGAAAGAACCCATCCAATTTTAATTAAGTGTAAGATAAAGGGCTATTTTGGTTTAATATAAATGAGACAAATCTGAAACTATTCAACAGGCAACCTAAGAACTAGTAATTTTAAGTTGCCACTAACCTAGAAAAGGAAGTTTCATAAACATACAAGATTAAAAGCTCATACATTTCATTTACCTGAATTGTTTTAATCTTTTTTTAAAGATTTTATTTATTTATTATTTGAGAGAGAGAGATTGAGAGAACGAGTGGGAGGAGGGGCAGAGGGAAAAGCAGACTCCCTGTGGAGCAGGGAGCCCGATGCGGGACTCGATCCCAGGGCCCTGGGATCATGACCTGAGCTGAAGGCAGACAGACGCTTAACCAACTGAGCCACCCAGGCACCCTTAAAGATTTTATTTATTTATCAAGAGAGCATGCATACACAAGCAGGGGGAGGGAGAGGGACAAGCAGACTGCACCAAGCACGGAGCTCGAGCTCACAACCCTGAGATCATGACCTGAGCTGAAATCAAATCGGATGCCCAACCAATTGAGCCTCTCAGGCACCCTGAATTGTTCTAATCTTTTTAAAATGTAATTTGCCTCCTTAAATGCCACTGGATCCTCTGAGTAACTTTACTACAAAAAGATTAGAAAACATGTATCTAATTCCTTGTAAATACTCATACGGTATACCTCATAATATAGAAGTATTTCCATCTATTCTAGTAAATTTTAGCACAATTTCATTGTCATTCTGGATGACTAATTCTTTAAAACTGAACCTCTCCCACCCACCACCCATCTTAGATCCAGAATATAAAAGGTTGACATCTGTATTGGAAATGAAGCTTTGTCATTATCTTGGCTTTGGAAGCATGTATGTTTTTACTTGGAGCTGAGTTTGCACTTGAAGCAAGACCTTACATTACCACCAATTAGAAGACAATAGAAAAGTTTAAGATACTTAACACGTATTCAAAGAATACTGCATTAGTTTTGCCACTAACCAGCTATGTAGTTTGGATTAAACTCTGCCACTAACCAGCTATGTAGTTTGGATTAAGCTCAGAGTTTATCCCTCATCTTTTAAGATGAGGGAGAGTGGGGCACCTGGGTGGCTCAGTCACTTAGGCATCTGCCTTCAGCCCAGGTCACATGATCCCAGGATCCTAGGATCAAGTTCCGTGTCCGGCTTTCTGCTCCATAGGGAGTCTGCTTCTCCCGCTCCCTCTGCCTGCTGCTCCCCCTGCTTGTGCTCTCCTCCCCACCCCCGCTCTGTCAAAATAGTAAATAAAATCTTAAAAAAAAAAAAGATGAGGGATAGCTATCACATACCTAAGGAATCTTCCAGTAAAATTCTGTGATTGTACATAGACAAAAGGAGGTTGCCTGTGTGTGAACTGGAAAAGAAAAAACTAGAACAAAAATTTTACATAAGCTCAAGTGCCAGCCTTGAATTTCACAGCACTGTATAATAGAAATTTAGTGGATCAGATCCCAGATTTCATTGTGTTTTTCTCTCTCTCGCAGGATGAAATCTTTGACATGGTTAAACCAAAGGATCCTTTGAAAATCTCTCTCCAGGATTTAATCAACAGTAATCAAGGAGACACAGTCACCACCATTCTCATCGATCTGAATGGCTTCTGGACTTATGAGAACAGAGAAGCTCTTGTTGCAAATGACAATGAAAACTCTGCAGACCTTGACGACACATGATCTCTCAAAGACTAGACTGTGTTCATTAAGATAAGCTTGAATGCTGCACGGAAAACCTTTCAAGCACAATCCTTGGAAACAGCCTAAATAAAACACTTTATATGCCTATAGAATACAGCAAATGTTCTGATTACTGGAATCTTGGTTGCAGTAGTTTGGAAGCAGTAGGACCAAATGTTGTTTGAGGAGATATTAAATTCTTGTTCCACTTAGCTCAAATATGGGAAGTGTGATTTGGTAAAGGTAGGAGTCCACTTTAAGTCTGTATAATCTTTAGAAATGAAGTTTTCATGGGATATTTTTGACATTAGACATTAAGAATTTAAATATTTGAGGGATAGTTTATATGTGGTCATTTAACCTTGAGTCTTCTAAAGTATTATCTATCATAGATTATAAAATTCCCATTCATTAGAATAGAGCCATTTCATTTCTGGGTTAGAAGTGTTTGGAGATGATGTTTCTTTTTATAGGATGTTTCAGTAAAAAATATTCAAGTTACTATTTCACTTTAATTAAAATTACTGGTATAAAAAAAATCTATCTAGCTTTTATTAACTGGTACCAGGGTCACATTTTATAAAATTCCAACTCCATTTTGTTAAGGATATTTGTTAGAGGTTAATTCAGTGTAAAGGTTCTCAATTATACTGTTCTGTTTTGGTTTTTTATGAAAAGAAAGATTAGAAGAGGGTAAAGTATCATGAACTATGATCCAGGGGGAATAGTAATTATAAAAAGGGTCGAAAAGGAAGGAAAAGTAAGAGGCTTAAAAATAAGACAAAACCATTTAATTCATTTCTGGGAAATTTTATAGTTTGCATAAATAAAGTATAAAGATTTAAGGCACAGTGAATAACTATATAAACATTACAAACTGGCCACTGTTGGACAATTAGAGAAAGTAAAATTTAAGAAACAAAACTTTCATAATCTTCCTTCTACAATCAGAAAAGTTACTAGGTAAGCTTTCAGATCTAGTGCCTCTAGGGAGAAAAGATTCAGATCATCATTAGATATGCATGCCTTCCCTGGAAAACCCAATAAATATCTGAGTTGGAGGTCCTATCTCAAATGAAGTTAAAAACAAATTAGAGGGAAGAGGTCGGGCTAGCATGTTTTAGAGCTACTGGTAAACTATAATTTAGGGTGACATTAATTACATGATCTGAAGATTAATCCTTTAAGTACTAAATTAAAGAGTTTACAACCATGACCAAAAATTACCATCACATACCATGCATAACTACCATACCACAAATCCATGTAACTGAAGATTCCAACTGAAAAATTATCTTTTCCAAATCCTTCAAATTTCATTTGAAGAACTTAGTGGCCAGATGTTCATACTGACAACAGATTTCCATAATAGCTCCACTGTACCTATGAGTTTCTTTGAAGCCATATTTTATATAAAAATATTTAAGATTGACAGTTTAATGCTGTTTAGAACAACGATTAATCTGTGAAAGCTCTTAAGTCTGTGAATAGGCTTTTAAGAGCAGCATTTCTGAAATACTCCATACATTCTTCCTTACCCACATTTAGTTATAAATCAAAATCACACAGATCTCTCATAAGATTATGAGCACATATTTATGAAAATTTTCAAAATTAGTTTCATATTATACTTCGGTAAGTGTTGCCAATAGCACAGTGGGCTCTAGAGAGCTGACTAAACCCGGGTTAAGTAAACTGTCCACTTTACTGTTGTTAACTTCAAAGAAGAGAATGACTGGTGACTTCACTATGCTACTGTGGCACCTTGTACAATATTCAAAAGTAAGCCTCTGAAGGGTCAAGTCTTCATCTGTCCCTCACCCCACCCTCCTCCCTCCAATTACTTGGCCCACAGGAAACACTCAGGGTCTCCTGAGTGACAAAACCAGGATGCCATGTGGATAATCACTAGATGTTACCACTTGAATACAAATACCTTAATAAATACATCCCATAACTAGTGTTTTTAATGTTATGTTCAAAGCTAGTTATTTGAGTAACTGCTGAAAAAGAATGTAAGATTAAGTAACCTGCATTAAAAAATGGAAACCCATCTTAGACTTGGTGTTATAAACTTAATCAGCTTTTCATAAAATATTCTAAAGGAAAAAATCAAAGTGCTTTTGTCTTGCTCCTTTTATTACACACTCAGTGAACCATCCTTAGTATGAAATTAATGTAATGGTTAGATATATAAATGTAAGACAACATGAGAAGATCTAATAGGGGGAAATTCTCATTTTAATCTGAGATTAGGAAGATCAGCTCCAATTAGTCTTAGTAATTTAACTATTTTTTTCTTACAAACACCAATAACAGACAAGCTTGATAATTTAATGCTTAATTGGCAATTGGGGCTCTAGAATGTCCTTAATTTCTTTAAAGAACATTTTAAAACCAAAGCACTAATGTGACACACAGTAAAAGCATAGTACAAATATCAAATTTCAGATCTGGTTTTGCTAGCTAGAGCCTAAGAATGAAGAAACATTTTTCCCTTTCCAGATAATAATTTAAAATATAAATAATTGTATTAAGTCCCACTGAATAAAGAATGTGAAAGTTCCTGGTATTATAAAAACCCTAGAGTTTGAAGTTTGATAGTCATTCTATGGTGGGACAGAGACTGGATTTTGTTTGCTTTCCATAATTACTTCACAGTCTCCCTCCATTTCAAAATTGAGATTCACAAATGAACTGGATACCACTGTTTCTGGTTGATCCCTCTGGACAATGGAATCAGCCTGCAGTTTATTCTGCTGGTATTGTCTTTCTGCTTCTTCAGGCATCCTGTTTTCTTCTTCTTCTTCTTCTTCCTAAAAAGAGGAAATAATCAAGAATGATATATATATATCAAGATGAAATATAAATGCCCAAAAGGAATAGTATTTGTTTCCCACTTTCAACTGCCTGTGCCTCTTTTTTTTTTTTTTTGAACTAAAACATTAGTGTCATGTCTAATTCAGTTTGGTCTAATTAAGACAAGACATACCTCCTTGTCCCCTGTTCCCAAACTAAAATGGAAACTATCATATGACATTTTAAAGAAAGGGAAGTTATTTTTAAAGCATGGTACAGCACTGCTTAGATGAGTCCTGAATTAACTTTGACAAAGGCTGTATCTTTTCAGATCAATTCTAATCTAAATAAAAAATAGCTAAATACTGTATCACTTCAATTATAGGGTATCAGCCTATTCAGCTAAATGGGGTGTCTATTCACTAAATGGTATAACATGGTTATTGTTCCCCTAAGCAGCTAGTATACAGATAATTTCTAGTGCCAGAACTACTAAATTCATGGAGGAAGGGGCAATTGTACTGGTTCAATGCAGTATGGGTAGTTTGTAGTACAGACTTACAGTACAGGTTACAATAAGTAACCTGTCAAGAAGATTAATTTAGAGCTTGCTTGAGAGAAAACAAGAGAGACACTGAGGAGTCATTTACAATGGTCCAGATTAGGTAATGAGGCTCTAAACATGGCTGGAAGTGTTAAAAACACTCATCTGTTCAAAAACCGTTTTTGAAACCATGTAACAAATATAAAGTCAGCTGCTTTTTCCAGATTCGTGTCCAGCCACTCTCCTGTTGCACTCTGCTCTAGTGACAAAGCACCATTCCTGCCACTGTTCCAAATACACAACTTAGCCTCACGCCTCTACATTCTAGCTTTAGCTGAATTCCCCCTCCATTTGCTTGAAGAATAATAGAAGATTTTAATATTTATTTAATGCTCACCAATATACACTGGGTGCTGTTTTAAGCATTTTATATATCAACTCATTTAATCCTCAGAGCAACCCTGAACATAGATGCCACACTTTTCCTCATTATAAAGATGAAGAAACTGAGGCTTACAAAGGTTAAGTACCTTGCCCAAGGGTTGCAAAGTTAGAAGTGGCAGAGTCAGAATTTGAATTCGGACCCTTTGGTTCTTCAGCCTATGCTCTTAAGAGCTAAACTTTTCTCATTCCTTGAGGCTAATTTCACCCCGACCCTAAGACCTCACTACATTTGCAGACAAAATTGCCTCACCTCTTTGTGCCTTAACACCTGGCACTTACACATTTCTAGTACTTGTAATTTTCTGTGCTTCACTTCTCCTACTACAGTCTACAGGTTCTAAGTACAGAGACTGTCTAATTTCCTCATCTGAAAACTGGAATAATAATCCAAGGAGAGATGTATGAAGATTAAGTAAGATAACATCTATAAGGCACCTCACATAACACCCAGCACAATGAAATCTAGCTTAGTCTCACATAAAGATCTTAGGGAAATTTCAATGTTAAAAAATAAGTATATAAATTAAAAGTATCTAAGTTGATTAATTAGTAACTCTAGAATGAAATGCCTACCGTAAGGGAGCTCTCTTTTGGGTGGCTAGAGAGGATATATATGCTCATGACACAACCCATGAAGTCCACAGTAAACCAAACTGAATCAAAAAATGTAAAAAGGAGACACACCTCCTTTTTCATCCGGTAATACTCATCAATGGCATATTGGTATTTTGGGGTGCTGATGCCCAAAACAGAGGCAATCTTCTCTCCAAGAAAGTCACACACTAAAGATACAAAAGTTAAATGGCAAAAAACAAACAAAAACACACAAAAGTTAAATGGCTTATATAATTCCATAAACATTTCTTGAGCACCTTCTATGTGCAAAGCAATGTAAGAATACAAAAGATTATGAACACTCAATACCTCTCTTCTGTGTATCTTGAGGAAATCAAGGAAGAGGCTCCTTCTGGGTTCCCAACAACACTCTGCTCATACCTCCAATTATACATGTATCATCATGTATTATAATTATCTATTACATGTCTACTTTTCAAGAAAAACAGATACTCTTAGAAGGTTGGGCCATCATTAGGCTATGGGGGAGTAATGGCTTGCACTATAACATTCCCTGAGTGCCTGCCTCATGCCAGGCACTGTGAAAGGTTAGACTCAGAGAGGCTGATGAAGGATCCAAAATGTAATCCAGGTCTGAAAGTAAAGCTTTTCCTTACACCACACTGTCTAGTAATATTGAGTGCTCAGTAAATGTTTCTTGAATGAATTACTATTCAAGATTACCTCTAATAAAAAGCAAAAAATGATAGAAGCTATCAGGGAGTTAAAATTGGAAACAGAGGAAAGCTTTATAATTTAAAACCTATATTTAAAGTCAGCATGATTAAGTCCTAAGCTGATAATTCATTTCCTTCAAATCTGACTTCGTTATAGCTCAACTTAAGATATGAAATATTAATGAAATTAAAAATAAATTAATTACATAATACAGGCTCTAGAATAGTCAGAGTAAGAACAGTATCAGTAGGAAACCTTATAACAAAATAGCAAAATAGTTGCTAACAGAGAAGTTTCAAAAACATAAAAATTAATATAAAATAAATTAATAAAGCCATTTTTCAGTTCTTTAAAAAAAACCCACAATTTGAAACTGAAGAATGTTTTAAAGTGAAGTACAAGTTAGATTAATACCTTCCAATGCTAGCTAGCTGCTGAGAACAGAGTGATTAACTCCCTACTCTTTCTCCTTCACTTTGGAAACACCCCATTTGGTAAAGTTCTTGTTCTTGGAGCATATTATAGTAGTTATACAATACTCAAACAGAAAAAGTAATACCTGAAAGTGTTGATGTGGCAGCTCGAAGCATGTAAAACCATAAGTAGGGGCCCCAGGTGAGTTTTGTCTGCAACAAGAAGTCAGGTTAGCAATCTTCATACCTAAACCCATTCTGTATATTTAGGCCAGAATGAAGTAATCAAATATTTGGTTGGCACATAAAATATTGTATAGACAGTACTACAGACTACAATCCAATTAAACATTTAAAAGCTTTACAGACAGAATTCTACAAAGACATTTTATATTACCCATATAACTACCACCACCCTAAGCCCGTGGAATAACCGAAGAAAGTAGCAGCCACTAAAATGGAGTTGGTAAGTCAGAGTCTTATTTTTGAATTGACAATCTAGAGCCTCTGCTCCTGTCCTGCTGCTTTTTTTGTCTTCATTGTTCATAGGCACAACATCAGAGATAGAAAGCAGTAAATACAAAGGGACCTTAAGAAATCATACAGTACAACACACGTACAGTACAGTAAGGAAATTAACATTCAGAGAAAGTAAACAGGATAAGTAAGAGCACATCAAATGAACTTTCAATGACGGGAAAATAAGTGACCAGTAAGTGGCAATGTGAGCTCTTTCGTTTCTTTAAGGATTAAGAAGGGCCTAGGGGCACCTGTGTGACTCAGTCAGTTAAGTGTCTGCCTTCGGCTCAGGTCATGATCCCAGGGTCCTGGGATCGAGTTCCGCATCGGGCTCCCTGCTCGGCGGGGAGCCTGCTTCTCCCTCTCCATCTGCGGGGCTGCTTCTGCCTACTTGTGCTTGCTCTCTCTCTCTCTCTCTCTGACAAATAAATAAAATCTTAAAAAAAAAGGATTAAGAAGGACGTAGACCATACAACCCAAGACAAGCTCAGCGTATATTGAGTAAAGAAGGACCAATGGCAGAAGGCAATCTACACTGCACAATTCCATTGTTAATCTTGGTGCTGTCATTCCCATAGAACACTTCTGTGAAGCTTGCCAACACAGACAACAGTTTGCTTCTGTGGATGAAATCAGTAATATAAGCCTGCTTCATTGTACTAATATTTCTGTTTACCAAAAGAAAGTATAGTATAGAACAATCACTCAAATAACAATAATTATTATTGATATTATTTTAATACTGTTCCCAGGAAGGAGAAAAACAATGAAATTATACATAATCTTCTTAGCTAAGATATATATTCATGATTATAAGGTATTAAAACAGCAAACACAAGAATATCTATAAGTCTAGGTAGATGGGCTAAAGAGAAAAGGGGGAAACACAACAGTCTTCTCATGAAAAGCAGGTATGCAGATTTCTGTGATAATATTCTTGAAAAGACACAGAAGTGAGTTAGCTCTTTTATCTCTATTTACACAAGAATGAGTGTCCAAGCAAACAAATACATTCAACTAAAAAAATACTGTATATTTATGACTCAATCAAATATCTTCTATATTCAGAGCTGGAAGCATTTCTCTTATGTGGGGGTAAGGGTTATTTTAGGGACTCTGTTTAAGATGCTCTCATCTTAGTGTTCACCTTACAGTTTTTATAGTAAATGGGACAGTGCAGTAGTATAGGGAATGGAACCAGTCTCTATAACACATGATAACGACAGGGCCAAGAAACTACTAAGAAAAGGATTAAGCAGGTTTTTGAAGGAAAGCATATATTTCCCAGTGGACCAATTCTCCTGGGGTTGTTTCTAGAGGGAACAATTGCTAATATCCATGCAGTGACTAACTACCAAAGAGTCAAACCTGCTCCAGGGTTGAGGAATTAGATAAGGATCCCTGAAAAACGTCTATCACTATCACACACAATTACACAGAATGAATGTATGGGGCTCTTGTTTAGACACTGATCTTACTGAATCAAAAGGACAAATGACTCAAGAGCCTACACTGGAACCTTGCCACCACTGCCAGCATCACTACCACCACCATCACCCCAGGAATAAGAAAAATGGGCCAGATCTTGGTCTTCAAGACTTCTAGTTTATGGTGCAAACTCAAGCTGATTCATTTTTTTCTCCAAAAATGTAAGTGTCCATCTCTTCCTGAATAACTGAGTATCCACCTCTTCCTTAATAAGAACTATTCAGATTTGCTATCTTTTTTTGTTTTTAAACATTTTTTAAAAGATTTTATTTATTTGACAGAGAGAGACACACCGAGAGAGGGAACACAAGCAGAGGGGGTGGGAGAGGGAGAAGCAGGCTTCCCGCTGAGCAGGGAGCCCGATGCGGGGCTCGATCCTAGGACCCTGGGATCATGACCTGAGCCGAAGGCAGACGCTTAATGACTGAGCCACCCAGACCCCCCAAACATCTTATTTTAGATTACAAAAGTAATGCTTATTTTTCATAGAACACTTAGAAAATGGAGCAAAGTATAAAGAAAATCTAAGTCACCCATTTTTCCACCACCTGTAGATAATTATCACTAATATTTTAGTATATTTTCCCAGTCTTTTCCTGAGCACATGTTTGGGTTTTTTTTAATATTTTATTTATTTATTCATGAGAGACAGAGAGAGAGACAGGCGGAGGCAGAGGGAGAGGCAGGCTCCCCACTGAGCAGGGAGCCCGATATGGGACTCAATCCAGGACCCCAGGATCACGACCCGAGCCAAAGGCAAAGGCCCAACCATCTGAGCCACCCAGGCGCCCTGAGCACGTATGTTTTTACAACATTGTTGTGCACATTGTTGTGCTTTCTCTATCCTGCTGTTTTCCCCATTTACAATACTGGTATTTAACAAAAAGGACTGAAATCAGGACCTCAAAGAGATATTTCCACTCCCATCTTCACTGTAGCATTCTTCCTAATAGCCAAGAAGTAGAAACAGCCTAAATGTCCACTGATGAATGAATGGATAAAGAAAATGTGATAATATATATAATGGAAAATCAGCCTTAAAAAAAGGGAATCCTACCATATACAACAACATAGATGAACCTTGAAGACATTATGCTAGTAAAATAAGCCAGTCACAGAAAAACAAATACTGCATGACAGAACATCAATCAGCATTTCTGATCTTGCCCACAAGCCACCTATTCCTGAGCCTAAGTTTCAGGTGAGTGCAGCTGACAGGTGGGAGCTCCCTTCTTCTGTCAGCCCGTTTATGGAATGGAGGCTTTACCATGGGCACAGTGCCACTGAGAATCCCGGGGCACTGACAGCCTCTGTTCATGAGGCAGTGAAAAAAGCCAAAAAGATCTAAGGGTTCCCCACCTTCACCGAGCACTCAGCTCCTAAAGTAGGGCTGTCACTCAGGAATGCAACACTTGCCCTAGCCCCAACTTCAGAGCTCTGGCTAAGAGGTTTTGCCCAGAAAGAAAAGTAGGCCATAAAACAGATAGCTCCTAATCTCTTCCCAAATGAACTGACTTCATTTGCAACAGAGCTGGAAACGTCCAAGCCCAAAGGGTGCTCTTAAAATCCGTGGAGACTGTGGTGAGAGGTAATTGAGAGGAAGTTCTTAGATTCTATGAAGATGCAGGCTAAACTAAAGGCTGAGGTAGGGGCAGGTTGGGAGAAGGCAAGGGCAGTACCCAGAGTTGTTGCAATATATTGTCTAAAATGTACAAAAAATTAAGAGACATACAAAGAAACAGAAATATGCTCTATTCAGAGGGAGAAAAGCAGGAAATAGAATCTACCCATGAGTGACTAGATGTTGGACTTAACAGAAAAAAAGTCAAAGTAACTTTTATAAGTATGTTCAAAGAATGAAGGAAACCATAATTAAAGAAATGAAGGTATAACAATGTTGCATTGAATAAAGAATATCAATAAAGAGATAAAAAATATTAACAAGAGGGGCACCTGGGTGGCTCAGTCGATTAAGCATCCGACTTGATTCGGCTCAGGTTCATGAGACAGAGCCCCACGCTGTAGGGCTTCGCACTCAGCGGGGAGTCTGTTTCTCTCACTCTCTCTCCCTCTACCCCTACCCCCATGCTCTCCCTCTCTCCCTAAAATAAATAAATCTTAAAAAAAAAAATTAACAAGAACCAGATGGAAATTCTGGAGTTGAAAAGCACAATAACTGAAATGCAAAATTCAGTAGAAGGGGCTCAAAAGAACAAAAACCAACAGAAATGAAGGGAATAGACAACTCAACAGTAACAGTTGGAGACTTTGATACCCCATTGTCAATAACGAATAGGACAACTAGGCAGATCAACAAGGAAATAGAAGACTTGAAAAACACTATGAACCAACCAGACCTAACAGACATATACTGAACACAGGACCTAACAACAAGAGAATCTACATTCTCCTCAAGTACAAACAGAACATTCTCAAAGACAGACCACATGCTAGGCCATAAAACAAACTTCAATAGATTTAAAAGGAGAGAAATAATACAAGGATATTCTCCAACCACATGGGGTGAAATTAGAAATCAAGAACAGGAGAATCTGGGTGGCTCAGTCAGTTAAATGTCCAACTCAGCTCAGGTCTTGATCTCAGGGTTGTGAGTTCAAGCCCCACATTGGGCTCCAAGCGGGTATGCAGCCTACTTAAAGAAAAGAAAAGAAAAAGAAATCAAGAACATAAAATAAAATATGAAAACTTAACAAATATATGGGAAGTAAATAACATACTCTCAAATAACCAAGAGGTCAAAGAGAAAATACTTTGAGATGAATGAAAATGAAGGTGTAACATACAAATCTTAGGAGATGTAACTAAAACAGTTCTTAAAGGAAAATTCATAGCTAATTAATAAAGAAGAAAGGTAATCTAACTTTCCAACTCAAGACGCTGGAAAAAATTGAGCAAACTGACATAAAGCAAGCAGAAAGAAGGAAATAATAAAGACTAGTGTGAAAAGTAATGAAATGGAGAAAAACACAAGAGAGAAAATCACTGAAACCAAAAGCTGGTTCTTGGAAAAGATCAACAAAATTGATAAAACTTTTGCTAAACTAAACTGACCAAGAAAAAAGAAGGAAGACCCAAATAACTAGAATCAGAAATGAAAAAATAAAAAGGACTATAAAGGAATACTATGAACTGCATGACAACAGATTTGATAACTTATATGAAATAAACAAAACTACCAAAATGGACTTAAAAATAAGACAATTTAGGAATCAAAAAGCTATACACAACGAAAAGCCTAGGCAGCTTCACAGGTGAGATCTACCAAACATTTAAATAAGAATTAATACCAATTCTTCACAAACTCTTCCCAAAAAGTCAACCAACAAAAAATCCAAGAAGAAGGAACAGTTCCTAACTCATTTTATGAGACCAGTAGTACTCTGGAACCAAAACCAGACAAAGACATCATAAGAAAATTATAGACCTGTATTTTTTATGAATATGGGTGCAAATATTCCCAATAATTACTAGCAAACTAAATCCATCAACATATAAAAAGAATTATATGCCATGATCAAGTGGGTTTTATCCTAGGAACGTAAGGCTAGTTTCACAGCCAAAAATCAATCAATGTCACCATTATCAACAGAATAAAGAACAAGGCAATTCCTCAAATGATTAAATATAGTTAGCATATGACCTGGCAATTCCACTCATAGGTACATAACCAAGAGAAATTAAAACCTGTATCCAAACGTTCACAGCAGTATTCATAGTAGCCAAAAGGTGGAAATAACCCAAATGTCCATGTACTGACAAATGTGGTGTATCAAAAAAAGGAATGAAATTCTGACACACGCTATAACATGAACCTTGAAAACATGCTAAATGAAAGAAACCAGTTACAAAAGATCACCTGTTATATGATTTCATTCTATGAAATGTACATAATAGGGAAATCTATAGACAGAAAGTAGATTTTGATTATCAGGAGCTGGGGAGATGAAGGATAAGGAACGATAACTAAAGGGTACTGAGTTTCTTTCTGAGGTGATGCAAATGTACTAAAACTGACTGTGGTAATGGTTGTGCACATCTATGAATATACTAAAAGCCACATCACTGTAACTTTAAGTCAGTGAATTGTATGCTATGTGAACTGTATCTCAATAAAGCTTGTTAAAAAAGAGTAAATTTTTAGGCAAGTAGTAAGGATGCATTTTTTTCTACGCAATGCTTTTATTTTTGAAAGATTTTATTTATTATTTATTTGAGAGAGAGAGAGAAAGCATGTGAGCAGGGGAGGAACAGAGAGAGAGGGACAAGCAGACTGCACACTGAGCGTGGAGCCCAATGCAGGGCTCAATCCCACAACCCAGAGATCATGACCTAAGCCCAAACCAAGAGTCAGTTGACTGAGCCATCCAGGTGCCGTATTATGCAATGCTTTTTTTATCATTTTCTATGTAATAGAGAGCAACTATTGAGACCATGACTTTTAAAAACATACAGAGAGATACAAATGTATACAGACAAGTAAGAATTAACCCCTTGAAAGTAATTTAAAAGAAAAATACTTATTCCAACAATTCTCCCAGTGCATGAAACACCTCTATATAATATTCTGCATGCATTTAGAAATGCCATCAGAGTATACTGCAAGGTCCTTTGAATATATTCCATAGTAGAGACTCTGGATCTAATATTTTTTTAATAACCAAAATCTATCAAAAGCCAAATCCAGAGGCGCCTGGGTGGCTCAGTCGTTAAGCGTCTGCCTTCGGCTCAGGTCATGATCCCAGGGTCCTGGGATCGAGCCCCACATCGGGATCCCCCCTCAGTGGGAAGCCTGCTTCTCCCTCTCCCACTCCCCCTGCTTGTGTTCCCTCTCTCGCTGTGTCTCTCTCTGTCAAATACATAAATAAAATCTTAAAAAAAAAAAGCCAAATCTGATGAAATACTAGTAATAACATTTTTTAAATCAAATACACAATAATAATTCTCTATCCTGCTACCCTTCTTCATAGCACTTTACAGTCTGATAATTATAGTATGTGTTTATTCCCTGTCTGCCCACTAGCATACAAGAGCAAAAATTTATGTTGCCCATGGCTGTATCACCAGTGCCTAAAACAGTACCTACTAAGAAAGTCAGTAAATATGGATCAACAAAACTCTCCAAAGACTACTTAGAAGGACAACATTACTTTTTAAGAATGTACAGCTTGTCCTATAATTTTATAGTTACATCATGTATAATTTAGAAATTCTTAAATTTAGCTGATGAGGCACATAAAGTTAAGAACTGTGCACTCCTATCTTCCAATCGAAACTCGGGGCATTGATGTGGAAAAGAACTGACAAATCCTAAATTTTAGGTGGAAACTACTATGTCAGCATAGTCCTTAGTTCAAAGGGACTGGGATTCAAGCACTCTATGTAGTAAGATAAATCTTAAAGAAACCTACCACACTGACAAAGAACTCTGACACTCAAACTATTTCAGACTACCGAAATGCAGAAATATTTCCATCCATATTTGTAAAAATACTATTTTCTACCAAAATCATACTGCATATTTTTATAATCAAAATATAGTTGATTTAAACCTCAAAAGACCCCTTCCATTTGCTGTTTAAGAGGAAACAAATCAATTTAGAAAACTAGTGACAGTGCCTTCTTAGAGCAGTAGGCAGCGTGTGAGTCTCATAAAAAACTACTGACAAAAGCGTCAGACCTACCGGATCAACAGTAGGCAAAACATCTTTCTTCTCCGGGCCGTCGACTTCATCTTCATCTGTGCTGTATTCTTCCATTGTTTCACCACTTACAAAGTGGATGACTCTCCTCGGGACTTTCTTCTTCTTTCCTATGACTCCCAGTTCTACATTTTCAAAGCCTCTTTCACTATTCATCTAATGACAATAATAAGATAATGAGTTTCCAGGGAGATTAATTTTCTTTCATATGGCAAATTATTGGTTGCTTTATTTTAGGGAAAAAAGAAACATAAACCAATCCTTAATTTTTTTTTAAATTAAGACATCATACACACACAAGAGTATAAATAACATAAATGTAGAGTTTAATGAATAATAAAGCAAACATCTACATACTCTCTGCTGAGGGTAAAAAATAGAATTTAACCAAATAAACTTTTTTGAAGTCAGCAGCTAAGAAATCAAGCACCACACTTCAAAACATAGCAATTCCAATGTTATATAATACGCAAAGACAGTCTGGACATCAATTGTTTTAAAGAATAATGTTATTTACAGATTAATGTGTAATATCAAAGGAAAATCAGATAGATGGACCCTATACATATATTAGAGACATAAAATAAAATAACAGTTCTTGGCAGGGAACTCTCCTAAATCCTTGGATTTAGGCTTAGCTACATGTGGACAAAGCAAAACCCATTCAACTTAACTCTGCTTCTCACCTTTTCTCAAAACAGGAGTTCCAAATTAAAATGCCTTTTAAGGCCAAGCAGCACCGAAAGTGAGCAAAACTATATAGGGAAAGGTAGACCCTGTGGAGAAAGCATCCCCAACGAAGACACTTAAACTGAAAAAAATGTTTTAAAGCACTGTGCAATCCAAATAAAACTCATTTGTAGATCAAATCTGGAAAACAAGCCATAAGTGTTCTATTGCTGAGCTTTCACATTTCTTAGTCAATAATGCATAGGTGACAACAGAGTTTTCCTGACAGTAAAAGGATTTTACAAATTTTAGTACAATAGTCTATGGAATTCTAATTACATCCAAATTTCATTCCTAGGGAAATACTAATTTTACCTCAAATATTTACCCATGTTCCCAACTGAGAGTAAATGCATATTATGGGAGAGGACAAAGAGCTTCTCACTGTTATCTTGCCTCAAGTTTTAACTCCTAAGAAAGCCTTTATTTCATCTCCTTACTAGAATACTTCAAAAAAGCACAGTACAATTGTGAAGAAAAACCCAGCAGTGGTTACTCCTAGGGATAGGTACTGAGACAGGGGAGGAGGTACAGGTAAGGGAGTAGTCATGGGGGCCTGTTACTCTTTTTTGTATTTTGTTGTTTGTTTTGTGATGAGACTATGTTCATGTATTACGTATATAATTTTAAAACTAAACCAAACAAAATGATACAGGACTACAGGACTGCCACGATTAAAGTCCACATTGGTGGGCTTCTCTAGGATGGTCCAGAGTTCAAAAATTTTGTCCTCTATAAGGATTCTTAACACTTGTGGATATGACCACACAATTTAAACCCATGAATGTTGTTCAACCAGTAAGAAAGAAAGTTCTCTGAACTGCAGTTGCAGAGATGGGGTTCTACTGATAAAAATAGTGGACTAGGATTGCCCAGTTATGCAAATATAAGTAACTTCATTTTTGTCGTATTTCCTCTGAATCCTCTAAGTTCCTTCTTAGAAAATATATATGACTCTCTATTCTTCACTTCCCAAAGGTAAGTTTAGTCATTAGCCAGGATGTGAATCCAGGTATATCCAACCTAAAAAACACATGCATTGCTCCACGACACATGAAGACATCACTGACAGCAACTATAACTGCTGTATAGCAAACTGAGATCATGAAAACCTTGACAGCATGGGCTATCTATGTATTAACCTGAAAAAACAAAAGCCACAATTCTCCCTAGCCTGTCTTGAGAGTTCAAACAAATCCCAGCCCTTAACAATGGAAGACCAGCCCATTTATAATGTCCATAAACAAAATGAACAACGAACGGTCCACCACGGGGACACCTGGGTGGCTCAGTCGGTTAAGCGTCTGCCTTTGGCTCAGGTCATGATCCTGGGGTCCTGGGATCGAGCCCCACATCGGGCTCCTTGCTCAGTGGGGAGTCTGCTTCTCCCTCTGCCTGCCCACTCCCCTTGCTTGTGCTCCCCACCCCATCTCTCTGACAAATAAATAAAATCTTTAAAATTAAAAAGAAAAAAATGACCCATCAAGTTCACCTCGTCCCTAGACATGGTGAGCCATTCCTGCTCTATCTCATTTTTCCCCTTAAAATAAGATTTGGTTTATGGTTGTTCTGACATCAACATTACCTTCTGAACCATTACTCAGGTCTGTGGATCCCTTTACAAGCAAGGGAAAGTCAGAGAAGTTGGGTTAGATCTCCAGTCGTCACACTACCTGAATGGATCTAATGCCAAAGCAACGGTTCCAGTCAGTGAATAGAGCTGAGACCTTTCAGGGTACATCACCATGACCTGTTCCACCACCATTAGAGCAGAAGCAGCTTCTCACTGGCTCAATTTTTCCTTCCTTAGACAAAAGCAAAGGAGAAGGGCTATCTCTCATTGGCTCAACTACTTTACCTTCCCTAGACAACTTTAATAAGTCAAAACATTCCAGCTGGATCATAACAGTTAGTATAAACTTAGCTACTATCTCCATTAACTCTCACTCTTGGGTATATTCTTTCCAAAAGATTTTTTTTTTAAACCTACAAAGGTGAAGGCTGAAATATGATTATTTTTATCTTTTTTTTTAAAGATTTTCTTTATTTGTCAGAGAGAGAGAGAGAGCACAAGCAGGAGAAGCAGGAGAGGGAGAAGCAGACTCTCTGAGCAGGGAGCCCAGTGTGGGACTCAGTCCCAGAACCCTGGCATCACAACCTAAGCGGAAGGCAGATGCTTAACTGACTGAACCACCCAGGCATCCCTTGATTCATATTTTTCATTCCAATACCAAAGTTAGTTAAGTTTAAACAAAACTTTGAGTAATATTCTCTATACATAATATATAATTAAAAATGGATTTTCTTTGCTCTAATAACATTTCATATAAAGATTTTTATTAAGGAGACTTTTATTTAAGGGCTTTCGTTAAAAATTTTAATATTAATTTTTGATATAGTAAAACCCAAGTTTTAGGTTTATCTTCTTAAATGGGAGTAAGCAAACTTTTTCTTAAAAACAAAGGCCAGATGGTAAATAAGTCTAGACTTTGCAGGCCATCCAGCTTCTATCACAACTACTGAACTCTGTGAAAGCAGCCATGGACAACACATAATAATCAGGTATAGCTGTGTTCAAATAAAGCTTTATATAAACAGGTGGCTGGTGGGATCTGGCCCATAGGCTATACTTCTGTCAACACCTCATCTTAAGGAACCAAACTGGCAAGTAAAAAAATCTGTGAGAGACAATTGATGGCATGTGATTCTGACCTCTACTTTAGAGAATAAAAGAGGGGAAACAGAGAAGGGAGGTATTGATGGATAAAAACCAACCAGAAAATTAATTTGTTGAAAAATTTCCAACAATTATAAATGAAAGTTATTCTCTGAATTTTGCAAATGTTTCTTTTTTACAAACAATAAACCTCTTAGTAAGAAAAATTTCACTGTCAATATTACAAATTCCATTTTAACAAATTCCAAAGATCTGAAAAAAAGAGGTTCCTAACACCAGAAAATTAATAAGATGCATTGTCAATTCATTTTTTATCAAATTTTATGATTAACCATCAGACTGTAAATCTGTTTTATCTGGTTTCCTGGGGCCTGATTTTAATGGCAATCTTTTTATACACTTTCATAGCACCTAGAACTTCTTTAAAACATGTACTACACATCATGGATTTTATTCTGTATCACCTTTCCCAGCTAGTTAGCTAGCAACATAGAGGAGTAGGCACTCCACAGTGTGTATCCTTCACTGCTATATCCTGTAATCTATAGTTCCTAGTACATCATAAGTTCTTGGTAGCAGAAGTGCTACATAAATGAATGAGTAGTACTGAAATTTTAACTTCTTTAATAATACTGAGGCTCAGATTTTGGTTAAGAGTTTAGTCAGAGAACTTGCCTGATAAAATGTCACAACAGGTACTGTATGGCCTGGTTTAAGGTGAAATTCTAAACACAGAGCCAAGCTCCTATTTCTTACTCCTTTCCCTACACTGCACTTGGAATTTCTCGGTTCTGACAGACTGATGAAGGACAGCAGGCTCTCCTTCCATCCAAGTCCCCGCCTCACTGGCCTCTTTTCTCTTACTATACTCAAAAGCATAGATCTGGGGTTCCCAGAGATGTTTCTGCTTCAGGAATGTGAATGAGAGCAAAAAGGGAAAGTTAGAAAATAGTTTGTATAGTATGAATCCATTTGTGTTTAACACCAAAGAAGAGATTATATATGCACAGGAAATACCAGAATGATTACAACACAAACTTACTTTTGGTGAATGTGAGATACTGGCCATGGGAGTATTCCTATAACTTTCTACTTTCTGCTCAACAGCCTCCCTTACTACTTAGATATCTATTATTTTTTCAACCAAGAATATGAAAATAACATGACTATCACTAAACCAAAAGGAAAAACCTCTCTTCAAACAATACTTAGCTGGTAAATCAATACAGGTATGTTTACTTTGCTATTAGAGCGATTCCAAGCTTGATGCAGTTGTGAAAACAATTACAGTAACAGAAGGAAAAATTAAATGGAAAATACACCCAGGACCGTGGACTTAAAGGTCCAGTTCATCTGTACCTGTCAGCAACAGGCCTCAACTGAAAATGAATCTAATCAATCAGTGTTGCCCCTGAATTCCACTGAATTCCTTCTTGCTGGTTACTTTCCTCCTTAAGTAGGAGAAAAACAAGAAATTCCATATAAAACTAGTATGTGGAAAAGTTTTTGTGCATGCAAACTACATCTTATACTACAAAACCTATACTCACATTCAGGCACTATTTAGTTCCTTAGGAATCTGTCGTTTCGGGGAATGTCTTACTAACATTTTAGTAGTTAGTCTCAAAAATGAAGCTACTAAAAAGGCTTCATTTTCACTGAAGGTGGGAAGATTTCCACAGAGGAGCAACTCAGGTTTTTTATGGCCCAAACTGTATACTCCTGAGCTAGTTTCAGTTAAAGCAATTTCTTCATTTGTTTTACTTGGCCAAAGATTCTAAACTATTACTTTAGACTACCAAATCCAAAACAAAACAAGCCTCCAAACCTTACCTCTCTAAACTTACCCTATCCAACACAGCAACCACTAGCCACATGTGGCTAATTGCTCCCATAAAATGAGAATAGTTCAAACCGAGATGTGCAGTAGGTGTAACACACACACAGGATTTCTAAGACTCGTACCAAAAAGAGAAATGTAAAATACATTGATTAACTAAAATACATGATTAACTTTCACATTAAGTTCCGAAGTTTTTTGTTAAATTAGATTCAATAAGATATTAATAACATACAATAAAACATGAAAATTTATTTTTATTTTTTTTAATATGGCTACTAGAAAACGTACAATTTACAATGTGGCTCCCATTAGGTTTCTGTTGGGCAGCTCCGAGCCTTGGTTACCTCGCGGGTGAAATGGGGATAACGCCCACATCATGCAGAAGTTATTAGGATTAAGTGAAATAAAGCCTGTAAACGCTCAGCACATAGTTGCTATTAGCCTACCAAAGGGCACAAGCCAAGTCAGGCGCTCACATACCGAGAGGCTGAAAAGTGTCTGAAGCCGCCGTCACCTGGCTTCCAATTACTCTAAGGACAGCCTTGCGGGGACACGCCTTCCTCTCTCGCTCGCAGACCCGAAGCTGGAGCAGCACCCCCGCAAGCCCCACGGTCTGCGGCGCGGCCAGCGGAGGGGTTGCTGAGGGCCGCCCGGCTGTGGGGAGGCGTCCGCCCCTTCCCCCAAGCCGGTGTCTTTGGGCAGAGGTGGGGCTACCGTGAGAAAGAGCCCCGAAACTCATCTCCGGCTGGCGGCCTGCTCGGGGGAAGGCCGGGCAGGCCGAAAGGGCAGCCGGCGGACAAGACAGACACGAGACGGGGCTCTCCTGGCCCCCGCCTCCGCGCCGCCGCCTCCCTCGGCGGCCGCACTTACCTGTCGAGCCGATTCCCTGAACGTCGCGGCGGCCGCAGCTCCCGAGGCTGCAACTGCTTCTCCTCCTTCCGCACGGCTCGCAGGCTCTGGGTCCATCGTCGTCGCCGCCACAGGGCTGCTGGCGCTAGCAAGATAGAACGTAATGGCCGATCAGCCCATTTCTCTCCTCCGCCTCCCCACCCAGGCGCCGACCGAGCCGGGCGTCACCAAGCGGGACTCACCGGCAGCGCCCACCTTGCGCCGCGCCCGGCCACGCCACGGCAGGAGGAGCTGGGCTGCCCTGATGGGTGGGACCGGCCTGAGGGGCGGGGCCGGCTGGCGCCTCGCCCCCCAACTCCGGCTCCTCTGACTGCTGCCTGGGAGGCGCAAAGACTGGCTCGCGTGGGGCGGAGCGAGGCGAGCCGCCTGCGGCACCGCTTCCGGCCCAGCCCACGTCCGCAGCTCTCGGAGCCGCCGCCTGGCACCGCCGGTGACGTCATGCCTCGTACCTGCACCTGGCGGTTGGCTTCGGGTTTTGGGCGCAGCCAGCTACCAGCTGCGTTTTGGGCAGTCACTCTCCCAGACCTTGGTTTCTGCACTTACAAAATGAAACAGCCTCGTAGTGTGCCTCAAAGTCTTGTGAAAATATATTTTAAAAGATGTAAGGCTCTGCTCCATATTCCATTACTAACATGGATGACAGTCTAGCCAAAAATACCCTTGAAATAGCCTCAAAAGTAAATTTTGTTTACACTTCTGAAATGCTTAAGTATAACTGTAGAAAAAAGTTAAATGACATCTGAAGGAGAGTAAAGGGTAGCAGCAGCAATAATCCATTTTGACCAATATGAGGAATATTTTATCTATGTTTTCGGGGCGTGTGTGTGTGTGTGTGTGTGTGTGTGTGTGTGTGTGTCAGGGGTCATGCCAGACTTTTCCCAGTGTTCACCCAAATTAAAGTCATGATTGCAGGGATTACAGCATTACTCACACTCATTGGACATTTCCAGGTACATGTTCTTTTATTGTAGTTTTAGTATGAAAGTTTTCACAGAAGTTATTGTGAATTGTAGAGGTGAAAAATACACTATTTTGGCCACAGGGAGCTTTTTATGAAACTTTAAATTCCATTTGTATGCCACTCAAAATTCAGAAATACTCCCGAAAGTTATGGCCTGGTACATGTTATTCTACATGGCACCAACAGGTCCAACATTCCTGCAACCTTAAGTATTCCTTTCTCTCTTGTACAGAAATTATTTTTCTTATTCTCTGCTTAATATTTTTGTACACTTTCTATCCTGCATATAACTATAACCTAAAAAACAAACCAAAAACCTTAAAGACAAAGTTGATTATTTGAAAACCATCGACATTTTAATAATTGGTTGGAAATCATAATCCATATTCTGGTAATAAAATCAAGTTAGCTTGTTGCTAATGTAAACAAGTTTTAGTAATATGATCTGATGCTGCCTGGTGGTCCAAAACAGTAAAAACAAACTGCAATAAATTGAAAAGGAAAATAAAGAGCCAATTGTTAAAGACCTTATGATTTGGCTTTCATAAACAAGAACAGTTCTACATTACTTGTATTCAAAATCCCTTTCCTCTTTATTGACATTAACAATATTATTAAAAATTTGTGGAGTGTTTATAAATGCATGATTTTATTTTGCAAATTGACAAACATCAAATTACAATTTTCACTGCTGAAGCAGAACTTGTTTTCAAAGTTTACAAGTATATTTGTTACTTAACTGAAAATTCAAAATGCAAGTCATATCCCAACATGAACTGTAAGTATTTCCCAAGAAGAGTTACTTTTAACACAAATAGTTGAAGAGCAATCTATTACAAATGAAGGACTGGTAGTGACAGAAAAGCATAGAAATTCTAATGGTTTTATTTTGAGCATTTATATTTTTGTCATTATCTCCAGACTGTCATGCCTCAACTAAAAGTGGGCAAAGCAATATGTCAAATCTGTCCTTCATTCACCTTGTAGTATAAGTTGTATTACATCACCATGACAAAAATACATCCAGGTATTAATATAATTTATCCACTTGAAAACATGATTGTTGTCTAAATTTATCACTTAATGGTACATATAGATCTACAAAGGTAAATTTAGATCTACCTATTTCTCTGAAAGGCTGGGAAAACAAAGGTGACTAAAATTCGATAACCAGGAACGTCCATCAAATAAAAAAACAAGATTTTCTTACGGTTTTCACAAAGCTACATATCTATTTTATCTTTTTTTTTCTTAAGCAACATATTTTAATAAAAAATGTTTTTAAGGTTACCCATCCCTCAAATAAGGGATCACTGTCAATGATACATAAGAAAAAAATAAGATGGTAAAACTAAAAATGCACTTTAGGTTGATTTTAAGCATAAATTGTTAAATAACAATGGCTCCACTTTTGGAGCCCAATATGACAGGTACTGTGCTAAGGACTTTCCTTGTATTAACTCTGCCTCACAACAGCTCTATAATAGAGGTGCTTTTATAGTTACCAACATTCTACAAATGAGGGGACAAAGGCTCAGAGAGATTAAGAAATTTGCTCATGGACACAGCTGGTAAGCAGCAGAGCAAGGAGGATTCAAACCCAGGCAGTCTGATTCCAGAGCCTAATACTCTTAGACACTCTGCTCCTCTGGGAATGAAAATGTCAGACAATGGGCTATTAGGGGCAGAAAATTCCTACACCAAAGGTGAATGTGATATTTGAAAAGATTTGGATACAAATTATCAAAGTGTGTATATTTTTGGAAGTCTATTATGAGATGGCCATTTGTAAGCTTTAAAGCCCTATATTTAAGAAACAAATGAAAATACCAAATGAACATGTTTCATTTGATGCCATGTAAGTACATTTCTTTTAATTGGAATTTGGTCAGATTTTCTTGTCATGGGAATGGACTATTGATATTCAACTAGCAGAATTTTTTATATGGCATTAGTCATAAAATATTACTTTCTTTGTACACTATGCCTAAACACAGCAATCTCAATGTTGAAAGCTAAACGTATTAATCTGAAGTCTATAGAACCGTAGGAATCTTCTGACAATAATTTTAAAAACTATAATAAAATAAGTATATAAATATTTATAATTGTATAATTTATAATATATATAATTTATATTTTTATATTTATTTTTATAAATTTATAATATATAATGTATTATTTAAAATAAATGCCTATTTTATTTTTATAAAAATAAAATTCTTATTTTATAAAAATAAAATACAAAGCTATAATAAGGATTGCCACAATTAAGGATGCCTTTCCATGTAATGTACACAATGACTAACACTGATATACGATATATAGAAAACTTAAGGGAGTAAATCCTAAGTTCTCATCACAAAGAGAAATTTTTTTTCCTTTTTCCTTTTCTTCTTTATATTGTTTCTACATGAGAAGATGGGTGTTAGCTGAACCTATTATGGTAATCATTTCACAATATATGTAAATCAAGCCATCATGCTGTAATCTTAAACTTATGCAGTGATGTATGTCAATTATTTTCAAGAAAACTGGAAAAAAAAAGATGTCATTTATCTCAGGGCAAGATCATCCATTATTTAACACAGTAAGAAGGAAACTGCAGAAAATCAAGAGACACACATCAAAGGAAGGATTTCGCACTTCCTGTATTTCCTATGAAATGGAGTGTCAAGAAGCTTGACAGATATTTCTTGAACCACTTCTGCCAGAAATGAAATTCTGACCCCCTTAATTGATTTCCCAAAGTCAAAAATTATGGGCCCATGAATATATCCAGTAACAACTCTTACTTCTTTTGGGTCACTGAAGAAGAAATTTCTCTTATTCAATAATTAAAATCATAAAAAGCAAGCAAGCATGGTTCCTAACCTGTGCAGATAGGCAGACATTAAATGTTCTCCTTACTTGATGCAGACAGGCAACCATTCTCTGGAAAGAGGCTCACAAAACTTGACCATGTGTTGCTAAAAACTATACCACAGTCACGGGATATTACTCCCTACAGCTTTCCATAAAAAGGTAAAGCCTTTGTGGCCCAGCGTCAGGGGAGTCTCAGGTCTCAGGTAGGAGATTTTCTTAGCATCAGGCTCATCGGAATTATCCCTGTTACAGGCAGGTACTGCTGTGTAATCAGGGGTATTGGGTATTTGGGTATTATAATCAGGGCAAATTGGGTATTTTGCCATTTAGATCCTACCACTACCAAGAAATGCATTGTTTTGAGGATGCCTGGGTGGCTCAGCTGGTTAAGTGTCTGCCTTTGGCTCAGGTCATGATCCCAGGGTCCTGGAATCAAGTCCTACATCGGGCTCCTTGCTCAGCGGGGAGCCTGCTTCTCCCTGTCTGCTCTGCCTGTCGCTCCCCCTGCTTGTGGTCTCTCTCTGACATGACAAATAAAAAAAATCTTAAAAAAAAAAAAGCATTGTTTTAGGCTGAGAGAACCCTGCAAGCCAAGTGAAGCTAAAAAATAAATGCTTTCAAAATGGTAATTTCAAATGGAGAGAGAAGAGTAATGAGAAAACTGCGAACAGTAGCATAGACATTCCAAACTCAAAAGAAGCATGGCACCAGGGGCGCCTGGGTGGCTCAGTCATTAAGCGTCTGCCTTCGGCTCAGGTCATGATCCCAGGGTCCTGGGATCGAGCCCCGCGTCGGGCTCCCTGCTCAGCGGGAAGCCTGCTTCTCCCTCTCCCACTCCCCCTGCTTGTGTTCCCTCTCTCATTGTGTCTCTCTCTGTCAAATAAATAAATAAAATCTTTAAAAAAAAAAGTATGGCACCAAATTAATATGATCAAAGGAAATGTGCCATAATTACCAGCTTACAAAGTGTATTTTCACTTTTAAAGTATCTGAAAATTACCTCATACTCAATATACCCATATCGCAGTAAGAGGTCAGTAAAGACAGGGTCTAGATTCTTGGGTTAGCAACTACTCAACACTGAGTACAAATACTTACCTACCCCTAAATGCAAAGTGTGGGAAAATAACTATCATAGAAAATTTCACATCACATCAATAACTACTTAACAACAACCCACAGACTATACACCTAGAAACTAAATTTAAAATTAAACCCCCCACATACGAGATATAAATTTATCATTCCTGTAATTTGTGACTCAAAAGCAAAGAAGATATTAGGTTTGACTTTAATGCAATAGCTTAATGTTGAGAATATGGTAATTGGACTTTAGAACAAAATTTTGAAGATGACAACTACATTTCAAACCCAGTGAATGCAAGCAATGAACATCATCTAGATTTGAGCTGTGATGATGGATTTCTAGTTTGGGATATAACTTATTTGGTTTTATTAATAATTATTTCTAGATTTTAAGCAAGATCAAAACTTATATACATTTTGTTGTTATTTAGCCATGATTCTCACTGACAGTTTTTATTAGAGCTTATCCAAATTCCTTGGTTACTTGTCTCATACAAACTGTAAAATATTTGATTTATTCACATATATAAGCATCAAGTTAAAATTCCTTTGCATTTATTTTAAATGTTTTGTTCCATTTTTTACTCAAATATTTGTATGTATTAAAGCTATATGTAAAAGAAATTCAATTTTATTTTTATATTATGGCTTACTTTTTTTTTTTTAAAGATTTTATTTCTTTATTTGAGAGAGAGAATGAGATAGAGAGAAAGCACGAGAAGGGGGAGTCAGAGGGAGAAGCAGACTCCCTGCTGAGCAGAGAGCCTGATGCGGGACTCGATCCCGGGACTCCAGGATCATGACCTGAGCCAAAGGCAGTTGCTTAACCAACTGAGCCACCCAGGCTCCCTATGGCTTACTTTTTAAATCCTCTACATTCACTGAAATAAGGTATTGATATTATATTAATTTTACCAAATATGCATGATCACTTTAGTTCTAGTAAATTTCCTGCTTTTGTTGCCTTCTGTATATAAGTATTTATTGACAATATCACATTTCTTTTTAGCTATGGGGCACTATACTTCTCAAGATTAGTACATTACTGCATATCAGACCTAGGAACTCTTCTCATTAAAATATACTGTATTTATTTGAACAAAATAATGATTATGCAACACACTTTAAAATATTTTTACTACATATAAAAAGTATTTAATTTTTTCCAAAAAATTACTCCATAAAATTGCAATGCATTGTGTATACTTACCTTATCTTATATGCCAGCAAATATGATACTTCCAGAAGAATATCGATATCCATCACATTAAATTGCCCATTAATTTGCCCTTTGTTGGTACTATGTTTGTTGAAATTAATTTCTGAGGTTTTGTTGTATAATTATATAAGCATTGAAAGCTTAGGAATTATACCTAATTTTATGTTGATACATATTTAATTAACATTATAATAAAATTCAGGAAGAATCCAATGTTACACAATATTAGATCTAGCTAGTGGTCTAAGCTGGGACTATAACAGGTATCAAAAAACTTAGCAACCAATTTTAACAATAGTGAAAAATTAAAGGAAATTTGGTCAAATTATTTGATTTTGGTGTATGGTACTTTTGCTGTTAAAACATCAGTACTTTGGGGGCACCTGGGTGGCTCAGTCGTTAAGTGTCTGCCTTTGGCACAGGTCATGATCCCAGGGTCCTGGGATCGAGCCCCGCCTGGGGGCTCCCCGCTCCGCAAGAAGCCTGCTTCTCCCTCTCCCACTCCCCCTGCTTGTGTTCCCTCTCTCACTGTGTCTCTTTCTGTCAAATAAATAAATAAAATCTTAAAAAAAATAAAAAACATCAGTACTTTGACAAAAACTGTGAGGATGGAAGGATAGCTTTTGTAACTAAAGATGTCAGATTGAGGAATTAATGTGGTCAGAATTTTAGACAGCATCTCCGATTCCCTCATCTTACAGAAGAGAAAAAAAAGATATGGAAGCTGAACTAGGAGTTCTGGTGTCCTTTGCCACTGTAATTTTTGGTTCTGAAAAATACAGTTTGCACCAGACACAAAAATACTTATAAAACAATGAGCATCAAGTTTGGCTAAGTGTCTCATTTTCTTCTTTGGTCAAAGTGAAAAGTGGTACTCCAAGGATAGAAATCACAAAAATGTTTGCCCAGTAAAGGTGGTATGCATCAATTTAATTAGAAACTAATTTGGAAAACAATATTTTCTCATTAGCAAATTTCTATAGGTGGACCTTATGATGACATTTCTGCAGAACACAAGATACATCATTTATATAGGGTATATGTTCTATAGGGATATGCTAATTTTTAGCTGGTAAAAATAATTTAGAGGGATATAAAATCTTTGCCCAAGTAAACAAGAAAATCTGTGGCATTCCTTATGTCATTACTTTTTAAAGATACTTCAGCCTATAAGACCTTTTTAAAACACCTAAGTTATAAAAAATTAATACTATAAAAACTAGCTATTTATTTCACTCTTCTACTATTACAAATCAATCCTTTGCTAAAGATTAATCCATTACAGCTCAAAATACACTACTACACCATATGTATAGTCTTCATCATGTCATTAATCAATAAGTATAATAATTATTCTAGTATTTTTAAATTAATTCCATAATTTATTTAAAAGCCACTTTTCTAAATGAACTGTGTTCATTTTGCTACATTCTAAATGAAATGTGTAGCAATCCAAAGTAACCAACAACCAAATCAACCTCGTCATTGTCTCATTATTTTTAACATGTAATCATGACAGCCTAATATACGCAATTATTTTCTCATTAGGAAGGTCTATATGTTAACTATCACCAAAGTACATCAGTTCCGTCAAGCAGGTTTTTTTGGTGTGTGAGAAACAACAAAATTGGCTTTTCAAAAAAAACCAAATATTGCCATTAAGGCTTCAAATATATGAGGTAAAAAAAAAATGGAAGCTATATACAAAACATCATATTATAAACTAACTAAATTCGCAATTTCCATTTAAATGGCAGGCAAGAGATTTTCTATGGCAAAATTACCGTAATTATTCTAAGTTAAACAAAAATTCCTAATACTAATGGTTAAGTTATTCTACCACATTTCTGCTTAAAGGTATACTTGTAGGGCTAGTTTTGTTCTGTTTTCAAGTAGGCTCCACGCCCAGCATGGAGCCCAACATGGGGCTTGAACTCATGATCCTGAGGATCAAGACCTGAGATCAACAGTCAGATGCTTAACCAACTGAGCCATCCAGGCGCCCTATAGGACTAGTTTTAAGTGACATAGAGCCATTGGTTTTTCTGTCTGCCTTTTAATGTGATCCACTGATAGATTTAAATCATAAAGGAAGTTAACAACCCCTTAATTTATAATGAGTTTCAAGTTTATTTTACAGCACTTTTATTGAGACATCATGTAACTACTGACCAGGACTGTTTACAAATGTAATGCTTGGCCTTTGAGACAATTAAAAACTTTTAAGTACTAAATTTTACATCATGATTTGTTTAACTTAAGAAGTATTATGATGGTGAAAACTAACAGAAGAAAATCTGAAGCAAAAATAAAATGATTTCCACAAAAACTATATATTCCTCCCTTGTATCAAAGGGAGAGAGGGAAGTAGAAAGGAAAAAAGAAGAAAAGGAGAGGGGGGGAAAAGAGAAGAGGAAGAAAAATGGCAAGACAGGCAAGAAAAATACTTCTTTTTTTTTCCTGTTTGCAAAAAGGAGGGAAACTCTGAGGTCTCAGCAAATAATGTAATCAACAGAGTCAGTTTATATTAAGGCATCTTCTTTACATATTATTGAATCCCATCATGCCTTTCATATTGCCAGCAGCACCCTGTTGAAACTGCCTCATCATTGACTGAAGTCCTGCCATTCCACCTAGAGTAAAAATAAAGTAAAATCAGATCATTATTAAGTGGAACTTGAAACATATATTACTCTTGCCAAATAAATACTTTAACTTCTAAAAAATTTACTGGGATCTGACTACAATTTGGTCATCAGCCTTAAAGAACATACCAATTAAAACACTGTATTATCACCAGTATCCTGTATAAAACAGAAAAAAAATAACCTACCTCATCAAGTTAGAAGGAATAAATAAGGTAATATATGAAAAGATCTTAGAACGGTACCTGTCACACAGCAGGGAGTCAATAAATCTAAACAAAAGAATTTTTTCTGGTAAGTCCAAGAGAGTCTTGTTGTAAATAGTAACCAATTCTGGGGAGTGGAGGAGTTGTTTCATAGGACTTACGGGAAGAAAAGAATTCACCATTTATTAAACATCTATATGCCCAGAGCTGATAAATGCTTTCATATATATTAGCTCACTTAATTGTCACAATATCCTGATGAGATATTATCTGTGATTTTCAGATAATTTAAGGAACTCTTCATAGGTCACATAGCAAAAGTATAACTGGGTTTCAAAATCCTTATATAATTTCAAGTCTCATCATTGAAAATACGCAGATTCCAAACTAGGGCAAAAGATCACTGGAACAAACATTAACAGAAGATGAAGTATCTTGTTCAAAAATTACACAGATGGCAGCAGAAAAGGGAATAAAATCTCAATTATATAGCACTATTACAACCATTCAACAGAATTCAGATGGCCATTTCCCTCAAATCATACATCTTTTGAACAGATGTTCATAATATTACAACAGAAGGCTTACTTTTTTTTTTTAAGATTTTATCCAGTCACTTGACAGAGAGAGACACAGCGAGAGAGGGAACACAAGCAGGGGGAGTGGGAGAGGGAGAAGCAGGCCTCCCACTGAGCAGGGAGCCCGATGTGGGGCTCGATCCCAGGACCCTGGGACCATCACCCGAGCCGAAGGCAGACGCCCAATGACTGAGCCACCCAGGCGCCCCACAACAGAAGGCTTATTAAAACTCAACCTTTATAAATTAAACTGTGTATTATAAACTGGCAACAACTTTGTATTTACCCATGTGATGAAGAACTCTTGGATCCATCATTTTGGCCATTTGTTGATTCAGTTTTGCCATCTGCGACTGACTCACATTCTTAGACATGTCACCACCTGAAAAAAAAAAGGTTTTGAGTCAATGTAGAATGCAATATAATCAGGGTATCATAGAAAGTTTAATGAATTGAGTAAAATTTTTAAAAATCACCCATAACCTTACCACCCTAACACATTATTTCTATTTGTACATATTCCCTTCTAATCGTTATCTCAATTACATACATATTTTTGAGATAGTGAAATTCTGTATTAAGGGGCATTTAAGGGATTTTTTTAAGGGCTATGATTTTTGTTAATACAAAACTGTAACCAGTGATTATTAATAGTAAGCTGTAACAACAATTGTTTTAAAAGTCATACAGGAAAATGCTGAACAAAAACCTGACTTTATAGGTAAGGGTTCATAGGGAAAGAGCCTGGGCTGCTGGTAAATTAATATGAAAGAATAAGACTGAGAGAACATGAAGATTTGCATATATCTAAGAAGCTGTTAAAAATAATGAAAAGCTTCAGAGAATGGAAAGACAAATAATGCAATTCCATTTACCAATGAATTTCCACACACTTAACTGAAACTCCACAGTAAAAAAGGAAGCCAATAAAAGTGATGCATTCTGAGGCAGACCAGATAAGAGCATCCTTTAGAGAAAAGCTGCTGTGGAAGCAGAACAGATCATCAATGCAACAACAATAAGTAAGTAGAGTTGCTTCAGGCAAAATTATTTCAAAGGAACATTAATTCTGGTACTTCTCAAAAGCATTATGAAAATGAACTTCAAAGCTGGCTAATCTGAATAAAAAATATGCATTAAGAAATATGAATAAAAGATATGTTTTTAGAAACATAGGATAAAATCTGTGAAAAATTTTTCATGATAAATACATCTGTGTAAGATGTGAATTCTGTCTGTTGGTAAAGTGTCACAAGTATTGTTTCTGAGGACTTAAAACTCCTAAAAAATATTGAGTTTGGTGTGACAAGAATGTGTGCCACATCCACTGCCCATTTCATCTTGATTGTACCTTTATTGAGCAATCAATCAATGCTTAGATAAATGGATCTACAGTAGTTCTATCAAGAATAGTCAGCTCTCTCTAAAATAAATAAATAAATCTTAAAAAAAAAAAAAAAGGCCTTAAAAAAGTGGCGCCAGGGTGGCACAACTGGTTATGCATCCAACTTGGTTTCAGCTCAGGTCATGATCTCAAGGCCATGAGACTGAGCCCCATGTTGGGTTCCCCCCCGCCCCGCCCCCGCTCAGCTCAGCGTCGAGTCGGCTTGAGATTCTCTCTTCCTTTCCCTCTGCCCCTCCCACTTGTGCTCTCTTTCTCTCTCTCTTTTTTAAATATTTTATTTATTTGAGAGAGAGCAAGAGAGAGGGAGAGAGAGAGAAAGCATGAGCAGGGGGAGAGGTGGGTGGAGAAGGAGAAGCAGACTCCCTGCTGAGCAGGGAGCGGATGTGGGGCTTGATCCCAGGGTCCTGGGACCAGGACCTGAGCCAAAGGCAGACACTTAACCAAATGAGCCACCCAGGTGCCCCTCTCTTTCTCTCTCTAAAATAAATAAATAAATTACAAAAAAAAATAGGGTTATTCGGGAAAGATGTTAAACTGACATGTGTTTAATAATCACTATCTGAAATAGCATGTGATGTGAAGAATTATAACCAATCTTAAACATGTTTGTCTAACTTTTCTCCCTGTCACAAAAAAGAAAATAGCATAGGGTCGCCTGGGTGGCTCAACTGGTTAAGCCACAGACTCTTGATTTCAGCTCAGGTCGATTTCAGGGTCATGAGATTGAGCCCCACATCAGGCAGTCACTTGAGATTGTCTCTTTCCCTCTGCTCCTCCCCCCACTCACATGCTCGCATGCTCCCGCGTTCTCGCAAATAAAGAAATAAATAAATAATAAAATCTTAAGAAAAAGAAAATAGCATATAACAAGCAAAGAAAATACAAAAAATGTCAAAGACAAAAGGGATAAAAATTATATCAATACTTATCCTTTTTAGAAAGCTATTCAGTAGTATTGCTTCATCTTTGGAGATTATCTAATCAGTGTATTTTGAAATAATAAATTCACTTTAACAGTGTGTATAATACAGAAAAAAATTTAAGAGAGGGTTAAGACAACTGTGAAAAGTAAACTTATCTTTTTACCTTACACAATACACAGCAAAATAAGTTTCGGATGGGATAAAAAGTTAAAAACCTAAAAAATAAAACCAAAACAAGTAGAAAATGTAGGTGGGTACTGTGGAATCAGCATGGGGAAGGCTTTTCTGAGCATAATAGAAATCAAGAAAATGATAATTAGGCGTGGCTACATTAAAAATGAAAGCTTCCATTCACTAAAAAATACAACTAAAAATAAAAGGCAAATGAAAACTGGGTAAAATATTTGCACACATAAACCAAGGATTTTAAAGTGTTACTACAAAGCAAAAGGGGTAGAAAATGAGACAAATAAACAAGGAACCTAAGGGGTGACTCACAAAGGAAATCCAAACTAAAAATGTATGAAGAGATGTTAAACTTGAGTAGTAATCTAAAAAACACCTCCTGAAAGAAACATTTGATAATTAAATTGGAAATCTTTTATTTTTTATTTATTTATTTATTTTTAGATTTTATTTATTTATTTGACAGAGAGAGAGAGATGGAGCGAGAGCAGGAACACAAGCAGGGTGAGTGGGAGAGGGAGAAGCAGGCTTCCTGCCAAGCAGAGAGCCCAATGAGTGGGGCTCAATCCCAGGACCCTGGGATCATGACCTGAGCCAAAGGCAGATGCTTAACGACTGAGCCACCCAGGCGCCCCAGAAATCTTAAATTATTACAAAATTTATTCAGCGAGTACTATGTATCTGATCAAAGCAGACAAAATCCCTGGCTTCCCAGAAGACTGCACAGGAACTGATGTAAGAACTGATACTGATACAGAAGCAGATGAATCAGCCTAAATATCCATTGCACAAAACAAAGATGCAAGCATAACTGGAAGAGTATTCAGTGCTTAAAAGCTGTATTTTGAAGAATATTTGGCAACATAGAAAAATAGTCATGATGTTTCAGAAGAAAGCACTAGTTATAGTCCTATTTGCAGTAGGACCCATAGGATTCTCTGGGGAGAAATGGTAATGGGTGTTTTAAGTTTTTTCCATATACTTTCTTATTCTAAATTTTCTTTAATATGCATTACATCTTCATAAAAATAAAGTCATTATGTTTGTTTTTAATTAGTGTTCATTACCCTGAATCTGAAAACAGAGAAATCACAGATCACATTCAAGAAGTACTTACAACAGAACATGAAATTCAGCAATGAGTTTCCCAATACTGGCAGTACTCCCTGGCTTTAATTTCAGTTTTTCAACTTCTTTCTTTACTTTCACTATGTTAACTAATGAGGAGTCTGTTACTTTTCTTACCTTTGAAAAGTCCTTTGATACCTCCCATCTTTTTTACCATCTGTGCAAATTTGGTATATTGTGTCAAAAGTTCTTGAACATCTCTTGTTGACACACCTGATCCTCTTGCTACTCTTTGGATTCTTCCAGGTTGCTTACTAAAAACCTTGGCACCATCAGTACTGTCAAGTTCTGTAGACAAGGATTAATTACTTTCATTTACATACAACTAACATTATCAAAAGTTATGTACAAATACCATACACACACACAAATAAAATGGTGAAACCACCACCTGATTTAACAAATGTTATCACCTGCCATGTTTGCATCTGATTTTTAAACATTAAACATGAAATATATTCAAAAGAACATCTATAATATTTGTAAGCTATAAAAACAATAAAAAAATACACATGTACTCACCCCACAGTTTAAGTAAAATAGAACATTCTGAAAACCTTTAAAACCCATGTCCACCTTTTCCATATCTCATATCCAACTGCTCCTCAGAGCATATACTAAAAGTATAAGGTATATTTCAAAAAAGAAAAGTGCTCACTTTAGCTCTAAATAACTATTAACATTTAAATCATAAATTTAGGCATCTAAGCAACAGAAGTAGGTAGGTTCTATCTATCATCAACGGAATAATGGTAATATTTTCCATATAATTACTACTAGTATTTTAATCCTTTCTGTGACAAAAAGAGTGAGTTAATTTCCTCCAGTGTCTTTATAACTCTTAGAATATGAGGTGCATTTCTTCTGGCTTTCGCTGCATACAATCTCAGGAATGCAATGGACTTTAGTCAAAATTTCTATTACGACGAACCATGAGAGATGATGGACTCTGAAAAACAAACTGAGGGTGCTAGAGGGGAGGAGGGTGGGGGGATGGGTTAGCCTGGTGATGGGTATTAAAGAGGGCACGTTCTGCATGGAACACTGGGTGTTATGCACAAACAATGAATCATGGAACACTACATCAAAAACTAATGATGTAATGTATGGTGATTAACATAAAAATAAAAAAATTTTTTTTTTAATTTCTATTACAACTGTATTCTCTCTACAACATCCCCCAATAAATGGTCATCTAGCCTGTCTTAATATTCCCAGATGACCCACTATCTAATATCTAAAATATAGTAATCTATGCTCTTCTATCATACCTGAAATTATGGAAGATCTTTTCACATGTTAAAATAAAATAAATTTTCCTGGCACCTCTTCCTATTTGCATACTTGTCTCCTTGCCAGGCACAAAGAATAAGGCTTTCAAATATTTGAGAGCTACCAAGTCTCTGGTGAATCTCCTCTAGGTTACAAATATCCAAATCTTTTGACTGTTCCTCTTATAACATGGTTTAGAACTCCATTTATTTTTTTTTAGAGATTTTATTTTTATTTATTTGACAGAGAGAGACAGAGAGAGAGAGAGAGAGCACAAGCAAGGGGGAGCAGCAGAGGGAGAGGGAGAAGCAGGCTCCTCATCGAGCAGGGAGTCCAACGCGGGGTTCGATCCCAGGACCCTAGGATCATGACCTGAGCCGAAGGGAGATGCTTAACTGACTAAGCCACCCAGGTGCTTCTAGAACTCCATTTATTATCCTGATTTCCTAATATTTTCTAATTTGTCTACGCCTTCTAAGCATATCATCCAGAAGTGAACTGAAATCCAATACAATGTAAATAAGGAGCATATTATCTCATAATAAACTTACAGTCATTAAAACCTAAATCCATTTCATAAATGCAGCTTTTAAGCCACATCTTCACCATAAAATATTTAGGAAATATGTATTCTAAGACCTAAAGTGGAGTGAAGTGAAAGAAGACAGGCTAATAACAGCACATCACGGTAAGCAATATGACAGAATTAAACAAATGCCAGAAGGGGACATAATTTAAAGAACAAAGAAGTCAGGAAAGGCTCCATACTGATGGTTGTTCTTTAACTGAGTAGTCCTAAAGGACAAATATGAGTTAAGTAAACAAGAGAAAGAAGCAAGGGACATTCTACAAAGCAGAACATGGATGTTTGGAATAAAAACAGTTTTGGGCGCCTGGGTGGCTCAGTCATTAAGCGTCTGCCTTCAGCTCAGGTCATGGTCTCAGGATCCTGGGATCGAATCCCACATCGAGCTCCCTGCTGAGCGGGAAGCCTGCTTCTCCTTCTCCCACTCCCCCTGCTTGTGTTCCCTCTCTCACTGTGTCTCTCTCTGTCAAATAAATAAAATATTTAAAAAAATAGAATAAAAACAGTTTTGTGTAGAAGAAAACAAGCTTGATAAAAGCTGAGATTTTAAGAAGTTGCAAAAGTAGGTAAGGACAAGATTATAACAGAATTTGTATGCCAGGCTTAGGAGTTTGAAATTCATTATGACAACAATAAAGAACGATTGAAAGAGTCTGACCCCAGAATTTTTTTTAAAGATTTTATTTATTTATTTATTTATTTATTTATTTGAGAGAGAGACAGAGCACACACGAGCTCCCGAGCAGGAGGAAGGGCAGAGGGAAAGAGGGAGAGAGGGAATCTCAAGCAAGCTACACACCCAGCAGAGAGCCAGACATGGGGCTCGATCTCATGACCCCGAGATCATGATCTGAGCCAAAACCAAGAGTCAGACGCTCAACCAAGTGAGCTACCCAGGCACCCCTGATCCCAGAATTTTTTATGTTTAGAAAGACCATTCTTGTGGCAGTAAGGAAGACAAATTAGAAAGAGAAGTGAAAAAACTGAAAGGGAAATGTTAGGAAGCTACTATATAACAATCTAGGTAAGAAATAATGAGTGTATGAACTAATGTAGGGGACTCAGAGACAAAGGGAAGAGGGAAGATATGAGAATTACTTAGGAAGTGGAACTCACTAAACCTAAGGTAATGTTAAGGTTCCTATATTCCACTAGAAGTGGTAAAAAACTAATTGAAATAAACTGCGATAAGTTTAAATGTATATGCATATTGTAATACCACACAGTTCAATATGTATGCATATTGTAATACCTAAAGCAACCATTAAGAAAATTATTTTTTAAAATACACTCAGAAAAATTATAGGTACTAAATAACCTATAAATAATAATTAATCTATAATAATTATAGAATACTAAATAACATTCAAGTAGCTCACAGGAAAGTTGAAAAGAAAAATCAGAACAAAAATCGCAGGGAACAAATAGAACAAAAAATAAAATGGCAGAACTAAATCCTAATATATCAATAATATATCCGCTAAAAGAGAGTATATGAGAATGTGTTAAGAGAAAAAAAAATAACCCAATTACATGCTGTTGACATAAAACTCACTTTGAATATAATGATATAGGCAGGTTAAAAGTAAAAAGATAGAAAAAGATAAACAATGCAAACAACGGATTAAAAGAAAGCTACATTAATATTAGACAAAACAGACCAGGGACAAAGGAGGACATTACATACATAATGACAAAAAGGTCAATTCACCAAGAAGACCTAACAATCCTAAATGCGTACTGTACCCAACAAAAGAGCTTACCTGACATAAAACTTACAGAACTAAGAGGAGAAAAGTTAGGCACTTTCAATACCTTCATCTCCATAATCAAAAGAACCACTAGACAGAAAATCAGCAAGGATATAAATCTAGGTTGACCCCAGTTTCTAGCTTGGGTGACTGAGTAGATAAATTATCTATCAGATAGATGGAAGTGTCACTCATCAAGGGAGAAAACTACATTTTGGATCCGTGACTCAGAAAACTTTCAAACCTGTAAATAGAGATGTCTGCCCACCATTTAGTGAGCATCTAGAAAAGAGGTGGTCCAGCTCTTGAGCCAGAAAGCCTGAGTTTGACGCCCAGTCTCTCCATTCTGTAGCTAGCATCCTTGGGCAAATTACTCAACTTTCCTGTATCTCGGTTTCCTAATCTGCAAAAGCCAGATAATAATGGATTTTAACCCCAGAACTGTCCCTTGAGAGTTACCATGATGATTAGATGGGTTAATATATATAAAGTACTCAGGACAGAGTAAATACGCTAGATATGGCTGCAATTATTAATTCCACATACAAAACTTTTTGTGGTGTTGAAGATACAGAGATGAAAAAGACACAATCTTATTTGGGTTACTATGAAAGCCTAGAGCTCAGGAAAGAGGTAGAGATTACAAAAAATAATCGGTCAAGCAGTAGAGAAAGCACAGAAGTGGATGAATTACTCAAAGAAAATGAGCAGAATGAGAGGAAACATTGGCTGAGGACAGAACCTGTAGTATATAGTCACTTTAGGGGCAGGGTGAAAAAGTGACTGAGTTAACAAGAAAGACAAGGGTAAAATTGGGGAGATGGTATAACAGAAGCCAAGAAAAAAGGTGATTAACAACAGCCAATGTTGTAAAGGTAAAGAAAAAGACTGAAAAAAATCCACTAGAACAGCCCAGTACATTACTGGAAATCTTTGTATGATCTATTTCCACGTAGTGGTGGGGACAGAAGTCAGATTTCAGTAGTTTGAGAAAAATACAAACTGTTCTTTCAAGAAGTTTGACTGAAAAGAGAAAAAGAGAGTAAAAAAGCATGAGGGAGAAGTACAGCCCAGAAAATGTGAAATTAAGAGCGTTTATATGCTGATGGGGAAAAAAAGTCAGTAGGTAAGAAGAGACTGGAGATACAGGAAAGTATTTTATTGAGGGTATATTTTCCCTCTTCTTCTGCTTACCCCTCCCCCACTTGTGCACACACACACTCTCTCTCCCCCCACCAAAAAAAGACTGAAACCTTGAGAGTTTCAGTGCAAAATCAGTTTGTAAACATTGCTTAAAACTATCTCTCTTACAGATTTCCAATTCATGTTAGCATATGAGAGTTCTGAGGAAACTTACAATAAATAAACTTAATAGTTTTTTTAACCCAGAATTCCCCCAAATTTATTTGACTACAGAACTCTCAAGTGATTTCTATCATCATCATGAAAAACAAGTGTTCTTTGGAGAACACTGGAGAGTGTTTGGAGAAACACTGTACTAGACATTTCTATGATGAAATCAATCCAGTAGTCATAACCCTTTGAGTAAGAGCTTTCAAACAGCTACAAATCTACCTAACAATAATCTTCCATTCTAAATTTTTTGCCCATCTTGTCCACAAGAACACAGTGAAACTATCCACTTGCAAATATTCAGAACATTGTCCTCTAGATCAAGTAATCTCCCATCTTACCTTGGTCATTCATACTATCCATTATCGTCATTAATTTCTTTAGCCTTGCCATTGACTCCTGTTCATTTCCTTTGCTCATAAAGTCTGTTCCAAAACCAGGGATCATCCCCTAAAACAAATATATTTAAACATAAAATCAATAACAGCTTGAGATTAAATTGTTCAGAATGTTCACATTTAACTACTGGCTTTAATTTTGACACAAAGGTTTTAAAATTTTTTTTTACCCAAACAGCAAAAATAATGAAAGCAAATGCATCTATTCTTAAAAATTTTAATGAAAAACAGAAGAAGATAGAAAAAAAACTTTTCAGGATAACTAACCAAGATCTGACTGAAGGGGCCCATTTTCATGATATTTTGAAATTGTTCATACATGTCTCGCAACGTAAACTGACCTGAAATACAATATAAATGGTTCAGATATATTAGAGAACGTACATTTCCATTCAGTAAAATTAATCTTTTCCTTAGTCATGGGTTCATCTTGAAGCACACTCGCAAAACATCTAATCAATAAACATTCCTAAGTAGTTACTATGGCAAGATCATAGGATGAATGCGGTGGAGAATATAGAGATACACAGACAGATTCTATCCTAGAGAAGCTTACATTCCCTCAGAGAAGATGGACAAAAACAAATAGACAAAAAACTTGAAAACAAGGCAGACAAACTCTACCCACTAGGATGACTAAAAAAGCCTGACAACACTGAAAGTTAAAGAAGATGTGGAGTAAGCAGAACTCTCATATATTGCTGGTGAGAATGAAAAATGGCAAAAACACTTTAGAAGATTATTTGGCGTTTCCTAAACAACTTGGCTGTCCATGGACATGAAAACAATAGACTATGGATGAAATACTACTCAGCAATAAAAGAACAAGCTACAGGTACATGCAACTAGATGGATGAATGTCAAAAATTTATGCTGAATCAAAGAAAGTAGGTAGGGGGGAGGACATAACTCCAGGATTTCTACAATATGATGTAGTTACTGGTAAGGAGAATGAGCAAACTTTCTAGTTAATGGGAATGTTGTTTCCTGATGGATATGGGTTATTGTGCATTTGTCAAAATTGATGGAATTATATCCTTAGGAACCAAGCATCTCCTCATATGTAAGTTAACTTCAATTAACAACAACAATAACCCAGAGTATTTTCTATTTATGTCCTAAATATATAACTGGAAAAGGTATTTGGGTTTAGTCATTCTGAATTTAAGTGGCAGAGTACAATATTTTATTTATTTATTTTTTAAGATTTTATTTATTTATTTGACAGTGACACAGTAAGAGAGGGGGAGCAGGGGGAGTGGGAGAGGGAGAAGCAGCCTTCCCGCCAAGCAGGGAGCCAGATGCAGGGCTCATGACCTGAGTCAAAGGCAGACGCTTAACGACTGAGCCACCCAGGCGCCCCTTAAGTGGCAGTACAATATTTTAAAGGAAATGTTAGAGCAGGTAGCTAGAAATGCAAAATTAAACAATGGTAGAAAAAGTTAAGGCTGAAATACATATTTGGCCATTATACAGAAGTGACCACTGAAGCCATGATAGTATAAGAAATCCACTGTCATGGAACCCAAGTGAAGAGTTTGAAAACAAAAGAAAGGTAACACATACCGGGAACCAAGGAAAAGAAGAAAGGTTACACTTTTGCCCTTGGTGACCTCAGAAATGAGTAGAATGCTAAGAGCAGAAGCAAAATGCAGACATAAGGAGAGACCGAAGAGTCAAAAAGTAGACCTACTAGGGATACAGTTTAGTGTGGTGGTGAAAGCAGTGGTAGGGCTGTTCAGTGTAGAGGAAGGTGGGGAAAAGAACCCGGCAATGAGGGATAGAATCATTCATTCAACAAATATTTATTAAAGATCTACTAAGTGCCACAAATTGTGCTAGGTACTGTAAACGTAAAAGGTGAGGAACACAGCTATGAAACTTACCGACACCTTCAGCAGGGAAGACAGATATCGAATAACTGTGATGAGTAATACAAAAAGTACAGGGTGCAGTGGAAACATAAAGCATAGAGTTCTAACTCAGTCCAGGGATCAGGTAAAATGTCCCTGAAGTAGGAGAGACTGAAGTATGAGTAGGAGTTAGCCAGTATGGCTGGGGAGAGGAGGGTGGAAGTAGGAAGGAGAGAGGACACCTGGGAGAGGAGGGAGGAAGTAGGAAGGAGAGAGGACACCTGTCTAACAGGCAAAGGCACATTGGTGACAGACAGTAATGTACCTTTGAGAAGCTGAGTGAAATTCAGCATGACTGGCACATGGAACGTTAAGAACAGCATCAAAAATGATATGGAAGACGTGGGCCAGATGGTAGTCATTTTTTTTTTTTTTAAGACTTTAATCTCTACACCCAACATGGGCCCTGAACTCACAACTCTGAGATCAAGAGTCGAATGCTCCTCCGACTGAGCCAGCCAGGTGCCCCAATGATAGAGTCTTTTAAAAACATTGTAAGGGCAACGGGAAGCCACTGAAAGATTTTAAGAAAGGCAGTAATTGGATCAGACTTGCATTTTTCAAAGATCATTTGGCTACAGTATAAAAAATAGATCCAAAGGGAAGAGTCCAAGAAACAGGAAGATTGTTAAAATTAGAATAAACAATCTAGGCAAGAGATAAACTTGCATAATTGCAGGAGCTGAGGAAAAGGGAATGGAATGAAGATATTTAGGAGGCAGAATTACTAGGACAAGCTGACTGATGGGAAAAGGAAAGGGCAGAGCGAGGAAGAAATAAGAGTCCGTGACAACACCCAAGTTTCTGCCTCTGGCAATAAGACTAATTAGCATTCATCGATGATAACAATAGGGTGAGACATTAGGATGGGAAGATACGAATATGCTGAATTTGAAGTATTGATGGACCATCCAAGAATGGTCTAGTAAGCCTATCGGTCTGAAGCTCCAAAGAAAATGGGGCCTAGCATTGATCCCTGAAGAACATCAACATTTAAGAGAGGGATAAAGGCATTGGTAACTGACAAGATAAGTGAGAAAAAGCAAAGAGGCAGGATAGTACGTGACCATGGAAACTGACAGTAAGACCACTTGGAGAAAACTGGAAATGGTCAATAATAATATATGTTGAAACTTCTGATTTTATACACGTATCAGCTGATTTAATCTTCACAACTCTACAAAGAAGAGATTTAGTATTACCTATTTTTTACAGATAAGGAAATTAAGGTTAATTAATCTGAAAAAGTTACACAGCTAAAAATAGATCAGATATAAATTCAGATATGATAGATTTAAGAACCTGAGCTCTTATTCACAATCTATATTCTCTACAGGAGTGATCTTTAATGTGTTATGAAAAAATGTGTGCTTAATCTCATTCTTCTAAATTTCTTTATATTTTATTATATATATAATATATACACACACACATAATTTATAAGTAAACAGATTAGAGTGTTCCAACTTACATTTAACCTGTTCTACTTCAAGAAACCCAATGAAAACCTCAATTTTAACCTTAAGGCAATTTGATTACAAGGAAGAAAACAAAAACACTCAATTATACAACTGTTCACATATCTGAGATTTAAAATGATTTGCGCATAAATCGTGTAGGAAATAAACATTTGACGAATTGAACTTTAATAACAGATTTATCATTTCAAACAAATTAACAGTAACTTTATCAAAAAGAAACCATGGGAAGACATCTGAAAGCAAATGTTTTGCTTCTCATATACCATGTTTCAACTTCTCTATAAGTGCTTCATTGTCATCCAACTTCAATTCATTGACTTTATCTATCAGTCCTTCAATGTCGCCCATGCCTACAAGACCCCCCCAAAAAAAAAAGAAAAATTAACAATAGTATATGCTGCTTTACATTATACAAAATACATGCACAGAGATAATACTCCTGTGGGATCACAGGTAAGATATTCCATTCCTACTATACTTTTCAGGTGAGAAAACCGAAACTCGAGATGTTAAGTGACAAAGCAGGGACTCCAGCCCAGGGTTTTATTCCCAATTCCATGCTCTCTAATTCTATTACCTGGTACAAAAAGTTTTACTGCCATTCCCCCTGCTATTACCACAACTACATATTTTTGTATTGTGCTCTAAAACTTTTCCAAAGAACTTTCCATCTAATAGCTCATTCTACCACTCTAACCACAAGAAGCAGAAAAACCATCATCCTTATTTTTTACAGGTGAGGAAGATAAATCATAAAAGGTAATGATTTTCCTGAACTAGTCAATGAGAGGGCGAGATTAAAGTCCTAATCTGTTTTAAATATCCCTGCTGTTTTCTTGGAGATTTTTCTATATCCCCACCACTGCACATACCAAGAAGCTTGCTGATGAAAGGCTGTGTTTTGAAAGGTTCAAAGTCATCTATGTGTTCCCCTGTACCAATGAAAATAATTGGACTTTTTGTGGCAGCAACTCTGCAAAGAAAAAGATAACATGAAATAATCTCAAAAAGGCAAACAAATTTCAAAGCAGATTTCAAAGTAATTAGACAAAGGTACATAGTTCCAAGTTTCTTTTCACTTGTTAAAACAGAACTATTATCAGAAAGATTCCAAAATTCTGTTTCTGTTTAAACTTCTTTTATAGACCATATTAGGTCCAATACTGGAATTTATCTTTTTTTTTTAAATTGGAGTATATATTGGAATATATTTTCAATGATCAATAAGAAAGCCATAAATACACAGACACACAGACACACACACACACACACACACACACACAAACACATCATATAAGCCCAAGACGTAGGACAATAGCATCAATGACACTTACGCACTGAGTGCACCACCTCCTTTTGCGTGGCCATCAAGTTTTGTCACTATGACAGAGGCTACATCTACTTTATCCTTAAAAGCCTTTGCCTGGGCTTCACAAGCCTGCCCAATGGAGGCATCCATCACATAAACAATGTTATCGGGTTGCTAGAAAATTTAAATAAGAAAGATACATATTTTTACTGCTCTTAAGCAAATTTCATCATTAGAAGCTATAGAAAAATATTTATTATAAGTAATTATTCATAAAATCAATAAATATTTATTGAGGGAGTACTATGAATTAGGCACCATTTAGGTCCTGAGACAAGGAGATAAACAAGAAAATCCTTGTCCTTGTGAGACTTATATTCTAGTCAGAAGAGACAGATAATAAATGGGCAAGTAAACATTTCAGATGTACAATTAAAATGGGATAGAGAATATCAGTTTTGAGGTGTGGGAGACTTCTTTAGATAGGGCGACCACATGAGGTCTTTCCAGAGATAACATTTGAGATGAGGCCTGAATAAAGAGGAAAAAAGTTATCCAAAGATCTGGAGGAATCACATTCCAGGCAAAGGGAATACTAAAAGTAAGTCAGAGGGAAAAAGTTGAAAATTGTGCACTAAAACCAAAATGAGTAAAACAGTTGAGGTTTTTCCCTTAGTTCTGCTCAACTAGGTCAAAATAATGTCATGGCTAAAAAGAAACTTAGTAGCATTAACCATTAGCTAAAGAATTACTGCCAACTCCTCAATGGCAAAACATGGGCTCATGGGCAAAATACATTCTATAGATTATCTAGAAACTGCTTCTCTTCTCTAAATCATTTCCATCACAGTTTTAAAGAGACTAAATGATCATTAATATTTTTAAATGCTTCATTTTGAAAATCCTTCAAAATTTGTCTAAATTAAATGTCCCAATTTAATGTAAATAATTTACAGAAAGAAAATTCAGTAGAGGGGCACCTGGGTGGCTCAGTCAGTTAAGCATCTACCTTCGGCTCAGGTCGTGTTCCCAGGGTCCTGGGACTGGGCCCGAGTCAGGCTCCTTGCTCAGCTGGGAGTCTGCTTCTCCCTCTCCTTCTGCCCCTCCCCCTGCTCCTTCTCTCTCTCTCTCTCTCTCTCTCATTTCCTCTCTCTCTCAAATAAATAAAAAAAAAAATCTTAAAAAAAAAAAAGAGATCGTCCTAGTAACAGAGGCTGAATAAAGCATTTTAAAGAAATCAATAGATATTAAAAGTTAATTCTAAATTTTTATTTCTTGTTTTTTCTTATATATACAATAAGATGATTGAGAAAGGAAAATTTTTTTGATACTTACTCATGAAAATTTCATATCTAGTGTAGAGAAGATTAAGTCCTTACCAGACAAGATATACATACCGAAAATAGAAATAAATTACTTGGAATCTACCATACAGACAAAAAATAATTTATATGGATCTTAAACTCAATCAGGGGTTGTAATTAAATTAACCAAAATCCTTACAATGTTATTAAATTGAAAGTTACTTACTATAGCATTAGCAACTTGAAGCATTTCTTCAAACAAAGAGTCTTCCTGTTTATGGCGGCCACTTGTATCAACAATAATAATTTCAAAATTTTCATTTTTGAATTTCTCCACTCCTTCAGAGGCAATGATAACAGGATCCATTTCTGTATAGCTATTTAACAAGGAACAAATGATTTAATAACAACTGCAGAACAAAACTTTCAAATACTAATTTGCAATTGTTAGTGTACCTTTATTCAGAAAAAGTCATAATGATCACAATTTCAATTTAGAAGAAAAAATCTAATAAATATTAAAAACAGCAAACAAAATGATAAAAATTAAAAATAAAGATAGCAAACCACTTCCAGAGCAGCATAAAGCAATATCCAGTTTTCCAATTACAAAATTTTACGTGATTCCGCTGCATGTCTTATCTTGAATGAGTTTTATTTCCCTCAAATACTTTTTATATTTTCTTTACTAAATGAATGTTTCACACATGCTTTCCCATTTAACACCCTTTTGTAAGCATTTTATAAAACCATTAAATACTCTTGTAAAACATGACTTTTAGGCTGTATAACATTCCATCATATGGTTATACTATCATTTATTAAAGAAATGCCCTACTGTTGGTCATTTGAAGTATTTCTAATTTCTTAGTATTAAAAATACAGTCAAAATAAAGAGTTCATAATGTTGTTTCTTTGAATTGTTATAACATACTCCTACAGCTTGAAATGATGTGATAATTTAGGCTTTTGGTTTCTTTTTTGTTGATTTTGATGGGAGTTCCCTGGGCCTCCAAGATTTGGATGTCTGTTTCCTTCCCCAGATTAGGAAAGTTTTCAGCTATTATTTCCTCAAATAAATTTTCTGACCCCTTTTCTCTCTCTTCTTCTGGGACTCCTACAATATGAATGTTATTACATTTAATGGGTAAGCTTTTGGTTTCTAAAAGGAAAATGTCTTCCATAAAAGTTTAATTTCATTCCTAATATAACCACATTTTCACAATCCTCAAAAATCTTTTCAACTTGAAAATCAAGAAGTGAAATCGCATTTTAATCTGCACTGTTTTCAGAAGTGGCAACTTTTTTTTTAAGATTTTATTTATTTATTTGACAGAGAGAGACACAGAGAGAGGGAACACAAGCAGGGGGAGTGGGAGAGGGAGAAGCAGGCTTCCTGCGGAGCAAGGAGCCCAATGCGGGACTCGATCCCAGGACCCTGGGATCATGACCTGAGCCAAAGGCAGATGCTTAACAACTGAGCCACCCAGGCGCCCCAGAAGTGGCAACTTTTTATACAGATCAATGCTGTCAAATGAAAAGACGTATGTTAAAATAAGTTTTCCCCCTAAATTAACAATAATAATCAGATAGGAAGGCATTTAATAAGAAAATGTGTGAGATTTAAATGAAGAAAATTACTATAGTTAAGGACATAAATTTTTAAAGCAAAAATGACATAGAAAGTTCTCAAACTGAACAATACAAATATAGTAAAGGTGTCAGTTCTCCACTGAGTTAATTGGTTTCAATGTAGTTCTAACCAAAATTTAAGGAGATTTTGGAACTTAATAAGGAATTTTAAAATTTAATCTAGGAAAATAAGCAGGTGAGACTAGGCAAGAGAACGTTGGTAAAAAAGAGATTAGCATTACCAGATATTTTTAAATATGCTAAAAAACAATTAAAATTTATAAATGTACAAAGAAATATGATCATATACAAGTATACAATGGAATTGCAATGATGTCATAAAAAAGAATTACCTTAAACAGTATATGGTCTATTCCAGAATCATTAAGATCCCATTTTTTTATAAATGTGTTGCTGAAGTACATTTATATAGAAAAGTTGTACAAATTGTAAACTCAGTGGATTTTCACAAAGTAAACACACCCAGATCAAGAAACAACATAACCAGCACCACACTCCCTCCCAGGAGTAACCACAATCTTGTCATAAGATCCCATTTGTAATCAACTCTATAGTGGTCTACTGATATACAGTAAGATGCACTATTTTAAGGGTTCATTTTGATGAGTTTTGACAAATTTACATATAACCATTATCACAACAAAGTACAAAGCACTGTAGACTCCATTTCAATTTAAAATTACCTATCTATATCTGTGTTTTCGTTTGTAGTGACACTGAAAAAAGCACAGGTGGATGTGCTAAAAACTGGGAAGTGAAACCGTTTAGTGCTTTCACTTCTTTAAAAATTTTAAGCAATTTAAAAAAAAAAGAACAAATGATAATATAACAAACGGTCCTGTATATACCACCCCCTAAAATAGATGCCAATATGTAAATTTAACAGCAGAGATACAGTTCAAATTCTTCCTCAGTCCCACTCCCTTCAGTCTTCCCAGAGGAAACAATGATCACTAATACTTTACTCCATACATGTATTATGTTTCTTAAATTTACATGAGCAAGGAGAAATTATTTAATAAATGGTATTGAGAATACTGTTTTAAGAGGCTCTGGCTTCGGCCAATAGTTCATTATCAGCTAAATTATTTACAAATTTTGAAGCCTAAGGATACAACTGTTTATTATCACTTGATATTTTCTTATCCCTTGATTTTTAAATCTGTATTAGAAACAGTTCTTATCCTAAAAATAAAATTCCTAACATTATTCTTTAATCTACCTATTAGAAATCATAAAAAAACTAAAAGAAAAAAATTTTAAATAAAGAATATAGGGTAAGCCAAAGTTCATTAGCATTTCTGGCCAGCCAAAAAGTAGAAGGCAATGACTAACAAAACGATATCATTCATTAAATTACCTCAAATTTTAGCTTCTTTTAACTTCCTTTCTAAGAAACCAATTATATTAACAATGTTAAGAAAAATGCTATCACCTGAAAAAGTCCTAAATTCAATCTAGACTTGATTCTTTTCATTAATCATTCTAACATGTATAAACTCCTAATTGAACTACTATATCAAATGAAAGACCACAATGATGAGAATCTCTGTCTGAGATAATTATAAATTATATACTACTCTAGGATGATCAAACACAAACTTTTTAAAATTATGTATTAAAGAAATAGGTAGTATGGAATTCACCAGTGTGTTTAATCAAGGAATGCTTCAGATAGGTCTTAAAAGAAACAATAGGAATAGGGAAGTAAGTGAGAAAACATACAAGGCAGGATGATAAGTACAGGCAGATTATAAACTAAACAATGTCTACTCTGATCTATCAGGCTGGATCAGAAGAGTCATGTTATAATAATAAAAGATAGCAATTTATTAATTATACCCCCCACTTTGTTCCAGGAAGATTTAAACTTCTAAGTAAATATTAAAACGTGACCAGGTAGCATAAAATAAAAACTCAGACAAGATGAGACACATGAGGGAGTTATCAAAATAAAAACCAAAAACCTACCTTCCATAGAATGGAATTCTTGCTTTGGTAGCATTCTGTTTTAGTTGGTCAAAAGCTCCTGTAAGATAAAGAGTTAATGAGTCCTCAAACTTGAAAATAAAAATTACAGAGAACAGTTTTCAAATTTCAACACATTACCTGCTCTGAATGTGTCTGCACATATCAAACAGGTCTTCCAACCTTTCCTCTGGTAATAATATGCTAACTGGGAAAAGAACGTTTAAAAAATACAATATCAATAACCACAAATTATTATACACATAATTTTTTTTGTTTACCCTTGTTATTTAAAGATTAAAGTAAAACTGCCCGTATTCTCCTGAAAGTAGTATTATTACATTATTTTAAGTTTTTGTTTGAATTCCAGTTAGTTAACAAATAGTATTACACTAGTTCCAGGGGTACAATATAGTGATTCAACACTTCCATGCATCACCTGGTGCTCATCACAGCAAGTGCCCTTCTTAATCCCTATTTAACCCCTCCCCTACCCACCTCCCCTCTGGTAACCATCAGAGTTTGTTCTCTATAATTAAGAGTCTGTTTCTTGGTTTGTGTCTCTCTCCACCCCCCCTTTGCTCATTTTGTTTCTTAAATTCCACATATGAGTGAAATCATATGGTGTTTGTCTTCCTCTGACTTATTTCACCTAGCATAATATTCCATCCATGTCGTAGCAAATGGCAAGATTTCATTCTTTTTATGGCTGAATAATATTCCATTGTGTGTCTATGGTGTCACACACAGGCAGAGCCTGACACGGGGCTCAATCTCATGACCCTGAGATCATGCCCTGAGTGGAAATCCAGAGTCGGACACTCAACCGATTGAGCCACCCAGGTGCCCCTATTATTACATCTTGAATACAGCAAATTTGCTAAAGAGTTTAAATTCTAACTGCCATCCAGTAACATTCAAAGGATATAAAATGATCAAGCAATACATGACCATAGTGAAAAATGTTACTACTATTAATGTTAATTAAGCAAAAACAGTAACATAGCCCTCTAAGAAATAATCCTTTTCTCTTTTTTTTCTAGACTATAACATAATTGAGGCTTGTGAAACAAAATCTGGTAACAAACTTGAGGCACCCAATTCTGGAGAAAGCAATGAATTAAAAATTAGTAGAAGGATATGTAAAATGAAGATCTAGGTTATGTTGGGTGGGACACTATTAAAAGGGAGCCTTGAACCATCGGAGATAAGGTAAACTTTCCATGTTCTCTTCTCCAAAAATCATATCCTCACTTCCTTAAAGTATCGATAGGACAGTCTCTTTGGTAAAAGAAATAGCATAGTTATATAAAAGTCTACCATTCTTACAAAAATCAACCACAAGGGAGACTCTGGGATTCTTTCTTATCATACAAAAAGCTATTACAAAAACATAATAGATAATATTGAGTAACACAAAATTGTAAAGCAACAATACTAGCCTGGCTTTAACATAAAACTTGATTTATACAAACATATCTTCTCCAGGGCTTTTTTTTTAAGACTAAGTATAATTTACCTTTTTTCAATTTTGTTTTATTTATTTATTTGAGAGAGAGAGAGCATGAGAGGGGGAAGGGTCAGAGGGAGAAGCAGACTCCCCACTGAGCGGGGAGCCCTATGCGGGACTCGATCCCGGGACTCCAGGATCATGACCTGAGCTGAAGGCAGTCGCTTAACCAACTGAGCCACCCAGGTGCCCCATGTATAATTTACCTTTGAACATGTTGTTGTTTTACCACTCCCTTGCAATCCAACAAACATGATCACATTCTGTTTTCCTTTAGTGGGTGTCCATGCTTTCACTCCAGGGTCTACAAGCTAGGTACCAAAAATAAAATAAAGATAAAATCAGGTTAACATATGCTTACACCCAAAACCCCTCTCTCCACAACTTCTAAATTGTAAAAATAATTTAAAGACATTTTAGTATAAAAGGCAACAATAATCCTACCATTCTAATACAAATTTACTATTTCCCTGAGTACACACATAGTGAAATTTAAGAATATAAAATAATGCATTGCAAAGTCATAAGCAAGCCTATACTCCCAAACCAATGCAGAGAAAGGCTCTCAAGACATTTTTTTTAGAATAAGCGGGAGTGTGAACAGTGAGATCAAGTTTGAGCCAAAGGAGCAATCTACATCAGCACTGCAGAAATATAAAAATATATGTGCAGGCCGCATATGAACTTTTAAATTGCTAGTAGTGACATTAAAGAAAGTGAAAATAAGTGATATTAATTTCAATACTTTATTTAACCCAATATATTAAAATGCTATCATTTCAACATGTAATCTATATTTAAAAATTAATGAGATATTTTATATTCCCTTTTCTCATATGAGGTCTTCAAATTTGGCATCTTTTTCAAACTCATAGCACATCTCAATGTGGACTAACTACATTACAAGTGCTCAATTACTACATGGGGCTAGTAGCTGCCATATTGGGACAACACTTATCTTCATGTTGAGTTTAATAAATGCTTATGTATGAGCAAAATTACAAATCATATGTGAAAGATTTTCCAGGTCAGTCAGATGTCAAATCCTCCAATGCCAAACACCTACTGTTCTATGAAGCTTTTATATTTAGAGGGCTAGTAAAAAATAATCACCAATTTCATGAGTCAGTGGGAAATTAAGGTTCATATATGGATAGCCCCCAAAATGACAAGCATGAGGACTTTTTAAAGTTCATTTTAAAAAACAATTCCTTTGCAAGTCAGTTGTTTAGAGCTGGAAGCATGTATCTCCATAATTACAGTTAATGCCCTAGATCGGAAACTAGCAAACTCTGTGTGAATAAAGTTTTTATGGAACATCACCAAGCCCATTCATTTACTGTTTTGTGCTACAACAGCAGAGCAGGGTAGCTGTGACAGAAATCATATGGCCCACAGGCCTAAACTATCTAGTCCTTAAGAGAAAGTTTGCAAAGCCCATGTGAGACAATACCATAAAGATCACATAGTCCGTATTATACCTGAATTTCAAGGAAAGCCATGTGGTAACAAAGGAAGGAAAAGAGAACACATTTTGTTATCTCTTTTCCAGGCACAGGCCTAGCCTTAAGGAAACTTCTGAAATAGTCACAATCTATCTTAAACGTAAATCCACTCTCCCTCCTCCTAGATCTTTTCAGACACTCATACTGCCCTATATTCACCTCCGGTCTCCATATCTCACAGCAGAAGCACTCACCTCTCTATGAACCTAAATTTGGAACATATGCATTTTAGTGACTAATTATTTTATAAATCTAACTTCTATTCCTCCTGCGCCCTAGAACAGCAGTACTTTTCAGTGTCAGGACTCCTTTATAATTATAGTAGTTTTTAAGATGAGTTGCAATGTAGAATCTGAAACCATATAAACTTCATACTCCATTACATTAAAATCTGTTATTCTACCTTGCACTTTGAATGTATCTTATGCTGGTGCATGATTTTATAACATCATATATTAGTCACTGACACATTTCACTACACAACATCAAAAAAAATTATTATATCATTACTGATCTCATCAGAAATGTACTGGGATCTTGTCAAACTCATGGTGGAGATACAAGTTTTTAGTTTTCACTGGAAAGCTCAATTTTACCACTGGTCACAATATTGTTACTTATTCGCCTTAAAGTGACAGGCTCACTTTACTTGAAAATCTTAATTCAAGTCTGAATTACCACAGATTATCTGTCTGTTGTTAGTTGACATAAAAATGGTGTTTTATGAAAGCAGCTAGTTCAGCTTGCAATCAAATAATCACACATGTACCTTCCTCAAGCCAACCATCAAATTTCAGTATGCAGCAAAAGAGCTTTCTGTATACTTCCCATTTCATCCTACAAAATCGTACAAAGATGTGTATACTCAGGAGTTAAGATTTAATACAACTAATAACTTCTACTGCTCCATCAAGGGCATTCTTAAATAAGGCTTTTTCCACCCCCTGCAAGTGTGTAGTAGTAAAGAGTACAATGACTACTAGTATAGTTTGGTACTACTGCCTTGATTCATGCTAGGGAATTTTACCCACCATTGCTTTTGCACTACTGCTGCAAATATCAAACAATAAAAAAGGCAAATAATGTCTTAGTATTATTATGAAAAGTTTTGACCTTGCTTTGTAATATCACTGCTCTAGACAATAAACTTCTGAGTATAGGGTCCAGTCTAAATTATCTCTATCAGCAGCATCTGACATATTGCCTAGAATAAATTAGGTACTCAATAAATACTTCTTAACAAAGCAGTTAATGCACCAGAATTGCCTACAGATGCCAAACCCTAAAAACAGAAATTTTCACTCACCCTGCACTGACCCCAGGAGACAGATGAAAAGCAAACTGGAAATAACGTGAGGAGTCTTACAAGGAGTTTGGAGATCAGACCTGTGTCTGCCACTAACTAGCTGTCTCATTTTTCTCAACTGCAAACTGAGAAGTAGGACTGGAAAATTCTCTGACCTCTTTTAGGTCTGAATTTCTTTTTTTTATTAATTAGTCTACAAGACTACATGGAATGATATAACCATCTGAGATACTAGACTTTTGCAAAGTACCAATCCAGCTCTGCTGAAACCAAAGGAGTAAATGAAACTATTCACACAATAAATGGAAAAAAACTAGAAGACCACTAGCAGACATCTGTTCCTCTAAAAAAATTTTTTTTAGTTCCTTCCTTTTTTCCCCCCTACCATTGGACCCATACATATTTTTTAAAGCTCTAAGATTTTCACCATAATTTTCATGACCATAGCAGCAGTATCAGTTCTAAGGCGATACAAGGCAATAGGCTATATTTACTACTTGCAAAATAAAATCTAGGCAAGAGTCAGGATATTTGGTCTTTTCAAAGGGAATTCTGGACACAATGAACAGTTCAGAAAAGAACACTTCTCAAGAGTGACTTTCCATACAAAAGTAGGACCTTCAATAGGCAAAACCTGATATTAAAGAGGATAAACTCAAGAGAGGCCCTTCCATCAATTAATCTGTAGGGAAGTTTTACTTTTTGTAACCTGGCTTTGGGAATTTTTGCAGGAACACTACTAGCCTTTCATATCTATACTCAGAACTTTGTATTCAGAAAAGTCTATAATAAAAATAGGCCCCTTTAGAAAAGTTAATAATCCTTCAATTAATATTTTTAATAGAGATGAATATTCTATAAAAACATTAAAAAGTATTCTGAAATAGTATTCCTGTTTGCAGTGCTAATGTATTTTTATCCACTGGACTCTATGGAGAACCACAGCACAGTCCTGATATACTTTTACCTTCACAAGTTCTTTAAATACAGCGTGCTGAATCATTTTTCTTTTGTTAAGACCAGATGCCATCTCTTCAAGATCAATAGCAGATCTTCATGATGATGGTTTTTGTGGGTAGGAGAGAGAAAAGTCAGTTAAGACACTCTGAAAAAAAGTTTCTGCTCCAAAAACATGTAAAAATATTCAATCATTCACATTAATAGTCTTCTGATTAGTATGTATATAATTACTATAGACTCATAAGTCTATATCATAAAGAATTTACCATGAAATATTAGATACAAGACCGTGGTTAGTTTTTCAAGGCTTTCTTTTGAATTCATATCACTGCAAAGTATTAATTTTATTTATTTTAATTTTTTATTTTAATTTTTTTTAAGATTTTATTTATTTATTTGAGAGAGAGAGAATGAGAGATAAGAGAGCACGAGAGGGAAGAGGGCCAGAGGGAGAAGCAGACTCCCTGCCGAGCAGGGAGGCCAATGCGGGACTCGATCCCGGGACTCCAGGATCATGACCTGAGCCGAAGGCAGTCGCTTAACCAACTAAGCCACCCAGGCGCCCAGTTTTATTTATTTTTACAGCATGTATATTTTATACATTTTTACATAGAGCAGAAAGTAGGATTGCTTTCTCTAGTTCTAAATGTTTAAATGCCAGTTCTACATTTACTGCCCAGTTTAACAGTATGAAAAGGAGAAATGGCCTGAACATGACAAGGGCTAGGATTCAAACAGTTAATTGAGGTGCCTGTATTATTCTATGTGCCCTGCCCCAGTCAGTGCCTCTCCCAAAGAACACAATAACTGAGACAACACACATTACTCCTTCATTCAAATATGGACAGAAAAACCAAAAGGAGAACAAGAACGAATCCAATTCTCCAATAATGAAGGAGGCTGATTAATGTCATCTTAAGCCTGAAGAGGATAAAATGGCACCACTTTTCTATGAAGAACTGTTAAAAGGCTTTTATATTAAAATACTATACTGTGCATGATTGAATCCATCCAAATAAAGGAGTAGTAAAATGGGAAGAAATCCATAATTAAATGAAAGCCACATGTAGTTTATTCTTTGAAACATCATTATGGAAACACACTATCAATGCAATCTTGCAACATATGAGTTCTACTCTTTTCAAATGCTGTATAGCAGAAATGTTTCATGATATAGCAGACTTTTCTAGTTAGTTCTTCATCTCAGTAAACTCAATTTAGTTTGCCTGTTTTTTACCTGATTAATTTAACTTACTTAACATTTTCTCTTAGTTGCTTCACTAGTTTAATATTAACATCTGCTTCCAATAATGCTGTACATACTTCTTTCAGCATAGCATTTAATACCTGCAAATAAATAATACATAAAAATTGAACACTCCCAGTGTGTCATTTCAATCGTATAAAAACAATGGCTGATCAATCATCATATACTACCATAGCTTAATAAAAACAATACTACACTGTTAGAGAAAAAAAAAAAGTTTTTCAATTAGCCTCAGAGAGGTAATCTTAGCAAATGTCTAATCATTTTATCAAAATAAGATACTCCATTTAGTTGAAATCTTGCCATTGGCAACGATGTGGATTGAACTAGAGGGTATTATGCTAAGCGAAATAAGTCAATCAGAGAAAGGCAATTATATGATCTCACTGATACGCAGAATTTAAAAGACAAAGCAGATCATCAAGGAAGAGGAAAAAATGAAACACGAGGAAACCAGAGAGGGAGACAAACCATAAGAGACTCTTAATCTCAGGAAACAAATTGAGGGTTGCTGGAGGGGAGGGAGGTGGGAGGGATGGGGAGGCTGGGTGATGGACACTGGGGAGGGTATGTGTTGTGGTGAGCGTTGGGTGTTGTGTAAGACTGATGAATCACAGACCTTTACCCCTGAAACAAATAATACATTATATGTTAATTAAAAAAAAAAAAGAAAGATGGTCAAAAGGTACAAGCTTCCAGTTACAAAAATAAGTCATGGGGATGTAATATATATGTGGTAACTACAGTTAATAATACTCTATTATTTATTTTTGAAGTTTCTGAGAGTAAATCTTAAAAGTTCTCATCAGAAGAAAAAAAATGCATGGTGATGGATGTTAACTAGACTTACTGTGATCATTTACAATATATACAAATATCAAATCATTATGTTGTATACCTGAAACTAATATAATGTTATATATATGTCAATTAAACTTCAATAAGAAAATAAAAAGTAAATCATTCGGCACATGGAAAAAAAATTCTATGTAAGTGTAATTAATGTTAATTACTGGTAAGTAAAATGCTGTAATAATTAAAAAAAAGATATTCTATTTAGTTTTATTCAACCAAGTAGTAATTATCACAATTTTATTCCTATATTAAAGTAACCATAGTAAAGACAATATGCAAGCCAAAGAAAGTTACTACACAATTGATGTTGCCATTGAACACCTTCTGTTGCTGCTACACAACACTTTATATTCACAATATCTGCTTAACTGGACTACCAGGAAGAAAATGCAACAAAAGAAAATGACCTGGTCTGACCTAGCAGTCTTACTATTTCCACTCACAGCAGAGGAAGAAAGTTGAAAAGAAAACTATCCTCCATTAATAACTCACTATCATCACGTATTTGCTGAGTTACAAGGTACTGTGGTTAAAAGGTCATAAACTATAAAGTCTTAAAAAAAGATGAGGCTTTTGTTGCTCAGGTAAGTAAGTGTTTACACACTAAACTGTAAGCTCCATGAGGGCAGGGATTTTAGTCTGTTTTGTCACTGCTATATCCCTGGTGCCAGCAAAAAGCCTGCAAAAATGTAGGCCCTGGGGCACCTGGCTGGCTCAGTCAGTTACAGCATATGACTCCTGATCTCTGGGTTATAAGTTCAAGCCCCACACTGGGTGTAGAGATTACTCAAAAATAAAATCTTTTTTTTTTTTTTAAGATTTTATTTAGTTGAGAAAAAGAGAGAGAGAGAGCACAAGCAGGGGGAGGGGCAGAGGAGGGAGAAGCAGGCTTCCCACTGAGTAGCGAGCCCGACGACATGGGGCTCGATCCCAGGACCCTGGGATCATGACCTGAGCCAAAGGCAGACGCTTAACCCACTAAGCCACCCAGGCACCCCAAAAATAAAATCTTAAAAAAAAAAATGGGCCATGGAATATTTCTTGAATAATTCCCATCTTCAACTCACTTCATACATCCTACAGAGGCTTATCAGATCTACCTCTCATTAAAGGAGTCTGATAAAAATGGAACTGATCTTTCATTAGAGGGATTTCTTCTTGTTAATTCCCTAGCAACATAGTACTAAGAGCAGAGAAGTTGCCAATTCAAGCAACAGCTGTTACTCTACTTCCCACCAAGCTCTTCTCCCTGGCTTCTTTTTTCTCTACTATAAACATAAGCTGCATAAGGGTTACACAAAGGGGAAAACTGTTTGAACGGCTATTGTTTTATTTATTCTGAATTCCAAAGACTACACAATGATTTAAGTTATGATTTATCATTTAATAATAATTATTAGAAAAAGCCCTGGATGAGGAATTAGAAAAAAGATACTAATCCTGGCTTTTTGGATAAATATGTGGAACTGACTTTCTGTTGCTGTTAACTGAGAGCCTGCACTAGCTAAACTCAAAGATGGCCCCAAAACTATTTAATTCCATTAGCTAATTAAAGTATTGATAGCAAATTCTGCATTAGATTTTTTTTTCAGTGAGCACTGAGTAACGTACAGAACTGGTGAATCACTGTATTGTACACCTGAAACTAATATAGCACTTATATTAACTACACTGGATAAATTTTTTTTAAGTTCAAAAAAATTTTTTCTTTTCAAACCTCCAAGTTAGAAAGTACTTTTTTTTTTCTTAGAAAGAGAGGGAGAGAGAGGAGTGGGGAGGGGCAGAGGGAGAGAGAGAATCCCAAGCAGGCCCCATGCCCAGCATAGACCCTAACTTGGGGTTCGATCTCACAAACCCAACATCATGACCTGAGTGGAAATCAAGAGTCACATGCTTAACTGACTGAGCCACCCAGGTGCCCCTAGAAAGTACTTTTTATCTATTATTTCATTTGATCCTTAAAACCATCTTGTAAGGTAAATATTGTTTTCTCATTTTATACATTAAGGAATCTGAAGTTGACTTGCCCAAATTTCTATCACAAGCTACTAAGTAGGTTGCTAAACAAGGTCTTCTAAAACCAAATTCAGTACTCTCCCAATGGTGCCACAAAATATAAAGTATACTTGTGGGCTCTCATCTTCTTCAATTGATAAATCATTAAGATACAAGTTTTGAGGGGGAGAAATGACAGAATTTTTTTTTTTTGGTGGGCAGCAAAGGTTTATTGAGTGATAGCAAAGTGACAGTATAAAGCTCCCGAGGAGGGAGGGGACCTGGGAGGGCTGCCTGAGAAAGAAATATTTTTAACTTAAAACAAGAAAGCCAGGAGAAAGAGTATTTCAGATACCATATAAAGAGTCAGCTTACAAAATCTAAAAAACAAAAACTGAGTGAGGATTTCAGAGAAAATCAAAGTAGACAACATGAAAATACTAGCCTTTTATGAGAATGCTAAATCAAAGTGGAGAGAAAGGTGAGATGCACACATGCCTACCCAGGAAGAAAGAAGCAGGACACTGAAGTTTTGGGCCTATGTCTTCAGATCTGAGCCATTTTCAAAACAAACAAATGTCATTTTTACATGTTCGTTAAGATTTGGGGTTTTTTTGTTTCCTTTTTTATAATTCTTTACAGAAAGTTAAATAGTAAGATGGTCAACTCAATAGAAAACACCATCTAGTATATCCAGTTTTAAATTTTTATCTACAGTTATTAAATCTACATCAAAACAAATATAAACATAGAGATTAGTAATAATTCATCTCCCTGATGCTAGTAATGATGTGCAATCATATATATTTCACACATTATACATACCTCTTCATTGATAATGGTGGCATTGCTCAATGAGCGTAATGCTGATGTTATTTTTCTTCCAAGGTCTGCTAGTACCATCTTGAAGGCTTTAAGATGTGATTACAAGAAAATCTAAGAAGGAAAAACATTAAATAAAAACATTTGAAAAATAATACCAGTTCCCCTAATTGAGGACTTCTAAAGAAGAGTATTTAGTTCAAATTAAAGTAGTGTTTAGATTCTATAACTTCAACTTCCATAGCCTCAACCTGCAGCCTCAATATAGGTATGCCCAAAAGCTAAAGCTACCCCTTGATTATGATGCCTTATGTTTGAATATCTAATTGGAATAGTCTATACAAATCGGCAAATTTAACATATCAGGTAATATGCTTTGAGGAAATGATATAATCTCAAATCTGGACACACATGTGAATATGGACATTTTGGACATACATGTGAATATAATAAGAGAAGGAAAAATGTGAAATCTCCACTCAGAACTATTGTTCAATTTACCACATTAAAGGACTCTGTAAACTATCTTGATTCATGCTCTAAGTCAAAGGGAAAAAAAAGGTTAATTAATAAGACACTTCACTTTTCACACACATTACGTTAGCTCGTCTTATTCTTCTAACACCCAAGGAAAGGGGTATATTACTAACTTTCCTATTTTAAAGCTGTTCTTGATTCCCCAACTCTATAAAAAATAAGCTCAAAGGCCCTTTCCGCAATAAAATGTTACGATTTTATAAAGTATGTAGATGCACCTACTACACCTAAGTCGTTAGACCATGCAAGGACTCATGGGTGGTAAGCAAGCAAATAGGACAGGCAGTCCCTGGCCTCAAGTTGCTTATCCACTAACTGACAAGACAAGACACATGAATGTGCAGCAAAATAAATATTAGGAGAATTCCTTTTGCCTGACTCCCTTCAAACTGGGACATCGGCTTTTTCCTACCTTCAGGCTCAAATGAAACATCAGCTCTTCCTGGGTCTCAAGCCTGCCAGCCTTTGAAATGGAACTACACCACTCACTCAGCAGCCCTGGGTCTCCAACTTGCCAAGCTGGAGGATCTTGGGACTTGTCAGCCTCCGTGATGACATGAGCCAATTCCTTATAATAAAGTTCTTTTTATATATGTGTGTATATATACATACACACACATCCTATTGTTCTGTTTCTGTGGAGACCCTTGACTAATACCAGTAAAGAACTAGTTCAAAGCTAGCAATAAAACTTTATGATCAACTGTCAATGATTATTTCCGTAAAAATTCAAAGGAAGAAAAAACAGGCTCAAGTAGATAGAACAAGCTTTACAGAGAAGCTGGAATATGAATTTGATCCTGAATATAAGTAGAACGTGGATAGGCAGAGAAGAAGACAAAAAGGAACTGGAAGAAGATGATAGGCATGAGCAGAAATGGAGACCTAGAAAAGCTTGGGACATACTATACATTACATATGCATTATGTGTGGACTTAGAGATTATTAAGTATGTATTATTTGGGAGACAGTAAATAAAATATTCTAGTCAGAACAGCGGGTTATCTAATTAAAAGGAAATACAGGTTGTAAAGAGCTCTGAAACCAAGTTAAGAAGTATCAATTGTCTGGTAGAAGGAAAATCGGCAGAAAAGCTCAGTGTTCCAACTATTTTAGTTAACTCTTCGGAGTTAATCTAATCTAATTTAGCAACCGAGATAATCTAGACTAGATTCCTATAAAGAGAGTATAAGGAGATTAAAAATAAGAGAAACAGAAGGACAAAATTGCTGACTCATTCAACATAGAGAACGAAGAGATGAGGGGAGTCAAAAGAAGCAGGAAAGGAAATGCACTCAAGGACCTATCACTGGCAAAGAGATATTCCAGGTTGAGCTCTAAATTAAACACTACACTTCCACTCAGGTAAAACTAGGTAATTTAGAACCTAAAAAATTACTACCAACACTTGATGGAATTGAAAAAAATGTGCTTACCATAAACTATTTACATGGTTACTTCACCTGAAAGACCAACTACTTCACAGACAAGATCCAGCACTTTTTATTTCTTATGTTTCTTATCCCATACTCATTATATTAAATTATTATTGCTTAAGTAAATATTCCTGAGGTAAAAAATAAGAGTCAGATGTTTCAGTTCATCTATTTTACCACTGTGTTACCAAGAGTGATACAATCCTAATTATGACACCACAATTTACTTTTTTAGAGATCATGTCATAAACACATCATCCTCCATTTTATTTTTTTTATTTTGTTTAAAGATTGTATTTATCTGACAGAGAGATAGAGAACACAAGTAGGCAGAGAAGCAGGCAGAGGGAGAGGGAGAAGCAGGCTCCCCACAGAGCAGGGAGCCCGATGTGGGACTCGATCCCAGGACTCTGGAATCATGACCTGAGCCGAAGGCAGACGCTTAACCGACTGAGCCACCTAGGTGCCCCTCATCCTCCATTTTAAAAAGCTATATTAGTTAAATCTTAAAAATAAACCTATCTTCCCATGTAGACCGTCTTTTTCTTCTTTTTTTTTAAGATTTTATTTATTCATTTGAGACAGAGATAGAGAGAGAGCATGAGCAGGGGAAGAGGCAGAGGGAGAGGGAGAAGCAGGCTCCCCACTGAGCAGGGAGCCCAATGCGGGGCTCGATCCCAGGACCCTGGGATCATGACCTGAGCCAAAGGCAGACGCTTAACCATCTGAGCCACCCAGGCTCCCTGTAGACAGATCTTTTAAACTAAAAAAGCTTCTGTGAAGTTTTCTAATACATTTTTCCTCATGTAAGTATTTATTGGCAGCACATTTTTTAATTATTTGCCTGATTATAAAAACTTACATTTCAGTAGAGGAATAATGATATCTAATAATACCTTTTATTTATAAAGTATTATCTGTGCAATTTCTAAGGATGTGTTCTTGAAAACTCTGGTATTAGAATTATCCTCAAAACCTCAATGACTTCCTATTTCATGCAGAGGTAAAGTCCTCAAAATGCAAAATGGACTGTAAGACACTCCCAAATACACACACTCCATTTTAATCACATTGACCTCCTTACTGTTGATGCTGCATATTTCTACCTCAGGGCCTTTGTACTGGCTGGCATGATCTCCCCCTGGCTGACAAGGGGAAGACAGCTCCCTGCCTCATCTCCTTCAGATTGATGTCTAGATGCAGTTTCTCAATAAGGCCTTCCCTAATCACTTGTTTAAAATCATAATTCCCCTTTCCTCTATTTTTTCTCATTGTCCCATTACCAAATAAAATGATTTACTTATACTGTTTGTGGTCTATAATATCCCCAACTGAAATGTAAGCTGCATGCAGGCAGGGACTTTTGCCTCTTTTGCTCTCTCCTATGAACTCACTGCTTTATGTACCCTCAGAGTTATATATTGAACCCTTATTAAAAATGAACTTTATGAATGAATGTATTAAAGACTTTAGGAATAAAGCAAGACTAGGGAACCAAAGTCATGAAAGACCTTATAAATATCTCTTTTAAGACCACTAATATACAGCCACTTTGGAAAACAGTATGGAGGTTCCTCAGAAAGTTGAAAACAGAGCTACTCTATGACCCAGCAATTGCACTACTAGGTATTTACCCCAAAGATACAAATGTAGTGATCCGAAGGGGTCCCTGCACCCCAATGCTTATAGCAGCAATGTCCACAATAGCCAAACTATGGAAAGAGCCCAGATATCCATCGACAGATGAATGGATAAAGAAGATGTGGTATATATATTCAATGGAATATTACTAGCCATCAAAAAAATGAAATCCTGCCATTTGCAATGATGTGGATGGAACTAGAGGGACTATGCTAAGGGATATAAGTCAATCAGAGAAATACAATTATCATATGATCTCACTGATATGCAGAATTTAAGAAACAAGGCAGAGGATCATGGGGGAAGAGAGGAAAAAATGAAAAAAGACAAAACCAGAGAGGGAGACAAACCATAAGAGACTCTTAACTATAGGAAACAAACTGAGGGTTGCTGGAGGGGAGGGGGTTGGGGGAATTGGGTGGCTAGGTGATGGACATTGGGGAGGTTATGTGTTGTGGTGAGTGCTGTGTGTTGTGTAAGACTGATGAATCACAGACCTGTACCCCTGAAACAAATAATACATTATACGTTAATAAAAAATTTGGAAGAGTTAAAAAAAAGAAAGACCTCTAATATAAACCAATGAAATCAAAAGAAAGTCAATGACCTAAGAAATTGATATTGTACAATTAATACCCGTTTGCCATTACTTATGACAACTTTTTAGAATTTCCAACAAGATTCTTTTTTTTAGGATTTTATTTATTTATTTGACAGAGACAGAGAGAGAGCACAAGTAGACACAGCAGCAGGCAGAGGGAGAGGGAGAAGCAGACTCCCCGCTGAGCAGGGAGCCCGATGTGGGGCTCGAACCCAGGACCCAAGGATCATGACCTGAGCCGAAGGCAGCCGGTTAACAGACTGAGCCACCCAAGCACCCCATCCAATAAGATTCTTAAAAATTAACTTCACCTTGATCTAATATGCATACTAAAATACAGAACATCTTTTTTTAATGTTACTAGCTAACCCTGTATCTCAAATTGGAGTAATTTACAATTCAAGCACACTCACTCAAAATTCTCTTGTTCAACTAAAAAGGTTTACAGAAGTAAATCAGTATATACTAGAATTTCATAAAAGAGGAATCTCTACTTAGATGGGGCTGTTGGAAAAGTTTAAGAGTAAATTACTGTATAGTACTTCATACAGTTTAACATCTATTATCTCATTCCACCCTCACAACAATTTTATGATATAAGCAGGTTAGGGAATGGTGTTCCCTACAAAAAAAAAAAAAAAAAGCAAAATGACTTTCCACAGTCTCAGGTCCTATAGTATGAATGATGCTTTAAAAAACAGGGTTGAATATCCCTGCTGAAAAACTCCAGGACAAATTTTGTTGCTATATTACAAGAGAGGAAATCATATTTTGTTTTTGTTTTTTTTTAATATTTTATTTATTTATTTATTTGAGAGCGAGAATGAGATAGAGACAGCATGAGGGGGGGAGGGTCAGAGGGCGAAGCGGACTCCCTGCTCAGCAGGGAGCCCGATGCGGGACTCGATCCCGGGACTCCAGGATCATGACCTGAGCCGAAGGCAGTAGCTTAACCAACTGAGCCACCCAGGCCGAGGAAATCATATTTTGAAAGCAAAAATGCACACTCCTCTTCATGGAAGAATCATTGCAATGTCCAGAAAAAACTGATAAAGACCACTGCAATCAGGATGTATAAGGACTGAGCTTTGTCCGAGTCACATGTTCTAACAGGAATCTAAGAGGAGTTGGATAGTGAGGTGATGGAAATAGGCCCAAGTCTAGGGTTCCCTGATAAGGCAAGCACAAGGCCAAGTATTATATTTACCCGCTGCAGTGTGAAGTACTGGAAAGAGCATAGGCTTTGGAGTCTGACAGACTTGGATTCAAATCCCAGCTCTGTTACATACTGGCTGTGTTACTTTGGGTAAATTACTTAATCTCTCTAAGCCTCACTTTCCTCACCTGCAAAATGGAGATAATACCATTATCAAGGTAGTGACCCTGAAGGGATGTTGTGAGGGTTAAATTAGACAGTAAGTATAAAACTGTCTGCAAGCGCCTAGTATATTAACTTCCTTGCTTTCTTGAATGATACCAACTGGCTCTCCCTATAGTGCTATCTGAAGTGTAAGTAAACTGGAAGTTTTCTTAAACCCTACTAAAGTTCCTGTTCCATTACCTAGGAACAACCCCAGGAATCTTTAGTGCCAATTACACGTACCTGTAGTTCTATTGTTCAACAGGAGCTGGAGTGTTCAAACAGCCACTTTCCTCTACATAAACAATTATAAATATTCCTGCCAGAACGTTACCTGGTCTGAGATTATATAAATAGATCCTAATGACTGGAGATTTCAAATCCTATTACAATGAAAATCCCTGTAGAAAAGTTCTTCTAAGCCCTAGTCAGTAACTAATTTATTGGATCAATATTAGACTAAAAAACTAAATTATTTTACATTAGTAGTAGTAAATACCTTTAGAAAATTCAATTCTATATTATATACCTTTCCAGAAGCTATTCAAATAGCCCAAACTAATACTTGCTTTCCTCACTATAATACTAAATATATCTATATATATTTAAATTCTGTATATGTATTCATATTCTAGGGTAACAGATAACCAAGTGGCCTATACGCATCTTATTTGCTAAAATTATTCTATTTGAATAATATGTTAATTATGACTTTTAAATTTATGAATACTTTTTCATTCTGAATCTTAGTCCTTCAAAGAAATAATTCATAATAACTTTTTGTGATTACAGGAAGATACACGTTCATTGTAAAAATTCAAACACTACAGAAATACTAAAGGTAGAAAATATAATTCCCCTAATCTTACAGCCTCTTGTCGCCTGGATAACCACCAATAACAATTTGGTATACGTTCCTATAGATTTTCTTTTCTTTGCATATAATTTAGGCAAGTTTTCACAAGGATTACGGTTTGGGGGAGTGAAAAAGGAAGCAGTATGAGGGAAATTATTTTGTAAGCACGCTTGCTAATGCTAAAAACATGCTTAAATGCAAAGGCAGAATACATAGCTGCATATATTGTATAATCCATTTTTGTCTATAAACAAATATCAAAAAATAACATTAGCCTCCAGGGAAATACAGAGCAAAGGCACAACCAGATACTACTTCTCACACACTAGAATGGCTACAGTCAAAAAGACACAACTAGTGTTGTTAAGAATGTGGAGAAATCAGAACCCTCACACACTGCTGGTAAGAATATAAATGGTATAGCCCTTTGGAAATAATTTGGCAATTCCTCAAAATGTTAAACATAGAGTTACTGTATCTGACCCATCAATTCCATTCCGAGGTACCTCCAAGAGAAAGTAAGAAGCACACATCCACAAATATCCATAAAATGGAATATTTGATAATAAAAAGGAATGAAGCACTGATACATGCTACAACATGGATGAATACTGAAAACATTGTTACATGAAAGAAACCAGTGACAAAAGAGCCACATACTCTGTGATTCCATTTATATGAAATGTCCAGAAGTAAATCTATAGAGACAGAAAGTGGATTAATAGTTGCTTAGGGCTCAGGAGTTGGGAGAAAATGAGGAGTGACTATTAATAAGCACAGAGTTTTTTCATGGAGTGATAAAAATGTTCTAAAATTGATTGTGGTGATGCTTGCACAACTCTGTAAATACACTAAAAACTACTGAATTGTACATTTTAGGTAAACTGTATGACGTGTGAATATTATTTCAGTAAAACTGTTAGAAAATAATAACATTTGTCATTTCTGGATGATGAACAACTAGTCATCTTTATTTTTTTAATTTACATCTTTTTGTAATTTCCAAATTTTTGGTAATGACTAAGACTATTATTTTTTAAATCAAAGGGAAAATTATTTTTCAAAGTGCTCCTTGTGAGAAATACAGTGATATTATACTGGGGATTGAGATGGAATTGCCACTTGAATTCATTTAGTTATTCATTCATTCAATATCTACCATGTGTTCCAGGAGTCGTCCCAGCAGGAGAAAAGTGCTAACTCCAAATCAATAAATTACATCAATTTAACACAGACAAGACTCCTCTGTTGACTTCAAAAGATCAATTATACATCATACCACCACTGACTTAACTGCTTTAATTCTGCACCAAAGGTTTTATTTAACTATGCAAGAAGTATCAGGAAATTCTCTCTTCATTAAAATAATCTGTTTCCAAATTTTAAAACTCCTTTTAATATTAAAAAAACAATGCAACATTTCATAGTTTGATAGCAGAAAAGGTATGCCAACAATTCAATTAGCAACAAGGGGTAATAACTCAAAAACAATGAGAATCATTTAAGATCCTTTATTGGCTATCAGGTCGATCATAACAAGAATCTTAATGTAAACTGTTACCAAGATTAAAACAAAGTCAAAAGAATTCCTCAGCAATAGTCTGTCCTGAAGTTGAAAAGACCATAGGCTGAAAGCATAGACGAGGAGGAATAAGAAGTATATACTATTTTTGTTATTTCAGCTACCTGTACCTATCACCTATCCACTGAAAATTAAATACTCAATTAGAATCTGCAAGGATCGTACCATGAAAAGGTTTTGGGGGAAGTGGCTGGCCTCATCTAACTTCTTGATTAGGAGAGTGAAACAAGGCATCTATATTTTGAAAAACTTCACTGGCTATACTGAAGTGCAACCAGGCTTAAAAATCACTATATGAAACAATACTCCTCAAAGGAAACAAGGGAAAGAAAAATCAGTTCCATGATTTAAAAATTAGAGTCAATGTAGCAAATACACTGAAGGGTGAAAAACTTGAGAGCAAGGAGACTACAGTACTAATCATAGTAATCATACTCCAAAAGTCTGGTGGAGGCATGTTGGCTTGCACCAGGGAAGCAGAAAGCAGAATGGATCAAGTCAAGCCCAAGCAGAAGCTACAGGACCTAATCACCAAATAGCTGTGGGAAATGAAGGAGAAACAAAAGGCAGAAGTGACTCCACGGTCTCAAACAGTAACCAGATGGCCAGGGATACCATTAACCAATGAAGGGAAGACAAAAAAGAGATGCTGGTTTGAAAGCTAAAGAGTAACCAGAGAAAAGGTTCAAGAGGCTTTAAGGTTTTGTAATGTTGTATTTGTCATGTTCTACTAAAGTGGGATTTTGAGTACATCCACTATAATACTTTGTAATGTCCTACTAAAGTTGGATACTGAGTACATAGGGGTTTGTTTTATTATTGTTTTTAAAATTGAGCATACAAATATCACAAAATTCAGGTAGAAACAAGGAGTCAAAACTCCTATGCATGATATACATAATAATGAAAAAAGTGGAAAAAAGGGAAGCGTAGGTAGTAAATTTGGTTTGGGACCTATTGAAACTAAAGAACTCTATCATTCATGAGACAGAAGTTACAGGGGAAAAAAGAGAAATTAGAGAAGTTTGGAAATGGTTAGCGTACAAAGATAATGGCATGGAAGCCAAGGATGTAGATGAGAATTCTCAAGGACAGCCTGTGAAAGACCATGGGATGGCGAAGAGCCAACAAAAGGAGTCAACTAAAACAGAATAATTAAAATGGATAAAAGCCCTTACCAATTCCTTTCCCTCTCCAAAGGCATACAGAAGAAAATAAATTAAAAAAAAAAAAAAAAGCTACCATTTATCTCACTAAATTCCAGTGGCGGGTCCAGAATTTCCAGTTAGGTGGAGTTAGAGGAATAAACTGTTTGAAAGAGGGCCTGAAGACGCTTTTATCAAATTAGAAAATATTAACTGACCACATGAAAACACTAAGAGAAAGAGTTTTGAGGGAAATAATTCCTCTCCCCTTTGGCACCAACACTGCTATATTCTAGGCATTGCATGAAACAGGTCATCTAATCTTTCATCCCCATAATAAGCTTATTAGATAGATGAGAAAACTGAGGCTTGGACTGGAATAGCAACTTGCTCAGGGTTACAGATCTTCCAAGGAGTTCTCTCATCTGCATTCCCAGAGCTCTCATAGCTCTTTATACCTTCCTAGAGTTTCTCATTATGCATCTTGCTTTAATGTGCACTTATGTGCCTCTCTCTCACTGTACTGTTAGCTCCTCAATGACAGGGTTTGTGTCATTCACTTCTGTATCCCTATAGATAGGAATAAGTAAATATTCTGTTGAATTAAGCATATGAAAGAACTTGGTGAGAATAGCATCAAGGAAGCCAACAGGGGAAAGAGTTTTTAGAAATGGTCAACAGTGGCAAATGTACAGAGAGAGCCATCAGTATATCCGAATTCATCATTGGCATTGAACTGATATCCCTTATTCATTTATTGAACGCCTACTATACGCAGGACAATGTGTTAAGCACAACGAACACGGAAAAGTAAAATCTGGTACAGACCAAAAGGTTTTCGGAGAAGTAGACACATCTAAATTCTTGATCGGGAGACCAAAGCAGAGTTGGGCCTGTAATTGCCTACACCTTATTTGGCTAGGGTAAATCTGAAAACAACTTAAAAGGGTCACAGTGCATCTTTTAATAAAACTTCTGATGGGGCACACGAGATGAAAAAGGGCCAGTGCACCTCAGTCTCGGTGACGAGAGCCGGTGTCCAGGGAAGCCGACTCCCTTCGGAGTCTCTGGCCCCCAAGCAGAGCTGAGGCTGCCCCTAGCTGCCAGTCCGTGGTCGGGGGCGGGAAAAAGCAAGATACTTACCGCAAAAAGCACCGCTACCGCTGTGGCCCGAAGGGGCCGGGGATTCTTTCGCGAGGCCCCCGCGCCGTGGGAGGAAACAAAGGAAAGCAGGGATCAGACAGACAGGTGCGACCCCACAGCCCGACTTCCCAAACTATACAAACTAGGGCTCCAGCGCCCAGCACCGCGACGCCAACTCCCACCAGCTGGAAGACCGACAATTGCCACCGAACCTTCCGCCCAATGAGGAAACGTCACCACTCAGCGAAGTCCAGCCTTTCATGAAAAGGATACACTTCCGCTTCCGGGGTACCTGCCGCATTCTTTCAGTGCTTTAACTGCAAAGGTTTATTAAGATGTTCCTTTGCTTCGACTGGCTTTTTGACATTCCGTTTTCTATCTCTCGATCACTGCGACAGCCAAGTGGCAAGATAGGACGCCCTCTAGGGATGTGATCTCAGGAAAGAATTCCGGCCTCGATAAGTTACTTTAAGAAAAAGTGGTTAGTCTGTGCACTGCCAGCTAAGAGGGTAGTGGTGAGAGATGGAGGTGCGATTAGAGAGTAGGGATTCCTCCCCAGGCGCGCGTTGAGAACTCCCAAAAGGGGCGGGGCTTAGGGATTTCGCAGCCCGGGGAGGTGGGTTCCTCGGTGTCGGATCTGGCGTGGAGACCCGTCTCTGCCTGCGCGTGCGCAATGCGAACCTTCCCTTGTGCTGTTTTCTTTCAGCATGGAATTCCGCTCAGCGCGGCGAGCAATCTTACAGCTGCTGCGTACGGTGACTCCCGCGGACCTCCCAGCGCTGCTCGAGTGGATGCGAACAACCCGTAAGCGACCAGAGCCAGACGCAAGTGGTTGGGGCAAGGATATGCTATGGGCGCTGACCTTTGGGACTTAAGACAGGGTGAGGCTGAAAGCCTCCTAGGGGTCGCTGTGCTGGTCCCCGCTCGAGTATAGGACAGATTGGCGGGGGCACACCTCAAACTTCAGCAGCTTGAGTCCAGTTTGGGATTGGGTGCCGGAAGACCTGGCTCTCGGTTGTTTGTGATTGCGCTGCAGACTTCACACAAGCCACTAGAGGCTCCTTGTGCCTAACCCTTTTCAGAAGGAAAAGAAAGGGAGGGGGATTTTGCCCCTCTTCTCTCCCCCCATTACTCCCACAAACTTGTGACTACCAGTTAAGATACTACCTGAAAAAGCACTTCGCAAAAGAGTTTCAGGCAGTGGAGCAGGAAGCTTTTACCCTGCAAGCAAAATCACCTGTAGCTAGTGCATTTATTTTCTCAGTTGTAAAGTGGACCATCAATTTGATAGCAGTTTTTCCGGGGTGAGGAAAGGAGAGAAGGGTGTGGGGATAGGGAAAAGACTCTGATTTTAAACTGTTAATAAAATTAATAATTAAAAGCACAAGTTAGAATCGAGGAAATATGTTGATTAGGTAGACTTGGTGAAGAATGGTTAGATCTGTTTTGGGAAAGTGAGGCCTGGTGAAGCACAAGAAAATAGGATATTCCTTGTTTGGGAGCTTTGCCAAACGAGGCTATGCCTCTGTACCTCTCAACATTGAATCCTATGTTTATTTTCATCCAGACTCATGACTTGAAATATTCCTGTGTGCTAATGATTTCCAAACTTGACTTCTTCCTAGAACTCTCTTTCTTTGTGATATTAGAGTCAATCAGTAGGTTGGGGTATTACTATTATTACACATTTGGGGAGATCATTTTAAATAAGATGCCAAACTGAAATTAACTTGGACTACTAATAGTGAAATTTAGCCTGGAAAAGTAGAGAAAACCAGACAGGTTAACTTCATACTTATCCACACATAACAAGATTCAGGATAGGAATTGCTGAGTCTCCTGTCTCTTCATTTAAACCTTGTATTGCCAGTTTTATCGATCATATCCCAATTGATTATAAAACGTGCTAATTTCCAGGTTTTTTTCTGCATTCCTCAGCACAACATCTTTTATTCCAAAAACCCTGAGTGCCTACAAAAATGCCACCTACTGCCTGGTTCTGGCAATTGCACAATTACTAAAATACCCTTTCCTTCAAGATTTCAGTTTTGTGGAACCATTTGTAATCTAAATCTCCAGTTTTAGAGGCATCATTTGAGAACTCCGTTTTTCAAAATCAGGAAAACTTGCAAGCGTGTTTTGGATGATAATTTTGTAAACAAGAAGACCCACTATCACTGGCTAAAGAGTACCTTTTTACTCTTTTAAAAAGCTCTTTCTGCTCCTTTCTCCAGCATACGCTGTAGTCAGAGAAGCTCATGCATTTTGTTAAATGATTTAGAAAACAACCTGAGTTTCTGAGAATGTTTATTAACGTGAGTATTTTAAGAAATGAGGGTGTCACTTTGCTTAAAGTGGAGTGTTTTAACATAAATCTTAAAAAGCAACTTATTAGTATACCGTTTGGGTGGTAAAATACCGATAACATAAAATTTACCATTTTAAGTTATTTTTAAGTGTACAGTTCAGTGGCTTTACATACATTTATTTGCATTGTGCAACCATCACCACCATCTATCTCCAGAACTTTCTCATCTTCTCAAGCTGAAACTTAGTATACTTTTTATGAAGTGGCTCTAAATAGAGCACAAAAGGTTCTTCCAATTACTTTCCTAATTAATGTCCTTCTAGGGAAAAAAATTATCTTTTATCTCTAGCATTAAGTCACTTGCATAATATCTTACTTGTCTGATGTTTTCTTAGACCTTTAGTAATTATAAATTCTTGAATTTTTCTGCCATTTAATGGAATAGCAAGGGACAATATTAGGCACTGAGTATGACTTTGGTTTTGAGTTTCGTAGTTTATTAAAACTAAAAAACATTGCAGGTAAAATCACAATAATTTTAGATCTACAAAAGGAAGAATAATATTCTTGATCTCTGAAGGAATAGTGGGATTATCTCGCCAAGACCTGGGGTCATATAGGATCAGGCTGGTGGAACCAGAAGCTTGGACCAGGGCAGAGCCAAGCACATGTCAATGCCTGATAAACTGAAGATGTAGAAGAAATAAAGATTAGGAGCCGAGATTTTTCCTTGGTACAGCATAGGCCAAAGATCTAGGAAACAAAGAACACTAATATAGGAAGGATGAACCAAGTCTGAGGGGCAAAGCACACAAAGATACCCACCCCTCCCCCCAAAAAAATTAAATAAAAGGAGTAAAATACAACAGGACCTCAGCTGATTGATTCTGATCTTGTAGCAGAGCATCTGTTCTATTTCCTGTATGTAAGTAAAGTGGGCTCTTGATCTAGATTTCAAAGTGTAGGAGAGTGACTGCAACCCATTAAGTGAAGGGAGCTAAGAACCAGAACTACAAGTGGAATCCCCAGTCAGCATATAAAAAAATACATTGGGGGATGCCTGCATGGCTCAGTTGGTTAAGCCACTGACTCTTGATCTCAGCTTAGGTCTTGATCTCAGGGTCATGGGTTCATGCCCTGCATTGGGCTCCACCCTCGGTGTGGAGCCTACTTAAAAATTAAAAAAAAAAAAATACATTGGAACAGCTCTCTGTTAACAAATGCTTTTCTGAAGCCTCTGAATTTTTCTTGGATATGCAAATATAAATGAGGAAGTCAAACCCATAGCCCATAAGAGTTTCTATTAAGAATCAAGTTGCAAAGGAAAGAAAATTAGGGTTTGCTTTAAGAAAATTAACAAAATCATCAAAAATTATTTAATGCTTAAAGAAGGTAACAGTAGGTGACTAGAAGCTTTTAGAAGCTTCACTGTATTCTGTATTTTAAGTATATCTTCACTGACCAGAATTGGATATGTTTGTGAGATGCGGCTGCAGAGCTGTTAGAAGTTCTTTGAAATTCCTGCAAATCTAAAAAGCCAAGCCCGGTTTCTAGTTACATTTGTTAGACAGCATACTGCCCCAGTTCCATATTGCATTACTACTGAGGAAGTATCAATATAACAAAGATATTCCAGTCTTTATTGAAACCATATGAATCTATGAAAGTTATCAATTACATGTGGTAACAGAAATAGATTGTTTCTTCAAAAACTAAAAAGGTGTACTAAGCAAATTGGTACCTCTTTTCTTTTTAATTGGTATCTCTTAAAATTTTTCTGTTAAAAAGAATTAATACTTTTCTTTAAAGCACTTTTGTACTTTAATATATTGTTGTATATTAAAAATGGGCATGATAAACGAAAAGAATAATATATCATAAACAAGTGAGTTTATCCCAAGAATGTATTGTGGAACATTATAAAATCAATGTAATTCACCATGTTAAGTAAAAAGAAAAACTATGTTATTATCTAAATAGACCAGAAGAAGCTTTTGACAACATCCAACCTCTCTTCCTGATAATAACTCTCAACAGACTAGAAGGGAACACTCTCAACCTGATAAAGGGCATCTGTGAAAAATCTACAGCTAACCTCAACAGTGAAAGACTGGGTTCTTTTCCCTAAGATCAGAAACAGCAAGGATGTGCACTCATCACTACTACCCAGCATCATGATATAGCTTCTGGCCTGTACGATATGGCAAGAGAAAGAGGAAGAGGGAGGCATTTCAATTAGGAACAGATGAATAGATAAATAAATTGTGACTTATTTTTATAATGGAATACTACTTGGCAAATAAATGGAAAGAAGTATTTGCACAACAGCATGTATAAATTATACTAAGTGAAAGAAACCATATTTAAAAAGACTGTATATTATATAATTTCACTTATCTAAAAACAGAAAATGCAGACTAACTTGTAGTGACAGAAAATAGGTCTCTGGCAGCTGAGTGAGTAGAGGGGTTAGGGAGGAGAAGGATTACAAATGGGCAGGAGGAAACATCTAGGGGCGACAGATATGTCTACCATCTTGATTGTAAGTGGCAGTTTCATGTCTGTATACGTCATATTTATGTAATTATATACTTTAAATACGTACAGTTTATTGTGTATGAATTCTATTCCTATAAAGCTGTTTTTTGAAAAATGGCCACAAGTTCTTTGACCCTCATTCCATGAGAGGTCTGATCTGTATTGTCTACCTTTGAATCTGGGTGGGCTGACAGCTTTGACCAATAGAATATGACAGAAGTGACACCATGTCCGTTTCAGATCCAGGACTTCAGAAACTGGCAACTTCTACTTTCTGTCTCTTGGCATGCTTGGTCTGGGAGAAGCTAACCATCATGTATGCAGTCTGACTACCTTGAGATTATCAAACTGTCAGGAACTCCCAGCTATCCTGTGGAGAGCAAGATGCCCAACCAGGCTATAACTGTTATTGCCATCCTAGTCCAGGCACTAGACATGTGAGTGAAGTAGACATCTGAAATGCCTAGTCCAGTCAAGCCTTTCTTACAAATGACATTGCTTGAGCATTCATGTACAGATTTTTGTGTTAACCTAAGTTCTCATTTCTTTGTGATAATATTCACAAATTGCTGGGTCATATGGTAAGTGCATTTTTAGTTTTATGGAAATGCCAAACTGTTTTCCGGAGTGTCTGTAGCATTTTGCATTTATACAAACAATATAAGAGGTAATCCAATTTCTTTGCATCCTCACTTGCATTTGGTATTATCACTATTTTTATTTTAGCCATTCTGTTAATTGTGTAGTGATATATCATTGGGTTTTAATTTCCATTTCCCTCATGATGTTGAACGATTATTGTTTATGTGTTTATTTGCCATTTAAATATTATCTTTTGATGAAATGTCTGTTCATGTCTCTTGCCCATTTTTAATTGTATTTTTTGTATACTGTCATTTTGAGTGTTTTTTATGTATTTTAGATATAAGCCTTTTGTCGTATATGTGGTTTGCAAATATTTTCTCCCAGTCTGTAATTTGTTCATCCTCTTAACAGAGTTTTTAAAAGGAAAAGTTTTTAATATTGATGAGGTCCAAGGTATCCACTTTTCCTTTTTTGATGTCAACTTTAAGAACTTTGTTTAGCTCTAGCTCCCAAAGATTTTTCTATTTTTTCTCTTTAAAAATTTACGACACTATATTAGTGTCGAGTTCTGTGTTGTCTTTTTTTCTAAAAGAACTGTGGTTTTGTCTTTTGCATTTAATTCTTTGGTCCAGGTTAATTTTTGTGTAAGGTGTGAAGTTTAGGTTGAAGTTCATTTTTTCCCCTATAGATGTCCATTTCCTCCAGCACCATTTGTTGAAAAGGCTATTAAAATCAGTTGGGCATTTTTATGTGGATCCATTTCTGAGCCCTCTATTTTATTCTGTTGATTTATGTCTCTCTCCCTGACCAATACCACACTATCTTGATTACTGTAACTATTATTATTTAAAAGTACTTTCTTTAACTTCCAAGTGTTTGGAGACTTCCAATTTAATTCCATTATGGTCAGAAAAGATATTCTGCATGAATTCAATTCATTTAAAATTTTTAGTATTTGTTTTATGACCCAGGATATGGTTTATCCTGGTGAATGTTCGATGGGTACTTGGAAAAAAAACTGTGTATTCTACTTTGTTTAGTGGAGTGTTTTGTAAATATCTGTTAGAACTTGTTGGTCGATTATATTTTTCAGTTCTATATCTTTGCTGATTTTCTGCCTAGTAGTCTTATCAGTTGCTAAGAGTGGGACAGTGAAGTCCCCAGTTATAATTGTGGATTTGCCTCTTTCTCCCTTCAGATCTATCAGTTTTTGTTTCATGTATTTTGAAGCTCTTGTTTAATGTATGCACATTTAGGATAACTATATCTTTTTGGTGGATTGATCCTTTAATAATTAAGTAGTGTTCCTCTTTGTCCCTAATAATTTTCTTTGCTTTAAAGTCTAGTTCTCTTATATTAATATAGCCACTCCCATTTTTTAACTAATGTTGGCACAATATATTTTTTCCATCCTTTTACAAAAATTCATTCTTCCTATATCATTGTGTTTGAAGTGAGTTTCTATTGACAACATATAGTTGGGTTGTGTTTTTAAATCTACTTTGCCAATCTCTGTCTTTTAACTGATGTATTTAGTGCATTTACATTTAAAGTAATTATTGCTATATTAGAACTTAAGTCTGGCATCTTATTGTTTGTTTTCTGCTTGTTCCTTCTGTTTCTTAACCTGTTTATCTCTGCTTGCCTTCCTATAGATTACTAGGACAGTTTTAGAATTCTGTTTTTCTGAGTATATCTCTGTATATTTTTGATTGTTCTTTTCTTTGTAGTTACATACATATGTAACTCATCACCATCTACTGGTACAAGTGTTTTATTATCACTTGAGTGAAGTGTTGAAATCTTACTTCCATTTAGATCCCTTTACCCTCCCCCACTTTTTAAATACAATTGTTTTGTATCAGATGATTTCATAAATTTTGATTAAACCATCAAATATGTTTTAAGAAACTAATGACAAGAAAGATAGTCTCTCATACTTACTGTTTTTACCCACCCTGTTCTTTCCTTTCTGAAGTTCCAAACCTTCTTCTGCTGTTTCTTTTCTGTTGGAGAACTTCTATAGCCATTCTTTAAGGGTAGATCTGCTGGCAACAAATTCTCTTAGTTTTTCCTCATCTGAGGATATCTTTATTTCCCCTTCATTTCTGAAGGACAATTTTATAAGATATAAAATCCACAGCTGGGGCACCTGGGTGGCTCAGTCGTTAAGCGCCTGCCTTCAGCTCGGGTCACGATCCCAGGGTCCTGGGATCGAGCCCCACATCAGGCTCCCTGCTCCGCGGGAAGCCTGCTTCTCCGTCTCCCACTCCCGCTGCTTGTGTTCCCTCTCGCTGTCTCTCTCTGCCAAATAAATAAATAAAATCTTAAAAAATAAAATAAAATAAAATCCACAGCTTACAGTCCTTTTTTTTCCCAGAACTTGAAAAATGTACCTCCTTCTGGCTCCCATGGGTCAGATGAATAATTCACTGTTGTTCAAATGGGTATTTGCCTACAGAGAATTAATCTTTTCTCTGATTTTAAGATTTGTTCTTTGTCTTTTATTTTCAGGAGTTTAATTATGACATGTCCTTGTGTGGATTTCTTTGGGTCTATTCTATTTGGAGTTTCTCAGCTTCTTAAAAGCCAAATTTGGGGGGGGTTAGCTATATTTCTTTAAGTGCTTTTCAGACCCACACTCTTTTTCCCACTTCTGCAACTGTGATACTAATATTAGATCTTTTGTTGTCAACCCATAGATCTCTGAGGCTCTCTTCTTTTATTCAGTCTATTTTCTCTCTGTTGTTCAGATGGAGTAAATTTTATGTCTGTCCTCAAGTTCGGTGGTTCTGTCTTGTCATCTCTACTATTAAGCCCACCCAGCAAGCTTTTTTTATTTTGATTATTGTGTTTTTCAGTTTTGTAATTTGTATTTAATTCTTTATTTATAACTTCCATTTCTTTGCTGAGATTTTCTATTTTTTTCACTTGTTGAAAGAAAATTCATAATTGCTTATTGAAGCATTTTTGTGATGGCTGCTTAAAATCCTTCTCTGATAATCCAAATTCTGATTCATTTGGATATTGGATATATAATCCAGAGATTGTCAGATTCAAATTATGAATCAAACGATTATTTTCCTGTTCTTTGTATGATAATCGATTTTTCCATTGTATCCTGGATATTTTTGGATATTATGCTAGGATAATTTTGATTGTATCCCAGGTATTTTGGATATTATGCTAAGACTCTTGTTACTATTCAGATTTTCTATCTTAATAGGCAATTGCCATGCTTAGTTTTAACCTATTGGTTCTTGGCCTAATAACAATTTAGTTTTCAGTGTCCTTGAAGTGCTGTTAACTCTGCTTTGTTCTTTGCCCTTGCTGCAGTTCTTGTTGAATCTATGCTGGTGTCACCTGCATGGGGAAAGACTCTGGGCTACCCAGTCTTGCTGAGCTGCCTTCCACTAGTAGGGGTAGGAGAACAAGCAACTTGGGTCTGTTTTGTTCTCCTCCACTGGGCAGATGGCTAGGAGATGCCAGACCTGGATCTATTTATGCCCTTGGGTAGAGGGCCCGGAGACTGGATAGTCTGCTACCACCCCAGGTGTGGAGTGGGGCTTAGGTTTCCTCAGTAGGTCTCCCATTGTTCTTCCCCCTTTACCATTCTTTGGCAAGAGACAGCAAGCTTTTCTTAATTCTTTTTTTTTCCCCTGTGCCTGTTAGTGGTTCTGGGATGCAGGTCTCTCTGGTGCCCAGTCTAAGCTACATGGAAGATAAAAAGAAAACCCAGGGAACTCAATGCTGTGACCTTTCTTAAGTCCTAAGACTCCTAGACAGTTTACCTTTTCTTTCTAGCTTTCAGAGTCTTCATAATTGCCTGTTGAATTACTTCCAGGGTATTTAGTTGTAGTCAGAGGGGAGGAACAGGGGAAAGTGAGGAAAGTTGCCATCTTGTCTGGGACCAGAAGTCCCCTCAATAAATTTTTAAAATTTGAATAGGGACTTGATATGAATGAATAATAGGTAATATATAACCCTGTGTTTAATTATGCACTATAAGTCATTAGAGGTAAGGATATGGGTGAGTTAAAGCTAGAGGTCGAGCCTAAGACCTCATGGAGACAAAATCATTTGGACAGGCCCTTAAAGCAAAAGGCAAGATCATGCAGTTGAAGGGAACAGTATGAACAGGAAGGACTATGGAAAACAACTGGGAAGATTTGCCTGTCTTGAGGAGAAATTATGTCAGGAGGTAATGAGAATAGAAAATAGGATGGGTAGGCACTGCTGATATAGAGGGCCTTAAATATCTAAAGTGAGATTTGCTAGATTGAAAAGTAGAAAAATATCCAAAACTTGTAAGGGAAACAAGTGACATGAAAGTGAGGTTTGGGGCACCTGGCTGGTGCAGTTGATGGAGCATGTGACTCTTGATCTTGGGGTTGTAAGTTCGAGCCCCATGTTGGTGTGGAGATTACTTGAAAATAAAATCCTAAAAAAAAAAAAAAAAAAAAGTGAGGTTTAAGTGAGATTAGTTTGAAATAGATGTACAAGGTATTTTATAGTGGAGGAAAACCAGTATCAAGGAGCTAGTTGTGAGTTTGTCATGGTATCCAAGTGTGAGATCCTGACTGTGGCTATGAGGTGGTTGAAGTGGGAATAAAGAGGAAGTAGGATTTACAAGCGAAAGGGGTAGGACTTGATACCTGACTGGATATAAAAAAGTGAGGTTTGATTCATAGGCCGTCAGGTTTGGTAATTTCTGTTTCCTCACTATTTCTTTAAAAATAACCAGGAAATTTGGAAAGAATTAATTTTGCCCTTTAGAGAAGCTTTTCTTCCTCCATACCCTTCCCACCTACATGTGTAATTTTGAGAAGAACTTTACTGTCAGGCAACTGATTAACACCTTTCTTTAATCTTTTTCCAAGCCTAATACTGTTACCACACATTCTGAAATAGCTATTTCACATGTTAAAAGATGTCAGCCTCACCAGTAATTAAAGAAATGCAAATTAAAACAACAAAGTTTGATTTTATGGTAATATTTAATGCTGCAAGAGTTTAATGAGATCCATATTCTTTTCTCTTAAAGTAAATGTGTATAATCTTTCAGGAAAGAAGTTTGACAATATGTAGCAAGAGTCTTTAAAATGTTTAAGTACTTCTACTTTTAAGCATTAATGATAAGGAAATAATCAGAAATGCAAAGAGACGATGGATGCCAAAATGTCAGTTGCAGTATCCTTAATTTTTCACAATTATAAGTATATCTAAATGTGTATTAGGAGGGGGCACCTGAGTGGCTCAGTCAGTCGTTAAGCGTCGGCCTTCGGCTCAGGTCATGATCCCAGGGTCCTGGGATTGAGCCCCGCCTGCTTCTCCCTCTCCCACTCCGCCTGCTTGTGTTCCCTCTCTCGCTGTGTCTCTCTCTGTCAAATAAATAAAATCTTTAAAAAAAAAAAAATATATTAGGAGAAGCAAATGGTTAAATAAATGCACAATGGTAGAATATTGCACAGCCTTTAGAAATAGTGTTTTAAGGAATTTAACTTTAATATCAGAGTAAATATAATGTTAAGTGAATTCCAGTTTTACATACTTCATTAATATCATATCATATCATGCTTTTTTGACCTGTACAGCCATTATTAGGATAAAATGTTTTGCTGCTCTTTTCAGAAGTTATTTGCCAACCACTACAGATAATAAAGCTAATTTTAGCCTTCTTGCACTAAAAATTTCCACAGTGCTTTACATATAGTGCTCAGTAATATTAGCTATAATTATTGAAGATCTCTTAAGAACTTTCTTCCTAGAAAAGCATACATATTTATGTATACAACCAAGCATACAACTTTAGGCCCTTTATGGACCACATAAATCCCATATGCAGAGGATCCTCTGCCTAGAGCCATGGTGAAGAATCGTTGCTATAACTGAAGAAATCTCCTTTTACCCTTGCATGTGGGTGGTTGAATCAGAGTTTGTTGTCCAGGGTTAAGAGGTGCCAATTCTCATTTTCACCTGACATCTTTGGTATTGAGGTAAAATAAATGCAGTCTTCATTTAATACTACCTTTTCTGAATGACCGAATTTAACATACAATTTCTTAGTGTCTCTCATCTTGACTGGTGATGCTCACATTAATTGGGATATTGACTCTCAAATAAAACTATTTCGGACAGCTGGAAATCTATTGTGATGGTTCAGAATTTGCAGCCATTCCTATCTGTCATTGTCCCAGCTTCCTCAATCTTTACAAGGCACTCAAGGCCTCCACTGCTACCCTCCCCCCTTCCAAATCTATTAATCACCCAGAGCAGTGGTGCTCAGGGCCCTAGATGCTACAAAGTGATAGGAGAAGAGAATAAAATTAAGGTAGTCATGGATTAGAGAACTTGATTGCTAGTGTTGCTTATGGAGCCACATTTAAAGGGTTCTGTTGAACAAGTCCAGAAGACAGCAAGCAGATGGCAAGGGATACAGCTGTGGCATCCTATGGAGGAGAATTGTGGTCAGAGGTGGGGAGAAGAGAAAACTTCAGTAGTGACAGGAGGACTGTTACTAGCCAGCTACCTACTTTGCCACTTTGGAGAGGCTGTATGGTGTGGTAATTAAGAGTTCAGACTAAGGGGGCGCCTGGCTGGCTCAGTCGGAGCATGCATGCGACTCTTGCTCTCGAGGTTATGAGTTCAAGCCCCACATGGGGTCTTACTTAAAAATAAAACCTTTAAAAAAAAAAAAGTTCAGACTAAGGCCTGAATTCAAACCCTGCTCTACCATTTTCTGGCCAATATGACCCGAGGCAAGTAACTTAACCTCCGACCTCAGATTTTTTGTTGCTGTTGTTACAATGGAGAAATGATCATAGTACCACCTATAGGAGTTTTAGGATTAAATGTCCTGTGAAAAGCACTGCACCAAGTCTACCATGCCTGAAGGGTTCATTCAGTAAATGTTGTATAGCATTAAATGTGATGATTCCTCTCGGGCTGAAACTGGAAAAATGAGTTAATGTTATGGAGGGGCAGATTCTGGCTCTGCATGAGGAAGAAAGGCTGGCCTGAATGTGTTCAAACAAAGACTAAACTATCATATATATATGTATCAGAGATGAGTAGATGGAGGGGCCGTTTGGTAATCAGTCATAATCTAAGTTCCCTTCTCACTGGAAGACGTTTTATAAGGCAGACCCACATGAAAACTGTGTTTTATTAACGTGGCTATTTATGTTACAGAATTAAGTCCAAAGAAGTTGGGATAGGAAATATCTTACTTTAACATAATGAGATTTTTATTGGCTTCTCTAGTTATACCATTTACAAATTGAAAAACCTGCTAAGGATCACTCGTGGGAGTGATATTATTAGAATTAAATGTGAGTCATAGAGGCTCCCAGACAGTGTTCTATCTATCTATGGAGGGAAGGAAAGCTAAGTACATGTTAGGTATTAATTAGCACCTTGAGGGGCGCCTGGCTGGCTCAGTTGGAGGAGCATGCATCTCTTGATCTCGGGGTCGTGAGTTTGAGCCCCATGTTGGGTGTAGAGATTATTTAATAAATGTTTAATTAGCACCTTGAGAAAATTCAATTAGATTTTACAAATACAATTAAAAAGGCCAATTTTTTGAAAAACGTATTCACAGATGCTATTTAAGTTCTACCTAAAACAATTTGGAATGAATTTTAATAGTATTTTTGTTTCTTTATAATTTATATTCTACCTCCTTCTAGAAATAACTTGAAGCAACAACTTAGAACATTATGCTAAATCGGGGCGCCTGGGTGTCTCAGTCGTTAAGTGTCTGCCTTCGGCTCAGGTCATGATCCCAGGGTCCTGGGATCGAGCCCCGCATCGGGCTCCCTGCTCAGCGGGAAGCCTGCTTCTCCCTGTCCAGCTCCCCCTGCTTGTGTTCCCTCTCTCACTGTGTCTCTCTCTGTCAAATAAATAAATCTTAAAAAAAAAAAATTATGCTAAATAGGCAAGGAAAAAAAAAGGCCTCAAAGGCCTTCTCACATGAGTTCAGAGAGCCAGATCTTTGTATTCACTACTATTGCTCAATGAGAAGCTATGCAGAGGAAGATCCTTTGGATATAGGGCACAGAGTGGTATAGCTGAAAAGAAGAGTACCTTTATGTAGAAGCAGAAGACCTCCGTTTATTTCCTTGTGCTGCTGTCGGCCTGCTTTGTAACTTTTAATTGTTATTTAGTGACATGAAAATAGCATTCTACACCAACGCAAGAATTATTTTTCATTTAAGAGTGAAATCGTGAGGGGCGCCTGGGTGACTCAGTTAGTTAAGCAACTGCCTTCAGCTCAGGTCATGTTCCTGGAGTCCCGGGATTGAGTCCCGCATCGGGCTCCCTGCTCAGCGAGGAGTCTGTTTCTCCCTCTGACCCTCCCCCCTCTCATGTGCTCTCTCTCTCATTCTCTCTCTCAAATAAATAAATAAAATCTTTAAAAAATAATAAAAAAGTAAAAAAGAATGAAATCGTGAGCTTACTTAAAAACTACCACCAAAGATTTGGGGGCAGGGGATATGGAGACAGATGACATTTCCTTCAGGATCTCCTTGTTTTCCTTCTACAGTTATTTTAAAACAGAGTAAGAAACAATACCCTTGGGATGCTGTTATTCTAGCAAAAATTCAATATAAGAAAGTCTTTTAAGAGAAAGGTAAAATATTTTCATTAGTAGCACTTTCTATTCTACATTTGGCATCCCAGACAGTAGCTAACTTTAGGAATATTTTACTTCCAGATAAGTCACATTCTATTTAAAATTACATATGAGCTGCTTAGAAATAATACTGTTTTAGAGCCAAAAAAACTAAACACAGAAAAGTAGAAACAACAACAATGAACACCACTTTTATACCCTCGCCTAGATTCAACAGTTGTCAATCCCTTAACCAAACTTTCTCCATCTTTATTGCTATACACACTCTCTCCCTGCCATTCCCCCCAACCCTTTTTGCCAGATCATCCAAAAGTACACCACAGCCATCAGAAATAGGCTTTTTTTTTTTTTTTAAGTAATCTCTACGCCAACATGAGGCTGGAACTCATGACCCCAAGATCAAGAGTCACAGGTTCCACTGATCAAGCCAACCAGGCGCCCCCAAAAATACGCTATTTTAATGATCATTTATTTGCTGCTCAAATGCAGCAGAGCAACATATTTATTGTAAAGTTTATTATATAGTTGGTATCAGCTGTTTGTGCTTATTATCTGAAGGCTTAGGTATATTTTATTGGAGGTAGGGGAACTCAGATTAAAGTTATCTTCTTAGTAATCTCTGCCATGCTTCCTACACTTCTCAGATCTGCATAGTCAAAGAAGGAATATTTAACTACTTACTGGTAAGTTTAAGACCCTACAAACTAATGGCAGTATTATTCTTGAGTAAAAATAGTTAAAATACTATATATTTTTTAAATGCTTTTGTTTTTCTCAAACAGGCTGAAATAATCAAGTTTTGTATTTTCAAGCAGTTTAGGAAAAGGAAAAACTCAATATTTGAAATGGAACATTTGTTAGAATTTGGATATTTCATTGGTTAAAAGGTTTATTTACGGCTATAAATTGATGCTGACAGAAAATATGGCCGTTGTGTTCACTGAGCCTAGGTATAACCAAAACCATAAAAGATATTTCTTTCCTTTTTTTTTTTCCAGGGGATTTTGATGAATTCACTCAAGATAATAACGACATTCTGTTGAAAAACATAGCAGAGGACCTTCGGAATTGCTTACCTCTAGAAACCATGCTTTCCTCAGAACATGTAGCCCTCCAAAAAGTAAATACATTACATTAATTTACTCTTAGTGCTACTTGAGGATTCTCCTGTTCTTCCCTAATCCCACAGCCTCTCTCATCTAATTCGTCCTGAATTCTACTTCAAACCTTTTCTCATTTGGTACTTCAGTGATGCCCCCAGTTCTGTTGAGTCCGTAATCCTCTGGCTCCCTAGTCATTCAACAGGTATTTTTTGAGGGCATCCTGTTTGCCAAACACTCAAACCCCTGCACCTCCCCCCACCCCGTTCCATGTCCCCCACCCCCAAAAACACAAGGCCCCACAGTAATCTGGCCCTGCCTGTATACATCATGGTCCTGGTTTTCTCTTTCCTGTTCAGTATCCCCCACTGTTATCGAAGGTGAAATTCATCTCTTTGTCTTCTCCTGCTTTTGTGCTGTACAGTTTTTGCTTATTCTGTTCCTTCGTTCCTAAAGTAAGTTCTCATTTTTCTTCCCTGGACAACCCCCTCATTCAAGCCCCTTCAAATCTCAGCTCTTCTGGTTTACCTGTGCAAGGAATATTGTTTCCTGAAACAAAGCTAATAATAATCTTCTCTTCTCCCACTAATCTGAAAACAGCAACCCTCTGTGGTTTTTCACCGTGTAGATTCCGAAGCAGAGGAACCAAACCTTGTACATTTTCAGTAGTGCTGTGCACATTGTGAGCACTTAGCAAATTTTAGTAAACCTCCAGTCCCAAAGGTGGAAAATAGTGGATAGTATAAAAACTGAGAGCAATATTTGTAATATAGTTTGGATGTTATTAATAAGGCAGTCGTATCAATAGCATGATATACCAAAATATATGAAACAAGGAAAAAGTAGTCATTGCATGTAACAGTCTACCCATAATCCCTTCTCCTAACAAACTATTTTTATCTTCTGTTATTTCCTTCTGGTCCTTGTGTATGTCCATACATTTTACACGCTTATAATATAGATGTGTGTGGGTGTAGATACAATTTTGTAGGTCTCCAAGTAGATAGGTTGATTCTTTATTATAGTTAGGGTAAAAGGAATCAGACATTTTTTCTTGGTAGCCGCTTGCTATTATATCACGTATCACCAGTATTAATAAAGGCCTGTTCGTTGTAAGCATGCAATGTTACTAACGTTTTTATTATTTGAAAACTCTGCCTCTGCGCAGAGATGACTTGCTAAGTGTTTTCATGGGTCGGTCACTGACACGCAGGACTCAGGAGACCCGGTATTAGTTTAATTCTTTCCCCTCTACATGGTCATTTCTTTGGAGAAATCTCTGAGTAGGAGTTTCTTTATTTGTAAAATTTACAACCCAAGGGGGCGCCTGGGTGGCTCAGTCGTTAAGCGTCTGCCTTCGGCTCAGGTCATGATCCCAGGGCCCTGGGATCAGCCCCACATCAAGCTCCCTGCTCAGTGGGAAGCCTGCTTCTCCCTCTCCCACTTCCCCTGCTTGTGTTCCCTCTCTCCCTGTGTCTCTCTCTGTCAAATAAATAAAATCTTTAAAAAAAAAAAAAAATATATATATATACACACAACCCAGGATGGACAAGACGGTCACGAAGTACTCCTTTAACACAAATTTTTTCTATTTCTCCTAGCCACGTTTTGTATCGTTACAGGTCAAATTAAAAGTTGCTAGTGTCTCACCAAGTGTCTCACACACACACACACACACACACACAAAAAACACAAAAGAGCAGGATGGCTCTTCGATAAGTGAAACTTGTCTTTCTGCCTTGTTGTTGCTCTCAGAATTTTAGCATTTGAACCACTGATGTTTTGCCTTATTTAGCAATAAAAAGAGACTCCTTTGTACTTCATTTCTTTTGAAGTTCTTCTCCTTTCCCCCAGATACAGCAGCAGCCAGAACCCACAGTTCACGTTGATGCATTCCTTTATGATGAAGACTTTATTGATTCATTATGTGAGGAAGGAAAAATGAGCAGAAATTACTGTATGGTGTGTGGCTCACACCAGACGGCACCTTTAGGTAGGCACTAAAGTATGCAAACCTGACGACTTTGTGTATACTTTTCTCTCCATGTCCTGAGAACACAGATTCTTGACCAAGTCATTCAGTGTTTTTTGAAAGGAAAATGCCAACCGTTCAGCGTAACCATTACCAGTTATTGAGGTTAGGGAGACCAAAGAGCAACATTGTCCAGGGAAGCCGGGCCACATAATGTCTCCAAGGAGAGTATCTCTGCTTTTCACAGAAACTGTTGAATCAGAGGTGACTTTTCAGGTCCAGAAACTAATCACAAGTGACTGAGTACAGGGAAACCAACTTATACTTTCCATACTTCAAAGAGATTCATAGATAAACCATACCATAATGCTGGTTCACTTACAATGATAAATATAACTGCAAGGGGGCTGAAATGTCCCAATAAAAGCATCTACTTGAGAAGTCAGATAGTAATCAGATATTGTTGGATGGGCATGGATTTAGAGGACAGAGATAATCTTGAGAAAGAGCTTATTCAAGCCTTGATTTGACCTAGTAGAACATCTCCAGTCCATAACAAGGGACAACTCTAGTGACAAAATGTCTCCTGCATCTCCGCCCCTCAGAGGCAGCACCTGTGTCCCAAATGGGAAGCTAGACTGACTCCATGCCGCTAATATGTTAACTCTTCTGTTAATGTATTCTTTGTTAAGCGGCTCCTGGGTGGCTCAGTTGTTTGAGTGTCAGATCTTTTTTTTTTTTTAAGATTTTTATGTATTTATTTGAGAGAGAGAGCATGAGAGGGGGGAGGGTCAGAGGGAGAAGCAGTCTCCCCGCTGAGCAGAGAGCCCGACGCAGGACTCGATCCCAGGACTCCAGGATCATGACCTGAGCTGAAGGCAGTGGCTTAACCAACTGAGCCATCTAGGCACCCCATGAGTGTCAGGGTCTTGATTTCATCTCAGGTCATGGTCCCAGGGTCATGGGATCGAGCCCCACATTAGGCTCCACACTCAGCAGGGAGTCTGCTTGAGATTCTCCCTCTCCCTCTGGCCCTCCCCCCTACTCATGCACATGCATGTTCTCGCTCTCAAATAAATAAATAAGTCTTTAATTTTATATGTGCGTGTATATATATTTTTTCTTTGTTCAAATTGGATATGATCATCTAGGCTATTCCTTTAGACACGCTATTTCAGGATTCCTGGTCACTTAGATATAGAGTTATTGCTTATAGTGGCCTACCTCTCCAGGTGAGTAATCTTGTGTTCATATTACTGATCTTAGATAATATCATTGTCAAAAGTTAACTACTACCAAATTTGTAATATGCTGCTAATACAAATATATTGTATCTATATTATAATTGGGAATTAAACTCTCCTGATTAACTTAAGATTCTGTTTTTAGATAGTACTTACAGTTTCCATTTGAGGTGGTTGAAATTTACAGAATAGAAAGTGACTTAGACAAGAAGGATAGAAGGAAAACTAAAAAGTGAATTGCAACTATAATACCATATCAGATCTGATTTACAGAAGTTTTTTAAGATTTATTTATTTTAGAAAGAGAGAGCGGGGGTGGGGAGGGGCAGAGGGAGAGGGAGAGAGACAGTCTCCAGCAGACTCCCCCCTGAGTGAGGAGCCTGATGTGGGCCTCAGTCCCACGACCCTGAGATCCGGACCCAAGCCAAAATCAAGAGTTGGACACTAAACCAACTGAGCCACCCAGGTGCCCCTGATTTACAGAAATTTAAAGAAGAGATATGTTTGACAAATAAAAATTTAAAGATTAGGAAGCATTTTCCCATCCAAATCAGGTTGTAAATAGTGACTGGGTATGCAGGCCAGCCCACATAACCACAGTGAATCTGAAAAAGCTATCATCTGTGGAACTCTCCTTCCTTCTGTGACAAGGGACTTGTCTAGCTGTAAGACACTAATGACGACTCTGTAACCCAGGGCAGAAGCACTAATGTGACAGAGTAGTGAGGATGAGGATTCTAGGCAGGTAAGGCTCTAATGGTCAAAGTCCACCCCCACCCCAAGTCACACCCTTTATTTTCTTCCAAAGGATTAGCCTGCCTGCTTCCATTTTCTTTGCCACCATCTCTTAGTTATGGCCAAAGTTTCTCCCCTTCCTGACCATTATATTATGTGGGACATAATATAGTAAGTCTTTAAAAAAAATACACTCAGACTCTCCCAGATATTTGATTACAGAAACAATGGAGGGAGAAGATGGGCTAGGAAGCTTGTAGCAGTTAAAAAAAATTGTAGCGGTTAAATTAAGGGAAATAAGAATAATTAATGGGCATATCTTCACTTCCTTTCATACCACCCTTCTCCTGCACTCCAGAACACGTTTTAGGTTGGTCAGGGCTGCCACATTGCTCAACTCCGGAGATGGTCATTCATTTGGTAGTCTATTGAAGTAGTACTACAGTCTAATGCAGTAGTACGGGGCTATTCTGTGTGGCTGCTCTGGGGTCAGGTGAGAAAGCCAGATGACTGGGGAGTTAGGAAGCATCCCACGGAATAACAGTCATAGGGAAGAGAAGGGGAAAACCAAGGACCGTCTAAGCAATAGCAGGAAGGAAGTGAGGGGCATAAAGATAGGGACAGGTTGCGGGGTAGCTATTCCCTAGAGGCCTTTTTAAATGTCAGAGACTTGGGGGCACCAAGGTGGCACAGTTGGTCAGGTGTCCAACTCTTGGTTTCAGGTTCCAGCCCAGGTCATGATCTCAGGGTCGTGGGATCGACCCCTGCATCGGGCTCTGTGCTCAGCGTGTTGTCTGCTTGGGCTTTTTCTCTCCCTCTCCCTCTGCCCCTCCCGCTTATGCTCTCTCTCTCTCTCTCTCTCTCTGAAATAAATAAATCTTTAAAAATAAAAATAATTGCCGGAGACTTCATAGTTATTCTTCTCTAATATAGCTCAGAGTGAATGAGTGCAAAATTATCACATTAATTTTTTCTAAATAGTCTTCGAATAGCTTTCATTGATTTAGAAGAGAAAAACGTGGAGTATACTTTATAAATAGGGATAAAAGAATTAGAAAAACAGAATAGAATGTTTAATACCCAAGCACAATTTAATGTTTATTCTGTTCTAATTCCCCAGGATTCATTTCTCATTCCTTCTCCCTCATGGAATTGAAGTTCATTTATCATCATGTGCTCCCTGATCTGTCGGGAAAGGTCTTGGTTGATGTTGGCTCCAGGCTTGGCACAGTCCTCTATGGGGTAAAGTCCAGCTTGTGGACATATTCAACATTTGGAAAATACTTTCTCCTCCTGCTAGCAACAGTTTTGCCTGCCACCATCCAAGGTGACAGCTTGGCTTTATTTATTAGAGTAACAGAATAATAAGGTTAAAATATTATCTTGAATTTGGAATTTAAAAGCCAGCTCTCTGATTTCCTTTACTGGTTTGTCTCTGTAACACAAATGAAGGCATATCAACAAAGCAGAAGCAGGTGACCTCATAACATTTTGCTATTTTGTCAGTCATTGTTGACCTTCGAACTCTGTTTTCTTTGTGCTATATTAAATAGTGTACTGAACTTTGATAAGAACTTTTATAAAAACTTTTATAAAATTTACTTCACCTAGGAAGTTGCATATGGCCATAACAAAGTCGCTTAACACTCCTGGCTTCACGTTCCTCACCTGTGAATAAGCTACTAAATGATATCCAAGGACATATCTTGCTCCAATTTTCTATGATTCAAGTTTGAATGTAGACATTTGTGTCTGAAATATCACTTCAATGTGGCTTTTTTTAAAAAATTCAGATCATGAGTATTTGTAACGTTCCTAAGTGGTTTTATCAAAAAACTCTAAATGTGGTTTCTGGTTGTCATTAGCAGACTTGTTAAAACATGTGGCCAACAGCAGTAGAGGCTCATGCCAGAAACTCTCAGTTCCCAGCATCCATTGCCTGCTCTAAACAGAAACACTTAACTCTTTAGTGCTTAGTTTATTTGTCAGTGTTAAGGCTTTTATTCTATAATTAGGAAAGATATCCATAATAGAAAATACAGTTTGTCAGATGGTTTTTTGAGGGAGAACATGGGTAAATATGATTATTTACCATATTTGCTCCACTCTTGTCCGTTTTTTGATTTGTTAGCAAAGTATATATTTATATATATATATATATATGTATATATAGCTGAAAGAAATGAGGCTATGCAAGTATGTGACAGTGTTAACAAATTTAAACATATCCTCATTTTTCTTCATATTAAAATGGTTACTGATTCAGTCAACAAAAAATTTTTGAATACCTACTTATGCTCTGTTGAACATATTCTAAAAATCTATCATGAGCTATAAATATAAATTTGGTTCACATGTGGGTGTTACTTGATGTAAAGTAATGTAACTTGATGTAAAGTCAGAATATGTTTTGACCTTTCCTTCCTTGTTAGTTTTTTGTTTTTACAATCAAAAGTGCATACATAATAATATCTAGTCAGTTCTTGATTTTTCTTGTTAACTAATTGGTCGGTTATCTTTGGCAGATCGCAGACACCAGACTGACTTCCCTAAGCCAAACAGGACACATCTCCAGCCACCTGCCTCTAGTGTCAGACTGTGCATGATTTTCCATTATATTCCCCACGGGTTAACTCCTTTCTTGCTTTCTGCCGCTGTAACTTCCCAAGAAATTACAGAAACAGGGTATTAAACAGAGAATCTGTATGCGATCACTTTTCTCATTTCCAACTTTATTGTATGCACAGTTTCGTGAGGAAAAGTAAGAAATCAATCTTTCAAAATATAATTGCTTTTAAATAATGAAATTAATAAACTACAGTCAAGATCTTGATCAGTAAGAGTTTGAGTTCTCGAAGTTATAAGTTTTACATACATGTTATTTATCTTTCATTTTATTTTTACTTTATTGAATTCTATTTTTTTAAAGTGTGATTTTTTTTTTTAATTTTGTGTAGAAATGAACTCACGGTTCATTTACTTGCATCATAACATGCCTTTATTTTTTCAGGGTTATCTTTACAGTTCAGCACTGCAACTGTATGGAGTAGAATTGAATGGAGACTTTTGCCAGTTGCAGGAAATGGTCATAAAAAAATACCAGTTCACTGACAGAATAAAGGTAATGAAGTGCAGTTGAGAGACAACGTTGCATGAGTTTCAGGTGCACGGCATGGTGACTTGATAAGTCTGTATGTTATGCAGTGCTCATCACGAGCGTAGCTACCATCTGTCACCCTACAGCGTTATCATAATATCATTGACTATGTTCCCTATGCTGCACTAAAGGTACCCTTTTAAATATATATTCCGTTATCTATTTTATAGCATAATTTAGCCAGATTTCTTCTGGATTGGAGTTGGAAAATCTTTTTGAATCTATTCTTGGTGGCTGTCGTGTAGAAACAGATTGAGTTGACTTAGTACTTTTAAACAATAAAGGTGAATTTAATTATAATTACCTTCCACTCCTATTTCTCTTCCTCCCCAATTTTATTAGAAAGTAGAATTTTTCTTAATTTCTTTCATCTCTTCTGTAGTATAGTTTTGGTAGCAACATTCAAATTTGAATCTCTAGATGTAGGTCAGAAGTGTACGTAATGAAACTCTTATGTTGAAAGTAAGCAAAAAAGTTAAGTAATGCTCTCAGTTCTTTACCTTCTTTTTCTAAGCTTCCAGGAGTTGTGTGTGGATGCCACAGAACGGCAGTTCAGGAGAATGATGCCCTGCATTTGGCTATAACAGAACTTTTCTCTTTTTCTGTATGCAAGGGGAAAAATAACCAGAAAAGGGAAAGGAAGTGTTTTGGTTAATGCAGTAATTCTTGTCCTTTCACTGACGATCCTACACTTCAATGGCAATGCAGAGAGATACTGAGCAACTAAGGCTCTCTGGTGTTAAAGTGTTGAAAGATATCTCGTTATGATTAAGGATCTAGTCCTCCCCTTTTTTTATTGAAGGAAATGTTTTTTCCTCCTTCCAAACTTCCTTTTTTCTCTCTCTTTGTCTCTCTCTCATCTTAGAGAAACAAATGATTAAAGCAAATTTATCGTCTAGTAATAAATTCATGGATTTTTCTCACTATCCCATATTTAGTGAACAGAAACACATTGTTCTTATATAATAATCACATAACAGGAATGTTGATTTAATTGAAAGTTAAGATTTAAAAATTGACCTTTTAAGAATCCTAGTTTATAAATGGGTGCCAGGGTGGCTTAGTCAGTTGAGCATCCGACTCTTAATTTCGGCTCAGGTCACAATCTCAGGGTGGTGGGATAGCTCTGCGCAGGGCTCAGTGCTCAGCAGGGAGTCTGCCTGGGATTCTCTCTCTCCCTCTCACTCTGCTGCTCCCCCCCCCCCCCCGCCCCACGCATGTTCTCTCTCTCTAAAATAAACAAATATTTTAATAAATAAATGGAGATCCAAGTACCTTGTTATTTTTTTAAAGAAGACGATAAAGGTATGTAAAACACATTTATTTACATGTTAAAAGGTCTTCACCCCTTGCTTTTCAACAGAGCATGTGTGGATGAATGCCCACCCCACATACTTCTGCGGCTTCAGTGGCTATTTGTAACCCAGTGACAGAAAGCTGTTTTTATACCATTTTATTGGCAACCTTAAGAGTTTCCTTCCTCAATGGTAAAGACAATTGTTGTATTTGAGAGGCCCTAAGATCAACAGAAAGGAATTCTAGGGTTATTTTTTATAGTATCTTGAAATCTATGTAGCCTTTAAGTCTCAGGCTCTGCTTTTTGTTTTGTTTTTGTTCTTGTTTGGGCTTTTTTAACAGGACTTTCTTAAGAAGTCTAGGAATCCTTGGTTGTCCATTCAGACTTAAGAGTGAGAAACAAGCTGGTTGAAGTGGGGGATTCTGAGCACTGTGGGCTTCAGTGTCGAGTGATCTTGTTTGGCTGGTTAATTAGTTGGGGAATATCTGATAAAGTATCTTAAGATCTTTCCTCTTGGGCTGGTCTGATTGCCCAGAGAAAACTTTTCCAGTCTCCTTACTGAGTGGCAAACAACATCCTGGGGACTGAGTGGTAGAGGAAAAGAAGTGAAGCATAAGGGATTCACAGCATCCTGTCTGCCTTACTTCCCTTGTTTTCAGTACATTAGCCTTTCTTTCAACTAGTCCTGGTGCCCCCTGACCCAGACACCTTTTGTTTTCCCCTTTCCAGAGAATAAACCTCTATTCTTCTGCTGGGGTATGAGAAAGTTGTATAGGGGTCTGGGTACTTCTAAAACTGACTTTCAACCCAATTACCTTATTTTTAGCATTTCTCCCTTCTCCTTCACCCAGAAATACCTGGTGCCATCAATTGTGAGCCTTTTTTGAGATTCTGTAGTATAAACCAAGTGTGGGTCTTTGCTTTCTATCTATCCAGCTTAGAAATCAGATTTTTCTAGTCTCCTAAATTCCTTGTTAGTTCCTTTTTTTCCCTAGCTTACAAAATGTTATCTCCGTTATTTCCTTTCCCATTCCCCCCATCCTCCTGGGTATACTAAAAACCCTATACTGTTACTATAATGGGGTTTCAGGATGCCACGTGTCTTATGCACTATCTTTACATGAAAGACCCATTGACTTAAATTCTTTCTACCCTCTCCGCTAGACTAAAGGGGAAGTTTTCTTTATTCATATCTTGCTTATTCCTTTGATGGCACTTAGCGTTACCAGCATAGCTGTTTCATCCCATTACTAGAATATAACATACTTGAGTGTAGGTATTGTATCTCATTCATCATGGTGTATGTATCTCCCAGCACAGTATCTCGTATATAGAAGGTGCCCATTAAAAATTGGTTAAATTATTTTGGGTTGCCATGTGGCCTTTGCATTGTTAGTGTTCCAGTTTGTCCAGAGCCATTTTGGGGAGTTTCCCTGGGACTTCTGTTGGTTGCCATAATTAATTGATCCACCACATTCTTTTTTTACCCTATCTGTGGGGTGGGGTGTGGGAGAGTGAACAGAGATGGGAAAGAAAAAGAGGAAACTGTGGTATATCAGTAGGTTAATTTGCATGCCTATTTCATATCTCAGCAACATGTTTAGAAAGTTTAAAGTGATTGTTTTCTGTGTGTTCAGGAATATGTCAAAGGTGTATTTCAGAGACTAGAGGCCCACCTAATTTAAATTATCTTAGTATTTTTACTATTTAAAAAGGGGGATAAAATATGTTAAGAATCAGACCCCACAACATTCTGAATACTATTTATTTGTAAGCCCAAAGAAATCCTTTAATACAAAAGAGTTAAACTTTTTTTCTTCTTTTTAAAATAAAAGTGCTTTGTTTTGCACTTGAGAAAATAGATGTTTTCTCTTGTTATCTTGCCTGTGGCAAGACTTGTTGATTGTGGTCAAGTTAATTTTTTGAGGTATATAGTTTTTATTTTTTATTATTAAGTTTTTTATTGTAATTGCTCTGTAGTTGACATACAGTGTTATATTAGTTTCAGGTGTACAATATAGTGATTCAGCCATTCTGTACATTGCTCAGTGCTCATCATAAATGCACTCTTTAATCCCCATCATCTGTTTCACCCATCCCCCCCCTTCCACCTCCCCCTGGTAACCATCAGTTTGTTCTCTATAGTTAAGATCTATTTCTTGGTTTGTCTCTCTCTACTTTTTTTTGTTTCTCTCCTTTGCTTGTTTTTGTTTCTTAAATTCCACGTATGAGTGAAATCATATCGTATTTGTCTTTCTCTGATTGGTTTATTTCACTTAGCATTATACTCTCTGGCTCCATCCATGTCATTGCAAATGGCAAGATTTCATTCTTTTTTATGGCTGAATAATATCCTATGTATATATACATATACACACACACATATATGATCATATATGTGTATAGTCATACCATTTGTATGTGTGTGTGTGTTTGTGTATATGTATGGCTGAATAATATCCCATATAGATAGATACAGATACCACTTCTTTATCCATTCATCTATTGATGGACACTTGGGCTGCTTCCATAATTTGGCTGTTGTAAATAATGCTTCAGTAAACACAAGGGTGCGTGTATCCCTTTGAATTAGTGTTTTTGTATTTTGGGGATAAATACCCAGTAGTGCAATTGCCAGATCATAGGGTCATTCTATTTTTAGCTTTTTGAGGAACCTCTATATTGTTTTCCACAGTGGCTGCACCAGTTTGCATTCCCGCCAACAGTGCAAGAGAGTTCCTTTTTCTCTACATCCTCACCAACACTTGTTTCCTGTGTTTTTGTTTTTAGCCATTCTCACAGGTGTGAAATGATATCTCATTGTAGTCTTGATTTGCATTTCCCTGATGATGAGTGATGTTGATCATCTTCTCATGTGTCTGTTGGCCATCTGGATGTCTTCTTTGGAAAAATGTCTGTTCATGTCTTCTACCCATTTTTTAAATTGGATTTTTTGGTTTTTTGGTGTTGAGTTGTGCAAGTTCTTTATATATTTTGGATACCAACCCTTTATCAGATACATCATTTGCAAATATCATCTCCCATTCAGGAGGTTGTCTTTTAGTTTGGTTGATTGTTACCTTTAGTAGATAGTCCCAATAGTTTACTTTTGCTTTTGTTTCCCTTACTTCGGGGGACCTATCTAGAAAGATGTTGCTGTGGCCAGTGTGAGAGAAATTATTATCTGTGCTCTCTTCTAGGATTTTAATGGTTTCAGGTCTTATATTTAGGTCTTTACTCCATCTTGAGTTTATTTCTGTGTATGGTGTAAGAAAGTGGTCCAGTTTCATTCTTTTGCATGTAGCTGTCCAGTTTTCCCAACACCATTTGTTGAAGAGACTTTTTCCTGTTGCATATTCTTGCCTCTTTTGTCAAAGATTAACTGACCATAAAATTGTGGGTTTATTTCTTAGTTTGCTCTTCTCTTCTATTCATCTGTGTGTCTATTTTTGTGCCAGTACCATACTGCTTTGATGACTACAGCTTTGTAATATAACTTGAAGCCTGGAATTGTGATGCCTCCAGTTCTGTTTTTCTTTTTCAAGATGACTTTGTCTATTTGGAGTCTTTTGTCAAATGTTTCCCTACACATTTTAGGATAGTTTGTTCTAGTTTTGTGAAAAATGCTGTTGGTGTTTTGATAGGAATTGCATTATATCTCTACATTGCTTTGGGTAGTGTAGACATTTTTACATCCATGAGCATGGAATGTCTTTCCCTTTCTTTGTGTCATCTTCAGTTTCTTTCATCAATGTTTTATACTTTTGTTGTTTTTTTTAAAGATTTTATTTATTTATTTGACAGAGAGATAAGAGAGCTCAAGTAGGCAGAGCGGCAGGCAGAGGGAGAGGGAGAAGCAGACTCCCCACTGAGCAGGGAGCCCGATGCGGGACTCGATCCCAGGACTCTGGGATCATGACCTGAGCCGAAGGCAGACGCTTAACCGACTGAGCCAGCCAGGCGCCCCAGTGTTTTATACTTTTGAAAGTACAGGTCTTTCACCTCTTTGGTTAGGTTTATTCCTAGGTGTTTTATTGTTTTGGGTGTGAGGCATGTATTTTTAAATACATTGTTTTGTTTGCTTTTTTGGATAAATAATCAAGTAAATTTTAGATGAAAAGTCAGACGAAGCCGATAAACATACTGTATTAACACTTTATTTTTTTGTATTAACATTTTACAATACATAAATAACTTTTATAGTTTTTATATGATCCCATTTAATTCTGTGAATCAGGACAGATATTATTCCTTTTTATTTATGAAGACACCAACTGCCTAGTGTACAAACTCAGTTGATGATGGAACCAGAGTTTGAACGTAAGGCCTTTGACTCTTACAATTAATGATAATAGTCATAGTGGAAAAAGTTCTGAACTGGGGATTGAAAGACTGTAATTATATGACTATGTAAACAAATCTGTCTAAAACAAATATTCACAAGTTTATGGTTTCTAATTAGATACTAAATATCTCCCATAGATGATACTATTAAATATACTGCTCTTTCTCACATTTTAATTAAGGTTGACTTCTCATATCGCCTCCTATCGTTGAACCAATAGATATTTCTTCTGTGGTTATCTTTCTTTTCCTAAATGAACTCATTCTTCTTAAGGTGCTTCATGCAGACATCTGTACCCAGGGTTCACTGCTGCAAAATGCTGATGTCATTATCATGAATAATGTCTTCGAATATTTTCTTGATGAGGCAGAACAGGCCAGGTATGTTACTTATTCAAGCAAGAAATTTGTTAAAATATATTCAGCAAACTATGAAAAGGGATTAGTGGGGTGCCTGGCTGGCTCAGTCAGTAGAGCATGTGACTCTTGATCTTGGAGAATATAAGACCCACATTGAGTGTAGAGATTACTTAAATAAGTATCTTTTTTTTAAAAAGGGATTGGTAAAGTAGAAGTATTTTCATATTAAACTTTTTTTATTTTTTAAAGATTTCATTTATTTGAGAGAGAGAGAATGAGAGATAGAGAACACGAGAGCGAAGAGGGTGAGAGGGAGAAGCAGACTCCCTGCTGAGCAGGGAGCCCAATGCGGGACTCGATCCCGGGACTCCAGGGTCATGACCTGAGCCGAAGGCAGTCGCTTAATCGACTGAGCCACCCAGGCGCCCTAAACTGTTTTTTAAAACAACCTCAACAAGATTATATTAGTAAGGAAATGTAGTATGGATAAAACAAAAAGTAAACTTTGATTGTCTAAGTTTGTAAAATATTACATCTAATGGGGGGGTATATATTAAATGATATCATGACCCAAGCATTTGCTTAGCAATCAGGAATGCAATAACAATTCCCGATGGGCGTTTATACTTACTCTTTTCTGTCTCCGTTTTATTTTCTTTGAAAAAAACATGATGGGAATTAATTTCTATAAGTGATATAAGATATAAGAATATTAACCAAAATAGTGATTAGTTATCAAACTTTTAAAATATTTTTAAGGTGGTAATAGTAGGTTCCTAAAACTATTCCACTATTCACGCAGTGGGAAAATTAGCATATCTGTGATCACTTTTTTGACTTCTCTGCCACAGTTTGATGCTTTGTGACCCATCAGGACCAGTAGCTTCCTCTAATTAGAAAATTCCTGTGGTCCATAGTCGGAGACATTTATTTTCTAGCTAGCTAGGATTCATGACTTTTTTTTTTTATCATAATGGCATATGTGTACTCTAAATGCAAGAAAACTCCTTTCCATATGTACAAAATGGAATTACACGGATGTTTGGATTAGTGCATCAATAAGGTTTATACTGCAGAGAAATAAAAAGACATATAGACCATAAACAGTTAATACGGAGTGGAATCCTGAATGGCTAAAGCTCTTTATCCTGCTACCCTTTTACCTCCTGTGTTCTCCCCTGCCCCCAGCTTTCTGTCTCACACACACACACACACACACACACACACACACACACACACACACACTGCTAGTAGGTTAAGGTCATTGTGAAATTAACAGCTTAAATATTTTTAAAAGAAAGTAGTTCAAAAGAAAGCTAATCATATAATCAAAGCTCAGCCAGAACGGGTGACAGTTTTTGGTCACAGGCTGAAGACCAGAAACACAACATGAGCAAAGTTACCTTAATCATAGCCCTCTTTAAGCTTAATTTCCAGTGGACAAAGTATGACTAGCTTTTCACCTTTTTAAGTTAATGACCAGTAGCAAAAGCATTCCATAATTGTTGGAGAATGAAATAGTACCAGGTTTATGTTGTATAAGAAGTTAAAAGAGAAAAACACTTTAAAATCTTTGGAGATTCATTACAGGAAGATTTTGACTGCTGAAGAGTGATGAAAGCCACTGGTGAACTTGACACTGGAAATACTGAATATTTGGGTTGTTTTAAAAAGCTTTCTTGGTACATTCATTCACACGCTCTACATTGTTCAGTGAATAGGTATCGACCACGTGTGCTAGTTCAGTCATTTCTCCTAAATCAGTCTAGTACAATGAATTTGAAATATAGGTTATAGCCATGGATGACAGTATACAGGAGAATGTTTAGAAGACACGGTAAAGCATTCTGGCATTGGAATCGTTCTGACAAAACTGATCATTTACCTATGTTAATTCTGTATTGTACTGAGTGAAAAAGAAAGATGACGCCACATATAGCCTCCAAGGACTTGTCTTAATTAGAATCTGAGACAAGTGGGATGATACTGCTATAGGAGTTAGTATATACGAGAAAACAGAAATATATCGTAATAGTAGAAAATGTGTACTCAGCAAAGACTCGGGCTTCAGAATAAGTCCGATCTCATTACAGAGTAACACCCCAGATTTGTAGAGTAATTGTAAGTTTAAAAGGTGCCTCAATGTATTTTTTGAGTAGGTGAAACAGACACAGCAACCAGAATGATAGCTTACCAGAAACAGCAAGTGCTATTCTGAGAGGCACGGCCAACCGTGCCAATTTAGTCAGCTTCTTCATTCTTATTAAACAAACTTATAAAATATGTCATTTTTAAGGAACCACATCAAAACAATAGCTCTAGCCCAAGCACAGTGACAATTATCAAGCACTGCTACATGATTTTAGATCTAGCCTGAGGAAAAAGAACATTTGTATCATTTTGCCTAATAAACTCCAGAACACTAAACCTAATAACCATTGCTGTAACTGAGAGAAATGCAAATGACACCACTGCCCACCTGCCCGTTGCAAGGGATGCGCATCTCTGCCTTGCTTGGCCATTGCTCCCTGCTAGTGGGGTGTACGGTCAACACTCATGCACAGTATAGAAAGCCAGTTCATGTCTGCACTGAATTAGTCAGAACTGGGCAGGTACTGCCTTGTGGCACATATACACGCACATGGCATTTCATCATGCTTTCAATCTGGCTGGCCCCACTCAACTTCGCAGGCGCCATGTTGCCCAAAAGTCTTCCCATTAAATATTTTTGACAACCAGATAAAGTATGATTTCACTCTTGATGTTATTTTAAAAGATGTAATCTACATATCATGCTTAATTGTTAGTCTTTGCTTGGCTTCTGGCGTCTATGGCCTTTCTCCACTACTCTTCCCCACCTCTACCTCTTAGCCCTTCTCCATTCCACAGAACCAGTTTTGACACACTTCATCAAGAGTTTAAGGAGCGCTTGGGTGGCTCAGTCAGTTAAGCTTCTGACTCTTGGTTTCAGCTCAGGTCATGATCTCAGGGTCATGGGATCAAGCTCTGTGTCAGCTCTGTGCTGGGCTTGGAGCCCGCTTGGGATTCTCTCCCCTGCCTCTCTCTCTCTCTCTCTCTCTCTCTCTCTCTCTCTCTCTCTCTCTCCCTCTCCCCCCCCTCCCCACCCCCTTCCTCTCCCTCTCCCCTTCTTCCTCCCTCTCCCCCTCCCCTCAAAAAAAATCAAAAGAGTTTAAGGGGCTTTAACTACTGATCCAGCTTTGACTTGTGTATTGGTTCTGAAAACTGAGTTTTGGCCTTAACAGTACCTCGTAGTAACACAAATCCCCATCGTGTTGAATCTCTTCAATGTTGTAACATCATAATTTTGCCAACACCCCCTTCAGAAACTGAAGAATTTACCAATTTCTAATATTTTGCTGCAATCCTATTTCCTGCAGGCAAACATTTTGCCCATCTGGATTTCTAGGTATTGCCTGTGCTGCATTTTCTTTTGTCATCTTCATTTTTTAAAAAGTGTTCAGTATCTGGTAAAACCTAAAATATAAGTTTTTAATATGTTGCAGAGCCTGGGAATATATCAGTCAAAATGTAAGGAAACAAGGATCGTTATTATTAACAGTACCAAGTCTTGAAGATTCTCTCTCAGGCCTTCAGGTATGTAAGCCTCTTTCCCAGCATTTCTTTTTTAAGATTTTATTTATTTATTAGAGCGCATGCATGAGAAAAAGAGAGAGAGGGCAGGGGCAGGGGGAAAGGGAGAAGCAGACCCCGCTGAGCAGGGAGCCTGATGCGGGACTTGATCCCAGGACTCTGGGATCATGACCGGAGCCGAAGGCAGATGCTTAACCGACTGAACCACCCAGGCGCCCCTTTCCCAGCATTTTTATTGCCAAAACTTTTCTCCAGTTTTTTTTCTGATAGCTATTAACAATATTCTAGAGATGTTCTATCTGAATATAGTGACAGATGATAGAAAGAATAGCAGTAACTTATGGCCCAAGAACTGGTTTTTGGTTTGTTTATTGGCCTCAAGAGCTCTGAAATTGCAATTCTTATCTTGATATAGATTCCTTTACTTCTCCAACCAGTTTTTCCAACTTGGGGGTTACAGTTTTAGGTTAACAAATGCTACTAAATGTTTGTAAGAGGCTTAGAACACCCACATCATAACTTCCCCCTTAGAACAAAAGGAACAGAGATACCTGGGTGGCTTAGTCAGTTAAGCACCGGCCTTCGGCTCCATGATCTCGGGGTCCTGGGATCAAGTTCTGCATCAGGCTCCTTGCTCAGCAGGGAGCCTACTTCTCCCTCTGCCTGATGCTCCCCCTGCTTGTGCTCTCTCTCTTCCTCTCTCTCTCTGACAAATAAATAAAATCTTAAGAAAAAAAAAGAACAAAAGGAACAGAGTTGTTCAAGGCTTCTAGAATCGGATGTGTAGACTGGAGGCCCATATACTCTGCACAGTTTGGAATCTTGTACAAAGCACTTCTTTGTTCCTTAGATTCTCCATATAAAGTAAGGCCCCTATTTACTAAGTTTCAGCCCAATAAGTTGACCCTATATAAAGGTTAATTAGTATTTATAAAGTTCTTAGAGACCCCTAGATGAAAGAAATAAAATATAAATGGAGTATTATTATAGTTTTCTTCAGTAGCGCTTTCCTTTCCTATAAGCACTGCCAAATGTAAGCATCTATTTCTTCCTTTAAAAACAAACTAAGCCATCATCAATAATACTTCCTTAAGAAATTTTTGTCAGTCATCTAAATTATAAAAGTAGGGGCGCCTGGGTGGCTCAGTCGTTAAGCGTCTGCCTTTGGCTCGGGTCATGGTCCCAGGGTCCTGGGATCGAGCCCCGCATCGGGCTCCCTGCTCAGCGGGGAGCCTCCTTCTTCCTCTCCCACTCCCCCTGCTTGTGTTCCCGCTCTCGCTGTGTCTCTCTCTGTCAAATAAATAAATAAAATCTTAAATGAATGAATAAATAAATAAATTATAAAAGTAATTCATGTTTATAATAACAAGGGAAATAATCCTGAGATATATAAAGAAAAGATGTTAATCTCCCCATCCCCTCCACTTGATTCTTTTCCAGGAGAGACCCATCTCATGTGTGGTATAACCCACCATACTTTTCCATGCTTATAAAAATATGTGTTTAGGGATGCCTGGGTGGCTCAGTCGGTTAAGCGTCTGCCTTTGACTCAAGTCATGATCCCAGGGTCCTGGGATCGAGTGCCGCATCGGGCTCCCTGCTCAGTGGGGACCTGCTTCTCCCTCTATCTGCCACTCCCCCTGCTTGTGCTCTCTCTCTCTTTCTAATAAATAAATAAAATAAAAATTTAAAAAAAATAAGTCTTTTAAAATATATGGTCTCCAAGGGGCGCCTGGGTGGCTCAGTCAGTTAAGGATCCAACTCTTGATCTCAACTGAAGTCTTGATCTTAGTGGTCTTGAGTTTGAGTCCTGCATTGGGCTCCCGCTAGGTGTGGAGCCTGCCAAAAAAAAAATATAGATATATATAAACTTAAAAATATATATATATGTTTATGTGACCATATATATATATGGTCTCCAATTTATAATTTCTTTATAGATTGAAATAATTTGGTGATTTTTCACTTAACAAAATAATGGTTTCACACTAAATATATAAATCTGTCTAGATAATCACTGGAAATTATTATTTATGAAAGAGTCCTTATGCATGAATTTTTGAATAACTTTATTGCTTTCTTATTTAATGAAACTTCTTTATTTTTTTTAAGATTTTATTAATTTATTTGTCAGAGAGAGAGAGAGCACAAAGCAGGGGGAGCGGCAGGCAGAGGGAGAAGCAGACTCCCCTCTGAGCAGAGAGCCCAATGTGGGGCTTGATCCAGGACCCCGGGCTCATGACCTGAGCCAAAGGCAGACGCTTAACTGACTGAGCCACCCAGGCATCCCTAATGAAACTTCTTTAACCAGATATATTCATTGGCGGCTCTAGAATTTCTGTGTCATAGGGACTCAAGTTTACAGTGTAAAGGGAAGGACCGATGAGGGTTACGGAGGGAGATTAGTGCCTCTCATGCAACCCCTTAGCACCATCACTGTGTATGTATGAACAGTTTTCTCTGTTCTCTGTGTATTCTCATTGTTGTTTTAGTCTTTTATTGTTTAAACCTAATGATAATTATTAACCTAGTTACGTTAAAACAATTACTCTATTCTGTATTTTCTTTATTCTTTCAAATTCCAAAATCAAAGTAAATTAAATCCTGAACCCACAGACCTACCATGTAGTACAACAAAGAATTGTTCATGTGACACCATGTAAACTTAGTCCTGCTTGTTGTAAAAAAAAAAAAATCTGTTGTCTTCAGTTACTTAGTTCATCATGATTTCTTGAAGTTCCAGAGAACAGGATCGTTCTGCAATTTTCATGTTTGTTTGTAATCCTTTTTTCTTCTAGATAAATATACAGTTATCTTCCTGGGTTGAAGAGGTACCACTGAACTATGATGTATACCCAGAAAAGCATATTGACAGAGAAGCTCTTGAACAAATTCATTTGTATAAGATTCTCTAACATTAAAATAGTCCTACGTCAGTGTAATGGTTTGTTGAGTATATTACAAATTAATAAAAAAGAAACATCACCCCAATACCCTAACACATATTTCTGTATATTCCTTTCTAGACTTTGTATGTATGTTTATATATTTGTAAATAGTCTTATGGGTATATATGCACATATATGGTTGTGTATAGACACATAATTGTGTCCATATAACCTTTGATTTCTGTGATAATTTAATTAAAATACTTATCTGAATATTTTTGGTTTTCTCCCGTTTCTTTTATCTTGTTAAAAACATAAATGTCTTTCTTTAGTCACTAATTCTGTATACCAATTCCAGATATGAGAAAAAAGAATAGAAGGTGATTCTATCATGAGAGAAGGGTAGAGGGGAAGGTAGGTTACATTGTATCCCATTTATTAGGTTTCTGTTCTGTAAGATTCCTTGTACACAGCTTTATGTGAAGAGGCTAGCACAAGAACCAAAATAAAAAAATAATTGCAGTTGCTAGGAAAAAGCAAAACTAGAAAGATAGTCTCCAAAATATAAATAGAGATTTTATCTAGCTGGAGGAATTACTGCTGATTTTTTTTCTTTTCCGTATTTTTCTGTATTTTCCATTTTTTTCTATAATGAATGTATTTTGAGATCAGGAAAAGCAAAACTTTTTTTTTAAAGAATATAATGGAACATCAAAAGAACACCTAACTAGTTCTAGTAATCTCATATTTAATATTATATTTAAATGACTTTTTTAAACGAAACTAACCTACATTTTGGAATTGCGGAACTTTCTGGAAATCTATGTTTTGGGTTTTTTAAAGATTTTATTTATTTATTAGCGGGGGGAGGGGCAGAGGGAGAGAGAATCTTAAGCAGCCCCCATACCCAGCATGGAGCTGACTCAGGGCTCAATCTCAAAACCCCAAGATCATGACTTGAGTTGAAATCAAGAGTTGGACACTTAACCAACTGAGCCACCCAGGCATCCATTTCTTTTTTATTTTGTTTTGTTTTGTTTTCAAGAGGTTACTGGTCAATAGCTAAATAAAATGCTAAAAATAAAAAGGTTGAAACTTGGGTCGCCTGGATGGTTCAGTCAGTTAAGCCTCTGCCTTCAGCTCAGGTCATGATCCCAGGGTCCTGGGATCCAGTCCAGCATTGGGCTCCTTGCTCAGTGGGGAGCCTTCTTCTCTCTCTGCCTGCCTCTCTCCCTGCTTGTGTGCTCTCTTTCTCTCTCTTTCTGACAAGTGAATAAATAAAATCTTTAAAAAAAAAATTTTTTTTAAAGTTTAGAACTTTTACTGTTATTAATAAGCTTCATATTTAGTATCTGGTATAATACTGAATATCAGGATAAATGCTGGAATTCCAATAATTTCTTATTCATACAGGCATTACTTATTCCTGCTAATACATTAAACATTTTTACCATGCTAGTTACCCAGGAAGCTAAAGCAGAGTTAGGAAGTTACTATCAACTCTGGCATCTCAGTAACAGTTGGATGTTTCCAGGAGGCTGTGCAGATTTTCTGAAATTTTGAAGAGATTTCTAGAAATGGAGAAAAATTAATCGAAAGTATTTGAAAATATTTCATACTTAAAATACTTGCAGCTGTTATTCATATGATTGTTTTATACATAATTAAATGTATTGGTTTATTGCAATAATATTTTGGCACTTAAATTTCAAACACAACAAACACTACTAACTAGCAAATACATAAGATACCAATAGTAATCATCTGTGAAAAAATAAGTTTATTAATAATATGGCACATACAAACGACATTTATTGAATTTCACTTGATGGTGCACCTATTCTTGAGAAACTGTATTTCATAAACTCTGGTTCCCGATCGCCCTAGTTTATTTGACTGTTACTCAGAAGCGTGAACCTCTAAAGCACAATCGGCTTCTATGGCCCTGGGTGAATGCCAGAACTCCCATTCTAGAATGCTCTGGACAGGACAGAAGGAGAGAAAACACTAGCAATACTCTGGACCAGGAAGGGACAAGTCTGTCTGTAAACCTAGTTTCATATCATTCAGCCCCTAATTTGTAAAACAAAAATAAGTACGTATTCAGCTATCAATAGTGGAATATACTCAAGACCACAGATTATCAGTGGTTTCCATAGATATGTGCATAAAGTTACAGAAAAAATTGACATTTATTTTTTTGTAATCTCTACACCCAACATGGGGCTTGAACTCATGACCCCGAGATCAAGAGTCCCATGTTCTACCGACTGAGCCAGCCAAGTGTCCTGACAATTGTTTAAATACTATTGTCATTGCTATGATTTTAGACATGTTAAAATAAACTATGGGTCTTTAGTTGATGGAGTGGAAAAAAGGTATAAAATATAAAATATTGGAAATTATTCTGTGTAATATTTATACACTTAACAGTTTTTAATAAATGCCTGAGGCAAATATTAGAACTCTAGAATATTGAGGAGACCTTCTTCTACCAGTATTAATATTCTGTATGTGGAATTCTTTAACTTAACTTTTTAAATGTCTATATATTTGTCTAGAGACAATTATTGTCATTAAAAAGGCTAGTTTCTTACTTGGGGAAAATTTTGCGTATATGGAGTTTACGCTGCTCGCGGTTTGTCACTCCTTAGCCTCAGCCTCCCTCTTTCCCCTCCATTGTCTGTGCGGTGTGTCTCACAAGGCTCAGGGGAGGAAGAGTAGTGAAGTTAAGATATTTTTGTATTTCAGCAGCCAAATGAAAAAATACACAAAACAAAGTATTTTTCCGTATAGCATTACTTGGGCTCAGACAACTAAAAACATTAAGATTACAGTAAATGTCCAAATTATTTAGCTCTTTAGCTGATAAAATACATGACAAATTGGATGAAAGAGTTAAATTGATGGAAAGCAGAAAATAAAATTGTTTTTTAGAACTTTTTTCTGCCTATGTTCCTTTAAAATTACTGAACTTAATAGAGCTTCTCCAAGTTTGATCACCGCGTTCCTTCACCCAACCTCCAGTTCCCTCTACTAAATGCAGATACCCTTGAGGTCCCAACCAGGTCCTATTTTGGGATGCCAGAGCTGAAACACTCCAGAATTTCATGAAAACTTTGTTATTAGTAGTCATTATAAGGTATTTTCTATTGATGGTGAATCCCACAGCCATGCAACTATTAATTACATGAACTAATCCCACAAACATGTATTAAAGCTCACACTGTGTATCTAGCACTCTACCCACCTCTAGTTACAAAAATAGAACACTTGGCTCCACCATGAAAGAACTCACACTCTAAGGAGGGAGAGGGATGACACATTAGTTTAGATAAAGGATAAGGAAAGATGTTCCTGGTAAAGGGAACAGCATGTGCGGAGGCAGAGGGTAGTATTTTAGTATGACTAGAGCCCAGCTTAGGAAGGATTACATGAGGATCATGAAGTGGACAGATGCCAGATCAGGAAGGGCATGGTATCCCAAGCAAAGGAGATCACATTTTATTGAGTCAGGGTGAACCATCACAAGATTTTAAGCAGCATATTGATATGGTCAGAATAAAATTATAGAAGCCATATGGTAGTCCAGCAACTCTAGGGATGTAGGGAAAAGAAAGGAGTCAAGAGGTATCTAGGAGTGCTCAGCACTTTATTAGGGAGTAAATCAATCCAACATTAAAGAGGGTTTAAAAATTACATTTATGAAGATACATAAGAAAATCCATGTGGCATTACAGCAAATAATTATTAAGTCAAAAGATAATAGCAAGGAATCTACTGAATGCAGTCTTATACTGCCAGCATAAAAAATGGTTAGATACTAAGTATATGGCCAGAAAAGAATGCTAGGAGGCAAACACTAAGACAATAACTTGAAAAGGGAACTGCCAAGGGTGAAACGCACATGTGTGCATACACACACACACAGACACACACGCAAACACACAGTAAACAAGAAAATTAGCATTGAAGAGAAGGATTTGGGTGGGGCATAAAGTTCCAAACATTCCTCATGTAAATAAAAATCTAGCTGGGAGAAAACAAAAACAAAAAACTTACGGGTTTCACTGGGGACACGCTAGCACAGGAAAAGATTTCTCCTTTTCAGAGGAACTCAATTCTGGGACACCATATTAATTGAACAGGCCTTGTTTGGCAGCTGTCAACTTCCCTAGACTTGTCCAGATGCCTAAAGCAACCCAACCACTTTAGGATGTAGTTTACCCACTTGTAAATTAAGTTAATTAATGTTTTTGGACCATGAGTTTCACAGGAGTATTATGTACAGTAATTGAATGGTAAATACCTTGAGATATACACAGGGAAAAGCACATAAATAGAATAGAAATTGAAATTGATTTTATTTTTCTTAAAGATTCTATTTATTTATTTGACAGAGAGAGAGTGCGCAAGCAAGCAGGGGGAGCAGGAGGCAGAGGGAGAAGCAGGCTCCCCACTGAGAAAGGACTTGGGGGGGGCTCAATCCCAGGACCCTGGGATCATGACCTGAGCCAAAAGTAGACGCTTAACTGACTGAGCCACCCAGGCGCCCCTTAAAATTGGTTTTAGAGTCTCTCTCTAAAGATGTGTCCCAAGAAAATTGATAGATATGCTAAGCATAATTGTATCAAGGATCCTCATTTCAAGTTAGTTTTTGCCAACAATAATGATCATCCGTTGTTTAAATTCTCCAAAACTTCTTGTTTTCTCAAATTTCTACTTTCTTTGAAGGAGATGAGGAAAAGAAAAATATGCCCAAGATAATCTAGGAATAAATTGAATATGCATTAATGAAAACGTAATCCTATAGACTAAGAAGAAAAAAATGTATGAAAAATCTGAATCTAAGGGCTGGAAAAGATCACAAGCTATGAAATGGGTTCTTAAGTAGCTCTGTTAAAATACTTCCATGCTGACCTAAATCAAAGACAGACTTCTAGACCAGGAAGGTAATATACATTTAAATCCTGAGCGCTCAAGGAAGATTTTCTGATTAAAACACACACACACACACACACACACACACAAAACCCCAAATTCATTGACACGGATTTTGTACTTGATGTGTTAGGTACGGAGCCTGACAACAACCCAATGAAGTAGGAGCTATTAATCCTATTTAACAGATGAGTAAACTGCGGGGGTTTTTTTTTAATTTTTTTTTTTAAGATTTTATTTATTTATTTCACAGCAAGAGAGGGAACACAAGCAGGAGGAATGGGAGAGGGAGAAGCAGGCTTCCTGCGGAGCAGGGAGCCCAATGCAGGGCTCGAACCCAGGACCCTGGGATCATGACCTGAGCCAAAGGCAGATGCTTAACGACTGAGCCACCCAGGTGCCCCCTGAGTTTTAGTGAAGGTAAGAAACTTTCCAAAAGTTCTCCAGCTGGTAAATGGCACAGGGAAGATTCAATTCTTTTTCCTATCTCAACTCCAAAGCCTATGCTCTTTTGTTATGCTGCCTCTGTATTTTAAATTTCATAGTCTAATATTAACCACAAAATCAACAGATTATAATGGAGGGTAGCCTCTTTATTTTGCCTTTAGATTCCTCATCAACGTGAGAATTGCTTGAGTAATTGTCTAGTGTGTGAGCTGCAGCTGTGATTTTTTTTAAAGTTTTGATTTAAATTCCAGTGAGTTAACATACAGTGTAACATTAGTTTCAGGTGTACAATATAGTGAGTCCACACATTCATACAATACCCAGTGCTCATCACAACAAGCGCACTCCTTAATCCCCCTCAACTATTTTACCCAGCCCCCCCACCCAGTTACAGCTCTGATTTATAAATCTGTTGGATCCTTAAACCAAGAGTAAAAGTGACAAGGTCATAGTTCAAAATTTGTGGCTTCTGAATGAAAGAGAGGTACAACATGGCTTTAATATTATAATTGATATTGATTAATACTATGATTAGTAGTAGTATGTACTCAGGTATGTATCCTAGATACATACCCAAGAAAAAGGAAAGCATAATGTCTAAAATAAAAACTTATACAAAAATGTTCATAGTACATTATATACATAGTAGTAGTAGTATCGTAGATGAAAATTATTAATGTGAATATATTTTTACATTGAAAGTTACCTATAGGGCGCCTGGGTGGCTTAGTCAATTAAGCGTCCGCCTTCTGCTCAGGTCATGATCCCAGGATCCTGGGACTGAGTCCCTCATTGGGCTCCCTGCTCAGAGGAGAACCTGCTTCTCCCTCTCCCTCAACCCCTCCCACCTGCTCGTGCTCTCTCTCTCTCTCTCTCAAATCAGTAAATAAAATCTTTTTTTAAAAAGTCACCTATATAGAAAGTAGGTTCAATCTCTCCCTTTTTTCCCCATTTTTTAAATTATTCATACATTATAAAATAATACCTGAACTTTTCAAAAGCAACTGAAGACATAGAAAACATGCCAAGATTATGGCTTACAGGCAGGGAGGGTAACTGGTTTAGACTATAGGTGATTTACTTAAAACAATGACTCAGTTTTTGGATTCCAGCTTTGTTTATTTTTCCTTGCCAAACAGACATTATTATTTAGGTCAAACTGCAAGGTGCAAATAAGAAGAGCCATTCTTTCTGTTGGAAGATGAAGAATTCAGAGAAGCACAGATTTTTAGTTAGAAGATAACAGGATATACCAGTTCAAATCCATTTTCTTAGAGAAATAAAATTATATTTGAAGCATCTTTGCAAAGTGGGAAAAAAGCAGCTTCCTTAAGATAGATCTGCATTCTGATAACATGGGACCAACAATTTATGGGATAAAATGAAGCTTGGAAAGTACACCAGGGGGGCACCTGGATGACTCAGTCGGTTAAGCATCTGCCTTCGGCTCAGATCATCATCCCGGGGTCCTAGGATCAAGGCCCACGTCAGGCTCCCTGCTCAGCGGGGAGCCTGCTTCTCTCTCTCTCTCTCTCTCTCTCTCTCTCTCTCTCTCCCCCTCTGACCCTCCCCCCTCCTTGTGTTCTCTCTCTCTCTCAAATAAAAAAATAAAATCTTTTTTAAAAAAAGTACTTTAAGTTGACATTGAGAAATTGAAATCTTCCTACATTGCTGGTAGGAATATACAATGGTACAGACGCTTTGTGGAAAACAATTTGGTAGTTCCTCAAAATATTAGCCATAGAGTTACCGCATGACCTAGCAATTCCACTCCTAGATACATACCCAAGAAAAAGAAAAACATACGTCCAACATAAAAACTTGTACATAAATGTTCATAGTACATTATTTATAATATCCAAAAGGCAGGGTAGGGGAAACAAGTATCCATCAACTAATGAATGGATACATAAATAATAGTGGATAAATAATTCCATACCATGGCATTTTATTCAGAATAAAAATAAAGTACTGATACATGCTAGGACATGGATGAATCTTGAAAAACTGCTAAGTGAAGAAACCAGTCACAAAAGATAACATGTTGTATGATTCTATTTATATGAAATGCCCAGAATAGGCAAATCTGTAGAGACAGAAAGTACATTAGTGGTTGCTTTGAGCTGGGAGGGGAGTAGGGGGAGGATAGGAAGTGACTATTAATAGATATGGGGTTTCTTTTTGGGGTGATAAAAATAGTTTAAAATTAGATTGTGGTGATAATTGCACAACTCTGTGAATATCCAAAGAACCATTGAACTGCACACTTTAAATGGTTGAAATTGTCTACTGTATGTGAAGACATCTTAATAAAATTGTTTAAAAAAATAAAATGAGGTACCAAAATTACTTTAGGTTGTAAGCAATATCTGAGGCTTTATCCTTGAAAGAGTTGGGTAACTATTTAGCACAGCAGTGTTTGTACTAGCAAATCATAAAGTGAGAAGACTCATATACTTAGTTTAACAAGTACATGCTTGATTTTCAGAAAACAAACAATTATATTAAAAATTATGCTAATCTCAGTAGGTTCATTAGAAGCAATGAGGTCCTTGTAGTGCTATCGCCTACGATTTTAGGTATATGTGGACATAAGGTTATCCGACAAGAGTATAAACCAGTGGTCTTTTAGTCCTCCTCTTATGCAAGTCCACTGGACAGATGTCTAGCATTTTCATCGCCTTCATACATTTTTTAGCACTGAAAATAACTTTTACACTTATGACTACAGACAGGAAACAAGATCTGGGACATGTCCCACTGACAAAGATCTAAAAGCAAGCTGCCCCAAAACCAAGGAGGCAGCAGCCCTAAAAGCAACTGTGTCTGCTGTCCTTTTTTCTCTGTATTTACTAAGAGTTCCTGAACTAGGTACTGGGGTTGATGGAGGCGTATCGTACATGCTCAAAACTGTCAGAAGTCTCTTGGGTAGGAAAGGAGGGCATGGATAAAAGAGATCTTTGATCACTGCAAAAGAACTACAATTTTTACAGGTAAAACAATTTGAAGAAGCCAATTTGCAGGGCTTTATTATACCCATTTAGAATTCTGACTAGTTCTTCTGAGCACTACATGTAATATTAGTATTGGTACCAAAGCACACAGTTTTATTGAAGTATGATCAACATACAATAAGCTGCAATAAGTGTAATAAGTATATTGTGACATATGTACATACCTTTGAAACCATCATCACAATCAAGATGATAACCATTTCCATCCCTTCTAGGCTTTCCTCCCATCTCTTTGTCATCTATCCTTCCCTTGATCCCTACCCTAGGCAATCACAGATCTGATTTCTGTTGTGATAGATTAGTTTGCTTTACATAAATGGAAACAGGCTGTATACGCTTTCTTTGTCAAGCTATTCTCGTTTGGCATAAGGATTTTAATGTCCATCCACGTTGTTGCATGTATCAACAGTTTGTTCCTTTTTATTGATGAAGAGTGTTCAATGGTATGGATTTACCACCATTTTCTATAAATCTTGATAGAAAGCATTGTAGATCTTCCAACTTCGTTTTTCTTTCAAAAATTTTTTGGCTAGGGCGCCTGGGTGGCTCAGTTGGTTAAGCGACTGCCTTCGGCTCAGGTCATGATTCTGGAGTCCCGGGATCGAGTCCCACACCGGGCTCCCTGCTCAGCAGGGAGTCTGCTTCTCCCTCTGACCCTCCTCCCTCTTGTGCTATCTCTCATTCTCTCTCTCTCAAATAAATAAATAAAATCTTTAAAAAAATTTTTTTTGGCTACTCTAGGTCCTTTGTGTTTCCACACAAATTTCCACATCCCCTTGTAAATTTCCACAGAAAATCCTGACGGGATTTTCATTGGGATTACATTGACTCCATAGATCAGTTTGGAGAGGAGTGACATCTTAACAATATTGAGTTTTCTGGGCTCAGTCGGTGCAGCACACGACTCTTGATCTCAGAATTGTAGGTTCGAGCCCCACGTTGAGTGTAGAGATTACTTAAAAATAAAATCTTTAAAAAACAAATAAAACAATATTGAGTTTTCTGACCCAAGAACAAGGTATACCTTTCCATTTGCTTAGGTCTTTAATTTTTTGCAGCCATTTTTTATAGCTTTTAGTGTTCAGGTATTGTGCATTTTTTGTTAAATTTATTCCTAAGCATTATATTTTTAATGTTTTTAATTAATGATTTCTTTTTATTTTTTAATTTCGATTGTTGCTAGTTATATAAAAATACGATTGATATTTATGTACTAACCTGTCTTCTATAATCTTGCTAAATTCACTTATAAGTTCTAGTGGGTTTCTTGGTGATTCCTTCAGAAAAAGTTTTACTTCTTCCCTTCCAGTTTATTTACTTTTATTTCTTTACTTGCCTTATTGCAGTAGCTCTGACTTCCAGTAAAATGTTTGACAGAAGTGGTAAAAACAAACCTTATCTTATTTTCAATCTGCTGGGAGGAAAGCACTTAGTCTTTCACCTGTGAGTATGATATTAGCTACAGGTTTCAAGCACATGCCCTTTATTAGTTATGAAGTTCCCTATTCTTGGTTGACTGACATTTGTAGTGTAAGTGTATATTAATTTTGTCAAATTATTTAGCCACACTTGCTGAGATGATCACATGATTTTTCTTTTTAAGTCTGTAAAAATTGCGAACTACACTGTTTGATTTTCAAATGTTAAACCAACTTTGCATCCCTGGGATAAACCCTGCTTGGTCATGACATATTACCATTTTTGTCAATTGTTGGATTTGATTTCGTAGAATTTTAAATCCATGTCAACAAGGAATTTTGATGTGTAGATTATAGTTGTTCTTGTTGTTTCATTGAAATGTCATTGTCTGGTTTTGGTGTTAGGTTAATGCTTGCCTCTTACAATTTCTGCCTTTATTTATTTTTTTTAAGATTTTATTTATTTGAGAGAGAGAGCGAGCAAGCATGGGTTGGGGGCAAAGGCAGAGGTAGAGGCAGACTCCCCGTTAAGCAGGGAGCCCGTCGCAGGACCCCGAGATCATGATCTGAGCCGAAGGCAGATGCTTAACAGACTGAGCCACACAGGTGCCCCCAATTTCTGCCTTTAAATTGTGTGTTTAGATGATTACATTTACTGTGATTATTGATATAATTAAGTTTAAATTTACCATTTTTCTTTTTGTTTTCTATTTGTCTCATCTGTTCTTTTTTTTAAGCTTTTATTTTTATTTTAGTTGAGAGAAAACAAGTGAGAGAGAGAGGGCACAAGTAGGGGAGGGGCAGAGGGAGGGAGAAGCAGGCTCCCCCATGAGCAGGGAGCCTGATGCGGGTGCGGGGCTCGATCCCAGGACCCTGAGATCATGACCTGAGCCGAAGGCAGACACTTAACCAACTGAACCACCCAGTCACCCCCGTCTCATCTGTTCTTTGTTTGCTTTTTTTTCCCCTTGTCCTATCTTCTTTTGTATTAATTAGAACAGTTTTGATGATTTGATTTTATCTTCTTTATCTGCTTATTAGCAATACATCTTGTTTTTTTAACTGACTGCACTAGAGTTCACAGAATACATCTTTAAGTCATCACAGTCTACCTTACATAATATTATACTAATTCATACATAGTGTAAAGACCTTATAACCATATACTTCCTTTTGTCCCCACCCAGCCTTTGTGCCATTGTTGTCATACAGATTTACTTCCACATATATTATAGACCCCACAATACATTGCTATTGTTTTTTGCTTTCAACAGATCATTATTTTAAAGACATTTTTAAAGTAAGGGAAAAATCTTTTATATTTACCCCCACTTTTACCATTTCTAGTGCTCCTCATTTCTTTGTGCACATCCATATTTCCAATTGGTTACCGTTTACTTTGTGCCCGAAGAACTTCCTATTTGCATTTTTAGAACTGGTCTGCTGGCGATGATTCTCTCAGCTTTTATATGTCTAAAAATGTCTATATTTTGACTTCATTTCTGAAAGACTTTTGCAGGGTCTAGGATTCTAGGTTGATGGTTTTGTCTTTCCATATTTTAAGACGTTCTCTGCGCATTTTGGCGCTGCTTCTGCCATCCTTACCTTTGTTTCTGTATTTGTATCTTGTTTCTCTGGCTGCTTTTAATATTTTCTTTTTGTTACTGGTCCTCAACAATTGCATTTTGATATGAATGGCTGTGTTTTATTTCATTTTTTCTCTTGCTTGGGATTTATTGTGCTTCTTGGATCTGTGAGTTTATCCTTTTCATCACATTTAGAAAATTTGGGGTTATTATTTCTTCATATATGCATTCCATCCCTCCATCTTTCTCCTCCCCTTCTGAGACTCTAAGGACACATATGTTAGGCTGCATGATGTCCTGCAGCTCAGTAATGCTTTGTTCTTTTTTAACTCAGTCTTCTTTCTGTTTCTTTCTTTTTTTTTTTTAAGATTTTATTTATTCATTTGAGATAAAGAGCAAGAGCAGAGGCAGAGGGAGAAGCAGGCTCCCCGCCAAGCAGGGAGCCTGATGCGGGGCTCGATCCCAGGACTCCGGGATCATGACCCGAGCCGAAGGCAGGGGCCTAACTGACTGAGCCACCCAGGCACCCCGTCTTTCTGTGCTTCATTTTGAATAACTTCTGTTGCTGTGTCTCCAAGTTTACTAACCTTTTTTTTAAAGTAATCTCTAACACCTAACATGGGGCTCGAACTCACGACCCCAAGATAAAGAGTGGCATGCTCTACTGACTGAGCCAGCCAGGCATCCTAAATTTACTAATTTTTTATTCAGCAGTGTCCAATCTGCTGTTAATCCCATTCAGAGTTCATTTGAGACATTGCTTCTTTTTTCCAGTCTAGAAGTTTGATTTAGGTCCTTTTTATATCTTACGTACCTCTTCTTATGCTCACACTTCACCTTTTTGAAGATATGGAGTAGTATTATAATAGCTGTTTTAATATTCCTAATTAATTTAATCCTGTCATCTCTGCCATTTCTGGGACTGTTTCAGTTGATTAAGTTTTCCTCATTATGGGTTGTATTTTCCTGCTTGTTTGAATGCCTTCTAATTTTTTATTGCATGCCATTGTGCTGGATTTTCTTTGTATTCCTTTAACCATTTGGGGGATTTGTTCTGGGATGCAGTTATGCTAATTGGGAACAGTTTGATCCTTTCAAGCCTCACTTTTAAGCTTTGTTAGGCAGGTCCAGAACAGCCTTTAATTTGGGGCTTATTGGCCCAACTACTGAGGTTATACCCTTCTAAAGACTCTACTCGATGCCCTACATGTTAAGAGATCTTTCCACTCTATCTGGTAGGAACACAAATGATTCCTGGCCCTGTGGGACTCCAAGTGTGTTGTTTAGCTTATTCTTTTCCAGTGATCTTTTTTCTCCAGCCTTGGTAGTTTTCTCACATGCCTGTGCTGATCAGTACTCAGTTAAAGACTCAGGAGGAACTCTTCCAAGCTCTTCTTTTGGGCAGCTCTCTCCTCTGGTTTTCACCCTGAAATTCTGATGCCTTCACCTCCCAGATCTCCCAACTCTGTTTCCTCTGCTCAGAGGTGCCCGAGCTTTGCTTCTGGCTGCAGTGTGAAAAATCTGCAGCCAGAAGAATTATAGGACTCACCTTGTTTGTTCCTTTCTCTGAAAAATCGCTGCCTGCTGTTTGATCCCTGAAAACTATGACTTCATACATTTTGTCCACTTTCTAAGTTATTTTTGGGGAGAGATTAATTCTGGTCTCTGGCAGTAGTAGAGATCACACCACACTTTTTTTTTATTTCCTAATATTTTCTTAGTTAAATAAACAATCCAAATTTAAGTGTTTTATATAATTTCATAAGATGGAGGAAGCTAAAAAAAAAGTGGGAAAGGCAAAAAAAAAAAAAAAAGCCTGAAATGAACAATTGAGAAATGCAAAAAAATAAACCAAAAACCAAAAAACAATCGTGATACTTTGCCAAAATGTAGCACTAGCTAATTTTTTGCCCAACATGGGGTTTGAACTCACGACTGTGAGATCCAGACCTGAGCTGGTATCAAGAGTTGAACGCTTAACCAACTGAGCCACCCAGGCGCCCCACTGTAGTACTATCTAATAATTGAATATCCCAAAGCCTTTGAGAAAACATATCAAAAATTCTCTGAATCATTTATTATATCTCGATTTTATAGCTTCAAGTATTAAACAGACTCTAGCACTGGCAGCTTTTTGAAAACCTACCCTTCCACTGCAATTGTGCTTATAAGTAAAATTTGAAAAATTTTTCTTTAAGTCATGGAAGATATTGAGCGTAAAACTTAATTTTCGAGTGGCCAAAAATGATTATGGTCATTTTCCAGCACAAGTTACAGAATGAAAGAAGAAATTACCTTTAAATGAAAATTTACAAAGTGAAATAATAAATATATTTTCCCCAGTATTTTTTTTTAAGATTTTATTTATTTATTTATTTGACAGACACAGCGAGAGAGGGAACACAAGCAGGGGGAGTGGGAGAGGGAGAAGCAGGCTTCCCGCGGAGCAGGGTGCCCAATGCGGGGCTCGATCCCAAGACCTGGGATCATGACCTGAGCCGAAGACACATGCTTAACGACTGAGCCACCCAAGCACCAACCCCCCGCAGTGAGTATTAAAAAAAAAATTACCTCAGATGAGTGTCTCACTTTTTCCAAACAAAAAATAATCACCTTTGGGCTGACCAAAGGCATAGCAAGCTTCAAACACACATAAAGGGTGGTACAACTGAAAAGGGCTTGTAATTCAGCAATCTCTCCAGCAGGCTTCTGGAACCCTAATCACCTAAAAGCTGTATTGTCAGCATTCCTGTCAAATGGATGAAAGGAGCCCAGAAGGCTACTTCTGATAAAAATGAAGGTACAGTAGAAATGTTACTATGTAAGGGTGCCGAAGGGCAGGAGATGTGGTGATTATCCTCCACTAATCACCTAAAAATACAACATCTTCTGCTTCTTTTTGAGGCTCCCAATGATCTCCATCTGCTGGCTTTCACACCCTTCTTTAGTTTCCTCCCATTGTGTGTGGACTGGACCCAGTGACTTGTTTCCAATGAACAGAATATGGCAAAAGTGATGGAAAGTCGTGCCTGAGATTAGACTACAAAAGGCTATGACTTCCATCTTCCTCTCTCTCTCTCTCTTGCTCTCTCACTTGCTCACTGTGGTGAAGGAGACTGCCATGTTGTGAACTGTTCAGTGGATAGGTCTAGGTGGCAAAGAGCAGAGGACAGACTCCAGTCAACAGCCAGTGAAGAACTGAGGCTCTTAGTACAACATGCTGAGAGAAACTAAATCCTACCAACATCCTCCTGAGTGAGATAGAAATGGATCCACCTCTAGTCAAGCATTAAGAAGACTGCAGCAACAGTCAACAATACCTTGACTGCAGCCTTGTGAGAGACCCAGAGTTGGAAAACCCAACTAAGCCATGTCCAGCTTCTTTACCCATAGACTCTATAGGATAGTCAACATCTATTGCCTTAATCCACTAAATGGTAACTTGTCGTACAACAATAGAAAACTAATACAGATTCCATTTGATAAATAGTAACTCAAATTTCACTCAAGAAGAAATTGATAAGCATCTGAGAAGATTTATTCTTTACCCAGTCAAGGTAGTTATTTTGCCCAGAAAAAGCTTTGATACTTGCTAAGTGATTGTGTCATAATCTCACTTCTGAGTTTAGAAATTAATCTTAAAGAATTGTAGTTTCCAGTCATACTTTTCCATTAAAAAACTATGAGGTTCTATTTTCACAAGCCATAAGTACTTAATTTTCCACTATTCTGAAAAATAATATACTCCTAGCTCTGTAGTAACTATGGTCAATTCCGGAAATAAGTATTCTGTGGTGGAAATTATAAGAGCTGTGGATTTGAGTAGACCTATCTATTTAAATAAACACTCACCATTTTGTGAAAGGTCAATGGGAGAAAAATCAAGCTGACAGTTCTCATAAATAGTTAAGTTATTCTCAAGCTGGTGGGTACACTGATGTTTCTCTAGTTCTTTAAAATCTATGTTTTATATGCTCTTTGTTATGTATGATACATTTTATAATAAAAACAAAGTTAAAAAATCAAACAAGGTTTCTGCCTTCTGATATTTGACTTCAGTGAAAAGTCAGGTTTTATTATTTTTTTTAAAGATTTTATTTATTTGACAGAGAGAGACACAGTGAGAGAGGGAACACAAGTAGGGGGAGTAGGAGAGGAAGAAGCCGCCTTCCCGCAGAGCAGGGAGACCGATGTGGGACTCCATGCCAGGACCCTGGGATCATGACCTGAGCCGAAGGCAGGTGCTTAACGACTGAGCCACCCAGGTGCCCGAAAAGTCAGGTTTTAAAGGGTGCATACAGTAGTCATCTGAAAAAAGATGTGCTTTCTAAGCTTCCATTAAGTTTAACACACTTCAATTCTCCTAAAATTTTTTTAGTTACCTATTTACCAAAGATCAGATCCTCCAAAGTCAATTAATCCTTTTGTTTTGGAAGATAAAGGGTGGGGGGAAAAAACAGAAATTAAAGAGAAGCCACAAAATCAGAAACCTCCAATTTCACCCTCCGTGGGCTTAACCACCTGCCTACATGAATTGATCTCTTCCCTTTCTCAAATATTCAGTCAAAGGGCTACCTGTGACACTGGTATTATGGACTCCACTATGCCTCTATTACTCACTCTGAACTTTAAATATTAATATTAATATCTAATTACATCATTCATTGAACCAGTAATGCATGTCACCACTTTAAAGTTTGGAATTAGGGTGGCTCAATCGGTTAAGCATCTGCCTTTGGCTTAGCTCAGGTCATGATCCCTGGGATCCAGCCTGGGTCCTGGGATGGAGCCCCGTGTAGGCCTCCCTGCTCTGCAGGGAGCCTGTTCCTCCCTCCCACTTGTGCTCTCTCTCACTCTCTCTCAAATAAATAAGTAAAATCTTAAAAAAAAATAAAAATAAAGTTTGGAATTAGATTAAACTTGCAACTCTGTTGGCAAATCTGGTTTGTTTTAGAACCGGATGCCTCTAGAACATTTGTTTATAGTATTTTATAAATTCAATGCTGTTTTTTTACTCTTTTTTTAAAATATGGCTCTATTTTGGGGCACCTGAGTGGCTCAGTCGTTAAGCGTCTGCCTTCGGCTCAGGTCATGATCCCAGGATCCTGGGATCGAGCCCCGCATCGGGCTCCCTGCTCCGCGGGAAGCCTGCTTCTCTCTCTCCCGCTCCCCCTGCTTGTGTTCCCTCTCTCGCTGTGTCTCTCTCTGTCAAATAAATAAATAAAATCTTTAAAATAAATAATAAAATATGGCTCTATTTTTCATTCATTCAGCAAGTATTTATAGACCTTTTACTACATATCTGGAACTGTTTAAGACAGGTATGCAGTAGTGGACAAGATAGACAAGGTCACAGTCTTTATGGCGTGTATATCTCAACTGCGGGAGGCGTGGAGATGGAGAATGCTAGGCAAGGAAAGTAAATTACCAACTGAAATTTTGCATGACATAATATTTTTCAGTAATCTATGACCTGTTGTTATTCAAGGATTACTATATATACACCACATACAGTATCGTAAAGTTATATATCTATATAGTATAGTACATATACCTATATATTACTATATATATGTGTGTGTGTGTATATATATCCTAATGCAATTTGTAATAAAGTGACAGAATATACTCAGGTTCCCTTCTCTAAGTGTGCCTTAACAGGTTAAACCACACACCTATGACATCTATACATTATATAATCAACATCTTAAATAACAGCTTTGAAACCTCTCAATGATAGGTTGCACTGCACTAAAAAATCAAGATAGATACACTTAATGCCATATTCATTAAAACAGGGAGGAACTCTCATCATGCATATACTCAAATCAAAGTTAATGTCACTTGGTTTTCTTTTTCTTTCAGTAAAAATTACAGAGTTTACCATTAAATACACACAGAAAATATCTTTGAGCAGACCTGATCTTTCAGGTCTTGAGTATTTAATGAAAATAAGAAAATTAGTTAACGGCTTTGAAGGGGAGAACATTCAGGTGAGAAAGCCCTATACTGTCCACCCGCTGTGGACGGCTTAATATTACAGGGAAGGCATTTAGCAAGAGCCCACTGGAGATAAGAAATGCCCGGAGCTTTCTCCTCTTTGATCTACATATTGTGCCTCACATGCCAAGGGTGTGACACCACCTTAAACACAAACTTACCCTTCCCCACTCAAACTGGCAGGGTAGAATAGAGAGAACACCGTGTCTCTTTCCTGCTAAGGCATGCCAGGGATGAAAATCTCTGTTATATAACTTACTGTATCTTCAAAACAAATCAAGCTTCGAACAAGAAATATTGGCACCCCTAGAAAAGTTCTACCCATCAGAATATGAGACCCTCAGATGTTGCAGATAGGAGTGTCATAAAAGCCTTAAAATGTTTAAATACCCTGACTAAGCAGTGTCATCTCTAGGAACTTAAGAAAATAATCTGATATTTACAAGAATATTTATGTATGATAGTTCAACACAGTATTGTTTATAATGGTTAAACACTGGAAACAGGGATGCCTGGGTGGCTCTGACATTGGCTAAGTCTCTACCTTCGGCTCAGGTCATGATCCCAGGATCCTGGAATCAAGCCCCACATGAGGCTTGCTGCTCAGCAGGGAACCTGCTTCTTCCTCTCCCTCTGCGTTCCCCCTGCTTCTACTCTCTCACGCTCTCTCTCTGTCATATAAATATATAAAATCTTAAAAAAAAATACTGGAAACAAACTAAACGTCTAATAAAGATTAAGTACAGAGCAACCATATTCTGAAATGACAATCAAGTATAGAAGAATATTTCAGGTGGTGAGTAAATATTCACAATATATTGTTAGGTTAAAAAATGCGTTTACAAAATATAGAAAAATATTTAATTGAAAATCAAATGTTAATAAATGTCACAGAATTCACATAGCAGTAAGCCAGTCACTCTTTTTTTTTAATAAGATTTTATTTATTTATTTGACAGAGAGACAGAAGAGCACAAGCAGAGGGAATGGCAGAGGGAGAGGGAGAAGCAGGCTCTGCACTGAGCAGGGAGCCCGATGCGGGACCCGACCCCAGGACCCCGGGATCATAACCTGAGCCGAAGGCAAACGCCTATCCATCTGAGCCACCCAGGCGCCCAAGCCAGTCACTCTTTACAGATATTACTCTAAATCAGAATACTTACTATAAGGAATAATCCAAAGTTAAACTCTTAGATAATGTATATGTTATTATGCTTCAAAAGATTAAGGGGATAAATTTTTGGACAGTATTAATTAATTTCAATGTATGCTTTTTTTACATTGACCCTACTTGAGATTTGTGACTAGCAAATATTAATGTATTTCTACTCTCAAGTCTCTTCATGAAATTTGTTTATTCCTTGTGGGTATGTGAAATCATGTGGTTGATTGTTTCTGAATGAACTATACGAAATGCCCTTCTTCATTAGGTGGGATTCATACATATCTAATTTTCCATGGAAGATTAATGACAACATAATACACAATACATGAATAAAATCTAAATGGAGATGCTGTTCATTGTTGACTTATGACATTGATATTGTTACCTTGAAATCGGTGTTTAGGGCATCATTCTTCTGCATTTTGTATGACTAAGGATCATTTTGAATTTTATAAATAAATGTTCTACCAATTGATCTTTAAAGAAAAAGTGTTGCCAATCCATTAAAATACTGATGTATCTTCATAATAGCCAAAGATAGAAGTAGAGAATATGAGTTAATGTGGTTGAAATGAAGAATCTTTCACAGATATCAGTAGTGAAAAGCTAGCTAATTCTTTCCTAAAAGGGCATATAATTGTATATCAACATTTCTTAATAATTACCTCAGGTCTGAAAATTATTGAAATCATTACTCCTGGGTCATTATATCAGAACAAGAATGCTTCTTGAATGCTTTTAATCTGTATTTTGAACAAAGATTATGCAGTGGATTTGAAATGCAGAAAAAAAATTAGGTTACAGAGTGTTATATAGAATAAGATCCCAATTACATATATGCATGTGTATATGTGTAAATGTACATATAAATTAAAATGTTAGGTATATGCCCAGATGTAAACCGTGATTATCTCAAGGGTGGCTTTTTTCTTTCTTTCTGCTTTTCTGTGTATTTTTTTTTTTTTAAGATTTGTTTATTTGAGAGACAGAGCATGCAAGTACTCACCCACTGGGTGGAGAAGCAGAGGGAGAGAATCCCTAGCAGACTCCACACTGAGTGCAGAGATGGACAGGGGCCTTGATCCCATGACCCATGAGATCATGATCCCAGTCAAAACCAAGAGTCAGACGCTCAACCAACCGAGTCCCCCCCATGCTTTTCTATGTATTTCAAACTTTTAAGAATGAAAAGCCGGTATCCCTTTTGTCATCAAAGAAAAAAACAATAACTTTTTTTTTAAAGTTCTACTTTTCGGAGCACCTGGGTGGCTCAGTCGGTTAAGCGTCTGCCTTCAGCTCAGGTCATGATCTCGGGATCCTGGGATCAAGCCCTGAGTGGGGCTCCCTGCTCAGTGGGGAGTCTGCTTCTCCCTCTCCCTCTGCTTCTCCCCCACCCTGACTTGTGTTCAATCTCGCTCTCTCTCTCTGAAATAAATAAACTTTAAATAAAAGTTCTACTTTTCTAAAATCTCATTATTCTCATTTGTCATCGCTCTTCCTGTCATCACTTTCCGAGTGTCTATAGATTGTCTGTACCTTCATGATATCAACTGTCAATGTCTGATGTTTATCAGTTTCACAGTTATAGGATTATGAGCTTCCAACTTAGTTTGAGGTACCTCTCCATTTAACGAGGATTTGCGAAATTAAATTACATACATTTATCCTTCTGTTAGCCTAGCCTCTGTGATAGAGCTGCAAGGTGATGGGGACTTCCACAGGGGGTGGGGATAAATTAACCTTATGCCAAATATTAATACCAAAGTCACAGGCATGATACATTTCTTTGCAAAACAATATTGGGAAGATGCAATGCTCTAGGCCAGGAAGAAATAGAAAATGTTCCAGAGAGGATTGGGAACATTGGGAAGACAACTAAATATCAAAGTGTTGGGACCCCTCCCCCAAGAAAAAATCTTAAGGATTGGGAAGGCTTTCTTTCCTTTTTGTTCCTTCCTTCCTTCCCTTTTCTGTAGCAGTTATTATTTTTAGTTATTTATCTACTCTTTAGCCACTATATAGTGAGAAAAGTTTTTTCTTTCCCCCAGCTCAAAGGTTTTGAAGTATCAAGCATGTGAATGAGTGGGTACCTTCTGTCCAGGAGAGTGCAGCAGCAGGCAATGAAGACCAAGGACCTGGAGCCGCCATCTTTGGGGGTGGTCATTAGAGAGTCACAGATTCTGCACCTACTGAGAAAGACGGAAGCCACACCAGCATGCCAAGCCAAAAGAGATCCAAAGACTAAGAATGGCACTTGGTCCCCTGTGGCGTTAGGAGTGAGATCCCAAAGAAACAGCATGCAGCATCATTCATTGACTGACCAGTTACTGGATTTAGGAGTTGGCAGCAAAAACAAAACAAAACAAAACAAAACAAAACATGCACCTGGGGCGGTGACAGATTTGGGATTGCTACTTCTGGTAAGTCAGCATTAAAGGGATCCTCTACCAAAGGAATTACTAAAAAAAATAATAATAAATAAAAAATAAAAGACACTGCAGGTTTAGGGGAGAACAAGAGCAGTGAGAGTTACATGTGTACATAAGGGAGGGCTGTGTCATCGCCCACAGCCCCCCCAGCACAGAGAGTTGGGGTACAGCCAACAGTGGGAGACAACTTTCATCAAAAAGTAGACTGCTACAACTTTAAGCATCCAGTGTGGTAAGAGCAGCTACTTCCATGAAGGGAACATAAAACTGAAAGCTGCAAATGACAATTTGTCTGTTCTGTGCTTTGCTTTCCAGCAAGTCACGTGTTTATCAATGTCTCTTTACTTAAAACTGGGTGATAACTTCTTTCTCACCTTGCAGGTTCCTCCCAAAATACAGTCCACATGATGCTGTGCTTTGGCTGCTTGTGTTTTTTAAGAATAAACCCAAATCAGCATTTTTAATCACCCACATTGGACCAGATTGAGAGAGAAAGACTAATGTGTTCCAGTTGCCTTGTTCCTCTTTATGACCAAGCAGGAAGTTTCAGAGCAAACCTCCACTTCTCAGGAAGTTTACGTCAAAATGAGTATTGACATCCTGTTTAATAGAGTCTTACATTTTTTCGCCTCAATTCCAGACAGTCACTCTTTGAATTAAAATGTTTGAATAATCTGTCCTGAAATTATGTTTCTTTTGACTCTCAGAAGACTATGTATATCTGTTCTAAGTGACAAATGGAATATCTCTATGACTAATAATGATAAAAGTTAAATTTTTTTAGTAGTGCCTGTAATTATAACTCTATTTATACCCATATTCCCTATCCCTTATTCATTTGATCTTTAAAGTAGGTCCTTGTTAATCATATTCTGAATCATTAGTTGTACAGCTAATACACTGAAAACAAGCAAATAAAACCCTCAGTGGAACATTCTGGTGCTTCCCGTCCAGGACATACTATGTAATATTGAAGTGAAGGAGGTGACACGGTGGTGGTTCTGGATCCTCTAAAAACTGGTTGTATAACTTTGGCTAAGCCCCTTAATCTTTCTGGCTTCAGTTTTCTCACCTAAAAATGAGATGGGTAGTTAAATGATCTTTAGTACATCCTGTGTAATTGTACTATGGAGAAGTGGAAATCTTTATTTCAGATATGGTAGAGTCATACCTCTTAAATTAAAAAAAAAAAAAAAAACTCTAGGGGCGCCTGGGTGGCTCAGATGGTTAAGCATCTGCCTTCCGTTCAGTTCATAGTCCCAGGGTCCTAGGATCCAGGCCTGTGTCAGGCTCTCTGCTCAGCGGGAGCCTGCCTCTCCTTCTCCCTCTGCCTGCCACTCTCCCTGCTTGTGCTCTCTCTCTGTCAAATAAATAAATAAATAAATAAATAAATAAATAAATAAATAAAATCTTTACAGAAAATAAAATAAAAATACTCCTCACGTTGCCTCTTCCTAGTTGTATCGGTTAGGATTCTTTACAGTTGCAAGTAATCGAAATCCAAATGGATCTTATTTAGATAACAAGGTAAATTTATTATACAGTATAGAAACATCTCCCAGAACTCAAGGACAGAAATTCAACTGCACATAAAGAACCAGGAAGGCAAATGTCCAAGGCACTCGCCTTCTCCTGCCTCTCCCTCTCTTTGTGCATCTGTTTCATTCCACCTTCTCTCTGTAGACCAGGTTCCTCTGCTTCCCCTGACCATATCGCGGAAAAGAGGACAGCCTGGAAGCTCTTGAATTTAAAAGTTATAGTCCAGACATAAAAAGAGAGATGGCTCTCTTAGTCCAAATGCCATATTCCAGGAAAAGGCTCTAATTGGTCCACAATAGGACAGATGCCCACCCTTGGGCTAATCAACTGTCATCTAGACTTGGGACAACATAACAGCTTTCACCACAATCCTGAGAGAGAGGAGGGAAATTTCTAGAAATGGGAAATAAGCAGAAAATCCTACAGCCATACTTACACTAAAATTCCACACAACACAATAGTGTATTTTCTATTTATTAATTATTAAAAATTAGTACAGAGAGGTTCCACCTAGTTTCCCCCAGGGATAGCATCTTACTAACTGTACTATAATATCAAAAGCAGGAAATTGACATCAGTACAACCCATAGAATTTATTCCAATTTCACCACCTTTACATGCACTCATTTGTATGTTTGTATGAAAATCTGTTCGATTTTATCACATCTTTATAGATTTGTGTAACCACCACCATCATCAAGATATAGAACAGTTCCATCAGCACAAAGATCCTGTGCACAAAGGCACAGTTCAGTAAATTTTCATAAAGTAAATGCACCCAAGTAATTCAGTTCAAGAAACAAAATCACCACCATTTCAGAAGACCTCCTTATACCTCTTTTCAGTCATTAGTCTCCCTTAAGAGTGAATCACATATCACGTACCCTTTTGTATCTGACTTCTTTTGCGCAACATTATGTTTGTGGTATTCACTTATAATTGTTTTATATAACTATAGTTCATTCATTCTTTAATGAACTTTTTTCTATTTTATTGAGGTTATATGACGTAAAATAAACTGCACATTTTTAAAGTGTACAATTTGATGAGCTTTGACATATGTATATGCCTGTAGCAATACCACAAGCAAGATAATGAACATATCTATTTCCTCAAAATATTGCATGAATTTTGAAAACTGAGAATGGGACTTAAGAAAAGTGAAACTCTTAGAGCTACATTGGCTTTCGGATCTTTTGCAGAAGGTTGAGATAATATTTACTCTTCTCTACTGTTAGGATGTTAATGAGAAAAGTACTTATATATGTTCTACCAAAAAAAATCTAGCTCTACAAGATCATAAATCTAAATAATTATTCTCAACTGTCACCTAAAGTGGTTCTGTGAAGCAATATTATCTGTGACTGCTGGAGACAAATGGGAAATCCTGACATAAGAGCAAAAACACAATAACGCACACTAACATGCACACATGCAATAGGACTAACGGGACCAAATTCTTGATTAACTAACAGGTACAAACCCCAAACTGTAAGCACAGTAATGGTGTTTAGAGGGACACAGACCAAAGGACATTTACTAATTTTATATACATATAAGATTTACATAGTACTATTCTTTTCTTAAATGTGCACATATGTAGCTGTTAAAATAAACAGTTCTAGGGGCGCCTGGGTGGCTCAGTCAGCTGGGCAACCGACTCTTGATTTTGGCTCAGGTCATGATCTTGGGGTCATGAGATGGAGCCCTGTTTCGGGCCCCACGCTCAGCGTGGAACCTGTTTGTCCCTCTCCCTCTGCTCCTCCTCCTGTTTGCATGCTCTCTCTCCCTCTCTCTCTCAAATAAAATCTTTTAAATATGAAATGAAATGAACTGTTCTTCACATTCATTCATTCACATACCCTCAAAACTCAGTAACTTCACTTAACTGACTTGGCCTATGTTTTGTGAGGGGATATAAAGAACTCTAAATTATAAACAGCAAACCAAATGCATGAAACTGGAATTTAGTTCATTTCTCTTCATTTCATTGCTGCGGCCATGAAGAACTCCCTTGACTACTTTTTTCTCCAGAGACAATAAACACCACAGATGTGTAAAAAAGTGGTTGTACTAAATGAAGTGAGTAAAAATCCTTATATATACTATTTTGCTCTGTTCTTTTCATATAGGTGATCTACAAAGGGAATTTTTTCTTCTAAAAATATGTTGAGAACTCCCTTTGCCCCAAGTACTGGGGACACAAAGACAAATAGTACAAGGTTTCTGTGTGTTAGGGAGTTTATGTTCATTTTTTTTCCCAAGTTTTTATTGAGATTTCAGTTAGTTAGCATACAGCATAATATTAGTTTTGGGTGTACAATATAGTGATTCAGCCCTTCCATACAACACCCACTGCTCATCACAAGTGCCCTCCTTAATGCCCATAACCCATCTAGCCCATCCCCCCACCCACCTCCTTCCATCGACCCTCAGTTTGTTCTCTATAGTTAAGAGTCTGTTTTATGGTTTGCCTCCCTCTCTTCTTTTTTCTTTCCCCTTTGTTCATCTGTTTTGTTTCCTAAATTCCACATATGAGTGAAATCATATGGTATTTGTCTTTCTCTGACTGACTTATTTCACTTAGCATTATACACTCTAGTTCCATCCACGTCGTTGCAAATGGCAAGATTTCCTTCTTTTTGATGGCTCACTAATAATCCACTGTATATATGTACCCCCTCTTCTTTAGCCATCCATCAGTCAATGGATATTTGGGCTCTTGCCATAATTTGGCTATTGTTGATAATGCTGCTATAAACATCAGGGTGCCTGTATCCCTTCAAGTAGGTATTTTTGTATCCTTTGGGTAAATACCTAGTAGTGCAATTGCTGGATTGTAGGGTAGTTCTGTTTTTAATCTTTTTGAAGAACCTCCGTACTGTTTTCCAGAGTTAAGGAGTTTATGTTCCTTTTTTTTTTTAAGATTTATTTATTTATTTTAGAGTGTTAGACAGTGAGCAAGCATGAGCAGGGGGAGGGACAGAGGGAGAGGGAGAGAATCTCAAGGAGACTCCCCACTAGCATGGAGCCTAACACGGGGCTCCATCCCACAACCCTGAGATCATGACCCAGGCCAAAACCAAAAGCTGGACACTCAACTGACTGAGCCACCCGAGCACCCGCATACCTCTGATTCTTGATTGAAAATAATTTTTTACTTTTCTTTCTGTTTTTTATAATTTTAATCATGGAAAATTTAAACATATACACAAGTGGAGGCAATAACATAATGACCACCCCTTGTATACCCATCACCCAGCTTCTACAATTATTAACTATGATGAATCTCATTTCATCTATAACCCCACTTCTCTATTTGTCACTCACTGAATTATTATGAAATTAATTTTTTAAGATTTTATTTATTTATTTGACAGAGAGAGAGCACAAGTAGGCAGAGCAGCAGGCAGAGGGAGAGGGAGAAGCAGGCTTCCCGCTGAGCAGGGAGCCCAACGTGGGGCTCAATCCCAGGACCCTGGGATCATGACATGACCTGAGCCTAACTGACTGAGCCACCCAGGCGCCCCATGAAATAAATATTTTTTGAAGTAAGTCTCTGAATCTTGCTTTTGACAATTCTAAAGAAAGTTGGAGTGAATTAATTCTAGGGTTCCTTCTCCCCAAAATATGATAAAAATTTCATCTTTGACCCTTTCCAGGCTTATATATTTAATTCAACAAAAATTTACTTCATACCCCGCCCTCCCACCGCCGACCGCCCTCGCTCGCTCGCGCTCCCCGCCCGCCGCCCGCCGTTCTTCGTCGGTCCTCCCGTTAGTCTGCTGCCGTCTCCTCAGCCACTCGCCCGTCTCCGAGCTTGCGACTCATGGACAGGCGTCCTCGGCGCAGAGAGGCCGGACTGCGAGTCGTCGCCTGAGTGCCCTTCATCTGAGAAGTTCAAGGCACTTGTAGAACTTCTGCCACACAGGCCGTGGGTCTTGCAGCACATTTGTAAGCATGGCTGCCATCCGGAAGAAACTGGTGATTGTTGGTGATGGAGCCTGTGGCAAGACTTGTTTGCTCATCGTCTTTAGCAAGGACCAGTTCCCGGAAGTGTATGTACCCACAGTGTTTGAGAACTATGTGGCAGATATTAAAGTTGATGGAAAGCAGCCCGGATAGTTTAGAAAACATCCCAAAAATATGGACCCCGGAAGTCAAGCACTTCTGTCCCAACGTGCCCATCATCCTGGTTGGGAACAAGAAGGATCTTCGGAATGATGAGCACACAAGGCGGGAGCTAGCCAGGATGAAGCAGGAGCCAGTGAACCCGGGAGAGGGCAGAGATATGGCAAACAAGATTGGCGCTTTCGGTTACACGGAGTGTTCAACAAAGACCAAAGATGGAGTGAGAGAGGTTTTTGAAATGGCCACAAGAGCTGCTCTGCAAGCCAGACGTGGGAAGAAAAAATCTGGGTGCCTTGTCTTGTGAAACCCTGCTGCAAGCACAGCGCTCATGCAGTTAATTTTGAAGTGCTGTTTATTAATCTTAGTGTATGATTACTGGCCTTTTTTCATTTATCTGTAATTTACATAAGATTACAAATCAGAAGTCATCTTGCTACCAGTATTTAGAAGCCAACCGTGATTATTAATGATGTCCAACCTACCCGACCACCGGGGTCCTTCTGACACCGCTCTAACAGCCCTCCTCTGCACTCCCACCTGGCACACCAGGCGCTAATTCAAGGGATTTCTTAACTTCCTTGCTTCTTTCTAGAAAGAGAAACAGTTGGTAACTTTTGTGAATTTGGCTGTAACTACTTTATAACTAACATGTCCTGCCTGCCCTCTGTCAGCTGCAAGGTACTCTGGTGAGTCCCTACTTCAGAGCTTTACTCTCTAACAGATTTTATTGGCATAGCTCTGTGATGGGCATCCAGTTTTTTGAAAATGCTCATCCAGAAAGGCCCAAGTCCATGCAGCTGTGGCAGTTATAGTTCTGTGGTTTCATGTTAGTTACCTTATAGTTACTGTGTAATTAGTGCCACTTAATGTATGTTACCAAAAAATAAATATATCTACCCCAGACTAGATGTAGTATTTTTTGTATAATTGGATTTCCTAATACTGATATTTGTCATCCCTGCAGAAAGTGTATTGGTTTTGTAAAAAAGAAAGTGTATTTGAAAATAAAGTCAGATGGAAAAATTTAAAAAAAAAAAATCTTACTTCATATTCACTATAATATCTTTCTTCAGGCTTTGTCAATTGATCTCCTTCTCTGAGTCAGTACAACCCATATAGTCTGTACCAATAATTAAGAAGTATAATTATACTTCTTTGTATTTATATTTTTTGTATATTAGTTTTATTTCCCAGTTAGACATTTAAAGCTCATATCTTAAATTTCTGTTGAACAGTATACTGAAAAAAAACACAAAAGTAATTAATTGCTGTTTATAATAATTATTAACTAATTGATGGGTTTTAATCTTTTTACTTTTTCTTTCTTATTTATTTATTATTTAAATTCAATTAATTAACATATAATGTATTATCAGTTTCAGAGGTAGAGGTCAGTGATTCATCAGTCTTATATAATACCCAGTGCTGGGAGTTTATGTTCTAACGAACACATCTCCCTAGCATTAAAAGGGAATAAATAGTCATTGCATTTTTTTATTGAAGTATAGCTGACATTCAATATTACGTTTGTTTCAGGTGTACGGTATAGTGATTCAACCACTCTATACGTTACTCAGTGCTCACCACATTAGTCACCATCCCTGTCACTGTACAATGTTACAACAATGATCGACTATATTCCCTATGCTGTACTTTTCATCCCAGTGACTTATGTATTTTAAAACTGGACGTTTGTGCCTCTTTCTCCTCCTCACCTATTTCTCCCATCCCCCCATTTCCCTTCTGCTCTGGCAACCACCAGTTTATTCTCTGTATTTCTGAGTCTATTGCTGTTTTGGTTTTGGTTTTTAGATTCCACATATAAGCGAAATCAAATGGTATTTGTCTTTTTCTATCTGACTTATTTCACTTAGCATAATAAATTCAAGATCCATCCATGTTGTTGTGAATGGCAAGATATCATTCTTTTTCTAGGGCTTAGTAATATTCCATTGTATATACTTATCACATCTTCTTTGTCTATTTAATCTATCAATGGATATTTAGGTTGCTTCCCTATCTTGGCTATTATAAATAACACTGCAATAAACATGGGGGTGCATATATCTTTTTGAATTAATGTTTTTGTTTTCTTTACATAAATACCCAGAAGTGGAATTACTAGGTTAAATAGAATTTCTATTTAAAATTTTTTAAAGACTTTATTTATTTATTTTTGAGAGAGATAGAGTGGGGGGAAGGGCAGAGGGAGAGCGAGACAGAGAATCCCAACCAGACTCTGCTCAGAGCACAGAGCCCAGGGCAGAGCCCAACACAGAGCTCGATCCCAGGACGCTGAGATCATGACCTGAGCTGAAACCAAGAGTCAGATGCTTAACCGACTGAACCACCCAGGTGCCCCTGTATTTTAAATTTTTTAAGGAACCTCCGTACTGTTTTCCACAGTGGCTGTACCAGTTAACATTCCCACCAACAGTGCGTGAGGGTTCCCTTTTCTCTACATCCTCACTAACACTTGTTATGTGAACAAGTGTTCCTACTGCTGTGAGGTGGTATCTCATTGTGGTTTGATTTGCATTTCCCTGTGATGAGTGTTGTTGAGCATCTTTTCATGTGTCTGTTGGCCATCTGCATATCTTCTTCAGGGAAATATCCATTCATGTCCTCTGCCCACTTTTAATCAGATTATTTGGGGTTTTATGGTGTTGAGTTGTATGAGTTCTTTATATATTTTGGATATTAACCCCTTAAAGGATTTATAATTTGTAAACATTTTCTCCCATTCAGAGGATGTCTTATCATTTTGTTGATGGTTTCCTTCACTATGCAAAAACCTCTTAGCTTGATGTGGTCCCACTTGTTTATTTTTGCTTTTTTGTTTTTGTTTCAATTTCCTGAGAAACATCCAGAAAAATATTGCTAAGGCTGAGGTCCAAGAGATTACTGCTTATGTTTTCTTTTAGAAGTTTTATGGTTTCAGGTCTTACATTTAGGTCTTTAATCCATTTTGAGTTTACATTTGGATTTGGCATAAGAGAGTGGTCTAGTTTCATTCTTTTGCATGCAGTTGTCCAATTTCCCAGCACCATTTATTGAAGAGATTAACTTTTCCCCATTTTATATTCTTGACTCCTTTGTCATAGATTAATTGACTGTATAAGCATGGGTTTATTTCTGCCTCTCTATTCTGGTCCATTGATCTATATGTCTATTTTTGTGTGAGTACCATATTGTTTTGAGTATTATAGCTTTGCGTTTTAATATAAAACATGATGCTGTAAGTGCCAGTGGTGTTTAAATTTTTTCTTTTGAAATATGAAATATGTTATAAAACCAAGAAAAACAAGTTGAAAATGCAGAGACATCTAGATACCTGAAGAATGGATTTTTTCTGTATTTTTGTATTTTTCATAAATAGTATAATTATTAGAAATGTCTATGGCATCTCATCACACTGAGTGTCTATCTCTGTGTGCTTGTTATTAACTCTTGTTACTAGGATTACAGGTGCTAGAAGACAGTTTGCTAATATAGACAAATTAAAATTAAACCAATAATTTGGAAGGTATTATTACAATTATTATCCTATCAAGTTCTTAATCGTTCAATATCAATTGGAAGTCTACCATGGGCAAGTTTCCCCAAGAGAAGAATAACCATTTCCAGAAATCATTCTCATTATTGACATTAAAAGTTATTTTTTAAGTTAATCTGTGTTCAATATCTATATATTTCTTTTTCCCCCTGTATATTCCTATATTGTGGAAACAAACTAAATATATACCCTCCAAAAAGTTCAAGGGCACCAGTACAAAACCAGGTGTGTACCTAATTGTAATTATCACACTAAAATCTTTTACCATGTTATTTGTTAAAGATCATCAAATTTGTAGATTTTGCTTCTGTTGACATAGCTTCTTAATCAATAGCTTAAGTAAAAACTATTAACATATAAAAATAAGTGTTTTTTTGTCTGGTAAAGTGATAAACTGTGATAAAAACCTATTCACTTTACGCAGCCATCAAAAAAATGAAATCTTGCCATTTGCAAACATGGATGGGACTAGAAGGTATTATGCTAAGTGAAATAAGTCAATCAGAGAAAGACAATCATCATATGATCTCACTGATATGTGGAATTTGAGAAACAAGACAGAGGATCATAGGAGAAGGGAGGCAAAAATTGAACAAGATGAAACCAGAGAGGGAGACAAACCATAAAAGACTCTTAATCTCAGGAAACAAACTGGGGGTTGCTGGAGTGGAGGGGGGTGGGAGGGATGGGGTGGCTGGGTGACAGACACTGGGGAGGGTATGTACTATGGTGAGCGCTGTGAATTGTGTAAGACTGATGAATCGCAGACCTGTACCCCTGAAACAAATAACACATTATATGTTAACTTAAAAAATAATTAAAAAAAACCCTATTCACTGTTGGTTGGGTTGGTTGGACATATTTCACTTTGTATACTGATGTCTGTTGCCAATATGTAGTCAATTAAAGCTCTGTGCTTTAGCCCAGAAGTCTCCTATTGCTCCTCTAGTCACCTTTCCGCTTCTTTGTAGACTGGTCAGGAAGCTCTTACGTAAATAAACACTTACATTGAAAACCATGAAGTGTATTTTGTATTACCTGATACAGCTTCCACATAGTCCTCCTGCTCCATTTCTTTCACAGGCTGAACCTGCTCTTTGCAACCCTTACTATCAGTCTCTGAGGAGTTGAACCTGCCACACAAACCAGCCGCAACCAGGAGAATCTCCAGATGAGGCCATCTCCTGCTGTAAGTCACCACAGTGATTGAGAGTGGAAGGAGTGTAAGGAAGAAGAGAGGGGTCGAAAGACGGGAAAGTCAGAACAACATGCTTTTCAACAAGGGAAGAAAGATAGATTCTGCGTACTGTATTTTGGCAAACTTAACATTTAAAAAGTTAAGAAAAAGGAAAAAGATGAGGATGGATTTTCTTCAATGATCGGAGCGCAAAGGGCAGGACACTGATCACTTGGAGCCGACATGAGTTTACTGAAAACCGGGTAAGCCACACTAACTTTATTTCATTTTCAGGTAATATTGGGAGATTGGTCGTAAAGGGAGATGCTATGTGAAGGGTGTAAAACATTGAACTCCTTGTGGACAAGATGAAAAACTATGAATCAGATTATAATGCAGTTAAATCTTGCTTGAATGACTTTGGCCCCCAGAAAAGCAGATAAATGTTCTCTTGGACAAGTCCTTCATTTATGCTGCAAGGGGTTGGACTGTCATGGACTCTACTGCACTTCACATTTTTATTAATGGCTTGATAGAAATGCACACATAATTACATTTGTAGATCACATGTAGTTAAGGATTACTAACATTGACACTAAAGATTTATTTGATAAACTGTTGTAAATGCCAGTATTTCAGTTAAAAATCAACTCTACAAGTATAGTTCAGGTAAACATGTCCTCACGGAGAAGAATTTTAATAGACTACAATCTTGGGCTTCATTAATTCAAATTCAGTGTGTAGAACCAGAGGGACATTGGCCCTATCTATTCTTGCTTGATTAAACAACATCATAGTTTCAAAAAAGCATTGATAAACCAAAAGTATCACAAGAGGCCAACAAGGATAACAGGAATTTGAACCTATGTTTTATGAAACTGCTGAAGAAATGACATATTTTCAGATATCTGAAGGAGAGTTATGTGGCAGATATTAAACTTAGTATTTGTGACTTCAGAGAACAAAACCAGGATCAATATATAGAAACTACATGTAGACAAAGCTTAGCTCAATGGAAGAGCTTTCTAGCATTAGGGTTGTGGGCTATTTTGAAGGTGTGGTAGACGTACTAATGATGTCTCTATCTTAATCCGCGCAACCCCTGCATATGGTGCTGTACATGGCAAAAAGAACTTTGTAGATGTGATTAATTTAAGAATCTTAATTTAGGGAGATTACCTGATGAGCCCAATGTAATGCCAGTGGTCTTTAAAAGATGGAAGAGGGAAGCAGAAGAATCAGAGAAGGAGAAGTGTTGATGGAAACAGACGGCCAGAGAGAAAGGGAGATATGAAAATGTTATATTGCTGGCTTTGACGTTGGAGGAAGGGGCCATAAGCCAAGGAATGCAGGCAGGCTCTAGAACCTGGAAAGACAAGGAAAGAGAGTCTACCTTCTAGTCTCTGGAGGGAATTCAGTCCTATAAACACCTTGAATTTGGCTTAGTGAAACTCATTTTGGACGTTTGACCTCCAGGACTGTAAGATTATATTTTTGTGTTATTTAAGCCACTAAATTTGTGGTAATTTGCTACGGTGATAAGGGGAAACTCATGTAGGGGGTTAATGAGTTTCCATTACCACAGGTCTGGTAGTAAACTGGGATCATTTTATTCTAGGGAGTTGAGATTTGTGTAAAGGCTTGGACTAGAATGATCTACGAAAAGTCTTTTCTACCTGAACTGAGCCCTCTTTTTTCATTTTTTTAATATTTTCCTTGGAGATCTTAATTATCTCCCATAACTTCAACTGTAACCTCTTTATTATTAACACCCAAATTCGTATTTCTAGTCCCAATTTCTCTTGAGTTCTAATTACATGTATTAGCTGACATATTCATCTGGACATATTGAAATCCCTTTAAATTCAGTATGCCCCCAGAGAGGAAAAAATGCAGGGATTGAAAGTTCAGGATGCAAAGAGATAAATGTGGCCTTTCCTTGAAGGAGGAAAAATAAGGCCAACTTCTCTTCTATAAATGAACAAATCCAAAATTGAGAAAAATCAGCCATGAAGACTTCTGATGACAAAATGTCAAGAGCTTTTGTGCAGCAAACTAGAGGTTTTTAACCTCATAGGGGATAAAGATGTTTTTCCTTAAGTTGTACTTCTTTAAGTTTTTTTCTTAAATGTTATGTTCTTACCAAGAAAAATTAGACTAAATAATATCTGGACCTGATATGCCTATCTTCAGCCATCTCTCTCAGGACCAGTCTGAGCCCAGTGAAATGAAAAAATGATAAACATGAGTTCAAATGGCAAAGAGCCATGTACTATAATGGTTTGGAGTGCAGGCTCTGGAGTTAGGCTGCCTAGAATGGAGTCACAGCTCTACTCAACATTGGATGAGTAACCTTGGACAAGCTGGTTAACCTTCTTTGCCTCAGTTTCTTCTTCTATAAAATGCGTACAATCGATTACCTACTCCATAAAGTTGTTATAAAAATTAAAAGAGACAAGACAAGCAAAGTGCTTAGAACAGTGATGGCACATAGCAAATGCTCAAAAAATATCAGATTTTTTAAAAAGAAGATAACTATGGGAAGTTCTTGACCATCAACCCAAAGGGAGATTCTGATTTCCAAGAGGGATGTGTTTGCATACAAACTTCAATCCAAGGATACACTGGCTTTTCCCCATGGCAACCTGACTCAGTTTAGTCTCTAATTTCTGCCCTGGTGAGACATCTTCTTTGGTTTCCTAATTCCTGGATCATTCTGGTCTTGACTTAATGTCAATATTCTCCCTGTCATCCCAGTGACTAATCCGGAGCACACCACAACTCCCTTCTAGTCCCTACCCTACCTGCTCTACATTGGCAACTTGACCCACCTGTTCTTCAGGAATGCACTGCTCCAGCAGCCCTCTGCTGTCTTCACCTTTCACCCATCCTAATAGGTGTAGCATTCCAGCTCTGACATTAGCTCCAAAAGAACCTTTGGTGATTTTGGCAAGGTGTTGTTAAAGAGTTGAAATTGACTGAGGGAGGGGTTTTGTATATGAGTGCTATGGCTTCTCTGAATCTTATTGAACATGATGCTCAACATATGTCATTAGTAAGTAGAGAAGTCGTAATTGAAGACTATTATTCTTTTTTTATTTATTATGTTTTTAAATTTTTAATTCCAGTATAGTTAACCTACAGTGTTGTATTAGCTTCAGGTGTACAATACAGTGACTCAACAATTCTGTGGTACTCTTGATCCCCTGCCTCTATTTCCCCCATCCCCCACCCACCTCCCCTCTGGAAGCATCAGTCAGTTTGTTCTCTGTAGTTAAGAGTCTGTTTCTTGGTTTGTCTCTCTCCCTCTCTTCTTTTTTTTCCCCCTTTGCTCATTTGTTTTGTTTCTTAAATTCCACATGAGTGAAATCATATGGTATTTGTCTTTCTCTTCTTTTGCTTAGCATTATACCCTCTAGCTCCATCTATGTTGTTGCAAATGGCAAGATTTCATTCCTTTTTATGGCTGAGTAATATTCCATTATATATATATATATATATATATATGCCTCACCTTTACCCATTCTTCTGTTGATGGACACTTAGACTGCTTCCATAGTTCCATAGTTTGGCTATTGTAAATAATGCTGCTGTAAACATAGGAATGCATGTATCCCTTTGAATTAGTGTTCTTGTATTTTAGGGGTGAATACCCAGTAGTGTGATTGCTGGATCATAGGGTAGCTCTGTTTTAACTTTTTGAGGAACCTCCATACTGTCTTCCACAGTAGCTGCACCAGTTTGCATTCCCACCAACAGTGCACGAGGGCTCCTTTTTCTCCACATCCTTGCTAACACTTGTTGTTTCTTATATTTTTTATTTTAGCCATTCTGATGTGAGGTGTGAAGTGATATCTCATTGTAGTTTTGATTTGCATCTCCCTGATGATGAGTGATGTTGAGCATTTCTTCATGTGTCTGTTGGCCATCTGTATGTCTTCTTTGGAGAAATGTCTGTTCGTGTTAAGACTATTATTCTTAGTAAATAGATATGATGGAAAAAATTAGCTGGGTTATAGACTAATCTATGTTCTCTTACCCAAATCAGAGAATAAACTAAACAGTAAGCCCATGCAACCATAAAGCAGGCACCACCATCCACTTGGTGGCATCTGAATTATAAATATAATGGCTCACAGAAAATAATACATTTTCATAAGGTTGGCCTTACCAAAATTAAATCTATAACATGACAACAAATAGCCATTTTAAAGTGGTGTCCAGTGACCTATATAATGATGTAAAGAAAAGGAAAAATGTCAATATCGACCATAAAGATCAAAAATAGAAATAATTGGCCATAGAAGGGATGACCTTTTATACAAGTTGTTTACAAAACACAAATTTTTTGAAAGATTAGCATTCGTATAACACTTCAAAATACACTTTTCATACACACTACCTCATTTATTTCTTGTAACACAATTACAACACTGATGCTATTATTATTCCTATTTTTAAAGATGAGGAAATTAAGGCTGGGAAAGGTTATGCAATTCGCCCTAGGTTAGGTTCACACATTTAAAAAGAAGCAGACAGGAGCCTGGGTGGCTCAGTCAGTTAAGCGTCTGACTCTTGATCTCAGCTGAGGTCTTGATCTCAGGGCTGTGAGTCCAAGCCCCACACTCCCAGGGTGGAGCCTACTTAAAGAAAGAAAAAAAAAAAAGAAAGAAAAAGAAAGGAAGGAAGGAAGGAAGGAAGGAAGGAAAGAAAGAAGGAAGGAAGGAAGGAAGGAAGGAAGGAAGGAAGGAAGGAAGGAAGGAAGGAAGGAAGGAAGGAAGGAAGGAAAGAAAAGAAAAGAATAAAAGAAAAAAGAGGCAGAACCCTAATTCCAAGTTTTGGACTTTTCCCATTATATCCTGCTGCCTCATTAGTACAGGGGCTCCATTTAAATGTATGTAAGAACTATCTAAATAGGCTTTTAGAATCTCCATCTCTAGGAATCTTCAAGAAGATAATCCATTTTAAATACTTTTAGCCAGTCTGTAAGCAGATTTTTAGGCATAATCATCTTGAGGTGATTTTCCACTTTTCTAAATTTTCAATTACTATCAGCCCACTTCTCATTGACGTTTACAACTCGTATCTACCCCACATGTGACGAACGGATTTACTGAGGTAGCCAGAGCGTCTGCTTTGGAAAGGTACCGTTCAATCCAAGTCAGTGGTGTGTAGGTGACCAGGTAGGTAATTGTCTCTCTCCGACACGACCATCTGACCGGAGCTCCATTCATAACCTCACTAGAGGCTGGGTTTGTAAACCTTTCAGGTCCCTTCTGCTTCCCTCTCAGCCCCACCCCTGCAGGGACCCAGCCACCCCTTCCTCCCCCAGGAACTTGCCCCCTTCTGAAGCTCTGCTGATGGGAAAGGCAAACTTAGGCCTCTGTCTTGCTTTTGGTGAGAGCCATTCAAAATGTTTCCCGCAGAAATTCTGTCCTGACACATACGCAGTGATCTCAAGCAATCTGAAGTTGTGTTCAGGCTAGCAGCCATTCTTCCGGGCAGGGGCACAACCCCCGCCGGCTTGCCCTAGGCGAGCTGGGTGGCTCTGAGTGAAGGGGAGTGAGATGAGCAGGTGGCCAGCAGGGAGAATGCGAGAATGAGAGAATGCATGCGTGGTCCCAGGCCAGAGCCACGGTGACTCAAGGGGTGAGCCCGGCCCGGTGGGAGGGTGGTCACCTACCCTGGATGAGTAGTCAGGGTCCGAAGGTTAACATTGGGCAGAAAACAAAAATAATCTGTTGTGAAATGTCTTTATTCCACAGAGCTTTAGAAGACCCTTCTAGACTCAGTTTCTAATGATAAAAGTCCCTAATGGTATAACCCAGGGCAGGGGTCTTGACACCAGTTGTCCCCCAAACCCATTGCTGAAGCAGAGCGCTCATCTTTAGAGCTGGCTCCTTTTGGTAACATCCTCTTTTTTGAAATTCAGACCCCAGTCCAGTTCTGTTTCCCACACTGATGTCTTTCTTTATAGGCCCCTAAAATGCTGTGGTGTAGAGTATACTCAGCCTATGAAATACAATCAACCAAAAAAAAAAAAAAAGGCATTTTATTGAATTAAATCTACTTTTTAAATTGTCCACAGTGTATTATTTTATTAATAACATAATATATATAATAATTTTTAAAGACAAATATAGGATGTAGCTACTACAATCTTGAGTTTATAAATGAGAAAAATAAATATAACCAAAAGGCGTAGGAAAATCCACATGCAAAAGAATGAAGTTGGGTTTTTAACTTACATCATATATAAAAATCAACTCAAAATGGGTCAAAGCCCTACATATAAGAACTAAAAGTATAAAACTCTCAGAAGACAATATAGAGAGAAATCTTTATGACATTAAATTTGAAGAGGTTATCTTAATATGACACCAAAAGCACAAGCAACAAAGGAAAAAGATAAATTGTACTTTATAAAAATTAAAGCCTTTTGCACATCAAAGGATACTATCAAGAGAGTGAAAAGACAACCCATTGACAGAAAGAAAATATTTGCAAATCATATATTTGAAAAGGGATTAATACCCAGAATATATAATGAACTCCTACAACTCAATAACAAATAAAACTCCTAATTTTAAAAATGGGCAAAGGACTTAGACATTTCTCCAAAGAAGATATACTATGGCCAATAGCACATGAAAAGATGTTCAACATCACTAGTCATTTAGAGAAATGCAAACCAAAACCACTCTGAGATACTAATTCACACTCATGAGGATGGCTATTATAAAAAATAAAAAAGGTAATAAGTGTTGGTGAGGATATGGAGAAATTGGAACCCTCCAATATAAAATGGTGCATACCATGGGGAATATAAAATGGTGCATATTGGAAAACAATGGGGCAGTTCCTCGAAAAAGAAAGAAAAAGAAGGAAGGAAGGAAAGGAAGGGAAGGAAGGGAAAAAGGAAAGGAAGGAAGGAAGGAAGGAAGGGAAGAAGGGAGGGAGGGAGGGAGGAAGGGAACTGCCATATGATATAGCAATTCCCCCTCTGGATATATACCTAAAAAAAAATTTGAAAACAGGAACACAAACAAATACTTGTATACCAATTTTCATAGTAGAATTATTCACAACAGCCAAAAGGTAGAAACAATCCAAGTGTCCATCAGCAGATGAATAAACAAAATGTAGTATATATATGCAATGAAATATTATTCAGTCTCAAAAAGGAATAAAATTCTGATACATGGTACAACATGGATGAACCTTGAAAGAAAGCATCATGCAAAGTACAATAAACAAGACACAAAAGGACAAATATTATATGAGCCCACTGATATGAGCTATCTAGAATAGGCAAATTCATAGAGACAGAGACAGACATAGAAAAGTTTACCAGGAACTGTGGGGGGGGGGCGGTAAGGAAGGAATGGGGAGTTATTGTTTAATGGGTACAGGGTTTTTATTTGGCGGTGATGGAAAGGTTCTGGAATGCATAGTGGTGATAGTTGCACAACATTATGAGTGTACTTACTACCACTGAATTGTACAATTAAAAATGGTTAAAATGGTAAATTTTATATTATGTGTATCTTATCACAATTAAAAAATCTATTTTTAAGCACAGGAAACATGAGTCCTTAGCTTTATTACTGGAAGCCTTTGGGACCTCCATGTTTTTGCTATAGAGTGAATGGATAAGCCACCACACCATGAGAACACCAGAAACAAATGTGAATTTAGTTAAGAAACTGTATGTGTAGACAATAGGTGTTTTGTCTACATTAGATATGATTCTCCTTTTAATTGACTTGTCAGAAGTGTCACAGCCTCTTTGCTTCCTTTCTTCAGTATATTTTGCTTCAGTTTTTACAGGGAGAGATGGAAAAGAAATTGTTAGTGATGCTGCAATGAACTTACTTCACTCTAACCTTGAGATGGGTTGAAGGAAGAAGAAATGTGACAGAGGCTCTCCTGGCCACGCTTCTCAGCCATTTAATTCCTCCCAGGGTCAGAGGTGCCCCACGACCACACTGTTTATGGATACTCTAACCATCATTTCCCCCTCAAGGTTTAGCTTTCAATGTTTGAAGACTCAGCAAACTGGATTATTTGTTCTGGGTGAGTTTTGGCATATACTGACGTTTATTGTAGACTGTTGACCTTGAATAATAATTCTACACAAAGCTTTCATCATGCTTGGCAAAAGGAAATTTGTTTAGTAAGCTCTGAATAAAGTGGTACAGACATATATTAAAACTAGTGCCCCTTATGTGATTAAAATATATCATTTCGATCACTGTTTTTGGGAAGTTGGAGAGTATTAGTCATTTATAAATTGTGGTGATGTTTATCATAAAGATTGTTTTAAAGAAACAAACCACAGTGAAGAGGGAGATAAAAGATAGATAGATAGATAGATAGATAGATAGATAGATAGATAGATAGATAGACAGACAGACAAGCCTAACACAAGATGGAGGTATGAAAATAAAATAACCAAGGAATTTTAATTACAAGAACAGTTTCCTGTGGCTTAGTCCTACTGAGACATTAGTGGAAAATAGCTGACACCTGTAGCTTAACCCACAGTGTCACTAAACTAATGAGAAACTACCAGCTATCTTTTTAGGATCCTGGGCTGCTCCAGGGGTTTAGAGTAAGATTAGAATAGGTGTGAGGGACCTAAAACAAGGGAGTGGAAGTGGAGGTACCATATGCCCAAAAGGTCAGAAGCACTATAGAGTCTCCAAGGAGTTCTGATCAGTTTCAGAAAGTGTGTGCTACCTGGGGATTCCGGTTAGCATAAGCATAATCAGGCATTGGACCAAACTGGGTTGTTTGGGGTCACTAGAATTATTCTGTCTGGGGATTTTTCTGGAATTTAAGGACAACCCCAATGATACATTAGAGAGGCAATTGACCAGATCAAGTGTCCTAAACCTCCTAAATCATCAGGGACTAGAGACTGAATTTCTGGGTTTGCCAACAGTATGTGTGCTTATGACAGATTTCTGGTACTAGTATCAGATCCAGATACAGACTTTTTTTTCTATCTTACATGTTTTGTACTTAGTTAATGGTAAACATTTACATTTGAGGAAATTAAGGTTCATATAGGTTACATAGACCTGGGATTTAAACCCAGGCTCTGTGGTTCTAGTGTCTCTCCTCTTAATCCGTGTCCTCTGCTGTTCATGCCACTATGATCATTTTATCAAATACAGATGTTTAAATTAAATCTTACATGGTTCTAAGACTAGGAGAAAATTATGTGCTCTTTCTAAATAAGTTTGTTAGATTCAGGGCATGCATATCCACATACAATTAGTCAACAAATAATTTTGTATGTTTTTAGGAAAATGTATATGACAGCTGCAAAAGTATTGCAGATTATAGATTTTTCTTTTTATAAAACACTAAAACAAGAATGAGAATGCAGATGTGTGACTCAGATAGATTAAAAGGTAAAAAGTAGAAGGGTGCCTGGGTGGCTCAGTTGGTTGTGTGTCCAACTCTTGATTTTGGCTCGGGTCGTGATCTCTGGTCCTGGGATCCAGCCCTGAGATGGTTCTACACTTAGCAAGGAGTCTGCTCATCCCTCTCCCTCCCCCTCAGCCCCTCCCTCTGCTCACTCAGCTATTGCCCTTCTTATCCTTCACCTAACCTTGAAAGAGTTGCATATACTTTACTAACTAGACTTCATTTCCCACTCATTCTTTGGTCCACTGCAATCTGTCTTTGGCCATCAACCTTTGTAAAACTACTCTTGCAAAGGACATCAGGGATATCCTAGTCTCAAAAATCCAATAAATGCTTTTTAAAAGAGATATAATTAAGATACCAGAAAAATCACACGTTTAAAGTATACAACCCAGTGATTTTTAGTATGGTCACACACACCAGGTTGTGTGACCATTACCCCTGTCTAATTCCAGAATATTTTTATTATCCCCAAAGAAAAACCCTATAGCCATTAGTAGTCACTTTCCATTCCCTCTTCCCTGCCGACCCTAGCAACCACTTGTCTACTTTCTGTCTCTATGGATTTGCCCATTCTGGACATTTACTATGAATGGAATCGCACAATATGTAACCCTTTGTGACTGGCTTCTTTCATTTTTCATCATGTTTTCCAGGCTCATCCATGCTGGAGCATGGATCAGTTCTTCCTTCCTTTTTATTGATGAATAATATTGTGTAGTATGCCACAGAATAGATCTATCATTTTCTTTGTCAATTCATCAGTTAATGGACATTTGTGGTGTTTCCACTTTTGGCTATTATGAATAATGTTTCTATCAACCTTTGTGTACAAGTTTTGGTGTGATTATATGTGTCAGTTCTCTTGAGTAAATATGTGAGTGGAATTACTGGGTCCTACGAAAACTATTTAACCTTTTGAGGAACCGCCAAACTGTTTTCCAAAGCAGCTGCTCCATTTCACATTCCCAGCAGCAATAGATGAGGGCTCCAATTTCATCAACTCTTGTTATGATTTGATTTTTTTGATTCTAGCCTTCCTAGTGGGTGTGAAGTGATATCTCATTGGAGTTTTGATTTGCATTTCCCTAGTGACTAAACATATTGAGCATCTTTTTATGTGCTTATTGGCCATGTGTGTATCTTTAGAGAAATCTCTATTCAAATCTTTTGCTCATTTTTAAATTGGCTTATCTTTTTATTATTGAGTTGTGAGAGTTCTTGATATATTCTAAATATTAGACCATTATCAGATACATGATTTGCAAATGTTTTCTCTCTTTCTGTGGGCTGTTTTTTCACTTTCTTGATAGTGTCCTCTGACAAACAAAAGCTTTTTTTTATTTTTTTACTTGAAAGAGAGAGAGAGAACATGTGAGCAGGGGGTGGGGGGAGCAGAGGGAGAGAGATAGAGAATCTTCAGCAGGCTCCATGCCCAGCGAGGAGTCTGATGCGGGGCTCAGTCTCACAACCCTGAGATCATGACCTGAGCTGATATCAAGAGTCAGACACTTAACTGACTGAGCCACCCAGGGACCCCAACACACAAAAACTTTTAATTGTGATAAAGTCCCATTTATTGATTTGTCCTTTGGTTGCTTGTGTTTTGGTGCCATATCTAGAAACCAGGGTTTCTAATCCAGGGTCATGAAGATTTATACATCTTGTTTATTCTAAGACTTTATAGTCTTAGCTCTTACATTGAGGTCTTTGATCCATTTTAGTAAATTTTTATATGTAGTGTGATGTAGGGGTCCAAATTCATTATTTTGCATGTGGATATTCAACTATTGCAGCACCATTTCTTGAAAAGACTATTCTTTCCCCATTGAATTTTCTTGGCACCCTTGTTGAAATCAATTGACCATAGATGTATGGATCCAATGGGCACTTTTCATACTTGACCTCTCATCAGCATTTGATTCTTACTGATGATCACTCCCTCCTTTTGAAAATGCTCTTTTTCTATGACTGCTCAATTAGCAGGCATCATGAGAATTTGCCTGCTTTAGAGATAATATAAAGCATATCGGTAGATAACTAGTTGGGTATCAGTATGTCTTAGTTGAATAAGCACACTGGTAGAGGAATCATGAGATGTATTTGTAACATTTTCTGTGAATAGCTTGGTCATATACTTTGTTCATCTTTCTTGGGGGTTGTGGGTTTTTATTATTATTCTTTTGTAGGAACTCTTTGATATTAGAAAAATTAATTATTTGTCTATGCTATGAGTGACAAATGTTTTTCCTCAGCTTGTTCTTAGTCTTTTGAATTTCCTATGAAGGTTTTTACCATGCATTTTTTTTCTGGTTAATTCATTAGTTTTTTTTATGGCTTTTAGCTTTATATCATATTAAGAAAGGCTTTCCCATTCAGACATTAGCAGCAAAAAAAAAAAAAAATACTTCCATGGTTTTGTCTCATAGGTTCAAGGGTTTTTGTTTTTGTTTTTGTTTTACATTTAAATCCTTGATTTATGTGAAACTGGTCCTAGGGTTAGGTGTGAAATATGGATCTTAATTTTTTTTTTCTGGATGGCTGTTTTTTTTTCTTTTGTTTCATTTTGATTACATGTAATTGAATAATCCTCTCCCAATTTAAATACCACTTTTATCATATTCCAATTCTCCTGTTTTAAGATGCATTTCTCTTCTTACTATTCATAAGCTATTTCCACACTGTGAAATTAGTATTGCTTTCTAATGCATTTTAATATCTTCTCCTTTTTTTCAGAATTAGCTTAGATTACAGACTTTTTTTTTAGATGACAGACTTTAAATGGTCCCTGTTAAGGAATAAATTTCATCTTGTTTATTTCAGCTGGTAAAAATATTTTAAAATCTTAATTCTGAAGTAAACTGTTTGCTCTCTCTCTCTAATTATCATATTTAATAATCATGCCTATAGCTCTTAATCCAATATAAAATTTTCAACAGAAGAGGTTAGAAATAGATGCCTGTAGCATTGTCCTAGAGCCTCTTTACTCTAAGTATGGTCTATGAATCAATCCCACCAATACTACTTGGGAGCTGGTTATAAATTTTGAATCTGAGGCCCCTACCCAGACTTACTAATTAAAAATCTGCATTTTTAACAAGATCCCCAAGTGATTTGTACGCATGTTAAAAGTTCGAGAGCAATATACAATAGAGATTTCCCTCTAGGATAGTAATCCACAACCTTCCCTGCACATTAAATTCATCTGGGGGAGCTTTTAAAAAATACTGAGGACTGGGCTACACCCTTAGAGATCGATTTAATTGGTCTGGCGTTGGGACCCTTGGCACTGTATTTTTAAAAACCTGTAATTGCAGCCAGGGTTGAGAAACAGTGTTCTAGAATTACAGCTTGCCATTGTTAGGGTCCTGGTTACTCAAAAACCATGAAGGATGCCTTTATCATCTGGTGGGGTGTCATTAGAAAACAACCATGATCCATAAGCATTATCTGTGCAACCTGCATCCCCAGAATTTCTTAGCTGTTGCACCAGCTGGGCTTGACTTTTTCTCCCACTGTTTCTTTGGTTTCCTTGATAAATTACTCTTGCTTCCTGATAACTTAACCACCTCTTCTTCATCTTTCTGTTGTGATGCCCAGTGAAAGTTTCTGACTTGTCTGCTTACTCTAATAAGAAGCCATAAGTGGGTTCCAGCCAGTGTTTCTGTGCTACCTTAAATATTCCAGTTCATGAGCCTGCTTTAATTTCATCCCTGCCTGCTAGCTCCAGTGTTCGCTTAAGAGATTTTAGGTTTTGTGTACCATTTGAATCCTATACTCATAAATAGCTTTCACAGTGGCCAGTTCATCTTACTGTGGAGCCATGGTGATTAGCAAAAACAAGCTATAGAATTCCCCTGATACACCATCCCGGTAACTTTAGCAAAAGAGGGAAAGGGATTACTTTTGAAGGGCATTCTGAGAGAACATGTGCTGGCTTGTAATGATCACTATGTACTTCCATTAACGTTCATAAGCCAATGTTTAATAAACCACTACAGAATGTTGCAGGCTACCAGAATCAAGGTTTCCACTGTGTAATTATTAGAATATACATTATTGAAATTTTGTAAAGTTATCAGTCTACAGTTTCTAGAAACCTGCTCCCCCAACTCCTTCTCTTATATTATTTCTCAGAGATTACTAACACTGACTCTGAAATCAATGGGCCAATTCTTTCAGCATCTAAGTGTATGATTCTCAGGAGTCCTGGAGTCTTGAACTCTGTGTAGAAGTAAGAATATAAGAATAGTCATTATTGGGGCACGTGGGTGGCTCAGTTGGTTGGGTGGCTGCCTTTGGCTTGGGTCATGATCTCAGGTCCTGATATCGAGCCCCATATTGGGCTCTCCGCTCAGTAGGGAGTCTGCTTCTCCCTCTCCCTCTGCTGCTCCCCCTGCTTGTGCTCTCTTGCTCGTGCTCTCTCTTAAATGAATAAAATCTTTAAAAAAAGAATAGTCATTATTTCTTCACATATTGTAGGCTTCTTCTCGTCTAGTTTCATCTACCTTTACTATCTAACATACATGAATAAGCACCATGATGTGCTAAACTTGGACAAAGTTGAATAAGCAGGTTTACTCTCCATTTGTAAAAGGTAATATGTATGTCTTCAACCAACAAACCCTTGTGTGCCTGAAGTGGATTGGATGGGGTAGATGAAATTCTGTATGTGAAAGTAGCTGGTCTTAAAGTTCTGAATTTTGAATACTGATATTATGGATTTGCAGATTTTAAAGCTTGTCCCAGGCGTGTGGATTATGTGAACAGTTTTATCTTGGAGGGACTGGAGACCAGTATCCAAGTAGTATTTTGATTTTTCTTTCCAGCTTGAAAATATTTCTTTTTGTGTAGAAGATGGGATCTATGAAATAATCAAGTAACCCAACTCTCTCTCTCTCTCTCTCTCTCTCTCTTTTTTCAGCTGTTACAATCATACCGTTTCTCTCAAGCAGTGGGCCTATTTTTTGTTTTGAAGTATTTCCTCCCACAGACTTCTAAAGAAAATCTACAGGTGAAAGATTTTCTTTAATTATATCAAGATAAAGATTTAAAATGTTTGGTATTTTGGGCATACAGAGTGTTAAAGCAGATTTGGCTCAACAAATAATTTAGCAACAAGTCACTCATAACATATTTTATGATCTCCCTCAAAAATCTGTCCTTTCCAACTTCAGAACAGTGGTAGAGAAGAGAGTTAATAATGATGACTATTGAGCTCATTTATGCCAGGCACCTATTTTATTTGATCTTCACAACAAGCCTCTGATGTAGGCACTATTATTAACTCCACTTACAGATCAGGAAATAGGCACAGGATCAGGAAACAGACACTTATACATTGTTTAGTAGCAGCTCTTAAGTGCCCATGGTAGGGTTCAAACCCAAGCCCGCCTGATGCCAAGTCTTAACTGAGGAGCCACCATACAAAGTGCTCTCTTGTTTGTTGCTGTTCTCTCTACACTATTGGGTGGAGCTTGCCTCTCCGCCTTCCTTCAGGCTGTCAGTGGGATAGCAAAGCCTCGGACTTGAGATGGTTCTTGGAAGCCACTGACTAAGCAATTTCATCTCTTAATGCCAACCATACTGGGTGTCTGTGGAGATGGGTGTTTTTTTAGTTTGCTGTTGCTTTTTTTAAAGATTTTGTTCATTATTTATTTGAGAGAGAGAGAGAGAGAGCACACAAGGTGGGGGGGGTGGGAGGGACAGAGGGAGAGGGAGAAGCAGGCTCTCCGCCGAGCAGGGAGCCTGATGTGGGACTTGATCCCCGGACCCTGGGATCATGACCTGAGCTGAAGGCAGATGCTTAACCAGATCTGAGCCACCCAGGCACCCCACTGCATTTGTTTTTTAATAAAACATTCTGCTTTCCTTCAGTGACATATGAAAAAAAAAATAAAAACAACAAAAAAATGGGAATGGTCCTTTTCTGGCTCCTCTGGCCTACTTCTGTTCATGCTCCCAGTGGTGCCCAGAGGCCCCATTTGAATATTTGCTTTTCTGTCTTTAACACCCTTGCACATACCTGAAACAGCCAGAAACATGGACACACACGCTTCCCCAAATACTTTACCTTATATTACATTTGCAGATTTTGAGCTCAACACCTGATCACAGCCCATCTATTAGAATTGCGCACAGAGAATAAGAAAGGATAAAAATATGGGTTTTTTCAATAATTTAAATGTTCTGTAATCTCCTATTTCCAATAAAAGAGATTAAAAACACGCACATGTATCTTTACTTCACTATAAATGACAATAAATGACCTTACCACTTCAGTATTGGCCCAGCTCCTGATTATGGTCAACTTTCATGGAATGTTGGGATTATACTACCGTTTTCCTGTAGGTTACTGGTTTTTAACGGCTAGGAGGAGAAAACCAGTAGAATAAATAGAATACATTCACAGCAATATGAAATTCAGCCTATAACTTTTCGACACCAAAAAAAAAGGTAATTATTTAAGAATTTCTTAGTCATTTAGAACTTTTGTTATCTTTATTTAGTATTTGAAATCTGACTATTTTGTTTGAATCCTGCTTGGGATCAACTGTATAAATAACATACTTTTGATTATTTGAAAAACTGTGAAATATGTGAAGTTTCCTCCATGAGTGCTTTATCCCCTTTTCTGTGGCATCTTTCCGCATTCTCCATTCTTCCAGGACTGGTGTTCTGCCGCTGCTCCCCAAACTGCTTACAGTCTCTACCACAGATATACTAGCCGGACATTTGTCCTTTCTTTTTCTTTCTGCACTGAGCTCCTGTTTCCTACAAGTCTTGCACAGGTTGGTAACTGATAAACTCATTCAAACTAACATATTAATGGCTGACAGCAGTCTTGGGAATTTGGGGAAGAGGTTTGAGAAAGGCCTCTCCCTGTGGCTTTCAAATCCCACCTGGGCAACAGATTAATTAGCTTATCTACAAGTGTGGTCTTTTTCCTAAACAAATTAATCGACAAGTCCTGAGGTACATTTGGAAACAATATATTGTTTAAATATAAAGTAGTTCTGTGCTCGCTTCGGTAACAGATATACTAAACACAAAATTGTTCTTTATTTAGGGGGCTACTGCTTAATTGTGTCTGAGAATGTGGGAATTTTATTTTTTTTAACATCTAGAGTTAAAGTAAGAATTAGGAGACTAATTCCAAAATCACATATCAGAAACTCATCTTTTTCCTAGCTTTGTTGCTACCACATATCTTATATGCATTCCTATACGAATAATTTATAAATAGGAATGAAATGTCACATTCTATAGGAATGTCACAGAACTCAATGATTATTTACTACATTGTAAGTATAAAAAAGTAAATAATAATTATTTTATTTAAAGTCACAATCTTGTGGTTTTCTACAATATTACCATTTATAAAATCATACAGGTATAAATATAGCATTATAAATTTATAATTTAAAAAGTGTGTGAAGGGCACCTGGGTGGCTCAGTCGGTTACGCGTCTGCCTTCAGCTCAGGTCATGATCCCAGGGTCCTGGGATCGAGCCCTGCATCGGGCTCCCTGCTCTGTGAGGACTCTGCTTCCCCCTCTGCCTCTGCCCCTCTCCCTGCTCATGCACTCTCTCTCTCTCTGTCAAATAAATAAATAAAATCTTTAAAAAAATAAAAAATAATAAATAAAAAGTGTGTGAAATGTTAATTCACATAAACGTTAAATCAAGATGGATAGAGCTTTTGGAAGTGTTAAACATTCCAAATGGATAAGCTATAGAATTTAATTTTTGTGTGTGAAATTTGTCCCTAATGAGCAAGTCAGAATAAAATAAGAAAACTACTGGCACTTTACATCATTGCTGATTATAGGTTCTAAACCAATACTGCTGATTAATATAAACTGAGTTATAATTTTTAATTTATACAGTGTATAAACCACATACTCTTTCAGTTGCAGATCTCATGGATTCTATTTTTAAACCATACTACTTAATTTGGATTTCTCCCTGAGGTTTTAGAATTGGGAAAAAGAATTGGCATAGCTTTAAAAGCAGAATTGTTTTTAGTAACTATGTTGAAAGGTCCTTGTATATGTTTACCATCATCCAAATAGCTCAATTAATTTTCAATACTTTTGTGGACAATCTGAATCATATGTATTTCTTTTAATTAAAAAATTCTTTATATTTTCACATGAATGTAATTAAATATTATGCATCATTTTAACAAACATTTTATTTGCTCATTTATTTTGTTTGTATGAGTGGTGAATCATAACTTTTTGACTAATCTGTAACTATAGACTTAAATGTACAGACAGTGATGTTGCTTTCTCATTATTGCATCAAATTGCAAAAATTAAATTGGACCTATATCTTTCGAATTTAATAAGAGATAAAACTCAGAGATAATTTGTGACAGCTGCTTATTCTTTCTGATCTGTTTTAAAGAGATATTTCTGTTTACCTGTGAATTCTTTGTGTATTTGCTATATAATAATCATTCAGTTATTTAACATAGATATGTTAGGTATCTTTAATAACCTTAGTACTCAGCTAAATGATACTTGAATATAATGATCCTATTTTCTAAGCTAAAAAAATAGGACACATGCTCTGACAAACATCTCTTTGGAGACAGTGTTTTTAAATTATAGAGAGTGCTAGCCTGAACAATCTAAAACACAATGTTGCCAACTACAAGGTACTTGAAACAAATAAACATCATATAAAACAACAATAGACAGTGATTTATTGAATAGGTACTGTGTGTCAGGCACTTTATCTATAGTATACCTAATTTTTACAGCGACCGTGCAAGATAGGTGCTATTATTTCCATTTTATACTTACAGAATTCTGCTGAGGTTTAGGGTGGAAGTGAGGTGGTTATGTAACTTGTCTAAGATCAAATGGCTGGTGTGTGCTAGAGCTGGGTCTCAAACTCAGAGCTGGTCTAACATCAAAGCCTATGATGATCTAGTATCTCTTAGCATACAGATATTCGTGGTTAAGAAAGGATGAAGAGGGAAATCAGGAGTCAGATCTGGGTTGACTATTGGCTGTATTGTCTCTACCACTTAGTAGTTGTATGACTTTAAGTAAGTTCAGCTTAACTTCTCTAAGCCTTAATTTTCTCATGAGTAAAATAGGTTTAATAATGCCTATCTCAAGGGTTTGTGAGGATTGAGTGAGATAATGCATGTATAGTACTTAACATGGTGCCTACTACATGGTAAGCACTCAATAAATGCCATCTGTTATTTTTATTATTATTTCACAGTGACTCTCTCTCAAAAGAGAGAGTGACATTGATATGTACTAGTAAAAATGTTATTGTTGGTGAAAATTTTTATGGCATGTATCTTCCAATGTCATGTACGTCTCCATTATCAGATTTAATAACTTAACAAATAAAAATAATTTCTGAATAGTGATTTCAGTTTTTACGATTCTACTTTTTAAATTCCCTCTTTTAAACCTTTAGTATTTTAGTGCCTGTGGTAAATCTGGACAAAGCCTTAATAGAACAGAATTAACATGTATTTATTGAGCATCTAGGTGCCAGGCACTCTTCTAAGAGCAGGGGATCTAATAGTGAGCAAAAACAGCCTGTGTCCTCATGGAAGAAGCAAAATAATCAAATAATTACACAAATAAATGTAAAGCTGTGCTTGTGGTAAGGGCTATGAGAGAGATGCACATAGTGCTGTGAGAGATTAGAGCAAATAGGTATTTAACTGAGTCAAGGAATTCTCACTAGGCTTCCCAGAGGACGGAAGGGATGATCTCTGAAGTAACTAGCCAAAAACAGTGGGAAGAATATCCCTGGCAGAGAAAACAGCTCCAGGAGACAGGAGGAATACCAGGGATTGAAAGAAGGGAGTGTGGCTGGAGAAGGCCAGAAGATGGCATTGCAATAAGAACCTGAAGAATAGATGAGAGATGAGAACGTCCAGGGTTTTGAAGGCTGTGTTAAGGAGTTTGGACTTTAAGAACAATGGGAAGACATTGAAGGTTTTCAAGTTGAAAATGGCATGACTAGATCATATTAAACAACAACAACAAACCATAGAGTTTTGTACAGTGATTGTGGTCATAGTAGGAAAATTAAACTGATTTGAGTGATTTTCTAAAGGGATTTTTATTAATTAGATAATGGAAATTAAGAAAGAATTAAGTGGTTTTACCATGAAATATGGTCATATTTTGGGATAAAGTAATTTGAGAGCTAGATTAACAACCACCACCACAACAAAACAAAACAAAGACCCTCCTAAAATATAGTTGAAGATTAAGTTCTATTAACAAAGATGAAGGGGCACCTGGGTGGCTCAGGTGGTTAAGTGTCTGCCTTCCACTCAGGTCATGATCCTGGGATCTTGGGACATGATCCTGGGGTCCTGGAATCGAGCTCCACATCAAGATCCCCGCTCAGCGGGGAGTCTGCTTCTCCCTCTCCCTCTCCCCCTACCCCCCTGTTCATGCTCTCTCTCTCTGTTTCTGTCTCAAATAAATTAATAAAATCTTAAAAAAAACAAAGATGAAACATTTTAGCTAGAAATAATGGACTAAAATAAGCACTAATAAAAATCTAAATTATTTCTGATTTTGTTTGTAGCATGATATGGCACATTTGCAAGTCCTTACAGAATTTGAAATGGTATTTTAGATGTACTTTCAAATTTGTGTGCGTAGATTGTGGTGGCACTGATGATGATGCATTACTCTTGAACGTCTTTCATCCCAACATGGTAAAAGCCTTTACAGACATTAAAATTCACAACACTTCTGACAGTTTGTAGGTAATTAAATTCTGTGATCTGCCCACTTGATATATGAATCAGTTCCTCATTACTATGCTCTTACATATTTAAAATGAAATTTAAAACTTTAAATAACAATAATGGCACAAACCACAGAGAAATACAAATGAATTTAAAATAACTATGAAGTGTTACACGCAAACAATGAATCACGGAACACTACATCAAAAACTAATGATGTATGGTGATTAACATAATAAACTAAAATTTAAAAAAAAAAGATAAAAATAAAAATAAAATAACCATGAAGACTCCTAAATTTAAGAATATGTGAAATTTTATGCTTGAAATAGTTCAAGGTGGACCTAAAATATTAAAATTTAATTCATTCTTCAAAAAATATCTTTGGAGGGGGCGCCTGGATGGCTCAGTTGGTTAAGCAACTGCCTTCAGCTCAGGTCATGATCCCAGAGTCCTGGGATCGAGTCCCACATCAGGCTCCCTGCTCGGCAGGGAGTCTGCTTCTCCCTCTCACCCTACCCCCTCTTGCTCTCTCTCTCTGTTTCAAATAAATAAAATAAAATCTTAAAAAATATATATCTTTGGAGGTCTGCTGTGCATTAAACAGGTACTGGAAGTGGTTTATCCAATGATACATAAATACATCAACACTGACACCTGGCCTTGAGGAGCTCTCTAATGAGAAACCATAAAGGAGGCAAATAATTATGATACAGAGTGACAAGTGCTATAACAGAGGCCTTTACCAAAGTGCTATTCTGCTAAAGCATGAAAACAATGGTATGTAAAAAGGCAAAAGATCTTACATTAATAACAATCATTCCCAAAACTGTGTTAATAATACCAATTTTTCTAAAGACAAAGATACATTTCTGTGCTATGGAATAATGAAGGGCCTCACAAAATCTATAAATCAGCTGGTTCTAGGCATGCCTGGGTGGCTCAGTTGGTTAAGGATCATGAAATCAAGCCGGGGCTGGGCTTTGCACTGGGCAAGAAATCTGCTGGAGAGTCTCTCTCCCTCTGCCCCCACCCCACCCCCCGCTTCTCTGTCTCTCTTCCCCCTCTCTCTTTGTTTAAAAAGGGGGGGCAATAAAAAGCTGGTTCTGTGGCAAGCGTCTGATTTAAACCTCTTTATTTTATAGATATGTCAACCCCACCACTAAGAAAACTGGGTCCCCTTCACCCCCCACCAGAAGTTTAATGAATGATGGTAGAAACTAAACCTCCTGCTATTGGGGTTCTTTCTATCTTACTTCTTTTTTTCCATTCCACTTTTAACATGATTTTATTTCAACCTTATTCAAGATTCAAAAAAGGAGAAACTATTTCACATCTCTTTAAGTTCATACAATGGAGTTGAAAAAAATACAATCCAGGAGCACGTGGGTAGCTCAGTCAGTTAAGCATCATGATCCCAGGGTCCTGCTCTCTGCTCACCAGGGCTCTCTGCTCAGCAAGGAGTCTGTTTCTCCCTCTGCCCCTCCGCTCTGCTCATGCTTGCACTCTTTGTCTCTCTCTTCCTCTGAAATAAATAAATAAATAAAACCTAAAAAAAAATACAATCCAGATTCTTCCTAACGTCCATTCTATTCATTCATTCATTCATTCATTCATTTAGTATATATTAAATAAGGGACTAATGTGTGTCATGTATTGTTTTAGAGGAGGAAGGGGTTGTCCCTGCCCTCCTCCATACCAGGATTATTAACATATAAACAAATGGGTACAATGTGTTATAACAGCTCTGTAGGGAAATAAGGGAACCAAGAAAGAAGTGTTCAGTGTTTGGTGTTTGGGTGGGGGTGGGGAGGATACAGGAAGTGCTTCCTTGAGAAGATATGTGCTTAGTTTAATATGTTTTAAGATTACTAGTCTTGATCTTGCAAAACAATGGCTTGGTCTACATAATTCTATCTGACTTGTACAAAAATAGAAGTTTTTATTCTGGCCAATTAAAGTTACATAAGACCTTTTGGACCCCTTAAGTTTTTCCCCGGGTCCTGCTTATTTTGGAAGTTTTAGCACTACTTGTTGCAATTTGCTTTCTCTGACTGTTGAGACACACTGATGAGCTTTTGTTCTTGAACAGACTGGTTGCAACAGCCTTGAAATGTGTTTGCAAAGTCAAAAGACAAACAAAAACACAAAATGTTACAGTTCAGAATTTGCTTTTTATTAGATCTGCTACTTTGCTTCAAACTTTAAACTGTACACAGATGATACAAGAAACAGATAAGTGCAAGTTGCAGAAAACTGCCTGTGTTGATTGTCTCTTGGGAATCTTAACATTTGAATATACTTCCCAAGGTCCAATCATGCGACAGGGTGGACTCCAGAAGGTACAGGGGTCGACCGAGTTGTGTATCCCCATTATTATGAAGAATGAAATTACAGCATAATTAAATTTTAGGCTATCTTTGAGAACATGCCTAGAAAGTTAGGTGTTACTAACAGACAATTTGTAAGCCTGAAGCCATTCAAAACCCAGAGAAGCGACATTCAGACTGAAACAAAACTTGCTATCTTGTTAGAACAGAGAGACTATACTTTTTGCTGGGAAGCTAAATCCTGGGAGGGACAGAGACTAAACACTCCATAGATAGCAAGTCCCGAAGAGCCTTCCTTTCAAAGTGAGTGGGATCGAGCCACCCTATGACCCAGGGACCTTTCCAGAAAAGCTGAGTGTTGCCCCATACAGACATCAGAGGGGGTTTTTTCAGTGAGTTTGGTCAGAAGTCCTACATGAGCTCTGGGGAAGAACAAAAACAACATAGAAATAGAGGTGAATGTGTGGATGGGGCTGTGACTTTGAGGCGAGGCCTCCAGGACCATTTTATAGAGAGAGATGGGCCCAGATCACTGGGTGCCCACCCAGCATTTTTAAAAAGGCAAAATCAAGTTAAAATGAACATCAAAACCAAAAGTGGTCCTCAGTTTACACAGATAAGGCAAGGATCAATCCCGTTTTTGGTGGGAGGGTGAGTGACAACATTGACCATATTGATTTTCCTGCTGTTTAGAAAGACTCTTGTTATAAATACAAATATTGCTTAAGGAGCATAGAGAACAATACTAAATGCCTGTGTGCTTACTACTTTCTCTGAAAGGTAACAATTAACTATCTCAGTATAAACAAGCAATTAGAAGACTGAAAAATTATCAATCTGTAGGGTCATCTGACCTTTGCTAGCCAGTAGACTTAATGATCAAATTAATTTACTAGAGCAATAATTTTTCAAAATCCATTTTCCTTGTGTTTTTGTGTATGAAATTGCCAATATTATCAACAGAGAGAATTGGAAAGGAGAAAGATAAGTGATATTGGGTTGTGTTCTACTGCCTAAAAGAGCAGTGTGGAGGCAGGGGCAATCAAGCAAAGTTTAGGGACTGGGATGATGTTGCTTGGGGGGCGTCCATACTTGCATTTTGCATTCTTCATATGTAATCATATTGTCAAAAAAAATATTTCATTGTGTATTGTAAACACTTTTTCACAGACCCATCATAAAGTTTTCGTGCTGTATTGTCTTCTGGTTGTCATAAATATTACTGAGTTGCAGTGCTTCAAGACAAACAAAACCCAGCTAACCTTACTTTTTATTCTTTTTTTTTAAATCTTATTTATTTATTAGAGAGAGAGCACGCACCCACACGTATGAGTGAGAGGAGGGGCAGAGGGAGAAGCAGACTCTCCTCTGAGGGCAGAGCCAGGGCGGGGTCTCTATCCCAGGACCTTGAGATCATGACCTGAGCTGAGGTCAGACACTCAACCCACTGAGCCACCCAGGCACCACCCCTTAGTTTTTATTCTTATTGTAAAAACAATATATGCCAATTGCAGAAAAGTCAAAACAGCAAAGAAAATATTTGAAATAAAAATTAAAAACACCATTTAACCCATCAATCCAGAAATAAACGCTGGCCAGTGTTAAAATTTTGATACATCTTTAAGACCTATGATACATACTATTTTGAACCATTAAAAATTCACTTGAACCATACATTAAAAATATCTTTCCATGGGAATAAAACACACTTCTACAATGTCATGTCTAATGGCAGGAGTACAGTAGTTGTCTGGATATATCATAATTTATTTAATCCCTTTCTGCTAACTATTTGAATTGTCTTCTGTTTCTTTGTTTTTTTTTTCTTTCTTTGCTACTATAAATAGAACTTTGATGGACAATCTTATATATAAATCTTTGCCTACAGTACCCAAAATTTCTGGGGAATACAATTCTAGTGAAAAAAAAAGTAGGTGAAATTTAACCCTTGAAGATTCATAAATGAAAATTGGTGTCCACATCTCTAATGTCTAATGAGACAACATCTTTCCCAAACAGTTGGCCATTTGTATTTCTTCTTTTATAAGGGGCTTCATGTGCTTTCCCCATTTTTCCTTTTCTTTGTAAGGAAATGACATTAGTATAATCCATAGAGTTTATTCAGATTTTATATGCACTCGTGTGTGTGTGTGTGTGTGTGTGTGTGTGTGCGAGTGTATATGTATAAAGTTCTATGCAATTTTGTCATATGTAGATTAATGTAATCACAGCCACAATCAAAATATAGAACTGTCCCATCTCCACAAAGCTCACACCTCTGTCACCCCCACTTCTAACTCCTGGCAACCACTAAACTAGTCTCCATCTCTATAATTTTGTTATTTCAAGATGGTTACATAAATAGAATCACATAGTACATAACCTTGTGAGATTTTTTTTTTTTTGCTCAACATAATTCCCTTGAGATCCATCCAAGTAGTTATACCAATGGCTTGTTCCTCTTTATTGTTGAGTAATATTTAGTGGTATGGATATGCCACAGTTTGTTTATCCATTCACCCGTTGAAGGATATCTGGGTTGTTTGCAGTTTGGGCCTATTACAAATAAAGCTGTTATAGGTTTTTGTGTAAATTCAAGTTTTCATTTATCTGGGATAAATGCCCAAGAATGCAGTTGCCAGAATGCATTTTTAGTTTTATAAGAAACTGCCAAAGTATTTTCCGGAGTGACTGTACCATTTTACATTCCCACCAGCAATGTACGAGTGATTCGATTTTCCCACTTCTTTGCCAGCATTTCATCTTATCATTTTTCATTATTTTAGCCATTCTGATAGATGGGTAGCAGTATCTCATTATGGTTTTAATTCACATTTCCCTGATGGCAAATGATATTGAACATCTTTTCATGTGTTAATCTGCCTTCTGTCTATCCTCTTTAGTGAAATGTCTGTTCCTGTCTTTTGCCCAGTTTTTTAACTGTTGAAGTTTGAGAGTTCTTCATATATTTTATAGATATATATATAAAAGTATATATATATACATGTACATATATACATAAAATTAAAAGACTTCTGTAAAGCAAAGAAAATCATCAACAAAATGAAAAGGCAACCATTCTGAATGGGAGAAAATATTTGCCAATCATATCTGACAAGGAGTTACTGTCCAAAATATTTAAAGAACTCATACAACTCAATAACAAAAAAACAGTCTGATTGAAAAATGGCAGAGGATCTGAAAATTTTCTTTTTTTTCTAAAAGTTTTATAGTTTTTATGTTTTAAATTTAAGTCCATGACCCATTTTGAGTTAATTTTTATATAAGGGGTAAGTTTTAGGTTGAGGAAGGTTTTTGTTTTATAGCCTATAGCTGTCCACAATCATTCCATCACCATCTATAAAAAAAGTTCTCCTTCCTCCATTGACTTGCTTTTGCACCTTTGTCAAAAATCTGTCGGGCACGTTGTTGGGATTATTTGTAGCTCTATTCTATCGGTCTGTGTGTCTACTTGCCCTTTTTATTCTTTTTTATTTTTAGAGATTTATAATACGTTTTGCTTCTGGTAAAGTAAGGAAGGCCATCTTCATGGCTCTTCTTTTTCAAAAATGTACTTGCTCTGGTGAATCAGTATAGCCTAGTGGTAAAGAGCTTAGTCTCCAAAACCAGTAGCTTAACCACTCAAGTAGCTATGGGGTCTTGGGCAAGCAAACTGAAATGGAAATGGAGCTGAGGGAAACTAAACATTTAATGTCTACAGAGTGCCATAATGTTTGACAAACAATAAATGTATTAGTCTGGTTGTCTAATGTTGTAATAAAAAACCCAAAGACATCTTACTTGAAAGAAAGAAACTTACTTCCTGCTCATGCAACAAACCAAAGTGGGTGTTCCTGATAAGGTGACTTCCTTGAGCAATTCTCTTCTAAACCGTGACTTGTGGACAAAGCCTCCTTAATTCTTACTTCCTTCTTGTGGCTCTACCATCTCTGGGTCTTTGGAGTATTCTCATTTTGTTAGTGGGAAGAGAGAACAGGGAGCAGAGAAGTGGTTGAGAGGTTTGTGTCCCACCCCGCTTCAGAAGTGGCACTTTCTCCCATAGGACATTGGCCAGAATTCAGTCACATGGACCCAACTCACTACAAGGAAGGCTGGGAAATGTGTTCTGTGTACCCAGGAGAAAAAGTAAACACAGGCAAACACACATAGCAGCCGTCTCTGCCTCTGGAAATGATTAAGAGTGTTAGGGCCTAGAATGGGGAGAAGTCTTTTATAAAGAACAGGAAATTGAGAAGAGAAAGGAATGATGAGAGAGTGGCAGACACACAGAGGTTGGAGGCGAAATATTTCAAGCAGAAGTTACCAAGGCAAAGGCCTCAATCTGGGCTCTTTTGAATGGGATCTTTCTTATATTTTCCAAACGGCTACTGCCACTGTAGAGGAAAGTTGTCTTTTAACCAAACATCTTTCTGAACCTCTCTTATTAGTGGTAATAGCTTTTGTAGTTGACTCTTGGTTTTTCCAGACAATTAGACCATCCACACATAATGATAAATTTCTCTTATTTTAAAGTAGCTATGTCTTGTTCCTTTGTCTTGTCTCATTTATTAGCTAGCTTCCTGAACAGATATAAATAATAGCAACAATAGCAGGGATTTTTTTTATTGTTCCTGATTTTGATGAAAGCGTAACTGAAGTTTTAACGTTAGGTTTGAAATTTGCTGTTTATGTTTTATTGTGGTTTTGTTTATACTTTTTTTTTTTTTACAAACCAGGAACAGACATTGAATTTTCCCAAGTTCTCTTTTGTTCTCTCTCAAAGCAATCTTGGATTTTTACTCTTTTGATGCATTTCTGTAGTGAAATTTATTTATTGATCTCTTAATGTCGAACCATCTATACATTCTCAAAATAAACCCTTCTCAGTTAGGGTGTGTTATTCTAAATAATATACTACTGGATTCGACTGCTGATATTTTATTTAAGATTTTTTTTGCATCAGTTTTCCTAAGTGATATTAGTCAGTGGTTTTCTTTTTTTGTGTACTATGTGTCTCAGATTTTGTTCTCAGGGTTATGCTAACTTTGTAAAATGAATAATAAAGCTTTCTGTAGCATTCTATTTTCTAGAGTGGATTAGATACTATGGATTATGTATGCCTTAAAGTTATGAGCCTGGAATCTAGCTCCATTCTTTATAGATGAGGAAACTTTTTGTTTCTCAAGGCTTTATAGGCCAAACAGAAATTTAAAACCCCAGTCATACACATTCTGCGTGGAGCACTGGGTGTTATGCACAAACAATGAATCATGGAACACTACATCAAAAACTAATGATGTAATGTATGGTGATTAACATAACAATAAAAAATTAAAGAAAAAAACCAGTCATAAAAGACATTTGCTTTCTGCAACAGCCTATTGTTTCTCCAGCATGATTTATTATCCCTAACTATTGTAGAGATGTCTTGCAAATAAGGGATTCTTGTCATTTGATAGAACAGAATTTACAGAAAGTCTCAATAATCTGACATGAAGGGGAAATGAAACTCGTCTATATTTGTGAATTTCCCATATGTGATCAACCAGCGGTTAGCTGGCCCTCCCATTTCAGCCCCCACTGTAGCTTCACTTTTAGACTGGGGGAAGGCTTCCAATGTTAGGCTTGCAATCTCTCAAAAATATTCTTTCTGGTTATGAGACTCTCTGCTGCTATCAAAACCCACTAGACACCCTAGAAACTGATGGATTCCATTCTTTGGACTAATGCCTTCTGGATCCTGAGGCTTAAAAGGAAATGTGATAGAGCAGGGTCCCTATGGTTTTAGCCTCCCTGCTCCTTTAGACTTCACAAAACTTGCACATTATATTTTGAAAGATAAATTTCTCCAAAACCTATTGAGAAAATAATATTCTCTCTCTATTTGCTGGCCTCAAGCTCACTCCATAGAAATAATAACTCTCCATTGCTGTACAACAGCTTTTGGTCTTTTCTTGCCTTGCTCAGAGAGCCCAAGAGCAAAATTAAAGAACTTTAGGGGCGCCTGGGTGGCTCAGTTGTTAAGCATCTGCCTTCGGCTCAGGTCATGATCACAGGGTCCTAGGATTGAGCCCCACATTGGGCTCCCTGCTCCACGGGAAGCCTGCTTCTCCCTCTCCCACTCCTCCTGCTTGTGTTCCCTCTCTCGCTGTGTCTCTCTGTCAAATAAATAAATAAAATCTTTAAAAAAAAATTTAAAGAACTTTAGTAGCTGTTCTTTGTCCCTTTTCCACTTAACAAAATTCATTCTGTTTATTTTAACCACTTAATAATCAAAATCCTTTAAAATGTAAAGGGGAGGGGTGCCTGGGTGGCTCAGTTTGTTAAGTGTCTGCCTTCAGCTCAGGTCATGATCTCCAGGTCCTGGGATCGAACCCTGTGTTGGGCTCCCTGCTCAGCAGGGAATCTGCTTCTCCTTCTCCCTCTGCCTCTCCCCCTGCTTGTGCTCTCTCTGTCTCTCTCCCTCTCTCTAAATTGAATAAATAAAATCTTTAAAAAAATAATAAAATAAAATGTAAAGAGGATATTCACAAAGAAAAAATCTAAATGGCCAATAAACATATAAAAGTATAATTAACCTCATTAGCAATCAGGAAAATGCAAATTTAAGCCACAATGAGATAGTACTACATAGCCACCAGAATGGCTACAAAGAAAGGCAATACTAAGTATTAATGAGGATTTACAGTTACTGGAACTTATATAATGTTGTTGATGGCAGTGCCAATTTGTGTGACCGCTTTGGAAGAGGGTTTGACTATCTACTAAAGCTAAAAATATGTATATCCTATGACCCAATAATTCTGTTGCTATCTATACACTCACATGTCCAAGACGCATGTACAAGAATACTCATAGACAAAACTGCAAACAACCTAATTTTTAATTAACAGAAAAATGGATAAATTATGGTGAATGTATAGAATACCACGTTGCAACAAAAATGAATAAACTACAGCTATGTGTAACAACATGGATGAATCTCATAAATATTAGGGTATGCACTGTGTTCTCTTTCTTTACCTAGGCAGTGTTTTCTGTGATAATTCCTTAGGCTAGGCTGTGTACTTCTTTTGTGTACTGTTCTACGTATTTTGCAATGGAAAGGGTAAAAATGTGTGTGCGTATGTATACACATATACATATATAAAAAATACACTGTATGCATTCTCAGACTCCTTAATAGTATATTGAACGTAATTTTATCTTTTCTTAATAATTTAGAGACACTATAATAAACACTTATTGGGGCTATAATACAATTGATTTATGGGGGACTTTTTGTCCTAACATTAAATGACTTCAAATCCAGGCTTTTAAAATTCTTATATCTGCTTCTGAGTGTGTCTTGAGTAGGAAGTAGTTCTGAGTCATCTTCTGAGTGGTAGAAATTGTCTTTTATGTCAGTTGGAGTTATCTGTGCTTTCCACTGAAATACATGAATATAAATATGTATCATCTTGTATTAGAAAGATCTTAGGGGCACCTGGGTGGCTCAGTCCCTTGAGTAGTTGAGCATCTGACTCTTGGTTTTGGCTCAGGTCATGATCTCAGGGTTGTGAGATTGAGCCCCATGTCAGGCTCTGGCGTGTGGAGCCTGCTTAAGATGCTCTCTCTCCCTCTACCCTTCTCCCCCAACTCATGTGCGTGCTCTCTCTTTCTAGAAAAATAAAAAGTTAAAAAAAAAAAGTTTGAAAAGAATAATCTTAAAAACGTGAAAAAAAGATACCTGGGTGGCTCCATCGGTTAAGCATCTGCCTTTGGCTCAGGTCATGATCCCAGAGTCTGGGGGTCGAGCCCTGCAACGGGCTCCCTGCTCAGCAGAGAGTCTGCTTCTCCCTCTGCCCCTCACCCCACTCGTGCTCTCTCTCTCTCTGTCAAATAAGTAAATAAAATCTTTTAAAAAAATGAAAAGAAAAAATTCCTCTAGATGATTTCAAGAAAAAATCAGCCGATTTTCTGACTTATTCAATGTATCACTGTGATGACATTATTCACAGGACAAGATGTTATTTCTTCTTAAAGATAATTTTATGGATGTAGAAACACCATTCATTCAAAGCCAGCATAAGGTGACTTCTCAGCAATCAAGGAAGGAGTTTCTAGGAGTGGCCAGCCTCATTAAATGTCATGGACAAATCGAGAGGCATGAGGACTGCAAACAACCTGTGGAAGGGAAACCAGGTAGCAGAGGGTTAGAGAGCATGAGTGCTGTGGAATACGGAGGATGGTGTGGAGCAAGAAAGAAGAATGGAAGTAAGGACAAGTAGAGGCATTTTTCAAGATGAGACCTGTATATAGTTAATGTAGTTGAACGGATCCAGTGGAAGAGGCAATAACTGATTAAGCCAGGCTTCAAAGGAGGTTTACGATAAAGATGAAAAAATCAACAACCTAGGTAGAAGGGTTAATCTTGGGAAAGTACGTGTGTGTGTGTGTGTGTGTGTGTGTGTGTGTGTGTGTGTGTGTGTAGGTGGGTGGATGTGTGTGGGGGAGTGGCAGGCAGGAGAGAAGACAGGAGTTGTCAGCTAATGAGTATAAACACCAAGAGTGCAGGGATCTTCTGTTTTCTCCCCTAATGTAGCCCATGTCTCTAGAATAGTGGCTGGCATATTGAAAGCACTTAGAAATATTTGCTGGATGAATAGACTTTGACATCTAATCAATCTCGATTCACATCCCAGCTCTACCACTGACAGACTGTGGGAACTTGAACAATTTCTTTACTCTGATAAACTTCAGCTTTATTATCTATAAAATGAGAATAACAATATAAAATGTATTTCTAGACATGTTTGTAACACAGACCTTTAAGCTGAGCCGTTATGACTTTCTTATATTATATTTAAATATTAAGCTCAGTGCTTGGCAAAGTGCTTTATAACAAGTAGTTGCTTTCTAAATAATTTTTTTTAAAGATTTTATTTATTTATTTGAGAGAGAGAGAGAGAGAGCACATGAGAGGGGGGAGGGTCAGAGGGAGAAGCAGACTCCCTGCCGAGCAGGGAGCCTGATGTGGGGCTCGATCCAGGGACTCCAGGATCATGACCTGAGCTGAAGGCAGTCGCTTAACCAACTGAGCCACCCAGGTACCCTCTAAATGATTTTTTAAAAAGATTGATTGATTGATTGATTTTAGAGCGAGAGAGTGTGGGGGAGGGGGAGCAGAGGGGGAGAGAGTTCCAAGCAGACTTCAAGCTGAGCGTGGAGCCAGACATGGGGCTTGATCCCACGACTCTGAGATCACCACCAAAGCCAAAACGAAAAGTCAGACACTCAACCCACTGCGGCACCCAGGCGCCCCTCTCTAAATGGTTTTTAATTGAATTTTTATACTTAACTGTGAGGAATAAACTTGCTTTACCTGCAAATCTCAATCTTTAAATTTTTTTGGAAGTTTTCTAGTTGTGGGGCCTTAGTTTTGTTAGGATGACATAAAAGACATATTTTATTTTTGTGAAATTATAAAAATAACTTTTTCTAGAAGTTGGTTATAAAAATTAATTTAAGTTTTTAAAATATTTTGTTCTTTAGCTCTTAGAGCCAACTCATAGCATCACATTCTGACATTTTCTCTAATTTCATCAATTAAGAAGGCAGCTATAGTGGATCAGGGCTGAAAGGTAGATTTTTAGGATAGAAGGAGAAATGTAGGTGTATGTATGTATAGAGTATAGAGGGGAAAGCACTGTCAACTTCCCTGTTGGAAAGCTCTATAACACAAATAACTTTACTGAAGATTGATTATATCTAAATTAATAATGGAAAAAAATAGTGTTCTCATGGTGCCTTCTAAGTTTAAAACTTGACTGCCTGTTTCTCATGTGAACATCTACATTCATTGCCATAGGGATTGCCCAAGACTCTTACTTATGGGCTTAAATGAATGCAATTGCTCTTGTTATAGATATCAGAAAAATCCTGACTTATGACTAAGAGATATCCATTATGTGAAACTCTATGTGCATTTAGAATTTTAAATCCTTGGAAACAGCTAATGGCAAAGTAGTATTATATTATTTATTGTTTCTCAGAAGTCAGCATCCCAAATCTCACAACTATTTCTTGATTAGTCATAGCTGAAAACATTTTATGATTAATTTACTATATGCCTTTTGCCCTACAGAAACGCACATTTTCGAGACTCTGACATAAACATATAGGACATACTAACACAAATAGCTCTAGCAAGAATTCAAGCCACTATCAAGACTACATCTAGTTGTAAAGTTTATATTACTTAGTAGCACACACAAAAAAAGAGTAATAAGGTCATAGGAAGCTCTGAGGAAATCAAAGCGAAGGAAAAAAGTTTTTTAAAGATAAGGTGGGCTTGAATATGTTAGCAGCCCAAAATAAAGGAGCAAATGAGGTAGGAGATGATAAAGTTTAATTCATAAATTAGACACAGTAAGAGATTAACTGCAATAAGTCATAATAAAATAAAAAATTATAATAATATACTATATGGGCGCCTGGGTGGCTCAGTCATTGAGCATCTGCCTTCGGCTCAGGTCATGATCCCAGGGTCCTGGGATCGAGCCCCTCATCGGGCTCCCTGCTCGGCGGGGAGCCTGCTTCTCCCTCTGCCTCTGCCTCTCTCTCTCTCTCTCTCTGACTCTCATGAATAAATAAATAAAACATTTAAAAAAATAATATACTATAATAAAAGTTATGTGTATATGGTCTCTCTCCCTCAAAATATCTTATTATACTGTGTTCACCCATCTTGTGATGATGCGAGATGATAAAATGCTACTTGATGAGGTGAGGTGAGGTGAAGGAGTTTGGTTGGCATTAGGCGACTGTTGAACTTCCAATGATTCATCAGGAAGAGGATCATCTGCTTTTGGGCTGCAGTTGACTGTGGGTAACTGAAACTGTGGAAAGCAGAATTGTGGAATGAGGGGGGCGCCTACATCAACTTTAGCAGCTTTTGTTATCCTGTTTCTGGAAACTGTTCCTTGATTCTTTTGATTACAGAGCCCAGTCTTCCCTCTATGGGGCATCTCAGCTTTCATGTTCCATATCTAAAATTAAATGCTTCAGCTTCCTCCCAAACCTATTTCTATACCTGGTTACCCCATTTCTGTTAATGATGTTGTTACCTTTATAGTCTCCCAGACCTGAAATTTCTGAGTCATCTCTGCCTTTTCCTCTCCTTCCTTAATGTGTCATCAAGTACTGACCTTAAATACTTCCACTGAAATATTTCTCCTGGCTTTTTTTCCTTTCCATCCATTGCCAGGGCAATAATTCAGGCTGTTTTCATTCCGTACTGGTACTTCTATGCCTTCTCAGCTGGTTTCCCTGCCTCCAGGCCTACTCAATCCAGCCAGTCCTACATACCCCACCCAGATTAATCTTTATAAAAGGTCAATTTGGTGAGTCATTCCTCATCTCAAAAACCCTCAAGGCGCTGTGGTAGAGTCCCTAAGGAAACAAGAGGACCCTAGAGAACATCATATTCCAATGAGAATGGGGCAGTTTATGTAGTCAGGAGATGTTGAGTTAGAGGAGACTTCCCTGAGGAGTGATGAGAGAGGAGAATGGATGCAAGAAAGATGAGATACATCAGGTTTAGGAAATAAGTTGAGGAGGAAGAGGTGATGCCAAGGAAACTCAGGAAAGTTAGAAGGGTTGGAGGAGAACCGGGGGAGAGTGTGTCACAGAGACCAAGGTAGGAGAGGATGTCAAGGAACAGAGTGAATAAGGTGGACTCTTCCTGGGCGAGAGTCCATTGGATTTGGCAATTAGGGTGTCAGAATCAAGAGCAGCTTTAGGGGAGTACAGGGAGACTATGGACAGTTAAGAAATAAAGAAATAGAAATGAGGGGCATAGGTTTCCTTTTTTAAATGTTGGTTAAGAAAAGATGAGAAACAATGCTGAAGATAAAGAGAGGTGAACTTAAAAATTTCCCCCCAAGGGAAGAGACTTGACTAGATTATAGCCTAAGGGTAGAGATCTCAGTAGTGGAGAGCTTGATATTAGATAGAGGAAAGATGATTGACTGAGCAAGATCCCCAGGGAGATCTGGGAAGATCAAATCTAATGAAGAGAAAAAAGTCTTTGTCCACTTATAATCATCCTCTTGCTATATACATGATAACTCTTGACTCTATGTATGTCATGGCTGTGTATGGTTAAGGTAATGAGGCATTATGAAATGACTACATGAATTTTTGCAACTTGAAGGGGTAGAACTGGATGAATCATTTCAGAAAACTTAAGGAATTGCTAATAACCTCAGCTTGAAAGAGCTAAATCATTCATTAAAGTTCAAAGGTGTCAGTCACTATTGCCTTGAAAATCAGCTGAGGATTAAGATTATTTTCAGACTGAGAAGTGGATGTATTTTTCTATTGCTGCTCTAACAAATTACCAGAAACTTAGTGATAGGTCAGAAGTCCAACACAGGTCTCACTGGGCAAAAACAGGTGTTGGTGGGCTAGGTTCCTTTCTGGAAGCCTCTAGGGGAGAATCTTCCCTTCCCTCTTCCAGCTTCTAGAGACTACAGAGTTCCTTGGCTTGTGGCCTCTTTTTTTCTATTCCAAACCAGCAACATCTCTCTAGCCTTTCTTCACTTATGTCATCTGTCTCTGACCACACTCACGAAAACTTCACTTTTAAGGACTCAAGTGATTTGATTGGACCCACCTAGATAATCCAGGAATACCTCCCCATCAAGGTCCTTAACCTTAATCACATCTTTGAATTTCTTTTGCCTTGTAAAATAACACGTTCACAGTTTCCAAGGAATAGGCTGTGGGCTTCTTTGGGGCTATTATTCTGCCTACAACACTGGAACTGAGAGTGTGGTCTTTCTTTTAAGAGGGAAATTTGAAATGGGAAAAAGAAAGATGTTTAGTATTTGTATTTTATTCTTGAAATAGGCAAAATGCTTGCTCTGGTAGATAAAATGGTTTCTAGATGTCAGGTACGTAGTGTCTAGATGCTAAGAAGTTATTGAGAAACAGTTTGCTTGTAGCTTAGAGTGAAATTTCAGTTATGCTAAGGAAATAAGAGATGGGTGTTTTGACCTAAACATTTAGACTAGAGAAAATAAGGTAGTAACCTGTCTCCTGGGTTCGAGGTATAATGATGGCAACAGAAATAAAAGGGAGAAAACCCTAAATATGTTCGCTTATAGGACCTGTAGCATTAGAACATGCTTCAGCAGGAATTCTTAGATTAGAATTTAGCGATCTATTCAAAACTGGTGTCTGAATTTTAAGTCTTAATCCTCTTTCTTCAACCATAATTGCCAGGTAGTCTATACATACATAAAATATGGGGTTAGTTAATTGGTGTCAAACTTGCAGTATTTATAATACCATGCTTCAATCACATAAGATAATTGGTTAAAAAAAGATACGGTCCTAAAAAAATTGATATGGTCCTAATTATAAATATTACAAATTGACTATTATAAATATTACTTAAATATTATAAGAAATAGTAATACAAAAGTGAAAGATCATAATACTTTTCTATATTATTATATCCTATTACTATTATACTATTATATTTTGAGGGCCTGCTGTGTTCCAGGCATTGTAGTATATATTTTTTAAAAGATTTAAAAAAAGATTTTTTAAATTGTATGGTAATACTTAAAATGATATCTGAGAGTAGGTTATAGCCTGAGCAATAAAGGAAAGGTGAAAGAGAAACAAAATATATTCCAGTATTTTATACTCCAGTATTCACAGAAATTAGTCAGTAAATGAGATGATAAATACTAGTGCAACTTTTATCTGATGGCTAGTTTACAGATAACTAGTTTTAGTTTACAGATAAACTAAAACTTAAAAATTAGTTTTGCAGTTGGTAAAAATAAGAAAAAGAACCCTCCATTTCACATTTTAAAACCTTCTACTTGTTCTTTATATGTCTTTTTAAAAACACTAATAAACTATTTGACTGAACATAGTATGATCTGTAAATTGGTATATAACTAATTATTAACATAAACATTCTAGAGAGACTTTTTTTGGTAACATATAATCTAAATTCTATCTCCACATTAAGATGAAAGCAGTCATCCATCCAACTCTATTTCTTTCACTGTAATCAAATGAAATTTGTATTTTATATATCCATCTAACCATTATTCATCCAACAAAAGTGTGTTGAACTCCTGTCATGGGAAAGGCACTATGCTAGTCCCTGTAAAATATTTAACATAAATATTTGTACTTTTTATTTGCAGTTCTAAACTTATTTCCAATTGTGAGTGAGAGACTTTATTATATTACATCAGCTATCTGTCCCAACCTGCCTCCTTACCATCTAATCTCTGTATCTTACACATTTTTATTCATATTTCTACTGTGAGAAGTCTCTCTTCTATTCCTGTCCCCTGGCAAATCTTCTCCCAGAGGGAACCAGTATGTTATTTTTCTACATATCCTTCCAGATGCATCTTATGCATCAAGAAAATGCATATACATATTAAACTCCCCATACATATTTTTCTGTACCTTATCTTTTTTTTTTCAACTCCCTCACTCTTTCTTACATCTGCATACTATTCCATTGTATGGACACATCGTTTACTTAATTATGGGTATTTCCATTAATTTCAAAATATTTAATTTAATTTTAATATTAGTCTATTCCTAACAAAGCCAAATAGTCTTATATTCAAATATATTTGTGGATATCTTCCTAGAGATGGAACTTGTAAGGTACGTACAAGTATTTACTTGTAATACATTCCTAGAGATGTATTTGTAATTTTGAATAAATATTGTCAATTTGCCCTTCATAGAGGTTGTGCAGTTTCCCCACACACTTACCAACAAATGATGGTGATCTTTGCAAATCCGAAGGATGAAAAATGTCATCTCGGTGTAGTTTTAATTTGCATTTATCTTATGATGAGTGAGGTTGAGAATCTTTTTATATATTTTAAAGCCATTTGTATTTCCTTTTCTGTTTCTCTTGGGTTGTTATACAATAAGGCAACAGGAAATTATTTACGTATTAGGGAAATTAGCCCTTTGCAAGTGAGTTGCAAATATGTAATTTTTTCCCAGTTTGATAATTGTCTTACAACTTTGTGGTAGCTTTTGTCATGCAAAAATTTTTAATTTTTATTTTATAGAATTATTTTTATAGATGGGCTTTGTGTTATACTCAGGCTTTCCCCACTCTGAGACAATTTTTAAAATTCTCCATGGAGGGGCGCCTGGGTGGCTCAGTCGTTAATCGTCTGCCTTCAGCTCAGGTCATGATCCCAGGGTCCTGGGTTCAAGCCCCACATCGGGCTCCCTGCTCCGCGGGAAGCCTGTTTCTCCCTCTCCCACTCCCCCTGCTTGTGTTCCCTCTCTGGCTATCTCTCTCTCTGTGTCAAATAAATAAATAAAATCTTTAAAAAAAAATAAAAAAAATAAAATTCTCCATGGATTCCTCTAGTACTTTTCTTTTCCTCTAGTACTTTTATGATTAACATACATTCTTAATCATTACAAGTTCTAAATTGTTTAGTGCATAAGATCAAGTTCCCTGTTTCAATTTATATCTGAGCTAGATTACCAAATCAGTCCCATGAAATATAGTAGTAAGGAGCGTGGACTTTGGAGTTGATAATTTGGGTTTTTCTGCTTCTGGGCTGTATGATATTGAGTATGCTACTTAATTAACCTCTCTGAGCCTCAACAGCTTCATCTGTAAAATGGAAATGATAAATAATACTTAGTTTTTTGTGAGAATCACGAGATGATTCATTTAAAGCCCTTAGGTAGGACAATGCTTCACAAGCTACAATCATTCATTAAATGTAAACTATTGTGATAATGATGATGGCCATAGACTATTCTTTCAATTGCTATTACCATCCCATAATTCATGACTTTAATCACAAAGGGTTGAATAAAAAAACGCATCCCAAATTTGCCAACATTACCATGTTAGTATCCAATCGCCTCTAAGCATAGTTCTCAACTTTGGTAGGATATTAGAATCACCTGAGTAGATTTTTCAACTCCCAATGCCTGGGTCCCTACCCCAGGTATTGTTTTAACTGACCTGATGTATGGCTCAGGCATCAGTGTTTTTCAAAAACCCCTCTGGTGATTTCAATGGGCAGCTAAGGTTTAGAACCATTATCCTAACATGAGGCCAGTGGTTTCAGATATTAAGGAAAACATGTTCATTGCTTCTAAAGAACAATACATGGAAATTTTTTGTAAGTCAAATGCCATGAATTAGTGAGGAAGACATTAAGAGAACATAAAGAGTTGAGACTGATGTCAGATACAGATATTGAGGAAAAGAGTAACAAAGTTGAAAATATTCCTTGTATATACTTCTAAGACCTCTTTCTCAGAAGAGCTCAGGGCAACTATACTTAAGTACTTTTAATAACTGCTCCTTAGAGGTAAGGGATATAAAGTGTTTATACTTGTTAGGTGTGTTAACTGAAACAGGGAGATAGGACTGGTCAGCTCTTCAAAGTTAGGATTCTCATTATCCCCATTCTCAAAGATAAATTCTTGGATAATTCTCAAAAATAAATTATTATCTCTGATCATGAGTAATATAGCTTATCCCCTTACACATTTTAACAGTTTGGGAAGGATTTGGAATGGTATTTTAGCTCACTTATAGATACAGTGTGAGATGGGTATACAAGAAAATTAGATATTATCAAATCCAAGGGGAAAAGCAGTGTGGTCTAAACAGACTGGACAGAGTCAAGAGGCCTAGATTTTATTTCCTGAGCTTGAGTTTCCTCAGCTGCAAAATGAGAGAATTAAGAGTTCCCAAACAATTCTTTCAGCTCTAAGTAATTACTGTGTCACCAAGCCACCTAAGTACAGCCTTTCTTAATCAGTCAATAGATGACAGGAAAAGTATTCTAGCTCAAGCTTTTAAAATAGATATTTCGTAGATTTGTCTTGTTTTTACTTACATAAGGCAGTATGCTTTCTCAAATATTAAACTATGTCTTGATGATATTAGGCTAATATATGTCCTGCCTAACTTGCATATTTACATTTTACATTTAAGCAGGGGCAATTGGTGTCTTCACCCAGAGGGATGACTAATAGAGGGTGGGGGGCTGCATCCTGAGACCTGTGAGGAAATGCTGGAACATGAGCTTTCTGTTGTCTTTCAAATCTTGCGCCGTATAAGATGACTTGATTTGAGACAGATCCTGGGTCCTCCTTCTATACTTTCTTCTAATCTTTTCTACTTCTCTTTTTGCATTATATTACTCATGATCGTTAGTACTCACACGATTCTTGTTTTTGTCTTTCCTGTAAGATGTACATTTTTTAAAAATATTTGATTTATTTGAGAGAGAGTGAGAGAGCGTGAGCAGTGGGAGGGACAAAGGGAGAGGGAGAAGTAGAGAATCCCAAGCAGACTCCATGCTGAGCCCAGAGCCCCGATGCAGGCTCAATCCCACAATCTGGAGATCATAACCTGAGCCGAAACTAAGAGTCTGACGCTTAACTGACTGAGCCATCCAGGCGCCCCAGACTGTACGATTTTTAAGGCCAGGATATATTTATAGTGTATCCCAGGAGCTAGTAGTGTCTTAGCACATAAGAAAAGCCTGATAAATGTTTAATTAAATTGTTAAAAAATTAAATGATTTTAATTTCATTGCTTTCTTTTTTATGTGATACTTTAATTTTCAGTTTACAATATTTCCAATTTTTTGTTACACAAAGTCTTATTTCATGACAGTATCCTTAACTACCTCCTGAAATAGCAATGAGCTTTTCATTCTCAAAAGCCTAGAAGTAGTAATAAAGAAGTAATCATGATACTAAAATATGAAATAAATACTTTAGGTAAGCTTTCAGTAATAAATGTGTAGGATAACTTTAAAAGAAGTATTATTTTGAGGTAACTTAGAAAGGCTATCAATTTGATCAAGTAGTATAAATACACCAAAACTAAACTAATGTTAATTAAAATTTACTAAACTTACATTATTTTGAATTAACAATTAACAACTATATAACATTATTAAATATCACAAATCATTAAGATAAATCCTATGTATGTAACTCAGAGAATTGAGTTATGATGGTATGACTATTGAAATCTGCATATGGTAGTAGGGAAATAGTATTATGATCAAGTAGAATAAAATTTCAATTTCAAATTAGTACTAAAAAGAATCCAATTGTTTAAAAATTTATATTTAATAAAAATAAAATCAACATTTTTGATCATGATTTTAACAAAATTTTAACACCTTATCAAATAGTGAGCTCTAAGACTCCGGGTGAGGTATGGAAGTGTTGAATCATGATATTGTACACCTGAAATATTACACTGTATGTTAACTAGAATTTAAATTAAAACTTAAAAAAATAGTGAGCTTTAAAAAATACAAATATTATATATTCAGAGAAAACTTCCTCTGTTTTTAGCTTACCAGTTAAGTTGGGATTTTGAATTGTGAGAGTAATGCTTCATTAGCACTTATAAATTTATCCATCCTCCATGATCCTCTTTTGAGATTACCTTTATGGGTTCTAAATTTTCACCTGGAAAATCAAATACTTTCTAGGTAGGGAATTCTAAATTGTCACTCAAGTACAAGGCCAGTTTAAATGAGTGCATAATTTTTTGGAGAGTTTATCCAGACTAAAGAATATAGTTAGTACTGAGAACATTTCCAAGCCTCTGCGATTTCTATATCCGTACAGTAAGGTGCATTAATTTTACTAATGATTTTTAAAACACTCAAAGTATATTGTGTCTTCCACAAATTTTATTTTGCTAGCTGTCATAAAAGTATCTTGAAAGAAATTAAAAAATTATAACTTGCAATTTGAATAGATCCCTTACATTTTCTGCTCCAATGTACACATGTACTTAATTTGAAGATGTAAAGATGATCCCACATTGTTTCTATAACTGTGATCATTTCAGTATTGGTACTTATGTCCTTCGTTGAACGACCGTTCTTCAAACCTACCGTCTTAATAGATTCATTCTTACATGTTAATCCACAAATAAGCAAATGTCAAGGGCAGTAGCAAAAAAGACCACTTAAAACAAAGCTGGCAAACATTTGGAATTATTTGTAGTTTCAAAAATTCCTTTTAATTCAAAAGTCACATGTACTATGTGCATTAAAATTAGTTTCACAAATGGAAATTGTGGATATGGGAAAGTTGCTTTAGGGGAAATTTCACTAGTAAATCCATAACCTTCAAAATTCTGTATGACTGAATTGAATATTGATACTTTGCAAAATATTTCCAGCGGCGTATTACAAAATTACTTTTTTTCAAATATTACTTTTTAAAGGTGTGTTTTTTCAGTTTTAAATGTGTGGGGGTCCTACAGGCATGATGACATTTTCTAACATACTTTTTTGGTCTTTTCCTCTGCTAATCTTTGACTGAGTTGCCCTCTTTAAATGTTAACGAGAACTGCTGTCAAGAAAGGTATTTTCTTTTCAAGGAGGATGTTTACACAAGCAAAATATTTTTTTAGACATGAAAATTCTAATTTGGAGTTAAATATCAAAATACTATTTTTTATTCCTCATTTCTCTTCCCATCTTTAAAATAAAAGTTAAATCTTAATTGGAATCCTTTCCCCACCGTGAAACCAAGCGATGGTGCCAGACTTGAAGATGAAGGCTTTACTTTGTTAGCCATGTGTTTATGAAACCCCAGCGCCTTCCCTAGATCTCTTGGCTGATAATCTCAAACATGGAGGATGCTTCTGATTCTACACAAGGGGTTGCTCCATTAATTAATAATGTAGCTCTCCCAGGCTCTCCGCCGTCTCTTCCTGTATCAGTGACAGGCTGTAAAAGTCATCGAGTAGCCAATAAAAAGGTAGAAGCGAGAAGTGAAAAGCTCCTCCCAACAGCTCTTCCTCCTTCTGAGCCGAAAGTAGATCAGAAACTTCCCAGGAGCTCCGAGAGGCGGGGAAGTGGCGGTGGGACGCGATCCCCCGCGCAGAGCCAGGCCGTGGCAGCGGGAGAAGCGGCGGCTGGCGGCGCGGCGGGGCCGGCGAGAAGCGACCCCCCGGGAGGACAGAGACTCCCCTCGCCCACTTTGTAGTTGAAAAGGTGGAGAAGTGGCAGTCGGCGTGCTCGCAGGTGAGGGGCTCCGTGTGGTCGTTCGGGAGCCGGCCGGCGCCGGCAGGGAAGTGTAGGCGAGCGGGGGAACAAAGCGGAGCGGCGCCGGGGTCCGCCCGCAGCGAGCTCCTCGCGGCGTCGGGCCGGCCGGCTGCGCGCCAAGCACGTTGCGAGCCCGAGGCGGCGGCGGCGGCGGCGGGCTGGGAGCCGGCGCTGGGGGAGGGGGCCGTCGCCGTTCCCGCACCGCCCGCCCGCGGCGGGGCGTGCGGCCCCATTGTGAGCCGGCAGCCGGGCGTGCGGAGGTGGGGCGCGCTGGGAGGGCATAGGCGGCGGCTCGGCTGGCTCAATACCCCAGTAGCGGCAGGAGCGACCTCGGCTTCGGTGGCAGCCGCGGGCGCGTCAGTCACACAAAAGGCAGTCGAGCTTCCCCCGGCGCGCGGACTGGCCCACGCCGCCGCCGAGCGCTCCCCACCTTACCGGCTTTCCTTTCCCTCCAATTTTGATAGGGAAGCGGGGCCGACGCGGGCGGCCAAGGGTCCGGGTGAGCCCGCGGGCGGACAGGAGATGCCGCTGCTACACCGAAAGCCGTTTGTGAGACAGAAGCCGCCCGCGGACCTGCGGCCGGACGAGGAAGTTTTCTACTGTAAAGTCACCAACGAGATCTTCCGCCACTACGAGTAAGGGCCGGGCCGGGCGCGGGGGGTGCGAGGGAGTGTGGGGACTCCCTCCCCAGCGTCCTTTTGTCTCTCTCCTTTTCCTCGCCTTGGGCTTCTGGCGGGGCGACTTGAAAGTGACGGCTGACCGCGGGCCCGCGTTTCTCTGTCCCCCGAGCCCGACCCGGTGACTGCGCGGGGTCCCCGGGCGGCGCGACCGGCCGTGGCGCGCGTGGGGAGTGCGGGCCGGGGCCGAGAAAGCTGGGGTCCTCGGCCGGCCGTGGGGACCGCTTCTAGCCGCGGCTGCCGCCCGGCCGCCAAACAGCGGAAACTCCCCGCCTCGCCCCTCCCCGCCTCGGCCACACGCGCACTCCGGGGCCAGTTCCGGGATCCCCGCCCGGCGGCCGAGGGGATCCCCGCTCGGGTCAGTGGCACGGGGCCCCCGTCCCCCGGCCGGGAGAGGGAATCCCCGCCCCCGGGGGCAGGAAACGGCCGGGCTGGGCTCGTCTCCTCGGTCGACAGTGGAGCCTGACGTTGGAGCTGCCTAAGGGAGGGGAGGGGAGCGAGGGAGGAAGGGAGGGAGCGGAGTTGAGACTCCGGGAAGGAGGGGGCTCCCTGGCGGGCCAGGGGCAGTGGGGCCCGGGACACGAGAGCCTCCACTGGCGGCCTCTCCGTCCGGTGCGGCTAGGCCTCGGAGTGTGCGACGCGAGCTGAGTGCTCTGTCACCACCTCTTCTTGGTGACTAACTCCCTGCCCCGGAGAACTCAGCGTCTCCGCCTCCGGGAGACCTTGGTGAGGAAGAAGTCGGGTTCGGGCGGGGGTGGGGGGGTGTGGAGAGAAGGGGGAGAGAGCGGGGCACCGGGCGCCCGTAGTTATCACTTTCGCGTAGTACCAAGGGCGGCGGTGGCTGTTGGGGGAGGGGGTTAAGACAAGTTCAACTCCAGCCTCAGCCAGTCTCCTCTTTTTATCCCCCTGCGCATGTGGGCTGCCTGACATGTGCCACTCGCTATTGTTTTGATAAGAATCCGGGAGCTGCTGCCTGTGTAGTTTCAACTACTAAATCCTCAGCACCTCGCCTGGTTTATCCCAAGAGATCCCCTTGTCCTGTGACACCAAATACTGGGGTGTTTTAGAGATGTGTGTTTAAACAGGATCTCCAAGTGAGATCCTGAATTGGTCGATCAATAAAACAGCCTGATCTTCCCTTTTTCTTGTGCTTTTTATCCTCTCCGCTCAGAAGGAATCCCTTTGTGGCTTAGAAACCAAATGTTATAGCGACGAAATAAATTGTGTGTAGGAGACACCTTTTCTGAGAGGGGGCTTGATCGAGGGAGGGCTTTAGGCAAAGGCTGCACCTGTCGGAGAAATGAGCAGTGAGGTTAGAAAAGTCAGTTCCTTTGAGCTTTTAAAGTAAGGCTGCTTTTTCTTTAGCTCCACAGAAAGAGTTACACATAAACTTGTTATATCTGGAGAAGTTTTTCAGCCGACTGTACTTTTAAATAGGAGTGCACATCTTAACTCTGCTCCTGTACAGACTTGTTTTGTTACTCAAATAGAGTTCACTCTTGTAACTACTTAAGTGAATTTGGATTAGGTAACTTGACAAGGATGATGTCTTTTTTTAAGTTTAAATTAAAATCCTCGGTAATAATTCCCAATTTATATTTAAGAATGCCAACAAAATAGAAAACAGGCTTAAGTTTCAAACTTTGTCCCTTCGAATTAAGCAGTCTTATCTGTTTAAGAGACTTTTCTCACGCTAGAAGGGTACATGAATATGGGCTGTATCCTTTTTTTTTTAAAGATTTTATTTATTTATTTGAGATTGAATTAAACTTTTTGTATACTTTGGTTCTTGATGACTTACTATAATCTCCACTAGGATGTGGAGAAATCTGAAAAATTTGAAATGCCAAAATAAAGGAAGAGATTTTTGGTATTCCAAACCTACTGCCTTCCACTGATATTAAGGAACTGTGTCCTTTGTAGTCTTATAACACTAATGAATTTTTCTAAATAGTTGGTTTTTTTGTTTTTGTTGTTTTCTCTGTGATGAAGTATGTGGGTTTTTGGAATTTCACAGTTCTGGAAAGGCAGTTGGTTTGGGAGCAAAGATATTTAATCATTTACCCTGAACAAAACAGAGCTACTAGTGTTCGTAGGTATCAATTTTTGTGACTTTGAATTGGCAAAAAAGGAAGAAGACTGACATTTAATTATGTTAAATTTTGGATTACTTTCTCTCTCTTAGATGATTACAGAGAGAGCTTTCGAAAACTGCATTCATGGTGTATGGTATACGGTGATCCTTAGTATTATGGTAATCTGACCCTTGGCACAAGTCTGGGAGAAGGAAACCTCTGTTTTCACTCATTCATTAAATCACCAATTGGTTTATGTGAATTTGTTTGAAGATTACCCTTTAAGTGCATTATATGAATATTTGTCTTTTGTAGGGGTGTGAAGACCACTATGCTCATCTATTTGCTCAGGTTTTGATTTCTCCAATATAACCTTTTTAACCTTAATCAATCTCAAAGAGATTTTCTACACCTCCCTGCCTTGTTCCCTTTGCAACACAATGCAAAGTAAATTTTCCCTTTGATTCTGGATCTTAGAAGTTGCCAGTGACCTTTTAATTGTTAGTTTTCTGTCTTTATCTATGTGATATAATAGCCTAACACTTTCTCCTTTGTCCTAGGCAGAAATGATCATCTCTCCATTTTGTCTAGTGTAAGATGGTAGTTATTGCATGGTAATGCAATACATTTGTTGCCTCAAATTTTCTCTTTTCCTAGACGCTGAATTTTTTGAGAAAGGGACTGTGACCAGGATGGATCCTTAGCGATTATACAGTACAAACTCCTTTTTCTGTTTGTTTGAACTACATGCTCTTTAACTAATTGCTAACTCTTGTTCGACCTGCTTTCCATAAGTAAAGAAGACTCGTTAAAAATAGCACATTAACTGTAGGCAAATGCGTAAGCTAAAGCATAAAAGAATATACTGGACCACTGTTTTTGTGTTACACACAAAAATAAACTCAAAATGAATTAAAGACTTTAACGTAAGTTTTGAAACCATAAAACTCCTAAGCGGTAAGCTCCTTGACGTAGTTCTTGGCGATGATTTTTTTAATCTAACACTGAAAGCAAAAGCAACAAGAGCAAATATAAACAAGTGGGACCATATGAAACTAAAAAGTTTCTGCAGAGAAAAGGAAAACATCAAAACAAAAAGGTGACCTACTGACTTGGGAGAAAATATTTGCAAATTATATATCCAATTGGGGCTAATATTCAAATTATAAAGAACTCATACAACTCAATAGCAAAATAAAAAAAACAACTAAAACATGGGCAGAAGATCTGAATAGCTATTTTTCTAAAGGAGACATATAGATGGCTAACAGGAACATGAGAAGACGCTATACATCCTTAATCATCAGGGAAATGCAAATCAGAACCAGTGAGATCCCGCCCCACACCTGTTAGAATGGCTGTTATCAAAAAGACTAGCATAAGAGTTGCTGCCTAGGATGTGGAGAAAAGTGAACTCTTCTGCACTGTTGGTGGAAACAAATTGGTGCAGCCACCCTGGAAGACAGTATGGAAGTGCCTCAAGAACTTAAAAAAATAGAACTACCAAATGATCCAACAACTCTGTTTCCGGGTGTTTATCCAAATTTTAAAAACCACTAATTTGAAATTATATATGCACTCCCATGTTCATTGCAGCATTGCGTACAATAGCCAAAATATGGAAACACCCTAAGTGTTTATCAGTGGATGAATGGATAAAGAAATTGTGGTGGATATACAAAGGAATATTACTCAGCCATTAAAAAAAAAATGAAATCTTGCCATTTGGGACAAAATGGATTGACCTTGAAGTCATTATCCTAAATAAAGTAAGTCAGACAGAAAGGGAAAATACCAACAATCTCTCTTATATGTGGAATCTAGGGGAAAAAAATGTTACAAAAAATACTAAGCTCACAAAAAAACCCTCAATTCTATAGTCAGTGATGTTGTAATACCAGTGTTACGGGACAGATGGTAGCTACACATGTAGTGAATATAGCATAATGTTTAAGCTTGTCAAATCACTAAGTTGTACACCTGAAACTAATGTAACATCATTGTATGTCAGCTGTACTTTATTTTTTTTTAGATTTTATTTATTTATTTGAGAGAGAGAATGAGCTAGAGAGAGAGAGCACATGAGAGGGGGGAGGGTCAGAGAAGCAGACTCCCTGCTGAGCAGGGAGCCGGATGTGGGACTCGATCCTGGGACTCCAGGATCATGACCTGAGCCAAAGGCAGTTGCTTAACCAACTGAGCCACCCAGGCGCCCCTGTCAGCTATACTTTAAAAAAGATTTTATTCCCCCATCCCCCTCCAACACACACACACACACACACACACACACACACACACACACACACACACACACACACACACACAAACACAAACTAAGCTCATAGGCAAAGAGAGCAGAATAAAGCATGTGCTTTAATCTCTTAGATAAGATAAAAATTTATTCTGTAATTTGGTTAGCTGACAGTTTTTTATTTATTTATTTATTTAGGATTGTGGATTGTTAAAAAATGGAGCAGTCAGGTCTGAATACTAGGAATTCTAGAGTGGGGGGATAAGGAAGGTGGTTTGTTGTATTACTGAATGACTTCATTTCCCAAATAAAATAACTTATTTTTTTAGCCACTTAGACCCTTGGAATTGGAATGTTTTTACCATCTTCGAGTGAGTTACACTTTTCATACAAAATGTAGGAACCTCTTCATTACTTATAGTCCGGCTTATGTTTCAGCCAGGCTTTCTAGTGAAAGGTGTTTAATCTGATTTTCATAGTTAATCAGCTCCTCATTTGTTAATTCAAGCCTTTCAATAGCCCTCTTTTACAGATAAGGAAACCGGATTTGGTGTAAAGAGAGTAAGTCTGAGATCAGTGTCGAAAACCACCTATCTAGCAGTTGGTGACCCTGGACTTTTCACTCACATACCTAAGACTCTAGAGTTAATGTTCTTATTTACTATGCACATGGTACATATTATGGAGAATTTTTCCTAATATTTGTTGAAGCTTGCAGAAACATGCACCAAGAACATAGGGCACTGCTTTGAATCAAGCTCACTTCCTAGATCTTTGGGTAGGCACCACTCTGTTGTCTGCCCAGACATTTGACTTCTTTACTATGTCCCCAATGATTAAGCTCTAGATATTAAATACACAAACTAGAATGCCATTGGTTTACAGTCAGGAAAAATGTCTTTCATACAGACCAGTTCTCATACTGATAATTAGGTATGTGTGAAATCTAATTATTATCTGAAGGCCATTTGGTGAGCATGGAATTTTTAAGGAAAATCAGATAATCTTCATAGCTAGTATCTTCAAATTAGGTTTTCAGCTCCTCTTTAGGAATAAGTCTGCTACATGATCCCAATATTTGGGTCTATGAGTCTTTTTTTCTTAGATGGTGTAGCAGAGATTCCTAAATGCCTTTCCTTTAATTTTTATCCACTTAGTAGGCTACCATGTTTTGTGTTAATACACTCTTTCTTCAGACAGAATATGTCTTAACAGTTATTGTGTAACGAGCCATCCTAAAACTTACTGGTTCAAAATAATCATCCATTTTATTTGCTCACTGTTCTGTGGATTGCCAATGTGGTTTCTCCTGGCCTGTGTGCTCACTCATTTAGCTATAGTTAGCTAGAGGCTAGGCTGAGGCTGGATAGAGTAAGAGGTAGCCTCAGTCATATGTCAGGGACCTCAGCTGGGATGGCTTTTCTTTCTTTCATGTGTATGTGTTACCTTTTTTCCCCTAGCTTTATTGAAGTATAGTATAACAATAGATTTGTAAGGTATTTAAAGTGTACAATGTGAGGGGCGCCTGGGTAGCTCAGTGGTTAAGCGTCTGCCTTCAGCTGGAGTCATGATCCCCCGCATTGGGCTCCCTGCTCTGCGGGAAGCCTGCTTCTCCCTCTTCCACTCCCCCTGCTTGTGTTCCCTCTCTCACTGTCTCTCTCTCTCTGTCAAATAAATAAATAAATAAAATCTTTTAAAAAATAAAGTGTACAATGTGATATATTAATACTGAGATGGCTTTTCTTAATCATGTGGTTTTTCATCCTCAGAAGACTAACATGGGCTGCTTTAGGTGTTGGTCTCAGGGTTCCAAGAGGGTGAGAGCAGAAGTCTGTCAATGTCATTTCTGTATTATGTTGGTCAAAGCCAATCTCAAGGCTAGCCCTATTAAAGAGGTGGTAAAATAAACTATCTTCTTGTGAGAAACAAGTATCAATTATGTTGCTAAGGAGCCTCCATACCTTCAGCTCTCTTTGGAGAAGGCCTACCACTGAGCAACTGGTAAGATTTTATGCCTGGTCTTCCTGATTGGATTTTGGGAGTCCATTGGTAATCTCTCTGCAGTTAATCCCTCTTGGCTACCCTTCTTCCCAATGCCAAACTTTTTTTTCCAAAAATGCTCAAGTCTTTCATGAGTTCCTCTGACAATGTTCCTCTATCACCCTGGTTATTCTGTGTATTTTTCTAGGATCTCTTTGCAAATATGGTACCTGAACAGTTAGAATTGATGCTATTTATTGAGTGTACATATACTGGGCATACAATATTATTATCTTACTTAATTTTCATATTAACTATTCATGGAAGATATCCCCATTTTATAGAGGGGAACCAGGTTCAATGAGGTTGTGTAATTTACCCAAAGACACATTCTACAAGTGGTAAACTGAGATTCAGACACTTTTCTCTCCTTCACATTCATATGTATACTTTCTCTGTTTAGATACACATAAAAATAAATGTGGGCTGCCGATGTTAAAATACAAACATGTATGTTTGTTCATTACTCTTGACAATATGCTTTGGAGAGTCTGGAGATACTGAGATAATTTGTCCCTCTAGTGAGGAATGAATGTATAACACAATGGCATAAATCACGTGTGCTATGGAGCCTGTGTAATGGGACCATAGATAATGGAGCTGATAACTGCTGGGGAGTTGAGGAAGCGCTGGAATAAGGAGAGAACATCTGAGTTGGGTCCTGAAAGATGGAGCTATCAAGATACCGAATGGAGGGGCACCTGGGTGGCTCAGTCATTAAGCGTCTGCCTCAGCTCAGGTCATGGTCCCAGGGTCCTGGGATTGAGCCCCACGTCAGGCTCCCTGCTCAGCAAGGAGCCTGCTTCTCCCTCTCCCATTACCCCTACTTGTGTTCCCTCTCACTTTGTCTCTCTCTGTCAAATAAATAAATAAAATATTTAAAAAAAAAACCAGAATGGAGAAAAAGGGCATTCTAACCAGAGGATGCTCTAAAGAATACTTTTTAAGCTGAGGAAACTATAGAAAGGCATAGAAGTATGAATTTGCAGTTTCCCTTAAAATTTGCCTTTTTTACATTCATTGTTAAGCTAAGACTTTTGTTAAGCTACTATAATGTTTTACTTTTGTTGATTTCTATTTAGGGTTTTTTAGTCTCTAGATTTAAAAAATCTTTATTGCTATCCCCCACCTTAGGGTCATCTGCAGATTTTAGGAACCTGCCTTATATGTCATTATCTAAGTCTGAGGCAGCACTAAGTAAAGTGCAAAGTAATACGTCTTTAATGGTTTTTTAAATTAATATATTTTTAATTAATGTAACTTTCCTTCTGACCATTTATGAATAAATGTAATAAATGTAATTTTCATCTAGCTGATTTTTCTCTAAATAACATTAGGCATGTTAAGTCAGCCATGCCCAAGATCTCCTAATCTGCTCTATAGAGTTTAGTGATTCATCACTTAAATACAACACCCAGTGCTCAGCACAAGTGCCCTCCTTTTTTTTTTTTTTAAAGATTTTATTTATTTATTTGACAGAGAGAGACACAGCGAGAGAAGGAACACAAGCAGGGGGGTGGGAGAGGGAGAAGCAGGCTTCCCGCTGAGCAGGGAGCTCGCTGCAGGGCTCCATCCCAGGAACCTGGGATCATGACCTGAGCCGAAAGCAGACGCTTAACGACTGAGCCACCCAGGCTCCCCCACAAGTGCCCTCCTTAATACCCATCACCCATATAACCCAGCCTCCTGCCCGCCTCCCTTCCAGCAACCTCTCAGTTTGTTCTCTGTAGTTAAGAGTTAAAACTGGTTTGCTTGTCTCTTTTTTCCCCCCATGTTCATTTGTTTTGTTTCTTAAATTCCACATATGAGTGGAATCATGGTATTTGTCTTTCTCTGACTTATTTTGCTTAGCATACTATAGTTCCATCCACGTTGTTGCAAATGGCAAGGTTTCATTCCTTTTTACGGATGAGTAATATTCCAGTGTATGTGTGTATACCACATCTTCTTTATCCATTCATCAGTTCATGGACATTTGGGTTCTTTCCATGATTTGGCTATTATTGATAAGGCTGCTATAAACATCAGTCATGTATCCCTTCAAATCAATATTTTTGTATCCCTTGGGTAAATACCTAGTAGTGCAATTGCTGGGTCATGGGGTAGTTTTTTAGGAACCTCCATACTGTTCTCCAGAGTGGCTGCCTCACTTTGCATTCCCACCAACAGTGCAAGAAGGTTCCCCTTTCTCCACATGCCTGCCAACATCTGTTGTTTACGGTGTTGTTAATTTTAGCCATTCTGTATGTCATGTCATTCTTAATCTTATTCTAGTAGATTTTTGGTTTTCCAAATAACCCTGTAAGTTAACAGTATGTTGCCCTTTGATCCTTAGTTTGTTCCCCAGAGTGTTGGTTGACTTTATGTTAATTAAAGGTGTGTTCTTGCTGGCAGTCGAGCTGGTAACTCAGAAGCAATTTTTTTCTTAAGAAATAATGATAAAGAGCAGGTCATCAAACTTTTTCTTAAAGGGCCAAATAAAATCAAATTTTAGACTTTGTAGGCAGTGGTGTCTCCTGTACATACTGAACTCCATAGGACATAGTGAGAAAGCAATACATAGACAATACCTAAAGGTATGGGTGTGGTTGTGTTCCAGTAAAACTACAAAAACAGGTGGAAGGCTAGATTTGGCCTCCAGGCCAGTAGTATACTCATCTCTGGTAAAGAAGATAGTTGAAGGGGGGCGCCTGGGTGGCTCAGTTGGTTAAGCGACTGCCTTCGGCTCAGGTCATGATCCTGGAGTCCCGGGATCGAGTCCCGCATCGGGCTCCCTGCTCGGCGGGGAGTCTGCTTCTCCCGCTGACCCTCTTCCCTCTCATGCTATCTCTCACTCTCTCTCTCTCAAATAAATAAATAAAATCTTTAAAAAAAAAAAAAAAAGAAGATAGTTGAAGGAATATAGTAATAAATTGGACACATAATCTATATTAGCCTAAACATATTCATATAAAACAGTATTTTTTTTAAAAATTTTGTTCACAATAGTAAAATGTACTTCTTGTAAAATTTTCATGATCTTATATTCTTATAGAAATTGAGGAGGCACTGTTACCTACCCCCTAGAGTTCACTATTGTTAACAAAATCCTACATATTTGAATGTGTATGGCAAATGGATGGAGAGCAGAATTACAGAAGTGTGAGAAAGTGAAGGTATAAAATGTTAGAGATAGTGCCATGCTGGTAGGAGATAATGAATCAGGAGAAATATATTCCTTGGGCCTTTTTGCTTGCTTGTTTTTTTTGTTTTTCTTTTCTTTTTTTTTTTTTTTTGCTTGCTTGCTTGCTTTAAAATGACCGTGTCCTTGTCTCCCTCCTCCTGAGGGTAGATCTTTGTACACAGCAGGGCTATAATGTAACAACTTTGCAGGGTAGATAGACACAAGGGAAACAAACAGTACAAACATGTTGCAAGAGGAGGTGGAAACCTGGGTATAGAAGAAGAGCCATATGTACAACAATGGTTACTGACTATCTTATTTTTCTGCGTTGTAACACATGTTTAATGGAGGTTTGTGGCACTTGTGCCATTGCTCTCTGGTATTTTGAACAATGTCAACACATCTAAATAGTGCATCTATCTACTTATTGCATCTAAGTATAAAGTCTGTCTCCCTGACATGGCATGAAATACCCTAGGCTATCAAATACCAAATCACTATGGTTAGAGCCGTGCTGTCCAACACCAGAGCCATTACTTGGCCCCAGGGGTTATTAAGAACTCGAAATGTGACTAATCAAAATTAAGATGGGCAATAAAGGTAAAATACATACTGGAATCTGAATACTTAGTACCCCCCCAAATTTAAAATGTTTATTAAAGAATTTAAAATTGATCACATACTGAAATAAAGCATTTGGGGATGTACTGGGTTAAATTTAAATAAAATATGTAAAAGTAGTTAATATATAAAATTAGTGTTTCTCTTTAAACTTTATTTATTTATTTTTTTAATATTTTATTTCTTTATTTGAGAGAGCATGAGAGGGGGGAGGGTCAGAGGGAGAAGTAGACTCCCTGCTGAGCAGGGAACCCAATGTGGGACTCAATCCTGGGACTCCAGGATCATGACCTGAGCCAAAGGCAGTCGCTTAACCAACTGAGCCACCCAGGCGCCCTCTTCGAAATTTTTTTAATATGGCTACTAGAAAATTTAAAATTATATGTGTGGCTAGTATTTTATTTCTGTTAGCACTGGTTTAGAGACTAGTTAATGTAAATTTGAAATATATTTTTCTTAAACAGCATTAAATATAGTTTAAACTATCAGAAAACCTCACATACACCATGCGCTGATTCTGTGTTGGCTTGTTAACCTAAGTATTACAGATACGTTTGTCCCAATAATAAAAAGTCTTAAAACTTTTACAAAGCTTTCTAGTGAACTGCAGTTTTAGGCAGTAAAACTTAAGACCTCTTTCAAGATCCATCCATTCTTTCATTTTACTCTGCACCATTGATGACCACTTATTGGGTATATCTGTTGTCAATCTCTTAGCTAATAAATTGTCTATCTGATATAGATTTTCTTGTTTATGAGAACCATATTACATTCATCATTTCTCTTTCTGGTATTTCTCCCTACAACCCTACTTTTCCTTTATTACCTAACTCTTAATACCACTTCCTCCAAAAAACTGTTCTAGTATTTCTTGATCATTTTTGCCTGTCTCTCCTTCCCTTCTTCTCAACTCCCAAAGGATATCTACCTATCTTTTAATCACTTTGTAATTTTAATTTTAATGATATACATCCATTATCTCCTCTACTGAAAGGTACTACTCAAAGGATCTTTGTACTGAATTAGGCTTATGTAGCTTGGCATGTGCATCTACCTCTGTAGATCTCATTTATGTTAGGATATGATTAATTTCTCTATTTCCATAGATTTCATTTTTGTTTTTGTTGTTCTACAGATGAATATACAAATGAAACTATGTTAAAGTACACCAAAGTATAGAGGAAGGAAAGACATTTACCCCATATCTTACCACTTAGTGGCAACCATTATTACCCTTTTTGTGTACGTCTAACATTTTCTAAAATTTGTTGATTATAAAAATAATACAAGTACATGCTCATTATACAAATTCAAGCAATATAGACATATTCAGAATAACAGATTTTCCTTTTCCTTCCTTTGCAGTCCTTCCCTTTCTCTATAGGGAACATCTGTTTATAGTATTTGTATAAGTACACATTTTTGTTATTCTAATTAATGAACATGGGATTGTGTTATTCAGTGATTTGAGTTTTTTCTACTTAATGTACCTTAGAAATCTTTCCATATTATGGATCTCTTGCATTTTAAAAGTGACTGGATAGAATTTTTGAAAAGAAATAAATGCTCATATTAAGAAATTCCAACAGTGCAGAAAAGCACTCAGTATAATGGTCCCCCAGGCCCATCCCTACTCTGTAGCTATTGCCTTGTTTTTTGTATAACATTCTAGAAATCTTTTATGCTTCTTAGGCTATCTTTCTTTTCCTGCCTTCCTTTCTTTTTCTCTCTTTCAAGTGGGACCATATTATATATATTGTTTTGGTAAGGTTTTACTTTCAAAAATATAGGAGGAAATCAAACTGGAAAGTGGTTTTTTTTTTCCTGTGAACATGTTAAGAACTCTCATACTTTTTAATGCCTATGATTTTTCATTATATGAAGTACTGTAATTTACCTAAACTTTGTCATCATTAGATGCTTAGATTTGCCAGTTTTTCACTATTATGTTAGAGCTTTTTAAAGTTCATACTTAAGGGGCGCCTGGATGGCTCAGTAGTTGGGCATCTGCCTTCGGCTCAGGTCATGATCCCAGGGTCCTGGGATCGAGCCCCTCATCGGGCTCCCTGCTCCACAGAAAGCCTGCTTCTCTCTCTCCCACTCCCCCTGCTTGTGTTCCCTCTCTCGCTGTGTCTCTCTCTGTCAAATAAATAAATAAAATCTTAAATAAATAAATAAAGTTCATACCTAAGTGCTTAAATTGTCCCTAGTGTTTTGGCTGCTTTGGAACAAAATTTTGAAGATTAGAAGAAAAAAGAAAGGTTGAGTTTATTTTCAATTTCACTCCCAATTTCAGAAGTGATGGAAATTAAAGTCCAATTTTAGCTGAATGAACCTTAAAATTGCAAAATATAAATGTCTAGTTTAAATATACTTTTTCTTAGGTTTGTATTAGTGTGTAAGTTGACCAGTTAATAAATCCTTCCTTGTTCTATGATTCTATATAAAATTTTGCAATGAGGACACAATCGTTTATCAGCTTTTAATGTAAAATTTGTGAAATGATAGGTAATGAATGGATTTTTGTTTTTGTTTTTTAATCAGTGACTTTTTTGAACGAACCATTCTGTGCAACAGTCTTGTGTGGAGTTGTGCTGTGACGGGTAGACCTGGACTGACCTATCAGGAAGCACTTGAGTCAGAAAAAAAAGCAAGACAGAATCTTCAGAGTTTTCCAGAACCACTAATTATTCCAGTTTTATACTTGACCAACCTTACCCATCGTTCACGCTTACATGAAATTTGTGATGATATTTTTGCATATGTCAAGGATCGCTATTTTGTTGAAGAAACCGTGGAAGTCATTAGGAACAATGGTGCAAGGTAAAGTACTTTTTAATTTTTTCTTTCGTTACGCATACATTCACATTACTTAAAATTCAAAGTACACAAAAAGGTAAACTGAGGAAAGCTTCCCTTCTCTCCTCCCACTACTCTCTCACCCTCCCCACAGACAGCCCTAATGTTAGTATATTTTTCCCAAGTTTATGTCTATACAGACCACCAAAGACAAATACCTATGCATAGGTATTTGTACACATGTGTGCATGTGCACACACAGTCTCCCATCCCTTTTAATGCCAAAGGTAACATACTTGATACCTTTTTCATTTAAAATATCTTGAAGATCAGTCCATTGCTTTATGAACCGCCTTTCTTCTCTTTTTTGTTTATTGTATAGTAAGTTCCATTGTATGGAAATTGCATCTTTATTTCCAAGTTAAAAAAAAAAAAACCTTAAAGATACCTATTTTGTCCTCATTATGTTACCTAATAGTTTAAATATGCGTGTATTTCTTGCTGGGTTTTAGTAGTTCCTCTGATAATATGAGGACTGAGTTTTATATTCTCCACTGAGTTCTCTCTTACCCAGCTCTTCAAGAAAAAAATGAATTTTTCATATGCAAAAATTTTAAATGGCATTAAGTTAAAAATTATTACTGCTTTCCTAAAGTCTTAAGTATTTGTGATTGGCTAGTCACTAATATTTATCATAATAATCTTTATTTGCATTAAAACTTTTTATAGCCTCTTGGAATTATATATAGTATCCTGTGTTCTTTCACTTACTGTATTGTTTTCAAAGTTTATCCACATTGTAGCATGTATCAGTACTTTATTTTTATTGATAAATTATACTTTATGGATCTATCACATTCTGTGACAGACATTTAGGTTGTTCCCACTTTTTGGCTATTATAAATAATTCTGTTACAGGCATGCATGTACAAGTTTTTGTGTGAACGTATGTTTTTAGTTATCTTGGGTATATACCTAGAGGTAGAATTGCTAAGTCATATGGTAACACTATATTTAGCGTTTGAAGAACCTCCAAACTTCCAGAGCAACTGCATCATTTTACATTCTCACTGGCAGTGTATGAGAGTTGCAGTTTCTCCACATCCTCACCAAGACATATCTATGGACAGTTTGTTGTTGTCCATCTTTTTTATTTTGCCATCCTTGTGGGTGTGGAATGGTATCTTTTGGTAATTTTCATTTACATTTCCCTAATGACTGTCAAGCATCCTTTCATGTGCTTACTGATCATTTATATATCTTTTTTGGAGAAATGTTTGTTCTGGTCCTTTGCCCATTTTTAAATTGGGTTATTTATCTTTTCTTTACTGAGTTGTAAGAGTTCTTTGTGTTTTTGGATACAATCCCTTATATGATTTGCAAATATTTGCTTCCATTTATGAGTTGTCTTTTCACTTTCTGGATGGTACCATTTCCAGTACCATCTCCCTTTGCTTTTAATTTTTGTTCCTACTTATTAATAGTATATACCTTTTGTTTCAATCTCTGGTAGTACCTACCAATGGTCCTAAAGACTGCTTCATCCACCAGAATTAGATTTACTGGAAAGAGCATGCTAAATTACAGAGAAATGCAATAGAGGCCATTCTTAAGTTGAATTAGTCAGTATAGGTACTCTGGATCTTCTCACCTCAGTGTTCTTTTCTTATTGTCTCATTTACCTTTAGGTTTTCTTTCCCTCTTCCTTGTTGCGTTTTACAAATATAGGTTAGGTGCTTCCCTCCTTACCAAGACTTTCTGTTTTGGAAATAAGCAATCAGCTAACAGATTCTTCTAGAGATCCTTTGTCACTGGTATGGTAGAATAGCAAAGAGAACACCAGACTACTTGACTGAGGCAACAGTTGAGCTCTTTACCCTCCCAGTCCTTATTACCACCCAGCTTGCCTGCCGGTTGTGTAGACATTTGTTCTCTGCTACTTCCTTAGAGCCTACAGAAGTGAGAGAATCAGTGGTCTTATGTAAAGAACACTAAACTAGGATATTATATTATATTATATTATATTATATTATATTATGTTATATATCAGCAGATACGACCTCATTGTTTCCATTTACAGATGGGGAAATAGAGGTCCAAAGAAGTCAAAGGTTTTTTTGGTGATGTTTATCAAATATTACTGATCTCCTGCTTTTGACTTGCACTGTTCTAGACACTGGAGTTATAGCAGTGAACAAAACAGTCATGGAGCTCCCATTCCAGTCTTACAAGTAGTAAGTGGTAGGATTTAAATTCAAGTAGAGTTGACTTACAAAATCATTTCTTTCACTGTATCATGGTCTCCTTAGTTTCGGATTCTGCCATTTATTTGCTCTGAGCAAGTAATTTAAACTCTTTAAGCTTTAGTCTTTTTTCATCTGTTAAATGGACCCCTACCTTATAGGTTTGCCATAGAGGATGAAATGATACAATGAATGTGAATTTTTTTAAGCTGTATTACATAATATTGCCATTTGATACAGGTGCCTTGTTAGTATTTGAATGTGTATAGTGGGGCCACGCAGTTTGACAGGATTTTTTTTGTTTTTTGAGAGCTATCAGTAGTAATGTGGGACTACAGTAACTGCTTGGACCACTGTAACTAGGAATCCAGTTTCTCTATTGTAGTTCTGAGAGGAAACCCCATAGTTAACAATTTCACTGTCTAAGAAAGACATAGTTGTTTGTTTTTGAAGATAGTCATCCCACTTTTGTACGTGGTCTTCCAAAAAAATGCTACACAAGCAGTTTTAAGGCGTCTAAGTTTCAGTTAACTTTATCTTCTTTTTAACAGCCTTATTATCATTGTTCAGTGAAGGGTTGGGAATATGGTGACCTAGAACTCAGTGCTTACATGATAAATTTGTCTTCTCCACTCCCTGCCCACCCCACTCCCCCCACCCCCCAGGTCTGGAATTGGAGAATTTAATCAGGAAAAAGAAGGTGGGAATCACACAACAAATAACACATTTGGGATTGTTGAGTCCTCTCTCAGTTGAAGGACAGACAGGGCTAGAGTTTGAGAGAATCTGAAAAACTGAATCAGAATATAATTGTGTATTTGGCAATTTTTTTTTAAATTGGGCTTTGGGCAACTTGTTTTCAGACATTTTACAGTCACAGTCAAGATATTCTTGGAGTTCATAGGAGATTTGAAGCAACAGATATGAAGAGGCACCTCTAAAAAAGTAGGTATACTGACAGCAAGAAGTGGTACCTGATAGGAAAGAAGGAGATGGAATAAACATTAACAACTGGTTAATGGTTAAGTATACTGGCCTGACTTAGTATATAATTTGGTAGCATTAGAAGACATTGCATAATTGAAAGTATACTAGCATTTATTGAACCTTTCCTGTAAGCTAGGTACTGTGCTAGATGCTTTCATTTTAATTCTCATGATACTGATAGGTGACCCAGAATTTTCCAAAAGTTGTATACTCCTTGGTATTTACTCAAAGGAATTGAAAATTTAATGTCCACGCAAAGACCTGCAGTTGAATGTGTATAGCAGCTTTATTAATAATTTCCAAAATTTGGAAGAAACCATGTCCTTCACTAGGTGAATGGATAAATAAGCTGGTACATCCAGGCAATGGAATATTATTCAGTTATAAAAAGAAATGAGCTATCAAGCCATGAAAAGACATGAGGAACCTTAAATGAATATTACTGTGTGATAGAGGCCAATCTGAAAAGGCACATATGTATGGTTCCAACTGTAAAAGGCAAAACTACGGAGACAGTAAAAAGATCAGTGGTTGCCAGTAGTTGAGGTAGAGTTGGGGAGATGTGAATAGGTGGAGCACAGAAGGTGTTTAAGGCAGTGAAAATACTCTGTATACTGTAATGATGGATACATGTCATTATACATTTGTCCAAACCCATAGTGAAACACACCAAGAGTGAACTGTGATGTAAGCCATGAACTTCAAGTAATGATGATGTGTCAGTGTAGCAAATGTACCTCTGGTAGGGGGGATATTGATGAGAGGCTATGAATGTGGGGCAGCAAGAGGTATATGGGAAGTCTATAGATCTTCCTCTCAATTTTACTATGAATCTTAAAACTCTAAAACACTAAAGTCTTTACATTAAAAGTTATGTGCTCTGCTTATTAAGACTGAAGTTTATCATTTTTTAAATGTTTTTTTCCTATAAAGATTCATATATATCAAAGAAAATTATGAAGGGCGAAGTCCTAGAGTGCATTTCCTAAATGCTCCTTTCAGAGATAAGCATTGTCAAAAAATTAGTACATAGTTTTTTTTTCTATACTACACTAAATTTAAAAAAAAGAAATAGCAAGCAGCTTTTTCACTTAGTAGTGGTTTGGATATCTTCTTATATCAAAAGACATAGATGTGCATTTTTAATTGGTTTTGCATAAACTGATTAAAATATTGGTTCCTAAAAAGCTTACTTGCTTTTTCTGACGCTGGAGAAAGTTATTCCTTTTGCTAGCCTTATATGAATTTTTCCCTTTGAAAATTAAAAAAAAAAAAACTGATTTTTTTCCAAATAATCTCTGACCTGGGTGCCTGGGTGGCTCAGTTAGTTAAGCATCTGCCATCGGCTCAGGTCAGGATCTCAGGGTCCTGGAATGAGCTCCAGGTCTAGCTCCCTCCTCAGCGGGGAGTCTGCTTCCCCCCTTCTGCACCTCCCCTCAGTGTGTTCAGTCTCTTTCTCTCTCTCTCTCTCAAATAAATAATCGTTTAAAAAAATAATCTCTGACCCTTGACTGACAGACCTTTTACTCAATGTAGTTTAAATCAGTGAAATAGCAGAATTGGATTTGCACCAAAGAGTTTCAGTTATGGCCAGATTTTCCCAAATATTATCCCCATACTACTTAGGGATCTTTAAAATTTACAGTGTTACCTAATTAAGAAGCATAAGAGATTACAGTTCAATATTGTTTTTAGAATTGTCCTGTAAAAATTATAAAATTCTTTTTTTTTAAAGATTTTATTTATTTGAGAGAGAGAGAATGAGAGAGAGAGAGCATGAGAGGGAAGAGGGTCAGAGGGAGAAGCAGACTCCCCACTGAGAAGGGAGCCCGATGTGGGACTCGATCCCGGGACTCCAGGATCATGATTTGAGCCGAAGGCAGTTGCTTAACCAACTGAGCCACCCAGGCACCCAGATTATAAAATTCTTTTTAATCTTAGAAACTGGTATTGGTTTTGGCATTAAATAGTGACCAACCAACTAGAGATTTTAACTATTCAACTGTTGAAGTATATTCCCTGTAGCTTTCTATGTTTCATTGGTGGAATGCTTTAAGCACTTTAGTCTGATGAAGTAAGAGAAAATTAGCATTAAAACCTATACTATAGAAAGTAGGCACTTAGTATTTATTAGAAGTGGAAATAAGAAAATGAACTTTTAAATCTTGGGTTCTTTTTTTATATTGCTGGCCTAAATGGTATTAGTGAATCATAATTAAACTGCATTAATATTGAAGACAAAGAGAAATACTAAATATATTAAGATAGGATGAACATAAAAGATATAACTGAGGGCCAAATCTAGTGATTTTGATTTAAACATGCATGCTTGAATGTTAGTGACGTGATCCAGGTGGGATTAATCAAAGAGAAGTTTTTGGAAAAGGGTTGACTAGAAATTTGAAGGCAGAGAGAGAAAAATATAAATTAGTAAAAAAGGATTAAAGGAGAAAGACTTCTTATTTAGGTGTAAAGATAGTATAGAACTTTTATCAATGTGTATTAAATTTGTATTATAACTCTTTTTTTAAGATTTATTTATTTGAGAGAGCGAGCATACGCACACAAGGGAGGGGAGAGGGAAAGGAAAAGCAAATCTCAAACAGACTCCCCACTGAGTGGGGAGCTGGACTCCGGGCTCCATCCCAGGATTCAAGATCACAACCAGAGCCAAAATCAAGACTTGGACACCTAACTGAGCCACCTAGGCACTCCATGTTTTATAACTCTTTTTCAGAAAGAAGGCTTTCTATCGCTCAGCTTACACTACTGATCTTTTTTGTTTGTTTGTTTGTTTAAGTAGGCTCCACACCCAACATGGGGCTCGAACTCACAACCCTGAGATCCAGTTGTGTGCTCTACTGACTGAGCCAGACAGGTGCCCCAGTACTGATCTTTTAAGGTCAAAATTTCTGGTTCTCAGCCAAAGAGAGTCCTTAGCAACATCCCCAAATTGTTTCCAGTGACCCTCGTATGTTGATACAATTTTTAATACCAAAAAAAAAAAAAAAAGAAAAAGGCTGTTTGGGACAACTATTCTTTCTTTGGAATTCTAAGTTAAAGTGGAAACCACCTTCTTTAGATATATATTGTGTTTGTTGTATGTACCAAAGACCCAGACTTACAACCTGATTCCTAGATTGTCATTGCAAGTTCAACAGTTAAAATTTAGAATCCTTATTTACTTGCATAATAATGTAAATTAGGAGGACATCCTGGGAAACATTTTTATACTTTGAAAATCCCTAAGCAGTCACAAAAATAAATGAAAATGATTTTTTAAAGATTTTATTTATTTGTCAGAGAGAGCACAAGCAGGGGGAACAGGAGGAGAGGGAGAAGCAGGCTCACCGCTGAGCAGGGAGCCCGATGTGGGGCTCAATCCCGGGACCCTGGGATCATGCCCTGAGCCAAAGGCTGATGCTTAACTGACTGAGCCATCTAGGCGCTTCTGAAAATGAATTTTTTTTCTAAACAAGTTTATTTTAAATCACCTGTAAAGCTTATGTTGTATTTCTGTATGGACTCAACAAAATAGTTCAGCTCAACAAAATAGTAAAGTTTAATCATACAAACTTAACTCATTTTCTTTAGTATTCTAAGGGTCTTCAAGTTGCATTAGCCATTAGGAGCATCTGCCTAATGCCTTTCAAAAGTCTTTGAATGTTAAATGTTGTGGGTGAGGGTAGTTAGTCTCTGTGGCAACTTCTTTATTGATCCTTTGCACTAACAACAAGTACAGTCAGCTGAATCTCCACCAGGACTTACAGTCATTACTATGGGGGTAAGAAAAAATGATAAAAATGGGGAGTTGGTTAATAAATTGTGGTTCACCTCTTTCCTAACATAAAAGAGAATCAAATGTTTGTTTGCTTCAATTTGTATCTCAATGAACTGGTTAGTAGCAGGATGGTGAAGAAGAACAATAGTTCTGAAGTTCTTAGTTCCTTGTGGCGGGAGAATATTAGAGGCTAATATGACAAAAGAGGGGAGACTATGTTTATCTACTTAAGTGTCCTGAGATTGCTGTTAGAAATAAAAGGGAAGTTCATTTCTACATGGTTATTACACAGGTTCAGGTCTGAGAAATTTGAGCCTCTTCTAAATAAAATCTGTGTCCTGTATCTTTTCCTACCTACTTCGTGCTCTTTTTCATGTGGCCAATATAAGATCAGTTTTCAATGAACAGCTTACCTCATACAACAATTTGAATTTTTGTGAGAACAAGATAAAATTGTAGTTTGTTAATTTTCCATGCTGTTTTAGAGGCCAATAGTATTGTATGTAAGTGGAATTCATTTGACCTATGGTTCTGAATTACTATTTTAAAAATGGGGTTATCTATCTTAGACAAAGTCAGAGACCATCCAAAGATAAAAGTTAAAGGAGAAATGAGTGAAATGACATAAGTTAAAAAAACTTTTGATGAAAGGAAAAGGAGTGGTAAAAATACAAATAGAGGGGCACCTGGATGGCTCAGTCAGTTAAGTGTCCAACTCTTGATCTCAGGGTCATGAGTTCAAGCTCCATGTTGGGCTCCACACTGGGTATGGAGCCTACTTAAAAAAAAAAAGTACAAATACAATCTACTCATCACTAAAGGCCAGGCAAAATCCTTTGTTTAAATTAAAAACATATGCCAAGAGAATAATTCTGAGCAGAGTTCAGTACACTTTTTTTTAAATAAAGGGCCAGATAGTAAATATTATAGACTGTGTAGTTCATATGGTTTCAGTCACAGCCACCCAACTCTGCTGTTACAGTGCAAAAGCAGCCATAGACATAGAATGAGCATGGCTGTTTTCTAGTAGTTCTTTATTTATAAATACTGTAATTTGAATATCCTATTATTTTCACATATCACAAAGTAGTCTTCTGATTTTTATTTTAAACCATTTAAATATGTATAAATTACACTTAGCTTGCAGACCATACATACAAAAAAACAGGAGGTAAGTTTGATCTGGCCTATAGGCCATAGTGTGCTAATTCCTGGAATGAGGGAAGGGTTACTGCTTTAAATAAGGGTTATAGAATAAAATTCCAGAGATCCCCTTTTTGTTTAGAACCTCAGAGTTTGGCATGCAGAAGTGGCTTGGTAGGGTGGAAAAGGCCTTTGGAGCCAAACTGACTCTTGTTTCTGGGAATCTTCTTTCATAATCTGTAAAACTGAAGTAATATCTATATTCATATGGTGGCTGTATTAGCTTTTGCTGCATAACAAACCATCCCCAAAATTTAGTGGCCTAAATCAGTAAACATTATTCTCACAGTTGGTTGGCTGGAATGTTCTTATGGTCTGGGGCTGGATTATCAAGTCCTCTACTTTAGAATAGCCTTACTCACATGTCTAGGGCCTCAGACTAGGGTGGCTACTTTCATGCGGCCTCTCATCCTTCAGGAAGCTAATCCAAACTTGTTCCCAAGGCGGTAGCAGGGTTCCCAGCAGCAACAGAGGGCAAACTCCACTGTGCAAGCACATTTCAAGCCTTAGCACACTTTGTTTACTAGTATTGCATTGACCAAAGCAAATCACGTGAACAAATCCAGAGTTAATGTGGGAGGGATGGAAGAGGTATGATTCAATGGGGGCCATACCTGCAATAATCTGCCACAATAGATAGTATTTGTTAGTAGGCCAGCATAGTACCTGGCACATAAAGCACTCAGTCAGTGTTAGATCCTTCCTGTGCTTGTCAGAGATGAGTGAAGAGTCTCACAGCTGTGATGACTCATTTAAGTCAGTCCCTAATTTTCTTACATCATAGTCACTGTTCTTCAGAGTTTGCTACATATCATTTTAGGGAGATGATGACAATCCCTGTAAACTTTTGAGAGCTTACTACATGCCACACACTGTTCTAAGCTCTTTATTTATATGATATTTAATTCCCACAACAGCTTATGTAATAAGAGCTCATTTGCTCATTTTACGGTTGAGAAGTTCATACATAGACGTTAATTAATTAAAACTTGATCAAGGTCACAAGTGAAATTTCCACGTACAGGTAGTGTCAGAATCTGCTTCTGTTTGGGAGGAATACATACATACATACATAAATATTAAAGGATAGCACTTAAGCAGGATTAAAAGATTGTAGTTGAATGTACTCATTGATCACCCACTATTTACTTTTCCCTTTACCTGAGCATTTTATAATTTGTCTGAGTATGAAGAGAGATAGGATTATACATATGTGGTTAGATTAACTTTTGATCATTTGTTCTAAGAGTGATTGATACAGGTCATAAGGTTAAGTGTCTGAAAATCAGCATCATCTTTTGACCGTTGATTCAAAGGGGAAAAAAATTCTCAATATTTAAACAGGTTCCCTTGTTCTTTAAATTGTTTGTGATTGTTCTTGTCACAGGGTACCTTAATTTTTCTTTTTTAAGATTTTTTTTTTTGAGACAGAGAAAGAGCACAAGCAAGGAGGAGGGGCAGAGGGAAGGGGAAAAGCAGACTCCCTACTGAGCAGGGAACCCAATTGGGGGTGCAATCCCAGGACCCCAAGATCATGACCTGAGCCATAGGCAGATGCTCAACCAACTGAGCCACCCAGGCGCCCCCACAGGGTACCTTAATTATTTTACTTCTGTACTCCGAGCCGTTTAAGCTTTCTTCTTTTCAAATATTTTGCTTGCAGATGGAAGAATGCTATTTACTAACAACAAAAGGTGACTGCAAGCATAGGGAAGAATATAATTTTTATTTTTTGATTTTTCTATCTTTTCACATAGTTGCCAGGAATGAAAAATGCAATTATTTATGTCTTTTTCTTGGAGGTAGTAGGGAATATTCTAATTTAATACTTAAAGTATACACAAAGCTAAGTTTTATATGGTTCATTCAGTAAGCATTGTGTGCTCAGTTGTTACTCTTGTAGGTTTTGAAAGGAGGGTAGTGACTAAGACAAGAACTAGGGGCTTATGTTCAAGTGCAAGAGAGAGAAACACACAAATCAACATGATAATTCATTTGATCAGTGTTGTAAAGAAAATAAAACTTGATGGGATAGAATCTTGTGTCATATTTTTTTGTTTTAGCCAATTAAATTCAGTATTTTCTCCATAAACCACTGTGTTGGATGCTACAGGATAATCCAGTATGAGTAAAGCATTAGTACTTACTGTTCTCCAGCAGAACATAGGTAATAAGGATAGAGTTTGCAGGGCAAAGATAAGTGAAATACATATGACTGACCAACAAAGGATTGAATGAAAAATGCCATAAGGGACATAGAGGGGAGGAAGAATTGGAGGAAAGTAGTCAAAAGGTACAAACTTCCAGTTACAAGTTAAATAAGTACTAGGGATATAATGTACAACATGATTGTAGCTAACAACTGCTATATGAAATATAGGAAAGCTGTTAAATGAATACAGAAATCCCAAGAGTTCTCATCAAAAGGAGAAGACCTTTTTTGTTCTTTTTATTGTATCTGTATGAGATGATGGATGTTAGCTGAATCTATTATAATCACAGAATACGTACATCAGTTCATGCTGTACACCTTAAACTTCTACAGTGATGTATGTCAGTAATTCCTCAGCAAAAGTTGGGGAAAAGAGACATAGATAAGTTTTACTTTGTTAGTGAATATATCACTAACATTCAAATAGAATGAGTAAAAGATCCTGTAATGCCAAATTAATTTAGCACTCCAATAATAATTTGCTATGATTGGCCATTAGAATGGGCTGATGTTTTATCTTTTAGTTATCTTTATGAAGGTATGCTTGCATCTTCATCTGCTTCCAGTCAGTGAGTCAGTCAGTGTGTTGATTTTCATTGTTACCACATTAAGAATGTTATTGACCTGGGACGCCTGGATGGCTCAGTCGGTTAAGCGCCTGCCTTCAGCTCAGGTCATGATCCCAGGGTCCCGGGGTGGAGTCCCACATCAGGCTCTTTGCTCAGTGGGGAGCCTGCTTTTCCCTTTGCCCCTCCCCCTGCTTGTGTTTTTTCTCTCTCTCTCTGACAAATAAATAAATATATATATATATATAAATAATTTAAAAAAAAAGAATTATTGACCTTAAGGATAGTAAAAAAAAAAAAAAAAATTCAGGTTATTTCCTTTGAGCTTCCAGCTAGAATTTGGGAACACAGGAAGTAATTGGTATAATTTTGTCATCTTAATTTGTTAGTTGGGTATATAATAATTTCTTTGCCAATTCTTAGTTATTTTTTATGCACTGTATTTTGATGTGCAGAACCCATCTGACTTTGATTTGACTAACTCAAGTTGTAAGAGACAATACCCATATATTGAACTTCTTTTTTCATGAAGAATGGATTTTTAGATGAATTTTTTATAATTATTATGGTTGAGGTAGAAGCAAACTATAAAATAGGTGTTCTTTGACATAATTTTCTCATTACACAGAACTCTCTGGCCTTTCTTCTGATGAGTATCACAGGACTGATCCATACTTCACTGAGATCTAACAAGTAGACCTACTTCAATTAGCCTTTCTCATGTGCATTAATATTTTTAGAAAAACAATAAATGTTTTTCTTTTAAGCTAAAGAATAAATTAAATAACTTACATTCAGATCAGCCTTTATCCTAAGTAGTCTAAACTAATAAAGTTTTATTAAAGCACTACTTTACTTTCTTATGATAAAATTCATTTTTAAATGTATAGTTGTGACTTCTGACAGTTATGTAACCCACCACAATAAAACATAGAACATTTCTACTATTCTCCAAAAGTTCTGTTGTCCCCCTTTGTAGTCTACCCTTGCCCCCACCTCCTACCCTAGCCTATAGGACAACCACTGATCTATTTTCTGTCCTTGTAATTTTGCCCTTTCCAGAATATAAATATAAATGGAATCTTGGGCCTCTTTTTTTTCCCATTGATCTGTATGTCTATCCTTTTGCCAATACTACAGTGTCATTATTTACTATAGCTTTTTAGTATCTTATCGATTTTTTTCCCGTGATGTGAAATGAATGCTTTTAGGGTTAATATTTCCTAATGTTTATCATTAGTATTTTTAAATTAAACTTTCTATTTTGAGATAACTGTAGATTCGCATGCAGTTGTAAAATAATACAGAATTTCTCCCAGCGGCACTACCTTGCAAAATTATAGTACAGAATCACAACCAGAATATTGACATTGATACAGTCATGATAGAGAACATTTCTGTTGCTACAAGGATCCCTCATATTGCTCTTTGATCACCACAGCCACAAATCATAGATGTTATATTTATTTTCCTTCTTCAGGTTTTCAGTTTTCTGAAACAGATATGACTTGAAATCTGTATTGCCAGTGACAAAGTAACTTTCAAGTTTGAAAGTCTTTTTCAGCTTTATTGGTTGTATTGAAAAACACAGTACTGTGACTCAAAATAAATTTAACACAGATATAATGTTTATAAGCAGATCACTTTTTAATAAAAATACCTAGTACACCTAATAGATAGCTTAGTGTTTTTTCTTATCAGCTGAGATTTGACTTTGGTGCATATGATAGAAAGAATTTTAATGGCATAAGGAAATAAAAATTTTTCATGTAAAATTAAGTGCCAGAGTTACAATGGAGGGGTGGGATGCAAGTCCACAAAGTTGTCAGGAACACAGGTTTTTTCCTGATTTCTGCTCCATCATTCTAAGGTTGTGACCATTGTTTTCATTGTTCAGGGTGGCAGCAAGAGAGAGGGAAGGCAAGAAGCTTGCTTCTCTTCCTATGTCCATCCTTCACATTGCAGCCAATTTAAATGTTCTAAAATACGAAATGTTGGTGGAGTACCTGGGTGGCTCAGTCAGTTGGGTATCGGACTCTGATTTCGGCTCAGGTCATGATCTCAGGGTCATGAGATTGAGCCCCAAGTCAGCTTGAGATTCTTTCCCTCTGCCCCTCTCTGCCTCGAGCTCACACTCACTCTTTCTCTCAAATAAATAATTAAAATCTTTTAAAAAATAAATACTATATGTTGAAACAAAAGGTCACTTGCTGCTAAATCTGTAGTGGCACTTTATTGTATTTAATGTTTACTTGTCTCTGATCTTCATATGTTGGTCTTGCCTTCTCATAAGGCTGTCATGTCTTCTTACATGTTGGTGTCACTGTGCCAGGCTAACATAAAGCTGAGCACACAAACAATTTAAATGCCTGTTAATTTGAATATACTAGTTGGAATTTTAAAGTATTTTGGTGAATCTTTAATAAATTTGATTTATACTTCAGCCTAACTAACTCTTGTGGCTTTAAGATGATAATTTTGAATACTAAAGAGCTTAAATAGCATGCCGACAATATCCAGGTATTTGACACTTACGAGAAATACGTAGGATTTAACCCGTGTATCTTATAACCTAGGATTTTATTTCCAAAGATTTTCATTTGAACTATATATCTTTTAATAATAAATTTAATCTTTAATAAGAATATAATGATTTTTTTTTTTTTTTTAAGTAGGCTCCACACCCAGCAGGGCTTGAACTCAGTGCAGGGCTTAAACTCAAGACCGAGCTGAGATCAAGAGTCTGTCTGACTCTTAACGCACTGAGCGCCCCCGCCAGGCACCCCAAGAATCTGATGGTTCTTATTATCTTAATGATATTTAGGTTTACAATAGGTCAAATGCCAACTGGAAAGATAATAAGACCTGATTCTCTGGTCTATAAAGAGTCTCAGAACAGTTCAAAATGAAACATTCTTTGAACTACTCTGATCAGTATGTCTAAAAAGTGAGCAGTTAACAAAGCAACCTTTTCTGACCTCTTTTTCCCACTGACAAGTAATCAACATAATTCAGTCTTCTTGTTTGAAATAGCAGACATGTTGAGTGGTCTACTTTCCTCCACTTTAATTATCACATAACCACCTTAATTTGAGGGGTTTTTTTAAACTCTGAACTTCAGATTAAGCATATATACTCTGTTTCTACCTATAAAGTTGAAGTAAGTATCCAAGCATAGCATTTTAAAATAAATGTTATTGACACCTGTATTACAAAATAAAAGGTTAATGAGGCAGCACAGGGGAGCAGGTATAAAGTATGCCATATTCCATTTTTAGAGGAATGGAGAGAGAGAGACAGTCCCTTATGTCAAGTAAGTCTCCCCAAGTTTCTAATCTTCTTTTCTTCTGCTGTTGACTGTTTGTCTTCTACTCCAAGTACCTTGTAAAAACTCTGCATATGTTTCAATTGTAGAATGTTTTATAATTTTGCTTTAATGAATTTGTATTTTGAGATATAAATTGAACTATGACTGTTAAAACAAATTACTTTTAAAACAAAACCAACTTTTGGGGGGAAGAGGTATATACCATATTCTTATAAAAGGCTATTTCCTTGTTTAGTTTGTCACTGTTACAGGTTTATGGCTAACTTCTGCTGTGTCCTCATTCTGTGCTTACTGCTGTTCCGCAGACTTGCTTTCACTCTTAAAAGTGTTTAAGTCATAAGCACTTTAGGAGCCTCTTGACTGCCTGGGCTTTAAAGCTCTGAAATACCCTTGGGTCAATACAGTGTTTCTGTCTACCCGCCCCCCTCAACTCCAGTAATAGAGTGGAAGATTAGAAAATATATGGGCTTCAGAGTCAAAACTAAAGTTTTGGCTGTATCATTACTGATTGTATGATCCATGAGCAAATGATTTCACTTTTTTGACCCTAAATTTTCATCTTCTGGAAAATGTATAACTTGTGGAGTTGGTATGAAGACAGAAACATGTTTAAATCATGTACTTATCTAGCATACAGGAACTCTAATTATAATAAGAATCCTCTTTTGATTGACAGACTCCTCTTTGTCCTCAAATAATGGAGCATAACTTTAATTTAGAAAGTTTCTTTATCCTAAAAGACCCACTAGCTAGGTGTAGATTCGTGATTCTTTAACCTTTTTTACATTCCAATCTTCTTTGGACTCGCTAGAACCAAGAAATTGTAGCAAATGGATTTGAAAGACATGGACTAAGCCTAATTAGAAATCTATTAGAAGGTATTGACTTGACATCTTGAATAGTTAACTGAAGTTTAGCTTAGCACCAGCGAGAGGCCTGGCCTTGATTAGATTAGCAAGAAATGCTAAACCTGTGGTTTGTGCAAAGTTAATAACATTGCTAATAACTAGTATAATTTATGTATAAAACATTTCCTACATTGGCAGCTATGTCTCTATACTGTGCTGGTTTGCTTCTCCCTTATTCTGTCAGGGAATTATATTTCTGTTATTTTTCTGTTGTTTTTAAATAAATTAGTTGTTGAATTATTGTAGTTCTGTGGGCCCTACTGGGGACCATAGACTGTTCCCTTCAGTAGACTGTCAGACCATTTTAGGCACCACGCCAATCATACCTGAGCCTGGAGCAGACCCATTTCTTTGTTTTTCCTTCAACTTAGGGCTATTCACCTGGGCTCTGCCGGTGAAAACAATTTCTTTGTAACTTGAAGAACCTTGTCATAAGTTCACTGAAGAGCTTCCTTCATCACCACAGGGAACTCTGAGCAAATCATCCCTGGATGATACCCAGGCCCTTCAAAAGTAGGTCCATTTGAGGTAAAGGGTGTTAAGAGATGCAAACTTCTAGTTATAAATAAGTCACAGAAATGAAAAGTGCAGCATAGAAAATATAGTCAGTAATGTTGTAATAGCATTGAATGGTGACAGATGGTGACTACACTTACCATGGTGAGCACTGCATAATGTATAGAATCGTTGCATCACTATGTTGTACACCTGAAACAAATATAACATTACATGTCAACTATACCTCAATAATACATTTTTTAAAGTGGGTCCATTTAATTGATTCCTTGCATATTTTTGTGCAATTCGTGTCACTAAATTAGAGAACCTTTTTATTATTAGGCTACATAATTACCTAACATTTTTGATAGGATTTCCTGTAGTTGTTCCTCTTTAGAAACACTGGTTTATTTCTGCCAACCAATGGTGAAAGTCAGCCTGCAATTCTTTTTACATCATTTGCTTTTGCTACCAATTAGGCTTGATAATTGAGCCTTCTTAAGCTTTAGTGTTAGAACAGAAAAAAATTATTTAAAAAAAATGGTAAAATCAACATAAGATTTGCCATTGTAATCATTTTTAGATGTATGATTTGGTGTCATTAAGTACATTCACAATGTTATGTAACCATCACTACTATTTCTAGAACTTTTTCATCATTCCAAACAGAAACTCTGTACCCATTAAGCAATAACTCCCTATTTCTCCCTCCCTCCAGACCCTGGTAACCTTTATTCTACTTTCTGTCTATGAGTTTTCCTGTTCTGGGTACTTCATATAAGTGGATTCATACAATACTTGTTATTTTTTGTTTGGCTTATTTCACTGAGCATAATGTTTTCAAGGTTCATCCATGCTGTAGCCTGTATCAGAATTTCATCCCTTTTTGTGGCTGCTGAGTATCCCACATTTTGTTTCTCCATTTACCTATTGGTAGACATTTAAGTTTTTTCCACCTTTTGGTCATTGTGAATAAAGCCCTTATGAACATTGGTATACAAGTATCTGCTGGGTTCCTGTTTTCAATTCTTTTGGGTTTATACTTAGAATTGCTGGGTCATATGATAATTCTGTGTTTAATTTTTTTTTAGAACCACCGTATTGTTTTCACAGCAACTACACCGTTTTATATGCCCACCAGCAATGCACAAGGGTTCCATTTTCTCCATATCCTCACTAACACTCGTTATTTTTCATTTTTTGTTCTTTTAATAATAGGCATCCTGGTATAAAGTGGTATCTCACTGCAGTTTTGATTTTGTATTTCCCTTACGATTAATGATGGCTGAACATCTTTTCATGTGCTTATTGCCATTTGTATCTTTCTTGGAGAAGTGTCTGTTTAGATCCTTTGCCTGTTTTTGAATCAGGTTGTTTGTTTTTTGTTGAGTTATAAGAGTTCTTTATATGTTCTGCCATGTCTTTGTCTGGTTTGTGTATCAGGCTAATGTTGGTGTTATAAAATGAGTTAAGTGTTATATCCTCTTCAATTTTTTGGAAGATTTTGAGAATTGGTATTAATTCTTAGAATGTTTGGTAGAATTTACCAGTGAAGCTATGGGTTCTTCTTGTTGGAAAGTTTTTGCTTACTCATTCAGTCTCCTTACTACTTTGGATCTGTTCAAATTTTCTATTTCTTCTTGGGCCAGTTTTGGTAGTTTGTGTGTTTCTAAGAATGTCCATTTTATCTAAGCTATCCAATTTGTCAGCATACAATTGTCCATAATCTCTTCTTATAATCTTTTTTAGTTCCAGTAAAATCACTAGTAATGTCTCCACTTTTACTTCTCATTTTAGTAATTTGAGTCCTCTCCCTTTGTTCTCAATTCTTTAAGAGCAAGTTGTAAAGGAGTCACGTATGATACTTTTAATTGAACCTATGTAACACTCAGAATGAGGGAAAATGAGCCAAGAAAGATGATGATTTGAGGGCTGGATTTACCTACATAGTCTACATTTTGTCGATTCTTAAATCTTGGGGTGGTATAAAACCAATTGCTTTCTTCAATTTGGGTATAGTGCAAATATTTCCTAGCAGGAAATCCATGGTCCTTGTTTTCTCTGTGCCTAACAGTACTATTAGATATTTTAGAGTATACTAAAGATGTACTTCTAATGGAGAGTTAATAAGTACGTGATACAATGTACACTAATGAAAATATGTGCTATTATTTTATAAAAATTCACCAGCTTCCCAAAATGAGTCCACTCTGAATATACTGTTTGTCTTTCTGGAATTGTATGATTCTCTTTATTTTGGCTGTAAGTGACAAAAATTAATTTTGAAAAAAAAACAGAGATAAAAGGGTCAGTTATCAGTTTATTGAATCAAAGGAAAGATTAAATAGCTAAACCTGAGATGAGCAAAGCACAGCTAAGTCTGAGGAAGAACAGGAATAAGAGAATTGATTGCCTCTAATATCTTTGTCATCTCTCCTCTCTTCTCTCTTGTTGGCTTCATCTTCTCACTGCAGTTACATGCTTCTCATGGCAGGAAACATGGCTGCCAACAGGACTGATTTTTGCTTTCTAGATTCCAAATTTTAAAATCTTGGAAAAGATTGGGGCGCATGGGTGGCTTAGTTGGTTAAGTGTCCAACTCTTGATTTTGGCTCAGGTCATGATCTCATGGGTTGTGAGATCAAGCTCCATGTCAGACTTCATGCTCAGTGGGGAGTCTGCTTAAGATTCTCTCTCTCCTGTCCCTCTGAGCACCCCCACACACACACACATGTGCTCTCGCTCACTCTTCCTCTCTCTGAAAGTAAATAAATCTTTAAAAAAATAAAATAAAATCTTGGAAAAGATGTATTGGCTCAGCAAAAAGGTACCCACCCAATATCAACTAACTCTGGCCAGGACCCTGTGGGAACATGACGGCTCTACTAGCAGCCATGTGGAGGGAGGTGGGGTATGGGAAGAATGAAGTTCCTGGGAGAATGGGGATGGTGACTAGACAGGCAGTTTTATGAATGCCCACAATATATCAAAACTTGTTTATGGTACGTAGGATGACCAAATGAATGATACATAGCTAATTGTCTAATCTTGAACCACTTTTTCTCAGAGAAAAGGGATTTACCCCATTGGTAAATATAGGTGTATATATACTTAAGATACTCTTAGTTAATAAAACCTCCCCCTGGATTGCCTAAGAGTTGTTTTCTCTTGCCCTCTTCTCTTTTCTGCCCCCCAGATCCTGGCAACCGATTATCCACTTTCTGTCTATGGATTTGCCTATTCTGAATATTCCCTATAAATGGAATCATATACTATGTGGCCTTTTATTTCTGGTTTATTTCATTTAGCATAATGTGTTCAAAGTTCATCTATACTTCATTTTAATTTTTGTATTGAATAATATTCCATTGTAGATATACTACATTTTAATTATTGCAAATTGGCATAGTAAAAATGGGATAGAGAAATATTTCAATTGTGGTGAATATGTCTGAAGTTGCAGCCCATAAAATCCAGATAGAGTGGGCAGAGGTTAGGGAACTCAAACTAGAGGCAATAAAGAAATGGGCAAAAGAAATGAACAGACATTTCTCCAAAGAAGTCATCCAAATGGCCAAGATACACATGAAAAAAATGCTCAACATCACTCGGCATCAGGGAAATACAAATCAAAACCACAATGTGATACCACCTCACACCAGTCAGAATGTCTAAACTAACAAGTCATCTAACAACAGATGTTGGCGAGGATGTGGAGAAAGGGGAACCCTCCTACACTGTTGGTGGGAATGCAAGCTGGTGCAGCCAATCTGTAAAACGGTATGGAGGTTCCTCAAAAAGTTGAAAATAGAGCTACCCTACGACCCAGCAATTACACTACTGGGTATTTACCCCAAAGATACAAATGTAATGATCCGAAGAGACACCTGCACCCCAATGTTTATAGCAGCAGTATCCACAATAGCCAGACTATGGAAAGAGCCCAGATGTCCATCGACAGATGGATAAAGAAGATGTGGTATATATATACAATGGAATACTACTCAGCCATCAAAAAATGAAATCTTGCCATTTGCAGCAACATGGATAGAACTAGAGGGTATTATGCTAAGCGAAATAAGTCAATCAGAGAAAGACAATTTTATGATCTCACTGATATGTGGAACCTGAGAAACAAAAGAGAGGATCATAGGGAAAGAGAGGAAAAAATAAAACAGTAGGAAACCAGAGAGGGAGACAAACCGTAAGAGACTCTTAACCATAGGAAACAAACTGAGGGTTGCTAGAGGGGAGGGGGGTAGGGGGATGGAGGAACTGGGTAATGGACATTAAGGAGGGCATGTGATGTAATGAGCACTGGATATTATATAAGACTGGTAAATCACAAACCTGTACCTCTGAAACCAATAATACATTATATGTTAATTTAAAAAAATAGAGGCAGTAGAACTAGTGAATAGGAAATTTTATAGAGATCAGAAATGCCAACAAAAGCTACAGTGAGAATAAAAAAGGTTATGATCAGGAAAATTTCAGAATTTAAAATGTTGGATGCTTTGAAAAACTGTAAGATCCAATCCGTATAATGACATATTATGCCAGTATTTGATTTTCTAACCAGTAACTTTAGTTGTTAAGAATATAATTGCTGGGGGCGCCTGGGTGGCTCAGTCGTTAAGCGTCTGCCTTCGGCTCAGGTCATGATCCCAGGGTCCTGGGATCGAGCCCCACATCGGGCTCCCTGCTCGGCGGGAAGCCTGCTTCTCTCTCTCCCACTCCCCCTGCTTGTGTTCCCTCTCTCGCTCTGTCTCTCTCTGTCAAATAAATAAATAAAATCTTTAAAAAAAAAAAAAAAAAGAATATAATTGCTGGGACACCTACGTGGCTCAGTCAGTCGAGTTTCTGCCTTCAGCTCAGCTTATGATCCCAGGGCTTAGGATCGAGTCCCACATCAGGCTCCTTGCTCAACAAGGAGCCTGCTTCTCCTTCTTCCTGCCTGCCTCTCTCTCTCTCTCTGACAAATAAATAATAAAATCTTTTTTAAAAAAAGGAATATAATTGCTAAGAATCTTGATAAATTGACGTTTGCATTATTTTAAATTGTAGCTAACCTTTGCTTAAATTTGATGTTACAGATTTTCTATTAATTTGGTTACATCAATGAGTCAGTTTCTACAAAACAAAATATCTTTTCAGGAAGTTGTTCAGAATAATTAGATTGTTCTGAAATGCTTGATTATAAATATCAAATAATTTGTGTTTTTTAATGTATCATTTTCTTTCAGGTTACAGTGTAGGATTTTGGAAGTCCTCCCTCCATCACATCAGAATGGCTTTGCTAATGGACATGTCAGCAGTGTCGATGGAGAAACTATTATCATCAGTGATAGTGATGATTCAGAAACACAAAACATTTCCTTTCAAAATGGGTAAGTGATTTTTATTATTTTTTTAAATGTATATCAGATTGGCTAATGATACCCTATTGAAATAATTTTCTCTTTAATCCTTCCTTTTTTCCTTTGTAATCATAGAGTGTAAAATCCATCTAAGTGACGTGGTTCAACAACACGTGTTAGAATTTGCAAAATTGAAAGTACCTAGTTAACTCTAGTCAGCTGCATAGGAGCAATTGAAGTTCACCTCATTCAGTTACACTTAAACATTCCAATTTGGTTTACTTGGGAAAATTAATTCTGTGCTTTATTATACTTAATCACTTATGGTGCATATGGTAGAGAAACTAACCTTCTGCAATTCAGTTAGTTGACAGCCTGGGTCAGCTGAGCGCTCCTGGAGAAAAATCACACAAGCACATGTAGATTGGCATTGTCTACAGGTAAATTTAAAATCTGAGCTAAGTCTTCAACTGATTAAAAGTCTTCTTACATGCTTTAGCTCCACTCCCTCTGTTCTCCACAACTATCTAAATCTTTATTGCTCCATTCTGTTCCCTCTCTGCCTTTTAGGCACCTCAAAATTAAAAATGCTTTTTCCAGTCTGTCTTGTGTCTTTTTCTTCCCTATTGTCAGTGAACAGTACCATAATATTCTAATCAGAAACCTAACCCGAGGCTGCCTTTTTTTTTTTTTTGAGCATAGTTGGCACACAGTGTTATATTAGTTTCAGATTTAAAACAGCAGTTCGGGGTTCCTGGCTGGCTCAGTGTGTAGAGCATATCACTCTTGATCTCAGGGTCGTGAGTTCAAGCCCCACATTGGGCATAAAGCTTACGTTAAAAAAAAAAAAGACATAGTGATTCAACATCTCTCTATACTTATGCTCACCAGAAGTATAGATATCATCTGTCACCCTACAATGCTATTACAGGACCACTGATTATATTCCCTATGCTGTGCCTTTGTATTCCTGTTACTTATTCATTCCATAACCGGAAGGCTGTATCTTCCACTCCCCTTCACCCATTTTGCCCATCCCCCCCATCGACCATCAATTTGTTCTCCATGCTTAGGTCTGATTCTGCTTTTTATTCGTTTTTTAGATTCCACATACAAGTGAAATCATATGGTGTTTGTCCTACCCATGTTGTCACAAATGGCAAGATCTCATCTTTTTTATGGCTGCCTAAATTCCAGTGTGTGTGTGTGTCTTTACTCATTCAGTGGAGTAAATTGAGTTGCCATTGATGGACACTTGGGTTGCTTCCATATCTTGGCAATCATATATAATGCTGCAATAAACATAGGGGTGGGGTGCATATATCTTTGTTAATTTATGTTTTTGTTTCCTTTGGGCAGATATCCAATAAAGGAATTATTGGATCATATGGTATTTCTGTTTTTAATTTTTTGAGGAACCTCCATACTGTTTTCCACAGCGGCTGTACCTGTTAACATTCTTCTCAATAGTGCACAAGAATTTTTTTCTCCACATCCTCACCAACACTTATTTCTTATCTTTTTTATTTTTGCCATCCTGACAGGTGCATTTCCCTGATTGTTAGTGATGTTGAGCATTTTTTTTTAAGTAGGCTCCACGCCCAGTGTGGAGCCCAACGTGGGGCTTGAACTCATGACCGTGAGATTAAGACCTGAGCTGAGATCAAGAGTCACACTGCTTTAACCAACTGAGACACACAGGAGCCCCAGATGTTGAGCATTTTTTTTTAAAGAATTATTTATTTTTAGAGAGAGTGTGCATGCACGAATGGGGGGGAGGGACAAAGAAAGAGGTGAGAGGGTCTCAAGCAAACTCCCTGCCAAGCAGGGAGCCTGACTCAGGACTTGATCCCAATACCCATGAGATCATGACCTGAGCCAAGATCAAGAGTTGGACGCCCAGGTACCCCTTGAGCATTTTTTAATGTGTCTCTTTGCCATCTATGTGTATGTGTTCTTTCGAAAAATTTCTGTTCAGGTCCTCTGCCCATTTTTAATTGGATGATCTGGAGTTTTTTGGTGTTGAATTGTATCAGTTCTTTATGTATTATGGATATTAACTCCCTGAGGCCACTCTTAACTACTTTCTTTATCTCCTTTGCATCTGAAATATCAATAACTATCAAATTCTGTCTTACAGAACCTTGTAATTCAACTTCTAACTTGAACTATAGCATTTGAGCATTTGCTGTCCAGGCATTGTGCTAATTAGTCACTCCTGGAAGAATGTTGTTATCCTTATTTAACAAGAAGAACCTGAGCTTTAGAAATGTTAATTGGGGGGGCTTGTGTTCCCTCTCTTGCTGTCTCTCTCTCTCTGTCACTCACTCTGTCAAATAAATAAAGGGGCGCCTGGGTGGCTCAGTCGTTAAGCGTCTGCCTTCGGTTCAGGTCATGATCCCAGGGTCCTGGGATCGAGCCCCACATCAGGCTCTCTGCTCCGTGAGAAGCCTGCTTCTCCCTCTCCCACTCCCCCTGCTTGTGTTCCCTCTCTCGCTGTGTCTCTCTCTGTCAAACAAATAAATATAATCTTTAAAAAAATAAATAAATAAAATCTTTAAAAAAAAAAAAGAAATGTTAATTGGTATTGCACAAGGTCATCTAACTAGTACTCCAAAAATGATTTTTAGGTGAGTGAATGAAGCATGACATGGTCCTATGTATTAAGTCTTTTGATACATCTCATTTGGATCATATGGTATTTCTATTTTTAACTTTTTGAGGGACCTCCATACTGTTTTCTACAGAATAATATATCTCATTTTTTCTTCAGTTGCTACTTTATTAAGCAGAAAAAGAAATTTATAGGTCTTTTGTTTGTGTCCCTCATTGAATATAGGGTTTATGATGCAAAATTATTGAGTATTAGCAGCTCTGACAGTAGTTCATGTGTTTTGTTTGCAGTGTATGAAAGATTATATCCCTTAAATGGAGTTAATAATGTATGAGTTTTGAAGGGTTAAATATAGATTTGTACATAAGAGACATTACTTAAATTGATGTTTAAATATGGTAAGCATTGGGGTGTCTGGGTGGCTCAGTTGTTAAGCGTCTGCCTTAGGCTCAGGTCATGATCAGGGTCCTGGGATTGAGCCTCACATCGGGCTCCTTGCTCAGCGGGAAGCCTGCTTCTGCCTCTCTCTTTCTCTGTCTCATGAATAAATAAATAAAATCTTTAAAAAAAATAAATATAGTAAGCATTTATTTTTCTAAATTTTTTCGTTTTAAAGTGATTTATCATTTAAGCCTATTTTGTAGTAACTTTTTATTTTTACCTTTATTTTTTTTATTTTTTAAAGATTTTATTTATTTATTTTGGCAGGGAGAGAGACAGCAAGAGAGGGAACACAAGCAGGGGGAGTGGGAGAGGGAGAAGCAGGCTTCCCGCTGAGCAGAGAGTCCGATGTGGGGCTCAATCCCAGGACCCTGGGATCATGACCTGAGCCGAAGGCAGACGCCTAATGACTGAGCCACCCAGGCGCCCCATAATTTTTTATTTTTTAAGGATTTTATTTATTTATTAGAGAGGGAGAGCACAAGCAGGGGGAGAGGCAGAGGGAGAGGGAGAAGCAGGCTCCTAGCAGGGAGCCTGACATGGTGCTCAATCCCAGGACCCTGGGATCATGACCTGAGCCGAAGGCAGGCAGACACTTAACTGACTGAGCCATCCAGGCGCCCCTATTTTGTAGTGTCTTTTAACTTAATCTTCTAATTCTTGTAGATGCTGTGAGGTGCTTTAGGATGAGGAATGTCTAGACTCTTAGGTTCAGCACTCTATTATTCAGCTCATTAATGTCCTTTCTCTTCCTTTTAGATTTGAATATGAGCTACATGCATAGTTTGTAGCTAATTTGTTACCTTGAGTACAAAGCAAGTTAATTCATAATCCCAATTAGTAATAGTAAATATTTTACCTGTTATATGTGGCAATATATATTCTTATCAGTTCCACTTCTGCCACTTACAACAAGCTTATCACAGAGTATTATTGAATTTGACCCATAATTTCCTGCCTAAATAGGTTGTGCCTTATTCCATGAATATAAGTACTTGGGATAGACCCTAGGTATAGGAAAAGTGAGAAAGCTAATTAATTACTTTATTCACAGATATTGTAACCTGTTTGTGATTCTCAAAGAATCTGAGCCTTCTCTATACATCAACATCATAAAATGCCTACTTGTTTGTACAGTGCTACTGTATCCTAATATACCAGGAAGAGTGAAACATAATCATCTTTGGACCTCTGTTCTGTCATTTCTATTAATTCCCTAACCTAAGTGAGTAAGAAATTTACTTCTAGGTTGTTCCCTGACAACAAAATGTAATCTGGAATTTCTCATGTTTCAGTAGGTAGGTTGAAGGGATGAGAATGGAACAGTTACTTCTTGGGCATTTTCCATTAGTTGAGCTGTATAACAGCACCCACATAGATTCTCTTATTTTATTCCTCAGAACCATTCTATAAGGGTAGATGGTCATATTCTTTTATCACTGAGGAGAAATGGAAGTTCAGAGTTAGAAAAATTTTCCAGCATCACCTAGTTCATAATATCTGTGAGACATACTAAGGCAGCATATTTAGAATTAAGCCTAGGTGCTCAAAATGGTCACCAGCATTCCTGGGTTGGGGGGGGGGCATTAAAATGTATATAATATAATATTTTCTGTTTTAACCTTTTTAAGTGTATAATTCAATGGCATTAATTGCATTCACAGTGTCATACCACTATAACCACTATTCCCAAAAACTTTTCTTTACCCCAAACAGAAACTCTGTACCTCTTAGGTAATTATTCTACATTTTCCCCCCTCCATCTCCTGGTAACCTCTAATCTGCATTCTGTCTCTATGAATTTATGTACTCTAAGTATTTCATATAAGTGGAATCATACTGTATTTGTCCTTTTGTGTGTGGCTTATTTCACTTAGTACTATTTTTCAAGGTTCATCCATGTCGTAGTATGTTGAGATTTACAATAGAGCTTTTTGATATACCTGTCTGTGTTTTAGAAAGAGATGAGGGCATTTGTTATAATCATTCCTTTTTATGGGTGAATATTCCATTGTATGTATATACCACATTTTGTTTATCCATTCATCTGTTGATAGACACTCGAGTTTTCACCTTTTGGCTATTATGAATAATGCTGCAATAAATATTGATGTATGGCCTCCTATTCAAGTCCCTGTTTTAAATTCTTTTGGTTATGTACCAAGGAGTAGAATTGCTGAGTCATATGACAATTGTTTAACTTTTTGAGGAACTGCCAAACTGCTTTTTACAGCAACTGCGCCATTTTACATACTTGCCATCAATTTTTAAGGATTCCAGTTTGTCCACATTCTCACCATCACTTACTGTTTTTCGAGTTTTTTGATTATAGCCATCCTAGTGGGATGGCTAGTATCTCAATTTTTAAATTGGGTTATTTGTCTTTTTGTTCAGTTTTGAGAGTTCTTTATTTATTCTGGTCATCAGAATTTTTTAAATAGAATATTTTGATACATTTGGGGGAGCATATTGATTATTTTTTCAAAGTCAATTTTACATCAGTAAAAGTAAGAAATTAAAAGCTTGACTTTTTATAAAGTTGCATTCCCTCAGAACAACATATTATTAGCTTACTCATCAGTCTGGGCACTTACTGCAGAATCTGATTGAACTAAGCAGTAACTATGTATTTACCTTTGTAGGTCCGCTTTTGTTGATGGGCAGCAGTCAAGGTTTTAGGAAGCAGGTCACTTATTTATTTTGGAAGATGGGTATTAACACCTTAAACATGTGCTGCTGCTTTTTTTTTTTTTTTTTAAGATTTTATTTATTCATTTGAGAGAGAGGGAACACAAGCAGTGGGAGTGGGAGAGGGAGAAGCAGGCTTCCCGCTGAGCAGGGAGCCCAATGTGGGCCTTGATCCCAGGACCCTGGGATCATGACCTGAGGCTGACGGCAACCGCCTAACCAACTGAGTCACCCAGGAGCATCCTAAACATGTGCTTCTTAAACTAAGTTTGTGAAAGAGACTATGAGAAAATTATTACTCTTCTTATCACAAAGCCATGGACAAAGTCATAAACATAGCAGCCTTGGACATTTTAGTGCTCTCTGAATCTCAGCATTCTTGAAGTACTCTCCAATATCTTTGCCAGAACGGAGTTCTAGAGTAACATATGAAGTCATTTTCTCCTATCTAGCTGTTTACCATGGGATTTATGACAGAGTTTTGAATACCAATCTAAATATACTTTTTTAAAAAATTTATCTGAGAGAGAGAGAGAGAGCGAGCACAAGTGGGATGGAGAGGGAGAGAGAACCTGAAGCAGACTGCACGCTGAGTGCAGAGCCTGACGTGGGGCTCAGTCCCACGACCACGAGATCGTGACCTGAGCTGAAACAAAGAATCGGATGTTTAACTGATTGAGCCACCCAGGCACCCCCGAAATATACTTGAGAATGAAATGAGGCTAATTTTTGTACCACTAGGATACTTTGTGTAGATTGTATAATAAGGAATACTGTAAATTTAGAATTACTCATTTATTTTATGTATGTACAAGCAAATTTTATTTTAAAAATTGACTTGCTAGTATTTATAGCACTAAATAAAAGATTGGACTATGTTTTAGAGAAGATAATTTGCATCATATAATATTGAAGTAAAGAGATTTAGGGTTTTGTCTATAGTCGTACTCTGAAATATACATATTGTGTATCTGCTCTCGATGTTCCTCTCTTTACTCATCTCTTATGTTTGCCCATCAGGAGTGGGTTAAGTAAGGGTGCCTGGGTGGCTCAGTCAGTTAAGCGTTTGCTTTCAGCTCAGGTCATGATTCCAGGGTCCTGGGATCGAGTCCCACATTGGGCTCCCTGCTTGGCAGGGAGTCTGCTTCTCCCTCTCCCTCTGCTTCTCCCCCTGCTTGTGTGTGCTTGCTCTCTCTCTCTCTGTGTCAAAATAAATAAAATCTTAAAAAAAAAAAAAAGAATGGGTTAAGTAGTTATACTTATGTCTGCTGTTGTTCCTTTCCCTCCAAAATTACTAATAGATACAAAGAAAATTTATATTTGAAAATCCTCACTTGTTAAAATCACAATTTGTATAACTACTTGATACAGGTTTCCTTTATTTGAGAGCAAGAGAGAGCATGCAAGAGAACATGAGCTGGGGAGGGGCAGAGGGAGAAGCAGACTGCTTGCAGAGCAGGAGCCTGATGCTGGGATTGATCCCAAGACCCTGAGATCATGACCTGAGCCAAAGGCAGGCCCTTAACTGACTGAGCCACCCAGGCACTGCACAAGTTTCCTTTCTTTTTTTTTTTTTTAAAGATTTTATTTATTTGACAGAGACACAGCGAGAGAGGGAACGCAAGCAGGGGGAGTGGGAGAGGGAGAAGCAGGCTTCCCCCGGAGCAGGGAGCCCAATGCAGGGCTCGATCCCAGGACCCTGGGATCATGACCGGAGCCGAAAGCAGACACTTAACGACTGAGCCCCCCAGGTGCCCCCCACAAGTTTCCTTTCTTAATGAAAGAGCCAAGTAGTGAAGTTCATTTGCAATCAGAAAATTCTCTGAAAATTTAACTAAATTGATAGCCAGTACTGACTGAAATAGTCCTGACAGTCCTGAAAATACTCACTAGTTTACCATCTGATTTCAGTATGATTCAGGTATGCCAAGTACTGGTGAGTGTGTCTAGTTGCTTTTAGGATTTGTAGAAGAAACTATGGTATTTGTAGCAACTCAGGTTGGTAGATAGATAACACTTTGTTAATAATATACTCTGCTGTTGTGATTTAAGGCTATAAAAATTTAAGGTCAGACTGCTTTTATCCTCTACAGTGGATCAGAGTTTTATGGAGTCACCTGTAGGCAGATGCTGTTTAAAGTTTAAAATATCATAAAAATATTATCCTAACCTAAAAATAGTACATGAACAAGGATACATTTTTTTTTAAAGACACATTTATTCAGTGTCATGATCAGACTATTACATTTAGCAATCAACAGCATGGGTGCAAAAAAAAAAAAAATCTACATTAAAACCCTTTGTTGGAATGCTTTACACTTTCCACAGAACAGAAACTAAAATAACCTGTTATACAATTAGTCACAAATACAGTCCTCGAGTTCTTTGCCCATACACATGAGTATTGTCTAAAGCATGTCTTCTTTGTAGCGGCGAGGCCCTGCCACCACTGTGCTTGGCTGAGTTCACAAATCTGTTGTAACCTGTAGCTTCCCTGTCACTTCTCTGGCTCTCCTCTCCTGCTAAGCTTTGTTTCCTGGCAGTAATTAAAACCTTCTGCCACTGCCCTAGCTACTGCTGCTGCTGGAACCACCATAGCCACCTTGGTTTTGTGGTTTGGCAAAGTATTGGCCTCCACCACCATAGGGGCCAGAGCTTCTGCCTCCAAAATTTCCTCCTTTCATGGGTCCAGAATTTGAGGATTGATTGTTGTAATTGCCAAAACCATTGTAGCTTCCGCCACCTCCAAAGCTGCTTCCATCATTACCAAATCCGTCATAGCCATCCCCACGGCTACCATATCCGCCACCACCTCGACTGCCACCAGAGCGACCTTGCCCACTGAAGTTCCCTCCACGACAAAAGTTGTCATTCCCACCAGAACCACCTCCACGACCACCACCAAAGTTTCCAGAACCACTTCGACCTCTTTGGCTGGATGAAGCACTGGCCACCTCTTGCTTAGATAGGGCTTTCCTTACTTCACAGTTGTGACCATTCACAGTATGGGATTTTTGAATGACAATCTTGTCTACAGAGTCATGGTCATCAAATGTTACAAAAGCCAAACCTCTCTTTTTGCCACTGCCTCGGTTAGTCACGATCTCGATCACTTCAATTTTCCCATACTGTTCAAAATAATCTCTTAGATGATGTTCTTCAGTGTCTTCTTTAATGCCACCAACACAAATCTTTTTCACAGTTAAGTGGGCACCAGGTCTTTGAGAATCTTCTCTTGAGACAGCCCTCTTTGGTTCCACAACTCTTCCATCCACCTTGTATGACCTTGCGTTCATGGCTGCATCCACTTCCTCCACAGTGGCATACGTGACAAACCCAAAGCCTCTGGAGCGCTTGGTGTTTGGATCTGTCATTACCACACAGTCCGTAAGCGTTCCCCATTGCTCAGAATGGCTCCTCAGACTCTCATCGGTTGTTTCAAAGCTCAAACCTCCAATGAAGAGCTTCCGCAGCTGTTCAGGCTCTTTGGGAGACTCTGACTTAGACATGACGGCGATGGGAGGGGAGACTTGAAAGATGCTTACTCTGCAGCATCCACGGGCAGAAAGGAACAAGGATACATTTTTGGTAACATCTTATATCCTGGTGGTAATTTGCAAGAGCACAAGGAAAACTAATTATTTTAGGAACCTCAAAGAGTATATTGTGAAATACTATGCAACTGACTTCCTTCATGAAGTGTAATCTGGCTGTAATGATGATAACCTGCTTAATTATTAGTAAGATTATGGAATCTGAGTGTTACTTTTAAAGAAGTAGACCTAATTGTTTTGCTAATTGTAGTTCATATATGAAATTTTATGTATGAGAGGTCAGTTTAGCATTTTAAATTCCACAAACAAACAAAACACCATAAGTAACTATTTCTGCTAAAAACTTAACTATTTGGTCCTTTGTCATTTCTATTTTACTGCTATAGAAAAAAATTATAACTGCCTCTTTAGTATCAAATATTGTCCATGGGATAGCAACAAAAACAGTTACCATTATGAGAAAATAAAAGTGGAAATTAAATTATGTATATAACTAGGCGTATTGGGGTGCCTGGGTGGGCTCAGTCAGTTAAGCGTCCAACTCTTGATTTTGGTTCAGGTCATGATCCTCAGGGTTGTGAGATTGAGCCCCATGTCTGGCTCCGCAATAGAGCCTGCTTGGGAGTTCCTCCCTCTGCCCCTCCCCCCCCAAAAAATGTATGTATAACTAGGCATATTGAAATATGGTGTATTTATAAAATAAGTGATAAAATTTTGTGAATAAATCATTGGAATTGCAATCTAATTTCTATAAATATAATATTTGATGTTAATGTACCAGTGTAGAGCTAGTAACACTTGTTATTAGAAAATCAGTCTCTTAGTCACAGTCATGGCTAAGATCACTACATTCAATTTAGTATTCCAGCTATTTAGGCCTAGGCTTTAGGAAGCAAGGGAGAAAAATTATTAAAATGGGATTTCTTTTTAATACTATCTTTTAATTCTTATGTTATAGGTGAATCCTTATGACAAGCAGTTTGTGTTGGTCTCTAATAGCTGTACTTCCTTGGAAATAATCCAGTTATGATTTTATCCTATATAGAATTTATGTAAGAGTTATAGCAAAACCCCCATAAGAATATTTTCACTGATTGGAAAAAATGATTTTAATTCTGTTATGTTTTCTCTTCAGAAACGAATTTCATGATATAGCAAGAAAAAACAAAAAATAGTTTTATGTACACACAGAAATCACATTTTTATAGCCTTAAATCCATTAAGATAAACTCCATACACAAGTTTTCTATAAACAAGTAATATATAAATATATTTATGCCTTTATAATTGTGACTTAAAATATAATTATATACTGCAACTGGTAGTAAATCTTTTAAGTGCAATCTATATTATACTTGATCAACCCCTTATATGTATAAAATGGTAGTGATTAATTGCTAAGTTAGCACCAATTCAAAAAATGATATCAAGGTAAAAAATCAAGTCTGTTCTTAAACAACTGCTGTTGATTCATCAAAACCCATTTTTCTTTTTCCCTCTTTTCATTCCAAGAAATTCCTTTATTGGGAACTCACATCAGTATTGCTCTCTCAACACTTAGACTTCTCTCTTTTTTTTTTTAATTTATTTATTTGACAGAGAGAGAGCAAGCACAAGCAGGGGGAGTGGCAGGGAGAGGGAGAAGCAGGCTCCCCACTGAGTAGGGAGCCTGATGTGGAACTCAATCACGGGACTCCAGGATCATGACCTGAGCCGAAAGCAGACGCTTAACCGACTGAGCCACCCAGGCGCCCTGAACACTTAGACTTCTCTCTTTGATCGCTTCTTTTGGGACAGTGCTTTTCAAACTGTAGGTTATAGCCTCATGTAGGTTGTGAAATTAATAATGAATTTTAATAGAAGAGAAAATATTAGACTGCATTCCATATAGTCAGGTTGAAGGATTAAATATATCTCCTGTGTATACTGGGTCTCAATGTAAAGATCCTTGGTGCTCCAACTAGGAAGTTAATGCTGTTAAAGGTAAATACTTCAGTTTGTTTGTTTGTTTTTTAAAGATTTATTTATTTATTTGACAGAGAGAGAGAGACAGCGAGAGAAGGAACACAAGCAGGGGCAGAAGGGAGAGGGAGAAGCAGACTCCCCGCTGAGCAGGGAGCCCAATGCAGGGCTCGATCCCAGGACCCTGGGACCATGACCTGAGCAGAAGGCAGACGCTTAACCGACTGAGCCACCCAGGGGCCCCAGATACTTCAGTTCTGTGTGATTGTCTCATACATCCCTTCCATGTTGAATTTCTATAAAGACAGTGTATACTGTATTTATCACACTTTGGCCATATCTGACCCTCATTGCTAAATGTTTCCTTTATCATCCTTTCTTTTTTTTTTTTTTTTTAAGATTTTACTTATTTGTGGGCGCCTGGGTGGCTCAGTTGGTTAAGCGACTGCCTTCGGCTCAGGTCATGATCCTGGAGTCCCTGGATTGAGTCCCGCATCGGGCTCCCTGCCCAGCAGGGAGTCTGCTTCTCCCTCTGACCCTCCCCCCTCTCATGTGCTTTCTCTCTCTCATTCTCTCTCTCTCTCTCTGTCAAACAAATAAATAAAATCTTTAAAAAAAAAGATTTTACTTATTTGTTTGACAGAGAGAGACACAGCGAGAGAGGGAACACAAGCAGGGGGAGTGGGAGAGGGAGAAGCAGGCTTCCCACGGAGCAGGGAGCCTGATGCAGGGCTCAGTCCCAGGGCCCTGGCTGGGATCATGACCTGAGCCAAAGGCAGACGCTCAAAAACTGAGGCACCCAGGCGCCCCTTTTATAATCCTTTCATATCATTTTCTTCTCAATAACCCTTATTTACACCCCCATTATATATGCACTTGCATTCACAGAGGCAGCTTTTCAAGAATCCAACCACTTGTCTCTCTGCTGCCCCCACTACCACCGTAGTCTGTAACTGCCGTCAGTTCTCACTTGGTTCATTGCACTAGCTTTCTAATGGATGTCCCTGTTTGCACTCTTGCCCCACAGTCTGGCAGCCAGAGTGACCTTTCTGAAGTGTAAGTTATATCATTATCTCCCCAGTATTCAGTATCCTCTAGTGTCTTTTCAGAGTAAAATCCAAAACCTTTATATTGATGGCCTATAATCTGGCCCTTCTGCTTCCTCTCTGACTGGATTTTTTATTCTCCTTATTTATTCTGCTTCTTGTGCAAGCCATGCCTATTTCCACCTCAGGGCCTTTACACACTCTTTTCTCTCTTCCTTTGAACTCATTTCCCCAAGATTTTCTTGTGAGTTGCTCCCTCTTTTCTTTCAGATCTCTGCTTAAATGTTAACTTCTTATCAGGCCTGTCTTGTCAGTTTATCAGGATTGTCACTATATAAAATAGAGTACTTCCACCCTGCACTGTATTCCTTTCATAGCACTTACCTCCTACCCTGTTGTATATTTTTGTTTGTTTGCTTGCCTGTATCTCCCCCACTGTATTTCTATTTTGTTCACTACTTAATCCTTATTGTTTAGTTTTTGGCATATTGTAGTCTCTTAACTATTTATTGGACAGATGGATGAATGCATCCTCAAAGGAAAAACAAGATGAGAAGTTGGTGGAGACAAGGATTAAATGTATAGCCTCTGCCAATTCTTAAAACTGGGTAAACTACATTATCTCCACTTTTGCTCTTGCTTTACATAGCTATTAAGAAAAAAGCTTAGGGCGCCTGGGTGGCTCAGTTGGTTAAGCGACTGCCTTCGGCTCAGGTCATGATCCTGGAGTCCCGGGATCGAGTCCCACATCGGGCTTCCTGCTTAGCAGGGAGTCTGCTTCTCCCTCTGACCCTCTTCCCTCTCGTGCTTTCTATCTCTCATTCTCTCTCTCTCTCAAACAAATAAATAAAATCTTTTTAAAGAAAAAAGCTTAAAAGCGATTCCAAGAGCTGTTTGTTTACAAATCTATCTTACCTAAACTGGGTACTTTACTTGTGCTTATTCATCTTCAGTTAATTTCTTCACACAGGAAAATTCATTGAATGAGTAAAATACCTACCTAACATAAAATAGTGCTTTGTACTATTTTGGCTGATAGAACAGTGAGGGATGTCAGTAACTTATAAAATCCTAGTTAAACTAAAAATGCATTAGAATCTGTTACAGTGTGTTCTTAGAAACTATATTTCTGTTTAAAAATCTCACATTTTCAGGGGCGCCTGGGTGGCTCAGTTGTTAAGCGTCTGCCTTTGGCTCAGGTCATGATCCCAAGGTCCTGGGATCAAGCCCCGCCATCGGCTCCCCGCTCAGTGGGAAGACTGCTTCTCGCTCTCCCACTCCCCCTGCTTGTGTTCCTGCTCTTGCTGTCTCTGTCAAATAAATAAATAAAATGTTAAAAAAATAAAATAAAATCTCACATTTTCAAACAAATTATTGATTTGTATCTTTACTCTTTTTTAGGAAGAAAAAAGATGCAGTCGATCCCTTATTATTCAAGTACAAGGTGCAACCCACTAAAAAAGAATTGTATGAGTGTGCTGTTGTTAAAGCAACACAAATCAGGTAAAACTCGGTTATCTCATCTATGCTGGTTTCAAATAGAATAATTGCATTCAATTAAGATTTGCTATAGAACAGTGTTGCAAGTGATTGCTTCCCTTTTTAAAATAAATGTACACTTATAGACTGATTAAGTGAATCCTAATGGACTCCATGAGCCCTTTGTAAGTAATCCCAAAGAGTCTTCAGTCTAAAAAATTAAAAAGGATCCTATTTATGAGGCACTTCTCATGAGAGAACTCAGTTTCCAATGCTGAGAAGTCTGATGGTACTTACAAACACATCACATTTGTAGTATTTTATTCACTGGACACAGACATCTGATCAGTCTCTTCCATTCCTTAAAGTTAAATAATAACAATTTAGTATCTTTGAAAACTCCTGTTTGAAGGGTGCTTGGGTGGTGCAGTCAGTTAAGCGTCTGATTCTTGATTTCAGTTCAGGTCGTGATCTCAGGGTCGAGAGATTGAGCCCCAAGTTGGGCTCTGTGCTCAGCATGGAGTCGGCTTGGGATTCTTTCTCTCTCCCTCTGCCCCTCCCTTGCTCGCGCATATGCTCTCTCTAAGTAAATAAATAAAATCTTTAAAAAAAAAATTAAGTAAATAAAAAAATAAATTCCTGTTTAAGTCCTAATCAAAAGAGGGGTGATGAGTGGTTAATATTTAAAGGAATTAACTTTAGGTTACACAGATCTATTTTAGGACAATCCCTTTTGTTGCCTGCTGAGGTTAGGCCCTTAGTCACCTGAAAGTAAATTGACGTTATCAGCCAACTATCAACTTACCACCCAGTAGTCAATCTTGCATTTCATTTGATGTAAAATGCTTTTACTTGGGGTGCCTGGGTGGCTCAGTCAGCTAAGCGTCTGACTTCAGCTCAGGTCATGATCCCAGGGTCCTGGGATTGAGCTCCCCATCAGGCTCCCTGCTAAGCTTCTGCCTCTCCCTCTGCCTGTGGCTCTTCCTGCTTGTGCTCTCTATCTCTCTCAAATAAATAAATAATAAAATCTTTAAAAAATAAAATAAAATGATTTTACTTATTCTCATGTACCTCTTGCCTCATATATACTGATGAGTCTAAAGAAAAGTGGTAATAACATAAGTGTTGAGTGAATCCTGAGTCAAATATATTACTTTCTATAACTATGAGGAGGTATGTGTAGTTTTTTGTTTGGTTGGATCTTGGGGGTCCATCATTAAGAACTCTGGAGTGTATTGCATTTTATTATATGCTGAAAAATAGTATTCCCAAAATAATGCTCATAGATTATTCACACTTTTTTTTAACTTTTTTTTATAAGTAGGCTAGTGGGTGCTATGTAGGACAATACAATTCTTGAGGACTAGTATATTTATTCAATAGTCAAGAAATAATTAACCTTATTGTCATCTACTCTATGTATGGTGGTGGGATAGCACAGTAAGCCAATCCTTTCTCTCATTATGGTCCTTTCTCTAAGAAAAGAATATACATTTTTGAGGAGACTACTACTTTAAAACTCCTTTATTGTTTATGCACTCTTAGAAGTCTTTAACTTGGCTTTTCTTGGAAGGAATACATAGAATTCAATTAAAACATTTACTTTCTTTCCAGAACTTTTCCAGAAATACTTGGGTGTTTAGGGGTATTTTTTTTGTTTGTTTTGATTTGTTTTTGGTTGTGTTTGTTACCATTGTGGTGGTGGTTTTTGAATTTGGGGGCAAGGAAGAATCAAAAACAGCATATTTTTGGAATCTTAATTCTAATTCTCTTTCATTTTAATCCCATGAATTTGTTGGCTGCCATACGAAGTTTAAATACAAAATATTTTAGAAATTGAAACAACCTATGTTCAAGAACGTTCACATTATCCATTTGAATATTGACTTAGTGTTATGTGATATCTTGTAGCCTGCTGATTTTAATTTTTTAAAGAATTTCATTGGTGATATTTCTAGGAATGATCATCTAATTTTTTAAAATTAGGTTTACTCTGTAGTATATTTTCCTTGAGGTTTATTTGATTTCTAAGTGATTCTTATGCAAAAAATGCGTATACTATGTTTGTAATGGACATTTATAATAAATCCATTTAAGTTGATCTTATAACATTCCACATAAATACTTATGTATAAAGTTTCTCATAACTTATACATAAATACTATTGGAAAAGGAAATCTCTTTCTTTTCCTAAGCTTGAAATTGAGGTTATTGATTTTCGGAGAGTATAGAGTTCAAGTTGAATTTTTTGATACTAACACTTTACTCTTTCTCCTCCTTTTTCCCCTGGCAGTCGGAGAAAACACTTATTTTCTCGTGATAAATTAAAGCTTTTTCTGAAGCAACACTGTGAACCACAAGATGGAGTCATTAAAATTAAGGTAATCAGAACAGTGAAATTATTTATTGGAAGGAAGAAAAAAAGAGATAGATTGTTATAAACTTGAAATATTGCAGAAATGTTATTTCAAAGTTGGTTGAAAATAGTTCTCTTTTTATCTGGAGCCAGTTTTTAGTAATCTTCTTTCTATTTATTGAATTAAAACTATTTTTGCAATTGCTAGAATTGCTAGATGGCTCAGGTACTGCATTTTTTTTCCCCTTGTAAAAAAGATCAACCAAGACATGTAAGAAGAGATGGAAAACTTGGAAAAAGAAAATGTTACAGGGGAAGGGAACATCTGTATTTTTCTAAGTGGGGTCCTGGCTCACAAAAATAAATTCAAAGAACAATGCTAAAATAGATCCTACTAGTTAGGAAAACAATTCATATAATAAAAAGAACATCAGAGACCAATACCAAGCAGATGGATTATATTTTATTCATAATCATTAAGAGGGGGAAAAAAATGAAGTTTAGAAACCTCACATTGTAAAATAAATAAAAAGTTAAAAAAAAACTAAGACTAATTTTTTTTTAAAGATTTTACTTCTTTGACACAGAGAGGGTGACAGCTAGAGAGGGAACATAAGCAGGGAGAGTGGGAGAGGGAGAAGCAGGCTTCCTGCTGAGCAGGGAGCCCGATGTGGGGCTCGATCCCGGGACCCTGGGGTCATGACCTGAGCCGAAGGCGGACGCTTAACGACTGAGCCACCCAGGTGCCCCAAGACTAATTTTTTTTAACAGAAATATTTAACTCATATTGGGAGAAATACTAAGTAAAAAAGGAGTAGAATGGGTAGAGAGATGTATGCATGTGTCAGAAATCAGCTATATGCTTAAGATTTGTGTATTTCATCAAAAGGAAGATTTGTGTTACATCAAAAGAAAAGAAATGAAAAAAAAAAGATATGAGTTTATGTGAAAAGTACCATTTCAAGTCTCTAGAGACCAAGATAGATTATTTAACAAATAAAACTGGGACACGTGGTTAACTTTGGAAAAACAAAGTTAGAACCAACTCGAAGGGGGAAAAAAGGAAATGAAGTAATTCTTAATGTTATGCATTCTAAAGTACTTAGAAGGAGCAAGAGAAAAATACCAAGGATAAGACTTATCTGACAATATAAACTTAATGTAGGTTAAAGGGGACCTGGGTGGGCGCCTGGGTAGCTCAGCCAGTTAAATATCTGACTCTTGATTTCAGCTTGGGTCATGATCTCAGAGTAGTGAGACTACTTGAAGATTCTGCGCCCCTCCCGCCCCCCCCACCCCGTTGCACGTGCACGCATGTGTTCTCTCTGATAAATAAATCTTCAAAAAGAAATAAAAATGAAAATGTCATGAATAGATTTCAAGGGCAAGTGCTAAAGGAAAAATACTTTCAGTGAATACAATGAGGAGCTCAAATCAATTAGAAAAACATAAATATCCTAGTAGAAAAATAGACAAATAGGCATGATCAAATTCACAAAGGACGAAATACAAAAAATTGAAAACATAAGATAGAATCATCTGAAATAATTTTGTTAATGTGAGCATATTTATGTATTTGTCTTGATAAGAGGAAAAAGCTTAAATTGTGCTCAATCTACAGCATTGAAAATCACAGATACCCAGGTAAAAAGATGCTTACAAAAAGTAAAGGATTCAAATACTGTGAGAAGTGGCTAGAACAGTGCTGGCACTGGTAGGCAATCAGTCAGTATATGAAATGAGTTCTAGTACGTGTATTATAAATAGCAAGTTGACCAATTTCCCTAATTTACAGAAGTTTCTTACATATCAATGAACAAAAACAACAATTGGGAAAAAGTGGTAAAAAGTATCAGCAGGTTTTCATGAAGGAAAATAAACAGTCAGTAAACACAAACAGAAATTAAACTTTACTTAATAAATAAGTGAAAATTGGGACACCTGGGTGGCTCAGTCAGTTAAGCATCTGCCTTCGGCTCAGGGCATGATCCCAAGGATCCTGGAATTGAGTCCCACGCAGGGCTCTCTGCTCAGCGGGGAGCCTGCTTCTCCCTCTGCCTGCCGCTCCCCCTGCTTGTGCTCTCTCTCAATCTCTCTCTCTATTTCTGACAAATAAATAAAATCTTTAGAAAATAATAAATAAATATTAAAGTGATAGTAAACATTTTTCTCATAGAGTATAAAAAAATTATTAGTGGATAGTCTAGTGTACTTGCACACAAACCCAAAAACAATAGTTTAATACCCAATGTGGTGAGTGTGGTCTGCTATTAGGAGTACTACAAGAACACAAAGATGTATTTGTTTATTGTGTTATGTGTGTATGAATAAGGAACATTGGCAATTGATGTATTAAAATCTATTTTGACCTTTTTTGAGCATATATATTTGAGAAGAAACCACCCATATGCTTTATATTCATATTTAAAGGGCAATTCTATATATCCAGGCGTTATTTATATAGGATAGTCGACAACCATCTTAATAGACTTTAATATAAAATCTTAATAGATTCTTGATTTATTATGATGGCCAGAACTGATTGAGTTTTAAATGTTAAAAGTTAGGTTCTACCATGATTACAATTATCACACAGAAAATTTAATTCCTAATTGAAGTGTTTTTGTTTAATGATTTAAATTTTTGTATCATTATTTTCTTGTATATTTTCTGAAAGATACTTCTGTAAATGGCATGTTTTCTTAGAAAGAATGATGATCTTGGCTATTAGACCAAAAATAATCTTCAGAATTGCTAGCCAAAAATAAAAAGTTTAGAGTTGGACATGGATGAAAGGTGAACAAGTTTTGAAACTCTTTTGGATTTAGCAATTATCCTAAAACCACACAACTTCTGGTAAAACTGAAGTTGACTTTGCTGAACTTAAATTCTGAGTTGAAATTTGATAAGAATTTATCAGCATTTCTCCTTTTTGCCAGATCAGCTTTAAAATTTGATACATAAAGTCTTTAAGTTAAAAAAGTCTTGGGGCACCTGGGTGGCTCAGTTGGTTAAGCGACTGCTTTCGGCTCAGGTCATAATCCCGGAGTCCTGGGATCGAGTCCCTCATCGGGCTCCCTGCTCGGCGAGGAGCCTGCTTCTCCCTCTGACCCTCCCCCTCTCGTGTACTCTCTCTCTCTCTCATTCTCACTCTCTCAAATAAATAGATAAATCTTTAAAAAAAAAAGTCTTTATCACCCCCAATTGCAGGGAAAATCTAAATATTCAGCAGTTAGGAAATGGTTGAGAAAAATTTATTGGGTTAATACAGTGGACTTGTAAGGTTAAATATATGGATTATTTACATAGAAAATTCCATACAAAATTAGTCAAAAGCAATGCAAACCAAAGACGATTATCATATAAACATAATTTTGAAATAGTTTTATAATTTAAGAAACTGTTGAAGCATTCTTGCATATTTTATGGGGGGACATTCCTCTGAATTGTGGTTTTTTATCTTTCTGGTAAAGCTGATTAATAATAGATCAAGTAAACCAGCTAAAATGTGTATCACTGGATAAAGAATATTGGTGTGTGTATGCATACACACACACACACACACACACACAATGGAATATTACTTAGCCATCAAAAAAGAATGAAATCTTGCCATTTGCAATGATGTGGATGGAACTAGAGGGTATTATGCTAAGTGAAATAAGTTAGAGAAAGACAAATGATTTCACTCGTATGTGGAATTTAAGAAAGAAAACAGATGAACATAGGGGAAGGGAAGCTCATGACCTGAGCTAAAGGCAGATGCCTAACAGCTGAGCCACCCAGGCACCCCAATCATAAGAGATTCTTAACTCTTGGAAACAAACTGAGGGTTGCTGGAGGGGAGAGGAGTGGGGGATGGGGTACTTGGGTGTTGGGAATGACAGAGGGCACTTGATGTAGTGAGCACTGGGTGTTATCTGCAACTGATGAATCAGTATATTTTATCCCGAAAACTAAAAACAAACAGGAACATCTGGATGGCTCAGTTGGTTAAGCGGCTGCCTTCAGCTCAGATCATGATCCCAGAGTCCTGGTGTCAAGTCCCACATGGGCCTCCTTGCTCATTGGGGAGCCTGCATCTCCTTCTCCTTCTCCCTGCTGCTCCCCCTACTTGTTCTTTCTCTCTCTCTCATAAATAAATAAATAAAATCTTTAAAAAAAATAAAAAATAAAATAAAAACCATAAGGGAGAGAAAATTTTTAAATGTGTGTTACTGTTTATTAACACATGAAATTCTAATGTTTTTGACCTTGTCTTTAACAGCAGTCCTATGACATTTTAGAGCACATCTATATGTGGTTTCCTAATGGTGTTATTACTGTACCTTATGTCTTTTTTTTTTTATGAAGGCATCATCTCTTTCAACATATAAAATAGCAGAACAAGATTTTTCTTATTTCTTCCCTGATGATCCACCCACATTTATCTTTAGTCCTACTAACAGAAGAAGAGGGAGACCTCCCAAACGAGTATCTATTAGTCAGGTAAGTAGAGAATGGATAAAAACTGCATTGTAGCTCTTAATAAAATTGTTCAAAATCAAGAGCAGTGTTTGGCTCCCCTTGTGCACATAGCCTTAGGAAGGAATACAGTCCTTTGTATACAATGTGTGTGCTGTATGTTGATAACTACTTAGCAGTGAGGCTTGTAGGAGTTTCAAGTGTGAATTAGACATAGCTTTAATGCCACAGGGATTTTATACCAAAGTGGAAGCAAGCATATAAGCAGTTACTGAAATGTAAAGCAGGAGAAATACAGAGGATAAATTATGGGATTGAAATGTGAAGAGCATTTAAAAGATAAAAGATAATAAAAACATACTAAGCAGGTTATTACAGACCATTATTCTCCCAAGAAATAGAGTAAAAAAATCGTTTGGCATTATTTAACATTGACCATAAGAATGCTTTTGACATGCACCTTTTTCATATTTGATGTCTACACCATTTAGTTTATAAGGTACCTTGGAAAATTTTTTTTGTTTTTCTAATGCATATTTCTAAGGCTCTCCTTGTAGATCACTGGTAGTTTTTCCTAGAAGGTTTTTGAACTAATTTGTAGAGCTATAGAACTAACTCATATTCTCTATGTTACTATGATTAAAGTTATTAAAAGTTCAATTATGCTTAGAATAAAACCTTATTGTATAAAGGAAATATTCTTGATGGGTTTTAAAATTTTTATTACTGTAAGAACAAGGCAGACCATCAGTTTGTAAAAGTTGTGGTGTTCTACAACTTTAGTTTCTTGGCTTGTTTTTTAGGAGGACAGCGTTGCTAATAAACAGACTATTGCAGGTTATAGGAACAAAGCTATTAAAGAAAGAGACAAACTTTTGAAACAAGAAGAAATGAAGTCACTGGGTGAGTTTAACATTCTCTCCAAAAACTGTTTACATACAGGAAAGAATATTTCTCTGTGCTTGTTAGGGAGTGTTTCTGAAATGACATATTTCTTTTATTTGGGTTTTTTTTTTTAAGCATAAATAGTTTTCTCCCCTCAGGTATCTGTAGATTTTTATGATAAATGAGACCTGTGTTCATCTCTTAAAACAGTATTTGAAGGTGTAACATATCTCCTATTAAACCAGCCTAATGCTAGATTAAGCATAAATTGGAGTTTCTATGGCTTACAGACTGTTTGGGGCCACTTGTTTGATTCACACAGCTTTATAAAACATTGCTTTCCAGATTTGACTATATATATGAATCACTTGGGAATCTTACGAAGATTCTAAATTAGTAGGTCTGTGTGGGAGAAGAGATTCTGCTTTTCTAACAAAATGATACTTTGCTACTGGTCTTAGGACCACACTTTGAGTAGCAGGGCTTTGAAAGGCAAGTATATGTTTGTCCCAGTGCAGTAGTTTGTCTTAAACCCAGCCAACTTGCTTTCCCATTTTAATCACCTGCTGGCTTCCTCTAGCAATTTACAACCCCTGTGAGTCTCTACCGATCATATTTAACCATAAAATATTTTAGGGATTCTTTTTTTACATTAAAAAATGTGTTGTTTTCTGTCTGTGAACAGATCTAAGTTTGATCTTCTCCACAGCTTTTGAAAAGGCTAAATTAAAAAGAGAAAAAGCAGATGCCCTAGAAGCAAAGAAAAAAGAAAAGGAAGATAAAGAGAAAAAGAAGGAAGAATTGAAGAAAATTGTTGAAGAAGAGAGACTGAAGAAAAAAGAGGAAAAAGAGAGACTTAAAATAGAAAGGGAAAAGGTATTCCTTCAAGTATATTAGCTATGCTCTCTATATAAAAAAATAGTATGATTTACATATTTAAATTCATGGGGGACATCTGGCGGCTCAGTCAGTTAAGTGTCTGCCTTCAGCTCGGGTCATGATCCCGGGATTCAGGGATGGAGTCCCTCGTCTGGCTCCCTACTTCTCCCTCTGCCTGCTGCCCCCCCTGCTTGTGCTCTTTCTCTTTCTCTCTCTCTCTCTCTCTGATGAGTAAATAAATGATATCTTTGGGGAAAAAAAATAAATTTATGGTTAATTTTCAAATGCTTTACACTTTGACATTTCTAGTTGTATAGAGCACTGATAAACAGTTATTGGTTTCTCTTTTGCTTTGGAAAATTTAATGAATAATTTAAGGTTCAGCATATATATACATGCCTTTACACCCCAAAGCCTCTTAAGTACAATTCGTTTTTTTTATTCTGTTCCATTAGCCAACATATAGTATATCATTAGTTTGGTTTTTTGTTTTTTTAATTTTATTTATTTATTTGACAGAAAGAGACACAGCGAGAGAGAAAACACAAGCAGGGGGAGTGGGAGAGGGAGAAGCAGGCTTCCCGTGGAGCAGGGAGCCCGATGTGGGGCTCGATCCCAGGACCCTGGGATCATGACCTGAGCCGAAGGCAGACAGTTAATGACTGAGCCACCCAGGCGCCCCTAGTATATCATTAGTTTTTGATGTAGTGTTCAAAAATTCATTAGTTGCATATAACACCCAGTGCTCATCAGTTCTGAAGTTGATTTTCTTCATTATTTAGACTTGCAAATTTAGGGAAGATGATATGCATAAAACTCACAGAAGTAAAATATGTAATTAGAAAAATACAGTAAAATCTACAAATAACAAGAATCATTAGTGTTCTTTTTTTTTTTTTTAAGATTTCTTTATTTGACAGAGAGAGACACAGCAAGAGAGGGAACACAAGCAGGGAGAGTGGGAGAGGGAGAAGCAGGCTCCCTGCTGAGCAGGGAGCCCAACACGGGGCTCGATCCCAGGACCCCAGGATCATGACCTGAGCCAAAGGCAGACGCTTAACGACTGAGCCACCCAGGCGCCCCAAGAATTATTGGTGTTCTTATTCTCCTTGAAGAATAGAGTATCTGTAAAAATAGATTTTTCAGCAAATCTTTTATTATAATCTTTAGTGGTAGATATTCTTTAGAGAATTCTGTAGCTGGCTTTCTCCAGAGTCAGTAAGTGTCATTGGTTTTCTGGGCTATTCACAAGTAGCCCTAGCTAATCCTGTTACACCCTGTGCTCATTTAAATTGCCTATAGTTTCTTGAACTATTTCAGATAGGCCATTGGGATGGGTGTGGAGGTATCTAATACATGTACACTCCAGAAAATGTAGAGGACAAGAAAACCACGTGTAATCTAAATGTGATAACATTTAGAGATAGCATTTTTTTTAAAAGATTTTATTTATTTATTTGAGGGAGAGAGAGAATCTCAAGCAGACTCCCTGCTGAGTGTGGAGCCCAGCTAGGGACTCATTCTGAGGATGCTGAGATCATGACCTGAGCCAAAACCAAGAGTCAGATGCTTAACCAACTGTGCCACCCAGGCGCCCCTAATTTATTTCTAATCTTTATTCTGGGCCTTAAAAAAGAGATGTAGCATTCATAATTTTGTAATTTTTTTTGTTTTGTTTAACATTATTGAAATAGTCCTTCATGTTATTAAGTAATAAGTAAAGTCGGAGTTTTAGTGACTGCATAATAGTTAATCAAATAGATACAGGTAAGTGCTTTATAATTTTTTGCTCATAAATAATGATATCCTGTTCAAATTTATGAATAAAAGTCTTTACTGGTTTTGGATTATGTCCCTGGATAAATTTATGGGAAGTAGAATAATAGGTCAAAGGCTGGGAACATTTTTAAAAAAACTTTCTTTACACATACATAAGTATATGTTTGCTAAACATGTGCTTATTTACACTCTTAGCAAGAGTGAAAGAGAATACCCATCTTATTACATGCTACAAGAATTATTTGGGGCAGGGAGGGAAGACTTACTATAGCAGACTGTTAAAGCACAATTAATAAGTTCTGTAACTATCGTTATATGTTGAAAATTTGATAAGTGCCCATCTGTTACCACCAGTGGTCCTAAATTTCAAAGGAAGAGTATAACATTAACGTATGTTAAACATTTATTGGAAAATAATTATAAACTATAATAAATATAAAATATTTTATTTACACTCTGCTTTATTGGAGACTTTTTAGGGTCATTATTTATCTTCCAGTGTCAAATATCAGAACCAAGAAGTAAGTGTATCAAAAGACCAAGTGAGCAAGAGAAGTGGCCTGGATTGAAAGAAAAAGAAATCCACCAACTGTGTTCTGATATTTCTTTTACTTACTGGTCCCTCTGTCCCTAGGTTGTTAGGTTTAAATGAATCTTGAAAATAACAACTATATGACAAATATAGGGGGAGGTTTTATTTTAGGTACTCTAATAATTTGTTACTTTACTTTGTCAAGATTTAATTGATTTGAAATAGGAGAGCCCCTATAGGCAGGGTTAAATTGAATTAATATTTATCCATGGGCTCTTACGTATGAGACATTTTCCATCTTTGTAGCAGTAGTGTTAGGCAAGCATTGTTTTGATCAGTGATTCTAATACTTTAGCATGCATCAGAATCACCAGAAAGACTTATTAAAACATCAACTGCTGGATCTCAACCTGAGAGTTCCTTGTTCAGTAGGTCCAGGTTAGGGCCCAAATATTTGTAATTCTTACAAGTTCCCAGGTGATGCTGATGTTGCCTTATAAAATTCTTATAAAAAATTTTATTAACCTTTTGTTTTAGGAAAGAGAAAAATTACGTGAAGAAAAGCGAAAATATATGGAATACTTAAAACAGTGGAGTAAACCTAGAGAAGATATGGAATGTGACGATCTTAAGGTATAAGTATGTTACGTGATGTTTCACACCTATGCTCTATGTGCCCTATGTGGCTTTGCTGATGAAATTTTTCTTTTTAGGGGCGCCTGGGTGGCTCAGTCGTTAGGCGTCTGCCTTCGGCTCAGGTCATGGTCCCAGGGTCCTGGGATCGAGCCCCGCATCGGGCTCCCTGCTCGGTGGGGGCCTGCTTCTCCCTCTCCCAGTCCCCCTGCTTGTGTTCCCTCTCTCGCTGTGTCTCTCTCTCAAATAAATAAATAAAATCTTAAAAAAATAATAAAAAAAAATAAAGTGGAGATATTAAAAAAAAAGAAATTTTTCTTTTTAATAGTGGCTTCATATTTAACTAAGAGGAACTAGCCAATTAAGCAAATGCTATAGTTAGAGTTCCAAAGCGGCACTGTTAGTATTTTATAACAGACTTTGAAAATGATTCTCATTCTGTAGACATAATTGGTCATTTGTATGATCGTTGATAATCCAGTATTATCATTCATCTCAGTTTGTATGGAACCACTTGTAAATTCAACAGATGGATTAATTCTATTCCATATCCTAAGGAGATCCTGCAATAAAGATAATATTGACGCAGCTAATGCCTTGATCTCAGAATCTAAGTTAAAAGTCCCTCTTAACTAGAAAATGTAGTCAGTAGTATACATCAGCCCAAAGTTGTTCTTAGTTTGATAAAGAAAAAAGTCCCTAGTGACTATAATTTAGTAAGGCTGGAATAAGGCCAAGACATCTATAATTTTAAAAGTTCCAAAGGTGATTGTGATAAACATCCAGGGTTGAGAACCACTAGTCTGCCTGAAATAAATCTTATTCAGCAAAGTGTATATATCTACCTTTTACAATTTTCTGCACTTGGTTAAAATAGTTATATAAATTGTTTAATCTTTCAGGAACTTCCAGAACCAACTCCAGTGAAGACTAGACTACCTCCTGAAATCTTTGGTGATGCTCTGATGGTTTTGGAGTTTCTTAATGCTTTTGGGGAACTTTTTGATCTTCAAGATGAGTTTCCTGAGGGAGTAACCCTAGGCAAGTGCTATTGCTGTGTTAATAGTTCACCCTCATATTAGTGGTTTAAAACAAAAAATTAGTATCTCTCAGAGTTCTGTAGAGTCACTGGACCTAACTGTCCAGCCCTTTCTTGGAGTCTCTCATGAGGTTACAGGAAGTGGCTGGGACTGGAGTCATGTGAAGGCTTACCTGATTGGGTGTTCAAGATGGCTTCCTCACACACATGCCTGGTGCCTCAGTGCTCCTGATGTGACATCCCACTCCATCAGGGTAGCCTATGCTACTTGGTGGCGGCTAAGGGCTCCAAGAAGAGGAGGACAGAAACTGCCAGCCTTCTTAAAGGCTAGGCTTAGAACTGGCAAGTCTTATTTCTGTCATACTTCTTTGGTCACGCCTGCTAGGTAAATTTAAGGGCGTGAAGGAATAGATTCCTCTTCTCAAAGGTGTCATGGTTTATGTAAGTGTGAGAAAGGAAGGAATTGACATCAGCTGTATTTAGAGATAACTTATTGCCAACCTCTAATTTGTGATTCTGCTTTGACTCCATACTTTTACTTTGTATAAACATTATAAGAACTACATTAATTGAGAAGGGCTTTGGATCTCATTTTGGATTTTTAATTGTCAAATAGCAAAATAATTTTCTTAAAATCAAAATAAAGACCCTCAAAGACAGAATTATAATGTCACTGTTATTTTAATAAAAGTGTATTCTTCAGGAGGGCTTTCACATTCCTTCAATGTGAAGGACCTGGGTGAGGCATGAATCATTGTGCCTTACAGATCAAGAAGGTCTAGACTATGCTGGTTTAGGTAAGATAAATTAGATAACATTTATGATTTGGATACAATATTAAGATTATACCTCACACTTATGATTCTCTCTCCTACGCGGTAAACATTAATGCCCCACATAGCTCTTGAGAACAATGGGGCAACAATAACAAATCTTTGAGTTGTTATTCATATTAGAATAAAATGATAACTTTTAATATGTGCCTTAATTACACCTGAAATTTAAACTTAAAAGGAAATATGGTATTGATCTGCTGAGGCTAATTTGACTTTCTTGAATGTAGTGATTTTGGCTTATGATTTTATTGTGTTTTATTATAATCATTATAAATCGTTTTTTGATTTTGCCTTGGATAATACTCTACTTTGATAAATGGACACTTAAAATAATTACACAGGCTGTTGTTTGATTAAAATGTTTATTCCAATGGAGTTGTTTTTTCAGTACATGAACAGAACTTTAAATTCATTTTAAACATTTTATTCACAGAAGTGTTAGAGGAAGCTCTTGTAGGAAATGACAGTGAAGGCCCACTATGTGAATTGCTTTTTTTCTTCCTGACTGCCATCTTCCAGGCGATAGCTGAAGAAGAAGAGGAAGTAGCCAAAGAGCAAATAACGGATGCTGACACCAAAGGTCAGAATTCAGTGTTATTGCTGATTGATAGTAGCTTTGTAGCTTTGGAACTGATTTTTGAAGGTTATCTTAAAATTAACCTCACTTTTACAATTATAAAATATAGCTCTTCAAGTCCCCCAGTTCTTGAGTCATATATGAACAATACATTATCAGTTATTTTATAAAAATTTTGGTTTAATGCACTGTTTCTGATGACCTTTAAAGTATCTGCTCTCCCCCCCCAAATCTATCTTGCATTTTATTCCTTTAGATTTCTCCTATGATTTAGGAACATTACAGATGTCATTGACCAGTATCTAATTCCAAGAGAGTCTGCTAAATGGCACTGATTTTTTTTTTTGCCCCCACCTAAGGAAATACTTAAATAATTGTTACCAATACTTAAACTGAAAATACTCTTGTTGATTTCATTTGAGATGTGACAGTTTATAGATCAGAATCAAGTAAAATTTAATTTTTTTATTTCATCAACAGTTTGAACTAGAAATTTTGCTGTTTAAATTCTGTGCACTTAAATATCTAAAGTCAGCGTGTGGTACATATTAACGTAGAAATAATTCTTGGAGAAACCCTTTTTTATTTTTAAAACAGAGTATGTTCTCTGTTTTGTTTAGGACTTACCTTAATCAGAGGAATTGTTAAGCATGTGTAGTAAAAGATTGATTTGGCTTCCTGAATTTATACTCTCCGTGAACTTTGTCACATAAGAGATTTAGGATCAGAAGCCTTATTAAACAATACTTCAGTGTACTGCATAAAAATTCACAATAAGAAATAACTTTTGGGAGACATTTGGTTAGTAGTCTTGATACAAAAAGGTGTGACATTCTTGCATTCAGATAGTATTGTTGACCTTAGGTAATTTGAGCTCATTTTTTTTATGCCTAGTCCCTGAAGCAATAGGATAATGATAAGTATGAATCTGATGTTGGTTTTCTTTATATTTTACAGTCTGAGTTCAAACAAAATATATTCTTGAGTGCTAATCACCATAGGTCCCTTATCAAGGTCATTTTAACAGCATTGTCCCTTTGTCATCTCAGATGACTTAGTCCATAAAATGAGACTCTACTAAAGGGAAGATGGAAGAGCAAACCATTTATAAAAGTCTAAAGATTTTCTGAGATAGCAAGTACCAGCACTAAAGATGGATTATCCAAGACAGAAAATATGGCAAATATTCATTCTTTTAGCCATTAGACTGTCTTAATGACCAATAACATCACAGGGTTATGAACCAAATTCTGACCTGACAAAAAGTGGGGTGACAAGGAAATTATGTTGGAAAATCAACTAGTGTAAAGAAAATATATGTGTACTGGTGTTTGTATTGCCATTGCAGTTTCCTTTCATGATTGATCTGTAATTTTTATAGCTCTAATCCTGTAAAGGACTAATCTATACATACTAATACAAGGTCTACCTCTGAATAAGTATTGGTCATTAAATAAAGGTTTTAATGCTCCTTTTGAAGATACTTATTTAAATGTTAAGGGGAAAAAATATGCTTTGGAGTTTTTCACCCTTCTCCACTTCCCTGTTGTATTGACTACATTTTTTTTTAAGATTTTATTTATTTATTTGACAGAGAGAGACACAGCGAGAGCGGGAACACAAGCAGGTGAATGTGGGAGAGGGAGAAACAGGCTTCCCACTGAGCAGGGAGCCCAATGCAGGGCTTGATCCCAGGATCATGACCTGAGCCGAAGGCAGATGCTTAATGACTGAGCCACCCAGATGCCCCTGTATTGACTACATTTTACATAATTATTTCAGTTACAGTAAGGATCCTAGACTATTCTCCCAGGTTATTTTACCCATGTTCGCCTATCTCTGTAACAAAAAAGCTTTCCCACAGTTCTTTCTGAAAGCAAGTGATATAAGACATTATATATATATATAATTTCATTTAATGATCACATCATCCTTGTGGCATAGATAGGTAGGCATAGTAAACTGGTAGATTATTAATACTTATTTTCTGCCTTTACTTAGAAAAAAACTTAGACTTGAGGAGTTTAATTAACTTGCCCAAAGAGACATGGCTAATAAAAAAAAGTGATGGGATACAGACTCAGGCAGTCTGCTCTGGAGCCTCATACTGGCTATGCTATATTACCTCATAATATGGCAAAGATGTTGAAAATTTGAGTATTTGTTTCCCTAACATTGCCTATAAAATTATCCATCTTCAAGAAGATCTAAAATCTTTGGCCTCCTTTCTTTTATATCAAATCTTGGAAATTTGGACCAAGAATTTTTTAAATCTTACATTAAAAATTTCAGTTCCTCTCTTCAGTCTTATATGATGAGCTTAATAAATATAGGAAGAAGAGTATCCTTACATAGCATAGTTTTGTGTATTTGCTAAAGTATCATTGTTTAGTGTTGAAATTGTAGATTCTAGGTTACTGTGATAAATGTAACTTTCAGATAATCATAACATACAGTTCAGCTGTACAGGTGACCCTTGAGGGGTTAGGAATGCCAACCCTCCCCACCCCCAACCAAAAATCCATGTATAACTTTTGACTCCCCGAAAACTTAACTATTAGCAACCTACTGTTGACTGGCAGCCTTACTGATAATATAAACAGTCAAACACCACATATTTTGTATGTTATATGTATTATATGCTGTTTTCTTACAATAAAGTAAGCTAGAAAAAAGAAAATGTTATAGAGAAAATACATTTACAGTACTGTATTTTTACAAAAAAAAAAAAAAAACTACTTATAGGGGCTCTTGGGTGGCTCAGTCAGTTAAGCCTCCAACTCTTGGTTTCAGCTCAGGTCATGATCTCAGGGTCAAGAGATCAAGCCCCATATTGGGCTCCGCACTGAGCATGGAGTCGGCTTGAGATTCTGTCAGTCTCCCTCTGCCCCTTCCCCTGCTTGCTCTCTAAGTCTCTCTCTCTCAAATAAATAAATACAAAAAATCTTTTTTAAAAAAATATACTTATAAGTGGTCCCGCACAGTTCAAACACGTGTTGTTCAAGAGTCAACTGTATTCTCTTGGTATGATGTACCCAAGTGACTGTCTCTAAGCAAATCCTAGAGTAATAATACAGTTTCTTGAGAGTGCCATTTGATAGATAATTGAGTTAAAGAATACATATTTTGGGGCGCCTGGGTGGCTCAGTCATTAGGCGTCTGCCTTCAGCTCCGGTCATGATCCCAGGGTCCTGGGATCGAGCCCTGCATAGGGCTCCCTGCTTGGCGGGAAGCCTACTTCTCCCTCTCCTGCTCCCCCTGCTTGTGTTCCCTCTCTTGCTGTGTCTCCCTCTGTCAAATAAATGAATAAAATCTATAAAAAAATAAAATACATATTTTAACATGCCTAGTTTACAATTAAACAATTAAAAGTAAACTCATTTTGTTGGTTGTCCATTTCCTAAGGCCTTTATAACTGTCCTAGGAAGTTAAAAATTACTACAGATAAAATAGGTTGAATGTGGTGATTGGTGCAAAGGAAAAGGGCCAGTCCACTTTTACAGTTCTGTAACGAAGACTGGTGTTAATTTTAGAGTGCCTATTAATTTTCTGTGGTTTTCCATATAAAATGAAAATTGAGGAAGTTTTAGCTCTACTATTTCCATGGTAAGAAGGAATATAATGTCTTGCATTTGGACTGGATTCAGGGCCTGGTAGGAATAACTTTTGCATATATGCAATGTTCAGTCAGATAACTTCTGTGTGGTAGTGTTTATGCTTTAACTGCTATGAAATTGTCAATGATTGTAATCAGACATGATCCCAGAGCTGCCTTTTTCCTTTTAGTAAAGGACAGTAGTTTTTTTCTCTGAGGTTCATTTTGTCAGCTTGTGAACTTTCAGAAGGGAAACATAGTAGAAGGTTAAGGAACCACAGAACCAGTTTCGCCTAGCGATTTTCCCGCTCTAATCCATGGAGTACTGTTGAGTTGTAAAGGGATTCCTTGGTGCCACTGCAGGAGAATTGGAAAAATGAATGGGCAAGATTATCATCTCCATATCCCACTGAACAAAGGGAAGTTTTATCTCTTTTGTATTGGACTCCCAAGACATATCTGAAGAATTTAAAAACTACTGATCGAGACTCACTCCTTTAAGAAAAATGAAGCCAATTAAGTGATTTGTCTAAAGGCTGCACAACTAGGAACTAGGGGGCTGTCAGTGTTGAGACTAGAATATATATTATCTGACTCAGTCTGAAGTTATGCCTACCATTCTATAATATAACAAAAGGTTTTTTTGTAAGCTTAAAGTTTTTTCATAGTTGACACTTTAATTTTTTTTATCATCTATGTGTTATAATTAGGAATAATTACGTATGCTAATGCTTTAAATACAATTTGTGCCAGTAGATTTACTCTGTAGTCTTGTTTGTAAGCTAGGTATGATTTTCAGAGTTAGAAAGCAATTTACTTAGAAAATGCAGGGTAATCTTCCTGTTGTTTCTTAGATTGGAGAGTTTTCAAAGTAAAAACAGGAACTTTCAGTGAAGAGGATAAATCAGTGGTTAAGAGACAGCTATCTTTAAGTTGTTTTAGTTCTTTTTCTGTGCTGGTTTTGTGATGATTATAACCCTACTTTGTTATGATTCAATCTTAAATATTTATAAAAGATTGGGGATCTTCAAATAGATTCTGATTTTCAAAGTAGACTTTTCTAAAGTTACATCGAGTGAGATTTGTTTTTAAAAGTGTATTTTACCATTTTGGGGGGAATGTTTATGTGCATCTTGTTGGTAACTTGGAAATTGTCTTCTGTGTTAACTAAGGAAAATATGAGTGTGCAGTACATGTCTTGGGATTCATAGTTTGAGGTGGACACTAGGCAGAATGTGAATGATGCTTGTTGTACCTAGTGTTGGTTCTTTTGCGGTTCCTGAATGTTAAGCTGTTTGCTGTTTCTTTCGTCATTTTAGAAGGGCGTTATTCCCAAATATCCCAGTTTTGATTTGCACTAGAATAAAGTATTTATTTCCTTAAAGATTTAACAGAGGCTTTGGATGAAGATGCAGACCCCACAAAATCTGCACTGTCTGCAGTTGCATCTTTGGCAGCTGCGTGGCCGCAGTTGCACCAGGGTATGTGTGGGTTTTATTTTGGTTTTGTTTGGCTTTTTATTTTTAATTTTATAAAGGTACATTTTACATTGCTGAGGACTTATGGCTTGTATTCTAAATGACAATTTCATTTCTTAACAACTATAGGCTGCAGTTTGAAAAGCTTGGATCTTGATAGCTGCACTCTTTCTGAAATCCTCAGACTGCACATCTTAGCTTCAGGTGCTGATGTAACATCAGCAAATGCAAAGTACAGATACCAAAAGCGAGGAGGATTTGACGCTACAGATGACGCCTGTATGGAGCTTCGTTTGAGCAATCCCAGTCTAGTGAAGAAACTGGCAAGCACTTCAGTGTATGATTTGACACCAGGTAAACTTTACAAGTTGGAATTTGGTTAACTTGCCCACTTCCGTCCCTCTTCTATCTCTTGAGCCCAGAAAACTAGGTCCTGATGAGAAATTTTAGATGATAGCCGTTTTAAAAGAGAAGGAGAACCGTCCTTAAAAACATTGTTGGAATACAAATAGTGACCCAAATGGAGACTACTGTTATTATTCATATTAGCTCTGTTTCTGATTTTCTTTTCTTTTTCATTTGGATTTCCTATTACTTTAAAATTTTGTGGTTAATCTACTAAATTTTGAAGGATAAGTGAGAATTAGCTAGCTTTCTTATTTGTCATTGTATCAGAAATCTAAGCTGTAGCTGCTAAATTCTAACATTTGCTTAAATAGTGTTTGAGGTATGAGAAATGGTATATAAAGTTAAGATGAAGTTACTTTTCACTTCCTTTTTTTAAATAAAAAATTACAATGCACAAATATGTAGGGCTTATTTTAATATGCTTGTTTAAGAGGACATATAATAAAAGTAGAGCGCCTTCATTCCAACATTCACATAGTTTTTATAATTTATAGTAGTGTTTTTGTGCAGTATTTTCAGAGTAGTGATTTGCCTGTTGCCATTTTTTTAATTCATATGGTAATAATTGTTTTTATTTGAACTTCCTAAGTGAGCCTAAAAATTAAAACTTGAAAAAAATTCTTTGTCATTAGAAAATTTTTCATGTCTATTTAACTGGTCTATATGGTAGTTACTTGTATTTGAAATGCCTGTATGTCACATACCTGTTAATTTGGATTCAGAGGTGCTTCTTTCTGAAGACATGCCATTGGCATGTTTGATCTTGAGACTTTTACCTATTCTTTAGTAAGCATTTTCACGTTGAGCCACAAACTAAGATTTTTCAAACAACTCCTTTTTGTCATTGATGATACAGAAGTTATTTACCAATTTTTGACAGGAGAAAAAATGAAGATACTTCATGCTCTCTGTGGGAAACTCCTGACCCTAGTTTCTACTAGGGATTTCATTGAAGATTACGTTGATATATTACGACAGGCAAAGCAGGAGTTCCGGGAGTTAAAAGCAGAACAACATCGGAAAGAGAGGGAAGAAGCAGCTGCTAGGTAAGAGATAATTATAGGCAGTTGTACTAATGAAGGCTGTTTATTTCTTTGCATCTAAAACGATATTTCACGGGGCGCCTGGGTGGCTCAGTTGGTTAAGCGACTGTCTTCGGCTCAGGTCATGATCCTAGAGTCCCAGGATCGAGTCCCACATCAGGCTCCCTGTTCAGTAGGGAGTCTGCTTCTCCCTCTGACCCTTTTCCCTCTCGTGCTCTCTATCTCTCATTCTCTCTCTCTCAAATAAATAAATAAAATCTTAAAAAAAAAAAAAAAACACGATATTTCACATTGGGCTGTAATGTGATATTGGCTCACACTGATGTTTGATGGCTTAACTAAGGTTATGAATAAATTACTACATTATAACTTGTGGTAACATTTAGAGCACTTTCCATAATTTTATGATTAAAGCAATATGCCAAAAGTTTAAAGTATCTTCCATCAGATAGACTATAATATTTTATGTTAACTTTCAGAATTCGTAAAAGGAAGGAAGAAAAACTGAAGGAACAAGAACAAAAAATGAAAGAGAAACAAGAGAAACTGAAGGAAGAGGAGCAGAGAAATTCAGCTGCAGATACATCTGTTGGGTATGGTTTGAATTAGTGCTCATTGGGCTTTACATAAAGAATAAAAATTAGAACCTTAAACTCTAAAATGCTTTTCAAAAGTTTTAAAAACTAGTTTTCTAGTTTTTTTTATTTATAGGTACATAATAATTATACCAGTGGGCCTATGAAATTTACATATATACAGTTCTCAAGTATGTATGTGTTATGTTAAAAAATACTTTCAGGGACTCTAGAATTCATTTTCTCATGGAATTAATGTTGTAAATGATAATTGCCCAGAAAACCTTTCAATAGGCTATTTTTAACCAGTAATACATTTCTAGCATTAATAGTGGTATCTCCCCCCTCCACCACCACCACCACCACCACCACCACCATCAGAGTTGTACACTGTGTTTCACAAAGCTCCTCTGAGTTTGAGGAATAGGGATGAAATTGGAGGTTTTAATAGATGGCATTGGGAGAAGATGGAAGCACCTTAAGTATTCAGTGACTTAAGTACTCTGTTGCATTTGAAAATATTTGGGATAAAAATTGGCTATGAAGACAAGTGGGAATTTTTGCATACTGTAGTTGGCAAACCATATTCAAATTTTGCAGAAATAATTTTTTTATGAAATCTGCAAAGGAAGGTTCTAAAAATCTCAGTATTCTGAAATTCGTAATTGACTTTTAGTTATACTTGCATACAAAAATACCTAATAGTCTTAAGGCCATAGGTCACAAACTTGTAACAGCTGTTATTTTATATGGCCTTCAACAATATTTTAAGAAATGGAATTTGGATAGCTTGGTAAAGTTAATATACCTAAAGCATAAGCAATCAAAGAAAAAAATAGATAATTGGAATTCTTCAAAATTAAAAACTTTTGTGTTTTGAAGAACACTGTCAAGAAAGTAAAAAGACAACCCAGTGAATGGGAAAAAATATTTGCAAGTCTTGTATCTAATAATAGTTTAATATGCAGAATATATAAAGAACTCATATAACTCAACAATAAAAGAACAACCCAATTAAAAAATGGGCAAAGGATTTTAATAGGCATTCCTCCAAAGAAAATAGATATACAAGAAGCACATGAAAAGACACTCAACATCATTAGTCATTAGGAAAATGCACATCAAAATCACAATGAGATATTCACATTCGCTAGGATGGCTGTAATCCGGTTAAGGCACAATAAGAAGTATTGGTGAGAATCTGGAGAAACTGGAACTCTCATGCAAGTGGAGATGTAAAATGGTGCAGCTGCTTTGGATAAGTTTGGCAGTCTCTTAGACAATTAAACCCTTTGTTACCGTGTGACCCAGCAGTTCCCCTCCTAGGTATATACTGAAGAGAATTAAGAGCATATGTTCACCCAAAAATGTATATACAAAAGTTCATAGCATCATTATTCTTAATAGCCAAAAAAAAAAATGATAACCCAAATGTCCATCAGTTGATGAATGGAGAAACAAAACGATGTATTTCTTTGGCGGTATATCCATACAACACAATGTTGTTCAGCAATAAAAAGAAATAGAATTCTGAAACATGCTACAATGTGGATAAACTTTGAAAACATGCTGAGTAAAAAAAGCCAGTCACAAAAGACCACGTATTGTATGATTCCATTTATATAAAAAGTCCTGAATGGGCAAATCCACAGCAAAAAGTAGATAAGTGGTTACCAGGGCAGTGGGGAAAAGGAAATGGAAAGGGACTTATTAATGGCTATGGGGTTTTTCTTTTGGGATGATGAAACTGTTCTGGAATTAGATAGGGGTAATGACTGCACAACCTTGTGAATATACTAAAAACCACTGAATTTGTACACTTTAAAATGGTGATTTTAGGATATGTGAGTTATAGCTCAATTTTCTTTTCACATTTTATAAACCTTTTCCAGTTCTATTGAAATATAATTGACTTCTAACACTGTATTAATTGTTTAGGGTGTACAACATAATGATTTGATATATGCATATGTTATGAAATAATTACAGTAAGTTTAGTTGGTATTCATTACCTCCTATAGTTACAGATTTTTTCCTTGTGATCTCTTAATTTTGAAAAAAAGAAAAGTAAGCACATTATAGATTCTCCCATTTCATATTTTTTTTTATCCTCATCTAGCCTCACTCATTTAAATTATCTCTCTGGCTCCTAAACACATTTGAGTTTGCAAACCTCTGTTTGGATAAAGAACATAAATGGTGGAACTTATTTCAAGGTTAATTTGGACAGTATAATGAATTAGATAAAACATCCATCTTGTGTTCATTCAGCCTACTTACTATATCCGAAATTCACCTACTCTCCTCAACTATTTGTTTACTTTCTACTCTGAGCCAACCATCACCTCCCAGCCAGCTACCTGGACTATTATAGTGGCCTCTTGTCTCCCCTCATCTACTTTCTCACCCAGATCATTTTCCACATAGCAACCAAAGTGCTTTCTAATCCTATCATTTCCCTTTTCTAAACTCTTAACATTTTTTTCCCATTGCTTTTTGAATAATGCCCTACAAAGCCCAGTATGATCTTTACCCTGCCTTTTTCTCATTCATATCTTGGATTACTTCTTTTTGTTTTATATTTTTCTCAAAATGATAAGCTCCTTCCTTTTCTCTTCAGCTCAGAGCCTTTGCACATGTTACCCCCTCTGCTAGAAAGGAGATTTCTTCTCACCTGCCACCTTACCCCTCCCCAGTCTCCCTAGTCTCACAGTTTAAATGTCACTCCTTCAAGCAAGGTTTTCTTGATCCTTGAGACTAGATTTGGTTCTTCTTGAAATGCTTTCATAGCAACTTGAACTTCTCATTTTTTAATAGTTATTACATACTTTAATTTTATAATTGTGTTATTACCTGTTTTCTCTGTGATAATATAAACTCTCTTGTCATCTTGTCCACTACTTCCTAAACATAATGGCTAGCACTTCATAGGCAGGCAATAAATACCTCATGAATGGAATTATATATTCATTAATGAAAATAATCTTTGTTTTTTTCCTTAAGGGAGGAAGAAAGAGAAGATTTTGATACTAGCACTGAGAGCAAAGAAATAGAGCAAAAGGAACTTGATCAAGATACAGTCACTGAAGATGAAGATGACCCAGGATCACATAAAAGAGGCAGAAGGGGTAATACAGAAATTTCTTAAGGGCATGACTGCTTGTTTTTAATTAATAAGGCACTTTATAATTCAGCTATCCTGAAATATGTATTAGGTTACTTCATTTGTGATTCCAAGGTGTGTTTTTTTTTTTTTAAGATTTTATTTATGTGAGAGAGAGAGTGAGAGAGAGAGAGAGAGCATGGGGGGAGGTCAGAGGGAGAAGCAGACTCCCCGCCGAGCAGGGAGCCTAATGTGGGACTCGATCCTGGGACTCGAGGATCATGACCTGAGCCAAAGGCAGTCGCCCAACCAACTGAGCCACCCAGGCACCCGGTGTGTTTGTTTTTTAAATACCTAACTCGTAGCTGCAGTAAGTTTTTTAAATGGTAACCATTTTGTTAAAAAATGCTGTTAGAAGTTACATTCAGTCTTTATTCTCATGTCAGTTATACTTGAGGGAGGAGCAATAATATTCATATTGTTTTTATAGGTCAGTTTCTCATAACTTCAACTTTTGGTTGGCGCGTTTTGTTGAGTTTTTGTATTTACTATTTTATATTAGGCCAAATAGAAATTTTTACCCTATAGCATACTCAACATGCATTAAATGCCTTTTAGATGCTAGAAATACAAAGGTCAGTAATGCTTATAATTGGTACCATATGGCTGAGAATGGAAATCAACTACCTTAGAATAATGAGTTGCTGGATCAAAGGGAATATATTTTTTGAAAGTTGTTGATGCAAATTACTCTGAAGATCTTTAACCATCTTCATTTGACAACTATTGAAGGAGATTTTCAACTTTATTCTGTGCCTATAATTTCGATGGTATCTTTTTTTTTCTATATTATTTGCTAAATAGTTATTATAAGTAGACAGAAAATCTGTGTTTTCTGTATTTCTGTATTTTGGAGACTACATTTTCTGATTATAATGCAATTGATTTAGAAATCCAAACCAAAAAGCCTCATTTGATTAGAGTTTTAAGACACACTTCTAAGTAATAGGTCAAAGTAGAAACCATAAATGGAAACTAGAAAATATTTAAAACTATACTGACAAAAAAACTAATCATACTATACATTAACACTTGTTGGATACAGTCCCTCAACTTAGAGGAAAATTTCTAGTTTTAATACATATTAGGAAAGAAGAAAGGCAAATTGAGCTAATCATTCATTTAAGAAGTTAGAGGTAGAAAACAGAATAATCCCTCCAGATAAAGGGAAACAATAGATACAAGTGGAAATTAATAGAAAGTAATAGGACAAGGCCAAAACTTTATTCTTTGAAAAAGATACAAACTAGACAAACCTTTCTTGAAATTGATTTGGGGGCAGGGGAAGGGGAGTCACAATAAGGTTAAGGCTCAAAAGGAAAGCAACATAACTACAGATAAAGTAGAAATTTAAAGATAAGGGGATAGCATATACAGTTTTATGGCAATTACTTTGAAAGTGGAGGCAAAAATAAAATCCTAGAAAAATGCATATTATAAAAATGGATTCATTAGAAAATTTAAAATGTGAACGGTCCTAAACCATTAGATCTTGAATCAGTGTTAAAAATCTTTCTACAAGGGCACCTGGGTGGCTCAGTCCGCTAAGTGTCCAACTCTTGGTTTTGGCTCAGGTCATGATCTCAGGGTGGTGAGATCGAGCCCTGTGTTGGTCTCTGCGCTGGGTGTGGAGACTGCTTAAGATTCTCTCTCTCCCTCTCCCTCTGCCCCTTCCCTGCTCTGCTCCCCCCATCCACTCTCTCTCTCTGAATTTAAACAAAAAAAAAAAAAAACTTCCTACAAAGAAAACTTTACTTCTAGACAACTTTATAGGTGAATTTTCCCAAATTTGAAAGCAGCAGATAATTCTAATCTTCTATAGACCCTTTCAAGCAGAAGAAATAGAAAGAAGAAATAACTCCTCAGCCATCTAAGCAATCTGACAAGTGTTTGAAACGGGACAAGTTTAATTCTTCAACACATCATAAAAGGCCAGGCAGGGCACCAGGAATCCAGGCCCTCTCTGTCTTGTTTGTACTGCCATCCTTAGGGTTTTGCTGCCACCCTCATGTTCCAAAATGATTTATCCCCATGGCTCCATTCTGGCTAGTTGAAAGAAGGAAAATAGAAAGAGGTACAACCCAGAGGTTACATATAATGCTTCTACTCCATCTCTTTGATCAGAAGTTTCTCATGTAGCCATACCTCCTGGGGAAACATTTCCTGCTGGGAAATGTCCTTCTTTTGAATTGCTAGGTACCCAACTAAGCATTAGGGGTTCTGTTACCTTAAATCAGTGGTTAGTAAACTACAACCCATTGGCCAAATCTGCCCTGCCTGTTTTTATATAATCCAGTTAAACTGGTTTTTACATTTTTACATTTTTAAATAGTTGGGGGGAAAAGAATGATATTTTGTAATATGAAAATTATATGAAATTCAGATTTCACTGACCATAGTTTTAATTGAACCCAGCCATACTTGTTCATTTACATATTGTCCGTGGCTGCTTTCATGCTACAATGGCACAGTTGAGCAGCTGTGACAGAAACCATATGGCCCACAAAGCCTAAAAATATTTACTAGCTAGCCCTTTATAAAAGTTAGTTTGCTGACTCCTGCCTCCAAACTGAACATATGTTGCAGAAGGACAGACTCTGCCTCACTCTTCAGTATGGAGATTGCAGTTTTTTGTGTGTCCCTTGTATTTAAGTGTACCGGTTTCTTACCCGCGTAGTGTATTAGTCTATTCAGGCTACCATAAAAAAATACCACAGACTGGGGGGCTTAAACAACAAAAATATATTTTCTCGCAGTTCTGGAGGCTGGAAGTCCAAGATCAAGGTACCAGCAGGGTTGATTTCTGGTGAGGCCTCAGCTTGCTGTAGCACCTTCTCGCTGTGTCCTCACACAACCTTTCCTCTGTGCCCACAGGTGAAGAGAGTGAGCACCTGGTCTCTTTCTCTTCTTAAAGGGACACTGGTCCTGCATTAGGGTCCCACTCTTTGAACTCATTTAACCTTAATTACCTCCTTAAGGGCCCTGTCTCCAAGTATGTCACACTGGGGTTTAGGATTTAAACCTATAAATTTTGGGGGCATTCAGTTTGGTCCATAAGACGTAGTAACTTGGGATATTTTTAGATATTTTTCTGATGAAAATTTAAAATATGATGGTGATGATCAAATGTTTAAACTATAGGGAAAAGGGGACAAAATGGATTTAAAGAATTTACAAGACAAGAAGAGGTCAACTGTGTAACAAGAGAGCCTCTTACTGCTGATGAGGAAGAAGCTTTAAAACAGGAACATCAACGGAAAGAGAAAGAGCTCTTGGAAAAAATCCAAAGTGCCATAGCATGTACCAATATCTTTCCCTTGGGCCGAGACCGCATGTATAGGCGATACTGGATTTTCCCTTCTATTCCTGGGTTATTTATTGAAGAGGATTATTCCGGTCTCACTGAAGACATGCTGTTGCCTAGACCTTCATCATTTCAGAATAGTGTACAGTCTCAAGATCCTCAGGTATCCACTAAAACTGGAGAGTCTTTGACGTCTGAATCTACCTCCAACATTGACCAAGGTCCATGTGATGATTCCCTGCAGCTGCCAAAACCAGTGCATAAGCCAAATCGGTGGTGCTTTTACAGTTCTTGTGAACAGCTAGACCAGCTGATCGAAGCTCTTAATTCTAGAGGACACAGAGAAAGTGCCTTAAAAGAAACTTTGTTGCAAGAGAAGAGCAGAATATGTGCACAGCTAGCCCATTTTTCTGAAGAGAAATTTCATTTTTCAGGTAAATTTTCATTGAAAACTGTTTCTTTTGCTCTCCTCATAATCTCTGGTTCAGGTTTAAACATTTGTCAAACTTTTAGAGCTATATTTAAAACACCGTCTCTTTCATTTGGACGGTGTTCTCAGTTTGCAAGTTAGAGAATGTTTACCAGTTAGAGAAACAAGGTTCTCTCTAGGATTTCACTGGGCTCCATTTGGATTATGAGGAATGGCAGTGTGCGAAGATCCATACTCTTCCGGCTCTCATTCCCCGATCAGTAGACTCAATACCCAAGGCACTAAGGTTAACGTTAGTTTTAGACATTCGACATGATAGTGAGAGTTCAGTCACTAAGGGTTAGGGTCCAGGGACTGGTTCCCTTAGTGATCACTTCTTTGGAGATCGGCTGCAAGGGCAGATCAGGTAGCAGCATCTCCTATATGATGGCTGGTTCATTGATAACAAGTTAAGAGAAAGCAGTAAGGCATTTTGGGGTATAAGTTTTCATTATTACTAAAGATTCTCTAGGTAAAGAACTCTTAAATTTAGCGGCATATTGTCATGACTACTTTAGTTCTCTTCAGAATTAAAAACTGTAGATCACAATTCTTTAACAGCTTTATTGAGATTTAGTTCATACACCATACAATTCACTTATTTGAAGTGTACAATTAAGTGGTTTTCATTATATTCATAGATGTGCAGCCATCACACTGTCATTTTTAGAACATTTTTATCACCTCAAAAAAAAACCCAAATTTGTTTTCTGTCTCTGTAAATTTCTTTGTCTGAACATTCTATATGAATGTGATCATATACTATATGGTCTTTTGTGACTGGCTTTCACTTAGCATAATGTTTTCAAGGTGCATCCAAGTTGTAGCACATGTCAGTACTTCATACCTTTTTATAACCAAATAATGTTCCATTATATAGATATATAACACATTTTATTTAACCATATGTTAGTTGATGGGTGTTTCTGTTGTTTCCATATTTTGGCAGTTATAAATAATGCTGCTGTAAACATTTGCGTACAGGTTTTTTGTCTCAACATAAGTTTTCATTTCTCTTGGGTGTATACATAAGAGTGAAATTATTGGGTCATGTGATAATTCTGTGTAATCATTTGAGGAACTGCCATACTGTTTTCCAAAGCAGCTGCACCATTCTGTATTCCTGCCAATAGTGTATGAGGGTTAAAATTTTTCCACGTCCTTGGCAACACTTATTGTCTGACTTTTAGATCCTAGCCATTGTAGAGGTATGAAGTGGCACTTTATTGTGGTTTTGATGTGAATTTCCCTAATGACTAGTAGTGTTGAGCAACTTTTCATGGTCTTACTGGCCATTTATATGTCTTAAAGAAAAGTCTATTCATATCCATCCATTGACTGTTCTTCTTATTGGAATGTCTTTTTATTGAGTTGTAAGAGTTCTTCAAATATTCTAGACACAAGGTCCTTATAGATATCTGATGTGCAAACATTTCCACCCCCTTGTTTTTTGCATTTGAGGATTTACTAAGTGTTTTTGTATTAGTTATCTCACGATCATACCATCACATTGGGGAAATTATATTTTTTAGTAAGAAAATCATAATAAAGGTATTGATAACTATTTCAGACAAACCTCAAACTGATAGCAAACCTACATATAGTCGGGGAAGATCTTCCACTGCATGTGATTCAGCTCAGATGTCTGCAGAAAGACAGCTTGAATTGAGGCTGAGAGATTTTCTTTTGGATATTGAAGACAGAATCTACCAAGGAACATTAGGAGCAATTAAGGTTTGTACCTCTTCCCATTTTTAGTTTACCTGATCACCAAAGTTTTGGTCATATTTGTTAATTTATTTGGTATAGGCAAGGCATGTGTGTTTTGAGTAAATACATGGGAGTGATATATTTTTTATGAAAACTAAGTTTGTTCCCCTGTATCAAAATATTTATATATGGATAGAGATCTTTCTTAAATATACTATATGGCTATCTGCTTTCTTAAACAGAATTTAATGAACATAATTGGCCTTTTTAATACGAATTTTTAGTAATTTTTAAATATCTGTTTTATGGTATTTTCATCTGAGATGTTAAAATGTGTAAGGATATTTTCTTCTTCCTTGACTAGCTCCTGCCTGCTCTGCTGAGTCTGGTTTGTTTATTGGTTTCTTTGTTACCTTTTTAAAATCTGTAAGTAATTCATGCTTGATATGTGTGTTCTGTTCATTCCTTTGCTATCATCTGTCACTTTTTTGCTACTATCAGGTGACCAGTCTTAGAATTGCTTATGATTTCCCTATATAGAGAGTGAGGTACTAAAGCTTCCATCTATGAATGATATGAATTTCATTTTGGCCACTTAGTAACCTTATTTTTAGATCCCTTTTTGATTCACAATCTGTTCTAGAATATTCATGAATTTTTCATATGTATGTCGAATCTCATACTTCTTAGGAACAACATATGTTTATTACAGGTTACAGATCGACACATCTGGAGATCAGCATTAGAGAGTGGACGGTATGAGCTGTTAAGTGAGGAACACAAGGAAAATGGGATCATTAAGACTGTGAATGAAGATGTAGAAGAGATGGAAATTGATGAGCAAGCAAAGGTCATAGTAAGAGACAGGTACAAAAAGGATTTTTCTAAAGTAACTGTCACTTTTCCTTGCCACTTCAACTGTATGGTTCTTTTTAGTAAATGTTTCTTTTTCTTTAAAAAACTGTTTTAAAATCTTATCATGAGGACTTTTAATACTTGTAACCACTGAAATGATCATTTTCCTCAACCTCAAGCCCTCTTTTACTCTACTTTGTGCTAGTGCAGCCAAAAGACAGCTAGTTAGGATAATAATTTCTCAAGTTAAAAAAAAAAAGTCTTTGAACTTAAGGTTTTAAAGTAACTTTATACTACCCATTTTTCTTTTCTGTAGGAAAACTTAGTAAATTGTGGTAGGCTTAAATATTATTTGAATTATTAATCAGAACCTACATCTGTATATCTATAGTTAGATACTTTGACTTTCAGAGTTATTTTTGGGTAACTTTCCTTAAGGAGTTCATCTAGAAGGAAAGGAGATAGGATGCTGGGAGGGAAGATGTACTACTGAAGGCTTTGAGTGAATAGGTTTGTACGTTTAAATGATCATTTTACCTGCAATATGGAGATTTATTGCAAAGGGAATAAGACTGGAGGCTAAGAAACTACTTAGGAGGTAGCTATCAGTGTCCCAGCCAGTAAAAGTTGAAGCAAGAGAAAAAGAGAGCGAGGTAAGCTGCCTGGGATACTTATCATTAAGGCCCATCACTGGGTCATCTACCTAAAACCTTTCCCCTAAGCCTTGTCTCATCCACCTTCCCTCCAACTATTTGCCCTTCTGACCTCCTTAAATGACTTGGTATTTAGTTTAGCTCCTGATTCATGTATTTATCTCCCTTTCATACCGGCTTATGTGATCCCCTGTGAGATTGAGGGAACTGTTTCTTACACAGGTGTAAGTAAGCATTTGGAGGAATGGACTCGAGTTTTTAAGTACCATAAACTCTTGCATGTTTTCATTGTAGACTTTTGGGCATAAAAACAGAAACTCCAAGTACTGTCTCAACTAATGCAAGTACCCCCCAGTCAGTGAGCAATGTGGTTCATTATCTGGCAATGGCGCTTTTTCAGATAGAGCAGGGCATTGAGCGGCGTTTTCTCAAAGCTCCACTCGGTAAGTACCGGTTTTTACTTCCAAACATTAGTTATATTTTAAATGATTCTGAAATTGCCCTTTAGTAGAAATATATGGGCTGACACAGTAAAATTGGCAAATCTGAAAAACTTGAGATTGTATTTTCATTTCAAAACATGGGTTCTTTCAGGTGAGATTTTTTTAAAATAGTACTTAAGTACTTTTTACTCTAAATACTCATCTTTAATGACTGTCTTTTTTACTATTTCTGTCAATCTTTTCTTTTGTGTTTCATCGAAAGAAAGATTACCAAATCATGTGACTAGCCAGATCCTACATAATCAAAAATTGTATATAAATATTTGTTACCTAAAACAGAACCCCAAAGAAGCTACTTAAATGTCCACCATTAGAGGTATGGTTTAATAATGTTGTCACTGGGGCGCCTGGGTGGCTCAATTGGTTGAGCGGCTGACTTTATTTCAGCTCAGGTCATGATCTCAGGGTCGTGGGATTGAGCCCCACTTCAGGCTCCCTGCTCACAATAATAATAATTGGATCACTAACCTGAGCACTGTATAAGAAGCACTAAGTCAGAAATACCACGTGTTAAAGGGTACATAAATGAGGAAATGCTCTATAATTTATGGTAGGATGATAGAAGTAATACTGTCTGGATCGTGTTTTAGCAATTTATGAAGTTAATACGTTTTTAGGGACTAATCTAGGGACATAATCACTGTCTTTAGGAAAATATGTTTCAGGTTCCAAATCAATTTTCATATCATAACTGCCTCTACTTCCCTGTGCTCTGATACATTAATTTATAATTTATCATATTCAAGTTAGTTTGTATCTCAGTAGTAGGGTGCCAGAAGAAACAGTTTTTAAAACCGTATCTTGGGGCACCTGGGTGGCTCAGTCATTAAGCGTCTGCCTTCGGTTCAGGTCGTGATCCCAGAGTCCCGGGATCAAGCCTGCATTGGGCTCCCCACTCGGCAGGGAGTCTGCTTCTCCCTCTTCCTCTGCCCCTCCCCCTGCTCATGCTCTCTCTCCCTCTCAAATAAAAAAAAAAAATCTTTAAAAATAAATAAATAGGGGTGCCTGGGTGGCTCAGTCTTTAAGCGTCTGCCTTTGGCTCAGGTCACGACGAACCCCGTATCGGGCTCCCTGCTCCGCAGGAAGCCTGCTTCTCCCTCTCACTCCCCCTGCTTGTGTTCCCTCTCTTGCTGTGTCTCTCTCTGTCAAATGAAGAAATAAAATCTTTAATAAATAAAAAAATAAATAAAACCCTATCTTTTTGGTCTCCTATTGAGAGCAACTTGAATAGACTAAAATCCTTTTTAAATTATTTGAATGTCACTTGTTTGAGTAGTAAGAACAAAGTTTTCATAAATATCTGGTGCTATCAGAATGTGAATATATTTGTAAAATGTCTGTTTTGAAATTGAAGAGTTTATGGCCAGTATCTCATTGTTCTAATAAGCCTATTCATATTTTTATAAATTGATAATTCTACCATGAGCTCAGTGACTCACTTTTCAGATTAGAAAGTAGTAGTTGTAGAAATAAATATGTATGGTCATAGCTCACAAAAATATTAGTTTGTATTTCCTATATCACTCTTATTTCACAGTCTTCAATATTTCTTAATATTTTCTGTGCCTTGGGGCGCCTGGGTGGCTCAGTCGGTTAAGCGTCTGTCTGCCTTGGGCTCAGGTCATGATCCCTGGGTCCTGGGGTCGAGCCCCGGGTTAGGCTCCCTGCTCGGCGGGGGGTCTGCTTCTCCCTCTGCTCCCCACTTGTGCTCTCTCTATCCCTGTCGCTATCTCTCTCTCCCAGATAAATACATAAAATCTTTTAAAAAAAATTTTCTTTGTCTAAATCGAATTACATATACAAGGGATCCCTCTCTATTATTACAACCACGTGTGAATCTACAATTACTAAAATTAAAATTTCAATTAAAAGTTATTTGTAAATTATGTAGCCTTTATGAATATTTCACTACTACTCATTAATTCTGTGGTTCCAAAAGAGAGAAAATGCAATTCTGCTGATTTTTCCACTTCTGAAACTGCCATCAGTTAGTTATTTACAAATTCAAGGGAAAAAAATCAGATTGTTTAGTATGTCCATATTTTCATCAGTACATCTTATTAAATATTGAAACAAAAGGGAAAAGTTAACACTGGGAGATGTTACAGCTTACATCTAGTAGGTTATATGAGAGCTGAGAGCTATAGTGTTCTTTATGCTGGGTTGTATACAGCAGTGTTGGAACATTCGTTTCATCTGAAGGGATATAAAAGGAACAATTTCAATTTGAGGTCTTAAAAGTGAAATAAGAAAAGTTCAATTTACTTTGGTGGTAAATGTTGATCAAAGTTTAGATGTTGATCATTTATAATATGGATATTATCATCTACCATTGTTGCCCCATAAAAAGTTAATAGAATAATTGATGTCTGTAGCTTTTTATATCATGTTTAAGCCTTTGGAGGATCTGTTTTGAATGGGACAACAAGAAATAGAGGTGCCTCTGCGGTTTTAAGGTAATCTAAATAGTTAGAACAACGTAATCAAGAACATCCTTAATCTGGGAGAGAAATGGGATTCCATTTTATGAATGTTTGAGATAGAATATATATTAAAATTCTCCATTCTTTTGATTATTTTTCAGCATAGCAAATTAACAAAGCAATTACCTGTAGGAATTTTCCCAGTTTAGCTTCAGGGATTACTTCAGTTTCTTGAGGAAGCAAGTAAGAAATAAAAATTCTACTTATATTCCACCTTCCTTAGGATGTCCCTTTTATTCTAGCAGTTAATCACATTAATAAAACTAGGCTTTTTTTAACTTGAGGAAGATATATTTGAATAATTTTAGGTATATGTGAGAATTGTTTGTTTAGGTTGGTAATTTCATCATTTATAAAGTCATGCTCATGATTAAACCCTTAAGCTATGAAAAAAATCCTTAAACTAACTTTATCAATTTGAAATTAGGTAACACAGAAATTAATAAAGATCAAAGGGGAGATAGAAAAAAAAAGGACAAGAAAAAGAGAGAGGAGGATCAATCTAGTGTGAGAGATGGTAAATTTTTAACTTTTTAAAGAATATTGTCTTTTTGAAGAATTATGGTTTTACTTTCTGTGTTGCTGAGTACTGGTTTGAATATTTAGCTTTTGACAGAAAATCTTGAACTTAATTTTTTTGGAAAGGAATGAGGTTGGGGACAAGCTTATAAAACAATATCATCTTCCTAGCATTTTTCTTCTACATTGCACACCTCAGCTAATGAAACTTTTAAAAATTGGTATATAAGTTGACATTGTGAATCTTAGTATACTTAAGTTATTAGTGAAAAAGAGGAACAGTGATGAAGGTATGTTTACTTACTTTGCATATAGTATTTATTTACCACTTTCTTTTTTTCTTTTTTTTACTAGCATAGGGAGAGTTATAGGGTGGGAGTTTCTGTATTGTTTTATCTCCAGGAAAAACCTACGTAGTGTGGTCACATGCATTACTATGTAGTGGCAGTTAACAATATGAAATCTCCCAGTGTAACATTTGATCATATGACTACCATTAATTCATATTAGTAAAATCCTAATTCTAATTTCTTGAGGAATTTATTTATGCTAGCATGATGGAAGATAAAAGAGAAAAGACATTTCTGCCCTTTGAGAGTTTTATAATCTGGAGAAGAAGCAAGACAATTAACAGAAAAATGGAATCAGTAGTATACACTGTTTTTTATCCTTATTTAGGTACTATAAAAAATGTGAGGGGCGCCTGGGTGGCCCAGTCGTTAAGCGTCTGCCTTCGGCTCAGGTCATGATCCCAGGGTCCTGGAATCGAGCCCTCCATCGGGCTCCCTGCTCTGCAGGAAGCCTGCTTCTCCCTCTCCCCTTGCTTGTGTTCCCTCTCTCGCTATTTCTCTCTCTGGCAAATAAATAAATAAAATCTTTTAAAAAAATGTGAAAATGTGAACATCCATTTAAAAGTAGGTGGGATAGGGACGCCTGGGTGGCTCAGTTGGTTAAGCCTCTGCCTTCGGCTCAGGTCATGATCCCAGGGTCCCGGGATGGAGTCCCGCATCGGGCTCCTTGCTCAGCAGGGAGCCTGCTTCTCCCTCTGCCTGCCACTCCCCCTGCTTGTGCTCTTGTTCACTCTCTTGGGCGCGCGTGCACGCTCTCTCTCTCTCTCTCTCTCTCTCTAGCAAATAAAAAATAAAATCTTAAAAAAAAAAGTAGGTGGGATAAAAATTGGACCTTGAGCTGCCGTTGATTTGGTCAAAACCCATAATGTTTCACCAACCTTTGAGTTAAAAATCATTCAAACTGGGTGCCTGGGTGGCTCAGTTGATTGAGCGACTGCCTTTGGCTCAGGTCATGATCCCAGAGTCCCAGGATCGAGTCCTGCATCGGGCTCCCTGCTTAGCAGGGAGTCTGCTTCTCCCTCTGACCCTCTCCCCGCCCATGCTCTCTCTCACTCTCTCTCTCTCAAATAAATAAAATCTTTTAAGAAAAATCATTCACACTGACTTTCAAGGTTCCAAAGTCTCTGTCTGCACAATTTGTTTTTTCCTTCCACTCTTCCACATTGGCCTGTATGCAGCCTTATTTCTTGCCTTTACTAATAAGAATGTCCTCTGATTTATCCAGAAAGATTTCTTCAAGATCTTTGAACTAGCAATTTTTGTTGCCTCCTTCCTTAGAGGTCCTGCTCAGGCCAGAACTTTTCATGAAGCTTTATATCAAAAAACCATGGTAAATAGAAAACACAAAATGAGAGGGTGGAAATAAATCAAATGGACTGTATTATTGCATTTATTTCCTACTTTGCTAATATTTCTCTTTAGCTTTACCTGAAGAACCATTTGACCCATTCATTTTTTCCTTCTCTCATTGAGTTATTACTCTCAATTATTTTTGGAGGTTCTTATGCTTTTTCAAACTGCTTGGTTACTTACATTTTCAAACATTTCTTAAAACATATTAAAATAGTTATTTTATATTCTGCGTCTAACTCTAATCTCTCAGGTCTTTATGGGTCAGATTCTGCTGGCTCTTGCCTGTAATGTTTTGTTTCCACATGTGCATTGTGGGTTTTGACTATTAACTTTCATTCCTCACAACTGGATCTATGGAAATTTCTTTAGAGAGAATTTGCAATGATTTGTACTTGTTTCTGTCACTCACCTGAGGTCACTACCAATCTGGACGACTTTAAAAATCTTAGGTATTGGGGCACCTGGGTGGCTCAGTCGGTTAAGCATCCGCCTTCAGCTCAGGTCATGATCTCAGGGTCCTGGGATCGAGCCCCGAGTCGGGCTCCCTGCTCAGGAGAGAGTCTGCTTCTCCCTCTGACCCTCCCCCCTCTCATGCTCTCTCTCTCTCATTCTGTCTCTGAAATAAATAAATAAATAAAAATCTTAAAAAAAAAAATCTTAGGTGTTTTCAGGTTTTAAACTATTTAACGCATTGCTTGTAGTTACATGTTCTCAGGGTAGATTTATTTTCCCTTTCCACCCAACTTCAAGGTCCAGAAAAGCAGATTTCCTGGCTACTTTCTTTCTTCATGGTACCCTTTTCCACCCTGATGCTTGAGGGTATAGCCTTTTGGAGTTCTAGCTTTTCAGAAAGGATTCAACACATTGGGTGAGCCCTGGATTTCACGTCCTGTCTCTCTCATCCTGCCCAACAAACAGGAGCTCAAGACTTACTAGCGTTTGGCAGGTCTGCTCATTTATGACTTCAATTCCTGTGTATATCTTCACTCTCCCAGCTATATAAAAAATTTCTTAAATGTAGGGACCTAGAATAGACTTGTTTCGTATCTTCTAAATTGTTGCACATAGGAGCGACAGTATAAGGCAGGAATAATGGTAACAGTAACAGTATTTACTCCACGACAGGCATTTTACTTGTCTTTACTTAATCTTCCCAACAGCCCTCAGAGGTAGATGCTATCTACATATAACTGTTGGGGAACCTGAGGCACAGAGGAGTTAAGTAACTTGACCCAGCTCACTCACCTAGGGGAGCTAGTACTTACCTCAAGGCAGACTGACTCCAGAGCCTACATTCCTTAACCATTATGCTACTGCCCAAGAGGACTTTTTTTGAGGATAATAGTAGGAAATATGTCATAATAGAAACAAACTATATATGGAGTCTTATATACCTTGTAGAATTTTGACATTATGTGGTAGTCTGGTAGTCCCTTCATAATTAAGCATAATGTCAGGAAAACTAAAGTGGTAGCAATAATTGAAGATTAATTGAAGAGAGAAATCACATGCCAATGTAAAATGATAGACTGGCTAGTTAATGCCATCTAATCAAATGACTCTTAATAAGCTTTTTTAGTCCAGAAGACAAAAGAATAATGTTATTAATGAAAGAAAGTTTCAAATGTTCTTATGTAAATGTTGGTGCTGAACGTTCTTTTGGGAAGTGTGGGGTATTAGCATTTTTTTATTTACCTCATTTAAAAAATATTTTCTTAGAGATAGAAGACAATAGAGTTGGCATTTCTACATAATTGATATTTTCAGTAATAGCTGTGTTGAGATATTCACATATATAAAATCCATCCTTTTAAAAAGTGCATAATTCAGTGGGTTTTAATATATTCACGGTTGTATAGCCATTCACCATAATCTAATTTCAGAAAATTTTCATCAGCCCCAAAGAAACCTCAGACATGATTGATGTTTAACTTAGAGAGTAGTCCATCTTTTATCTGAAAAGAGGAAGCAATATTCTTGATTCAAATGGATAATAACTGACTTGTAATCATATTTAGCTAGTTCTCTAAGTCAGGTCAAGAATTGATAACAAAGACTAGCTTGAGAACATATTGCCTAAGTTATTTTTCTCTTTTTTACTATTGGAATCCCAAAGCTTTTGATTTATGGATTTAAGTAATTCCTTATGTCACAAACAAGGTGTGGCTCAGCAAATATTTTCTTGAACATGAGGTTTTGTTTTTAATATCAACACAATCTTTTTATTGAGTTTTAGAAGAATTTTAAAATCTAACCTGTTTAAAATACCAAGAAAATAGGAGATATCTAAGGTTTGCCTAGAAACTTAAATCACTTTACCTTTTCGTTTAAGATGCCAGTGACAGTGGGCGTTCTTACAAAACAGTCCTGGACCGTTGGAGAGAGTCTCTCCTTGCTTCTGCTAGTCTATCCCAAGTCTTTCTTCATCTGTCCACCTTGGATCGTAGCGTGATATGGTCTAAATCTATACTGAATGCTCGTTGCAAGATATGCCGAAAGAAGGGTGATGCTGAAAACATGGTACTTTGTGATGGCTGTGATCGGGGTCATCATACCTACTGTGTTCGACCAAAACTCAAGGTAGTTTTTCCCTCTTATACTTCTTAGATTAGAATTGAGTGGTTGAGGTTTTGAGTGACAGATGACTAATGATCATTTCTGTGATTTGTCAAGACTGTGCCTGAAGGAGATTGGTTTTGTCCAGAGTGTCGGCCAAAGCAACGTTCTAGGAGACTCTCCTCTAGACAGAGACCATCCTTGGAAAGTGATGAAGAGATGGAAGACAGTATGGAAGGTGAGGATGATGAAGTTGATGATGATGATGAAGAGGGTCAAAGTGAGGAGGAGGAGTATGAGATAGAACAAGATGAAGATGACTCTCAAGAAGAGGAAGAAGTCAGGTAAGTCCTAACATGCAATAAAATGAGTTTGTGAGTCATAACTAGACAGTCTCTTGACTACTCAAATACAAATGGAATGATTGGGGCCTATAACTTTTTTTTTCTTAATTTTATTTTATTATGTTATGTTAATCACCATACATTACATCATTAGTTTTTGATGTAGTGTTCCATGATTCATTGTTTGTGTATAACACCCAGTGCTCCATGCAGAACCTGCCCTCTTTAATACCCATCACCAGGCTAACCCATCCTCCCAGCCCCTCCCCTCTAGAACCCTCAGTTTGTTTCTCAGAGTCCATAGTCTTTCATGGTTCGTCTCCCCTACGATTTTCCCCCTTCATTTTTCCCTACCTACTATCTTCTTTTTTTTAACATATAACCTATTATTTGTTTCAGAGGTACAGGTCTGTGATTCAACAGTCCTACACAATTCATAGCGCTCACCATAGCACATATCCTCCCCAATGCCCCATAACTTTTTAAAAACTGGTGTGTAATATAGTGGCCTAAAGTTATCCTTGCTTTAGTATTCTGAGCATTTGAAGTTATTCCTGAGGGAGTGTAGTACGTTTGTGAGTTTAGCCAGATCATAAAATCAAATATGAGTTCACATTTGGACAGGAATACCAATTCAGACCCCCGTCAAGTTTGATTTTACTTAATTTTATGCCTAAAGCAGCAAATAAGCGTTCCAGAGGATATTCATGAGATAAAGATGATTGAATGCAGCTTCCCAGTGCCCCTCTTGCTTTCTCGAGGAGTTATACTCAAATATTGGTGATCTTGGCACCTGCAGAGAGAGAGAGAGAGAGAGATGCCAGTAGGCACATGGTATTGTTATACTCCTTCCACATTAGCATCCAGAAGCAACTCCTGTCCTACCATATAGCCAGGTATTTGGCAGCTTAGCAAGCTGTGTCGCCAGGCCTAATGAATGTGGCTACTCCCATGCGTGGCAGCGCTGGAGTATTCTCCCCTTATTTGTCCCTAAGACCTCCCCACCTTTTTAACATTTGAACCCCATTCATGTGGAATCAGAAAAGTGGATGTAAAGCAAGGGCAACTTTGAACTGACAAGGTACAAAAAGGCCAGTCTGCAGAGGATAAGTAGAGAGAGCTACCGCATCCGCTGTAAGCAAGTTGTTATTTTTTTACTCACTCCAACTAGCAGGAGCCGTCTTCCTTGTAGATTATAAGGGCAGTATTTATGTTAAACATAAAGATGATAAAGAATTTGGGGTGCCTGGGTGGCTCAGTCATTAAGTATCTGCCTTCGGCTCAGGTCGTGATCCCAAGGTCCTGGGATCGAGCCCTGCATCGGGCTCCCTGCTCAGCGGGGAGCCTGCTTCTCCCTCTCCCACTCCCCCTGCTTGTGTTCCCTCTCTCACTGTGTCTCTCTCTGTCAAATAAATAAATAAAATCTTAAAAAAAAAGAAAAGATAAAGAATTTGGAAAATTCTTGGAAATCCTTTAGGTAAACTGGAAGTCCAGGTATGTGGGGAGATGGATAAAAAGAGGCTTAAAGGGGTTGTTTCATCCTTGTCTACAACTTAAAGGCAATTAAAAGATCAAACCTAGGGGTGCCTGGCTGGCTCAGTCAGTGGAGAGTGTAACTCTTGAGCTCAGGGTCGTGAGTTCTAGCCCCACGTTGGGGGTAGAATTTACTAAGAATAAAAGTAAGATAAAAGATTGAACCTAGTTTTATATTTTACAGTAAGAATCAGAAGATGGCAAAGAGAGTCTTAGCATGGTATTCAGGAACCACAGGTTTAGGGCCTACTTTGACCAAGCCTGTAGGTTACCTCAGCATCGGTGGTTATGAAGAGTGATGGTCTCCTGTAGCATAAGGACACCAAAGAAATGTATGTAGAACTCACTGGCTGAAGAGTAGAACAAGGGGAATAGAAATTATCTATGGGCATCGTTTCTCTGTACAGTAATTATGTTTTCTAACAATATTTACAGCCCACCAAAACGAGGAAGACCGCAAGTTAGATTGCCAATTAAAACAAGAGGGAGACTTAGCTCTTCTTTCTCAAGTCGTGGCCAACGACAAGATCCTGGAAGATACACTTCAAGGAGTCAGCAGAGTACACCCAAAACAACTGTTTCCTCTAAAACCACTGGTAGAAGCCTTAGAAAGATAAAGTCTGCCCCTCCAACAGAAACTAAATCTTTAAGAATTGCCGGTCGTTCTACTCGCCAGAGTTATGGCCCACTGCAAGCAGATGTATTTGTGGAACTACTTAGTCCTCGTAGAAGACGCAGAGGCAGGAAGAGTGCTAATAATACACCAGAAAATAGTCCCAACTTCCCTAACTTCAGAGTCATTGCCACAAAGTCAAGTGAGAAGTCAAGATCTCTCAATGTTACTCCAAAACTTTCTCTCCAAGATAGTGAATCCAAGAGAAGAGGAAGGAAAAGACAATCTACAGGTATGAAGAAGTCTAATTTAAATTATTCTTACCTAAGAAAATGGAATCATTTGGGAAGATTGAGTGTTGAGATATTTTGCATCATTTTTTAAAGGCTGTGACTAAGATAGACTATGTGACTAGGGAGCAACCTGGCCTGAAGCATAATATTCATCAAAAGGGCAGCTATTTGGGGAATAAGGTAAATTATGAGTATTTTTCTAGTAGGGTAGCAATGTAGTTGTGAGAAATTTGCAGTGTCCTGTTTCTAATGGATAGATTTGGCCAACATTTCAGTAGTGTCAGTAGAACCCATTATAACACATTTCATTCAGTTCTACCCTTTCCTCCTTTAAAATACACCTACTCATCATCACCTAGACAAGCTACTTTGGGTTATTTGGGAAGGTTCCTATCTGACATACTGAATTTGGGGGCGGGGAAGAAATGGGGGAGTAATATTGTTAGGGAGTGATCATTGGCTATCTTTTTAATTCTGATAATTGTTGTTTATAGTAATCTTTATCCAAATAATCTCTTTATTTATCTCTTTGATTCTATTCTTTTTTCTTTTAATGTCAGTAGTTATAAAACTTTAATAGTTCCAGAAAATGAAATTAGGCATAAAAAATGATACTGTTCCTTGAAGAACTGTAGGTAGGTTGTATTGCATTATTCAAATACATGACAGGATTAAGGAGTTCATTTGGTGAAAGAATGGAAGACAGTCTGTTTATGCAGTCACTAGATTGTCAGGATGGTGGAAGGGTGTTGTATCAGGTAACTTGGCACCAAGATCTAATTTAGCTTTTCCTATCCCCTTACCTATCTATTTTGCTCTTCTTCAAGCTATTTGGAAACATAGTATACCTAAAACATTTGTATTCTAAAAAACTCTAAGAAAAAAAAATTTTTGATTGATTTATAAAATTACTAACCTGGTTCCAGTGACAAACGAAGGGGGAAATGTATGCATTTACATTTAAGTAGAGAATTTAAACACCTGAATTCATAATATGAACTATGCTACCCTTTTATACTAATTCATACACTTTAGATTTTGTTATATATACCTTAGGTTTTTTGAGAAAGCATTTTGCTTTAAGGAAGTCCCCATATGAAATTAAGATAAGAGGGGCGCCTGGGTGACTCAATCGGTTGAGGGACTGATTCTTGATTTTGGGTTGGGTCGTGATCCCAGGGTCGTGCAATCAAGCCCCACCTCAGGCTCCATGCTCAGCGTGGAGTCTGCTTGTCCTTCTCCCTCTGCTTCTCCCCCCACTTGCTCTCTTTCACTCTCTCTCCTTCCTTCCCTCTCCCTCCCTCAAATAAATAGGGAGATTATCTTTAAGATAATCTTTTACTTCGTTATTAAGCATTACATTTCTCTTATGCAAGGTAATTTATAAAGAGGCCTGCTTGCTAGATCTTTGCTTTCCTAAGGATGTGTTTCAGGAAATTCTGGAGAATTGCTTGCTTTCTTTTTATTATAGTTGAAAAAATATTTTTAATAAAATGGGCTAAAAAATAATCTATAGACTTTGCTCTAAGAACTTTCTTTTATAGTACAGTGTTTTTACTTGTTCCCACTGAATGTTTAATTAATTTGGAAATTTTATGATCAAAAAGGAAATAGTGGGGGCACCTGGCTGACTCAGTCGGTGGAGCATGCAACTCTTGATCTTGGGGTTGTGAGTTCAAGCCCCACATTGGATGTAAAGATTACTTAGAAATAAAATCTTTAGGGGTACCAGGTTGGCTCCGTCGGAAGAGCATGCAACTCTTCATCTCGAGGTCGTGAGTTCAAGCCCCACATTGGGTGTAGAGATTACTTAGATAAAAACTTTTTTTTAAAAATTGCTAATCATAAAAATAATAAAAATAAATAATAAAGTCTTTTTTAAAACAAAGGAAAGAGTGAATATTTATTCCAGATTTTCATGTTTCAGAATGTAAGTTAATTTATCTCACTATATATCGAATGTCAATTTTCTGTTTGAATTTAGGTTGTGTTTTTATACCCATTTAGCTTGTAGTGATCAAATATTTTGCTTTGTCATCACCTAAAATTAATTATTTATTTAGAATCCTCTCCTATGACCCTGAGTCGAAGGAGTTCAGGCCGACAAGGAGGAGTTCATGAATTGTCTGCTTTTGAACAGCTTGTTGTGGAACTGGTACGGCATGATGACAGCTGGCCGTTTTTGAGACTTGTTTCCAAAATCCAGGTAATATCATTAAACTTGCACATAATAAAATAAAATTACATTTAAAAAAAAAACTTGATAAAATGTATTCATGTATATTACCTGATTTAGTCTGCTTGGCAACTTTGAGGTAGTCAAAACCACGTTAGTTACCATATACTTTGTTTTTAAACACTTGGAAAGTTAGTTTCTACACTGAAAGCAAGGACATTTCAGAGCATTCTCTCCTCAGCCCCTTCCAACCCTGACTGATTCTCATGCATGATGACAGTAATGTTGAAATAGCTTCAGTGTGTTTATTCTGTGTAATGAGTATGAGTAGATTTAATTCAACTGTGTGCTATTATTGGTACTTCTGTTATGCAAAACAGCTGTTCTCAAACTTCAGCATACACCAGAATCACCTGGGCGGGCTCGTTAAAACACAGGTAACTGGGCCTCACCCCAGAGTTCTTGATTCACTAGGTCTGGAATGATGCTGATGGCGCTGGTCCAGAGACCACGGTGTGAAAACAATAATGTGAAAGATAGGTACTCTTAGAAAACAGATGGCCTAAAACTAAGGCATTTGAGATGGTGTTGGAGTTATTCATATACGGGAAGCAGAATAGGACAGTGTTACAGTGCTGTGATAGAAGTTCTTTTTTTTATTAATAGAATCAGGTTAGTTTATTTTTTTATTATGTAGCCATCATATAGTACATCATTAGTTTTTGATGTCGTTTTCAACGATTCATTAGTTGCATATAACACCCAGTGCTCATCACCACACATGCCCTCCTTAGTACCCATCACCCGGTTACCCCGTCCCCCTGTAATAGAAGTTCTAACGGACTTCCAGAAGTAGAGAAGAAAAGGAGATTGATTTGAGCATTTTGGAGGGAGGGAATAGCAGGAATGTAAAAGTTTTTAATGGAAGAACTGTTTGGTCTGGTCATAAAAGATAGGTGGAATATCAACAGTGAGAAATGAAATAAGGACATTGCATGAAAAGGGCAATTTTTCTTTCCTAAGTTAAAGACCCAGAAGTGAGAATATGGGAAATGATGGGTAGTTTGAATGGAACACCAGATGTGTTGGAGAGGCACAAGTAGATTATAAAGGGTCTCACTTGTTAGGTGTGTTAGGTGAAGGTTTCTGAATGAAAAAGTTATACCTTAATGTGAAGGATTAATTACCATTGAATAGCATCCTATAAAAATTAAATCTCGGGCACCTGGGTGGCTCAGTCGGTTAAGCGACTGCCTTCAGCTCAGGTCATGATCCCGGAGTCCCAGGATCGAGTCCCACATCGGGCTCCCTGCTCGGCGGGGAGTCTGCTTCTCCCTCTGACCCTCCCCTCCCTCATGCTCTCTCTCTCTCTATTCTCTCTCTCTCAAATAAATAAAAATCTTTAAAAAAAATAAAATAAAAAAATTAAAATTAAATCTCAGTTTGACTCTAACTCATTTTTCCTGAGTAGTTTTTGTGCTGAATTTTTTGTCACATACATTTTATTATTACAAATGCAATAATGCTCATTAAATAACTTTATAGATACATATTTGTATCTCTGTGGAGAGAAATAGAGACAGAAAGAGAGCACAAAGCAGAATCATAAGCTTTTTCTTTTCACAATAAATTGTCATTTTTTATAGTATCAAATAAGCTTCTACAACATTATAGTGACTGAAAGATATTAAGTGGTTTTAATGGAATAATAGTATTCAGAGATTAACATTCAGTTGCTTTTAAGTGCAGAACCTTCACATATTTGGCCACTTATCTCTGATAAATTTTCTATAGGAGAGATATATTTGAATTATTTTACAGGTCCCAGACTATTATGACATCATCAAAAAGCCCATTGCCTTAAATATAATTCGTGAAAAAGTGAACAAATGTGAATATAAATTAGCATGTAAGTAATTTATGTTTTTCTCTGATAATTATTTTTGTTTAAAGAGGTAACTGCTGTTTTTCTTGTTATTTAAATGATGTATATTAACGGATTGTGTAGATGGCATCCCAGGAGGTCTCTAAAATGCTTGTCTATGTAGATGAAAGATGGATAGGGACTTGAATGAGTTAGATATTTTGTAGAATCTGATCTTAATAGAAGTGCACAATTATGTAACATTCCTAATTACATAATTGCATAGTTTCAGTAGAGCAATGTTAAAGCATTTGTAGTTAAACAGTTTTAAGCTTTAGATCTGCTACCTTGTTTCAGAGGCTTCAATTTCTAAAGAAAAACGTGGGCTTCCATTTTCTTAATAACATTTCTAGATATATAAACAAAATACTTTTATGTACTTTTATTTTGTACTTTTAATCTCATTTGGTTTTTTCTTTCTAGCGGAATTTATCGATGATATTGAGTTAATGTTTTCGAACTGCTTTGAGTACAACCCTCGTAACACAAGTGAAGCAAAAGCTGGAACTAGGCTTCAAGCATTTTTTCATATTCAGGCTCAAAAACTTGGACTCCATGTCACACCTGGGAATGTGGATCAAGTTAGCACACCACCAGCTGCAAAAAAGTCACGAATCTAATTTTGTCCTTCTAAAGGATATATTTGAGGAAAACAAATTGTTCACGAAAATGGAACATTAAATCATGCTCTAAAGCAGACATATATATATAAAGCAATAACAACTGATTGACCACACTGAAGTGTGGCCTGCACTATATTCTCAATTTTAATATTAAGCACTCAGGAGAATGTAGGAAAGATTTCCTTTGCTACAGTTTTGTTCAGTATCTAATAAGTTTGATAGATGTATTGGATACAGTACTGGTTTACAGAGGTTTTTGTACATTTTGAGATCATTCATGTGTCCCAATATCTTTGAAAATATTTTTTCACCTGTGATTTATTTTGTCATTGATTTTTTTTTTAGAAGTGGTATTAAGGAAGATTTATCTGTATACAGATAAATCTATTATAGCACAGTTTAGAAAAGTATATATGTCTAAGAATTGTTTAATGAGCACATTCTTTCAACACTACACATGAATGAATCCAATTTTATATCCTTGAAGTGCTGTACCAGTGCTGGCTGGAGGTATTAAGTCTGAGTTTATTAACTAGATATTTATTTAGCATTCAAAATAATTTGTGAATTTGTTTTGTATTTATAAAATTTGTACCTGGAAAATGTTCTTTAATTTTTTAAACATTTTACTGTGTTTTTGTTTTCTTTCTCTAACTTCCTTAATGATCAATCAATAAAAGGTAACACCGCTCCCCTTCTCCCTGACAGTTCTTCCAGTTTTTTTAGAACTGTATTACAACTTTCTATGTACAACTTTTTAAGTGTACAAATAAAATGATACATGTTTTTCAAGTATTCTGAATCTGGAATTTTTACAAATCAGAACTGAACTATTACACGTGATACATACCGACCATAGGAACTAATAGTTTATTATACCTGAGTCTCTATGGCAGTGATGTGCATCTTTTTTGGCCCAAACCCTTGGAGGAGTAAGATACCTCCCATTAGGAACAGTAGCAGTCTGTGACAGGGATTCTCAGTAAAAGGAAGAAAGAAAGTTTGGAATGTGCCTACCTGGTTAAAAAACACCACTCAAAATTTTTTTAAATAGAAAGTGCTATTTCTTAGGTGTAGAAGATATAGAGGGGCCTCAGTTTCATAGGAGTAGCTGTTCCTTTTAGGATGCAAAAGACAGGTGTCCTCCCTTTTTGGGAAGCAGTAGAGTGATCCCTCTGTTTGTTCATCTAAATCTGGACAATACTATATTCTCATTTAGTTAGGTTTGTTTATTTGGGTAGTTACCCCTCTTTCATGTCTTTCTCTTATGCCTTGAGATGATCAACTCTCTGGATTCTTTGCATGAATATGTTCACAACTATAACTTGGTATTTTTGTAATCATTTCATATGCTGATAACCAAATTTCTTAGAAAATTTTACTTTAGGGGCACGTAGGTGGTTCAGTCAGTTAGGCATCTGCCTTTGGCTCAGGTCATGATCTCAGGGTCCTGGGATTGAGTCCCGCATGAGGCTCCCTTGCTCAGTGGGGAGTCTGCTTCTGCCTCTGCCTACCACTCCCCCTGCTGTGTGCTCTCTCACTCTCTGTCACATAAATAAATAAAATCTTTTTTAAAAAATGAAAACTTTAATAGTATATTAAATATTCAGGAAAGAATTCTAAAATATAATTACACTTTAATAGTAAATTACCTGATTACTTAATATTCTTCACTTTTTAATACTAATTTTTATATATTTGCTTTTCTTGTAGACTAAATACTAAGAAGTAAAATTCTGGCTAACTACTAAATTACTGAGTTTGAAAGTCTGTCTTAATGTCTTAAAACTTGGCAATTTAGGGGCGCCTGGGTGGCTCAGTCAGTTAAGCATCTGCCTTCGGCTCAGGTCATGATCTCAGGGTCCTGGGATCGAGCCCGCGATGGGATTCCCTGCTCAACAGGGAATCTGCTTCTCTTCCCTCTGCCCCTCCCCCAACTTGTTCTCGTTCTCTCTCTCTCTCTCTCTTTCTCTCTCTCTCTCTTGCTTGCTCTCTCTTAAGTAAATAAAATCTTTTAAAAAAAGAAAATGTAGACTGGAGGGGTGCCTGGCTGCCACATTTGGTAGAGCATACCACTCTTGGTCTCAGGGTCATGAGTTCAAACCCCATGTTAGATGTAGAGATTACCTTAAAAAAATAAAATCTGAAAGAAAGAGAGAAAGAAAAAAAAAGGAAGGAAGGAAGAAAAGGGAAGGAAGAAAGAAAGAAAGAAAAAATGTAGCCTGGAAAAAAAATTTTTCTAAAATGTCCAAAAACCTATAAGGAGGGGAAAAAAAAACTTTAAAAATGATCCTTAGGCAGACTTCTACTTCTGGGATAAAGAAGTAAGTATAAGCATCCTTTTCCCTAATCCTCCTGCTATAAAACTAAAAAGCCCTGGATATTATGTATAAAACAAACTTAAGCCTGAAAGTTGGAGAGGAGGCAGACTGACTGGGGACCTTGGGATCTGAGGAAAGAGTGATGACTTCCCTGGGTTTTCTTTTTGGCTCATATATCCAGATGATACTGAAGAAGCCGGCAACTGGAAATTCTAAATGGCACAAAACAAAAGCCACAACAAAAGCTTTTCCTAGCTGAAGGACCAGCAAAGGAGCAGCCTAGTAAGACAAAGCATTTAGACAATAACCACTCCATTCCAGCCAAACACCACAGACAAAAACTGGCTTTACCCACACACCCAGCAAAAATCAAATGGGGAGCCTAGACTTCCACCCTCATTAGGATAAAATGAGGCGCCCCAACACCCCCACTGGAGTGGTGTGAGCAAAAGACTCAGAAGGGAGCCTGGACTTTAATCCCCACCAGTCAGTAGTGACGTATTTCCCTGCTCCCCCACAGTGTCAGTGGAGACCAGGAGGCGCCTAGACTCACACCACTGGCCAGCAATAATGGGAACCCCATTTCTGGTGTCATAAGAGGCTGAGTGGGAAACTTGGCTTTCTACAGCATCTGGCAATTACAAGGCGTTCCGGGCTTTCCCCGCCAGTGGGATCAGAGAAAGCCAGCGAAGAAAGAAGATTTAAATAAGGTCCAGAGTCTTATAATACGAAAATGTCCATGTTTCAGTCGAAAATTACACCACGAACTAGGAAGATCTCAAACTGAATGAAAAAAAAGGTGCCAACACCAAGACGACAATTAAAATTATGTGACAAAGATTTTAAAGCATCCATGATAGGGGCACCTGGGTGGCTCAGTTGGTTAAGCGTCTGAATCTTGGTTTCCGCTCAGGTCATGATTTCTTGGTGAAGAGGTCGAGCCCCGCATGGAGCCGCACATTGTGCTTCTTCCTCATCCGGAAGTCTGCTTCCCCTTCTTGCCTCCCCCTGCATTCTCTCTGTCTCTGAAATAACTAAATCTAAAAAAGAAAAAAATAAAGCACCATGATAAAATTGCTTCAATGAGCAACTACAAACACACCTGAAACAGAGTTTCAGTTTTCTATTGCTGCTGTAACAAATTGCCACAAATTTAGCAGCTTAGATGATGCAAGCTTGTTAGTTGTGGGTTAGAAGTCTGACACAAATCTCACGGGCTAAAATAAAGTTTTCAGAGAACTGCTTTTCTTTCTGAAGTCTCTAGGAAAGAACCATTTCCGTGCTCTTTCCAGCTCCTAGAGGTCACCCACATTCCTTGGCTAATGGCCCCCTTCATCTTCAAATCTACCAACAGAACATTTCTCTGTGCCTTTCTTCAATAATCACATCTTCCTCTAACCACTGCCAGGGAATTTTCTCTGATTTTATGGACCCATTTGAGTAGATTATATCTGCCCAGACAACTCAGGAAAATCTCCCCATTCAAGGTCCTTGAGTCAATCGCATTTTAGAAGTCTCTTTTGTCATGTAAAGTAACATATTCATAGGGATTCCAGCGATTGGGACGTGGACATCTTTGGAGAAGGAACAGAAAAGAAAAAAAAAGGTAAACATAAACCCTAACAAATCAATAATTATATGACTTTTTTTTTTTGGACAGAGGCTGCGAGAGAGGGAACACAAGCAGGGGGAGTGGGAGAGGGAGAAGCAGGCTTCCCGTGGAGCAGGGAGCCCGATGCGGGGCTCGATCCCAGGACCCTGGGATCATGACCTGAACCACCCAGGCTTAATCTATACCGATTAAAAAAATAGAACAACAAAAAAAATTAGCCAGGGCTGGGAGGAAGAGAATAAAAGAGGCTTGGATGGAGCACAGGGGCTTTTTAGGACAGTGAAACTATTCTATACGATTCTGTAATGGTGGCTACATTTCATTATAGATTTGTTAAAACTCATAGAATGTACAACACAAAGAATGAATCCCGATGTAAACTATGGACTTTAGTTAGTAAGGTATCAACATTGGTTTATCAGTTATAACAAATGTAGCACGCTAATGGAAGATGTTACTAAGAGGGAAAACTGGGGGTGGGGATTAGGAAGTATATGAGAACTCTGTACTTTCTGCTCTAGTTTTATGTAAACCTAAAAGTGTTCAAATAAATAGTCTAATTAAAAAGAGATTGACAAAATGAATTAAGACATATGGCCAAATTATATGCGGTCTACAAGAAACTCACTTCAAATTTAACTATATGGGTAGCTTGAAAGTAAAAGGATGGAAAAAGCATGCAAACATTGAATAAAGAAAATGAGGAGTAGCTATATAAATCAATATCAGGTAGACTTAAGAACAATGAAGGTTACCAAAGACAGGAAGGGACATTACATGATAATAAAGGGATCAATACACCAAGAACGGTAATTCTAAATGTGTATGCATTTAGGGATGCAAAACATGTGGAAATGAAAATTGATAAAACTGAAAGAAATAGACAAATCCACAGTTACAGGTGGAGTCTTCACCCCTCCTCTCTCAACCATTAATAGAACAACTAGGCAGAAAATCAGCAAGTATATAACACCATCAATCAATAGGATCTACTCAACATTCATGGAACCCTCTGCCCAACAACAGTGGAATACATATTCTTTTCACATACTCAAAGATAGATCATATCCAGAGCCAGAAGCCTCCATTTCAACTCAGTTTTTTTTTTCTTTCTAAAATCTAAACCAACTCTGTCAGAGTCTGCAAAGTACTCTCTTTGTTTAACTTACTGGGTGGCCTAACAATGCCATCTTTTAGAACAAAGATAAATCGTCCACCAGTCCAGACCGTCTCTTGACAATTTCTTGGAGAGAAACGAGCAAACTACAAATCAAAAGAACATCTGGAAATCCATCCTGTATAATAGAAAGCAAGAGATCTATAACTACAGCAAGTTAGAAGTTGATGGTCTCGCTATGGCTACATCTGGTAGAATTAGAGAAAGTGTGTTGAGAGTTCACATATGTTAGGAATCCCAGCAGATCAAAGACTCTTAGCTTGAACTCTTCTACTGGATCTTAAAACATCTACCACTGCCCCCACCCAAATGTGAAAGAAGCCCTTTGTCTCTAAATGTGCATGTTACTTTGAAGGTAGGAATTCCAAGGGCGGAATCTTAAAGAGCTAACTTTTTGAGATGAAGCTTTAGCAAAAGTATTTTAGATAAATAATGCAATTATCACATTTTTTTAAATGTTCTGACCTATGGCCCAAAAATAAATGACCAAGAAGAGCAGGGTCTAAAAATCTTTTAATAGGGCGCCTGGATGGCTCAGTTGGTTAAGCGACTGCCTGCGGCTCAGGTCATGATCCTGGAGTCCCAGGATCGAGTCCCACATGGGGCTCCCTGCTCACTCAGTGGGGAGTCTGCTTCTCCCTCTGACCCTCTCCCCTCTCATGCTCTCTCTCTATCTCATTCTCTCTCAAATAAATAAATAAAATCTTTTAAAAAAATAAATAAAAATAAAAATCTTTTAATAAATGTAAAATACTCCCTTGGTTATTCTTATTTGTAGAAGATAATGGGCCTCATTCTTCAAATTTAGGTCAAAAAGTATGCTTCCACATAGCAAAGGCTAACTGTCCTCATTGGTTTGGAAAGAACTTTCCTGGGATAAAAATTGTCATAGGACACAGCCAACCACACAGGCATTCCTTCTTGACCATCTTTGGATAGCCCAATAAAAGCCTGTTCTCTGGTGCTCTTCTCTGGCAGTCTTTCAGAGTCACCCAGGGATTAGAAGCCTAAATACAAAGAATAAAATTTTACAATTATTTGAAGAATATATAGGAAAATATTTTTATATCAAGATTGAAAAGGAATTCATCTCTCTATATATTATATATATGCTTCTTTATAATGGGCAAATTTTAACATATACAAATTAGATAGAATGAACTTCCATGTAGGGCACCTGCATGGCTCAGTTGGTTAAGCGTCTGCCTTTGGCTCAGGCCATGGTCCCAAGACCCTAGCATCAAGTCCTACATGGGGCTCCCTGCTCAGCGGGGAGTCAGCTTCTCCCTCTGCCTGCCGCTCCCCCATGACTGTGCTCTCCTGTTCTGTCTCTCTGACAAATAAATAAACAAAACCTTAAAAAAAAAAAAGGAACCAACTTCCGTGTACCTATTACTCAGCTTTGACAATTACCAACTTGTGACCAATCTTGCTTTATCTGTCTCCCCTTCCTCATATTATTTTGAGGAAAATTCCACTCATCACACTACTTCATCTGTAAATATTTCAGAATGTATCTCTAAAAGGAAAGGGACCCTAAACAAAAATCACCTCAATATCATTATTACATTAAAAAGACTAATACTGATTCCTTGAGCTCATCAAATATCTAGTGGGGAAGGATTTCTTGAAAGAAAGGAGAGGGTGCCTGGGTGGCTTTGTTGGTTGAGCTACTGCCTTCGGCTCAGGTCATGATCCTGGAGTCCCAGGATCGAGTCCCGGGATTGGGCTCCCTGCTCAGCAGGGAGTCTGCTTCTCCCTCTGACCCTCCCCCCTCTCATGTGCTCTCTCTCTCATTCTTGTTCTCTCAAATAAATAAAATCTTTTAAAAAAAGAAAGGAGAAAAGATGGGAAGAAGGAGGAGGTAGGGAGGAGAAGGGTGGGGGGAGGAAGATGGGAGGGAGGGATCAAGGAAGGAAGGGGGAAGACAAACCATAAACATAAAAGAAAAGGCACAAACCTAAAGGAATAACTTGATACATTCTTTTTTTGTTAAGATTTCATTTATTTATTTGACAGAGAGAGACAGAGCGAGAGAGGGAACACAAGCAGGGGGAGTGGGAGAGGGAGAAGCAGGCTTCCCGCGGAGCAGGGAGCCCGATGCGGGGCTTGATCCCAGGACCCTGGGACCATGACCTGAGCCGAAGGCAGACGCTTAACGACTGAGCCACCCAGGCGCCCCTGATATATTCTATCACATAATTTTTTTAACTTCTTAGGAGACACCAAAAACAAAATGAAAAGATGGCCCAGAGAATGGGAGAAGATAGTGGGGCTCCTGGGTCTCTCTGACAAAAAAAATAAATAAATAAATCTTAAAAAATAAAATAAAATCTTTTAAAAACAAGATGTTTGCAATGCATATTATAACAAACAAAAACCTGGTATACTGAATACATAAAGAATTGCTAAAAATAAGGAAAAGAAAAATAACCCTACAGAAAATTTTATAAAGTATGCGAGCTGGCATAAATATGTAGACAGAGTTTGGGGAGGGAGAAACAATTTAAAAGTCATTGAAAGACACTTGCTTCTGCTTTGGTTCTTTTTTTTAAGATTTTATTTATTTATTTGAGAGAGAATGAGATAGAGAGAGAGCATGAGAGGGGGGAGGGTCTGAGGGAGAAGCGGACTCACTGCTGAGCAGGGAGCCCGATGCGGGACTCGATTCCAGGACTCCAGGATCATAACCCGAGCCAAAGGCAGTCGCTTAACCAACTGAGCCACCCAGACACCCTGCTTTGGTTCTTGATTGGTCTCTAGCCTTGGGGCAAAATTGTCTGTTAGGGAGGAAAGCACAGGAGTCCCTAATTAATTAGAGTTTCAAAATTTAAACCTAAGACGTGGTAATTAAACAAGTAACTGATAGAATCACTTTAGGTTAAATGTCTAGATTTTTTAACTATTATTTTACTAGAAGATATTATAAAGCCTCCATGTCACTCTCCTTATTTTAAACCTTTTAACAGCTTCCTGTAACACAGAATAAAGCCCAAAGATCCTTAACAGTAGAAGCTGCCAAATTTTCTCTGTTCAAGGTGCCTTTGGTATCCCAGTAATTGTTTTCAAGGTGCTCTTACGCCCAAAGAAATACCTAACAGTTCTGTTTATTAAGTAAAGTCCAAGCGACTTAATATGTATGTCTTAACAGCGCCTTCTGGGCGCTACATAACTTCTCAGACCTTGGAATCAGATTGTCCACAACCACCCATTTCCTGCTCCACATGGATTCTCTCGAGGGAGTAGCTTTTTAATCACACCAACAGCGGAAAACTCATCCAAAGGAATCGCGGGATCTGAAGTTCAAAGTGTAAACCAGCTCGAGTTGGTAAGTTCCCGCGGTGTCCGAGAGATGTCGCTGTGTTTCCCTTAAAACCGAAAGCATCCGCCCCTCGCCCGGGGAGTTTGCTGGGACCCCGCGGGAGCTTCAGCCCAGGGTTTGGGACAGGTTTATAGCTCCTGCATTAGTTGGCCCCTAACCACTTCAGCCTCGTTTTGTTGTGCTCTTCTTGTCTGCTACACTGTAGTTTCACTGGTTCTTTCTTTTCCCCAAAAGACGGAGCCTCTTTTTTCACGCTGTTGTCTTTGTTCGGAATGCTCTTCAAGATGAGTAACCTTCCTTAAGTCCCCTGCTATTTTTTCAATAGACTTTAAGCTGCATGAAAGCAGGGACCATGTTTGTTTTCTTCATCTTATATCCGGTGCCTAGCACAGTTCTTGGCACATACTTAAAAACATCAAAAAATAAAAACAAAACCAAAAAACTATGTATGTTCTATTGATATTTTTTCAAGAGTTTGTTTGTTTGTTTGAGAGAGAGAGAGTGCACAAGCAGGGGGAGGAGTAGAGGGGGAAAGAATCTCCAGCTGACTCCCCTGCTGAGCTCCAGGTCCCCCACACCCTGAGATCGTGACCCGAGCCAAAACCAAGAGTCACCCAGGTGCCCCTATTGATATATTTATTTAGAGATTAATTTTAAGACCTGCAATCAAGGTGTGAAAGGCAAGAGAAATTCCTTTCTTACTAGTTCAATTTGTCAGTAAGCAATTATAAATCTAAAAATTGATAGCGGTTTTTAATGTGATTGCTAGTGTACTTATAAAGGCATTTTAAAAAACAAATTTGAGATCTACATGTAAAGCTGGAATTACAAAACTTTTTTTTAAAGATTTTATTTATTTATTTGAGAGAGAGAGTACATGAGAGGGCGGAAGGTCAGAGGGAGAAGCAGACTACCCGCCGAGCAGGGAACCGGATGCGGAACTCGATCCCGGGACTCCAGGATCATGACCTGAGCCGAAGGCAGTCACCTAACCAACTGAGCCACTGGCGCCTGGAATTACAAAACTCTTAGGGAAAAAATGGGAGAAAATCTTTATAAAGATTTTTTATTTATTTATTTATTTGAGACAGAGAGAAAGAGAGAGAGAGCACATGAGAGGGGGAGGGTCAGAGGGGAGAAGCAGACTCTCCACCGAGCAGGGAGCCCGATGCGGGACTCCATCCAGGGACTCCTGGATCATGACCTGAGCCGAAGGCAGTCGCTTAACCAACTGAGCCACCCAGGCGCCTTAAACATAGATGAGGTGATGGTTTCTTAGATATAACACCAAAAGCACAGGAAACAAAAGAAAAACTAGATAAACTAGACTTCATCACAATTTCAAAGTTTTCCGCTTCTAAGGACATCACTGAAAAGCTGAAAAGACAAACCACAACCCACAGAATGAGAAATTTTTTTGTAAATCATATACCTAATAAGGGACTTGGATCCAAAGTATATAAAGAACTCTTACAACTTAATAAAAAGACAAATAACCAATTTAAAAAATGAACTGGGAGGTCAGCACGCAGGTGGCTCAGTTGGTTAAGCGTCTGCCCTCGGCTCAGGTCATGATCCCAGGGTCCTGAGACCCAGCCCCGCATTGGGCTCCGCACTCAGCGGAGAGTCTGCTTCTCCCTTTCTCTCTCCCTTGCCTATCCTCCTGCTTGTGCCGCTCTTTCTCTCAAATAAATAAAATCTTTTTTAAAATTTTAAAAAATTAAAAATGAACTGTGGGTATTAAGAGATATTTCTCCAAAGAAGATATACAAATGGCCAATAAGCACATGAAAAGACACTCAATATCATCAGCCATGAGGGAAATGCAAATCAAAACCACAAGGAGTTACCACTTCACACTCACTCAGATGGTTAAAATAAAAAAAGACAAACAAGGGGCGCCTGGGTGGCTCAGTTGTTAAGCGTCTGCCTTCTGCTCAGTTCATGATCCTTGGGCCCCGGGGGATCGGGGGATCGAGCCCCGCATCGGGCTCCCTGCTCAGCGGGAAGCCTGCTTCTCCCTCCCCCACTCCCCCTGCTTGTGTTCCCTCTCTCGCTGTGTCTCTCTGTCAAATAAATAAATAAAATCTTTAAAAAAAAACACAAACAATAACAAGTGTTGGTAAGGATGTAGAGAAATTGGAACATTGTGAATGATTATAAAATGGGGTGGCCACTTTCGAAAAGTTTGGCAGCTCCCCAAAATGTTAAATGTGAAGTTACCATACGACCCGGTAATTCCACTCCCAGGTATATACACCAAAGAAATGAAAATAAATAAATGTTCACACAAAAATGTGTACATGAATGTTTATGGCAACATTATTCACAATAACCAAAAAGTGCAAACAGCTTAAAGGCCCATCAACTAATGAATGGATAAAGGAAATGTGTTATATCCATACAACCACTATTTGACCCTAAAAAAGAACAAAGTACTGACATATGGCACAACATGGATGAACCTTGAAAATGTTATTTGAAGTGAAAGAAGCCAGTCACAAAAAACTATGTATTATATGATTGCATTCATATGAAATGTCCACAAGAGGGAAATCCTCCCAGATTAGTGGTTGCCAGGGGCTGAGGGAAGATGGGAACGTGGAATGACTGCTCATAATGGTTGTGGAGTTTTCCTTTGGGATCCATAAAAATGTTCTAAACTTAGATAATGTGATGGTTGCACAACTGTGAATATACTAAAAACCACTGAGAGGGGCACCTGGGTGGCTCAGTCGTTAAGCGTCTGCCTTCGGCTCAGGTCATGATCCCAGGGTCCTGGGATCGAGCCCTGCATCGGGCTCCCTGCTCCGCGGGAAGCCTGCTTCTCCCTCTCCCACCCCCCCTGCTTGTGTTCCCTCTCTCGCTGTCTCTCTGTCAAATAAATAAATAAAATATTTTTAAAAAAAGGTACAGTTTAAAAGGGTAAATTTTATGATATGTGAATAATATCTCAATATAGCTGTTATTAAAAAAATAATTGAAAAATCTTTGTTGTCTTTCTCATTGTCTGCAGAATACTGTTGTGGCTTTGTACATTCAGTTCCCTCTGCTTTGCATGCCCTTTATCCTATCTGCCTAGTGACCTTGCATTTGTCCCTTTGGACCCAACTCCCTCCAGACTGAGCTGGTGGCCCTCCTTTGTGCTCCCAACCCATGCAACTCTTCCATAGACATTGGCTGCCTTGCTGTAATTTCACAGAATTGACTCTTTTCCAGACGGGAATTATGTTATTCTTATCTCTGCATTCTCGGCTTCTAGCAGAGGTCCTCAATAAATGAAACAAAAGAATGAGTGACTGAGTAGGCTTTTGTCATTCTTGACTTAGTTTTTGTTCTCTTGCCTACTCTTATTCACGTCTGTTAACATATAGTTTTCGGATGGAATGCTTTTCGTGTCTATATGATTTCTGTGATTTAAAACTCTACAGCTTTGGTGGGGGCACCTGGCTGGTTCAGTCAGTAGAGCATGCTACTCTTTTTTTTTTTTTTTTTAAGATTTTATTTATTTGACAGAGAGAGACAAAAGGAGAGAGGGAAAACAAGCAGGGGGAGTGGGAGAGGGAGAAGCAGGCCTCCCGCCAAGCAGTGAGCCCAATGCAGGGCTCGACCCCAGGACCCCGAGATCATGACCCGAGCGGAAGGCAGACGCCCAACGACTGAGCCACCCAGGCGCCCCGAGCATGCTACTCCTGATCTCGGGGTTGTAAGTTTGAGTCCCACATTGGGTGTGGAGATTATTTAAAAATAAAATCTAAAAAAATAAATAAAATAAAGAATAAAAATCTATAGCTTTTGTAATAAAGTACACTAAAGAAAGGATTTCCACCTTAAATAAATTACAAGCATGTTTCTTTTCTCAGATTCTGTTTTAGTAGGTGTTGTATAATTTAGGTAATCAATTGCTACTTATTCTCATGATTCGATTAGTAGCAAATCAGTGATAGATGAATCTGACAAATGTGTCTGTGAGTTAATAAATTGAAACTAGCGGGGCGCCTGGGTTGCTCAGTCAGTTAAGTGTCCAGCTCTTGATTTCAGCTCAGGTCCATGATCTCAGGGCTGTGAGATTGAGCCCCACATCCAGCTCCACGCTCAGCAAGGGTCTACTTGAGATTCTCTCTCGCTCTCCCTCTGCCCCTTCTCCTGCGCACACACGTGCTCTCGCTCTAAAATAAATAAATCTTTTTCAAACATACTTTAAAATAAATAAATCGAAACTAGCATCTATCAGTACAGAGTTTGCAACTGTTTCAAACATTTCACTACTTCCTGCCCTGCACTGCGGGACTCTCTACCTCACTGCCTCATCATGTGACATAAACTGCTAAGTTCCTTTACTATGAGGTCATGTTCCTAAGTTAGAAAGAACTAGAAATGAGATGTGTAAGACCCAAAGTGAGTTTTGTGGATCAGAGAGTGAGTCACAGAGATCAGACTCTGACACACATCTCCCACTATGTTTATTTTCTCCTTTTAAGTTCCAACTCAAATTCAGAAAAATACTTGACTTGCCTCCTTACCAGTCTTTTAGCTCAGGCGTGGGTTAGGAGAGATGTCAGAATAAAGAAGGCATGTGGGTAGAAAGGTACATTTTGAAGTGGCAAATGTCTTTACGCTTACATTTGTCTTTGTCAGGAAGTAGCTGTGGGAGCTGAGTGTGATGTGTCTTGACAGTGAGTGGGGCCAGGATAGAATTTTTCTGCATAATCTTTCAGATTCATTGGTTTCGACAGGACTTGAAAATGACTCTAAACTTTTATATGCCACAGAAAATCCGACTAGTTTGTTTCTTGGGAGAATATGCATCAGGGGATGTTCACTTTTCCGATTTTCTAAGGTATCTTGAATAAACCAACTTAAGCTGAGCCTTACAAATCAATACCCATGAGACCTGGGATTGCTTCATGACTGCCACCTGTGAGTTGGTATAGGGCAGGAAAACTTCCTTTCTCCCCTTCTAGATTCTTTGGCTGGCCTAATCATTCAATGGACATAAAACAGGTTAACAAGAGAAAAACAAACTTAATTTCATACACAGGAGCTCATAGAAATGTGAAACTCAAGGCAGGCAGCTTTCATCTCTTTTAAGCAAAGGAATAATAAATGTGTGAGGAAAGACAAAGGAAAGACAAAGAAGCGTGACCTGAGGGTACTGAACTAGTGAGGAAGTAACAAGCGTTGTTCATACAGCTTTCTTGGCCCTGAATTTGCTATCTCTGGTGATAGGATGTCTCTTTACCTCCTGGTACAGGAGGGGTACCTTTCACATAGGAGATGTATTTCCTGCCTTCAGGGGGACAAAGGATGATCACTGCATGCTGTTTGCATTGGATGTTTCTTAAGTAACTTTAACTTAAAATAATCAATATGCCAAAGTGGCATATTTGGGGGCAGCCTGCCCTGAACCCCATCATTGGTAAAATCATGCTCTCACCTTCACTCCACACTGCTGCTAACAATGGCCGTCAGGGTTCCTATTCTCGTACTGGAAAGAGTTTTACATACTTTATCTCACCTGATCCTCACCGTAATTCCGAGAGGAAGGAGATGACATAATCCCCTTTTCATGCAGGAAGAAACAGCCTTAGAGCAGCGAAGTAAATGGCCAAGACTGTGCCACTACCATGTGTCAGAGCGAAGATTCCACTCAGATCCGTCCTCTGTGAGGCCACTCTGACGTAGGCCTAATGCAGCGCGCCGCTGCCATCCATGTGTGGTCCAGCAAATGGAAAACTGGAGCTGAGATGTGAGTTCTAGAACTGGATTGTTTAGGGTCCTTCTGTCCCACCTGTTATTTGTTTGGGCTTGAAATTGCTAAAGGGAACAGATGTGGTGTGGTAGGCAGAATAATGGCCCTGGTTAAAAAACAAAATTCAAGGGGCACCTGGGTGGCTCAGTCCTTAAGTGTCTGCCTTCGGCTCAGGTCATGATCCCAGGGTCCTGGGATAGAGCCCCGCATCAGGCTCCCTGCTCCGCGGGAAGCCTGCTTCTCCCTCTCCCACTCCCCCTGCTTGTGTTCCCTCTCTCGCTGTGTCTCTCTCTGTCAAACAAATAAAATCTTAAAAAAATTTCAAGTAAGTTTGAAGATCTAATTGGCTTTATTAAATGATTCATGAATCCGGCAGCATCCCTCTAGCAAGTAGAGAGATGCTCTGCGTTGTATAAAGTGGAAGGTTTTTACAGAAGAAAGTGGGGCAAGGGAGTTATTAGCAAAAGAAAGGTCTGTTGCAGGCCAGGACATCTTCTGGGGGCGGGGTGGGGGGGACGGGCGGGGGGTGGCCCACAGTAGGATTTTTACCATGCAGACCACCTCACTGGTGCTAATCAGAAAATTTCAGATTGACTTTGAAGAGTTCATATTCCTGGGATAGGTTGAAACCGTAATTCTTGGTTTGCTGTCACAGGATGCGGGGGGGGGGGGGCAAATGACTCCATCTGGGGCTTGTTGTTTCTTTCTTTTTTTTTCTTAAACATCCCCAAAGGATGGCCCTGTTTTAAGTCCCAGAACCTTTGACTATGCTACTTTAACATAGCAAAAGAGGCTTTGCAGATGTGATTAAGTTAATGATTTTGAACTGGGAGATTATCCTAAATTATCCAGCGGGTCCAAAATAATCACAATGGTCCTCAGAAGTAAAAGAGGGAGGCAGGAGAGAATCAGAGATGTGATGACTGAAACTGTCTGGGGGCCATAAGCCAAGGAATGTGGGCAGCCTCTAGAAGTTGGAAAGGACAAGGAAACGGATTCTCTTGCCGTGGCTCCAAAAGCAAGTAGGGCTGCCTTCACCTTGATTTTAGCCCTGTAGGACTCATTTCTGACTTCTGACCTCTGGAACTGTAACACAATAAACTTGTATTGTTTTAAGCCACTAAATTCACAGTAGTTTGCTACAGCAGCCATGAGAAACTAATACACATTGATGTAGAAAGATGTGAGGGTTCAAAGCCCATGGTCAAGAACACATTCTTGAGGTGTCTTTGGTGCAAAGAGGTGGTTTTATTAAGGCACGTGGGCAGGAAGAGCTGCACCGGGGTCAGGAGGAGCCGGCCCATTATACACTTTCAAGTTGGGAAAGGGTTAGAGATAGCGTTAAGTCTCTAAGGAATTCTGGAAGCAAGGTTTCCAGGACCTTGAGGGGGCTACCTATATGCTGGGAAAAGATCATTTTTTAAAAGATTTTATGTATTTACTTATTTGAGAGAGAGAGGGAGTGTGCGCACGCACATGAGGTGGGGGGAGAGAGAGAAGGAGGAGGGGGAGAGGGAAAGGAGACTCCTCGCTGAGCAGGGAGCCCAACGTGGTGCTTGATCACGAGACTCTGGGATCATGACTTGAGCGGAAGGCAGACGCTTAACCAACTGAGCCGCCCAGGCGCCCCAGAAAAGGTCACTTATTACTGTCTAATAAAACCTGAGTCATGGTGTATATCGGTGGGTGGTATGCCTGGGGGATGATTGCCAACATGTATCTTGGGAGGGGGGCAGAGATAAAGGAAGTGTCCAAAGGAATTTTTATATGTTAAAGTAGACTTACAGGATCCTGGGGGTTGGGCTAAGATTGCCTTTTGCCCTTAGCAAAGTATTAACACTGAAGCAGCTGAGTCCCTAGAGGAATGTCACTCGGCCTGTTTCAAGGATGTGTCAATGCGCTGTAAGTAGTAAGGAAATTTAATAATTTTTTCTTCTGCCTTTGTTTCCCACATACATGATGTCTGACACTCAGATCCCTCCACTACACAGGATCCAAAATTCATGCAGCAATTCTTGGTAATGCTGTCCCTTTACCAAGTGGTGATAGGTTCTGGTTATAAATAACAGGTATGTAGAAAAGGAGTTGCTACTGGCCCTGAGCTTCTAAGTGCCAGCCTCAAAAGGGCACATGGAAAGACCTCACGTCTTCAAGAGCTTCCTTTTTGTTGTCTTTATAGCACTAAAGCATCTTTTTTTTTTTTTAAGATTTTATTTATTTGACAGAGCGAGACAGAGCGAGAGAGGGAACACAAGCAGGGGGAGTGGGAGAAGGAGAAGCAGGCTTCCTGCTGAGCAGGGAGCCCAATGTGGGGCTCGATCCCAGCACCCTGGGATCATGACCTGAGCCAAAGGCAGACACTTAACCGACTGAGCCACCCAGGCGCCCCAGCACTAAAGCATCTTAAATATATTACTTCATTATCTATTGAGCACCTACTATATTCCAGGTTCCAGAAATTCAAATATTGAGTAGGACTCAGATCCTTAAGGAATTTAGAGCCTAGCTGTGTGCGGAACACATAAACTAGTACAATGCAACAAGATATGTGCAAAGACAAAAATATCTTTGGGAAAAGAATCCTAGTGTATGGAAAATATCAACTCTGCCAGTGGGTGGTGGGGTGAGGGGGGAGGGAGTAAGGGTTTGGAAAGGGTTTGATGTCACAGCTGGGGTGACTAGCATCTTTGGAATCCCCAATTTTGATGGGAGTTCTGACACCTAATTTAGGTCCCTGTCTCCAGACCTGGTCTCTGTTAGGGTTGTAGCCTCTATGGAATCTCTTTGTTGCAAATTTCAAGCTGTGGAGGGAGGGAGATGCTGAGAGGAAGAGTCCAGGAAGGAGAAGAGTGCCTGATACCCAGACAGAGCAAATGTTTGGAGCACTGGAGATCCATTCTCCATGATTTCCATGGAACTTCAAGAGAGATAAAGAAAGGGAAAGGTTTTGTAGGCATTCAGAATAAGTAGCCCCAAGATGTGCCGCTTTGGCATGCAGATTATTTTGAGCTAAAAATAATCAAGGACCAAAAGACACAGGAAGAAATTCTGAGCTTCCCCTCTAGCTGCCTAAAGGAATTTAGACAGAGGATCTACTCAAGGAACAGAGCCATCACCACGGAGAACTACATTAAAATATGAACTAGGCGTAGTAGAGAGAAAACTAGCAAGGCCTATTTAATCAAAGCCCTCTCTCTGTCCCATTGTTTCTGGATGGCCCAGCAACCTTTTTTTTTTTTACACTAAACATTTACTCTTTCTTTTCTTCCTGTGAATTGTCTTCCTTTCCTTTGAAGCCCCAGACTCCTACCCCTTCTCCTTAGTTTAGGATGACATATATGCCTCCATTTGGGGGCACCTGGCTAGCTCAGTTGATAGAGGATGAGGCTCTTGATCTCAGACTTATGAGTTCAAGTCCCACACTGGGTGTCGAGCTTACTTAAAAAACAAAAACAAAAACAAAACCCAAAACATATGTACATCATTTTTCCTGACTTGTCTTTGGAATCTCACGTTTATTTGGATTCCCTCATGTACAAAATGAGATTTGACTTTCCCCTGTTAATCTGTCTCTTGCCAATCTGATTTTAGACCAGCCAGAAGACCTTAAAGGGCAAAGGAAAGTTTTTCTTCCCCAACAGTTTCACAAATTGTAAAGTATCAGCTAAATATAAAGTATTGTATCCACTTGCTTAGGATTCATGCTTACACACTGGGAAATTCTGTCTCTAAACTAAGTCAATCTTTCCATTAAGAAAATACACACAAGCTTGCAAGCAACACTGTGGCAGATGATGGAAGTTGTCTGACACAATTTGAGCTTGCTACAGCAATAAAGTCTAACCTATTCCAGTATTCTCCTCCATGAGACCAACTGTTATATAGACTTAAACAGTGTTAAAAAAAAAAAAAAAAAGGGCGCCTGGGTGGCTCAGTTGGTTGAGCAACAGCCTTCGGCTCGGGTCATGATCCTGGAGTCCCGGGATTGAGTCCCGCATCAGGCTCCCTGCTCCGCAGGGAGTCTGTTTCTCCCTCTGACCCTCCCCCCTCTCATGTGCTCGCTCTCTCTCTCTCATTCTCTCCCTCAAATGGATTAATAAAATCATTAAAAAAAAAAAAAAAGAAAGAAGGAAAAAGAAAATACACACAAGGGTCACCTGGGTGGCTCAGTCAGTTAAGTGTCTGCCTTCAGCTCAGGTCAAGATCCAGGAGTCCTGGGGTTGAGCCCTGCATCACATCAGGCTCCCTGCTCAGTGGGGAGTCTGCTTCTCCCTCTCCCTCTGCCCCTACCCCCTCAGCTCGTGCTCTCTCCCCCTCTCAAATAAATAAATAAAATCTTAAAAAGAAAGAAAGAAAGAAAGAAAGAAAGAAAGAAAGAAAGAAAGAAAGAAAGAAAGAAAAAGAAAGAAGAAAGAGAAAGAAAGAAAGAAAGAAAGAAAGAAAGAAAGAAAGAAAGAAAGAAAGAAAGAAAGAAAGAAAGAAAGAAAGAAAGAAAGAAAGAAAGAAAATACACAGAAGGGCGCCTGGGTGGCTCAGTTAGTTAAGCGACTGCCTTCGGCTCAGGTCATGATCCTGGAGTCCTGGGATCGAGTCCCGCATCGGGCTCCCTGCTCAGCAGGGAGTCTGCTTCTCCCTCTGACCCTCTTCCCTCTCGTGCTCTCTATCTCTCATTCTCTCTCTCAAATAAATAAAATCTTAAAAAAAATACACAGAAGCTGTGGACATAAAAACTAGGTCTACGTTTGCTGGGCAGTACCTAACATGGTTCATTTAAAATACATTAAATTCTGGGGCGCCTGGGTGGCTCAGTCATTAAGCATCTGCCTTCAGCTCAGGTCATGATCCCAGGCTTGTGGGATCAGGCCCCGCATCGGGCTCCCCACTCCACGGGAAGGCTGCTTCTCCCTCTCCCACTCCCCCTGCTTGTGTTCCCTCTCTCGCTGTGTCTCTCTCTGTCAAATAAAGAAATAAAATCTTTAAAAAAATAAATAAAATACATTAAATTTTGGACACAAGGATTTATCACACAAATTAGGGCATAATCCCTCCTCATTATGACTTTCCATCCCTAAATTTACTTAATCCTGAGAAAATATACACACCATTTCCTGAGAAACACTGATATACTAGGAAACTGGATTTTAAAGCTGGAAAGGACTTTAAATATAATTTAATGAGAGCTTTTATTTTTAATGAGAGATAATTTAAAGATAATTTAGTGAGATGTCGGTGGGGTTGAAAGTCCTTCGAGGTTATAGAGATGGGGCAGTGCCAAGATTAATACCCAAGTCTCCTAACTCCCAGCCCAAAGTTCTTGCCCATGTGCTGTACTTCTGGCTTAGTTTGTGTCAAGGTTTATCTGGACTTACTATTTTGTTCCCAACAGTTTTAGGCAATAACAAGCGTGCTTTTTTAGTGCAAGTCTCTTTCACAAAATAAGTTTAACTATCAGAGCTTTAAATTTCTTTTACCAATTTTACAAATGAAGAAAGAAACAGTAAACATTCAGGAGAAAAGGTAGCATAAATCAACCCAAAATAATTAAACACTCTATTAAATCTTTCTTTCATTATAGATAAGTACATAAAGTGTTTCATTTATAATATTTTCATATAAACTCATGAAGCGTTAAATCTTTGTGAAAATTTTCCTCAAAGTATAAAGTGACATTTTTCTTTTTTTTTTAAGATTTTATTTATTTGAGTGAGAGAGAGAGAAATCACGAGCAGGGGGAAAGGTAGAGGGAGAAGCAGACTCCCCGCTGAGCCAGGAGCCTGATGTGGCGCTGATCCCAGGACCCCAGGATCACGACCTGAGCCAAAGGCTGACTCTTAAACGACTGAGCCACCCAGACGCCCAAGTGACATTTCTTCTGTGATAAATAGGATACATGTGTAAGTACCAAAAAGGTTTAGTTAGAGAAGAGGCTTGGCTCAGTTATGCGGGCTTTGCTAGAAGAGGTTGTGATTGCCAAGAAGGAGGAATCTCTACTCTTGGATTCATTTGATATCAGCTGTCATAGCGGGGGCTTCACGAAGGAAAGAGTACATCCGTATCCTATTAAGTCTAACGTAAAAGGATATTACCAAGGGATGTTACTACCCAATTTTCCCCCTATTGTTATTATGTCAACCACAGATTCTGGGAAAGTGATTTTCCACTTCAGTTTATCATATTGTTTTTGCTGAGTAATTCAGTCAACGGGGGTAACCCCTATAGTATTTATTCTCATTTAACTGGAGGAAAAAATCTAAACAATTCACGACGTCTCTTAACGTGGGTTTTCCAAAAAAAAAAAAACCAACTCAAAACGCTGGAATCCAGCCCCTTTCGATGGAAACCACAGGTGACTGACTAAAACAAAGACACCTTGGCGCACCGTTCCCCTCGCCGGCCCCCACGCTCTGGAGCAGCGCCCTCGGGGAGGCAGTGCGGAAGGGCCCCTCTGGGAGCCGAGCGCCCTCCCGGCCGGCTGACCAGTGGTGGTGCCCCGGGGCTGGAGGCGGCTGTGCCAGGCCCCCGGCCCCCTGCCACCAGCGCGAAGCCGCCGGGGTCGACTGGGCGCGCGGCGCCGGGGTCAGATCGAGGACGCGGGCGGGGCCGGGAGGCGGAAGGGCCGGCCCGGGGCGTGCCCACGTGACCGCCCCGCCTGCCGGCTGCAGCCCCCCAGCCGCCGCCGCCTCCGCCTCTCGGGCTGCAGCTCCCGACGTGCCCCGCACTCGCCGCTGCCCGCCGGCCCCTCCCTCTCCTCCTACCAGTGCCACAGAGCCGGAGTCCGAGCCGCCGCCGCAGCCACAGCCGCGGGCACTATGGTAAGGCGGGCGCGCCGCCCCGGGGGACCGAGGGCCGGGACGCGTCGAGCAAAAATCCCTGCGCGGCCCTGCAGGGCCCTGGGAGTGAGGCCGCCATTTTAACCTGATGTAGGCCTTAAAGGTGCGGGCTCCAGCGCCTGCGGCCCCGCTGCTCTCTTCTCCAGCCAGCTGGCCGGCCGGGCCTCCCGCCATCAGGCCGGGCCCTGCCGCTCTTCGGATTCCTGAGGGCGAGGAGGGCGCGGGTCGGGGGCCGGGGGCCCGGGGCCGGGGCCTAAGCCGGACAGGAGGCGTCTGGAGAGGTCGAGGCACTGGGAGCGGCGGCCAGGGGCGCGGGCGGGTCTGCGGGGCTCGTCCCGCGCATGCAGCGTTTGCGCGGGGCTTCCTTATTTTACTTAGCGCTCGCCTCTAAAATTGGTAAGTGCTCTAAAGCCCCGCCGAAGGCTTTCGGTTAAGGGTCTTGGTGGCCTATAATAAAACCCCTAAGAGGAGATTAAGGAGGGGAGAAAACGCTTCTTTAAAATGCTTTTTCGCCGTAAAAAGCTTTTACACTAGCTCCGTTAGTTTTGAAGTGTCTGCGTTTGAGCTGTGAGGCAATTATGTTGTAGCCGTGGGCGGTTTGGAGTTCACACTTGATTCTCTTTCCTTATGTGGAAACGGCACTGGCTAGGATGACTTTAAAGAAAAAAAAAATAGTAGAAGCTTTAACTGAAATCCAAAAGTGTTTTTTTAAGGCCTGCAGAGTTGACACAATACAGAAGGTATTTTTGCTGTTGCTCCTGAAGCTCTGACATCACCCAGTGAAATAGGAAACATTTCAGCGATGGGACAGCTTGTATTTGTCCTTTTCCCTCTACGTTCCATTTACTTCAACCTCCAAACCCCTTTAAAAAGAGTGAATGGGGAAGGATGAATTAGAATCCTTCGGTGCATCTCGTATAACTGGTATTTAAAATGTGGCAAATCTGATTGGACTACTTGCGTGGTACGATGCAGTTTTTGATGTCCAGATTAAAGTGAATCCTCTCTAGGCAAACAGTAATTTTGGTTAAAACCGAAATACTTGTTCTGAATTACTGTTCTTTTTTTATTTCAGGCTTCTGGAGTTACAGTGAATGATGAAGTCATCAAAGTTTTTAATGATATGAAAGTAAGGAAATCTTCTACACAAGAGGAGATCAAAAAACGAAAGAAAGCAGTTCTCTTCTGTTTAAGCGATGACAAAAGACAAATAATTGTAGAGGAAGCAAAGCAGATCTTGGTGGGTGACATTGGTGATACTGTAGAGGACCCCTACACATCTTTTGTGAAGTTGCTACCTCTGAATGATTGCCGATATGCTTTGTACGATGCCACATACGAAACAAAAGAGTCTAAGAAAGAAGACCTAGTATTTATATTCTGGTGTGTAAAAACAAAAGAAAAAGTACTTTTAAAATGCAAGGATTGTTATTAACATGGTCAGTTTTGCGTTTGTTTTTCTTTTAAGTGGGATTCAACAATTGTGTTTTTTTTTTCTGTAGGGCTCCTGAAAGTGCACCTTTAAAAAGCAAGATGATTTATGCTAGCTCTAAAGATGCCATTAAAAAGAAATTTACAGGTACAAACATGAAAAATTTTGTGCAGAGGAATTACTCTTTCTTAATTATAAGATAATGGGATAATGTTTTTCCTTTTTAGGTATTAAACATGAGTGGCAAGTAAATGGCTTGGATGATATAAAGGACCGTTCAACACTTGGAGAGAAATTGGGAGGCAACGTAGTAGTTTCACTTGAAGGAAAACCCTTATAAAATGACAGTCAAGTGCCACCCGGATCTTAAGGAGCTTCCATTTCTCCAGCTCAATCAGTTGAAATAGTATTAGGTGTTTGTTTTTTTGTTTTTTGTTTTTTTTTCTTTCTCTTCCCACTGGGTCCTTCCAATACAGTGAATGAAGGAAATATCATTCATGTAAGCAGCCTATCAGTGATTGCCATTAGACTGTTTAATACTGTTATTTTTATGTAGAACCCAAGGAATGCCTTCCCATCATATTTTAGCCAAAACAACTGGTTATATGCCTCCCTTGCAGCAAGCACTACAATGAAAGTGATTGTCAATGTGAATAGCTTAGAATACTGCAAAGGGTAAGCTGATTGAATGCCTTGAAAGTATTATCCACTGGGCAGATGGTGAACTTTATTCAGTATTATTATTTATAGTTGCACTTGATTGCAGTTCTGTGAGGCTCGAGCATTCATACACCTCACCTGCCTTGGCAAGCCTATTTTTGTGACATGGCAGCACAGATATAACACTATGCATTGAAAGCACTTTTTTTGTAATGAGTTTAACCCCCTACCCCCCCCCAAAAGGATTGCCAATTAAGTTTTGTTAACTGTGTCATCAACTTATCCTAGTACCTCAGTATTCATTCCTGTTACCTGCATATCTTAAAAGAAATAGCTGTTACTAATGCCTTTTTGTTTTCCATTGAGTGTACACTACTGAATAAGTGTAGGAGTTTACGTTTACCATGTAAGTTTTGCAACACTAAAAATATTTTGAATATCAGTCATGATGGCAATTTCTGTGTAAAAGAGCCTTAAATGGAACATTGCTTTTGAGATCAAACTCCCCACCCTCACAATAATGGCCACGTTGCAATAAAAATTGTGGCATATTACAGAACGTTGCCTTGTTTTCCTTGGACATTTTGCAAAATGTTATGTGAAGCAAATTTTAGGGTAAACAGCTATTACTAATCTTTGCACTGGTCATTTACGAATTTTTTTGTACAACATTCATGCATGATATTTTCCAGTTTGTTGAGTTTAAAAAATATTCTAAAGCCAATTAATAGAAAATGTTGTTATAGAGGGATACTTTTATAAGCATTAGTTTATTTATTTCCTTATATGTTAATATGAAGATCAGAAGTTATTTTTTGCACTTTGACATAAATATTCTTCAATACCAGGTTTGTTCTCTGGGTAAATTAGGGTAGTTATTTTTTAATTCACGTTTACATTTCTGAGTAATTGAGTAGTAGAAGCAGGGAGCTCTTACTGCATATTTGGTCATAATGAATATAATTTATAAAATGTCCTTCAAAAGTTAATACTTTTCATGTTTAGGAACTTTTATTTCAGCTATTCTTTATTTTGCAAATTGGAAAAAAAATGATGTAGCAGTCTTAAACATTAGTAGTGGGATTTGGCTGTGGTCCAGAGTGCTCTCCTTATAGAGAATTTGATCTGCTCAGTGTGAGCAGTTTGCTGTTAGCCAGAGCTATTTATGGCAAACACATGCTTTTGTATCTTGTCATAGTTATCCACAAATGGCAAAACTGGACTTGATTCTACTGGTATGCAAAACAGGCATGCTAGTAAGCAGTCAATCGTGGCTTAGAACTTAACCCCATAGCTCTCAAGAGTGCTCTTCTCAGAAAACAGGAAACAAAAACTCTCCCTTTTTTTTAAATGTGTGAAAGTGATTTGAGTATAATTAGATATTTTCCCATATTTTCAGAAGATTTTTTCAGGTGGAAACAGAGGAGTTAAATGTCTAGGCTTCCATTTAAAATTATATGAATGGCTTGGGATCTTTTGCACTGAGCCATCTTATTTCAGGCTTCCAGCTGTCCCTGTGAGTTATCCTGGACGTTTGTCATGGCTTTTTGGTAAGGCTAAACTCATAAGGAAAGTATGACAATAATGACATACACTAAACCGTATGTATAACTGATTCTTATACCATGGAATTTTTCATCATTTTCCTCGTTCTAAAAAATAAGGGACTCTAAGTTATGTAGTATCTTTATTTTTATAGCTGATTTATCAGCTTTCTTATATGCCTCATATAATAGTTTCAGAGATCAAATATTGCTTTAAACTGTGGTACTTTGATTTGTTCGATTGACAGAACTGATACTAAGCTCATTTTTGAAATACATCTTTGTGCATAACGCCAAAAATAATGATAAAAGTAATGGTTCACATGTTACTTGAGACTAATTTGGCATTTGAAGTGATCATTTTATTTCACAGTCATTTACAATGAAACAATGTTCCAGTTAGCTTTAAAAGGTATACGGTGCTAATTAGTAAAATATTGCCCTCAATATTTTACTGCTAGCTTGCAAAATTATAAGTGTTTAAAAAAATAAAATGTATGAAAATATATAAAGCTGTTGAGATGTGTTCACTTATATTTCAGAACATTAAAATTTTAAAAATTAATGTTGGAGATCAAAGAGGCACCATTATCTTTAGTCTTTTTTAGGATTTTAGTTGGTATACTTTGTCATTTGCAGATAACAGTATTCTTTGAAAATTTGTAACTTACAGCGATTAATTTTAACATTTTCAGACAAATGGGAACAGTTGGCATTTGTCCCAAACTGGCTATCATCAGCTGTTGTTTTCAATCATTATCTAAAATAATGTGCCAGCATTGTGTATTTAATGTCCCTTTTTAGTAGATTGAAAGAAAAGCCTCATATGTTTGAGTATCCTGATATAGATCCTTTGTAGCAGCTAGTTTATGAAATCTAGCAAATGAGTTTTGGGAGAAAATCATTTTAAGTGTTTCCTTATTAAGGAATAATCTCAGTAATGGTCAATCATAGAAGGGTTGGGAACACCCTTCATTGGGTTTGCCACTCTGAAAAAATAATCTGGTTCTGCTCTTCATAGGTCCTGTTTTTGCTTGTACAGTTAATAATAGTTTGAGATCAAACAAACATGAATATTAAGTTTTCTATGAATATTAAAACTATTAGAGATGTGCAGGCAGGCTCCAATGAATATTGCTTTTTCAGACAGCTTGAATTTACACGTTCCATGTCTCATGTCAGCCAATAAAGAAGTCTGAGGCTTTTCTTTTGCTCTAGAACATCCAAATTGCTTTTTTCCATGTAGAATTGGGAGTCATCCCTCCACTTCAATTTCTTGTCATAAAGCAATTGGGCAAATTATTCTTTCTGAGCCTCAGTTTCGTTTCTTTTAATAATATAAGAATAATATTCATCATACCTCATTGTAGAGGATCAACTATGGAAATTACTTTTGGAAAACGAAAATGCTATGTAAGCAATTGGTTAAACCATTCTACGTGTAGTTAAATAGATAACCATGTCAAAAATAAGATTTATTATAAGTCAACCTCTTCATTTTTGTAATTATTCCACTTCATCTCACAGTTTAAGGACAAATTAGCTGGTATGTGGCATTGGTTTTTCAGAATGTGGTAAAGTGTAGCCTCTGAGTTGATGTTCGTGACTGCTCTTAATCTTTTGAGTGTAGTTTTCTTTTTCATGTATGACCGATCCATTAACTACTCTTTTCCCCCAAATAATTTTGAAGTAAAAAATGAAAGGAAATAAAGCTAGAGAAATATTGGTATGGAATACTTGTCATGAGTCATGATCCAGCTTGTTGAAAACCTATGACTGTTTATTACTAATATCCTAAATTTATATAGTCCTTTGTATTTGTCAAGACACCTGAAATTCATCTAATCCCCTTAGGTCCTCTTAACCAGCTAACCATATTCCTCTGCTACACATGAAGAAACTGAAGTCTGGAGAGGTTAAGGGACAGCTCAGCTATTGAGTAGCAAAGCTGATTCCGGTCCAGTATACTTTTCACTCTGCATTTATGTAACATACAGTGAGTTACTAATTTTCTGTTTTTTAAAAATGGAATCATCTGATTTTTTTCAACAGGACATAATTATTCAGTATGTTTTCAAAGTAGTGTCTCAAGAATATTTGAAAAATAGTCTTGGAATTTTTGTTTCCTAAGGAAGCCCATGGTCATAAAAGTCTGAAATAATTTTACACTTCAAAGATTTTCTTAGATATCTGTTTCAGTATTGTAAGTTTATGGAATTGTGGAAACCGTAGGATTGGATAAACACATTGTCCAGAAAGCTGATACCTCTTGTTTAAAAAAAAAAAAAAAAAATTTAAGATTTTATTTTTAAGTAATCTCTACACCCAACGTGGGGCTCAAACTCACTACCCTGAGTTCAAGAGTCAGATGCTCTACTGACTGAGCCAGCCAGACACCCCAAGGCTGATACCTCTTATTCTTTTTCCAAAACTTGGATATCTCCCTCCCTATGCTCCTCTACCCATCTTTCTAAGGAGAGATAGTATGGTGTATCATAGTGGTTCAGTGCTAGAACTTTGGTATCAGACTGCTTGGGTTGTTCACATACTGGTCTTTAACACTGACTAATTGAGTGATTTTAGGAAAATCGACCTCTCAGAGCCTTAGTTCATGTATAATTATACTCTCTCATAAGATTTGAGGATAAATGAAAGCACCTTGAGTAGTTACTGGCACATAGAAAGTATTTTGTAGGATGATCCTAAAATTTGCAGCCCAAACCAGGACATTTCTTGAGAGTAAAAGGGAGAGTTTTAATAATTATGCCAGGACAATAGGCTTAAGTTGCAACAGTCTCCAGCAAACCAGATGTCGTACTATCAAAAAGTAGGCTGATGTCAAAATGTAATACTTAAATAGAGGAAATTGCATGAAAGACTCAAAGTCATTAATTTCATTTTTTTTTAAGATTTTATTTATTTATTTGACAGAGAGTGAGAGCAGGAACACAAGCAGGGGGAGTGGGAGAAGGAGAAGCAGGCTCCCCGCGGAGCAGCGAGCCCAATGTGGGGCTCCATCCCAGGACCCTGGGATCATGACCTGAGCCAAAGGCAGCTGCTTAACGAGTGAGCCACCCAGGCGCCCCTAATTTCAATTTTATAAGGTAGTAGTATGCTGACTAAGATTCTCCTGAAGTATATGGTTACTTGCAAGTAATTAGCCTCAGAACAGTCAACTTTGGATTTTTTTATGCTTTTTTTTTTTTTGGTAACTATTTTTCTTTTTTCTTTTTTTTAAATTGAGAGTGAGAGAAGCAGAGGAGGGGCAGAGGGAGAGGGAGAGAGACAATAAGCAGGCTCCACACCAGGTACGGAGCCCAACGCAGGGCATGATCTCACAACCCTGAGATCATGACCTGAGCTGAAATCAAGAGTCAGCCACTTAACCGACTAAACCACCCAGGTGCCCCTTTAGCTTTCCTTTTGACTTTAAAACTTGTAAACTCTCAGATACTGCATTTTGCTATTAACACTATCCTTTACTTATACCAGCTTCTCTTAATGCTTTTCATCTCCTGTGGACTTGGAAAGCCAGTTTATTTGAATTGTGTGTAAGAAAGTGAATAGGCTGATTGTGGGCTTGAGAGCAAAATGCCTGAGTGTATGAACCTTCTAACATTTCTTTTGGCTGTTTAAAGAACTTTGATGTACTTTCTGGGTTTTTGGTATATATATATTTTTTTGTTTGTTTAAAGATTTTATTTATTTATTTATTTGACAGTGAGAGAGACAGTAAGAGAGGGAAATACAAGCAGGGGGAGTGGGAGAGGGAGAAGCAGGCTTCCCCCTGAGCAGGGAGCCCGATGTGGGGCTCCATCTCAGGACCCTGGGATCACGACCTGAGCCGAAGGCAGACGCTTAACGACTGAGCCACCCAGACGCCCCTGGTTTTTGGTATTTTAATAAGTATGTAAGATAACCGAGCTGTAGATAAAAGAGGCATGGCATCACTGTATCCCTGTGAGGTGTCAAAAATTCATTAATATTTTTTTAAAGACATTTATTTATTTGAGAGCATGAGTGGGAGGGGCAGAGGGAAAGAGAGAGAGAGAGAGAATCCCAAGCAGACTCCGCTGAGCAGAGCCCGATGCAGGACTCAATCTCACAACCCTGAGATCATGACCAAGAGTTAGAAGCTTAATGGACTGCACCACCAGGCGCCCCTGTCATTAATATTTTAAAAGGTCATTTTTGTCTTTGACAATACTTGTTTCATTAAAGGCACACAAATGAATTTGTTCCCGTTAAGAGAAAAGGTTTATTCTGGGATTATTGAAACAATGGAATATGAGAACAGGCACTTGATAAGCAAAGTAATCTTTAAAAAATGTAAATGCCAGTTGATTTTTTTTAGCTTATTAGGTTTTTCTTACATGTTCCCTAGATGTGTTCACTTGGAAGTAGCTTTGATTACTCTTCATCTAGATATATAAAAACTTCCATTTACTCTTGAGTTCTGACAGCTAATTTGATTATGTGTACACAGTGGTTTAGTAGTTTATTTGGCATAACATGAAAGTTTAGAACAGATAACATGAAAATTTGGAACAGATTTTTGTTCAAATGTATAATTTTTATTTATTTTTTGTTTAAAGATTTTATTTATTTGACAGAGAGAGACAGTGAGAGGGAACACAAGCAGGGGGAGTGGGAGAGGGAGAAGCAGGCTTCCTGCTGAGCAGGGAGCCTGATGTGGGGCTCCATCCCAGGACCCTGGGATCATGACCTGAGCTGAAGGCAGATGCTTAACGACTGAGCCACCCAGGTGCCCCTCAAATGTATAATTTTCTAACATGAAAAAGCACTTAATGGTACTATCTTCTTGTACTTTTTCCTCATTCTATATATTCTTAATAGTGGAATTTCAAATATTTCCTTTGGGAAGTTGATAGTTACTGAGTGAATCACAAAATTCCTGGGCATATGTCCCATAGTTTCTATGTATTTCTGTGAGCTGATGAGGCCTTTTTTTATTAGCAGCAAACTAAATCACCAGATAAAAAAGTCAGTTCCCAAATTGGCATAATTAGTTTTATCAAAGGTAAAAATGGCAATAGAGTACTTTGTTCTAGAGATCATAAAACTTTGCTATACTGTACAAGGAATAAGATATGAAAGAGTTGTAGACTTCATGAAATAAGTGTAAAAGTATTTTATGTGAAGATTAATGTGTAAACCTTTTGTGTATAAAAAAAGCTATGGATCAGGGATGCCTGGCTGACTCAGTTGGTGGAGTGTGTAACTTGATCTTGGGGTTGTAGGTTCAAGCCCCACACTGATGTAGAAATTACTTAAAAATAAAATCTTAAAAAAAAAAACAAACCCAAAACTGTGGGGCACCCGTGGCTCAATTGGTTAAGCGTCTGACTCTTGATTTCAGCTCAGGTCATGGTCTCAGGGTTGTTAGATCACCTGGTGTTGGGCTCCGTGCTGGATGGAGAGTCTGCTTGAGATTCTCTCCCTCTGCCCCTCCCCTGTGTGCTCTCTCTCTAAAATAAATAAATCTTTTTAAAAAAATAATAAAAAATAAAGCTATGGATCAAAGAACTAGAAAGATAGAGTGACAATCCCTTTACTCATTACTGCTTATTGATAATTGTTTTATGAACAGATGCATAGTTTCTTTATAGTTTCCATTTCAAAAAGTCATTTACATGAGGGGGATGGGGAACTAACAAAACTTGGTGTTAGTAATTTTCCTAATTTGCAATATATTTAGGTTTTAGAATGTATCTGGGTTTTTCAGGCCTTGGTTTTAAAAGCAAAATTGTTGATTTACAGTTTTTAATACTATTGCATATTGAGTCATGTATACATTTTGAATAATTGCTGCATTAGAATTAAATTTGGTATGAGGTTGATTTAGCAGTATTTACCTCCTAATTTTGGCTTTGTTTTTATCTACCTGCTAAAGAAAAATGCCTTGTAGTTATCACTGAATAGCAATTTTTAATAAATACCAGGTGATTGAATTAGATAGATAATCTTGTGTCCTGGCTATAGAAAAAAGTTTTGGGATTAGTTGAAGTGTCATTCAGTGTGATTGCCACTGCAAAAAAAGATTTTCTTTTCTGAGCTGGATATTTTATTTCATTCAGATTTTCTCTTGGCAATATGTAAAATAATGAATAGAATTCTAAAAAACGAGCCTTCGGTAAAACAGAAACTCTAATGACATTCTCATAGAAAAACCCTAAAAAATGGGCTAGGCTAACATAAGTTGACACTTTTCTGCATAACTTTTTTAAATGATTATATTTTTATTTCAAAAATAATGTGTTTAGTGTGGAATCTGCGAAATACAGAAAAGAGCAAAGTTAAATCGAGCAAATTTTAAATATTGCAGATAAAATTATTTGTTAAGCTATTATGACTAATACGGAGATATCTGTAGCTAAAACTAGTTTTTAAGTCATTTGTGTGTGCTGCTAAAAGGGAAGACTTTATCTTTCAATATTGTTTGTGTAAATTCCTTAGTATTTTTTACCCCAGAAAGAGAACTTTGTTGTGTCTGTAGTCACAGAGGAGCAGATTTGGATCTAGAAAATTATGCATCCCACCTACCTGAATGCTTGCTGTATGACTTGGTGCAGTCTACCGTAAATACTTGAAGCCACAGAATTTCCCTGTATTTTTTATGCCATTTAGTTTGGTTTCATTGGGACTTGATTATAGGCACCCCTTACATAACTTTCATATAGTTTCCAATATATCAGGACTCTACTTTTCTCCTGGTATGTGTATGATAAGGGTGAATAAATACTAGTTCCTAGTACACAGTGTAAATAAACCATCCTTTACTTTGTATTCTGCTAAAAGACTTAAGATAAAACATAATGTATGTATTTTGCACTAAGCCAGAAGCTATCTATATTTAAGCATTTGTGTTCTGTGTGCTATTCCAAGAAGGTCTGGTAATCCTTGTGATTAAAGAACCGTAAGATTTATGTTTGCTGTGGAGAAACATGATCATCCTGGCCACTATGAATCATTCTGGAAACATCCCATCTCTGTTTCCCAATTACTCAGATCATTAGATCAAATTTAGTTCAATTCAACAAACATGAAGCGCCTTTCACGGTCTCAGAAAGTCTACGGTGATACAGGAAAGGCAAGCATTTAAACAATTACAATGCCATGTGGTAAGTATGATGATATGTTACAAGACATAGAAGAGGGATGATTAACATTGAAGTTGGATGGGCTTCAAGAAGGCTTTATAGAAGTAATGTGTGAGCTGGGTTGTGAAGTGTGATGGAGTTGACCAGAACTCAGTGTGAGAGGATTGCTCTGGGGAAAGGAAAAACCTTGCAGAGGCCCTGCAAATAGTTCCTCACGGCTGCTTAGTTTAGCCTGAAGCCCTGTGATGAGAGAAGTCCAGGAGAGGTGAGTGTGAGCCTTATCATTGAGGGCCATGGATACCGTGCTAACGAACATGAAACCTGTGCCTGATAAGGAGCCAGTGCAGGGTTTTAAGCAGAGGAGTGTCATGATCTTTCTGAAACCCAAGTCTGATCGTTTTATGACCATGTTGAGAATGTATGGGAGGGTGAGGAAATTGGAGGCTGTTAGGAGGCCTGAATTAAGGTAGTGGCAAATGCACTTGGAATGAGTGTATTTAAGAGGTATGTAGAAATGACAGGACTTGATTGATTTCCAAATTAAAGGTTAATTAATGGTTAAAAAAATTAACCACTATTTGGAAATTGTTAGCTATATTTTTAGTATTATTGACATTTAAGATCATTTAAACATCAGATTGGCTCAGAAGAGACTTAATAAGAAATTTGTAAATGTGGAAGGAAAAAATATTAACACCTTTTTAATGAAAGTAGCATTTTGAAATAAACCATTGGTTAAAAAGTCAGAGTTCTACTTGAATTTAGATTTACAAACCTGATTTGCAGTAATGTTCATAAAACAATGGTTTCAATAGATAAGAAAAAATTAAAACTACCATAGGTATAAATAACATCTTTGAAGTAGAATTTATCTTACAGTTTTAAAAATCATGGCTGAATTCCTGGATCAAAAAGAATTTAGCAATATTCATATAATCTAGTCATTAGAGAAAGCCTGTCCCACTCTGCTGGTGATAGAAAATGGAATTTTCAGATTATCTGAAAGATCACTTTTTATTAAGGAAGATTTTTAATTCTTACTAGTAAATAAAAGCTATTTATAAACATATATCTTAATTCCTTTCACAAAATATTATCCAGAACCAAAGATTCCTCTTTTTTCAGCACCTGGTAATAAACATTGCTTAACCATATTGGTTTTTATTTTTGCTTTTATGGTAAATAAGTTCACTTTTGTGAAAGGCCTTATACACATCAGGAAACATTTATTGAATGTCTATTTGTAGAACACTGTTCTCGCCATCCTGAGAAATAAACTTCTCAAGGGCACTTTTATAATCCAGTTGGCAAGACAAAATAGACCTGTGAACTAATAAGTATTCAGTGATAAACAATTGAATAAGCATTGAGGGAATACAGGAAAAAAGAATTGAAAGAGAAAAAATTTCATAGAAGTGTGCTTTAAATAGCATTTAGAGAAGAATGTTTTTTTAAAAAATCAAGACATTTTCCCCTCAAATACAGAATTATTTGAAATGAGATTCCAACAGCTTCTTTCTTCACTGAATATCTCTTTAAAATAACAAAAAGGGCCTTTTTATCACCACTTCCATTACATCCTTTTGGAGAAGGATTAGGGCCAAAGTAGAGAACTTACTCTGGGAGTTATGTGTTCCATGTGGGTAATTCTCACAGAACCCTGAGTTTCTACAGGGGTTCTTAGCCTCTTCTTGCACCATGGATCCCTACTTAGGATGTTTTAAAATTTATATATACGTATGTATTTATATATATAAAATATACCCATCAAAAATGATACCTTAATATATATGCTTCTTTATTAACACATTATATAAGTGTGTAGTGGCAATATAATAACTACCATAATATGTAGTGATGAATGTAAATGATACTTTGAGATCTGCGATAACATAATATGACTTGAATGTGTGATTTCTATTGGTGACGAACCTATAAGTACTGCTGATAGTTCTGTGGTTTATGGTCTATATTCATAATTTTTTTTTTGGTCTATATTCATAGTTTAAGGAAGTAATAGATTTCAAGTAGTGGTTAGTTAAAATAAAGATGTAATTTTTCAGGGCACCTGGGTGGCTCAGTAGTTAAGTGTCCGCCTTTGGCTCAGGTCATGATCCCAGGGTCCTGAGATTGAGCCCCCTGGGCTGGCTCCCTGCTCAGTGGGGAATCTGCTTCTCACTCTCCCTCTGCCCCTCCCCTCTGCTCGTGCTCTCTCTCACGCACTCTCTCTTTTTCTCAAATAAAATCTTTTTTTAAAAAAAGATGTAATTTTTCATAGATCCCCTGAATTCTTTCCATGGATCCCTTGGGCATCCAAAGACCCCAAGTTAAAAAACCCTATGGTAGGGGTTCCTGGCTGGCTCAGTCAGTAGAACATATGACTCGATCTCAGGGTTGTGAGCTCAAGCCCCATGTTGGGCATGTAACCTACTTTAAAAAAAAAGAGAAAGAAAAGATACCCTGTGGTTTAGCTATTACCTGAGAGCCCCAAGAAGTAAAGGTCTAAATGAATAGGGCTCACATCCATTTCAGAGAAACTTTTATTTTGTTTTGTATATTATAGTTTCCTATATGATTTCATTTGGAATAAAAATGGTTTCTGGGGCTTAAGTAATACATAATTTTTGAAAATAATTGTAAAAGAAAAAAGATTCTCTGTTTATCTTGCTTTTTTAACTTAAACTGATTTCTTTTGTAAATATTCTAAGCACATTAGTGTACCACCAAGTTTATAACCCTGGAAATAGAGATTTAGAAGTCAACAGTGTATAGTCGAAACCATGGAACATCAGTAAGATTGCCCAGCAGTAATCTGTGTGAGTGTAACTTGAGAAGAGAAACAGGCCAACGAGTAGGCAGAAGAGAAGCTTGGACAGAAAGGAGGAGTTGTCGGCAAGGTGGGAGAACACAACTTCCGTAATGTTACAGAAACAAAGGATGTCAAATGCTGGAGATGTCACATACCATGAGGACATAAAAGAATCCACCAAACTTGGCCATAAGGAGGTCAGTGACATTTCCTGTGGCATTTTCAGCATGGTGGGGAGGGCTGATGCCAGTTTGAAATGGCTTGAAGAGTGAACATGTGATGAAGTGGAAACAGTATGGTATAGACCAGTGCTTTTCGAATGTCTGTGGTGAAGCACAGTATCTATAATTTCTAATCTGACAGCAGTCCTGCTGTGCGTGACTAGTATGTCGCTTGCACCAGGTGCAAGGTACCCTGAGAGTTGGATGACAACCTAACTGGTCTACACTCTGTTCAACAAGACAAGTACACTGATGACAGGCTTGGAGGTCATGGCCATGTCAAATTCCTATAAAAGTTTCTAAATGTTCATTCTTAATTCTGTACAGAAGTAGAGGTATAGATTATTTTTTTTATACATTTTATTTGAGAGAGTGTGTACAAGCGGGGGGGAGGGGCAGAGAGTGAGGGAGAGGGAGAACCAGACTCCTTGCTGAGCAGGGACCCCCCCCCGCCCCCCCCCCCCACGGCTGGATCCCAGGACCCCAGGATTGTGACCTGAGCTGAAGGCAAATGCTTAACCACCTGAACCACCCAGGGCACCCCTACATTATTCTTTCAAAAAGTTATCTGTCAAGGAAGAAAAAGACTAGTCAGTACTCTGTGGAGCCTTACAGAGTTGGGAGAAAGGTTTCTACCCATATTATTTCTTGCAACTTTCTCCTCTGAATATTTCCTGATGTTCTTCATGCTTCACATTCTTTTAGCCCCTAATTTGGATCTCCAGCCCCTAAAATAGTTCCTGGTATATAGAAAGCATTTAAATTAAAAGGTTGTTGAACAAGAGAATGAACTTTCATGTCAACTGTGGAGGATCCAAGCAGTCCTGTGCTTCCGCATTTTACAGTAGTATATCCTGCCTCATTTAATCTCTGGATATTTATTTTGCCTGTAGTCAGGGAATTATCAGGGAGGCTAATAATCTTCATGGTCTTTGAGTGCATTAAAACGTTATGTCATCTTTAAAGATGACGTCACTGACTTTTACTTAGTAGAACCTGTGTTTTGAGAGTCTTCCCTCCCCCTCAAAATTGGTATTGGATTTCCTTCTTGCATTGCGTTCCCTTCCCTCTTTAAGGGCATACATTAACAGAAGATGACAGGTTTAGGACCATACCATGGCCACAGAGGAAAGAGAACTAAGTTGACCTGCACAGAGCTCAAACCCGAAGATAATATTTTGCATAAAAAAGCTCTGGTCTTTTATAAATCCCTTCACTTTCCTTTTTCTCTAATTGGATGGATTTTCAACGATCCCTCTTATTTTTTCATCTAAAGCCTTGCCCCTAGTCCCCACAGTGGAACTCAAATCTGTACCTGGGAAAATGAGAATTCTAATACAAAATGTGGGCAAGATGATTAGGAGCCAAAGAAAAGCAGACAATTTCATTCATTCATACAGAAGACGTTTACTACATGCTTAGTATGTGCCAGACACAGCCCTGAGTACCACGTATGCAGTTGCCATCCAGGAAGGTGTAGAACTAAGGTCTAGTTGGCTGTAGCAGGCTAGACTTCTTTTTAAATACTCAGCTAGACTGGTTTCCTATGGTAGCTGGAAGGCTTTTCGCAGTGTGTACTACTTAAATACAATTCTAGTACATTCTACACTAGATTGTTAATCAGGCATTGTTTAACAAATATAAGGAAGAAGCAAGAAAATCCCAGCTGTGTACATGTGTATGGTTTTGGGAGAGGGGAGTAAAGAGGGAGGTGATTAAATGGGAACTGTCAGTACTTTTGGAAATATGTGGTAGTTCAATTTATAGCTTAGTAAGAGTTATTAGGACTTTTTGTCCAGTTCTGGGATGAGGAATACCTTAACTCTTTAGTTGTAAATCTTACTCTCCATCCGGCCCTTAGCATGAAGTGCACAATCTGTAGGAAAGTATATTGCCAGTATTAGAGCCAGTGACTGTTAAAGTGTGTGGCTCGCATGTATTTGTTCATCTTTTTGTTCATTCACTCACTCGTTCAAAAACAATTAAATGGGGGTGCCTGGGTGGCTCAGTCATTAAGCGTCTGCCTCCAGCTGAGGTCCTGATCCCAGGGTCATGGGATCGATTCCCACATCCGGCTTCCTGCTCAGTGGGAAAGGGGAAGCCTGCTTCTCCTTCTCCCACTCCCCCTGCTTGTGTTCCCTCTCTTGCTGTGTCTCTGTCAAATAAATAAAAAGAAACCTAAAAAAAAACCCCAGCAATTGAGTGAACACATTCTATGTTTAGCATCCTTTACTGCCCTACAGGAGCTGGGCTCAGAAGAGAAGAGAAGAAATATATGTAAATAGCCATAACACAAGGTGGGAAGTGTTCTGTGCTGGACCTAGAAAATACATGATTAATTCCACTAATCTTGCTGTAAAAATTAGCCCAGGGCCATTCAGATATACCACATGGATAGAGGGGAAGTCTGCTTGTTTTGCACACTGACAAATTGTCATCTTATTGATCCACTTTATGTCAGAGGATTGAGCTAGAGCAGTTTGGGGAATAGTAAATAAATAATACCACTTTGGCATAAAAAGCTATGTCAAAATTGGACTTTTTTAGCATATTAATTTCTCACATGCAGTTACATAATTCTTTTTTTTTTAAGATTTTATTTATTTATTTTAAAGATTTTTATTTGACAGAGACAGCGAGAGAGGGAACTCAAGCTAGGGGGAGTGGGAAAAGATTTTATTTATTTATTTGAGAAAGAGAGAGCACGAGCCAGGGGAGGGGCAAGCAGATACCCTGCTCAGTGGGGAGCTTGATCACAGGACCCTGAGATCATGACCTACGCCTAAGGCACTGAGCCACCCAGGCACCCTCTTGCCACACTTTACATACTTGGTTGTCAAGGGACATTTCTATCACTGCAGAAAGTTCTGACAGTGCTATGCATGAATCTGACAGGTGGGGGAATTCTGTACTTCACAAATCAGAAACACAACAGCAGTAGAGCCAAAAGGTCTCACATTTATTACCGAACAAACCTACTGGTACAGAGGCATAGTCACAGAGAAAAATCATTTCAATGATAAGACAAGTCTATGGCCAGGTAGGAAGGATGTTTACAGAATGAGAGAACACATGATCTTCACGCAGCTTAATTAAAGACGTGTGCCAGTTAAGTGTGTCATCTCATGATGTGTGACGCCTTATAGACCCAGCTTGGTTCTTCTCCAGTGCCTCCTCTTGGAGTTGTACCTGATTTTATTACCGGTTTTCATCCGAATCCACTGGGGAATGGGACGATTCTGCTTTTGTTTCTTGGCCAGGAATCGCTTGATTCTGAAAGTCTTGTGAAAAGACATGGCGAGAAGCAGTCAGCTACGCAGAGCAGGATGGCGGCGAAAAAGAGAAAGCTAGTTACATAATTCTTAAAGCATCTTCTATAAATGCATATTAAAACACAAAAGATACATCTACTCTAGCAGGCAAAATTACATGGTGGAAAAGCCTGGCTTTTACAGTCATGTGTCATCAGAATATCTGCTCCTTTATTAGGTGCATGACCTTGGGCAAAGTATGAACTTTTGTGGGCCTCAGAGTCCTCATCTGAAAAATGGGAATACTACCAAACTCTAAGATTGTTGGATAATCCATCATCATCATCATCATCATAATAGCTAACATTTATTGAGAATTTACTATGGGCACTTCACATGGATTATCTCACAGATTATTCCTCCAAACAAGGCTAGTAGTGATGCTATTACTCCTCTGTTTAGTTTAGAAACTGTAGCCTAGAGCTTAAATAACTTGTCCAAGGTAAAATGACAAAGTGATAGAGAGGATCCAAACCCAGGCAGTCTTGATCTGTTATCCTTTTTTTATTTTATTTTATTTTTTTTTTTAAAGATTTTATTTATTTATTTGAGAGAGAGAATGAGAGACAGAGAGCATGAGAGGGAGGAGGGTGAGAAGGAGAAGCAGACTCTCTGCTGAGCAGGGAGCCCGATGTGGGACTCGATCCCGGGACTCCAGGATCATGACCTGAGCCGAAGGCAGTCGCTTAACCAACTGAGCCACCCAGGCGCCCTGTTATCCTTTTTTTAAAACAGCTTTGTTGAGATATAATCCATGTCATACAATTTACCCATTTAAAGTGTACAATTCATTGGTTTTTTTAGTATAGTCACAGTTATGTAACCATCACCACAATCTAATTTTAGAACATTCTTATCCCCCATGCCCCACAAAAGAAGCCCCATACCCATTAACTATCACTCCACCTCAACCTCCTACTTTCAGCCCTAGGCAGCCACTAATCTGCTTTCTGTTTCTAGAGATTTGTCTATTCTGGACATTTCATATAAATGGAATCATAAGATGTGTGTTTTTTGTGATTGGTTTCTTAGCAGAATTCTTTCAAAGTTTATCCATGTCATTGCATGTATCAGAACTTCATTCCTATTTATGGCCAAATAAAATAATATTCCATTGTATGGATATACCACTTTGGTTTATTTGTTCATCTGTTGATGGGCTCTTGAGTTGTTTCCACTTTTTGGCTCTCATAAATAACATTTGTGTACAAGTTTTCTTGTGTACAGATGTAAGTTTTCTTTTTTTTTTTTAAAGATTTTATTTATTTATTTATTTGAGAGAGAGAGGGCACATGAGAGGGGGGAGGGTCAGAGGGAGAAGCAGACTCCCTGCCGAGCAGGGAGCCTGATGCGGGACTCGATCCAGGGACTCCAGGATCATGACCTGAGCCGAAGGCAGTCGCTTAACCAACTGAGCCACCCAGGCGCCCCAGATGTAAGTTTTCATTTCTTGGCTATATATTTAGTAGTTACATGCTAGGTCATATGATAACTACATTTAAGTATTTAGGAAATTTTTTTTTAATTGTGAAAAAAATGTTTTAAGATTTTTTTTTTCAGTAATTTCTACGCCCAACGTGGGGCTTGAACTCACAACCCTGAGATCAAGAGTCACATACTCCATTGACTAAGCCAGCCAGGTGCCCCGTAATTGTGAAAAAATGTTAAAGTTGAATAATAATACAGAGTACCTGTATACCCTCCATTTGGATTCCGTAATTGTTAACATTTTGCCAGTTTTATATCCCTGCTTCCCCCCACACATCCCTGCTTCTCCCTTTCTCTCTCCCGATCTCTCTCTGTCTCTGATTTCATTTTTTAGAGCCAGCCCTCTTTACTATTTCATATCCATCCCCAAATAAGTGAGTGAACATAGGTGAAATAGTATAATGCCTGGCCAATAATAGCTACTCAATAAATGTAAATTCCCTCCTTTCCTCTTTTCCCCAATACTTAGAAATGTTATGTAGGATCCGGGCTGCAAGCTCTACATCGAGATAAGAGAAGTGAGATCTAAATAAAGACTTGTGAAACTTACTTTCCACAGTATTTCTGGACCAAGGTGTGGAACTAGGTAGGTGGCCATCCAAACTATAGTGATCTAGCTGTCCAATTTCTGGTTGATTTCATTAGGATGATAATTAGATAAAGCAGCAAGATAAATTCTACGAATAGTTACATTAATAGAAAACAAAATAGACAAAATCCAAACTATCGCACCTGCTTCGTTTTTTTTTTTTTAAGGTAGCAGGAAATTCAGCTCCTAGGATGCATAAACCTATTTTTTTTTTAAAGATTTTATTTATTTGACAGAGAGAGCGTACAAGCAGGGGAAGCAGCAGCCAGAGGGAGAGGGAGAAGCTCAGCAGGGAGCTGGATGTGGGGCTTGATCCCAGGGTCCTGGGATCATGACCTGAGCCAAAGGCAGACACTTAACCATTTGAGCCAACCAGGTACCCCAACATAAGCCTATTCTAAAGCAAGATAAGAAATCCCATTCACTAGTGCAGACTTTCATATCTCCACATTGCATGTGTGGACATGAAGAAGGAGCTGTGGAGGAGAACTGATCAAAGCTGAAGTTTTTACCAAGAATGCTAACCGGAAAGGTTCATTTCCTCCAGGACAGTGACATAGAACACATGAAAAGTAGGGCAGTACATGAGCTACTTATTATTGATTTATTTATAAGAATCAATCATAACATTGGATCCCTGGGGGCTCTAGAACAATCTTCATGGCAGTGAAATTCCCTTGCTTTCCAAGAAACTATTGGGCTTACTGGAATTTTTATGAATTCCAGACCTGCCATCCATAATTTCAGACATCAGACCCTTAGCAGCCACTTCTTTTTTTTTTTTAAGATTTTTATTTATTAGAGCGAGCACAAGCAGGAGGAGCAGCAGGCAGTGGGAGGGGGAGAAGCAGGCTCCCCACTGAGCAGGGAGCCGGATGTGGGACTTGATCCCAGGACCCCAGGATCATGACCTGAGCCAAAGGCAGATGCTTAATCAACTGAGCCATGCGGGCGCCCTAGCACCTACTTCTTATCCAGCTATATTCCTGGAGCAGAGGTTTTCTCCTCACTGCTGAGTTAAGTCCAGAGAGATTATGCCTACTCTTGGTCTTGTAGACACCCAGGTCTGCTGCTTCAATCCCGCTGGGCCTGACCCTGAGATTCTGAGCCCTGGCTGTGTATCAAAGAGAGACCATTATTACACCTAACAAATTAATGGTTTCTTAATATAATCTAATACCTGATATACAAATTTCCCTAATTGTCCCCAAAATGTCTTTTTACAGCTTGTATATTTGAACCACTGTTCAACAAAGTCCACATATTACATTTGGTTTTTGTTCTTTGTAAGCCTCCTGTAATCTAGAACAGTCTCCAACAACCTTTTTTTTTTCCTTTTTTTAATGACACTGACTTGAAGAAACTCAGTATGTCCTGTAAAATGTCCCACCTTCTGGATTTGTCTAATGGTTTCCTGTGATGTCATTTCCCTTGATTCCCTATTCCCTGCATTTCCTGTAAGCTGGCAGTTAGATCTAAAAGGTTGGTTAGACTCAGGCTAAACATTCTTTTTTTTAGTAAAGATTTTTTTTATTATTCATTTGAGAGAGAGAGAGAGTGCACAAGCAGGGGGAGAGGCAGAGGGAGAGAGAGAAGCCGACTCCCCACTAGGCTGGGAGCCCGACATGGGGCTCGACATGGGTCTTGATCCCAGGACCTGGAGATCATGACCCTAGCTGAAGGCAGAGGCTTAACCATCTGAGCCACACAGGCTAAAGATTTTTGATAGGAATATTTCCTGGGTGATTCTGTGTCCTTCTTACTGCATCACATCAGGTGCACACATTATCGGGTTGTCCCACTGATAGTTCATGATTGATCAGTGTGGTCAGATGATCACAGTCCGATCCTCCCATTACACAGTTGTGTTTTCCCCTAGGACCAGTAAACTAATCTATGGGATGATACTTTGGTTCTTCTAGTAACTGCCGCCATGTGCCATGCTGAGTCCTGGAAGATTAAAGGGAAAACAAAAGAAAGGATTATCCTTGCCTTTCTGGTTTGAATCAATGGATTGAAACAAAATATGTTGTCTGATCACAATGGAGTGAAATTAGAAATTAATGACAAATAAGGAAATTCCCAAATATGTGGAAATTAAACTCCTAAATTTTAAATTAAACCAAGATTAAAAAAATTGGTTCTTTGCAAAAGAAGAAAAAGATTTCCTAACCCAGCTTCATGACGGTACTACCTCCCACAAACTTGCTTTTTTGTCCGTGTTCCTGACTGAAGTCTGTGCCTTTAGTTCTGCAAGTCAGAAGCCAGGCAGCACCCACACCTCCTTCTCCCTCACACTTCTTAACCAATCCATCACCAGTCCTCCAAATCTTACCTTCTAGATCTCTCAGATTTGTTCACCTCTTCTGTGCCCCTGACCCAGGCTGCTATCATCTCTCACCCAGGATTATTGTCAAGCTTTCTCACAAGCTTCCTCATGTTGCATCTCCCACATGTCCTCCATACAGTAAGCAAAGGAATCTTTCCCAACTCACAGTTCATCCTGTTTACAATCCTTCAGTCTCTTTACATTTTAGGATAAAGATCAAGATCTTCAATGAGGGGGGCCTGGGTGCTTTAGTCGGTTAGGTGGTTGACTCTTGATTTTGGCTCAGATTCTGATCTCAGGGTCGTGAGATGGAGCCCCATAGTGGGCTCCACGGTCAGTGGGGAGTCGGCTTGAGATTCTTCCCCTCTACTACCTCCCCTCCCGCCCCCATGCCCCTGCTTGCACTCACACATGCGTGTGCGCATGCATGCTCGCTCTCTCAAATAAATCAATCAATAAATCTTTAAAAAAAAAAAACCTTCAATGAGGCCTGTAGGCACCAACCTCCACCCTTTTGCTACCTCCCCCACCTGTCTAGCTCCCGTACCCTCTTGCTTTCCAGGCTACATCTGCTCCACCTGTGCTGACTGCTCCGCAAGTGCCCTGTGCTGCTTCCTGTTATGGGACCTTTGCGCTTACTGTTCCCACTGCCTAGAATGCTCTTGTCCAGCATCCTTGCTCATCCAGCTCCTACTTTTCACTCAGATCTCAAACCCATTATTACTTCCTTGGAGAGGTTTTCTGTAATCCCCCAGATGAAAGCAGACTCTCTGGTGGTACATGCTCTCAACAACATGTGCCTTTCCTTTTTATCACAGTATGTATTTACAGGGATTTTTGTGCTCAGTGGGTTAATGTGGATTAAATCTCCTTCACTGGATTGCTAACTCCCTAAAGGATGAGACCATGCCTCTTTTGCTCACCACTCTCTCTCTTATACCTAGCATAGTAGCTAGTACATACTAGGAGCTCAATATATATTTGACCATTCATAAGAATAGAACAAAATTATATGTAGAGGTTTACCACAATTTTATTTATGATAGAAGAAAAGGTATCAACATAAAGATTAAATGATAGGAAATTTACATAATGAAATGTGGCCATTAAAAATCATGTTTCTGAGTAATATTTAATGATATTGGAAAATACTTATTACATTATGTTAGATTAAAAAGACATGTTGGGAACGCCTGGGTGGCTCAGTTGTTAAGTGTCTGCCTTGGGAACCTGCTTCTCCCTCTCCCTCTGCCCCTCCCCCCACTCATTCTCACTCAAATAAAGTTCTTTTTTTTTTTAAGAATTTTATTTTTGTAAGAGAGAGAGAGAACGCAGGAGCTCCCGGAGTGGGAGGGAAGGAGAGGTAGACTCTCTGCTTAGCAGGGAGCCAGATGCGGGACTCCCATCCCAGGAGCCTGGGATCGTGACCTGAGCCCAAGGCAGACGCTTAACACACTGAGCCACCCAGGTGCCCCTCAAATAAATAAAATCTTAAAAAAAAAAAAAAAGACATGAACGTGGAGTAAGAGTCCTATTTATTGATATTTTTATTTTTTATTTTATTTTTTAAAAGATTTTTATTTATTTATTTGACAGAGAGACAGCAAGAGAGGGAACACAAGCAGGGCGAGTGGGAGAGGGAGAAGCAGGCTTCCCGAGGAGCAGGGAGCCTGATGTGGGGCTCGATCCCAGGACCCTGGGATCATGACCTGAGCCGAAGACAGGCAGACGCTTAACGACTGAGCCACCCACCTGCCCCTATTGATATTTTCAAAAGTAGAAGTATTCAGTATAGTTTCATTCCCTGCTTTTAAGTTAACATTGTATGAAAATATATATTGTATATATGCAAAAGATATATATGCAGAGAAGAAGGTTGAAAATAATGTTAATGGTGGCTTATTTCAGTAGACAGGATTTCAGGGAAATTGATTTCTTCAGACTTTCTGTATTTTCCAAATATTTTTCAATAAATACATACGTTTTTATAATTAGGCAGCTGTAATTAAGAACATGGACTCTGCTCTACCTCTGCCACCTAGACGTTGAGTGACCTGGGCAAGTTACTTAACTTCCCCTCAGAAGAATGCCTACCCACAAGGTTGTTGCAAGAAGCAAATGATATACTTATAATCACTTAGTACAATTTCTGCCACATCAATAAATAGCAGCTCTTGTTGTAGATTTTGATCTGATAATAAAATGTTAACTTAAAAAAAAACCAAAACTCTTTCCTTGGAAAAGAAAAAATGAAAAACAAGGGGTGCCTGGATGGGTCAGTTGGTTAAGCATCTGCCTTCGGCTCAAGTCATGATCCTGAGACCCTGGGATCGAGCCCCACATCGCGCTCCCTCTCCCTCTGCCTGCCACTCTCCCTGCTTGTGCTCTCTCTCTCTCTGTCAAATAAATAAAATCTTTTTTAAAAAAATGAAAAAACCCACATCTAGTTTCAATTATATTTTTAAAGAGAAAAGAATGAACATTGCAAAAGTGAAGGACTGCTGGACCTGGAGGATCAGCAGTAGGAAGCAAGGTCATTGAAATTCAGGAAATTAAGTCCTGAGTCACTTTCTGAAAAGCAAAAACAAAACCCTTCTGTTGCCAACTTAAAGAGAGGTGAGAAAGGCGGCTTGGAATGGATTCATGTACTGAAGTATGGCTGCTACAGCAGAGCCCCCCAGAGCCATTCACACCGTGCTCTCAAGCAGGAAAGAATTCAGCCAAACTGTTTGACTTGGCCAACGTCGTGGCCAGCTCTGGAAGCCAGATAACCCCCAACTCGATGGGTACAGATTTACACAACCTCCAGCTTCTCCATAGCAAATGGCAGTCTGGCTCCACCACCGGGTGGTTAAAATGTAAGTGCTCCAGAATTTGTGCCTCACGTTACAGTCAGAGCAGTGTGGAGTTAGAGAGACCAACTTTGTAACAAGGGTTAGGTTTTCTGGGTGGAAAGACCTGGTTTGAATCTCAGCTCCCACGCTTCCCCAGTTTTAGGACTTGGGGTAAAATGTAATCATTCATGAGCTGTGTTTTCTCCCCTGTGGCTGGGAATGATAATTCCTACCTCAGCAGGAGGCTGTGCAGAGGGAGGGAGGTGATGTGTGTGGAAGCTTAGGACAGAGCTTGACAACTGGCAGGAGCCATGTGTTAAGTTCCCACCTCCAGTGGTGACCCAGTGCGTGGGGCAGGACCAAGAGCACCATGCTTATATCTGAACACAGGGAGACATAAGGCCCAATTTCTTCACAGGGCACATGTCCAGCCAAAGGACTTGCTGCCAAGTGGTGGAGGCCTTCAGAGAGGGGATCGCCGCCAACCCCCGCCTTCAGGAAGCAACATTCCTACGCAGCCCTTCCACCCATTAGAACAGTTCAGACTGTTATTAGTTTTAAATAGACAATGATCACATCTGCTTTCTTGAATGATTATACCTCCAAAGTTTCTAAATATAAACTTAAACCGTGATAACCCTTACACACACACACACACACACACACACACACACACACAGTGCTTGAATCAGAAGAGTGATTTTCATTATCAGTCACAGCTTTTCCCCAACTTTTGACTTTGAAAAATTTCAAACATACAGAAGAGTTAAAAGGAGTACAATGAACACCATATGCCGTTCCGTTAGATTTATCAGTAGAATTTCGCTGCATTTGCTTTCTCTTGTTCTGTTTTTAATTTTTAACTTTTTGCTGAGCCATTTAAGAGTTAATTATAGACACTGTGATGCTTCATCGCCAAATACTTCAGTGTGTATTTTCTAAGAAGAAGGACATTCCTCCTACATAGCTGCAGAATGAGTATCTCCCTTGGGAAATTTAACATAAATGCACTAGTATTATCTAATATACAGTCCATGTTCAAATGTTCCCAGTTATCCCAATAATATCCTCCACAGGTTTACAAATAATCTAGACTTCAAAAAGCAAAACGGAAAAAAATCATACATTGCATTTAATTGTCATGTCTCATCCAGTTATTCTAAAGTTTAGCACTTCCCCCTTTGGTGCTAAAGCTGTTGTTTTCCTCTTAATTTTTATTTATATACTGGGCCTCATAACTAAATGTGGGCCCCAGCAATGTTTCATTTTCATTTCTGATCCCTATACTTTTTTAAAAAGGTGGCTTGTCCTGAAAATAATCCCACTATTTTTTAGTTCTTAGCTTTTTCAGTTCTTAGCCTGTTTACATGGAGTAACAAATGTTAATGGCATCTACACAATGACAGGTCTGCGGAGGGAAGGGATGGGGCATTCAGCTTGCGGCATATTCAAGTCAAAGTAATGACAGAACTTTCCAGTGACAAGCCCAATAGGTTGTGATTAGAGATGGGAACCTGATCCTCTTCCTAGGTAAGGTAAAGAAAGTCACTTACAGAGAAGTGCAAGGGGAAGCCACAGAATGGGTGACTTCCCCAGGAGAGGGACTATTCTTGAGGAGGCTAGTCTGAAATTGGGGAGAGGCAAAGCAGCAGGGTATGCTGAACACCCAGCAGAACCAGGGGACTGGGGTACAGAGGTAATGAGGGACAAACAACGAATCCCACCCCTGAGCTGCTTATGGTTTTTAATTCAAGGTGCAAATTAATTCTCAAGATCAGGCTGGGAGAGGGGCTGGGGGACTCAGAGCTTTGCCAGCTGGGGAGTCAGTTCAGGTAACCTCTGGAGGAACAGGGTGGAGGTTAGCCTAGAGGTGCAAAGCCTCAGATCTCCTGGGGCAAAACTCCGTTAGGTAAGAAAACCAAAAAAAGAACCAAGAATAATCATCAAGAAGGGAAGTTGCAGAGAAGACTGGGAAGGGACAAGCTGGGGGACAAAAGCCAATTCAGTTCGGATGGCCAGAGAACAAATGGAAAGAATTTGTGTCCTTGACAACATTGAGACACCAAATTAACCAACTCCGAAGCCGCCCCATCTCTGAACTTCTTGTTATGTAAAATAATACATTTCCGCACTGTTAAAAAACAAGAGGGGGCGCCTGGGTGGCTCAGTCGGTTAAGCGGCTGCTTTCGGCTCGGGTCATGATCCCAGGGTCCTGGAATCGAGCCCCGCATCGGGCTCCTTGCTCCGCGGGAAGCCTGCTTCTCCCTCTCCCACTCCCCCTGCTTGTGTTCCTGCTCTCGCTGTGCCTCTCTGTCAAATAAATAAATAAAATCTTTAAAAACAAAACAAAACAAAAAAAAAACGAGGTAATCTAAATTGATGGAGTAAGGAACTCCCCAAAAGAGCGTATTTACCAGAAAGTCTTAAGAACCAAGAGAATGAAGTAAAAATATCAAGTGAACAGAACGGAGTCACAATGACTGCAGCAAATCCTCTCGGCTTAGGAACTCCATCTTATACATATGATTACATTTGAAAGTTTATGAAGAACAAGTCTGTTAGGCAGTAATACAGTGATTTTTATTTTTTATTATTATTTTTTAAATTTCTATATTTAAGTAATATCTACAGCCAGTGTAGGGCTCAAACTCACAACCCCGAGATAAGAGTCCCATGCTCCACCGATTGAGCTAGCCAGGCACCCCTCAATTTTTTTTTTAAGATTTTATTTATTTCCTTGAGAGAGCGGGAGAGTACAAGCAGGGGGAGCTGCAGAGGGAGAGGGAGAAGTGGACTCCCCGCTGAGGAGGGAGCCCAGATGATGCTGGGCTTGATCCCAGGACGCTGAGATCATGACCTGAGCTGAAGGCAGACACGCTCAACCGACTGAGCCACCCAGGAGCCTCCCCTCAGTGATTTTTAAAGGACCAGAGAAAAAAGGCCAACAAAAGGAAAATCTGCTATATAGGCCCTCAGTTTCTTACGACAAAACATATGAATATATATACACATCTATGTATAAGTATACATAAATGTGTTTATTGTGAATACACCTACATAATGTGCATACACTCACATATGCCAGACACATCCATATACACACATATGTGCATATAATATACTATATATGTATATACGCACAAAATTTGCCCTGCACAGGAGGCACGGATGAATCCATAAGCAGTTCTGATGATTCAGGTGGTGACAGGGAAAACAGGGTACCCACTGCTGGAGGTGGAAAAGAAGTTTAAGGTGCTCTTGCCACCTAATGAGGGGATTTTTGCCAGAATAACTAGAATAAACAGAGCTTTCACAATGCTCCCGTTTTCAGAAGGTTTCAAAAGCAGCGGGAGTAACTGAGGGGAAGTGTCCCGCACTGTTCCCACTGTCGTGCTTCTCTGCGGGAAACTCTTCTCAGCAGATCCTGAATCATCAGGGGGAGATTACCGAGCCCTTTTCGTGTCCAAGAATTAACCCCAGAGTACTTCAATGTACTGGTACAGGTTTTACTTCAGAGTTGTTTACGGACCGTGAATGAATTTAACAGGCTCTAGTTACTGATGAATCACAGACCTGTACCCCTGAAACAAATAATACATTATATGTTAGTAATAATAATAATAAAGAAAACAGGCTCTAGTTTACAAATTCAACCGTAAAATTTTCAAACTTATTTCCTTCAACGTATTGTGAAGACAGCCTATTCTGGAGTTATGGAGAAGAAAGGGGGGATGTATATTTTCACCCCTCTCGCCCTCAGACGTTTAGATGAGACAGCCGTAGTTCATTTAGAGACTAGAAGCATTGACTAGCTCTTCCCTGTTCTTCAGACCCTCTAATCTCCAGGGGTGGTGCTGCTCGGGATTCGAACAGCTGAGCATTTCCAACATAGTATTCCCTACATGGTGTCAAATGACTGGGGATGAAGTTTTGGTGACTGGATGGTTTATTCACTTAGTCATCGTTGTTCCATCAGGGGAAACAATAAGAGGCTTTTGTTTGTGTTTCTGTGTGTAGGGTGTGAGGGATGAAGAGAAGAAAATAGCCATATAATGAAATCTTGGTCCTCTTTTTTTCCTCTCTCAAAAGAGGTCTTTATCTTCAAATTGCTATAAATATATCATAAAAAATACTGCACTGTGGTTCTTTCTACATTGTTTCTTCATATTTTCCTGGAAAAATTCTTTTTTTCCTTTTTTATTAAAAAAAAGTAATACACGAGTATGTTCTAATCGTAAAACATTCAAACATTACAAAAGCATACAGAGTGAAAAACAAAGGTCTCCCTTCATTGCCCTTGCCCAACCCTCCTCTCCCACCATTCAGCCCCTACAAAAAAGTTCTTTTTAAAAAAATAAAAAACCTCTATTACCACAGTTTGGGGCACTTTCATAACAACAGTTGGCATATTGTAAGCAACAGGCAAATTCCAAAATACAAGCAATCAGAAATCAGTGAACATGAACCTCACTGTGGAACACATTCCCAGAAAGTACCAGGACAAAAATCATGGCAGAGTGACTCAGTACAGACCAGGGAGCCCCCCCCCCCGCCCCCCTGAAAAACAGGCACATGGAGCCAGGAACATCTGGGTTTGCTTCTGGATGTCCTTGAACTAACTGGATATCCTTGAGCAACTTTTGTTTCCCCAGGTAGGCATGTCAGTAGGAGCATGAAATGAGATTGTGTGTAAGTGCCTGACGACTGCTAAGTTTTTGGCAAATATTAGTTTTCCTCCCACTTTCAGAGGAACTTTGCTGCATCTAGAGCACACATTGGTTTATTTCTGCTGAAGTTCTAGTTATGTCTCCATGTTTATGGGGAAAATCATAATTCTATTTGTACACTTTATAAAAGGTGAAAAAGAGCCTGCTTTGCTCTCCTGCCAAGCTGCTCAAAGCACGTTGGTGTTTTTATTTAGAGGCTAATGTAGAAATAGCTCTGCATTGCATTTGGGTTCAGGCAATGTATGTGGATTCAGACAAGAGCGTCCAGGATCAAGAAATCCTGATAATCATGAGTTTGTTATCTCTTGGAATCCTGTATCATTAACCGACTGATTCAAAGAAGTTGAATAATGGGGCAACAATGATGCAAGAACATTGGGTATTTTTAAATTATTCGTGTAATATTAACATGGCTATTTGGGAGTTCAGAAGTTTTGGTTTTTGTCACCAAGAAAACTACTCTACGATCACCCAAGAGGCAAGCTCATAATAAGGTGAAGAGATTACGGCTGCTGGACTGATCCACAAGGGTTTTCTGCAGTCTATGAAGCCTGGAGTGCCCTCTACTGGTTACCTTCCAGAGAGCCAGGCAGCTAATGGTTTCACGGAGAACTCCCAATTTTTGAAACACCATAAATATAACCCTTTCTCTCTGCAACTTCCCTACTGAGTGACTTTTTTCTGAAGGCTTATCTTCTGAAAGAGAGCAATAACTTTTTTCTTGGAATCACCTTGATTCCTTAATCAGAAGTGTTTCTGAGATGCCATTTAAATGTCAATTATCTGCTAGATCCTAATTTCTAAAATAACATGTCAGAAGAATAACTAAATGCAACAAAGTTACCCCCAAATATTTAACTGGATTTTACATTTTTAAAAATATGTTTTGTTGTAAGGTACACATTTTCTAATGTACCCTAGTCTCTCCATACTTGTTTTTCAAGTTCCTGTGAACCTGTAATTATTGCAAGATAAAAAGTTGAAAAAAAGATCTAGTGACAACTTTGCAGCTTTAAATCACTGAAATCTTTCTTTGAACTTGTTGAACCATAAAAGAAAGAAAATGCCAATGACAGAGATAGAAAAATGTGCATCATTTGAGATTTGTATTCTCTACTATTTTTCTTTCCCTGCTTTTGCCAGTAGCCAATAGCCCTTCCTGATGTCTTGAAAGACCTGCAAGGGTCCAGCAAGAACAGATATGCCCACACTCATTGGTTATCACGTGCTAACTTCTAAAGTGAACTAGCTCACTGCTTTTCACACATGCATTTAAAAGCAGAACTCTTTATCTTCTAGTGCAGTGTAACCCAGAATTCATCCATTTTTCATTCATCCATGCATTCCTTTATTCCCCAGTTATTGAGCACCTATTCTGTGACCATGCACTGTCCATATGTCATGAGTATGTGCCGCTCCTACCAGATAGGGGTCCAAAATATAATCACATTCCTTTTAACATTAAAACTAAACAACTCTACCACATGCACACATGTGCATACCAATCCCAGGACCCTGTCTTTTTTTCCTTCCCCAGAATTCCTCTCTGTAATACCTCCATGAACTCCAGGGGGCAGACTCGGGCTGGGACCCAGTCTTCCTCTTGCTTGCCTCCTGGTCTCTGCTGGGAGTGTGGAGACTCAGATTTGGACTAATTTCCACCACCCCCAGCATTGCCCTGGATTGTACACACGCACAGAGCTCCAATGAGTCCTAGAAGAGGGAAGGAGGATGTCCTTCCCCACCCAGTTTATTTATTTATTTTAAAGATTTATTTATTTATTTATTTATTTGACAGAGAGAGACACAGTGAGAGAGGGAACACAAGCAGGGGGAGTGGGAGAGGGAGAAGCAGGCTTCCCGGCTGAGCAGGGAGCCCGATGCGGGGCTCGATCCCAGGACCCTGGGATCATGACCGGAGCTGAAGGCAGAAGCTTAATGACTGAGCCACCCAGGCTCCCTCCCACCCAGTTTAATGCACACAAAGGGCAGATATCCCAAACTGCTCTTTAAACACACACACACACACACACACACACACACACACACACACACACACACACACGGCCCAAAGCCCACATTTCCCTGGAGGACTGGCGGCTAGAATACCCAATCTTACATCCATGACCTCTGAAGTCTTTAAAATCAAGTAGCCTGTCTTTTTTTTTTTTTTTAAGATTTTATTTATTTATTTGAGAGAGAGAATGAGAGATAGAGAGCATGAGAGGGAAGAGGGTCAGAGGGAGAAGCAGACTCCCTGCTGAGCAGGGAGCCTGATGCCAGACTCGATCCCGGGACTCCAGGATCATGACCTGAGCCGAAGGCAGTCGCTTAACCAACTGAGCCACCCAGGCGCCCAAGTAGCCTGTCTTTGATCTGGGAATTGTCAGTCACATCCTTGGTTACTTTGTTCCATATAAAGCAGACAACAGAGATGCCTTTGTTGAAGTAGGGATGGGGCTCTGTCTCTTTCCTCGTGTCCTTTCTCTGTATCTCTCCCCTCCCAGGTTGGTGGACATTGAGGTACTACTTGGAACTGTGATGTTTTGTGAAATACAGGTTGAAAGCCATTGATCTAGGGGTGCCCAGCTGGCTCAGTCAGAAGAGCGGGCGGCTTGATTTCGGGATTGTGAGTTCGGGCCCCACATTGTGTGTAGAGAGTACTTAAAAATAAAATCTTAGGGGCACCTGGGTGGCTCAGTCGTTAAGCGTCTGCCTCCGGCTCAGGTCATGATCCCAGGGTCCTGGGGTCAAGCCCTGTGTCAGGCTCCCAGCTCCGCGGGAAACCTGCTTCTCCCTCTCCCACTCCCCCTGCTTGTGTTCCCTCTCTCACTGTGTCTCTCTCTGTCAAATAAATAAATAAAATCTTAAAAAGAAACAAAGAAGGCCACTAATCTATTTTAAAACTCTTATTTTACAGATGAGAAAAATGAGACCCAAAGTGTTATAAACTGTTGATTTGGAACTCAAGCTGAGATCTCCTGGTTTCACACCCTTGCTCTTTTGGTTGTGTTGTATTGTTTCCTTTTTTATCCCTATGAAGATTTATTTGTTTTATGTCTCATTCCCTCCAAGCACAACTTTAGGTAGTTATTCCTTAAAAAGCAATCTCGTAAGACTATGGACTCTGAGAAACAAACTGAGGGTTCTAGAGGGGAGGGGGGTGGGGGGATGGGTTAGCCTGGTGATGGGTATTAAAGAGGGCACATACTGAATGGAGCACTGGGTGTTATACGCAAACAATGAATCATGGAACACTACATCAAAAATTAATGATGTAATTTATGGTGACTAACAAAACATAAAAAATAAAATTTTTTAAAAAGGCGATCTCATAAGCTAATTTATAATTGGATGTTTATGGCCAATAATAGTTTGGTAAATTGCTTCTATCAAGATGTATCTGTCAGGGCGCTTGGCTGTCTTAGTCGGTTAAGCGTCTGCCTTCGGCTCAGGTCATGATCCTGGGGTCCTGGGATCTGAGCCCCGCATCTGGCTCCCTGCTCAACGGGGAGTCTGCTTCTCCCTCTCCCTCTGCTCTTCTCCCTCCCACCCCCCGCTCATGCTCTCTCTCTCTCTCTCAAATAAATAAATAAAATATTTTTTTAAAAAAAGATGTATCTGTCTAAGCCAGGAGGAAACAGCACACTCAAATTAGGAAAATTCAAGGTGGGGTAATAAAGGTACAATTTACACAAGTGTGTGCAGTGTGTAGGGAGACCACCAGCGATAACAGTATCAGGGCTAGTCCTACCTGTTGGCCAGGGAGGGAGTACACAATCCAGAGAGATGTGGACCCTGCCAGAAGAGGAGTGTGACCTTTGGTCAAGGGACCTAGGCAGCCCAAGATGAGCTTTCAGGGACGCAGTTGGATAACTATAACACCACCTTCACTGTCTTCTTGTCCTCTAATCTCTGCTGGAGATCATTGGTTGAACCCAACTGGAAGTCAAAGACATTGAACAGATTATATGGGTCAGTCACTCTACAGAGCAGGGTGAAGGGTGAAGAGTAGATCTGGAGGGCAAATGGATATCCTTTCTACAAAGTTATACAATTTAGCAAGTAGTTAGAGCTGGGTATTACACCAAGATTCTAGAAGAAAAAACAAAAACAAATCATTTTAGTCTCTACCTTTCCTGCCACAGCCAATCAGTCACTTAGTGGAGGCAGTCCTGTCTTTTATAAACACTTTTTGATCCATTTCTCTAACCTCCAGCTTGATTGCCACTCACTTAGTTTTGGTCCCTACCACATCATACCTCGATGGGATGATAGCTTCCTAACTAGGGCCCTGCCTTTAAATTCCCAACTTCCACACCACAGGTGGCATTATTTCTAAGATGCAAGTCTGGCTATGTACTTCTCTGCTTAATACACTTAAATGACTTGAATCACCTCAATGCATTCTGTATCAGTAATAATTTATCTTAAAATGTAGTGGCTTAAAGCAACAATAATCATGTTTTCTCTCTCATTTTTTTTGTGAGTCAGGAATTTGGAAAGGGCTTGGCCTTGGAGTCTTTCATGAGGATGCAATCAGATTTTGGCCAGGCCTGCAGTTATCAGGGACAAGGATTCCTGGGGCCATCTTGGAGACTGTCTATGACACATACCTGGACAATGTCTAATCCTAAGGTGTCCTACAGGGCCATTCACTCTTGTCATCAGGAACAAGGACCTGCCATGTCCTAGTACGTCTCAAGTTTGCTATTTTAGAAGTAAGAGGTATTTCTTAATTGATTCATTTACTCCTCAGTCCCAGGAACTAGAGGTAAGATGTATACTCTAGTGATTCATTTATTTTAATTTTCTTGGTGAAACTGGGTTAGTGCCACTTAAAAATAAAGCATTCTTGGAGCATCTGGCTAGCTCAGTCAGTGGAGCATGCAACTCAATCTCAGTGTTGTGAGTTTGAGCCCCACATTGGGCATGAAGTTTACTTTAAAAAAATAAAATTTAATTTAAAAAATAAAGCATTCTTTGGTTAGTATTATTGACAAATGCAAAATTATCTTTTAAGTCATGTATATAAAACAATACATTAAATTAAATAGGTATATTAGAGCAACATAACATACTTAACATATTTAGTTTAATTCATTTAATGTATTTGATAATTTAAATATAACATAATCGGGGCACCTGGGTGTCTCAGTCGTTAAGCGTCTGCCTTCGGCTCAGGTCATGGTCCCAGGGTCCTGGGATTGAGCCCCACATCAGGCACCCTGCTCAGCAGAGAGCCTGCTTCTCCCTCTTCCTCTGCTGTTCCCCCTACTTGTGTGTGCTCTCTCTCTCTCTCTGTCAAATAAATAAATAAATAAATCTAATTAATTAATTAGGCCCCTTGCTGACAAAGAACAATGAAAAAAGAAACAAACCAAAAAACAAAACTATAGAGAACAAACTGATGATTACCAGAGGGAGGTGGGTGGGCGGGATGGGTGAAACAGGGGAAGGGAATTAAGAATACACCCATTATAATGAGCACTGAGTGATGCATAGAATTGTTGAATCACTATATTGTACACTTGAAACTAAGATAACACAGTGTGATAACTACACTGGAATTTTCAAAAAAAATTTTAAATTAAAGCCAAGCCATCAACACAAATAACTGTGGTATGTTAAAATAAATAAATAAAAATTTAAAAAAATAAAGTTTTGAAATCAGGACGTAGGTTATTGTTGATGTGAACATTTAATACACTGCCTTTTTTGTTGCCCCCCATATGCTGTCAGTATATCCTAGAATTGAAGAAATACATTATGTCAAAGATGTGGCCCATGTCTCTTGCTTCCCTGTGGCCTGTTCAAGAATGTGATGACTATGACAATTCATATGCTTTGTAAAGCTGGACTGACATCCTGTTGTCTTCCAGGAACTTCCTGGCTTTCTGCCATATATATACATTTGCAAAATGCATCTGCAGAGTTAAGCATTTTTAATCTAGAGAGCTTAATGCACTTTAGAGGAGGGAGAGGGGGAAAAGCACTCTAGAGACTCTGGTTTCTATTCTGTAGTAAACATGGGTAGAATATGCAATCTCTTACATGTTAAAGAAAGGACTGTTGATTTTCCTGGAAAAACATTTTTTCTCTTCATATAATAACTTAAGCACATTTACTTCAGGGCTGTTAATCCTTTCATCATCATCACCATCATCACCATCGCCATCATTACAATGTATGTGTAGTGAGGGGGAAAAAAAATTAACGCCCCATTGTTCCTTCCAGAGTTAAAACTGTTATAGTTTAGGAGCACATTTTTTTTCTTCTTTCTTTTTTTCAAGTTTTTATTTAAATTCCAGTTAGGTAAGGGACACGTGGGTGGCTCAGTCAGTTAAGCAACTAACTCTTGATTTGGGCTCAGGTCATGATTTCAGGGTCGTGGGATTGAGCCCCGAGCCCCAGTTGGGCTCCACACTCAGTATGGAGTCTGCTTGAGATTCTCCCTCTGCCGCTCTCGCTCATGCTCCCTCCCTCTCTCTCAAACAAATAAATCTTTAAATTCCAGCTAGTTTAACATACAGTGTAATATTAGTTTCAGGTATACAATTAAGTGATTCATCACTTACATACAATACCCAGTGCTCATCGCAACAAGTGCCCTCCCTCATACCCATCACCCATTTAGCCCATCCCCCCACCAACTTCCCCTCCAACCACCCTCAATTTGTTCTCTATAGTTAGGAGTCTGGCTTGCCTCTCTTCTTTTCCCCCTATGTTCATCTGTTTTGTTTCTTAAATTCCACATACGAGTGAAGTCATATGATATTTGTCTTTCTCAGATTGACTTACTTCGCTTAACATAATACATTCTAACTCCATCCAGGTTGTTGCAAATGGCAAGATATCATTCTTTTTTTTTTTTATGGCTGAGTAGTATCCCATTGTGTGTGTATATATATCTATCTATATATATATATACTACATCTTCTTTATCCATTCATCAGTCGTTGGACATCCGGGCTCTTTCCATAATTTGGCTATTATTGATAATGCTGATATAAACATCAGGTGCATGTGTTTCATCGAATCAGTATTCTTATATCCTTTGGGTAAATACCTAGTAGTGCAATTGCTGGATTGTAGGGTAGTTCTGTTTTTAACTTTTTCAGGAACCTAGGAGCACATTTTAAAATTAATTATGAAAAGGAGACTTCGGGGAATAACTTGGATGGCCTAGAGCCAGTAAAGGAAGAGCTACAGTGCTCTATAAGAAATGAACAAAAGAAAAAAAAAAGAAAGAAATGAACAAGAGGGGCGCCTGTGTGCCTCAGTCGGTCAAGCCTCTGCCTTCGGCTTGGGTCATGATCCCAGGACAGTGGGATCAAGCACCCGCATTGGGATCCCTGCTCAGTGGGGAGTCTGCTTCTCCCTCTCCCTCGGCCACTCCCCCTGCTTATGTGCTCTCTCTCACTCTCTGTCAAATAAATAAATAAAATCTTTAAAAAGAAAAGAAATGAACAAGAATATGGGGGATTAAGGACAAAAATAGGTTAGGGAAGGATGAAGGCTAAGCAAGATGAGGGGGCACCGGGGCTGAAATCTGGCCCACTTTCTGCTGTCAAGCTGTGAATAGCGAGGCCTGCTAAAGGAGAGCTGCTTTTTTTCTAAATGTGCACAAAGATGTCATATGGGTCAGCAGTGACCCCAAGACGGACCCAGCATAATGCCAAGAGACTGCAACCTCAAAGGAAGAGATACAGAGTGATTTCTTCATAAGAAAGAACAGACCAGGGATTTTTAAGTTCAGAAATGTTAAAATCCAATTTAGGCCATTCTGCCCTAAATATCATCTCTTCTATGCCTCTCTTCCTTTGATAATATCTGCTCACATACATTATAGGTGAGCAGTGCTTCAGAGAGAAGAGATTGAGGCGGTCTCTAGTGAGGGGATGAGGTGAGGAAAAGACAGAAGCAACACTGGGTTGAGGGTCTGTAATGTGGCTGGAAACATGACCTCAACCAGAGGACACCAAGAGGAGCTTAAGCTCCAGAGAATCCTCAGAGACATTGGGGATGAGTATTTGAACTAGCTGCTATTTGAATTTCAAAGAGTTTGAGGACATCCATACAGCTGACATTTATATTATACCTACATAAATATCACCTAAGATCCTTTGAGTTTTCAACAAATGGTACTGGGACAACTAGACATCTGCATGCAAAAAAAATCAATCTAGACACAGACCTTACACCTTTCACAAAAAAAATCACTCAAAATGGATCATAGACCTACATGTAATATACAAAACTATAAAACCCCTGGAGGGTAACATAGGTGAAAACCCAAATGACCTTGAATTTGCTGATGACTTTTTAGATACAGCACCAAAGGCACAATCCATGAAAGAAAAAAATCGATAAGCCGGACTTCATTAAATTTAAATTTTTCTGCTCTACGAAGGATACTGTCAAGAAAATGAAAAGATAAGCCCCAGACTAAGAGAAACTATTTGCAAGAGACATTTCTCTAAAAAAAAAAACAAAAAAACCTGTTATCCAAAATATACAAAGAACAAGTTAAAACTCAACAATAAGAAAACAGACAACCTGATCAAAAAAATGAGCCAAAGACCTTAACAGATACCTCACCAAAGAAGATATGCAAATGGTATATGATCTGTACCCTCCACATCATATGTCATCAGGGAAATGCAAATTAAAAACAACAATGATATATCACTACAGACTATTAGGATGGCCAAAATCCAGAACATTTCCAATACCAAATGGTGGTGAGGATACGGAGCAAAAGGAACTCCCATTCATTGCTGGTGGGAATGCCATTTTAGAAGATGGTTTGGCAGTTTCTCACAAAACTAAAAATACTCTTGCCGTATGATTCAGCAATAGTGCTCCTTGGTATTTACCCAAAGGAGATGAAGGTTATGCACACACGAAAACCTACACACAGATATCCATAGTAGCTTGTTCATACTTGCCCAAACCTGGAAGCAACCAAAACATCCTGCAGTGGGTGAATGGATGAACTGTGAAACATCTAGACAGTGGAGTGTCAAGCCATGAAAAGACATGGAGGAAGCTTAAGTGTATATTGCTAAATGAAAGAAGGTGATCTGAAAAGATACATACTGCGTGCGGTGCCTGGGTGGCTTGGTTGGTTAAGCACCTGCCTTTGGCTCAGGGCATGATCTCCGGGTCCTGGGATCGAGCCCCGCATCGGGCTCCCTGCTCTGCGGGAAGCCCGCTTCTCCCTCTCCCACTCCCCCTGCCACTCCCCCTGCTTGTGTTCCTGCTCTCGCGATCTCTCTCTGTCAAATAAATGAAAAGAAAAAGTATATACTGTATGATTCCATCTATATAACATTCTGGAAAAGGGAAAACTACAGAGACAGTAAAAAGATCAGTGGTTGCCAGGGGTAGGGGATGTGGGGAGAGATGAATAGGTGGAGCACAGAGGATTTTTAGGGCAGTGAAATTACTCTGTATGATACCATAATGGTAGATACTTGTCACTATATATTTGTCCAAACCCACAGCATGTACAACACATAAAGTGAACTGCACTGTACACTATGGACCCTGTGTGGTAATGATGTGTCAATGCACGTTCACCAGTTGTACCAAACGTCACACTCTGGTGGGGGATGTTGAGAATGTGGGAGGCTGTGCACATGTGGGTGCAGGGAGTATATGGGGAATCTCTGTAACTTCCACTCAACTTTGGTATAAACCTAAAACTGCTCTGAAAAGTAGTCTACTTTAAAAAAAAATCACTGGAGGAAGCGAGGTCTGAGAGGCTAACGAACTTGTTCAGGGAAAAACAGCCCATCTGTGATAGAAGTATGGCTCCCTCGACTTCTGCTTTCTGCCATGATGAAGTAAGAGGAACCAAAATCGCTGCCTGCCTTAAAACATTTTTTTTAAACTGGGCAAAAGCTGTGAAACAACAGTTTCAGACATTGGACAAGAGGCAGCAGAGAACAGTGATCTCTGAAGGGAAATAAAAAGATGAGGTCTACACTCGCTCTGGCTTACTGCCTGGGACGTTTCCAGGCGTGGTACAGAGAAAGGGAAGCTAGGTCCAGCCTTGCAGTCTCCCGAGTGAAGGAGACAGAGTTGAGAATTTGAGAAGCCTCGGGTGGCTGGAATTTGCAGGGCAGAGCACCAGAGAGATTGGCTGCACAGAAAGAGAGAGAGCTCCAAAGATCTGAGGAGGGTTCCCATCAAGTCTTTAGCTAAGTACTGATAAGCACATGTGAGGAAAATACTATTATCTTCCAATTTGGGAGCTCAGAAGTGAAAAGGAGTCTTAACGGGGCTAAAATCAAGGTGTCAGCAGGGTGGAATTCCTTCTGGTTGCTCTAGGGAAGAATCTGCTTCCTTTCCTTTTCCCTTGCAAGGCTGGCTGCACTCCTTGGCTCATGGCCCCCTTTCAGCCATATAGGGCCAGGTCTTTCACACAGCCACCTCTCTGGGTCTCCTATTCTGCTTCTGTCCTTCACTTACAAGAAGCCTTGGGATTGATTATACTGGCCCCACCTAATATAATTGAGGATCATCTCTGCCTCTCAAGGCCAGCTGATTAACAAACTTAAGTCCATCTGCAAACTTAATTCCCCTTTGCCTTGGAAGGTAACACATTCCCAGGGTCTAGAGATTAAGACACAGATCTCTTTGGAGGCCATCGCTCTGCCTACCACACGGTGTAGACTACTTGGAATTAGAATTTTGCCACCGCAGTGCCTTCCGTAAGGAGGACAGGAAGTTGTAGTCTGTTTCAGAGGGCAGCTTTTGCAACTTTGAAAAATGAAGTTAATATCCTCAAGATGTCTTTAGAGCTTCAGGAAGAAGTTTTTGAGCACTTCCAGATCCTTTTTAGGAGCACTCAAACATCAAGTGCATTTATTATTGTATTATTAGTACACTCGATTTCTACAAAGGACATGCAACATACTCTCATGCCATTCCTTGCCCTTTTATTATTTATTTATTTATTTATTTATTTATTTATTTATAAAGATTTTATTTTTAAGTAATCTCTAAAACCAACATGGGAACTCACAACCCCCAGATCAAGAGCCGCATGCTCCAACAACTGAACCAGCCAGGTGCCCTGAGAAAACATTTTATTTTATTTTTTTATTTTTTAATTTTTTTTGAGTAGGCTCCATGCCCAACATGGGGCTTGAACTCATGACCCTGAGATCAAGAGTCACATGCTCTACTGACTGAGCCAGCCAGGCACCCCTCTTGCCATTTTTATTTTTTAATATTTATTATTGAATTATATAGTTGACATGCATTATGCCTTATACTAAATTTTATGAAATAAGGAGCCAATTGATACAAAAGCATTTATCCAATAAATGTGCCAGTGGGAGATACTTTTGCATTTGCACCTAATTCAGGCCTTGTTGAGGTACCCAGCCAGTGCCACAGGGCTTTGGTTCACTCAGCAGAAGCTTCAGTATAATCTCACAACATTTGTGGTTTAATGAAGCCTTCCCATCCGCACTGCCCTTCTTCTGGGGAACTAAATCAGCCAACTGAGATCAAGCACAGCTGATCTTTCCAAGTAAGACATCACCTCCCAATTGCTTCACCCTTCCCTGGTTTCCAGACAACAGAAGTTTGGAGGAGGTCTCCCACTCCTAGTACTCTTCATGGGGCCATTCTAGCATTTCTGAATTTTCTTCTTTCCAAAGTTACCTGATGTCTAGCTTTCCAGTCTCAAGACCAGCCCCTTTTATTCAGGGGTGGCTCAGGCCCTTGGCTTATAGTCAGTCTTCCATTCCAACTCAAGTTCTGTCAACTCAAGTTCTGTCATTCTCTTTGCTCTGCTCATCTCAAGTGACAATGCCTCCATGTGGTTTTAGCCCCTCCCTTCATGGTTATAACCTGACCTTGCTGTCACCGGGAAGTGCTACTCCACTGGAATAATAGATTCCAACGCCCCACTCTCTGGCCATGGCATTCTTTTTTTTCTTTTTTTTTTAAGATTTTATTTATTTGACAGAGAGAGACACAGTGAGAGACGGAACACAAGCAGGGGGAGTGGGAGAGGGAGAAGCAGGCTTCCCGCGGAGCAGGGAGCCCAATGGGGGGCTTGATCCCAGGACCCTGGGTTCATGACCTGAGCCGAAGGCAGACGCTTAATGACTGAGCCACCCAGGCGCCCCTCTGGCCATGGCATTCTATTCTTCCATCTCCCTGACTCCGTTATCCTCCCAGCCCCTGCTTTAGTCGAACTGCCTGTCATAAACAAATTAAAATCTCAGTAGTTATGTTAGTTAATCTTTGCTATCTAGTAAGCCATCCTAACCTTTATTGGTGTAAAACAACAACCATTCCATTATGAAGCACTAGACTAGGTCTGTGGCAATGGCAGAGGCAAACGAGAGCACGCGGATGCGCGAGTGACCTTTAAGGCCCGAGCATGCTGTCAGGTACCTCCACTCACATGCTACCAGCCAAAGCAAGTCATATTATCAAGCCCAAAGTCAAAGGGCCAGGAAGTACACTCTGACCACAATGAGGCCTTTGCAAAGGTGTTGACACGGGGGGCGGTGGTTAAAATATCGGGGCCAATAATTCAGTCAACCACAGTGGCTCACCACAACAAGAAGATTTTTCTCGCTCATTTCACAGTTCAGTGTAGTCAGCAGGAGAACTGTGTTCTAGCCAGTCACTCAGCTTATGGGACTTTCCCATCTCTTTTGGCTTCATAGTTCTCTGCAGGTGTGGAAAGACCAAGTAGGAGGATCACAGCAGTAGGCTGAATACAAGTCCCCAAAGATGTCCATGTCCTAATCTCTAGACTCTGAGAATGTTATCTTATATTGCAAACGGGACTTTGTAGATGTGATTAAGGATCTTGAGATGGCGAGATTATCCTGGATTATCTGGGTGGTCCCTAAATGTAATTGCTAGAGTCCTCATAAGAGGGAGGCAAGGTCAGAGGAGGAAGAAGATGTGAGGATCAAAGATGTTGGGGTGAGGAAGGGACCATGAGCCAGAGCATGCCCAGGCAGCCTCCAGAAGCTAAAAAAGGCAAGGAAATGGATTCCCCACTAAATCTCCCAGGAGGAACCAGCTCTGTGAGCACCCTGACTTTAGCCCAGGGAAACTGATTTCTGACTCACAGCCACTAGAAGTAAGAGAACAAAACCATGTTGTTTTAAGTAACTAAGTCTGGTAATTTGTCACAGAAGCAGGAGGAAAACTAATACAATCATAAAAGAGGTTTTCCACAAGCAGCCCCGTGCACATCTTTTTCACTCACATCCTATTTGACTTAGTCACACAGCTGCTCCTATCTCTATGGGGTCTGGGCGATGTAGTCTCTTTGAGTAGCCAGGGAAAAAAAGAAGAGGGTTTGGCGAATACTTCCTCCACAGCCCCTCACGGATCCACCAGCCAGACGGAACGTCTCTCACCTCCTCGAGGGCACCACACTCCTGCCCCAGACCAGACCTTTACAATTACTGCAATTGCCGTCTTGTGGTGAATCCTGTGGCAGGTGATGGTGGTCTTCACCCAAATTTCTGAGACCCTCTCATAGCAAGTTTATGCAAGGTATGGGTTCATTAAATGCGAGGGGGAGATAATTATCTTTAATAATTTAGAATTTAATGGATGCTGCCAATATGCCTTTAAAATGGGGATGCACGTGTTCTGGCTTTCCTTTTTAGAAACTGCAAGGCAAAGGAAATTGTGTAAATAGCAAGGTCAGAGAAGTGACTAAAAAATGTGGTTGTAGAATACAAAAGAGTGAATAATTCAATACATTTGCTGTCAAAAAGCAGAAAGAAACCTCAAGAGGTCGTTTGGCCCAACTCTCTGCTTCTGGGAAGGCTCAGACCAAAATCATCCCAGCTGGGGCAAGGGTGGGGTGTGGGGTGGAGGAAGGATGGAGACAGGAAGGGGGGAGCGCGGGTAGGATCTATTCTGTTCTACGATTTCTAGGAATGGAGAAAGCATTGTATAGACCTTTTCAAAGTTTTGTCTGAATCCTCAGAATATCTCTAAAGTAGCTAACATATTAAATATCTGCTAGGTGCCTTACACATGGAAGACCTGCGGGTCTTCCCCTCTCAACTTAGCTCTCTTCTGACTTTGAGGAAGGGCTGAGGAGTGGGGAAACTTCTGGGCCTCGACCATATTGCAAGGAAAGCTACCTCAAGACTTCTCTCTGCCGGATAGGGCTGAACTGCCAGGTTAGCATGGGGCAGCCTTTCGGACAACTCATCTCAGAGTCCTCAAACTGATCAAGAACAAGAGTGTCTTGGGGTGCTTGGGTGGCTCACTTGGTTAAGCATCCAACTCTTGATCTCAGGGTTGTGAGTTCAAGCCATGCATTGAGCTCAGGCTCCATGCCCAGTCTACTTAAAAAAGGGGGGGGCACCTGGGTGTCTCAGTTGTTAAGCGTCTGCCTTCAGCTCAGGTCATGATCTCAGGGTCCTGGGATAGAGCTCCGCATCGGGGTCCCTGCTCCGCGGGAAGCCTGCTTCTCCCTCTCCCACTCCCCCTGCTTGTGTTCCCTCTCTCACTGTGTCTCTCTCTGTCAAATAAATAAAATCTTTAAAAAAAAAGAACAGGAGTGTCTCCCTATTACCAGCACATGCGTCCGTGAGTCTGATGCCCCTATTCCCTTCAGACCTAAACTCTGAAGAGAGGAAATCAGGACCGGAGTGTCTATCTATGCCCCGCTCTTCTCTTGCTTTCCCTTCTCCCCCGTCAGGGCTGAAGAGGGCTGGAGACACTGTCTCCCTCTCCACTCCAGCCTCCCACCCAGCAGGGCCTTAGGAGCAGGCAGGAATCTCTTGTTTACAGTCAAGGGAGCTCTATGTTCGAACTCCTCCATCAGCCAAGTATCCTGCAACAAAGGGCAAGTGACTGCTCTCTCTTGCTCTGGGGCAGTCAGCCCCAGGCTCAGGCCAGAGATGGAAAGATAGGTAATAAAACTTAGGAATGGGGCGCCTGGGTGGCTCAGTTGGTTAAGCGACTGCCTTCGGCTCAGGTCATGATCCTGGAGTTTCAGGATCAAGTCCTGCATCAGGCTCCCTGCTCAGCAGGGAGTCTGCTTCTCCCTCTGACCCTCCCCCTCCTCTCATGTGCTCTCTCTCAAATAAATAAATAAAATCTTTTTTTAAATAAATAAATAAATAAATAAATAAAACTTAGGAATGTATTTATAGTCAATATTTTAATATTTACAGAAGCAAGTCCTATTTTATTAAGAAGTGGAGAAGCTGGGGCCCCTGGGTAGCTCAGTTGCTTAAGCGACTGCCTTCAGCTCAGATTATGATCCTGGAGTCCCAGGATCAAGTCCTGCATCAGGCTCCCTGCTCGGCAGGGAATCTGCTTCTCCCTCTCCCACTCCCCCTCTCATTCTCTCTCTCAAATAAGTAAATAAAAATCTATTTTTCAAAACTATAAAAAAAAAAGTGGAGAAGCTAGAACTCAAATGAGCTCTGTCTGATTCAAGTGTTTGCACTTATAGAAGTTATTCTTGAACTTTTCTGCTCAAGGCCAGCCTGGCTTTATAATATATTTCCCAGCTTTTTCATTCCATTTTATTGCAACTTAATTAAAACTATTTGTTGAGGATCCATTAAGGACTCCTTACTATGCTACTGTGATGGCTGACTTCCCACCCTCGAGATGTCAGTCCTTTGGGGCTTCTGCTGGCCTGGGTTCTGCTGGCCCTGGTCCTGCATTATTGCCACCTCACGTTTGAACATTTTCCCCTCTGTAAGTGAACCCTCCTTGAATCTCTTGAGTGTGACATCTGTTTCCTGTTAGAATCCTGACTGAGAGACAGGAAGTCCATAACTCCCCTGCCAGAACTCACATGGTAGGTGGCTAGCTGAGTTGTGTGCCCTTCCACAGTGCAGACTTGCTGCCCAGTCCGGGAGTTACTGTCATTTCCCAGACCTTCTTGTGTCAGGACAGACCGTGTGACTGAACGTAGCAGAAGAGCTGTTCCTACCACCAGGCCTGGCCCACAGAAGCTTCCCACTTGATCTGAAGCTCTCTCTGCCCTTGTGCAATCGCATCTGAGGCTCTAGGGCAGGCATTATCCTTCTGTGCCATGGATACCTGAATCCCTTTTCAGAATCATGGTTGTTTTTTTTTTTTTTTTTAAGATTTTATTTATTTATTTGAGAGAGAGAGAGAGAGCAGGGGGAGGGCAGCGGAAGAAGGAGAGAGAGAATCTCAAGCAGACTCCCCTCTGAGTGTGGAGCCCAACTTGGGGCTTGATCTCATGGCCCTGAGATCATCACTTGAGCCGAAATCAAGAGTCAGATACTTAACTAATGGAGCCACCCAGGCACAACCTACCCCGTTTTTAATAAACTTTTTATTTTGGAATACATTTAGATTTACAGAGAAGTTGCAAAGATAGTGTCTTAGTCCATTTGGGCCACTATAATGAAATATCATAGACTGGATGGCTTATAAACAACAGAAATTTATTTCACACAATTCTGGAGGCTGAGAAGTCCAAGACCAAGGCACTAGCAGTTTCAGTGTCTGGTGAGAGCTCGCTTCCTTATAGACAGATGTCTTCTTACTGTAACTTCACATGGCAGAAGGGGTGAGGGGTCTCTCTGGGGCCTCTTCTATAAGGACTCTAATCCCATTCATGGGAGGCACTAATCACCTCTCAATACCATCACATGGGGCTCTAAGATTTCAACATATGGCTTGGGTGGTGGGGGTGGGGGACATAAACATTCAGTCCATTACAATAGTAGAGAGAATTTTCTTATATTCCCCACTCGGTTTCAGTGTCCTCCAATCTTATCATCTTACATTACTGAGGCACATTTGCCAAAACTAAGAAACCAATATTAGTGTATTATCATTAACTAAACTCCAGACTTTATTCAGATTGAGCTCATTTTTCCATTAATGTCCTTTTTCTGTTCCAGGATCTAATCCAAGATACCATGTAGTACTTAATTGTTAAGTCTTCTTAGTGTCTGGGATCTCTGGGTGGTTCAGTCTGTTGAGCTTCTGCCTTCAGCTCAGGTCACAATCCCAGGGTCCTGGAATCAAGTCCCACATCAGCGTCCTTTGCTCAGCAGGGAGCCTGCTTCTCCCTCTGCCTGCCACTCTCCCTGCTTTTGTTCTCTTTCTGACAAAGAAATAAATAAAATATTTTTTTTTAGATTTTTTTTTTAATTGAGAGCGAGAATGGTAGAGAGAGAGCATGAGAGGGAAGAAGGTCAGAGGGAGAAGCAGACTCCCCGCTGAGCAGGGAGCCCGATGCGGGACTCGATCCAGGGACTCCAGGATCATGACCTGAGCCGAGGGCAGTCGCTTAACCGACTGAGCCACCCAGGCGCCCCTAAATAAATAAAATCTTAAAAAAAAAGTCTTCTCAGTGTCAGTCTTCTCAGTGTCCTTTGATCTGTGACAGTGTCTGTATTTCCCTTTTTTTATTTAAGTTTACTATTTTTTTTTTAGTAATCTCTACACCAAATGTGGGGCTCAAATCCATGCCCCCAAGGTCAAGAGTCACATGTTCTTCGGACTAAGCCAGCCGGGCACCCGTGTTTTCCCTTTTTTTCATGACCTTTGACAGGTACTTTTGAGGAGTATCAGTCAAGTATTTTGTAGAATTCCAGAATAATGTTTTAAATGCATAAAATAGGATTATAAAGAAAACAAGTCATATTGAAATATAGGTATTGGAATTTTTTTAAATTGTGATATAATATCATATGGGTTTTTATTAACACATTAAATAATTAGAACTAGTGGTAAGTCTAGTAACTATCATAACTTTTAAATAGTGGTGAGTATAAACATTATTTCAAGATTTTGTAACATCTGTAATATAACATGAAAATCTGTGATTTCTTTTGGTGGCAAAGTCATGAGTACTACTGTGGTTTGTTGCCTACAATAAAAGCTACAGAAAATAAAGATGTAAATTTCTTTCCCATCCAGTTTACAGATTCTCTGAATTCTGTGACCTTCATGGCTGTCCTAAAAGGGATGGCAGAACCAGAAGATGGGAGGGGACGGAGTTCCTGAATATCTACATACAGCAGGGAATCCACTCCCAAACTCTCCCCTATTACTGAATACATTTTGCATAAGTAAGAAATAAATCACACAGGGTTACACCATTTAGGTTTTGGGTTTTTCTATTAAAGCACCTAGCATGATCTTAACTAATACAGATCTTAACCACTAAACTTGATACACACACATACACACACACATAATAACTAATACAAAAGTACATATATTAGTATTAACTGAAACTTTTTTTTAGGATTTTATTTATTTATTTGAGATCGAGAGAGAGTGAATGAGAGAGCAGAAGCAGGGGGAGTAGAGAGACGGGGAGAAGTAGGCTCCCCACCGAGCAAGGAGCTCGATGTGGGGCTCGATCCCAGGACTCCAGGATCATGACGAGAGCCAAAGGCAGCCGCCCAACCAACTGAGCCACCCAGGCACCCTGAAACTTTTTTTTTTTTACAAGTAACCAAAAGCTTCATCAAAAAGGGAAATATTACTAGAAAAGTACTGGAGTATTTCACTCAATACAAAGAGAAGTCAAATCATAAGACTTCTTAAAGGGAAAGGGTCAGAGCAGCACCAGGGGAACCTCAGCAGCAGTATTCTGGGGTCCTTGTATCTTACAATAAGCCCTGCCATTAAAGTGACTCAGCTTCCAACTCTGTCTCTACATGTCTCTGCTAAAATTTCTTTTTTTATCCCTGCTAAACATTTTTTTTATTTTTTATTTTTTTTTAAGATTTTATTTATTTATTGGACAGATAGATAGAAAGCACAAGTAGGCATAGTGGTAGGCAGAGGGAGAGGGAGAAGCAGGCTCCCTGCTCTGCCGGGAGCCCGATGCAGGGCTCGATCCCAGGACCCCGGGATCATGACCTGAGCTGAAGGCAGACGCTTAACCAACTGAGCCACAGGCATCCCTAAAATTCTTTTTTTAAAAAAAAGATTTATTTATTTGAGAGAGAGTGAGAGTGGAGGGAAGGGGAGAGGGAGAGAGAGAGCGAGAGAACCCTCAAGCAGACTCCCTGCTGAATGCAGAGTCCAGCGTGGAGATCGGTCCCACAACCCTGAGATCACCACCTGAGCCGAATTCAAGAATCTGGCACTCAACTGACCTAGCCACCCAGGTGCCCCTCCCCTGCTAAAATTCTTAAGCAGAGGAATCTGATTGGCTCAGCCAGTTTGAGCCAGCTGTTCTCCTCTGGTCCAGTCAGTTGTAACACGGGTTTACTATCCATGATAGACACATGGCTTTGGGGGACCCACTTATCCAGAGTGGGATAGGTAGTTCTAAGAAAATGATAACAATATCATTATAACATCTCAGTTTTTGCCACATGTCAGATACTCCTCCATATGCTGTATATGGATTATTTGAAACCTCCTCAAACCCTTTGAGATAGAGGTACATGTTATTTATTATCCCCATTTTAAAGAAAGGGAAACCTTGGGGAGCCTGGGTTGCTCAGTTGATTGAGTCTCTGACTCTTTTTTTTATTTTAATTTTTTTTAAAGATTTTATTTATTTATTTGAGAGAGAGAGAGCACATGAGAAGGGGGAGGGTCAGAGGGAGAAGCAGACTCCCCGCCGAGCAGGGAGCCCCATGCGGGACTCAATCCCGGGACTCTAGGATCATGACCTGAGCCGAAGGCAGTCACTTAACCAACTGAGCCACCCAGGCGCCCGAGTCTCTGACTCTTGATTGCAGTTCAGGTCATGATCTTACGGTCATGAGATCGAGCCCCACATCGGGCTCTGCGCTGAGCAGGGAGTCTGCTGGAGATTCTCTCTCTCCCTCTCCCTCTGCACCTCCTGCTCCTGCTTTCTCTCTTTCAAATAAATAAATCCTAAAAGAAAAAAGAACAAAACCGGTTAGGAAATTATTCAAGGCTCCACAATAGTTAAATGGCAAAGCTTAGATTCACACTCAGGAAGTCTGACTCCAAAGACTATGTATTGTTATGTATGAGGAAACGCGCAGAGAGAGAAAATGGCTCGCTCACAGTTACAAGTCACAGAGCCAGCATCTGAACACAGGAGACTATCCCCAGAGTCCACATCCTTTCTCAACCATTACAGGTAAAGAGAGAGTGGTAATGGAGGACACTCCTTGACCAATCTTGAAGGGTGACTAGGATTGGGAGCGGCAAAGATGAGAAGAGAAGTCAGTTCAGGCAGTGAGATCAGAGAAGGACCTTACACTACCTACACATACCAAAATCTGGCCAGATCCCCTTTCTAGACCAGACTAACTTTGAGTCTTTACTCACTATAATGAGAGGAAAATTAGCACCATAAACCAAAGGGCTTCCTGGACCTGCCATTTTATTCTCTGTGGAACACAATGACCAAACACTGTTCACACCCACTCCTGAATTGGAAAGCTTCGTGTTTCTGGAACTCTTGGGCCCAGTTATGTCTGAGCAATGGTACCAAAGGGACAAATAGAAGGGGGTTCCCAGGGCCTATGACTGAGACTCCATGGGGTATTTCTAGGCCTTTTGCTCTGGGAGCTAGAATCATTCCCTGAACCCTGTATATTTCCTTTCTTGGGACTCCTGTGGCAGAGGTTGAGGCCCCCTTCCAGGCTTCCTGGGACTTAACTCCATTAATCTTTGCTGGACAATGGTTCTTGCCCAGCTACCCTTTGATCCTAAATAAAAGGATAAGCTACTCCTAGAAAGATTAAAGCAGGAGGGTGAGACAGCAGGTTTTCCAAACAAGGCATGGGGCTTGTATAGATTACTGATTCTCCTTTATGCAAACATGCAGATACTTTTCAGAAAAGAATGCAATGACCTTTTGAAATATCTTCTTTAAAACTGTGTCTATAAACTCCTAAGAAAGTAATTCCCCAAAGTCACTTCATTCTTTTTTTTCTAATTGAGATATAATTCACACACTAGAAACTGACCTCCTTTAAAGTACACTATTCAGTGGTTTTAGTACATTCACCATGTGCAACCATCAATACTATCCAATTCCGGAACATTTTCATCGCTGTAGAAAGATACCACATACCCATTAGCAGTCACTCCCTATTTCTGCCCCAGCCCTGCCCAGCCCTTGGCAATTGCTATTTACTTTCAGAGATATATGTGTAAAGGGACAATTTCACTTTATTCTGACCTTTCTCCTTAAAAAGCACATCGGGTAAGATCTGGCAGAGCACGGGCTCCTGGGTGGCTCAGTTGGTTTAGCGACTGCCTTCAGCTCAGGTCATGATCCCGGTGTCCTTGGATTGAGTCCCACATCAGGCTCCCTTCTCGTCAGGGAGTCTGCTTCTCCCTCTGACCCTCCCCCCTCTCATGTGCTCTCTCTCTCTCTCAAATAAATAAATAAAATCTTAAAAAAAAAAGATCTGGCAGAGCACATTTATAATTAATGCCTTATAAAGCATGTTTATAGGGGCACCGGCTAGCTCAGTTGGAGGAGCATGTGACTCTTGATCTCTGGGTCGTGAGTTTGAACCCCATGTTGGGGATAGAGATTACTTAAAATAAATTAAATTTTTAAAAATTAAGCATGTTTATGGAAACCTGTTAATAGTCCCACGGAACTTTTTTTTTAAGCTGCAGTACCTCACTCAATGTTGCACATAAGAGGGCTCAATCCAGAGGCACTGGGTGGCTCAGTTGGTTGGGCACCAGCTCTTGATTTCAGCTCAAGTGATGGTCTCAGGACCGCGAGATAGAGCCCTGCGTCAGACTCTGTGCTCCAGCTCAGCAGGGAGTCGCCTTGAGATTCTCTCCCTCTTCCTCTGCCCCTTCCCTGACTCATGCTCTCTCTCTCTCTCTCTCTCCCAAACAAATCTTAAAAAAAAAAAAAAAAAGTGCTCAATGCAACTACCAAACTGAAATTTCAACCAGGAAACCTCATCTGGTATTGGAAAAATTATAGAAACCATCTATGTGAGGGCGCCTGGGGGGCTCAGTCGTTAAGCGTCTGCCTTCAGCTTAGGTCATGATCCCAGGGTCCTGGGATCAAGCCCTGCATCGGGCTCCCTGCTCAGTGGGAAGCCTGCTTCTCCCTCTCCCACTCCCCCTGCTTGTGTTCCCTCTCTCACTGTGTCTCTGTCAAATAAAGAAATAAAATCTTTAAAAAAATAAAAAACAAAGAGGGCACCTGGGTGGCTCAGATGGTTAAGCGTCTGCCTTCGGCTCAGGTCATGATCCCAGAGTCCTGGGATCGAGTCCCTCATCGGGCTCCCTGCTCCTTGGGAGCCTGCTTCTCCCTCTGCCTCTCTCTCTCTCTCTCTGTCTCTCATGAATAAATAAAATCTTTAAAAAAATAAAAAATAACAAAATGGTTAACGCAGCATCCAACAATTTTGTTAAATCTTTTAAAATTCTTTTTTTGTGGGCGCCTGGGTGGCTCAGTTGGTTAAGCGACTGCCTTCAGCTCAGGTCATGATCCTGGAGTCCCGGGATCGAGTCCCGCATCAGGCTCCCTGCTCAGCGGGGAGTCTGCTTCTCCCTCTGACCCTCTTCCCTCTCGTGCTCTCTATCTCTCGTTCTCTCTCTCTCAAATAAATAAATAAAATCTTTAAAAAATTCCTTTTTTTGTATGATCTAAAAAAACACAGCTCTACCTTATGTTGCATAATAGGTATGTTCTTGAAAATCTGAGTAAAATGTAATTTTTGTAAATTAAGTATTTTAGATTTTTTTTAAAAAGACTCTTTTTTTTTGAAGATTTTATTTATTTGACACCCACAGAGAGAGAGAGAGGCAGGCAGAGGGAGAGTGAGAAGTAGGCTCCCCGCTGAGCAGAGAGCCCGATGAGGGGCTCCAACCCAGGACCCTGGGATCATGACCTGAGCCGAAGGCAGACACTTAACCGCCTGAGCCACTCACTCCAGCGCCCCAGTATTTTAGATGTTTGAAGGTTTTCTGACTTAAAAAAAGTCAGAACGATGTCTGGGTAGAAGTCTTCTGACAAGTAATAAACAGTAGGGTTCTTAGCTGCTCTACTGTGCCTAGAATGCAAATAACGTCATTACACTAGATGTTTTATTTCAAAAATTGTTTGAAAGATTTGCACTCTTTATTTCTGCTTTTCCTGTAGGGCCTGAATCCTCAAGTGAGATAATGGAATATTACAAAAGATGAAAGAAAATATGTCTAAACACAGCTTGGTTTCCCGTCTCCTAAAGCATTTAACATCTGGGACTATGGGGGTGGGAAATCTTGAATTATTTTAATATTACTTTAATTTTTCTGGCAACCTATGAGTGTCATGGGTTAGGCACTTCCCTGTATTTCTTGCAGGTTTCTGTCTTTTGCTTCTACTGCAGCTCTCTGATGGAGGAATGAGGTCATCAAATTATCAATACTGAAATACGACTTAGAAATGATTTAACCATAATATATGTGCTGCTTTGGTTCTAGGCATGGAGCAAAGCCTCTATCCTTATCAACTCATGTTTAAAATAGGCAAAAGAAAGCGTGCTAGACTTCAGTGTAATGATCTTTGGCTTCTAAATGGAATTCTTCCAAATAGAATTAGAGGTACTGACATTAATCAATAAATCTGCATGTGCTCTGGGATCAGGGTTCTGTAGAGATTATGTCACCTTTTCTCTTGGCCCTCAGGCACTATGGTCAAGATTAGTTTAGCTAGTTCACTACTGGTACTGATTCCCAGATCTGAATCCCAGGAAAGTGGGAGCTGATTGTTTCCCTAAGAGTAATTTTCATCTCTGGAACATTGACTTTTCCACCCTCACTCTCCTGAGACATGATTTTTATTTATTTATTTTTTTGATCTTCTATATATGGTGTCTGTGTTGTTTGCTTGTTTATTGATTTATTTAAATACAGTGTGGTTTGCTTTTTTAACTCTGAAGGTATGGGGGAGGATCAAGGAGCAATAAGATTGACAAATTTATTTTTGCTCATCTGATGTGGTCCATTAACTTAAGTCAGTAACTTTCAATCTAAAAACTTACTAGAAAAAAAAATTGTGGATATTTATGTACTTGGGATAGGTAGGTTCTTTCTTGGTATTATCACTGAAATAGAAGGCTAAAGGAGAAGAGGGATAGATCTAAGTATATTAAATTTAAAAACTTATGGTGTCAACATCATACCGTAAAACTTAAAAGGCGAAGTTAAATAAAACATGTATCTTTACGGCACCTGAGTGGCTTAGTCGGTGAAGCATCTGCCTTTGGCTCAGGTCATGATCCCGGGGTCCTGAGATCAAGTCCCTTATTGGGCTCCCTGCTCAGTGGGGAGCCTGCTTCTCCCTCTGCTGTTCCCCCTGCTTGTGTTCTTTTTCTCACTCTCTCTCGCAAGTAAATAAATAAAATCTTAAAAAAAAAGGATTCAACAAATGGTGTTGGGAAAATTGGACAGCCACATGCAGAAGAATGAAACTGGACCATTTCCTTACACCATACACAAAAATAGACTCAAAATGGATGAAAGACCTAAATGTGAGACAGGAATCCATCAAAACAGGCAGCAAACTCTTCGACCTCAGCTGCAGCAACTTCTTGCTAGACATGTCTCCAAAGGCAAGGGAAACAAAGACAAAAATGAACCACTGGGACTTCACCAAGATAAAAAGCTTTTGCACAGCAAAGGAAACAGTCGACAAAACCAAAAGACAACTGACCAAATGGGAGAAGATATTTGCAAATGACATATCAGATAAAGGTCTCGTATCCAAAATCTATAAAGAACTTATCAAACCCAACACCAAAAGAACAGAAAGTCCAGTCAAGTAATGGGCAGAAGACACGAACAGACATTTCTCCAAAGAAGACATCCAAATGGCCAAGAGACACATGAAAAAATGCTCAACATCACTCGGCATCAGGGAAATACAAATCAAAACCACGATGAGATACCACTTCACACCAGTCAGAATGACTAAAATTAACAAGTCAGGAAATGACAGATGTTGGTGAGGATTCAGAGAAAGGGGAACTCTCCTACACTGTTGATGGGACTGCAAGCTGGTGCAGCCATTCTGGAAAACAGTATGGAACTTTCAAAAAGTTGAAAATAGCTCTCCTCCAGCAACCCAAGATGCCAAAAGGGAAGAAGGTGAAGGGGAAGAAGATGGCCCCGGCCCCTGCTGTCGTGAAGAAGCAGGAGGCCAAGAAGGTGGTCAATCCCCTGTTCAAGAAGAGGCCCAAGAATTTTGGCATCGGACAGGACATCCAGCCCAAAAGGGACCTCACCTGCTTTGTCAAATGGCCCCGCTACATCCGGCTGCAATGGCAAAGGGCTATTCTCTATAAACATCTAAAAGTGCCTCCTGCAATTAACCAGTTCACCCAGGCCTTGGACCGCCAGACAGCTACTCAACTGCTTAAGCTGTCGCACAAGTACAGACCAGAGACAAAGCAGGAGAAGAAGCAGAGATTGTTGGCCCGGGCTGAGAAGAAAGCTGCAGGCAAAGGGGATGTCCCCACTAAGAGGCCACCTATCCTTCGAGCTGGGGTTAACACTGTCACCATCTTGGTGGAAAACAAGAAGGCTCAGCTGGTAGTGATTGCACATGATGTGGATCCCATTGAGCTGGTGGTTTTCCTGCCTGCCCTGTGCCGTAAGATGGGGGTTCCCTACTGCATTATCAAGGGGAAGGCCAGGCTGGGCCGTCTGGTCCACAGGAAGACCTGCACCACTGTCGCCTTCACACAGGTTAACTCGGGAGACAAAGGAGCCCTGGCAAAGCTGGTGGAGGCCATCAGGACCAACTACAATGACAGATACAACGAGATCCGCCGCCACTGGGGAGGCAACGTCCTGGGCCCGAAGTCTGTGGCTCGCATTGCCAAGCTGGAAAAGGCAAAGGCTAAAGAACTGGCCACCAAACTGGGCTGAGTGGATGCTGTTGAATTTTCTGTACATAAAAGTAATAAAACGTTGTGTTTCAGCCAGTGTCAAAAAAAAAAAAAGTTGAAACTAGAGCTACCCTACAACCCAGTAATTGCACTACTGGGTATTTACCCTAAAGATACAAATGTAGTGATTCAAAGAGGCACCTGCACCCCAATGTTTATAGCAGCAATGTCCACAATAGCCAAACTATGGAAAGAGCCCGGATGTCCATCGACAGATGAATGGATAAAGAAGAAGTGGTATATATATATATAATGGACTATTACTCAACCATTAAAAAATGAAATCTTGCCATTTGCAATGATGTGGATGGAACTAGAGGGTATTATGCTAAGTGAGATAAGTCAATCAGAGAAAGACAATTATCACATGATCTCACCGATAGATGTTTTTTTAAGAAACAAAACAGAGGATCATAGGGGAAGAGAGGAAAAAATGAAACAATACGAAACCAGAGAGGGAGACAAACAATAAGAGACTGTTAATCATAGGAAACAACTGAGGGTTGCTGGAGGGGAGGGGGGTGGAGGGATGGGGTAACTGGGTGATGGACATTAGGGAGGGCATGTGATGTAATGAACACTGGGTATTATATAAGACTGATGAATCGCAGGCCTGTACCTCGGAAACCAATAATACATTATATGTTAATTAAAAGAATTTAAATTTTTAAAATGTTAAAAAAAAGAAATTTAAAAAAACGATGTGTTTTATACTTTTTTGTTTTCAAGTAACAAACCAAAATACAAACAATGTCAATTTCAAACAATGTCAATTTCAAACAATGGGGTTTGGTTAAATGCATTGATACATCTAGCTGATAGAATATTATTATACAGTTATTAAAATTAATGCTGAAGAATAGAAGTATATCTAATAATATGATGTAATATTATCAAACATGATCTTGATTATGTCAATAAAAATACTAGATGAGGGGGGCACTTGGGTGGCACAGTCGGTTGAGCATCCGACTCTTGGTTTTTGCTCGGGTTGTGACCTCAGGGTTCTGGGATTGAGCCCTGCGTCTGGCTCTGCACTCAGTGCCGAGTCTGCCTGAGATCCTCTCTCCCTCTCCCTCTGCCCCTCCCCACCGCGTTCTTTCTCTCTCTCAAATAAATAAATACATCTTTTAAAAAAAATAGTAGATGAGGGGGGCACCTGGATGACTCAGTAGGTTAAGGGTCCAACTCTTGATTTTGGCTCATGTCATGATCTCAGGGTCGTGAGATCAAGCCCCGAGTTGGGCTCCTTGCTCAGCATGGTCTGCTTGAGATCCTCTCTCCCTCTGCCTCTGCGCCCACCCCCCCATCCATGCACACTCAATCTCTCTCTCTCTCTAAATAAATCAATAAAATTAAAAAAATAAAAAATACTAGATGAGGCATATGCATGGGAAAACATTTAAAGGCTTATTTACCAAAATATGAACAGTGATTATCTCCAAGTGCTGGATTATAAGTGATTCATTTTGTCAGAGCTACTATTGCTAGACATTGGCAATGAACCACAGCTCCCAGTAGGCCATGCAATCACAAAGGTAAACAACCAATACACTTACAACCATTCTGTACCCATGCAACCATTCTGTTTTTCACTTTCAGTACAGAATTCAATGAATACATGAGATATTCAACACTTATTGTACAATAGGCTTTGTGCTAGATGATTTTGCCCAACCATAGGCTCATATAAGTGTTCTGAGCATGTTTAAGGTGGGCTAGGCTAAGCTATGATGTTGAATACATTAAGTGTATTAAATGCATATTTAATTATGATATTTTCAACTTGCAATGGGTTTATCAGGCTGTAACACCACCATAAAGTGAGGAAGATCTATACTATGCCTAGAGACTTCTTATTTCTTGATTTTTTTGTTGTGAGCGCATAAATTTCTATACTGCTCAGTTTATTCAAATTGATGTTTTCTGTTACATGCAGGTAAACACATCCTGATTGACATAATTGGAAAAAACAGAGTTCAGCAATCTTCCTGTAGAGAATTTTGTTGTAACATAACTCCCAGGGAGGAGGCAAGAATTGGGACCTAAAGGTTGTCCAAAACAAAAAATGACCTAGAACTTGAGGAACTGAGGAGTTGGCAAAAATACATTTTGGTGAAACCTTCTTTGATCAGAATGTGATAAAAGGAATTAAACAGTTTTCTGCTAAATGTAACTAAATAATCACCATTTCATATTTTTTTATTTTTTCTTCTAGAAAAAAACTCGGTTTTTGTTTGACAAAAATGTTCAAAGCAAATACATTTTTTGATTTTCAAAACTTAGAAGTGACTTATTTATTATTCTCTAAAAGTTTACTTTTCTCTAAAATTTTCCAATACATTTGTTTTTGAAGCACACTGTTGGGTGTCTACTCCCAATTGTAGTATTTTATTTTCATGTAGCTAAATCTATGAAATAATCAGATTGTGATTCAACAGAATTTGCTCATGAAATTTATATAGAAGTAGGCAATTTCATAAAAATCTATTAAAACAAGGTGAAAATCGATTATTTGGTTAAAGGTACTAAGGAAGGGGCTTCTGGGTGGCACTGTCGGTTAAGCATCTGACTCTTGGTTTCAGCTCAGGTCAGGATCTCAGGGTCCTGGGATCAAACCCCATGTCAGTCTCCATGCTTGGTGTGGAGCCTTCTTGGGATTTTCTCTTCCTCTGTCCCTCCCACTTATGTGTGTGTCTCTCTCTCTAAAATAAATAAATCTTAAAAAAAAAAAAGTACTAGAGAAGTGGTTCAGTTTTAATATCTTCTTGATTTATCTTATAAGTAGCAGAAAAATCTGTTGTGTGAGCTTGTTTTAATTTCTTTTCCTTTGATATTCCTTAAATTCTGAAACTGCCTTTTTAATAGTTGTTAGTATACGTTTACTGATAATTCCTTCTTATTATTTACAAAATATAGTTTGTGACCTTTACCCAGAGAGGTAGGCTCAGGTATTAATGAATAACTTTATTATTTCAAGGTTGGGTTCTCTATTCATGTGAGTTTTCAGCCATTGATTTTAACTGCTGTAATTACTAAATGCCTTTGTTGATAATTTTATTTGGCTACTCGTATTTTAAAACTTGTTTTTAACTAGTGATTTCTAAGTTTTGACATTTGATAATTTGAGTGTTTCTGTACAATGTTTCCGGACTTGGCTTAAGTGTTGAAACCCTTGGTTAATGACCAGAGACATTTCGGTGGTCCTAGGTGGGACTTCTCAACTTTTGTCCACAGGACACACTTCCCCTCCTCTCAGTTGTACGCAAATCCTGCTCATTAGTTGTAGCTTCACTCCTCTCTCCATCTAGGAAGCAGAGCTCTACAGGCATTACCTTCAATCCAAAAACAAAATAGGAAATATTAGGAAATATTGGCACTTTTCATCAGCAACAAATTACCAGAACATTCCTCCTGACACTTCATCACACTACACTGACACCACATGATGCCTCATGACTCCCAGTGAAAAACACTACTCCAGTAGTTATTACAATGCACTGGAAAACAAGAAACAAAAGACAAAAAATAAAGCCACCCCCACCCAATTGGAGAATAACCCTTGTCTGGGCAGTAACTTAACTTCTCTATGCCTCCGTTCTCCCTACATACAAAATGAAAGCTACAAGAAATTCTCATGAAGAGATTAATAGCTTAACGTTATTGTTTTGAGAGCTTCAATTCAACAAGATAGGACAGAGGGCCTGGCAAAATAGGAAGAGAATCTAGTGTGGAGGGCCTTAAACGCTAGGCGGAGGAGTTGGATCTTAATGTAATAAAGATGTGTAAAGATCATCGAACAGGGTAGCAGCCTTATCATCGATGTCTGTCTTAGGAGGAAAACCGGCAGCAGGAGGTAGAATGGAGGAGAGAGAGATGGAAATAAGAAAAGTTAAGAGGGTATTGCAAAGGTCCAGACAGATGCTGTGGAAGGGAGGAGAGGGAGCACTGGGACCAATTTAAGAGGTGAGACAGACGATTTGCAGATCCAACAGAATTTGTTACTAAACGGTGTGACGAGTGAGGGAGAAGGAGGATTTGAATAGGACTTTGAGGTTTCTGGTCTGAGAAATGTAAAGAGGCTGATGCCATCAAGTGCCTGGAAGCACAAAGATGGCATGTGCGCGTGCGTAACAGGTGACACGGGGCAAAGGCCAAAGAATGATTTTGCCCCGTCTTTTTTTTTTTTTTAATTGACAGGGAGAGCACAAGCAGAGGGAGAGAGAGGGAGAGGCAGGCTCCCCGCTGAGCAGGGAGCCCGCTGCGGGACTCGATCCCAGGACCCTGGGATCATGACCCGGGCCGAAGGCAGCGGCTTAACCGACTGAGCCACCCAGACGTCCCTTGTCCCGTCTTTTGAATTGCCCGTGGAGGGATCATGACCCGGGCCGAAGGCAGCGGCACCACCCATGTGGTGCTGTCCGGCTGGACAGTTAGAGTAGGTCTGGAGGCACTTGTTCATAAAAAGGAAAGGAATCCTCTTGTAACGCGAACAGGTCATTTTTATAGTCCTCACCATTAGCGCCCTAAACCCTGAGGTTATTACCTCACCAACAGTAAAAAGCTGGATTACAGCTCACTGTGGGAAGGCCCTTACTTCCCACAATTTCTATGGGCAAAATATTAATTGTGTTTAATCATTGTGCGGCATAATACAAAGACTAGGCGATTTATTGTGGCTTCTGGAGGGCGTTTGTTTGGGTTTTTTCGCGGCAACCCTCAGGGGAAGGAAACTGGACAGCTCCCCAGGTGGCATTCGGCCCCTTCCGGGTCAGAGCCGGCCAGCCGCGACCTGCCCGCAGCCATGTGGGTCTGGGCCTTCGGACCCTTTCCGACTGGGGTGCTCCAACGTCGGGCGGAGGGCCCTACCTTCCTTCTTCCTACAGCTTACGGCCCCCGGCCCCCCGCGCCAGGGCGGGGCGGGGCAGGCTGCCCCGAGACCCCGCCTCCTCCTGCCGCCACCAGCCCCGCCTCTCCCGCTGCTGCCGGCTCCCTCCGGCCCCGCGGTGCGGTGCGCGCCTGCGCCGGCCCTCGCCTTGGAGCAGCCATGATGGTGGGTGTTCTCAGCGGCGTCGAGCCCCGGGCGCGCGGTGGGGGCGACGGGCGCGGGGCGGGAGCGGGAGCGGGGGCCGCGCCGGCCTAGCGCTAATGTCTCCTTTTGTGTCTCCCCAACTCCATCTTCTCCCCTGGTGCGCCGGGCCCGGCAACCCCGCAGGAAGGCCTGGACGACGGCCCCGACTTCCTCTCGGAGGAGGACCGAGGAGTAAGTTCTGCTTCTTTCTCGCTCACGGGACCCTTCCGCCCAAGCCATCCCCTGGATGTGGTACCAGAAAGGGTCCCCGGTCGCGCGGCACCTTCTCCCCGGCGTCCTTTCGGTTTCCTCGCTGCACCGCGCCCCGCCCTTTTGCAGCCGTTCCTCCCTCGGGGCCGCTCCGTTCTGATTTCCCGGGGACCCACGGCCGCTTTCTTGTCCCCCGCCCCGACTCGGGCCCCCCTTTGGGCCTCCTCCCCCGGCCGGCTCGGGGCGCAGGTGGGAAAGGGAAGTGGAGGCCGGAGCTGGGTCCTTACCCCCCCACCCCCCGACACTTGGAGGGGCTATGAAAACCTATTCTCAGACCTTTGTGGCGGCACCCTCAGTTTTCTCGCGTTGTGGACCTCGAACCCGCTGCCGCCCACTCTTCTAACCTTCTAAAACATATAGTACAAGCTTTTTCTAAATTACCCCTTTGCAAGGAATTTTACAGTTGCCGAACCTTAACCCTTATCCAGTATCCTACCAGATTTTGCAAAGTGCTGGAAGCTCACGGTACCTTCACGTTTCTTAATGTCCAGAAAATACATCTTTTGCGGAGTTCCCTTGGTGATGGTTTGAGGCACTGCAGTTGGCTGCCACTTAAGAAAGGGCCTCCAGGCTCCGATTCCTCCCTGCCACTCTCTCCCCCTCTCCTCTATTTGCCTTGGCTGAAGGGGGGTAATCTGTATAGTGCCTTGTACAAGTGAGCACTTGAAAAATACTGATATATGATGATTGCAGCTTAGCAAGGTTCCTTGGGTCCATCACATTTAACAGCCTGCCCTTCAGTTTTCCATTTTACCTTTACTTATTCATGTTAGATCATGAGAGAGACACATCAGTTAGTCGATTTTTGGCAAGTGACAAAATATTGTTGTGGGATATTACTGCTTTTTAAATAAAAGAGGAGGCAATATTAACTGATGAGCTTTATAAAGTTTTCAGATGGTAAGAAGGATACAGAGGGGGCTGCATACTTTTATAAGTGATGTTTTAATAAATTTCTCAGTTTACACAAATCATCATTTAGAATTTCTAGTTAGTGTGAAAGCATAGGATTTCTGGTTATTTCTATAAAGTTTAGGTTCTAATGAGTTTTAAAAAACTGTGTAGGTGTGTATATCTCTCTTTTCTGTGATAAGACCGTAGCGTTAGATGGCTACTAAAAGTTACGTTTTGGGGGGCGCCTGGGTGGCTCAGTTGGTTGGGCATCTGCCTTTGGCTTGGGTCATGATCGCAGCGTCCTGGGATCGAGCCCCGCCTAGGGCTCCCTGCTCAGCTGGGAGCCTGCTTCTCCCTTTGCCTGCTGCTCCCCCTGCTTGTGATCGCGCACTCTCTCTCTGTCTCTCTCTCTGTGTCAAATAAATAAATAAAATCTTTAAAAAAAATTACGTTTTGGATTTTAAAATAGGGAAGCCAGTTAGAGTTGTGTAATGAAAGGAGATGAGTTGATTATAGTATAATTAAACTGATTTTTCTAAATATAAAGCAGTTGGCACTCTTTATTTAGATAACTTTGTCTCTAATTTTTGTGTCTACCAGAAAAAGCAAACAGGATTTGCTTTCCTGTAAAATCTGAATAATGTTCAGTAAAAGTATTAATTTTTTGAGTATTTATTTTGATATGAAAAGCAGAGTATTTTCTGGTTAATATTTGCATTCATTGCTTTACGCCTTTGGTAAGATTTGTTTATGAAACTCGAAGCACTTATGTAATGTGTCCAAAAACTTTTTTCATGTATTACAAAATTAAAGGGAAAGGGAGACAAAGAGCATGCCTGATCAGGAGGAAATGGAAAAACCATTACCATGAATTTTTTTACAAAGCATTTAGACTGTCATAGTGAATATGTATATATGTCCAGTTCTTCCTTACTTTTTGTCCTGTGGAACTGGGTGAATCATAGTAATAATTATAGGTGGGCACTGTGTTAAGTACTGTATAAGCATTGTTTCATTATATCCTCTCATTATCCTCGTGAAACTTTTAGTATTCACCTTTTACAGATTAGAAATCTGAACCTTGGAGGACGCCTGGATGGCTCAGGTCATGATCCCAGGGTCCTGGGATCGAGCCTCGCATCGGGCTCCCTGCTCAGTGGGAAGCCTGCTTCTCCCTCTCCGACTCCCCCTGCTTGTGTTCCTGCTCTCACTATTTCTCTCTGTCAAATAAATAAAATCTTTAAAAAAAAAATCTGAACCTTGGAGAAATTAAGTAAGCGGTGTAAGGTTCATACAACCAATGAGTGGTTGAAGTGGACTTTTTTTTTTTTAAGCTTTTTTTATTTATTTGAAAGAGAGAGACAGAGATAGCAAGAGAGAGCACAGGCAGGGAGAAGAGGAAGAAGCAGGCTCCCCGCTGAGCAGGGAGCCCCATTTGGGGCTCGATCCCAGGACCCTGGGGTCATGACCTGAGCTGAAGGCAGATGCTAAACCGACTGAGCCACCCAGACGCCCCTGAGAAGTGGACTTTAAACTAAACCATGGTTCTGATATCAGAGCCAGTACATGTATTTCTCAAAGTGACCCTGAAACATTTGCTTCAGAATCACCTGTGATGTTTGGAAAACAAAAGTTTCTGGGTTGTGCCCTAGGAAATCAGATTCTCCTGAAGTAGGGAGAAGGACAGATAACTACTTCTTTTTTTAATACTTTTTTTTCTTTTTTTAAATCCAGTGTAATTGCCATACACTACTTTTTCAACAAGCACCCTGAAGTTTGATTATAGCTGCACAGTTATCCTGCTGTCCATCATTTCAGGAACAGAAATATTTGGCCTGTTTAAATTTCCTTATATTGTGTTTGTTCTGAAATAGACTGCCATAATTAGAACTTTTAGACATTGTACTTTTAGTTCAGGTTGTCTTGTTCAGCCTTTTAAGAAACTCTTGAGAGAGAAAAAGCAGGAAGTGCGTGTATCAATAGGAATTTTTATATAAATCACAGATGCAGAAATAATTGTAAGCATTTCATACAGAGCAGCAAGTAAGCAAAATTAAAGTCAGTATTTTTAAATACATTCTTAAGCAGCCTTAAATTTTCATCATGATTTTTGGAACAGAAGAGAATCTTATAGCCTTAAAAAAATATTGTGAAAAACTTAAAAAGCAGGCTTTAAGAAATACACAGTATTGAAAATTACTGGCCACTCTTCAGCCGTACCTCTACATAATAGGCTTTTTTCTTCCCCAAAATGAAGGACAGTAACATATTATTTAGTAAACAAATGAGCCCTTTGAACTGGACACATTTTGCTCTGATGTGCTTGTTAAATAAGAGCCGTGGGTGCCAGTGTGTTGGCATAATTCTCTTAGCATTTGATTTTAATTCTAAATAATATGTTTATTGTTTTCAAAATTACTTCAGGTGGAGTAACTACACCTCTCCTGGACTCCTAACCTTGCTCCTCCCTCTCTATTCCTTATCTTTGTCATGTTATCATTTTCCAGTCGTGCAAGCAAGAAACCTCTGAATTGTCCTATCAGAATAGTCACTGAGGCCAGTTAATTTCTTTTTTTTTTTATGGTTTTATTTATTTATTTGTCAGAGAGAGAAAGAGCACAAGCAGAGGGAGTGGCAGGCAGAGGGAGAAGCGGGCTCCCCGCCGAGCAAAGAGCCTAATGCGGGACTTGATCCCAGGACCTTGGGATCATGAACTGAGCAGGAGGCAGACACTTAACCGACCCAGGCGTCCCTGAGGCCAGTTAATTTCATCTCAAAAATGTTGTTTATCCTGTCTTTATTTGTACAGCCCCACTTGTCCTTGCTATTTCTTGCCTGGATTGTAGTAGTGCCTGTCATTGGTCTGTGTCTCCTGTCTACCTTCCAATCCAGGCTTCACATTATTTAAAGTTACCTAACTTTAAATGACTAAATCATATAACGACACTAGTCGAAAGTATTTTCTTGGACCCAGTTCTTCTTGCAGGAAGGTTCAAACTCCTTGGGCTAGCATTAAACACCGTTCGTGACACTTTCGGGCTGGCTTCATTTCTCAGTATATCTTTCCTGCTAGACATATTCTAGTCTGCTTGTCATTGCCCAGGCACTTTAATGTCTGCTTTATGCATGCTTATTAATGTGGTAGAGTGCTTTTTTTCTCACCTTTTTTTTTCGATTTGAAATTTATTTTTGAAGACGTGGCCAGATGTTTGCATTTTCTTTTGTACCTACACAGCATTTAGTTTGAGCATGTTCCAAATTTATTGATAGTTATTTTAGATAAAAATGTGACATCGATTATGTTGGCGGAGGATGAGAAGATGAATGTTGGCAAAGGAAAAATGGGAAGTTCCTACCCTAAAACCATCACAGTGTAGTGACAGACTTAGATAAAGTGCCATGGGAGTACAAAGGAGGGAGGGAGTGTTTGCCTTTGGGAGAAGGGGAAGTAGTGAAGACATTGATAGAGCTACATACCTATGTAGCATTTACTGTGGGCCAGGTACTTTCCATATATTAACTCAGTTCTCAAAACCCTGTTAAGTAGCTGCTACTATTCTAGTTTGGAAAGAAGAACTGAGGTTCAGAGAAATTAAATAACTTGCCCAAGGTTATAACAGCTAGTATGAGCTGGTTTCAGACTCAGGCAGTCTAGCTCCAGGTCTGGCACTCTTAACCACTGTGCTATCACCTAAGTGAGCTAAGCCTTAAATATTGACCAGGAATTTTGTAGCCTCTCAGGGAAGGGGAAGGCTTGCCAGCAGAGTGGAGAGCCTGGGTAGGTAATTTGGTTTCACCTGGAGCACTTGTTCTCACAGGAAGCAGGGGTAGATAATGGATAGTACAGGTGAGTGTAAAGTGCATAATAATTAAGATTCTAGGCAGTGGGAAGTCCTTGGGGATTTTAAGCTGGTAAAGACCTATGCCCAGATGAAAATAGCATTGTAGATTACTCTGATGTCCAGATGAAAAATAATGAAGGTATAACTAAGCAGTGGAAGAGAGGATGAAAGAAGGGACATATTAAAGAGATGTTGAGGAGATAGAATTGACAGGGTATAGTGACTGTATAAGTACTTGGGCTGGGCAGAGGAGAAGGAGAAAATGAGGAATGCAGGAGAGAAGAACAGAGTTCGGTAGGTAATATGTTTGGTTTCATATATGTTGGATTTGAAGTACCTATAAGGTATCTTCTAATCCCTTTCCTGCCAAAGATCTGTAAGGGTGAGGATTGTGTCTTTTCACTGCTCTGTCCCTAGCTCCTAGGACAGTGATTTGCACATTGAAAGCACTCAGTTGTTTAATAAGTGAATACTTCTGGGCTGATATGTCTAGTTGGTACCGTGAAAGTATGATTGGGGATTTAAAATAAGAGGTCTGAGCTGATGATAAATATTTAGGAGTTACAGTCGAGAATGGCTGTGATTGCCCAGGCTAGATAGCACCTGTGGAAACCAACATTTAAGGGAAGAAATAGATCGATTGACAGGGTTGAGAGAGGTAGGAGGGATATGAGAGAAGTCCCCAGAAGTTGAGAGTTTAAAGGAATTAGTGATCACCAAGGCAAAGCACTGCAGAGAGGTCAAGAACACTAAAAAGTTACTGGATTTGGAAATTAGGTATTCGGTGTGTACAGGGTTTGTGAGACCGAGTCTAACCTTGACTAGAAGAGCAGTGTCTGAGCAGGTCGTGAAGCAGACAGCACAATTAAATGCTCAGGTGGACAGATGGACACTGCTTATGAAAAAGTGGAAAGGATGATGAGGTTAGATTTATTTGTAGGAGAGTTTATTGATAGGTCTGAGGGAAAAACAGCTGCTAGTGTTCGTTTCTTCGGGATGTGGGAAACCAGGTCACTTGTTGAGAGTGGGGATGGAAATGTAGAGGATTGAGGTAGTAAAAGTTTGGAGTAGGAGCTGAAGGGAATCGGAAGGGGAGCCGAGCAGATCTACTCAGGAGTGTCAAGTGGTTTTAAGAGCCGAATGCAATTTGAAGACCATTAATTTGTAGTAGACCAGTATAAACAGTTGTGACTTTTCTCTAGCCACACCGGCACCTCAGAAAGCAAAGGTGATTGTTGAATTGAGTGTGGGAATTTGCAAGCCAAGTATGGCAAAAAGAGCAATGAGAGTTGATGGGACCAGGAAGAAAGATATTGGAGTGACATGTCATGCAGTGGAGTGGAAGAGGAGGGAAGCAGAGAGGGTAACAGACTGCAGACATACGGAAAGGTCACAGAACAGGAGGTATTGATAAGGTTAAATTGTACACAGAGTACAGTTGGTGAGGAAAAAATGAATGAGAAGTACTTAATTTTGTGTTTTATTACATAAAGTTGATTGTCTCCCTCACTACCGATTTCTTGAAGGCAAGGCTTTTTGTTCACCCAAGACAGTTGTTTGAAATCTATTAAAACAAGATGAAAAATTGATTATTTGGTTAAAAGTACTAGGGAGTGGGTTCCTAGGTGGCACAGTTGTTTAAGTGCCTGGCTCTTGATTTTGGTTCTGGTCATGATCTCGGTCGTGAGATCCAGCCCCCATCGGGCTCCGCACTCAGTGAGGAGTCTGCAGGAGATTTTCACCCTCTCCCTCTGTCCCACCCCCCACTCATGCTCTCTCCCTCTCTCAGATAAGTGGATAAATTTTTTTTTTTAAGTTTATTAAAGGGATGCCTGGGTGATTCAGTCAGTTAAGCGGCTGCCTTTGGCTCAGGTCATGCATGATCCCAGGGTCCTGGGATCGAGTCTCACATCGGGCTCCTTGCTCAGTGGGGAGCCTGCTTCTCCCTCTGCCTGCCACTCCCACTGCTTGTGCTCTCCCTCTCTCTCTCTCTCTCTCTCTGACAAATAGATATCTTTTAAAAAGAAGTTTATTAAATAAATGCACATTAGTATATTGTCTAAAGAGTAAAGTGTTATATTTGTACTACCAGTAATATTAACTTTGACTTGGAGGGAATGCAGAAGTGGACACCATTAGTACTACCCTAGTAATGTTTAATTGTGTCTGATACGGTATGTGAGAGGAAATCTGGTTGCAACTGCCAGTTATGACTTTCTCTAGCCACACTCAGCAGCTCAAAGTGTAAAAGCAGAGAGCTGATGGTTGGATTAATACCAATTACGAGAATTTGTAAGCTGGGTATGGCAAAAGAGCAGTGGGAGTTGTGACACTGGCAAGAAAGGCATTGGATAGGGCTCCTGGATGGCTCAAGTCAGTCAAGCGCCTAACTCTTGATTTCAGGTCAGGTCATGATCTCAGGGTCCTGAGATCCAGCCCCACCTTGGGTTCTGCACTCGGTGGGGAGTCTGCTTCTCCCTTTCCCTCTGCCCCCTCCTGTGCACGTGCTTGTGCTCTCTCTCTCTAAAGTAAATAAGTACATCTTAAAAAAAAAAAAAAGGTGTAGGAGTGACATATCATGTGACCCTAGTAATGTTTTGTTGTTTCTGGTGTAGTATATGAGAGGAAATCTGGTTGCAAATGCCAGTTTCCAGAAAATATATATATAATCAACCATGGATTTGACTGCTCAGTATCAGACCTACAATAATAATAGAAATGATATATTACAGGACTTCCAAAATCATATCTGGGCTAGGAGTTAAACATTTAAAATTTGGCCTGAATTAGTGAGCCTGATGGAATTTACTTCTGTCTGTCTCAGGTTTTCCATTGATTGTACTATAATTACAGTTTCTTAGCCCAGTTATGATTACCACCTTTCTACCCTTCTTTTCATTCAGTACGTACTTATTGAAGTCTGCCACTGGGAATATAGCAATGAACAAAACAAAAATCTATGTCCTCACAAAACTGACATTCTAGTTAGGGAGAACTATTAAAAAAATAAAATATAGTAGATGGTAAATAAGTGATATGAAAAAAATGAGGGAGGGATAAGGATTGTTTGGGAGTGGAGAGAAGTTGAGCTGTAGCAGTCTTAGGGTTGCCAGGAAAGACCTTCCTAAGAAGGTGACGTTTTGGTAAATACTTGAAGGAAATAAAGGAGTGAGTCATGCAGATAGATAGCTGGGGGCAGAATATTCCAGGTAGGGGGGACAGTAAGTGCAAAAACTGCTGAGGTGGCAGCATGCCCCAGTGTTTAAGGTTCAACAAGGAGGCCATATGCAGGTTTACAGTGAGCCAGAGGAATAGTAGATTAGCCTGAGAGATGATGTCAAATACAGATTTTGTAGGGCCTGGGAGACCCCTGTAAGGACTTTGGCTTTTCTACAAGCGGGGACCCCTTAGGTTTTGAGCAGAGGAATGATTTTTAGTTTAATGGGATCTGGTAGCTCTGTAAGGAATAGATTGAAGAGGGTAAAGGGTAGAAACAAGACACCAATTGGGAGGCTATTGCAATAGAGTCATTTTCCTTTCTTCCTCCATCCATCCACTTATCTCTGTACATTCGCTTTTTCAGAGAGCACAAGGGGAGGGGAGTGCAGAGGGACAAGCAGACTCCCCGCTTGGCAGCTCACACTCAATCCCAGGACCCTGGGATCATGACCTGAGCTAAAGTCAGACACCCAACCAACTGAGCCACCTAGGCACCCCTAAATTATCTTTATAATATTATGTATTTATGTTGCTTAATCCATTTTTCCTGCCAAGTCTTTCTCTTGACCTTGACACAGATGTTTAACCTAGTCAGTCTCTGACAAAAAGAATACAAAGTTTATCAGCCCAGATAAGGATTAAACCAGTGAATGTCATCTAATGAGAATTTCTTCACACCGACCCCACTAGTTTCAGTCAATTAAATGTTGATGAATCACAAGTTGTTTGCTTTCATTTCCCATTAATAAAAACTCTCTAACATTATTAACTTTAAAGAAAGAAGAAAATATGCCTGAAAAATCTTGTGTGCATTTTATGTAATTAACATTAAATTTGCAATATGATACTTCATCAAATCTAAGGCACAATTGTTTGGAAGGTATACTTTATGTACCACCAAGAAAGAAAAAACATTTTCAGTTAAACTGAAATTTGTCATCAGTTGCAAGGCATTCCTATTTCAAATGTTAAAATATGCAAAATATGCATCTGGAATTGATGAAATATAGCAGATTAGCTTGCACTGGAAATTTTATATTTGTGTGGGGGATGATTTCATTTTATTGGCTGGCTTTTCCATTATACATCTTAGTTATTAGAAACAGGACTTTAAAAAAAACGCTAATGTGTGTGAAGCAAATCTTACTGCCAAACAAAATAATTTCCTTATGTCTCCTTTTCTCTGTAAGCTCAGGAAATGGAAAAAAAAAAATTGAGGTGTGAAGTGTATACCAGAACTGACTATAGAAAGATGCAGTATTGGGATGAACACCACTTCAGCTGATATTTTGAATTTACTATGAAATATAAAGGAGTCACAATCTTACCACCAGCATTTTGCTGTGACCGTATTTATGATTCATGCACTTTTCCTGAGATCAATTCTAGAACAAAGTTTCTAAAAGAATGAAAAAGACAAATGATAGATTGGATTGTGGCCATTAAGGCAATATGTGAATGGCTACAAGCTTTAATAAGGCATACAAAAGAGAATTTACCGAAGAGGTGGAAAATAAAGAAGTAGAAATGTAAAAGTAAAGAAGGAACTCCTGGAGATGATTGTGGTTATGATCACAGGGATGTAATCTGTGTATTTTTCAAAAGTCTTCAAACTGTATACTTAAAATCTGCATCTCAGTGTACATAAGGTATACCTAAAAAGAATCCAAGAACAAAAGCAGTAAAATACATAAGAATGAAAAGTTACAATTTTTAAAAAAAGCCACGTGTCACACTATCAGAAAAAGGGGAGGGTGTGTTTGATATACAGGGATAAGGAAATAGAAGAAAGAAATAATAATTTGGAATAATCTTAAATAGGAAGATGAATAAGTTACTCAAATGTAGAAATCCTGAAAAGTGTGTTTCCACATTGATAATGCAACAGTTAAAATAAATATGAAAATAAAAACGTACATAGAGATATGAAATCCGGCAACACTTTTATATAACCATTAAAAAAATATTGGAGCACCTGGGTGGCTTAGTCAGTTGAGCGTCTGTCTTCGGCTCAGGTCATGATCCCAGGGTCCTAGGATCAAGGCCCACGTCGGGCTCCCTGCTCCGCGGGAGGCCTGCTTCTCCCTCTCCCACTCCTCCTGCTTGTGTTCCTGCTCTTGCTGTGTCTTTCTCTGTCAAATAAATAAATAAAATATTAAAAAAAAATAATATATTAACAATTGAGATGAAGTTTTGACAGAATATAAAGACAAAGCAACCCTGAAAATCTAGGTTAGAGTTCCCAAACACAGTTTTTAAGGCTTTTTCCGTGAAGATTTTTAAAAATTTTATTTTATTTGAATTCAATTAATTAACATACAGTATATCATTAGTTTCAGAGGTAGAGTTCAGTTATTCATCAGTTGCGTATAGCTCCCAGTGCACATTACATCACTTGCCCTCCTTAATGCCCATCACCCAGTTACTCCATCCCCCCTCCCACCCCCCCTCCAGCAACCCTCAGTTTGTTTTTTGTAGTTAAGAGTCTCTGAAGATTGTTATGATAAGTCTGTGGTAGGGTCTGGGGTTCTGTATTTTTAACAAGCACCCAGGGGGTGCCTAGATGGCTCAGTTGGTTCAAGTGTCTGCCTTCAGCTCAGGTCATGATCTCGGTCCTGGGATCGAGCCCCGAGTCTGGCTCCTTGCTCAGCAGGGAGCCTGCTTCTCCCTCTGCCTGCCACTCCTGCTTATGCTCACTCTCTGTGACAAATAAATAAAATCTTAAAAAAAAAAAGGGGTTTATTAGAGCGCGTGCACACGTGCGAGCAGGAGAAGGGGCAGAGGGAGAGGAGGAGAGAGAATCCTCTATACAGAGCAAGTAGTGGGGCTTGATCTCACCTCCCTGAGATCATGACCTGAGCTGAAATCAAGAGTCAGATGATTACCAACTGCCCTACCCAGGTGCCCCCATATATGCATTTTTAAATATATGACAGAGCAGAGATTATAAACAATTTTGCTTCCAGCATTTTTTCCATTTACATTGTAATTAAAATTTGAAATGCTAATGACAGGACACCAGGGTGGCTCAGTTGGTTAAGCATCTGCCTTTGGTTGGGGTCATGATCCCAGGGTCCTGGGATCAAGTTCTGCGTTGAGCTCCTTGCTTGGCGGGGAGCCTGCTTGTCCCTCTGCCTGCAACTCCCCCTGTTCATGCTCGCTCACACACTCACTCTCTGACAAATAATTAAATCTTTAAAAAAAAATGAAATGCTAATGACTGTGAGATTCCCAAAATTAAGTCCTGGGTTTTACAACTACAGTATTTGAAGTAAGCTAGGTAGTAATTAGGCTTTAACTATTTCATATTTTTGCAACTGGCTAAGACTTTATTGTCATAGTGTATTTGATTTTTTTTAATAAGTCTCCAAATTAGTCAAAACATTTTAGAATGTATATTTGTTTATTTTTTTTTAATTATTTATTTGACAGAGACAGCGAGAGAAGGAACACAAGCAGGGGGAGTGGGAGAGGGAGAAGCAGGCTTCCCGCAGAGCAGGGAGCCTGATGTGGGGCTCGATCCCAGGACTCTGGGATCATGACCTGAGCTGAAGGCAGATGCTTAACTGACTGAGCCACCCAGGTGCCCCTAGAATGTGTATTTGTTTAAAGGGAAGAAAAATTGATGAAATTTAAGAATTATAAAATAGAATTAATGGTAAGCATTGTAAAGTAGAGGGGCATCTGGCTGGCTCAGTCAGTGGAGCATGTGACTCTTAATCTTGGGGTTGTGAGTTTGAGCCCCACATTGGGTGTAGAGTTTATTTTAAAAAAAAGAATTATAAGTAGAGAAGTCTTCTCATAGACAAGTAAATGAAAGCACTAAATAGAACGTAGTCAATTCTTTGAACGTAGTAAAGCTTGTAGAGTAAAATGTGAGATTTAATTCATATCACAGGTGGTAGTTGAGTATTTACTATATGTTACCATTTTTCTTAGCACTTTACATATGTTATATGTAATATATTTATATTTAATAGTTTCATTGTTTATTCCTGAATTAAGCAACAGAGTTAAAATTATTAGCCAATATTCTTTAAATTATTTTGCTTGTTGTAAAAGGTAGATACTTTCCTGGGCACCTGGATGGCTCAGTCAGTTAAGCGTCTGCCTTCGGCTCAGGTCATAATCCCAGAGTCCTTGGATTGAGCCCCACATCAGGCTCCCTGCTCAACAGGGAGTCTGCTTCTCCCCCTGCCCCTCACCCCACTCGCATGCTCTCTCTCTGTCTCACAAATAAATAAAATCTTAAAAAAAAGAAGAAGAAAAGGTAGATACTTTCCTTAATTTTACAGCACTTGAACTTTAATGGACCATCTTCTTGGAAGTTAGTTTATGTATTTTTTTCAAACAAAAAGTCTCACGTATTTATTACTGAACCAACCAACTGGTGCAGAAGCGTAGTAACAGAGAAGAATCATTTCCCTGATAAAACATGTCTATTGCTCAGGTTGTAGTGATGTTACAGAGTGATAGGATAGGAGTATGTGACCATGCAGCATAAATATGTGTGCCATCCATGTGCTGTTCCTTATAGACCAGCTTGGTTCTTTTCCAGTGCCTCCTCTTGAAGCTGTACCTGATTTTGGTACCAGTTTTCATCTGAATCTACTGGGGAATGGGACAATTATGCTTTTGTTTCTTGGTCAGAAATTGCTTGATGGGTCTTGTGAGAAGATCCAAATCAGAGTATTAACGGGCAGAGTTGGGATTCAAACCCAGGCCATTCAAGCTCCTAGGTTAGGGAGCCTTCCAGACTTCCCTGCTGTCATCCATGGTGAGGAACAGTCAACCACACACACCATGATGGCAGAGAAATAGGAGAGAGAAAAAACAGTTCACTTTTTGACTGAAATTATAATGAATCATGGTTAGCACATCGACTCATACAAAGCATAGTTGAAATGTATAGAATGAAAATTAAGATAATGACATACCCAAAGCACCTGCCTCCCAAAATATATATAAGGTTTAAATGAACTTTTAGATTTAAGATTCTTGTTATTTTTGTTTTGTTTTGCATTATCTTAATGTCTGAGAAAAGAATGAAATTCTATATAAGTCCACAGAATTTTTCATTAAGGTATTATCTTTTTCTAGCTTAAAGCAATAAACGTAGATCTTCAAAGTGATGCTGCTCTGCAAGTGGACATTTCTGATGCTCTTAGTGAGAGAGATAAAGTAAAATTCACTGTTCATACAAAGGTAAATGTGATTTTGTACTTGTATTATTAATAGCTATTTATTGTGCAAAAGTTACATATGTAATATACTGACTGGAACTTTGGTTTTGAACAAATTAGAAAGAAACCATATTTTAGTTTATAATTCACTGCTTTTATTTTAACAGTTTTAGGGAATGTACTTTTTTTAATATGCTTTTTAAACGTTAACATTAGAGAATTAGTCACAGAACCTAGATGTAATGCAAAGTTAATTTTCTCTAGACTTATTAACGTGTTTCAGTATTCTTGTTTTCAATTTTGTTTTGTTCTTTCAGTTAATTATATTACTGTCTTAGAGGACATTTGGGTGGCTTAGTTGGTTAAAGCCTCCAACTCTTGATTTCGGCTCAGGTCATGATCTCAGGCTTGTCCCTCTCCCCCCACTGACCTTCCTCTCTTTCTCTCTCTCTCTCTCAAATAAATAGAATCTGTAAAACTAAATAAATTACTGTCTTAAAAATTATTTTCTTCTTGGATTTTAGTTCTCAAGCACATTTTCAGATCTTAGATTTATTTTCCTTTGAGTAGTTGAGTTTGATATATATTAATAACTTTTAAGTAATGGTAGCAGTACAATATAATAAGAGGCTGTCAACTTACTTTCTTAAAGATCCCAGGATAATTTTTTCTGGGTGTCTCAGAGTTTTCATAATAGAGTTTAAAAGTACTGATAATCATTCATATAAGACTAAGAAAATAAGATTAAAAATGTTTATTAAAAGCTTTTTAGTGTAATTTTGATTTTTCTTCAAGAGAATCTCTATCTTTGCAGAGTTCATTGCCAAATTTTAAACAAAATGAGTTTTCTGTTGTTCGACAACATGAGGAATTTATCTGGCTTCATGATTCCTTCATTGAAAATGAAGACTATGCGGGTTACATTGTAAGTGTTGGGAAAATGGGATTAAAACCCATTTTAATCCCATTTTCTAGGAACTTTTTAGATACTTTGTTATGTGTTAGATCTTGTTTAGCATTTTAGTGAACTGGTGTGATTTTTAAAAATTGTGAGTTACAAAACGCAATTGACTGCCACCTTTTATCCTGAATTATCTAGTTTGAGAGTGTGGAGATATGGATATCTTACGCTCCTTCATTTAAACTTAAATTCTTACTGTTTATTGGAATTGAAATGGACTTTTCCTAGAGATTAAGGGGATGTTATAAACCATACCCATTTTGAACCCTTAGGTAGACAGATATTTAGAGTTGGAGGGTTCCTTAAGAAGTTATCTAATCTCAGTATGCATCAGGTATTGTGCCTCAGCTGTTGACCACAGTCAGATTCCTGAAATTTAGTTTCATTTGATCTCCTTGAAATCATCCTGAACTGATTCTATCTCCATCCTTATGGCCACTCCTTCTCAGTCATTTGTTTTTTCTTTGTAAAACTCAGAATTTGGTGGACAGCTGGCAGTGCATTCTTTTTTTTCTTTCTTTCTTTTTTCTTTCAAAAAAATTACCGGTTTATATAAAGAATCAACACAGGAACAGCCAAAAGGAAGAGATGCATAGGACAAGGTACAGGGAGAGGGGGTTGGTGCAGAACTTTCTGTAGGTGTACCACCTTCCACCTTCCAGCATGTCAGTGTCTTCGCCAACCTGGAAGCTCCTTCTCTTCCCATCTTATTTCCACCTTTTCTTCCTCATCTTGTCTAATTCTTTATTTTTTGTTTTAATTTTATTTTATTATGTTATGTTAGTCACCATTCATTACATCACTAGTTTTTGATGTAGTGTTCCATGATTCATTGTTTGCGTATAACACCCAGTGCTCCATTCAATACGTGCCCTCCTTAATACCCATCACTGGTCTAACCCATCCCCCACCCCCCTCTCCTCTAAAACCCTCAGTTTGTTTCTCAGTACGTAGTCTCTCATGGTTCGTCTCCCCCTCCAATTCCCCCCCCTTCATTTTTCCCTTCCTACTATCTTCTCTTTTTTTTATCTTAACATATAATGTATTATTTGTTTCAGAGGTACAGGTCTGTACATAATTCAGAGTGCTCACCTAATGGCATTTTCTTACTACCATGTCCTTCTACACACTAAACACTTCTCAAAGATCAAGACCATATCTTATTTAGGGACGCCTGCGTGGCTCAGTTGGTTGAGCCCCTGCCTTCAGCTCAGGTCATGATCCCAGGGTCCTGGGATCAAGTTCCTCATCGGGCTCCTTGCTCATCAGGGAGCCTGCTTCTCCCTCTGCCTGCAGCTCCCCCTGCTTGTGCTCTCTCTGACAAATATAATCTTTAAAAAAAAAAAAAAGGCCATGTCTTATTTATCTTTATATGCACATTGTTCAGCATCATTCCTGGCACATAGTAGATGTGGTGTATGGGCATCCATGAATGTGTGCTCAGCTGTACTTGATGCTTCCTTCCCTGTGGCTTTCCTCAAGTATAACCTTTTTCTTGTGTTCATTCTTTAGCTTTCCCCTACTTATCTGTTCTTCCTCTTATCTTCTTGCTTTCTTTACTTGCCATCATTTCCCCTTAACAGTTCTTACTTCTAGGCCCTTCCTCTTAAGATAAACTTTTTCTTTATCCTTCCTTTGAATGATACATCTCTTCTAGATCTTATATTTTTATTTCAGGTAACTGTTTACTTACCCACTGTGAGTGAATAGAATGATGTTAGTCATTAATCCCTGTCTTGTTCTCTTGGTTTTAAGTCAGTGCTTTCTTCTTCTGATAACACTCCTCCAATTCAGGAACGCTTTTTAACATTCCTTGCTGGATCATACTCTTGGCATTCATGAATTTTAAAAACATAGAATAGCATAAAGCTACTGTGAATTCCTTAATTAAAAAATATATTTGTATTTAATCAAACCATGTACATCCTTCTGAAAAATGGTATGCATCTTCTTTTAGTGTATAGTCAGAGCTTAATGCGCATATACATTTGAGGACTCTAAGTTGCCACATAGGAATCTGCAGATTAAAGTTTGGAAACTAGTGTTCTTATACTAGAAAATAGTGCTCTGCTGTATTTCTTCCTTGGCACAAAGGACCTAATCATATTCTCTATCCTGGGGCACCTGGGTGGCTCAGATGGTTAAGCGTCTGCCTTCGGCTCAGGTCATGATCACAGAGTCCTGGGATCGAGCCCCGCATCGGGCTCCTGGCTCAGCGGGGAGCCTGCTTCTCCCTCTGCCTCTCTCCCTGCTCATGCTCTCTCTCTCTCTCTCTCTCTGTATCTCTGTGTCTCAAATGAATAAAAAAAAAAAAAAAAAAATTTCTGTATCCTGAATTGGGATATTCCTGGTGTCGTGTTCATTCAGGATGTCTTTAGCTCTCCCAGATAAAGTCTTTTATGGTGGTAGTAGTATAACTGCTGTGAAAAAGAAAATAGTCTTTAAATTAGTGACTTGTGGGCGCCTGGGTGACTCAGTTGGTTAAGCAACTTTTTGCCTTCGGCTCAGGTCATCAACCTGGAGTCCCTGGATTGAGTCCCGCATCAGGCTCCCTGCTCAGCGAGGAGTCTGCTTCTCCCTCTGACCCTCCTCCCTCTCATGTGCTCTCTCTAATTTTCTCTCTCAAATAAATAAATAAAATCTTTAAAAATAAATAATTAAGTGACTTGGTTCTCTTACAGATCCCACCAGCACCACCAAGACCTGATTTTGATGCTTCAAGGGAAAAACTGCAGAAGCTTGGAGAAGGAGAAGGGTCCATGACTAAGGAAGAATTCACAAAGATGAAACAGGAACTGGAAGCGTATGTGATTTTTGTTGTTGCTCTTGTTAATTGTGCTTGTTTTAATGCCTTTTTCTGTGCTCTCTGGTATCCCATCCTTTTAATCATTTCACCACAGTGACCCTTTCTGAAAGATGCAGGTTTAAGCCAAACAACCAGTTTTAATGATCATGATCAGAGCCTACAGGAAAATTATAGAATAATTGTCTGTATTGTAAAATTCTTTAACGTTTTAAATAGACTCTGAAAATTGAAAACAGAGGTTCCAAAACTTTATTAAAAAATAGTAGAAAGGGAAATACGACTTTTTAAAGCAGAATGTAACTTGTTTTATTTTTTATTTACAAGGTTTTAGTCATTGCCAACCTAGTTTTCTTTTTTCGATATGTGCATACCACCCTAACTTCTGTTTCTCATAGAAATATGCACTGAGCAATTCTTCATATATTATTTTCTTTTTTAAAAAATGTGTGTGTGCGTGTGTGTGTAATTTTTACCTTCTTTTTTTCTGTCTCTGGCTTCTGGCTGAAGGGAAAAGAATAGGAACAAAGTAACAAGAGAATAGTCTTTAAAATGTTATTCAATGATTATTAGTTTCACATATACTAGAAATGTATTAAATCCTTGAAAAAATTTGAGATAGTTTCTATTTTATTTTTAGCATACTTGCTAAAAATACCAAATCTTTCCCCTTTTACTAGACATATGAATAATTTTAGATTTGCAGTATATTGTTTTTCTGTATTTTGGGAGCTATACAAAGAAATAACTTTCCTTGTATCATCATCACTTCCATCACTCTTTTTCTGGCCATTTCTCCTCTTCATGCATTTCCTTTTCTTCACTTAGTTTCAGCTTTTAAGCGTCTATCCACATGGCGACTAGACCCCTCTTCAGAATGCTAAACTCATTTGACAAGATAAATTAGCAAAGTGGATCTTTTTTGTCAAAGTGTAAGGTGCCAGGTATTTTAAGATTTTTGTCCATGCTGGGTGCAAGCAATAGCCTGAGAGCAGACAGAAGTCTATACTTTTATAGTTATAAGACTGAAAACTGGAAATTAGCAGAGCACATTAATATTAAAGAATCTGTGGTTTTCCAGTGGCCCTGATCATGATTCTTTTGTGGTCTGGTTAGGGGTTGGATAACAGAGAACCTTGGGTTTATTCTACTGCTACCTCCATCCTCTGCATCCTTCTTTTTTGTCTTCACTGAATGACTACCCTCACAGAGATCAAACTTCTCCCAACATTGGTCCTGCTGGTTTGCTGGTATGTAAAATTTATCCTCCTTGCACGTAGTTGAAGCAAGAATATTGGGCCTTTTCCTTGAGTGTTTCTTTTTTTCAAACTGACATGTATTACTATATGATCGCTGTGATTCACTGATGATATTAAAATATTTTAAACAGTTTTTCAATGTAATGACAAAAATTAGTCTCTCTGCAGTATGCTTTTTTCTTGTGTGTTTGGGTCATTAGATGAAAATAATTATTAATGTCAAAAATATGTTTACTGAGGTTTGGGTTTGTTTTTTTTTTATAAAAGTGTTTAAATGCAGTAATTATCTAGAAATTGAGTCATAAAGATTATATTGAATAACTTGTAGTATACGTTCTCTGGAGTTGAAAACGAACCCCTCTATAGTTACTTTAACATCAACTTGCATAGGAAGAAAGGTTCATAAAACCTAAAAATATTAACATTTAAATACAATAAATACTATTAACTAGCATGAAGCCTTTTCAGAGCTGGGTTTTATATATTTTATTAACAGTTCAACTAAAACCTTTGCTTACGTGGATTATATCTTTATATCTTTAATTTTGCTTTTAGTATAATTCAGAGCATTTGTTGAAAAAATTGTTGCAGATGATTTTCTAGTTGATGCAGTGTTTTACCTTTAATTTTGTGTATTGTTTCTAGTGAATATTTGGCAATATTCAAGAAGACTGTTGCAATGCATGAAGTGTTCCTATGTCGTGTGGCAGCACATCCTATTTTGAGAAAAGATTTAAATTTTCATGTCTTCTTGGAATATAATCAAGATGTGAGTATTGATTAAAGTAGTGATCAAAGTTTATTTTTAGAGTTACTGGGAAAGGCAGGGAATAGTTAGATGACCCTTTTTTGTAACATTCTTATATTTCAAGGCAGTTTAAAATGATACTTTTGTAGTGGTAATACGGTATTTCAGTAGAACTTGAGATTAGTTGAAGAAATGAGGGAAAATCATGTTACTACATGGGATATTGATTTTCATCCTGAATTGTGAACTTTTTAAGAAACACGGTTATCAACTTGATTGTTTCTTAAATTTGAGTTTGGAGTCCTCTGAAGCCTTATGGGGAATCCCAATGAGATGTTTGAGCTAAAGAATTCCAGATTACTTTTGGGTTAATCATTAAGTTTTGATCTGTTTAACTGACCTTCTTCAGTGCGATTGCTCCTAATCTTCCTCCCTCCCTGCCTGAAAACTGTTACAGTGCAAATAGAAAAATTGATGCAATTGAGCTTTAAAGATTTCTTCATTTGTAGTACTGGCAAAAAAAATTTTAATGGATGGGCAATACAGATCTTGGGATTTATATTCGGATGACAAGATTAACTCATAATTTTAGCAAAAAAACAAATGTAGCATAGTGCTAATTTGTTTACAAGTTAACATCAAGATCAAAGAATTTTGTATATATAAATTTGTCATTCTGGTTTGGTTTTAGTAGACATGACAATGATGACAAAATGTCCTAAGTCTAGCAGTAGAGAGAACACATTTTTTTAAAAGGGTATGAAGTAACTCAAGATCACAGAAACATAGCACTTAAGCATGGGTACTTTCACAAGCATAAATGTGGTATGTGATACTGGCATGTGGTCGTTTGTAACTAGGAATTAATTGTAAAGAATGCTGGCTATATCATGAATTATAAGAAGTGAAAACAATTCGTGAGTAGGGTTACCAAAGAACACATGATATAGAATGCTGTCATCAGTTTTACCCTTTATGTGTTTGTTTTTCCTCAACCTTGTTCGTGGCCTGGGCCAGAACCTTAATAATAATTGGTAGAGCAGCATAGGTATGTATACAGTGAGGCGTGGTGTTATTGGTTCAAGGCGACTTGTGCTAGAGGAACCTCGTGCTCCACGTACTGTAGCCCATTGCCAAATTCCTTAGTGCTATCTGAAATTACATCTGTATTTTTTTTATTTTATTTTTTACACTTTTTTTTTTAAGATTTTTTTATTTATTTATTTGACAGAGAGAAACACAGCGAGAGAGGGAACACAAGCAGAGAGAGTGGGAGAGGGAGAAGCAGGCTTCTGGCCAAGCAGGGAGCCCAGTGCGGGGCTTGATCCCAGGACCCTGGGACCATGACCTGAACCAAAGGCAGATGCTTAACGACTGAGCCACCCAGGCGCCCCATATCTGTATTTTTTTTTTTTTTAAGATTTATTTATTTGAGAGAGAGAGAGAGCAGATGCACGAGCAGGGAGTGGGGAGGGGCAGAGGGAGAGGAAGAGACTCTCAAGCAGATCTTGTCACGGGGCTCAGTCCCAGGACCCTGAGATCACGACCTGAGCCGAAATCAAGAGTCACACACTTAACCGACTGAGCCACCCTGGCGCCCCATTATGTATCTGTATTTAAAAAATTTGTATATTTATTATTTGTCTCCTTCTGCTAAAATATAAGCTCTCTGGAAGCAAGGCTTTAATTTTTCACCATTGTATCCTTAGTACTTTAGAATAGTGGCTGACAATTAAGATGTAAAATAAGTATTTGTTAAAATGGTAAGTGAATGAGGGGCACCTGAGTGGCTAGTTGGTTAAGCCTCTGCTTTCGGCTCCTGTCATGATTCCAAGGTCCTGGGATCAAGTCCTGCATCGGGCTCCCTGCTCAGTGGGGAGCCTGCTTCTCCCTCTGCCTCTGCCACTCCCCCTCCTTGTGCTCTCTCACTCTCGCTCTATCAATAAATAAAATTTTTTAAAAAAGTAAGTGAATGATTTTTAATTGTTTAGATCAGCTTTATAAATAGCTTTCAGAAATCTTAGGGTTTCATAAGTTTTCTCCCATCAACATACATTTTTCTTCTTCCCAAACTAATATATGCTCAATAGAGATAATGATGTGCTGCATTATAATAACCCTTTTATGTCAGCATATGGTGTTTTGGAGAAACTCTAAAAAGACAGGAAAGTGTTTTGCAAATATTCTGTACAAATTAATGGCGGGACACCTGGGTGGTGCAGTTAGTTAAGCACCTGACTCTTGATTTCGGCTCAGGTCATGATCTCAGGATGGTAAGATCGAGCCTCGCATCAGGCTCTGCACTCAGCATGGAGTCTGCCTAAGAGTCTCCCTCTGCGCCCCCCCCCCCCGACGCTCACGTGTTTTCTTTCTCTCAAATAAATAAACCCTTCTAAAATATATAATTAATTAATAGCAAGTACATTAATAGGTTATTGCAGATTATAGGCCCAAAACTAAAAAGTTTCTCTCAATCTTGTTCTGATGATGTTTCTCAGATCTTTACTCACTTCACTGGGGCAGGAAAAGCAATCTGTATGTGCTATTTTGTTATCTAAGTTTCAGAGGGTCATGGGACTCATGAGCTGTTGAAGTAGGGCTAGGGTGCTTGAAGTCTAAAAAGGCCATGGGGCGTTTGGGAGGCCTAGAAAAGCTTGTTCTAGCGTTCAGTTGTGTGAGAAGTAGTCACTGTTGTAAGCCTTTAGTGTTGCTTTACTTAGGTAGCTATATACCTTCTCTGTTTCTACTAGGTATAGTCTGAGTCTGCTTAACAGTAGATTAAATATTTAACCTAATTAATTCCCTTGGGGCACCTGGGTGGCTCAGTCGGTTAAACAGCTGCCTTCAGTTCGGGTCATGATCCCAGGGTCCTGGGATCGAGTCCCACACCCGGCTCCCTGCTTGGCGGGAAGCCTGCTTCTCCCTCTCCCACTGCCTGCCACTCTGCCTCCTTGTGCTCTCTATCTCTCTGTCAAATAAATAAATAAAATCTTAAAAAAAAACACCCTAATGTCCCTTCAATTCTTGCTACCTTATCAGTGGCCACACCCAGGACCCTATCTCTTATCTGAGTTCTTAAACTCTAGTATTAAGAGACTCCAAACATTGACAACTAGACTCCAAACATAGACAACTCTCTTTTTCCCTACTCCTATTTTGGTTGTTCTTTAACTCACTGGTACATCTAGACCCTTGACCTCTCCAGCATTTTGACCCTGTTAGAAGCTCTTTTGTCTTTACTTATTTCTCATCTAGTCTAGATTGCCTGCTCCATCATTTATAACAAGGTTATGACTTTAGACAGCTCTCTCCCATTTTCCATAAAAGCTCATTTCAACTTTCAGCAGTTCCTTTAGATGAAAAAATGACCTTGTTCAGTGGGAAGTGGAAGCTAGTCAGAAATCAAATCCTACAACTCTATGTGTCTCCCACAACTCTCAATCACCATGGCAGCCATGATCATGTTTTAGCTTTTTTTTTTTTTAACTTCTTCCTTTCTAATCTGGATACCCTTTTAATTTCTTTTGCTTGCCTAACTGTCCTGGCTAGGACCTCCAGTACTATGTAAAATAGAAATGACAAGACCAGACATCTTTGTTTTGTCTCTGATCTTAGGGGGAAAGCATTCATTGTTTCACTGTTAAGTATGATGTTAGCTGTGGGGTTTTCTTTTTTTTTTTTTTAAGATTTTATTTATTTATTTGAGAGAGAGAATGAGAGACAGAGAGCACGAGAGGGAAGAGGGTCAGAGGGAGAAGCGGACCCCCGCTGAGCAGGGAGCCTGACGCGGGACTCGATCCCGGGACTCCAGGATCATGACCTGAGCCGAAGGCAGTCGCTGAACCGACTGAGCCACCCAGGCGCCCAGCTGTAGGGTTTTCGTTGATGCTCTTTATCAAGTTGAAGTTCCCTTCTGTTCCTAGTTTGTTGAGTATTTTTGTTATGAAAAAGTATAGCTATTGAGATGATGTGGTTTTGTCCTTTATTCTGTTAACATGATGTATCACATTGTGCCTTTCCATTTTGATGAAGATACTTTCTAGCTCTCCTGGATCCCACGTACTTCTACATCTTTGGGATCTCTTCTGAGTTTTCTTCTTAACTCTGAACATTGTGAAACCCTGTAAGGGTATTGAGTAAGGAGGAGATGCTCAAAATTTGATTTTGGAAGTCATCAACAAAATGGATTGAATTGAGGAAATGAGAGATGTTAACTAGTAGTCCAGTATAGTAGTTAGGCAAGAAATAATGAGGTTTTTCACTAGGACAGTGGGAAAGAAAGGGACAGATTTCAGGATTTGATGGTAGAATTTGAGCTGTCAGAGACAAGAAGTTGTAGATTATTTCAAGATTTTTAATGAGAGGTGGGGGGCTTAAGGGAATATGTTGGAGAGACTGGTTGGATGGAGGGACCATGGATAGGGAACCAAGAAGAAAAATTTGGAGATGAGATTAGATTATAATGAATACTGTCTTAGTTTAATGTGGATTTAGCAGAATCTCCATGTAAGGATGTAATATAGGCAATTGGAAATAGGGTCTGAGGTTCAGAAAGAGCTTAGGGGTAGTGATCATGATTTGTGAATCATTTACATAATGGTGAACATTGAAGCCATGGCAGTAGATACGGAAATTAGATGGGATGTTCCATTATGGGACACCCTGATGCAGCAAGTGGTAAAGTCAAAGAGTTGGCTGCTTCTCAGTTTTGCCTTTAGATAACCATTCTTGCCATCTGGAGTCACCTTTTGTGTCCCTTATGGTATAAGTTGCTGATCCCCAAAACAGGACAAGACATGATATTTGTATGAGTTCAGAGTGAAGAATTTGCAGAATATGGGGCGCCTGGGTGGCTCAGTAGGATAAGCATCTGCCTTCGGCTCAGGTCATGATCCCTGAGTCCCGGGATCAAGTCCACATCAGGCTCCCTGCTCAGCGGGGAGTCTGCTTCTTCCTCTGCCTCTCACCCCGCTCATTCTCTCTCATTCTCTCTTAAATAAGATAAATAAAATCTTACCAAAAAAAGGATTTGCAGAATGTATTTTCAAAGCTTTTACAGAGTCTTATGATGGTGTATTAGACTCCAATAAATTTTACATCTTTAAAGGAACTCGTGGATTAAATTTTTAGTTGTCTTTATATATATAATTACTATATATGTGATGAGAAGGCTACTTGCAATGGGATTTTTAAAGGAACTCCTGGATTAAATTTTTAGTTGCCTTTATATATTACTATATATGTGATGAGAAGGCTACTTGCAATGGGATTATCAAATATACATATCAAATTTGAGATACCTAGGCATTATTGTACATCACCTGAATCTAAATCTTTGAGAGAGGCCAGCCTCCTCTTTAATACACTAAAGTTTGAAAGTCACTGATACACATGATATTGCCACTTTATTTTAAAAACCAGGATCCTTTTGTGGTTGCCATTTTGATGTCAGAGAATAAAAGAGGCATTACTTTCCATTTGTAATCTAAAAAAATTGCCAACTTAAGTTTACCTTTCTTTCAGCTGAGTGTGAGAGGAAAAAATAAAAAAGAGAAACTTGAAGATTTCTTTAAAAACATGGTAAAATCAGCAGATGGAGTAATTGTTTCAGGCGTAAAGGTAAGCTTTTATTTGATTAACAGAGGTATTTGTTTGAGAATCTACTTCTTTTAAGAAGATAGATTGAGATTTCAGATGTGCAGATGACTTATTACAGTAAAAGAGAATTTGGACAGTAGAATGCTTAGGCCTGGGAATCTGGGCCCCCTGCCCTTGATTCTATTCTTTAGAGAACTTCCTTCTCCCAGGGGTGAGGTCTGTAGGTACAAGGGGATTTGTGCATACCCCTTCCCTCCAAGCTAGACCATGCTTTAGGGGTCTGGAATTCCATATTTCCTTGCCCAAATCTGAAGCCTCCTTCCAACTTTTTCTCTTCTGTGGGCCTCTTCCCTGAATTCATCCTCCAGTGTGTGCATTCATGGGTGGTCAAGGGTGACCATGGAACAGCTGGGGAGAGGGAGGGCACAGGGGAGAAGATCAGTGTGCAGGATAGAATATCCGTTTATATACACACATGAGGTTTCTCTAGGTGCCTTACAGAGCTGCAGGATAGGGCACAAAAGAGGTTCTGCCTCCATTTGTACACTTGCCCTCGGCCTTACAAATGTTAGGGGCAGCATCGGGCTCCCTGCTCGGCGGGAAGTCTGCTTCTCCCTCTCCCACTCCTCCTGCCTGTGTTCCCTCTCTCGCTGTCTCTCTCTGTCAAATAAATAAAATCTTTAAAAAGGGGGGGGCACACTTGGGTTCAGATCTGGAGTTAGAAGAGCTCCTTTGAGGTTTTAGTTTTGTTGTGGGGCGCCTGGCTGGCTCAGTTAGTAGAGCATGTGACTCTTGATCTCAGAGTCGTGAATTGAAGCCCCACATTGCGCGTAGAGCTTACAAATAAATAAATAACAGGCATATTTAAAACTAAAAGAAATAAATAAATAGCACCTAAGTATTTCTTAATGATGTTCTAAAAATGGTACAAGAATTGATTTATCTGAAGATTCTTACCATTAAAAGAGGAAAGTGTTTATATTACATTATCAAGCAGGTACTAAGAAAGAGATAAATAATGCTGCTTTGTCATCATTGCCTTTTTTTTTTTAAGATTTTATTTATTTATCTGACAGACACAGCGAGAGAGGGAACACAAGCAGGGGGAGTGGGAGAGGGAGAAGCAGGCTTCCCACTGAGCAGGGAGCCCGATGTGGGGCTCGATCCCAGGACCCTGGGATCATGACCTGAGCCGAAGGCAGACACTTAATGACCGAGCCACCCAGGCGCCCCCATCATTGCCTATTTTTATAGATACATCTACAGTAAAACTTAGGTAGGAAGAAGTACTATTTATTTGATTTATACTTTGGTTTTTCAGAGACAGGTCAGCTGGTATGTTGACAGCGCATATGCCATGGCTACTTTCTAATAAGAACTCCACTTCCTTCCATTTTGATGCTACTTATGCATTAATATTGAACATTTTTCTTAGCATTAGTCCACTATATGGATTATGATTTTGGTAAAGTAGTAACATTTTTGAATATTTACAATGTGGTGTTTGTTAATCCACATTTTGTTTACTCTTCAACCTTACAAGTTGGATAGTTTTATCCCCATTTTAACAGTTAAAAAAATTGGTACACATGAATTACAAATTTTAAAGGACATTTTGTTAGTACTGACTCTTCTTTCCCATTCTGTTGATGTGGATTTGAATTACATAATTTTAGCTGGTGCTTTTTCAAAAAATGATTGCTGTTTTAGAAAGGAGGAAAGCACTTTTAATAATTTTTATTTTTAATGCGTATCTAGCTTTGTTTCAAAAAAGATACAATAATTGCTCCCAGAAAGCTAGTTTGGCCATGTTTCCCCAAAGCAATCAGAGAGGGCTGTAATGGCAAAGGCCTCACAGCCTTTAAGAATGACTCATAGAATACATAGTAGACCAAGAGAAATAGATCCAGACTTGTCTATCAGAATTTTTTTCTTCTCAAAAGCAATTGATTACTCCCCCCTGGCAGCAGTATATTTGTTGGAGAGGCTGGACTGTAGACACAGAGCACGAGTAGGAACATATTTCAGAGTACAACATGTGAATGTGAACCATTATGGAAGGATCTAAGCTTTCAACTGCAAAACCATTGCAGATTTTTTCCTGGATAGGTAGAAGTGCATGTCTGTATAAAGTCTGAATTTGTTGGTGAAATCATTAGAACATCTGATTATTAGAGGATAGCTGTGCTGTTTTACTGATCTTTTATGATTATAATGGTAAAGTGATTTATGTATTACACTAAAGTAAATAAGTGAAAAATTATATTTTCTTTTGACCCTATAGGATGTAGATGATTTCTTTGAGCATGAACGAACATTCCTTTTAGAATATCATAACCGAGTTAAGGATGCATCTGCTAAATCTGATAGGATGACAAGATCCCACAAAAGTAAGGTTTTTCTCTGTGGCTAAAGCTTACATTTTTTAATGGAATAATTATAAAGCTATTATGTTACTTATAGTTTATAAAAGTCTGCTATAGAACAGTGGTTCTCAAACTGTGGTCTGTGAAGTCTTGACCCTAACGCTCTTTTTATTTTTAGCAAGTCTGTGAGGTCAAAACTATTTTCATAACAATCCATGATGCTTTTTGTATTTTTCACCGTGTTGACATTTACACTGATAAAGCAGAAGTCATGGTGGATAAGATTACTGGTGCCTTAGCACAGATTAAGACAGTGGCACCAAATTGTGCTAAGAGTCACTATATTCTTTCCTGCAGTGCGTTTGCAGTTAGAAAAAAAAAATCAATTAAGATTATCCTTGATAAAGCAGTTAAAATTACTAATTGTAATAAACACTTCCCTTGAGTTCACTTTTTTAATATTCTGAATGATGAAATGGAAGGTATACATAAAGCACTTTGCGTACTGAAATATAATGGTTCTCTTTAGAAAAGCACTTTAGTTGCAACTGAATTATCTGCCTTTTTTTTTTTTTCCCAAAAAAAAACACCATTTCTACTTGAGAGAACAGCTGCCAAACTATGATTATTCAGATTTGAGTATTTGGTAGACATTTTCTTAAAAATTAAGTGAATCTGTCACTTTAAGGAAAACAACTGACAGTATTTGTTGACCATGATAAAAGTCAAGCTCTTCAGCAATAATTAGAATTTTGGAAAACTTGTATCCATCCTCATGAACTTGCTTCACAATAAAGACTTGTCTGAGGAGACTGATGATCATATGTCAGTGTGGTATTTTTGATGTTGTTTATGTATAATGAAGTGTGTCAACATTTGGAAGATCTGCATAACTCATTGAGCCAATACTTTCTAAATGATCAAGTACATGATGTTACAAAATCATGTATGTAAAAGATTCCTTCAAAGTTCAAGATAGACTAATGTTTTCTTTTAACAGCTTTATTGAGGTATAAGTTGATATCAGCAAGTTGCGATGTTCAAAGTATACAATTTGATAAATTTTGACATATGTGTAAAATCATCACTATAATCAAGATAATGAACATATCCATCACCACCAAAAGTTTCCTTACAGCCCTTTGTATTCCCTCCCTTTTGCCCTGTCCCCAGGCAACCATTGATCTGCTTCCTGTCTCTATAGATTAGTTTGCATTTTCTAGAATTTTATGTGAATGGAATCATACTATATGTACTCTTTATTATTTGGCTTTAAAATGCAACAGAATTATTTTGAGATTAATTCAAGTTGTGTGTATCAAGAGGGCATTCCTTTTAATTGTTGAGTATTACACTGTTGTATGGATATACCACAGTTGTTTATCCATTTAGCTGTTGGTGGACATTTGGGTCATTGTTAGCTTTAGACTGTTATAAATAAAGCTGACATGAACCATCTAAATGTAAGTCTTTGTATGGAACATGTGCTTTCATTTCTCTTGGGTAATACCTAAAAGTAGAGTGGCTGGGTCATGTGGTAAGTGTATAATTAACTTTTTAAGAAACTGCCAAAGTTTTTTTCCCAAAATGAAATGATTGTACCATTTTACATTCCTACCAGCTGTGCATGAGAGTTCCAATTCCTCCACGTGTTTTCCAACAATGATACTCATTCTTTTTCCTTTTAGCCATTCTCATAGGTGTCTCAGTGTGATTTTAATTTGCATTTCCCTAATGACTGATGATGATGAATATCTTTTCTTATATAAGTCCTCCTGCTTTATTCTTCTTTACCAAAGTTGTTTTGGCCCCTCTGGGTTTTTTACATTTTCATATGGATTTTATTTTTTTATCTATTTTTTTTTGAAGATTTTATTTATTTATTTGACAGAGAGGGAGACACAGCGAGAGAGGGAACACAAGCAGAGAGAGTGGGAGAGGGAGAAGCAGGCTTCCCGCTGAGCAGGAAGCCCGATGCGGGGCTTGATCCCAGGACCTCGGGATCATGACCTGAGCCGAAGGCAGACTTTTAATGACAGCCACCCAGGCGCCCCTTTTTTCATATGGATTTTAGAATCAGCTTGTCACTTTTATAAAAATGGTGTCTGAGATTTTGATTGGGATTGTGTAGAATCTGTAGGTCAATTTGGGGAGGATTGATGTCTTAACTATATTGATTCTTCTAATACATGAATATAGTGTATTTCTCCATTTAGTTAGGTCTTCCTTAAATTCTCTCAGCAATATTTTATAGCTTTTGTTGTACAGATTTTATACATAGTTATCTGATCCCTAATTATTTTTGATGCTGTTGTAAATGATGTATTTTATACCTTTCAGTTTCTAGTTGTTATTTGCTAATATATAGAAATACAATGTATTTTCTATATTGATCATATATCTTGCAGTCTTACTAAATATACTCACTTACCGGTTCCAGTAACTATTTGTAGATTCCTTTGGATCTTCTACATAGATGATCATCTGCTAATAGAAACAATTAGACTTCTTTCCAATTTAGATTCCATTTATTTCTTTTCTTTGCCCCATTGTACAGAAGCTATACCTATAGCTCCAGTACAGTGTGGATGGAGGTGGTGAGAGTAGGCATCTTTGCCTTGTTCCTTATCTTATGCGGAAGGCATTCATTCTTAAACCATTCATTACAGTGTTTGGTGTAGGTTTTTCCTAGATGCTTTTTATCAGGTTGAGAAAATTCTCTTGTGCTAGTTTTCTGAGAGTTTTTTTTTTTCTTTTAGGTCAGGAATGAATGTTGGATTTTTATCAAATGTTCTTTTTTGCACCTACAGTGTTGAGATAATCATATCATTTTTCCTTTTTAGTCTTAGTATGGTTAATTGTATTTTCTTTCTTTCTTTTTTTTTTTTTTAAAGATTTTATTTAGGGTCGCCTGGGTGGCTCAGATGGTTGGGTGGCTCAGATGGTTGGGCGACTGCCTTCGGCTCGGGTCATGATCCCAGAGTCCTGGGATCAAGTCCCGCATCAGGCTCCCTGCTCAGCGAGGAGTCTGCTTCTCCCTCTGACCCTCTTCCCTCTCATGCTCTCTGTCTCTCATTCTTTCTCTCTCAAATAAATAAATAAAATCTTTAAAAAAAATTTATTTATCTGACAGATAGACAGCAAGAGAGGGAACACAAGCAGGGGAAGTGGGAGAGGGAGAAGCAGGCTTCCCGCCAAGCAGGGAGCCCGATGCAGGGCTCGATCCCAGCACCCTGGGATTATGACCTGAGCCGAAGGCAGACGCTTAGCGACTGAGCCACCAAGGCGCCCCTGGTTAATTGTATTTTCAGATGTTAAGCCAACCTTATGTTCTTGGGATAAGTATCACTTATACCAATGGAGTTTAAATGTAATAGAGTTCAGGGGGCCTGGGTGGCTCAGCTGGTTAAGCAGCCAACTCTTGATTTCGGCTAAGGTCATGATCTCAGGGTCCTGGGATCATTCCTCCATCAGGCTCTCTCCTTCTGCCTCTCCCCCCACTTGTGCTCTGTCTCTCTCTCAAATAAATAAATCTTTTTAAAAATAAATAAATAGGGACACCTGGTTGGCTCAGTTGGTTAAACCTCTGCCTTCAGCTCAGGTCATGATCCTGGGGTCCTGGGATGGAGCCCTGTGTCAGGCTCCCTGCTCCGTGGGGAGTCTGCTTCTCCCCTGTACCTCCCCCTGCTCATGCTCAATCTCAAATAAATAAATAAAATCTTAAAAAAAAAATTTGCAGGTGAAATAAACACGAAAGCAAAAAATTACAGTGTACTGTAATCAGTCCTGTAATAGGTGTGTATATTCGTGCTGTGGAAACATAAAGAACTATAAAGGTAGACAGTCATCCATTAAGAAAAGTGAAGAAAATATTAGTGATTCTTCTTTATTTATTTGACCAAATGGAACAGTGCTTTTAAGAAAGATGGTTGTGAACCTCTTTACAAAATCATAATTATTACGTATGATTAATTAAATAACATACAATTTTACAGAATTATAAAGTAAAAATTACTTTTTCATGATGCATGAACTTAGCCTGGACTATGAAAAATTAAGTTTTCAACAACACTGTAATATATAAAATCAGGGCAGTTTGCTTATTTTCTATGATCATATGATGATGTAACAGCTAAAGAGGGTAGTGTTCTCAGGGCGAGATATTAGGATCCAGGAATGTCTTGCTGTAAAAAATAATTTCAGGGTCAGTTTCCAGATAAGGAAAGCAAGGCATACACAGGTTAAGTGATAAGCTTGAGGTCGTAGAGCTGGTAAATTCGGATTGGACCCTAAGCAGTTTGGTTCCAGTTCTATACTCTTAACCATTGCACTTATACTATCCTTTTTCTGAAACGAGTAATCTTTTCTCAGCAATTTGTCCCATAGGGTGAGCCCTGGGAAAAGTATTGTGCTGAAGTTGAATACTTCGCCTCCTAGCACCCAAGGATAATGGTGCTACCACCTTTCATCTAGCTTCCCAAGCTCTGTAATTTTCCCTCCTACCTTAGGTCTTTTGCTTGTAAATCCTACCTATTAGGTTTCCTAAATATCTTCCAGCTTTGTTGTTCCTCTCTGCTGTCACTGTTTTTGCTAACTTGATCCTGACCATCAGTATCTGACACAACAAATTCCTAGTTGGTTACTCAGCCTTCTGTGTCTCCATTTCTAATCTTTATTCCAGGCAGCAGAATTTTTTATCTAAAATCCTTAATGGTTGTTTTTACCACTACTGTTATTTTAAAATGTTTAATAATACCCATTCTTACAAGATCAAATCCAAACTTTATCATGTCTTACAAAAACCTGTTTTGCCCCCTCCCCAGGATACTTCAGTTTATTTTTCCATCTTCAGCTCTGTCCACTCTCTTCTGTACCCTCTAGCGCCTTCTTCCTAGAAGGCGGTTTGAATATACTGTATTCTTTTATGTCTCATTGGTCTTTATCCATGCTGTCCCCTCCATTTTGCCTGGTAAAGATTTGCTTGTCCTACAAGTTCCGACTCACTCAGTAGTGTCTGTAAATCCTTCCCTAACTTACTTAGGTGGAATCATCTGTTTCCCCAGCTCCCAGAGTAGTTTGTTCCTATTTCTAATATAATATTCATCAAGTTATAATATAGCTGTTGTCATTCCCTTCACCAGACTTGGTGTATTTCATACTGCATACACATTGTTTGGCAGGTAGGTGCTCAGTAAGTATTTTTGAATCAATGAATTAAATATATTCTAAAAAATTTTTTCCATAGGTGCTGCAGATGATTACAATAGAATTGGTTCTTCATTATATGCTTTAGGAACTCAGGATTCTACAGATATATGCAAGTAAGGATTCTGATTTGAAACATTAAATGAAACAGAAAAATTTCATTGGCAGCCTGGACACACAGAATATTTCTGACCCGAGAGTCATTTAGAATATCTTCTTCAAAATACATCAGTAATAAGGCGCTTCTTATAAACTTGGATCAATGTCATTTTTTCTCTACCATTTCTCTGTTATTTTTTAAATCTGAAAAGTAAAAATTGGCTTTATATAATTTTAACACTTGCAAAGTTTTATTTGATGAAAATTGCCTGATTTATGTATATAAGGAAGAGGAAGAATTTATGTCAAAATGTTCTTAGGTTTTGATGAAGTTTATTATAAATGTTTTGGAATTAGAATATAATATATATTTGTATGTATTTTTTTGGAGGCCAAATTGACTTTTAAAGTAAAATGTGATGTTATCAGTTTATACTTTTTAAAGAGGCTGGCTATTCTAGATTATAAGTTTAGTGAATCCTAGGGCAGTCCTAGAGTGACCTGATGGGAAAGTATTATGCATGTTAGTATAGAAATGCTCTCTGGTTGTTTGCATACTTAGCTGTCCTTTATTTACTTTATACTGGTTTTTCACATTAGTCTAACCATAGTTAATTTTAGTTGTTCCTATAATATTGTTTAAACCCAACTCTTCATTGAAAAATATCCAAACTTTTTTTCAGTTTTAAGTGGCAAAACTGTTTTTCCATAGTTTATGCCTTCTTCTAAACCATATCCTTGAACTTTTTCCTAGTGTATCCCGTCTTAATAGACATGTAAGATCCAGGTTTTTCGGCAAAACAAGATACTATATATAGCTTACATTAATTAACAGCCTACCTTCCCAAAGAGTTGATCTCTAACTCTTTGATAAGAAGAAAAAGCCAACCTTGCCGTGAGTTATTGGACATAAACCGGTCAAATCAAGTTCTCTTTTGTAAAACAAAGGTCATAAAATAGTGTTTTAGCTTTTAGTAGTACTTGCCCCCCAATCCAGTTATAATGTCACCAGTAATTACATATTATTTCACAGAATAACCCTTTAATGGTTTGGCATTGGGATGTTTTTTAGTTGGTGTCAGCATTTGAGAGATAGGCTATTTAGTTAAAAGTGAACATGAATTCTGAGATAGAAATTGGTTATTCATTTCTGTTATTTTCTAAAACAAAGCAGCTCTACTTGAAGATATTTAACACATAAGTATCAGATAACTTCAAGAGCTGCTCTAACTTTAGTGTTTTCCTTTTAAGTCAACCTTTTTGGATATGATTGTTCTATACTTCTATGGTAATTTTGAAGATACAGGCTTTATTTAGTATTATGTGACATACTGCTAAAGAATATAAGGAAAAAAAATTTTTAATTTAAATGTATGGCTTGGGGTGGCCTGGCTGGCTCAGTTGGTGGAGCACGTGACTCTTGAGCTCAGGGTTGTGAGTTCGACACCCCCCCACCTTGGGTGTAGAGATTACTTTAAAAAGTATATATTAAATACATAAATAAATGTATGGCTTAGACTCTTACCTTGAAATGGGAAGATTTTTTGTAACAACAGTTTTCAAGTAATCTGTTATATGGGTGGAAGTATAGAGGTGTTGTTCTAAATGAAGTCTGTGGTGAACAAGACCATTAAATATTACTGCAATGAAATAAAATTCATTATTAATACGGTTTTGGGGGTATATGCTCTGAACATTTGAAATGAAAAGTCATTTCAAAGCTGGCTTCTGATGAAATACTTTTCCCTTCCAGGTTTTTTCTCAAAGTTTCAGAACTGTTTGATAAAACAAGAGTAAGTACTATCGGTTAACCTTTGAGAGTCTCAATCTTTGCATACAGTAGTGTGTAACCTGTTGTGGTTGTGTTAAACTTTATTGAGAAAGATGAGCTATACTTCAGAATGATGAAGAGACAGATTTAGATTTGAAAATTTGAGTTTTTTTCGGGAAATAAATTTTTTTGTTATGGCCTTCTGGTATTTGTGTAAAAGATCATATTCCTTTTTTTTTTTTTTTTTTAATTTATTTGACAGAGAGACAGCAAGAGAGGGAACACAAGCAGGGGGAGTGGGAGAGGGAGAAGCAGGCCTCCCGCGGAGCAGGGAGCCTGATGTGGGGCTCGATACCAGGACCCTGGGAACATGACCTGAGCCAAAGGCAGACACTTAACGACTGAGCCACCCAGGCACCCCCTTTATTTTTTTAATATTTATTTATTTGACAGAGACAGCAAGAGAGGGAACACAAGCAGGGGGAGTTGCAGGCAGAGGGAGAAGCAGGCTTCCCAAGGAGCAGGGAGCCCGATGCGGGGCTCGACCCAGGACCCTGGGATCATGACCTGAGCCGAAGGCAGACGCCCAACCGACTGAGCTACCCAGGCGCCCTAAAAGTTCATATTCTTGATCAGAGAACATGTTCATTATGAAACAGCATTTATTTTTATGAAGAATGATCTTTTTCTGGAGCTTTGTAAGCTAGAAGAAAGTGTTAGATTCATTATAATTTTACCAAGATGATATTGCTTTTGATCCCCCATGACACTGGTTTAAAAATGAGTTGTATCAGGGTGCCCGGGTGGCTCACTTGCTTAAGCGTCTGCCTACAGCTCAGGTCATGATCCTGGAGTCCCGGGATCGAGCCCAAGCCCGGTGTCAAGCCCAGTGCAGGCTTTGCGATCAGAGGGGAGTCTGCTTCTCCCTCTTACTCTGCCCCTCCCTGCTCTTGCCCTCTCTCTCTCACTCACTCACTCTCAAATAAATAAATAAATAAAATCTTTTTAAAAATTAAAAAATAGGGGTGCCTGGGTGGCTCAGTTGGTTAAGCATCTGCCTTTGGCTCAGGTCATGATCCCAGGGTCCTGGGATCAAGCCCCGCATCGGGCTCCCTGCTCAGCGGGCAGCCTGCTTCTCCCTCTCCACCACTTGTGCTCTCTCTCTCTCTCAAATAAATAAATAAAAGCTTTAAAAAACTTAAAAAATAAAAATGAGTTGTATCATTACGAGACAGATATGCAACTGTAGAAAGGTGTGATTCATAGTAATAATTTAATGTTGACATAGTCTTGATTTTCAGGGATCAGTCTTAGATGCAGTAATAAACACTTTGATAAAGTTGATAGAAAAGTGAAAATGTTTATTAGAAATTTAAGGGTACTTAGGGTGGAGGTGGCTAGTCCATTGTAGAAAGCTGATTGCAGCAGGACTTTGTCATTTGAGTAATGTGTAGTGAAGGAAAGGAAAGGAGATATTTTCTCACAAAGGAAAGAGTCATTAAATACATAAATGTTGTATACTGGGGTCCATTATTCTGCTTTTGGTATTTGTACCAGCGAGCATTTTCTGGGAAGATAATCATTGTTTTTCTGTGTGTTTACATCAAAAGAACAGGGATTTATCACAAAATAGCTTTATGTGTCAATAGATGTGCAGGTAGATGTCAAATGGAATCAGATGTGCAAGAGATTCATTGGGAGGAGCAAAGAGGAAGGATTAGGATAGACACGAAGAGCCTTTAGACCATAGTGCAGGTCTATACCTGCGAAAGGAGAGGGCAGAGGAAGAGGGTACTGGGTAGGAAGAGTTTCAGACTGTAGCCTAGTTCCAAGAAAGTTTTGTCCAGGTCAGCCAGAGTGGCTCATTAGAGGGAGCACTGCGTCAGGCAGGAGGGACTGGCCCTGCTATCCCGTGCTCTGTCATGGGGTGCAGCCAAGGCAGGCCGGGGAGGATCAGCATAACCTTGGAATGAATATTGTTCTGGACTTAGAGAGATTGCAGGTAGGACTCTGAACCATATGTGCTCCTTGCAGCAAGCAGTTGCTCTTGAAGGAGCTCTAGGTGGCACATTGCCATTGCCACAACTATCTTTATTTCTTTTAAGTGTTTTTGTGGTGTTGTGGTTATTTGCTGTGTAAAAAACCATCCTAAAATCAGTAGCTTAAAAACGACAACCATTTTATTATGCTAATGAAGTCTTTAGGTCAAGAATTCAGAAAAAACAGCAGAGATGGCTTGCCTCTGCTCCATGATGTCTGGGCCTCAACAGGGAACATATGAAGGCTCTTCCAGATGTCTGGGGGGTGATACTGGCTATCAGCCGAGACTTGAGCCAGGGCTGTTGGCTGTAACACCTGCATGTTGCTTTTCCAGGGAGCTGCTTCAGCTTCCTCACAATGTGCTGGCTAGGTTCCAAAAGCAAGCATCCCAAAAGATAGGAAGCAGAAATTTTTAGTTTCATTAAGGCCTGGAAACTGGCACAGCATCACTTCTGTATTGGTCAAACAGTCTTAGGGCCTAGATTCAAGGGGAGGGGATACATACCTTACTTCTTTTTTTTTTTTTTTTAAGATTTTATTTATTTGACACAGAGAGTGACAGCGAGAGAGGGAACACAAGCAGGGGGAGTGGGAGAGGGAGAAGCAGGCTTCCCACGGAGCTGGGAGCCCAGTGCGGGGCTCGATCCCAGGACCCTGGGATCATGACCTGAACTGAAGGCAGACACTTAACAACTGAGCCACCCAGGCGCCCCAACCTACCCTACTTCTTAATGGAAGGAGAGGAGCCATATTTAAAAGCGCCCAACATCGTCTAGCATGTTCCCTAGATTTATCTAAATCAGTTTATCTAAATTTATCTAAGTTTTGAATATACTTTGTGCATTTATCTGTTAGATTAAGAAATTTCCTAAGTTTATTTCTCTGTTATAAAGGAATATTTCTTAAGCTTCAAGTTTTTTTATCGAAGTATATTATATATATATAGGAAAGAGCACATATCAGAAGTATACAGCTCAGTGAAATTTTGCAAATTTTACACACTCATATAATGAACACCTAGATCAAGAAATAGAATTGTTACCAGCAACCCAGATGCCCTGCCCCTCTTCACCTGCTTTCTGAGTCACCGCCTCCTGCAAGGGTAACCACTACCTTAGCTTCTAACAGCAGAGATTAATTTCATTTTCATATTTTATATAAATGCTTTATGCAGTATGCTTTTATGTCTGGTTTCATTTACTCAACATTACGTACATAAGATTCATCCATGTTGTTGCAGTTTGTATAGATCCTTCATTCTTCTTGCTATATAGCTTTCCTTTGCAAGAATATACGTAAATTTATTCATCTGTTCTGTTGGTAGGCATTTGGACAGTTTCTAGTTTGTGGCTGTTTACAAATAGTACTGTTAAGACCATTCTTGCATATCTTCAGCTGAAAATAAGTATGTATTTCTGTTGGGTGTGTATAACCAGGGGGAGAATTAGGGGTCATAGGGTCTCCATGTGAAAAGCTTTCATAGACAGTGCCAAACTGTTTCCCAAAGTGATTGTGCCAATTTACATTCCTACCAGAATAAATGTGAGCATTGGGTTGCTGCACAAGCTTATAATACTTACCTTTTAAAGAGGGGAGCCTGGGTGGCTCAAATGGCTAAGCGTCTGCCTTTGGCTCAGGTCATGATCTCAAGGGTCCTGGGATCGAGCCCCATGTCAGGCTCACTACTCAGTGGGGAGTCTGCTTCTCCCTCTCCCTCTGCCTTTCCCCTCCACTCATTCTCTCTCTCTCTCAAATAAATACATAAAATATTTTTTAAAAAAATAGTACAAAGAATTTCTGTACATGTGTCACCCAGATTTCCTGAATGTTAACATTTTCTACATGCTTAAAGTGCTTTTTCCCAAAAAGTCCATATTCATTTTTTCTGCCCTTTGTGCATATCTCTTTTTTAAAAAGATAAGAATTAATTTTAATATAGTCATGGGGCGCCTGGGTGACTCAGTTAATTGAGCACCTGCCTTTGGCTCGGGTTCATGATCTCAGGGTCCAGGGATCAGGCCCTGCATTGGGCTCCTTGCTCCACAGGGAGTCTGCTTCTCCCTCTCCCTCTGCCCCTCCCCACCACTCATGTTCTTGCTCTTTCCCTCTCTCTCAAATAAATAAAATCTTAAAAACAAACACTTTTTAAAAATTTTAATATAATCAATACAATTATCAATGATTTCCCCTTAAATCATCAAATATTGAGTATATAGGTGCTCCCAGTTGCCTCAGATGGCTTTTTACAGTGGAGTTCGTTTGAGCTGGGATTCAAACAAGGTCCCTGTATTGTATTTGGTTGACATAATACATCTTTTTTAATTTTCTGTCTCTCCAAACTGAATTGAATAGTTCCATCTTTTTAGTCTGACATGGCTGCTTCCCATTTTATACCAATTCAAACTAACCACATCTGTTTACTATTTTGTTAAGGTTTTGACTAGTTTTCTGGTTGTTATCAGTAGGAAGATTGATTTGAATTACTTAGTCTTTCATTGTTAGCCTTTATCGGTTTATTTTTATTTCGGGGGAGGGACAGAGAGAGGGAGAGAGAATCTTAAGCAGGCTCCACACACAGCGTGGAGCCCAACACAGGCTCCATCTCACAACCCTGAGATCATGACCTGAGCCGAAATCAAGTCGGATATTTAACTGACTGAGCCACCCTTGAGCCCCGTCCTTTATCACTTTAAAATCATGTGTACATGTCATTGAAATGATGTAACAAGAAATGTAATAAGTGTATATTAGTAATGTACATGTAATTAGTAATGCTCAAAGATAATATTGAAACTCATTATTACCAAGAACTTGAGTCCAGGGCACCTGGGTGGCTCAGTTGGTTAAGCGACTGCCTTCGGCTCAGGTCATGATCCTGGAGTCCCGGGATCGAGTCCCACATCGGGCTCCCTGCTCGGCAGGGAGTCTGCTTCTCCCTCTGACCCTCTTCCCTCTCGTGCTCTCTATCTCTCATTCTCTCTCTCAAATAAATAAATAAAATCTTTAAAAAAAAAAAAAGAACTTGAGTCCAACAGAGTCCTTCCATAAATTCACTAATCTCATTTGATTTCATTCTTTTTTCTGTTCATTTTTGGTCAAAGTCCTGAAGTAAAGTCATAGGCTAGTAGAAAGGAGAAGGCAAGGAAAATTAGATTAAATAGGAATGGATACTATAGTTATTTGTAACTTTAATATTTTTTTACAGTAATTATGAAAGAAAACATTGGCTGTAGAATATAAGTGCTAATTAAATGCCGGATTTTTTCCCCCTTTTTCAGAAAATAGAAGCACGAGTGTCTGCTGATGAGGACCTCAAACTTTCCGACCTTTTAAAATATTACTTAAGGGAATCTCAAGCTGCTAAGGTAATTTGATTGTTCATTGTTTTTTATTTATTTTATTTACTTATTTATTTATTTTAAGATTTTATTTATTTGCCAGAGAGATAGCGAGAGAGGGAACACAAGCAGGGGGACTGGGAGAGGGAGAGGCAGGCCTCCCACCAAGCAGGGAGCCCGATGCGGGGCTCGATCCCAGGGCCCTGGGATCATGACCAGAGCCGAAGGCAGATGCCCAACGACTGAGCCACCCAGGCGCCCCTGTTCATTGTTTTTTAAAATGGACTATTTTACAAAAAGCCTTCTCTTTAGAGGTTGTTAGGCTTAAGATTGTTAATGATTATCTCTTGATTTTAAATTAGATTTTCAAGTGTGAATTTTTTGTTCTCCTTTTACAGATTGTTGGTTGGGGAACCCCACATAAAAGTTTCCTCTGTAAACTTTTTTTTTTTTTTTAAGATTCTATTTATTTGACAGAGATAGAGACAGCGAGAGAGGGAACACAGGCAGGAGGAGTAGGAGAGGGAGAAGCGGGCTTCCCACTGAGCAGGGAGCCCGATGCAGGGCTTGATCCCAGGACCCTGGGAGCATGACCTGAGCGGAAGGCAGATGCTTAACGACGGAGCCACCCAGGCGCCCCTCCACTATAAACTTCTGATATAGTATAATCTAGAACTTTTTTTTTTTAATGAATTTGGTATATTCATTCAGGTAAAATGCCTACAAAACAAGAAGTAAAACCCCCAAATAACAGTCGGTGTAGCTAAAGGATTCCTAAGTCCTCTGTTGTGGGTGAGAGAACTGTAAAACCAGGATATGTTTTATTTTAAGGTAACTCAAATTTCCTTTTGGAAGTCTGTCTACCAGCAAGACTAAAACTCTTGCTAATCCAAAAAATGTTTAACAGAAACATCTGAAAAGGCACTAAAAACTTAGTGGCTCAGATATTCTAAATTCAGGGCACCTGGGTGGTTCAGTCGGTTAAGCCTTCATTTGGCTGAGGTCATGATCCCGGGGTCCTGGGATCGAGCCCCACATCTGGCTCCCTGCTCAGTGGGGAGCATGCTTCTCCCTCTCCCTCTGCCACTTCCCCTGCTTGTACTGTCTTGCTCTCTGACAAATAAATAAATAAAATCTTTAAGGAAAAAAAAGGTATTATAAATTCACTGTTAATTTATGAATCGATACATTGTACAGAAAATTCCCATGTGATCAGTGGTGCTTTGAACACCAATTTTTCATTCCTTATCAAATCATAAATAACCCTTGGGGCACTTGGCTGGCTTAGTTGGTAGAGCATGCAACTCTTGATCTTGGGGTCATGAGTTCAGGCCCCATTTGGGCATAGAGCTTACTTAAAAAAATTATAGGGGTGCCTGGCTGGCTCAGTTGGAAGAGCATTATTCTTGATCTCGGGGTTGAGAGTTCAATCCCTTTGTTGAGTGAAGAGGTAAATAAATAAACTTAAAAGAAATTATAAATAACCTTTTTAACTTTGAGGACTTAGGTACTTGTAAATATACTGTCCATATCAAATTATTTTATCAGATTGTGTCCTATAAACCGTTTATATTGGGTGGGCAGGGATAAAATGAATTATTCACTTTAAAGACCTTAAATTCGGGCGCCTGGGTGGCTCAGTCGTTAAGTGTCTGCCTTTGGCTCGGGTCATGATCCCACGATCCTGGGATCAAGCCCCGCGTCGGGCTCCCTGCTCCACAGGAGGCCTGCTTCTCCCTCTCCCACTTGTGTTGTGTTCCCTGCTTGTGTTCCCTCTCTTGCTGTGTCTCTCTCTGTCAAAAAAATAAATTAAAAAAAAATAATAATAAATATAGACCTTAAATTCATTATTTTAATATTATAGTTGTTTAATACATAACTTTTTAGAACATGGCTTTAAAAGTAAATCCAAATTGGGCGCCTGGGTGGCTCAGTTGGTTAAGCGACTGCCTTCGGCTCAGGTCATGATCCCGGAGTCCTGGGATCAAGTCCCACATCAGGCTCCCGGCTCAGCGGGGAGCCTGCTTCTCCCTCTGACCTTCTCCCCTCTCATACTGTTTCTCTCTTTCTCTCTCTCTCAAATAAATAAATAAAATCTTTAAAAAAAAAAAAAAGTAAATCCAAATTTTTTAATGACCACAAGAAGGAATTGAAATTTAATTGCAAAAATTAAAACTATATGCAGCAGAGGGAATATAGGAATCAGTGGTAGTGTAATAGTGCTGTATGGTGTCAGACGGTAGCTACACTTGTGCTGAGCACAGCGTAACAGAGCTGTCAGATCACTGTTGTACACCTGAAACTAATGTAATATTGGGTGCCAACTATACTTGAATATAGGTGAGTAATTAAGTAAATAGCTGTTTAAAAAATATTCAATATTTATTAAACAGCAGGAGGAAAAAACTCATGAGATATCACCACACACCTTTTTTTTCTTTTTTTAAGATTTATTTATTTATTTTAGAGAAAGCATGTGTGTGCACATGTTGGGGGGGCAGCAGGAGAGAGAATCCTCAGGCAGACTCCCCACTGAGCGTGAAGCCCATCCTGGGGGCTCAATCCCAGGACCCTGAAATCATGACCTGAACCAAAATTGAGAGTCAGCCACTTAACTAACTGAGCCACCCAGGGGCCCCTCACCACAGGCGCCCCTTAACGAGAATTTGGCTAAAATGAAAAATTTTGACAAAAATTATAGCAACTAGAACTTTCACACCCTGTTAGTTGGAATATGATACAATATTTTGGAAAAGTTTCACAGTTTCTTAAAAAATTAAACGTACATCTATCCTATGGTCCAGTCATTCTAGTCCTGGGTATTTGAGAGCATGTGTCCCCACAGATATTCACAGCAGCTTTATTTGTAATAGCCGAAAACTGGCAACAACCCAAATGTCCACCAGCAGCTGAATGGATAAATTGTGGTGTAAATATACAGTGGAATCCTACTCATTGGTAAAAAGGAGTGAACCATGGATACATGCAACAATATGGAAGAATCTCAAAATAATTTTGCTGAGTGAAAGAAGCCAAACAATAAAGACCATAGTCTACACAAGAGCTCACTCTTAGTGATACACATTGTTTTTTGTTTGAAGAAATGTGTAATGATATGTATCTACCCTTATAAGTATCATACAGAATAGTTTTCACCGCCCCAAAACTCCTCTCTGCTCCAGTATTCATCCTCTTTCCTCTTAAGCCCTGTTGATTTTGTGGTGTGTGTGTGTGTATGTATGTGTGTGTGTGTGACATCTCCATAGATTTGCCTTTTCCAGAATGTCATATAGTTGGGCCTTTTCACATTGGCTGCTTTTTTTTTTAAATATTTTATTTATTTATTTGAGAGAGTATATGTGAACACAAACTGGGGGAGAGGCAGACTGAGAGGGAGAAGCAGACTCTCTGCTGAGCAGGGAGACCTGTGTGGGGCTCGATCCCAGGACCCTAGGATCATGACCTGAGCCAAAGGCAAACCGACTGAGCCATCCAGGCGCCCCAGTCAATTGATTCTTTTTTCTTTTTCTTTTTTTTTTTAAGATTTTTTATTTATTTACTTGACACAGAGAGAGAGAGACAGCTAGAGAGGGAATGCAAGCAGGGGGAGAGGGAGAAGCAGGCTCCTCGCTGAGCAGGGAGCCTGATGCGGGGTTCGATCCCAGGGCCCTAGGATCATGACCTGAGCCGGAGGCAGATGCTTAAACGACTGAGCCACCCAGACGCCCCCAGTCAATTGATTCTTAACAAAGGTGCTAAGACAGTTTTGGGGGGAAAAGAATAGGCTTTTCAACAAATGGTACTGTGTCATCTGAATAGTCCATGAAAATAAAGTTAGACCCCTTCCTCATACTGTGTATAAAAATTTGCTCAAAATTGATCAAAGACCTAAATGTAACAACTATAACATTTTTAGAAAAAAACAAATGTAAATCTTTGTGACCTCTGATTGGACATTGGTTTCTCAGATATGACACCAGGAGTACAGCAACCAAAGAAAAAAATATAAATTGGACAGACTTTATTAAAATTAAAAACTTGTGTGTGTCAGAGTACACTATGAAGAAAAGTGGAAAGACAACCCATAGACTGGGACAAAATATTCGCAAATCATACGAGTCCCTAATAAGGAAATGGTATCCAGAAAATATAAAGAACTCTTAAAACTTGGGGCGCCTGGGTGGCTCAGTTGGTTAAGCGACTGCCTTCGGCTCAGGTCATGATCCTGGAGCCCCGGGATCGAGTCCCACATCGGGCTCCCTGCTCAGCGGAGAGTCTGCTTCTCCCTTTGATCCTCCTCCCTCTCATGCTCTCTCTCATTCTCTTTCTCTCAAATAAATAAAAAATCTTTAAAAAAAAAAGAACTCTTAAAACTCAGTAAAAAGACAAATAGCCCAATTAAAAAATGGGCAAAGGACTTGAATAACCCTTTCTCCAAAGAAAATATACAAGTTGCCAATGAATATGTAAAAAGATGCACAACAACATTAGCTATCAGGGAAATGCAAATCAGAACCACAGCGAGAGATGCCTGGCTGGCTCAGTAGGTAGAGCGTGCGACTCTTGATCTTGGGGTTGTGAGTTCCAACCCCACATTGGGTATAGAGATTACGTAAAAAATAAAATCTTTAAAAACGAAACAAAACCACAGTGAGATACCACTTCAAAGCCACTAGGTGGCTTTAATCAAAAAGACAGGTAAGTGTTGCCAAGGATGGGGAGAAATTACAGCCCTCATACAGAGTCATTGGAAATGTAAAGTGGGGCAGCCACTTTAGAAAACAGTCTGGCAGTTTCTCAAAAGGTTCAGCATAGAATTACCAAGTGACCAAGCAATTCCACTCCTAAGTAATGAGATATGAAAGGGAAAGGAAAACATGTTCACACAGAAACTTATACACAAATGTTCATAATAGCATTATTCATAATAGGCAAAATGTGGAAACAAACCAAATGTCTATCAACTGATAAGTGGATAAATCAGTGTGGTATTTCCATACAATGAAATATTTAGAAATAAAAGGAATGAAGTAGTGGTTCACACAATAACATGAACTTGAAATTTTTTTTTTTTAAGATTTTTATTTATTTATTGAGAGAGAGAGAATGGTAGAGAGAGAGCATGAGAGGGAAGAAGGTCAGAGGGAGAAGCAGACTCCCTGCTGAGCAGGAAGCCCGATGTGGGACTCGATCCTGGGACTCCAGGATCATGACCTGAGCCGAAGGCAGTCGCTTAACCAACTGAGCCACTCAGGCACCCTGCACTTGAAATTTTATGCTAAGTAGAGAAAGCCAGACAGAAAAGACCACATTCCATTTTTTTTAAAGATTTTATTTATTCATTTATTTGAAAGAGAGAGAGAGCACATGAGAGGGGGAAGGGTCAGAGGGAAAAGCAGACTCCCTGCTGAGCAGGGAGCCCAATGCAGGATTCGATCCCGGGACTCTCCAGGATCATGACCTGAGCCGAAGGCAGTTGCTTAACCAGCTGAGCTACCCAGGTGCCCCTCCATTTTTTTTTTTTTTAAATGAAATGTCCAGAATAGCAAATCTGTTCAGACAGAAAGCAGATTGGGGGGGGGCGGTGAGAGGACATGAAGAATGACTGCTGATGAATATGGGGTTTCCTTTTGGATGACAGAATTGTTTTAAAATTGATTGTAGTGATGGTTATACAGTTCTGCGAGCACACTAAAAACCGTTAATTGTGCACTTTGAGTTATACGTATGTGAATTTATCTCAGTAAAGCTGTTACAAAAACCATTTAGAAGAGTAGCTGGCATGTGTGGTATTCATGGTTTAAGTGTTCACTCTGATGATGATGGGGGTGATGGGGTAGTGGTGGTTGCGGGTAACTATTAGAAACATGCAGTGTATGTTATTGTGAAGCATTCTCTTTTATAGGATCTCCTCTATCGAAGATCTAGGTCACTAGTGGATTATGAAAATGCTAATAAAGCACTGGATAAAGCAAGAGCGAAAAATAAAGATGTTCTGCAGGCTGAAACATCCCAACAATTATGTTGTCAGAAATTTGAAAAAATATCTGAATCTGCAAAACAAGGTACTGTTACCTTACCCTTTAATCATAAAGTATACTTTAAACTATTATATTATGTAAATTAAATAGTTAATCCTAATTTCTTTTGTTCACAGAACTTATAGATTTTAAGACAAGAAGAGTTGCTGCATTCAGGAAAAATTTAGTGGAACTGGCAGAGTTAGAACTGAAGCATGCAAAGGTATTGTCATATTAAAGGTTTAATAATTTAAGTGACTTATAATTTAGAAATGAGTCCATTATGGGGTACTTGCCCGCCTCAGTTGGGAGAGTACGTGACTCTTGATCTCAGGTTCATAAGATTGAACCCCATGTTAGGCATAGAGATTACTTTAAAAAAAAGGAAAGAAAGAAAGGAGTCCATTATGAAATTGATAATGATTCTTTAATGACAGTTTCCTTCTACAGTCATACTGAAAGAAGTATTCCTGAATTAGAATTAATTACAGTTGGAATTATAATTTTTGAAGGTTATTTTACTGCTTCAAAATAACTTGGTTTTGGGAAATAAACATGCTTCTTCCAGGGTTTTTTATAGTGTTTATTTACTTCAAATTAAGTCCTTTCTTATAGTTAATAGAAAGCTTCGGGGATGCCTGGGTGGCTCAGTTGGTTGAGCATCCAGCTCTTTGTTTTGGCTCAGGTGGTGGGTGATCTTGGAGTTGTGGGATTGAGCCCTCCATTGGGCTCCTGGCTTATCGTGGAGTCCACTTGAGATTCTCTCTCCCTCCCGCTCGTGTTCTGTCTGTGTCTCTCTCTCTAAAATAAATAAATAAATCTCTATTTTTTTAAAGGATAAAGGTGGGCCCAAACCTTACTGTAATTTTAAAACTAGAGAATCTTAGAATTGAGAGGGATTTTACAAATCACCTAATTCAAACAAGAATAATATCTACAGTTTCTCTAAATGGTCAGCTTTGCAAGACTCTAGTACCTAATATGGAAACCAGTATCATTTTTTGACTAGCTAAAAAAATAAATCTCTAATTAATAAAAAAAATTTAGGGGCACTTGGGTGGCGTGTCAGTTGGGCATCCGACTCTTGGTTTTGGCTCAGGTCATGATCTCAGGTTTGTGGGATCGAGCCCTGAGTTGGGCTTCATGCTCAGTGCGGAGTCTGCTTGAGATTCTCTCTTCCTCTCCCTCTGCCCCTCTCCCCACTCTCTCGCTCTCTCTCTCAAATAAATAAAAAAATCCTTAAAAAAAAAAAAAACTTAATTTATTTAACATATGCTGTCTTCAGAGGGACTGAAAACTAAAAACATATTCAAAACTCCCCAAACTATAAGTATTAAATTTAAATAAACTTTAAGTGTTTATTTTTTGATATATTGATAGCATTTATACTTTGAAAGTTATTAAAAAGCTTAAAACTGCACTGAGTTTTGGGGCACCCCATAATGAACACAAATCTACTTCTGTGTAACTTTGACACATTGGTCAAAGTTTTATCATCTAAATTAAGAAAGATAAGTTTAATTTCTCTTACAGTTTATCCTCAAATATTTATATAGTTTATATTCTGTATATATAGTCTCCTCCAGGCTAGATATCCTTGAGCTAAATATTTTTTATCTCATACATTTCAATAAGCTTTTTATATTATTGACCTCCTGTCATTGCTGTTTTAAAATATTACACCCGGAAATGGAAACACTTCTATACACAGGCTGATTATTGTGCACATTTCTTCTTACAGTGTGCTTTATATGTTACAAGGGTTTAAGGGGCCATCTCAACAAACATCTCAGCTTGTTTTGGCCTATAGTCACACCTTCTCTTCTTCTTCAAAGTCTTTTCTTGAGCTCCAGCCTATAGTTTTGTGTTTCATTTTTTTAGTAATCTTTTTCATTTTTGTGGTATAAAATTTATCGTCTTAACCATTTTTAAGTGTGCAGTTCAGCAGTGGTAAGTATATTGACATTGTTGTGCAACAGGTTTCTAGAACTTCTTCATTTATTGAGCATTTAAGTTTTAAAATGTAATTGTAGACCATATTTGTATCTATTAAATTTTAGCTTGCTAGTTTTAGCCAAGCATGAGATCCTTTGGAAACTTTAATTTGATCATATAGTACTTGACTATTAGAGTGGTTATTGCTCCAAAGTGATAGACATATGTAATTTGTATGAACTTCCCTTTTATGTCCTTATGTAAGTTTTAATTTAAAAGATTGATCAGGGGATGCCTGGGTGGCTCAGTGGGTGAAGTGTCAGACTCTTGATCTCAGCTCAGATCTTGATCTCAGGGCCATGAGTTCAAGCCTTACATTGGGCTCCACACTGGGTGTGGAGCCTTCTTAAAAAAAGAAAGAGAGAGGGAAAGAAGAAGGAAGGAAGGAAAGAAAGAGAACGAGAGGAAGGAGGGAAGGAGAAAGAAAAAGAAAGGGGAGAGAGAGAGAGAATGGGAGGGAGGGATCGATCAGGACCAGAGGAATCAACATTTGTTCATCTAATTGTAAAAGTACATAGAACCCAAAAAAGCTAAATTTTTAGTTCCCTTCCCTTCTTTCTATACTAACTGATAATAACTTATTAATTAATATTATTTGGTTGTAGTTATTTGGATAGTTATGAATTCACCTACTTATACTGTCATCAACCATTTTTTCTCCACTTTATCCATGATGGATATAAGTATCGAATTCCTCACTAAAATCAAGATACATGTTATGATTTCCTGGTCTAATAACCCTCTCAAAAGAAAATGTTTTGATAAAGCTGGCCTGACTTATTCTTACTGCACCTGTGTTGGTTTCTAATGTTCACTATTTTTGTTCTTTTTAAAGAGGTTATAAACTATCAAGGATTTTGTTAATTAAGAAGAGGTTGGCAAATTACAACCTACTTTTGTATAGCCTCTGAGCCAGGAATAGCATTCATATTTTTATTTATTTTTGTATTTTTTTAAAGATTTTATTTATTTGAGAGAGAGAATGAGAGATCGAGAGCACGATGGGGGGAGGGTCAGAGGGAGGAGCAGACTCCCTGCTGAGCAGGGAGCCCGATGCGGGACTCGATCCTGGGACTCCAGGATCATGACCTGAGCCGAAGGCAGTTGCCTAACCAACCGAGCCACCCAGGCACCCACGTTCACATTTTTAAATGGTTATTTTTAAAAAGCAAAATGGGGGGGGGCACCTGGCTGACTCAGTTGTTGAGCATCTGCCTTCCGCTCAGGTCCTGATCCCAGTGTCCTGGGATCAAGCCCCGCATCAGGCTCCCTGCTTGGCGGGAAGCCTGCTTCTCCCTTTCCCACTCCCTCTGCTTGTGTTCCCTCTCTCGCTGTGTATCTCTGTCAAATAAATAAAAAAGAAAAAGAAAAGAAAAGGCAAAAGAGGGACCCCTAGGTGGCTCAGTTGGTTAAGAGTCTGCCTTCAGCTCAGGTCATAATCCCAGGGTCCTGGGATCGAGTCCCACATCGGGCTCCTTACTCGGTAGGGAGCCTGCTTCTCCCTCTCCCTCTGCTTGCTGCTCCCCCTGCTTGTGCTCTCTCTGACAAATAAAATCTTAAAAAAAAAGGGCAAAAGAATATCATGATGTGATAATTTCACAAAATTTATATTTAATCTATAAAGTTTTATTAGGATATACCCAAGCTCATTCATTTATGCTTTGTCTGTGATTGCTTTCATACTACTATAGCAAAGTTGAGTAGTTAAAACAGAGATCAAATGTCTCTCAAAATCTAAATTTTGGGGGGCACCTGGGTGGCTCAGTTGGTTAAGCGACTGCCTTCGGCTCAGGTCATGATCCTGGAGTCCCAGGATCGAGTCCCACATGGGGCTTCCTGCTCAGCAGGGAGTCTGCTTCTCCCTCTGACCCTGCCCCCTCTCATGTGCTCTCTCTCTCTCTCATTCTCTCTCTCAAGTAAATAAATAAAATCTTTAAAAAATTTTAGATTTTTTTTTTAAAGATTTTATTTATTTGAGAGAGAGAATGGGCAGGGAGAGAGAGAAGCAGGCTCCCCACTGAGCAGGGAGTCTAACCCGGGGCTCAGTCCCAGGACCCTGGGATCATGACCTGATCCGAAGGCAGATGCTTAACGACTGAGCCACCCAGGTGCCCCTCAAAGTCTAAAATGTTTACTACATATTTAGTCCTTTACAGAAAAAGTTTTTAGACCACTACTACATAGATTGATATCAGCCTCTGACTTCCAGATTTTGTACTTTTCAAATCCTTTCTGAAAAGTGTTCTCTGTGTTGAAATTTCTGATAGGTCTTCTAGTCCAGTGGCTCTCAACTAGAGGCAGTTTTGCCTCCTGGGATACAGCAATTTCTGGAGACATTTCTTGGGTAGAAATGTCTCTACCCACTTAGGTAGTCAAAACTAAGGGTGGGTGGGTTACTACTGGTATGTAGTGCGTAGAGGTCCGGGATGCTGCTAAACTTTCTACAGTGCATAGGACAGCCCCCATAAGAAAGAATTACACAGCCCAAAATATGTCAAGGGTGCTGAGATTAAGGGGTGCCTCGCTGGCTCAGTTGGTGGAGCGTGCAACTCTTGATCTCTGGGTTTAGGTTTGAGCCCCACATTGGGTGTAGAGATTACTTAAATATAAAATCTTAAAAAAAGAAAATAGTGCCAAGGTTGAGAAACCCTGCTCTCGTCTCAGGTTTCTTCTTGATGATTTTGTAAATCTGAACAAAATCCCATGTTAGTCCCCCATATGAAATATTCTAAAAAGATTAGACATTAGTTAAACTTAGAGCCAGATGATTTGAAACTACTTTGGATTTCGTGTATTGTAACTAGGGTATGTCTTGCCATGTAATTGAAATCTGGTTATAACAGAAAATTAGGTAGGTCACTTTTGTGTCCTTGAAGATAATCTCAGATACCTTATTAATAAAGTATCAAATGTATCAAATGTAAAAAAAGAAAGTGATGATACTGTCTGTGAGGGTGTGGAGTCCTCATGCCCTGTTGGCGGGTGTGGGTTGGTGCACACCCTTCTGGAGACCATTGGCAGTATGTCAAATGAAGGATGTGTGTCTTTCGACTTAGTCCCACTTGAGGAATATACCTGTAAGAAGATAATTTCACAAATACAGACGGGGCACCTGGGTGGCTCAGTTGGTTAAGCGTCTGCCTTCAGCTCAGGTCATTATCCCAGAGTCCTGGGATCGTCAGTGTCAGGGAGCCTGCTTCTCCCTCTGCCTGCTGCTCCCCCTGCTTGTACGTGTGATCTCTCTCTCTGTGTGTGTGTGTCAAATAAATAAAATCTTTTTCTTAAAAGGTTAAAAAAAGAAAGTCACACGCTCTACTGACTGAGCCAGCCCGACCGCCCCCCCCCACACGTCTTTTTAGATTTCCTGAGTCTGGAAAGTTCGTGAATCTTCATATTTCATAATATTGGACACTATTAAAAAGCACAGGTCTGTAAAATCTCCCTCAATTTGGGTTTCTCTAATTACTGAGTTTAGATTCTCCACTTGTGGCAGGAATACCAAAAAAGTGTTGCTCAGACCTTCTTATTACGTCATATCAAGAGACAGATGCTGATTAGCTGCCTTACTGGCAATGTATGATCTTGATCATTTGGTTAAAGTGATGTCTTCGGGGGCGCCTGGGTGGCTCAGTCGGTTTAAGCATCTGCCTTCGGCTCAGGTCATGATCCCAGGGTCCTGGGATCGAGCCCCACATCGGGCTCCCTGCTCGGCGGGAAGCCTGCTTCTCCCTCTCCCACTCCCCCCGCTTGTGTTCCCTCTCTTGCTGTGTCTCTCTCTGTCAAATAAATAAAATCTTTAGAGAAAAAATAAAGTGATGTCTACAGGTTTTTCAGTGGCAAAGTTACTATTTTACACTTTGAAATTAAGTATTCTGTGGGGAGATACTTGGGACTATGTCAGTTAAATACCCGTCATTTAACCAGCACTGTCGCATAGGATTTTGTGTGATAATGGAAATGCTCTATAATCAGCACTGTCCAGTATGGTAGTCACTGGCCACATGTGGCTGCCAAACACTTGAAATGTGGGTAGTGCAACCGAGAAACTCAGACCGAGTTTTTATTTAATTTTAATTAACAGAAATTTAAATGTTCTGTAGCTTCATGTACCTAATGACCACAGTATTAGCATTTCAGCCTTATGTTGTTGTTAGCATCCAGTTATGACTTCCCTGAGTCGGTTACTGTGACGGTTGCCAAATGGTCATTTTTCTAATTCCATCGTATACATTTTAGTTGGCTTTCTACTCTAAGGAAGAAGTTTTCCTTCACCCCCATTTATAAACCGTTGTAACCGGGGCTCCTGGGTGGCTCAGTTGTTTTAAGCATCTGCCGTTGGCTCGGGTCATGGTCCCGGGGTCCTGGGATCGAGCCCCGCATCGGGCTCCCTGCTTGGCCAGAAGCCTGCTTCTCCCTCTCCCACTCCTCCTGCTTGTGTTCCCTCTCTTGCTGTCTCTCTCTGTCAAATGAAGAGATAAAATCTTAATAAATAAACAAATAGTTGTGACCTATATGCTTATATTTGTCTTTACACATGTCTGAATTTGGAGGCCAGTTCACATGTTTTACAGATGGCTACACAGGTCTGCATTTTATAGAATACTTTTGTATGTGATCTTAGTACTTTTTTTTTTTTTTTTTGGAGAGAGAGAGATCATGAGGGTGGGGAAGGGCAGAGGGAGAGGAAGAGAAAGAATCTCAAGCGGACTCCCCACCCAGCATGAGCCTGATGCGGGGCTTGATCTCACAATCATGAGATTATGACCTGAGCTGAAATCAGGAGTTGGTCACTTAACTGACTGAGCCACCCAGGTGCCCCTCTTATTAATATTTTTATAAAAATTGCTATGATGTATCACTTTAGCCATTAAAATATACATTATATATGTTATATAGTCATGTAATGTAATACACATATTTTAATGGCTAAAAGAAAGTGATAAGAACCTATCTTACAGTCAGAAATGTTCAGGGGCACCTGGGTGGCTCAGTGGGTTGGACGTCTGGCTCTTGGTTTTGGCTCAGGTTATGATCTCAGGTCATGGGATTGAGCCCTGTGTGGGGCTCTGCACTCAGCAGGGAGAGTGCTTGATATTCTCTCTCCCTCTCCCCCTGCTCGCTCTCTCTCTCAAATAAATCTTTTTAAGAAAATGTTCAGTAGTTTAACTTGGACACAAAGAGCATATTTTATCTCTCATTAGATCATGCCAGGTAATTCTAAACAATAATATTGGTCTAGATGGAAATTTACTGAAGAATCTGGTGTGTGGAAAATATTGTACCTGAAACAAAGTATATAATTTTATGTCTTTGAACAGTTATTTCTGGGGCGCCTGGGTGGCTCAGATGGTTAAGCGTCTGCCTTCGGCTCAGGTCATGATCCCAGGGTCCTGGGATCGAGTCCCACATCGGGCTCCCTGCTCCTTGGGAGCCTGCTTCTCCCTCTGCCTCTCTCTCTCTCTCTCTCTGTCTCTCATGAATAAATAAATAAAATCTTTAAAAAAAAAATAAAAAAAAAATAAACAGTTATTACTGTATAATGAGTAGCTGTTACCCAAATTCTGTTGTCTTAATAAATTTAAAGTTACATGATTTCTAGTGCTGGATATTTTCAATACAATTCTTCCAAGCTCTCCGAGCGTCATCGTTTATTCTCCCTTTCTTTTTAGGGTAACCTACAGTTGCTGCAGAACTGCTTGGCAGTGTTAAATGGAGACACATAAGCCACACTCCACCTTCAGTTAAAAAGGGCTGCCTTCCTTCAGATTTTATTTTTGTTTTCTTAATGGCATTAAGCATTTACTGCTCACTGGAAACAGAAGAAACAGCTGTCAAAGTGCATCTACTCCCTTTTTCCGAGAAACCACGGAGCGGTGCCGTCCATGGGCTCTGCCAGTGTGCACGGTGGGACGCCGTGCCCCTGCACCTATGTGCCCCCTGTGGCAGTTGGCCCTCACCGTGCGCACCTCCTCTCCCGAAGCCCAAAGTTCAGTCTTGTTTTAAGTAGCCTCTGTAACTGTGTTTATTTTATGAATAGTATTCCTTATGGCTGCCAGTCTTACTTACTTTTAAGTACTCCTGAAGTTTAACCCTTTTAAAAACACATTGTTCAAACAAGATAAAGATTGCCATTACCTTTTTTTGAATTTTGTTTTTAAAAAACATTGTATACCACCTTAGTTCATTCATGTATCCTGGTAAAGCATCTTAATCGGACTTATTTTTAATTAATGAACATTTCTTAGAAGTTTTGGGACAGATTTTATGTAATCTTTATAAAAAGTATGATTTCTGATGAAAAGCAAATGCATTAGTATGTTTGCCTTAAACTTGTAGACTAAACCAACTATTATCAAATAAACAGTGATAACAGTGATAGTTTTTAACTCTGTGGTCATTGTATCACTCTAAAATTTGGAGTAGCTATAATAAATCTACTCCTTTATTCTGCTTTACAGTGCAGGTCTTAGTTTTTCCTTTTTCTTTTTTTAAATGGCATACTGAATGAAGTTCACCAGTCCCTTTACAAAAGGATGAACTGCTTCTCTGTGTGCTTTTAGCCTTTGATAGAAGATGGAATTGGGCAGAGGCAAGTTAGAAACAGCCATTTCTACAACACAGGGGCAGACAGAACAGTCTGTTATGGTTTCCTGAATTCCATCTCTAGCTCAGCCAATGAACCGTGAGACGTGCCATTGAGCCCACTTGATCGTTATACTAGTGTATAAATTGGCGTGTAGAGAGAAAGAGTATATAGGGAACAGCATTTGTCGGTGGGGGAAAAATTGGAATATTTGGACGAAAAAGGATACTAATTGTCAGTAGTCAATTCCAAATATTACTGGTCTTTTTCATGTAAATTAACATCAAGTCATTTCTAATTTAAAATTAGGTTGTGTGGTTTGATTTTTTTCACTGTCTAACTTCTTTTCCAGTTGGAAACCACAAGCATTTGGGTTGGTCACCCCTCGTTTAAATTTTCCCAAACCCTGGTTTAGGTCTTAAGGGTAGTCACCATGATTCCGGCCTTGCATGTTCTCTTGCCTTACTGGTGTGCTGGTTAATGTTCTTTCACTGATGTTGTTCCCTGATGCCATTTGAACTTGATTTTTCTGTTGCCTGAGAAATCTCTGTGTTTTGTCCTCCTTCATGTCTCCTCCCCTGGTGAAAATACGCCCGTGCGATGCTCTCCAGTGGGTGAGCATGGGCCAGAGAGCCCTAGCTTCTGGATTCCGGTGCAGTCCCTTCGCTGGCTGCCCTTGTGGCCTCAGGCAGGTTCTCTTGACCTCTGTCTGCCTCAGTTTCTCTACTACAAAGGACATATTGACCTACCTCACAGGGGTGTTGTGAGGATTAATAAACATTGGTACAGTGCTTTGGAAATGTGAAGATGCTGTGTAAATGCTAAGAAATAGTGAGTACACAGGGCACCTGGGTGGCTCCGTTGGTTGAGCATCTGTCTTCAGCTCAGGTCATGATCCAGGGTCCTGGATCCCCCCGCTCAACAGGGGAGCCTGCTTCTCCCTCTCCCCGCCCCCTGCTCGTGCTCTTGCTCTCGCTCAAATAAATGAATAAAGTCCTTAATAGCAAGTACAGGGCAGAAAGCTATATACAATGTTCCACATAGCCATCAGCTAATCTGTACCAAAAAGGTGTTTTTGGGCAAAAGGGGTAGGAGAGTGCTTCGTACATCCCTTGGTCCCTGGTTGACATTTTTACAGTGTGTGTGTGTGTGGGCGGGGGTAGACTGGAAGCAGCAGTTAACATATTAGAGCATGTGTGGGAGGGTGCTTAATAAACACACCTATAAATGAGTTGACTACACTATGCAAGGGCCTTCTCATAAAACACTAAGGTAATGTATGTTACTCCCTCAAGGACATACTTCAGGAGAGATTCTACTTTGTACCTCCAGAACAATTGAAATATTCCATAGCTCACTGCTAGTTCCTGATTTAAAAAAAAAAAAAAAAAAAAAAAAAAAACCCTGGTTTCACTGCTCTTGAGCTGTAGCACTCACTTAACATTCATTGGCTGGCGTATGCCTGGGGGGCACAAAGGAGAAACAGGAGGACACCCGGTAGCAGAGACGAAGCCCTGGCTATAGGGTTTCCTACAGGGGACTCTTTATGCTCTGAGAGGAAGAAAGCGACTGGGCAGTGAGAATGACCCAGGGTGTGAACAGTGGGGTGGGAACCAAGGGAACGAAGGTTGTGGGGTTTATGTGGTGAGGGTGGAAGATGGCAAGAAAGGAAATTGCAGAAGAAAGTGGGTCACAGCAATTGCGCTACTAGGTATTTACCCCAAAGACACAAATGTAGTGATCTGAAGGGGCACCTGCACCCCAGTGTTTATAGCAGCAATGTCCACAATAGCCAAACTACGGAAAGGGGCCAGATGTCCATCGACAGATGAATGGATGAAGTGGTGTATATATACATGGAGTATTATGCAGCCATCCAAAACATGAAATCTTGCCATTTGCAAGGACGTAGATGGAACTGGAGGGTATTATGCTTAGTGAAATAAGTCAATCAGAGAAAGACAATTACATGATCTCACTGACGTGCGGAATTTAAGAAAGAAAACAGGGTCATAGGAGAAGAGGAAAAAATAAGACTAAACCAGAGAGGGAGACAAACCATACGAGACAATCATAGGAAACAAGGGTGCTGGAGGGGAGATTGACGGATGGGGTTAACTGAAAGTTGGACATTAAGGAGAGCATGTGATGTCATGAGCACTGGGTATGATGTAAACCTGATGAAGCACAGACCTGTACTTCTGAAACCAATTACGCATTATATGTTAATGGAATTAAAATTTTGGAAGGAAAAGAAAAAAAGGTTAGCGAGGTTTGTAGACTGGGCAAAAGGCACCTAGCTTGGAAAAGCGTATATACAATATTAATGCACTGTAACGAAGCGACAGAAGTTAAACTCAAGCTGATCTCTGTGAAGAAGAACATTGCACATAAAGACAAGGCTGGTTGGTTTAGAAAAAAAGTAAGGAGAACGGCAGAAGCTCAAGAGCTCATAAACCACCCACCCAAGTAAAGACTATCTGATTTTTACAATACTCCACCCAAATACGGAGCAAACTGAGCGTGGCTACTGTCTACCCCACAGTTGTCAAAAAGGTGATGTGATCTCAGTATCATAATTTTCTCTGGGGAAAAGTACGAAGTTCCAGGATTCCGCAACCCAACACCCGCACTGACGCTCAGAAAAAAAAAAGACACAACAAACACATAAGTCAGAAGTAAAAGAAAATGGTGCAAGCGTGACAAGTCAAGCTCCGAAAACGCACTTCGGTTAAGAGAGAGACCTATCAGGGTGCCTGGGTGGCTCAGTTGGTTAAGCGACTGCCTTCGGCTCAGGTCATGATCCTGGAGTCCCGGGATCGAGTGCCGCATGAGGCTCCCTGCTCAGCAGGGAGTCCGCTTCTCCCTCGGACCCTCCCCCCTCTCATGCTCTCTCTATCTCATTCTCTCTCTCAAATAAATAAATAAATAAATCTTAAAAAAATAAAAAATAAAAATTCACACACAAATGAAAATGGAAAAACTACCAATACCTGATTTCTGTCCCTTATTTTTCCACTTGCAATCATATACTTAGGTACTTTTGATCCCATGGGGGGGAAAAATATCTAACGTTCAGAACCACCAATAACGGGAAGAAGAGAAAAAAAATTTTTTCTAAAGAATGAAATGTTTTCCATCATCCTGGATTCTTAAGCACGTTCTCCACGTACGCGGCGCGCTAGCTGGATGTCTTTTGGCATAATTGTGGCACGTTTGGCGTGGATAGCACACAGGTGGGTGTCTTCAAAGAGGCCGACCTGCAAAGCACCAATAGCTGTACTCTGGAAGCGCAGATCTGTTTTGAATTCCTGAACAATTTCTCGCACCAGACGCTGGAAAGGAAGTTTGCGGATCAGTTCAGTGGACTTCTAAGACTGTGGCACGTCTAATTTCACGGAGTGCCACAGTACCAGGCCTGTAACGATGAGCAGAGGGCCCCTCCAGTAGAGGGCGCACTCTTGCGAGCGGCTTTTGTAGTCAGTTGCTTCCTCAGTGCCTTACCACCGGTCCCTTTGCGGACAGTCGGCTTGGTACGAGCCATGGTACAGAAACCTCCTTAGTTACCCTCCTTCTCTTTCGGCTGGAGCTCGGCGAGCTAGAGGCGGCGCTGGCGTTGGCGAGCTACGGCGTTGCAGCGGCGGCTGCGAACACCGCAACTCCTGGTTTTGGCTCAGGTCATGACCTCAGGGTCCTGGGATCGAGCCCCCAATCCGGCTCTGCGCTCAGCGGGGAGTCCGCTGGGCCACAGCAAGCAAGGGGAGGGGGGCAGAGGAAGAGAACCTTCAAGCAGCCTCCCCGCTGAGTGTGGATGCCCATGGGATGGGGGGGGCTTGATATCAACACCCATGAGATCATGACCTGAGCCGAAACTAAGAGTTGGACGCCTAACAGACTGAGCTACCCAGGCACCCCTAACACGATATTTTTTAGCATCCATTGATGACTCTTGCATCATAGTTGACAAATGTTGATTTTCTTTCTTTCTTTTTTTTTTTTAAGATTTTATTTATTTGACAGAGAGAAACACAGCCAGAGAGGGAACACAAGCAGGGGGAGTGGGAGAGGGAGAAGCAGGCTTCCCGCGGAGCAGGGAGCCCGATGGGGGGGGGGGGGGGGGCTCGATCCCAGGACCCTGGGATCATGACCTGAGCTGAAGGCAGAGGCCCAACGACTGAGCCACCCAGGTGCCCCGAAAATGTTGATTTTCTAATTCCATCATTCATTCTTCATTTATTAGTTGGCATTGTATTGAAAGAAAGAACTTTCCCTCCTTCCCTATGTACTATCAATATGAACTCATGGTTGTTGTTTTTGTTTTTAAGATTTTATTTATTTACTTGACAGAGAGAGAGAAAGAGAGTACAAGCAGGGGGGAGTGGCCGGCAGAGGGAGAGGGAGAAGCAGGCTCCCCACCGAGCAGGGTTCGATCCCAGGACCCTGGGACCATGACCTGAGCCGAAAGCAGATGCCCAACCAACTGAGCCACCTAGGCACCCCCATGGTTGTTATTTTATTCTGTTGTTTGTGACCCATAACTGTTTTTAAATTTATCTTGATGTTCAAATGTTCCCAGCTTGGGCCTATGCAAGCCCCTTTAGGGTGGCTACTGTGGATCACCTCTCGGCTTTTTGGCTAAGATCCGGGGCAGAGTGGCTACTGTGTCCTTTCGACATGTCCATAAAATTTTTGGAGCATTTCCTTATCTTCTGGCACAAGATGTTCCGGGGCCATTTTGTACTTTTCTTGACCCCTGAAAATTATCTATTTCTCCAAAGAGGCCTGGTTCTTTTTAGTGGAGACTGGCATTTAGAAAGCGATATCATGGCAGTAAGTACGCTTAATGCTACTGTCTTTGCTTCTAGTCCTCTGTAGTGGGTAGAGGTAAAAAATAAGTTTCCTACACGTATCTGTATCTACTAAAAATAATGAGCCCATACTGATACCTTCCATTCCAACTTTCAGTTAAACATACATAGTTTCTTCTTGCCCTTCACCATTCAATATTTGCATCTCTTTTCTCCAGCAGTGAGAACCTTGACTCCCCAACACCCTCATTAGCTCAATACTACAATACATGCAACATTAGTACAGAATTGTTACAACCAGGTAGCTATGAAATACAAACCTACTATGGGACACTTCAGTATTTGTTTTCACTTCCTGTCTTTAGACTTGAAGATGTGTATAGTCAATGTACTGTGTCCAAAAGTCACTTCAGTTGGTTATTTTTTTCTATTTCAGGGTGGTCACACTATTCATCTCAGAGAGGTTCAGTTATGCTCATATTCAATTTTAGGAATTTTCCCCCCTGCAATTTAAAAATATATGTAAAACAGTAATAGAGTTGCAAAAGTCAGAATTACAAAGAAGGTACACCCAGTAAAGCATGTCTCTCCTTCCATTCACACCCGCCCCCCCATCAGTTCTGGTTTATTAGTTTTGTGTTTCTTTTTTGCAAGACTGTATAATTTTCTTGTTTTCACATTTTTCCTAGACAAACGGTAGCATACTACATATATTTTTGAACTTTATCTTTTTCACTTAACATAGTTAACATGTCATACGTAGGGAAACCTACAAGTCAAGCAAATCTGCCCTAACCTGCTTGAGGCCACGGGTCAGCCAAAGAAAAGGTAAAGGTAGAAACTCACGGGGGGCTGACTAGCCCAAATACGGTGATTTCTCAGTGGGGAAAAGGTTAGAAAAAGATGGTGAGAAAATCAAACGCCTCAGTCTAAATTTAAACTACAAATATGGGTCGCCTGCCTGGATCAGCGAGTACAGAATGCGCCTGCGGGTGGAGTTCAAGACCCACGCTGGGTGTAGAGATTACTTTAAAAAAACAAAACCAACAAAGAACAAAACTATAAAGTTCATTTTAGCTAGAAAAATCAGAGTAGATCTCTCATAAGTCGTCTATTTTCAACCACCAGGGGGGCGAAACACCAGCATCCGGACGTCACGACGAGGGCGTGGCGTATGCAGAGGAGCAGGCGCGCAGAGGCTGCCGGGCCCGCCGCGCCCGGGCACGCGGGTCCCGCGTGGGGACAGGCGAAGGCGCCCGGGGGGGTTGTGCGGGCGGGCGAGGGGGCGGCGGGGCGCGGGGGGGCGCGGGGGCGGCGGGAGGGAAGTGACCGTGTGTAAGGAGCGGGGCGAGCGCGAGGGTGAGTGTCGAGGCGGGGCGAGCAAAGCATACTTACCTGGCAGGGGAGATACCATGATCACGAAGGTGGTTTTCCCAGGGCGAGGCTTATCCATTGCACTCCGGATGTGCTGACCCCTGCGATTTCCCCAAATGTGGGAAACTCGACTGCATAATTTGCGGTAGTGGGGGACTGCGTTCGCGCTTTCCCCTGGTCATTGCGGTTTACGGAAGAGCAGAGTTTTGGTTGCATCCCACGAGCGCCAACGGTCTGAGCGAGGGGGTGCAGAACAGCCCTCTCCCGGCCTTAGACCAGCGAGGCTGTGCTGAGCTTGTTTGCTTTTCTTCCCGGCTCGAACAGTTGCGTTTTCCAGGGCTCTCGCTCTTACGGTGCTTTGGAAGGCCTTTTGCGATCTTTTCTTGCGGGCAGCGGGGCCGGACTACGCACTGCCGGTTAACTCTGCTGACCGTTCCTTGCCCGCTGACCTGGGCTTCCGAAAGTGGTGGGGGTTTCCCAGACCTCCTGCTGCGGGGAGAAGAGAAGACACCACCAGTGCCGCCTTGAACTCCTTGCTTTGGCTTCCGATATCGCACTATGCTTTTCGGATCTCCGAGACCGCTCGCCCACCCACTGCGAGTCCCGCTTTTTAAGGTATTTTTCCGCCCTGAGGTGCTGCAATAATGGGAGCTCGCTCTGTACCTTTTGTACAACAGCCTCTTCAGATTCTTTTTCCGTATGGGACATTTCTCTGCTTTGAACTCGTACGGCGTAACGTACCACCCACATGCCCTGGATCCTCTCGTTTTCGATTGTTGTCCCACCCAACTTTTTTGAGAAGTGGAATACTCTCCCCGAGTCACAGTGATGTTCAAGGAGATACCTGTTGGGGAACCCATTTTCTCTTTCCTGGGGCTCATGGCCCTCCTCAGGGATAGGCCTTTACAGTATGTTCATTCTGCTCCTCAAAAGTTGGGTCATTATTTACTGATTCCCATAAACTTTAAATCAAGAGTTAGGGGTTCTAAGGAGTTGGCTATGGTCCTAGGACCTACAACAGGACAAATAAACTCAGGGAATTGCCAGGGAATTGCCAAGTGAGACTGCCATTTGGAGTGGCTGTTGGGGAGTTTTGCGTGCACATGATGAGCAAGCAAAGAAAAGTAGGAGTATGTAGCAGAGAGGCTTTCCTTGACTCCCTTGTCAAAAACTTTAAGCCCTCAACTCTAGTCCCTTCTCTCCATCCCATCTTCTCTATCCCTTAACCACTTTTTTTTCCTTCTACTTCATATTACTTGTTTGCTTGCTTGTCTGCCTGTTCCATTCTCTAGCACTGCACAAAAACACCACCCCAAAACCTGAGAGCTTTGAAACAATAACAGTCATCTATTTTGAGCACAGATATGCAAATTTGGCAGGCATTACTCTGCTCCCTGTGTTTGGGGCCTCAGTTTGAGATTGAAACAGCTAGGGACTAGCTGTGCCTCTCTTTCTACGCATCTTTCTCCACAAAGCCTTGGACTTCCTCACAACGTGGCAGCCTCAAAGTAATCAGCCTTCTTACACGGTATCTCAAGTCTCCCGGACAGGGTTCCCAGAGACCCAGACGGAAGCGGTAAAATTTCTCCTGACCTAGTCTCAGAATTCCCTGAACAACACTTTTGCCACATTCGATTGGTCAAGCAAGTCACTACATTCCAGTTTCCAGGGGAAGAAATAGACCGACCTCTCCATGGACAGGATAGCAGAGACATGAAAGTTACCAGTTTACAGTCTAAAAAATTGTGTCCGCCTCACCATCTAAAGGCACCATTCTCACCTGGGTGGCTCAGTCAGTTAAACTTCTGACTCCTGATCTCAGCTCAGGTCTTGATCTGAGTGAGGGTCATGAGTTAAAGCCCGGTGTTAGGCTCCACACTGGGCATGGAGCCTACTAAAAAAAAAAAAAGGGAGAGAGAGAGAGAAAGTTGAACAGATTAAATGGAATGTTTTGGCAATTGTGAATAGACTAGAAAACATAATCGTTTATACTTACAATTTTTCAAGTGTTTTAAAATACTTTCCCTTTTAGCAGCATTATGTACTTGACCACTGCATGATTTGCTCAGTGGATGAAGTTTGCACTTTGTCCTGGTTTTCTGTCTTCAAGGTTAGACTTTCCTTTCTTTCTTTGTTTTTTCCCTTTAGGGTGTTTTGGTCTGTTGTTGTTCTCGTTGTTGTTGTTTTTTAAAGAGGCAGCGATGGGCAGAGGGAGAGGGAGAGAGAGAGAATCTAAAGCAGGCTCCACGCCCAGGGCAAGCCAAACTTGGGGCTAGATCCCACCACCCTGAGATCATGACCTGAGCCAAAATCAAGAGTCAGCCGCTTAACCCACTGACCCAGGCGCCCCTCCTTTAGGTTTTACTAGGCTCACTTGTGTTTGTTGAAGAAGTTCGTATGTTGAAGGAGTTTATGACAGGCTTACCCAGGAAGATACCGTGAAAAAATGATCCTCGTTAAGTTGGTTGAGGGAAATGCTATACTTAAGCGCTTAAGGGGGGGTGGGGGGGGAGTGTAACTGAACCCAAGTCCATCTGCCTGATGCATACAAAGCCAATCACTGAGAGACATCGGGTATGCTGTAAGGAAAGGGGCTTATTTGAGAGGCAGCCAAAGGAGGAGATTGGAGAGCAAGCCACAAATCCGCTTCCCTGAAGGGGGAGAGAACAAGTTTTTTTTTTTTATAATCATAGGGGCCGCATCACATACATATTGATGAAAAGAGCAGAGAAGCTTACGACTATGCAAGAGGAAAGATGGAGCATGCGCCTTTAGGAAGTGTATATGTAACATACTCCCCATGTTCACTTTGGGTGGAGACTTAACATCAGAAAAAAAGCAAAATTCAGCCCCCCACATCGGGAGGTTATCTTAGGACATGGAGAAGGGGCCATGGGCATGCTCCAAGAGCTGGTACAAACTGGATGGGGTCTTGGGTTGGTTACCTTGGGTTAGCAATATAGGTCAGAGGCTGGAGAACCATATTAGTTGACCTTGAATCCAGGCTTCTGCAGAGACAGCTAGTAGATTTGTTAGTGGGGTCAGAAAAGACACAAGAGCTGATGAGGGAGAAACTGTTCTCTGAAAAACAAGCTTTAAATTTTCTGCTAGCTTCAACCTCATTAATCGTATAGGACACATTTTCAGGAGGGGGAAATGTCCTCATAATAATCTCTCCAGTGTGGATGAGCTAGCTAAAACAACATAGACTGAAACTTCCTTTTCGCTTAAGGGAAGGTGGGGGTCACCCTCCAGTTGGGCACTCGACTGCCCAGAGCTGGGAGACCAGGCTTCTCGGATCTCCCATCCTGGTCCTGACACCCGCGCCGCCCGCCCCGCACCCCGCCTCCCTGCCCCCAGGGCATCCGCGGTCTCCGCGAGGACTGGGACGGCGGGTGTCCCAGAGCCGGAGACGGGGCTCGGGGGACGTCACGGCGCGGGCGTGGCGTATGCAGAGGAGCAGGCGCGCAGAGGCTGCCGGGCCCGCCGCGCCCGGGCACACGGGTCCCGCGTGGGGACAGGCGAAGGCGCCCGCGGGGGCTGTGCGGGCGGGCGAGGGGGCGGCGGGGGTGGTGCGGGGCGCGGGGGCGGCGGGAGGGAAGTGACCGTGTGTAAGGAGCGGGGCGAGCGCGAGGGTGAGTGTCGAGGCGGGGCGAGCAAAGCATACTTACCTGGCAGGGGAGATACCATGATCACGAAGGTGGTTTTCCCAGGGCGAGGCTTATCCATTGCACTCCGGATGTGCTGACCCCTGCGATTTCCCCAAATGTGGGAAACTCGACTGCATAATTTGTGGTAGTGGGGGACTGCGTTCGCGCTTTCCCCTGGTCTTTCGGGTTGGTTGAAAGTCAGATTTCGCCGCGTGGTAGTCAATTTACGCCCCCCTGAGGTTTACGGCGTAAATGGCCACCAGGTGTCCTCGAGCCGCCCCTAGAGCCCGGGGCCTCGCCTTGGCCTTTGGCTTCTTTTTTTTTTCTTTTCTTGGTGGTTGGTGCGCTCCTACGGCGAGGGTCAGGGCTGGGACTGCTCGTCTTATTGTGGGTATAGCAAAGAAGCTCTTTGCGGTTCCGGTTTGACTGCTGGCCGTGTCCACGTTGCTGTGCGTTTCGGGAGAGCTATGTGTTCCCGGACGTGACCAGGCGCTGGACGCTCCGCCGTGGTGAGCCGTGCTGGCGGCTGCCTCTCCGCTCTCAGTCGACCGCTTTCTGCCCACGGACCTGGATTCCCGAAACAGGCGGAAGCTCTTTGGGCTTTCTGCGGTCAAGAGAAGCGAGAACACCGGTGCCGCCGTTTGAATTTCTTGCCCTGGCTCCGGGTGCTGTAAACAAGCCCTGCAGATCCCATCTAGCGTGTCACCTAAGACCGACTACCCACCCACTGAGAATCCCAGAGGCCGAACAAGCCGCAGGGGCAGAGCCTTCCTTGGATTGTGTCACCACTGCCTGACTGGGTAGCAGGCACCTCTGCACCTTCCACGACGGGTGGGGGGCAGTACCTTGGGAGCCTCCTGCCGCCTTCCATGACACCCCAGCCAGGAAGGGTCGGCCATGCTGGGGCCCACACTTGCATCTGCTGGTCACAAGAAGCCACTGCCCCCTCCCGCCCCTCACCCTGCTGTGTCCCCAAGGCACCAAAGCTAGGTCCCCCCGGGATGCCACACCTCCACATCTCGCCAGGAGCTACATCCAATGAAGGTCTTAAGGTTTTATCCTTGGTTCCTGTCTGCTGGTCTCTGCAGATGGTGACCTTAGAGGCTGAGGTTTCTCCGTGCCTTCAAAGCAGTCGAATCTTCCTGAAGGTCGTCACCTGTTGGGCTTCCCTGGCAGGGCCTCCTGAGCCCGTGCAGAATCTGGCTCAGTCCATCTCAGTTAGCAGTGGGACAGTGGGACAGTGGGACTGAGACTGGGTTGGGGAGAGAACCTCTTAAGAGGAGCTTGCCAGGAGAGGAAGCCGGGGACGAGGGGGCGGCGGGGGACTGGGAGGGACGGGGGGGACGGGAGGAGAGGAAGGCGGGGGGGGGGGAGGAGAGGAAGCGAGGAAGCCGGGGGCGGGGGCGGGGGGAGGAGAGGAGTGAACAGTCTCCAGTTTGAGAGGCAGAAGCAACACCGAAAAGGAGCCCGTGGGCTCCGAGGTCAGGGATGGCAATGGCTGGGTCCCTGAGGCTCCCGAGGGCCACACTCACATTGGGGTTCCGCTACCGGTCCCCTCTGTGATGCACTCCACCTGTACTTCGAGCCTCTGGAGTCTCCTTCCCACCGGAAGGAGGAGAATGAGGAGGACCATTCTCTGGCGCTATTCTCTGCAAACCACCGCCCCCCCCCCCCCCCCCCCCGCCGCCAACAACCTGGCTCTGACCCAAGGTGCAAAGCCCATGTTCTTCTCGGTGCTCTCTGGCTGGGCCTCAGGATCTTGCTCTTCAGGCCCTGCCAATTTAGCCTGAAGGGCCCAGCGCTAAGTCAGCCAGCTGGTCAGAGCCCACAGGCAGGCCAAGGAGGTGAATTTGTGTGCCGGTCCACGAGGGCACCTGCCCACGCCCCACCCCACCCCTACCCCCCCTCTTCTGCGCCCTGCCTTCAGCCCTCGTTGCCCCGACTCTCCGGCTCCCTCTGAGCTCTAAGCCTGCGCTGTTGCTGCCAATCTCCCTCCCCACCCCCACCCCTTTCTACAGGTGGAGACCCCAGCGGTCGGTGGCCGGAAAGCGGGCGGGATGGAAATACTTCCATCTCTTTCTGTCTCCCTCCATCAGATGTAGCCGGAGAATCGGGAAATCCGTGCGGGGGGGCTTTTACCGCAACCCCCCCCCCGGCGAAGTAGGTAGGTGGCTTGTACCGAGTGTGTGTGAGCAGTCACTGCTCTCTCAGCAGGAACACCAGCCCCCCGCGTGGCTGCAAGGGCGCGGGAAAACTCAAGTGTCCTCGGGCCACGCGCCGTCCTCACACTGACGGAACCCTGAACGCGCCTCCGAAGTTCTCATCGCGACTGGCGAGGCCCACGGAGGCCCCTGCTGCATTTCGTTTCTGCCAACGTCAGCCTCGATGCAGGCGCACGATGGGATGGGCGATGGCTTGGAAAACCTCAGGGTGGACAGTTCTGTCCCACGAGTAGGTTAAGCTGGTCGGGGAAGAGGTTCTCGGGTCTCCGTAAGTCTGTATGTTTATAGACCACATGAAAGCCAGACAAGGAGGAGACGGACAGACAGACTGCAGCTGGGAGAGACAGAAGCAGTGACCGTCCCCGGAGGCAGGGCAGGAGACTGAGACCCAGCTCGAGAGGCAGAGTCGTCAGGAAGGATGCCACGGTGGTCCGTGCCCCGTGGGATGACCCGTCCGCTTGTCAGCCGCGCGGGCTTGCGGAGGGCAGACGCTCTCGGCCCACCTGCTCTTCTGGAGCGGGAGCCGCCGGGGTGGGGGGGCGGCGGGGGCGTGGAGGGGAACGAGCGCACAGGGCGTGCGGCGGTGCGGCGCTGAGCCGAGGCAGGAGCGGCGCGGACGGGTAGCGCCGCAGGGCCGGTGCGGGCCACCCGCGGCAGGAAGGCGCCGGGGCGCTCCCCGGGCGGCCGCACACCCGCAGCCGAGTAGGGAGGCGGTGCGTAAAGGTTTTCCCGCCTCCGGCCGCCGAGGGGGGCCTGGGCCGGGCAGAGGTGGGGCTGGGCGCTAGGGAGCGGTGGCTTCCCCGGCGGCGCAAAAGCGTCAGGCGCGTCCTTCGAGCCGGAATCGAACCAGCGACCTAAGGATGTCCACGCCTCTGCGGTCTACAGTCCTCCGCTCTACCAGCTGAGCTATCGAAGGGTGCGCGCTGGCGGACCCGGGTCATTACTTTTTCTTGAAATGACGGAGGCCCCGGCGCGGGCGTGCCGGAGATCCAGCAGGCCCTGGCGCGGTCGGAGGCCCTGTCAGAGAAGAGCCGAGCCCACGCCGCCGCGGCGCCCGTTCCGCGCGGGGCCTCGAGTCCCCTGCGCTCGGCGGCCGCGGGGCCGGGGGGTGGGGGTGGAGTTGGTGGGGTCCGGCATCCCGGGCGCGATGGGTCGCGCTGCCTGGGCCTGGGCTCTCACCCGCGGCCTCCTGTCCCCTCCCGGCGCCCCCTCCTACAGGTGGGGCCGACCCCGGTCCGCGGCCGGGGAGCGGGTAAGACGGGAGGAGGGGCGTTGGCGAACCCCACGCGCGGGTTGGGCGACCGAGGCCTTGCGGGGCGGAGGAGGGGAAAACCCACTGGATCGCGCACCAGGTGGGCGGCTGCGAACCGCCTAAACTACCTGCTGGTTTATTAAGTGCCTTGGGTTCAAAATAATCCTTGGGCCAAAATGACACTTTTTGGTGTGGCAGATGATGCCGCCTTTCGAAGCCAAGATCATCTTGCCCGGATTATGCAAGTCTCCTCATTTCCCTGCTTTCACCCTTGCAGACAGATTTTTTTATTTTTATTTATTTAATTTATTATTGATAACTTTTTTGGGGGGGTGCCAAGCGGAGTGGGAGGAGGAGGATTCAGATCAAGCCACTCCTCTGCTCAAAACCGTTCAGTTCAGGGGTGCCTGGCTGGCTCAGTCCATAGAGCATGTAGCTCTTGATCTCAGGGTTGTGAGTTCGACACCCCCCCCCCGCCCCCCGCGCCCATTGGGTGTGGAGCTTACTGTGTTTTTGTTTTTTGTGTTTGGTTTATTTTTTTTAGATTATATTTTTAAGTAATCTCTACACTAAGGTGGGGCTCTAAGTCTAAGCCGGGCGGTAGAGCTTACTTAAGCAAACAAACAAACAAACACAAAACAAAGAAACAGACCCTTTGGTTCGCTCAGATTTAAAGTCTTAACAATGATCATGGCAGAGTGCCGCGGTGGCTCGAGCTGCCCGGCTGGTCTGTTCTGAGGAAAGGCCAGCAGCCGGATGGACCCGGCCAGGGCGGCTGTACACCTGAGACAGACTACCCCAGGGCACTACCAGAGGTGGAAGTCCGAGTCACGAGGGTCTGTCCGCTGTAGCCAAGCTGATCTCAGCAGCAGCAAGGACCCGTGGTGGATTTCCAGGCGGAACGGAGCCGGGCCTTCTTAGGTGAGACACCAGCAGGTGGTTAAAGCAGTGTTGGAACATCCAGGTAGCTGAATTCCAAAGTGAAATTAAAATATGATTCACGAAGGGGCGCCTGGGTAGCTCAGTGGGTTGAGTGGCCGACTGTTGATATCAGCTCAGGTCAAGATCTCAGGGTCGTGAGATCGAACCCTGGGACGGGCTCTGCACTGGGCATGGAACCTGCCCAAGAGTCTCTCTCTCTCTCTCTCTCTCTCTCTCTCTCTCTCTCTCTCTCTCTCTCTCCTTCTCCCCCTGCCCCTCCCCTCCCTGCTCGCTCGCGCTCGCGCTCTCTCTCTCTCTCTCTCTCCCCCTCCCTCCACCCCCCTCCCTCAAAAAAAAAAAAAAACAGTCCTACAATGATCCACAAGACCCTCATGATCTTACCCCCACCTAGGCACCTCTCTAACTTAATTTTGTGCGAACCTCCCGTGTTGCTCTGGACACAGGGCCTCCTTGCTATTCACACACAGTCCTACCTGGGCCATTGCTCTAGGTGATCTCTCTGCTATGGATGCTTTTCCCCAGAAAGCCCATGACATGACCAACTCCCTCACCTCCTCCCAGCCTTTGCTCACATAGCACCTTCTCAACGTGGCCTCTTCTGACCACCCGATTTACCACAGCAACCTGTGCCCCTAACTCGACTCCTGATCTGCTCTCCCTCCTCAATGCTTTCTTTTCTCAGCTCCTAACACCTACCATACTAATTTAGTTACCTGTTGTGTCCATTGTCGATTTTCTCCCAGTCCCTCTGCCCCTTCTACAAAATAGGGAGCGCCGAGAGGCCTTTCTGTTACCAATTCCCGAAGTGTCCGGCACAGCATCTATATACTCAATAAGCGCTTGTTGATTGGACGAACTCTCAATGCCATCCAAGAGGAGATGAGACTCTATAAGGAGGGGCCAGGAGCCAGGGTTCAGCCAGGGGGAGGTGCAGAGTTATCTTGTTTGATCACAAAACAGGATCTCTTCGGTTGAGAAGTGCAGAACGCTCAGCTCATAACAACCCCTCCAAACTGTTTCCTTCACTGAGATTTGACCAGACTCTAGCATAGCTTCTAGTAGCATAAGATTCTGTCCCTAAGAGTGACCTCCAGCCTGAGAATGTTAGACACCTGACACAGGCCCCCAACCTCTCTTTCTTAGGGCATATACTACATTTTATTTTTAAGAAGATTTTATTTATTTATCTGAGAGACAGAGAGAGAGAGAGAGAGAGCTCGCACAAGCAGGGGTGCAGCAGGCAGAGGGAGAAGGAGCCTCCCCACCGAGCAAGGAGCTGGGTGGGGGACTCAGTCCTAGGACATTGGGATCATGATCTGAGCCAAAGGCAGACGCTTAACCAAGCAAGCCACCCAGGCATCCCTCTTAGGTCATTTATTAAAAAGGGCTTGCAGTTGTGACAATGGATCTCTTACGACTCCAAAGCGTCCTTCTCAAGGACCGAGAGCCATTCCTTTGAGATGTGATCAGGAAGGCTGGGGCCTATCTCCCAGTCTCTGTGGGAGGATAGCACCCTAAGTTCAGCAGCTGCCAGCTAACAAACACAGCTGCCTAATAGCAGTTATCCTGAACTAACGTTTGTAATTTTTCCCTTCTCTGGCTGTCCTGAGCCCCCTTCCTCTCATTCTTGCCTTAAAACGTCCAAATCCCCTCTGCACAAATCAGAGTGGAGCTCAGCTCTTTCCCCCTCCTGTCAGCGGTTACTGAATACAGTCTTCCCCCCGCCCCCACCACTGTAACCGTTGTCTGCTGCGTTTATCTTTGACAGAGGCCAAGTCGGAAAGGACCAGGGGGCACTGGGTGGGGCCACCCTGCGTGCGGCAGGCTGGGGGGCAGTAGGAGGCTGACGGGCGCCTGACCCGACCGCTAGGGCTCCCGGGAGATACACGACAGGCTGCGGTTGAAGGACACTGTTGAGCGCCTTTCTTCATGTTCTTTCTTCAAAACTTAGCATGACGCTTTTCCTTCCTGCGTTCCTGGATCAGGCTACTACTGCATATTCGGAAGCTCTTTTACTCGGAAAGACACCAGAAATACACATTGCCACGAAGTCTTGTTAAGGCAGCTTAGCCCTTAACGTCAACCGGCAGAAGGGCCTCTCCTGAGTTTTCCATTAGATTTGAAAATGAGTTCCGAACGGGCGAGGACAAAAAGGGGCTGAAATTTTCTTTCTGCTGAAGGGAAGGTGAGACCAAACCCGAGCCCTGACCCGCCACCACTCCCGCTGGGCTCCAGGAGGCCCCGCCTTCTCGGGTCTCCCCCGCAGGTCCTGACACCCTCGCCCCCCGCCCCGCACCCCGCCTCCCTGCCCCCAGGGCATCCGCGGTCTCCGCGAGGACTGGGACGGCGGGTGTCCCAGAGCCGGAGACGGGGCTCGGGGGACGTCACGGCGCGGGCGTGGCGTATGCAGAGGAGCAGGCGCGCAGAGGCTGCCGGTCCCGCCGCGCCCGGGCACGCGGGTCCCGCGTGGGGACAGGCGAAGGCGCCCGCGGGGGCTGTGCGGGCGGGCGAGGGGGCGGCGGGGGTGGTGCGGGGCGCGGGGGCGGCGGGAGGGAAGTGACCGTGTGTAAGGAGCGGGGCGAGCGCGAGGGTGAGTGTCGAGGCGGGGCGAGCAAAGCATACTTACCTGGCAGGGGAGATACCATGATCACGAAGGTGGTTTTCCCAGGGCGAGGCTTATCCATTGCACTCCGGATGTGCTGACCCCTGCGATTTCCCCAAATGTGGGAAACTCGACTGCATAATTTGTGGTAGTGGGGGACTGCGTTCGCGCTTTCCCCTGCATCTTTCTCTTTCTGGCGTACCCCAAAAGAAGGCTGGTTGAGGGTTGATTTTTTTTTTTTTCCACCGCGTGGGTGGTACTGAGGGTTTTTTTTTTTTTCTTCCTTCTTTTACTCCTCGGAAGGCCTGCTGTGGGAGACTGTGTGTTTCTTCTTCTTTGACCGGGGGGGGGGGGACGTCTCTGACCCCCGACTTTATGAGCGTTTGCTTGGGCGCTACGCTGCAAGGCAGGCATTTGCTTTCGTGAGAGAGAGACTTACTCAGAGAAGGGAAGTGCTCCGCTGGGGGCTGTGAGTCTTTAGGCGGGGGGGGGGGTGTGTTTTTTTCCCTACGCGTTGCAGCCGGCGAGGGAGAAAAATGCGGCTCGTGCGTGCGGTCGCTCATCAACTGAGAACCCGGAGATCCAGACGAGGCAAGTCACAGGTGGTTGCGAGTGACCTTGAGGGCCCCGCCCCCTCCGCGCCCTGATGCGAATGCAAGCTTACTTCTCACGAACGACGCCGGCGGTTTTAGCTTAACACTGAGATCTGGAAGATGGGCCGGGAACAAAACTCGCACGCAGGGTTGACCAGGTAGGTTGACGCTCCGGCAGGACGCGTGCGAGGGGGCCCCTCCCCGGAGAGGCCGGACCCGCAGAGCCGGCTGATCGCTACCGCGGAAAAACCGGGGGGCACTGAGTTCCCAGGGTGCGAGCGGTGGGCAGGCGGGGGGCCTTTCGGGAAGGTCTGGAACTGTGTCGTTCTTCCCGCTCCCAAGTAGATGTTAACGATGGCCACTCCGATTACCAGTTGATTTTAGGATGAACTGTGTGTAGCAAATGGTGCCGTCAAGTCCTCTTCTTGATGACAAGTTCTTGAAAACCTCTATGGAATGAGTTGTATCTGCCCGTATAACAGGATAAACTTTTATGGTTACAGAATGAAAGGTGCCTCCCCCCGCCCCCCATTCGAACGTTGAAGACCTATGTGACTGTATGTGGAGATAAGGTCTTTAAGGAGGTAATAAAGCGGGGCGCCTGGGTGGCTGTCCTTAGGCGTCTGCCTTCGCCTCGGGTCATGGTCCCGGGGTCATGGGATCGAGCCCCCGCATCGGGCTCCTGCTCAGCGGGAGGCCTGCTTCTCCCTCTCCCACTGCCCCTGCTTGTGTTCCCTCTCTCGCTGTCTCTGTCAAATAAAATCTTAAAAAAAAAAAATAAATAAAAGCTTAAAAATGGGCTCAATTAAAGCTGAGGTTCTAATCCCATATGACTCGCGTCCTTTTAAGGAGAGACACATCAGGGACAGCTGCAAGCCAAGGAGAGGCCTCGGGAGAAACCAAACCTTCTACACCTTGTTCCTAGGGGCACAGCCTCCAGAACTTGCACTGTTGTTTTGCATGGCGGCCCAAAGTACTCTGCGGTCTCGTCAGGGGATTCCCTGTGGTGTACAGTGCAGTCTGGTTTAACGCTTTTTTCCACAACGGTTTGCTTCCTTTCTTTCCACCTTTGTAGGGAGGATTCACTGGGTTGGCAGGAGATTTCATTTTCCCCAACAATCTGGCATTGGAAGCACGACTGGTCTGGCGGTTCTGGATTTGAGTCAGCTAAAATGTCTTGTGGCCACACAACAGGGAAGAGATGCTGAATTACTAAAAGAATAAAAATAAAAAAATCCCTGGGCTCCAGGTTGGCTCAGTCGGTTAAGGGTCTGCTTTCGGTTCAGGACAGTCATGAACCCAGGGTACTTGGATGGAGCCCCCGTTGGGCTCCTTCCTTGGCGGGGAGCCTGCTTCTCCCCTGCCCCTCCCCCCTGTTAGTGCTCTTTCACTAATATATAAAATCTTTAAAAATTAAAAAGTCTCCCTTGCTCCCTTGTATCTTTCTGACTCTCTCCAATATTAAGATATTGAGTAAGAATGGGTAAATATATGCTTTAAAATTCTGTCATGAATGTAGAGGTCACTTTCAGACAAACAGACTTGAGTGATGGTAGGGCGAAAGGGCCCATAGCGACCCCCTGGCTGAATAGACGGGCCCATCATGTAATGCACCTCAAAATATCTCCAGGCCCTAACTAAACAATGGGTTACTTATAACCAGGCACAGTTACCAAAAAAAGGGAAAATTCTATATATCACCAATACCTCCTCACCCTCCCTCTAAGAAACAGCCTCCACCCACTGCCTCCTCCCAGACAGCTGTCCTCTGTGGTCCTGCCCTCCACTCCATTGCGGGGCATCCGATAAACTTCTCTTTTGTTCTGCCTCGGGTGGAATCTATCACTGCCCATGCCACCAGGTCCACCCCATCAGTGCCCCACATCGGAGGGCCCCCAACTGATTTGGAGAGACACCACAAGGGACACTATGAGCTATGAGGATGGAAAAATATAGGAAGCCAGAAATTTTGCGGAGGCAAGTCTTTTTCTTAAACAAACAATCTCTCATTTGGAATGGGTAAGCATATGAGAATTCTGATGTGTAGACTGAGGAGGGTTCTTCTGACTTGGATAAGTTAATGTATTTGTGGAAGTTCTTAGAAGAGCCTCACCCCAAGTGAATGAACTACTGTATGTATAGGATTAATATCATTCCAAGTGGAAAGTTAAAAGTTAATTTGGATAGGCTGAAGGAAAAATGGAGAACAATGGAAAAGAAACTGTGAGGACAGCAATTTCTCTCACAGAAGCCTCTTCTTTTCTCTGCTGCCCCTGCTCCCTCTGGTCCTCCAGCCTCAAATCAACTCCTGGGAAGAGAGAAAGAGGATGAAGGTACAATATTTTTTTTTAGAAAGATCTCCACATTTTTTAATTTTTTTGAAAAAAGATTTATTTGAGAGAGAGAGAGAGAGGGAACACAAGCAGGGGGAGTGGGAGAGGGAGAAGCAGGCTTCCCGCCAAGCAGGGAACCCGGTGCGGGGCTCAATCCCAGGACCCCGGGATCATGACCTGAGTCAAAGGCAGGTGCTTAACAACTGAGCCACCCAGGTGCCCCTGAAGGTACAAATTCTTTACTGGTAATAAGTTACCTGCTCTGTTTGAAGCACAGATTTGTGTGCCTCCAGTCCTAGCCATGTTAGATTCCAGCTCCAAGAGTCCCCTGCCATACACCATATAGTTGGGACAGTAGAGATGACTATGATCAGGGTGTAATGAGAACTTGGATGAAAGACTATGTCTCCTCTGAAGGCCAAAGGCTGGAGAACAGCTGTACTAGTCACTTAGAAAAAGGCAAACCAAGTAGCTTAGGCTGTAAATCCAATATGGGAAAAGAAACTAACATTCCAGGGGCGCCCGTGTGGCTCAGTCAGTTAAGCAGCTGCCTTCCACTCAGTCATGATCTCCAGGTCCTGGGATCATCCTCGGGCTCTCCTTCTCCCTCAGCCCCTCCCCCCTGCTCGTGGGCGCATGCGCGCACGCTCTCTCTCATACATAAAAAAAATCTTAAAAAACCTAACATTCCATTTAATTCTATATTTTTCTTTTTCTGGTGTGAAGTAAACCAGCCCTACCAATCCAGATTACAAGCAAAGCCAAGACCATTGAGAAGCCACAGCCTCCAATACCTTGTCCTTCACGTGCCCTTCTCACCCGCTGTTATCATTTGAAGGCTTTTCAGTGCCCCAGGCACTGACGTTCGTAGCGTGTTCTCAGGTAACAGCTCCCCTGGGTGGGGGGGGTTGTGCACTGGCTGCTCTCTGGGATTCTGCAACGAGAAGTCTGCGCTCCTTGGATGGAGCAAGCCCATGGGAACCAGGTGACCGCATCAAGGAGTATTCACGACCAAGGGAAGCCAACTATCTCCCCCCTCTCCCCGAAATGCGGAAGAACTAAGACCTTTAGAGAACCATCCACAGGCATACTGAAGCCTTTCCTGCTACAGGTAAGCTAGCAGAAATTACAGTGGTGTACCAGAAGACCTCAAGTTCCCTACTGATTTCCAGCAGCAGTTTGCTGATTGAAATTTCTCAATGTATGGGCATGGATCCAGGTGCAAACCAGAATTGCTCTCAATCTAACCACCTTTCTTTCAGCTCTCTTACTATCCAAACTCAAGTCAGGCGAATGGTGGCAGGATGGCAAGGGCACACTATTGCTCACATCTCCTCAGCAGCTATGCAATTTGGGGGACAATCTAAAGGAAGATAAGAAATGAAGGAGGGGAGCCTGGTGGCTCAGTATGTTTACTTTTGATTTCAGCTCAGGTCATGATCTCAGGGTTGTGGGATTGAGCCCCATCACAGGCTCCACACAGCATGGAGCCTGCTTAAGATTCTCTCTCTCTGCCCCTCCCTATCTCTAAAATAAATAAAAAATAAAATCTTTAAAAAAAATTTTTTTTAAAAATATTTTGAGAGAGCATGAGCGGGGCGGGGGGGGGGGGGGTGTCTGCAGCCGGGAGGGGGAAAAGCAGGCTCTCTGCAGGGCTCAGTCCCAGGACCCTGGGACCACAACCTGAGCCAAAGGCAGATGCCTAACCGACGGAGCCACCCAGGCACCCCGAAATGAAGGAATGTAAAACTGCTGCTGTTAGCTACTCAGAATAATAAGGGAATAATCCCTATTCTGGAAAACCTATGAAGGGAGCAAAGGAAGAAGGAAAAGCTATATGTATGTCATTAGTGGAACAAGCCAGGACATAGGAACAGGGATTCTAGAAAGAGATTCCAGAGAATGAAGAAGTTTCAAGAACAAAGGAATCAGGACAAAACCCTCTGCTAAGAAGTAATTAGTATATGGTTCAAAGTTGAATGAGAGAATCTCAGAGGTGTGAAATGGTTAACCAACTTTGTGTGCCAAAAACTTTTCTTTGGGCGGGGGCCCTGGGTAGCTCAGTCAGTTGAGCCTCTGACTTGATTTCGGCTCAGGTCTTGATCTGAGAGTCATGGAATCCAACCCCGCAATAGGCTCCATGCTGAGTGTGGAGCCTGCTTAAGATTCTCTCTCTCCCTCTTTCTGCCCCCACACTTGTTCTCTCTTTCTCAAAAAAAAAAAAATAAAGAAAAAATAAAAAAAACCCACAACTTTTCCTTGGCCTAATAGGAGCTTTACCTTTTCTTCTAGATACTGGTGCTACTCATTCTGAAATTTCCTGAAAATGTCTTACTTTTTAGCTGATGAGAGACCAATATAGCTGGTTGGTTTTTCAGGTCACCTTCCTACTTGTTCCTTTCCTCTGCAGCTCCTATATAGATAGGTCCTCTGAGGGACATAAGTTTTTACTTTGTTCTGATTCTCCTGTTAACCTGCTGGAGAAGACTTGCTGTGGAAATTAAAGGCTACCATACTCTGTATTACACATGGAATATTTGTGAAGATCCCTGGAGAAAAAAGTTCCTAATCTGCTAACTATGCCTTCTGAAATAAAAAAGGGTTGTGGCAGAGAGCGATAGTGTCACACTGCACTGGAAAAGCACTCAGAGCTAAAAGAAACTGATGTATGGAGTTGAGTTTAGGGAATAATGGTACTGATTTAATTAAAGATATAGAATCAACAAAAACTTAAAAGGACATTCCTTTGTCAAGAACTCATGAGAAGGAAAAAAAAGTGATGAATTAGGAAAACGATATTTTAATGATTTTAAAAGAGCACTACTCAGTCTATAAGTATGTTAAATTTGATAAAAAGACCAATATGTAGATTTGTATAAGAACTTACAAAAATAAATTTGTTACTCCATTAACTTATCATTTATAATTCTGCAATTATCTTGACTTTAGGACTGTAATCTGAAAGGTTATTTCTGTAGTTCATCTATGTTCTTCTTTTTCTGTCTCTCTGGTGAACAAGTCGAAATTCTTTTTGCTTTTCCTTGTGGAATCCCATATTTATGGAAAGGATTTCTCAAGGAAATCAGGACTCTCCTATTGCCTCTAGTCATTTATAGGAAGAGAAATATGTCCCACCAGAGGGAACTACAATTATTCAATATGTAGATGATCTGCTGATAGCCTCGCACTCTAAAGACCCTTAACCGACTGAGCCAACCTGGAGCCCAGGGATTTTTTTATTTTTATTCTTTTAGTAATTCAGCATCTCTTCCCTGTTGTGTGGCCACAAGACATTTTAGCTGACTCAAATCCAGAACCGCCAGACCAGTCGTGCTTCCAATGCCAGATTGTTGGGGAAAATGAAATCTCCTGCCAACCCAGTGAATCCTCCCTACAAAGGTGGAAAGAAAGGAAGCAAACCGTTGTGGAAAAAAGCGTTAAACCAGACTGCACTGTACACCACAGGGAATCCCCTGACGAGACCGCAGAGTACTTTGGGCCGCCATGCAAAACAACAGTGCAAGTTCTGGAGGCTGTGCCCCTAGGAACAAGGTGTAGAAGGTTTGGTTTCTCCCGAGGCCTCTCCTTGGCTTGCAGCTGTCCCTGATGTGTCTCTCCTTAAAAGGACGCGAGTCATATGGGATTAGAACCTCAGCTTTAATTGAGCCCATTTTTAAGCTTTTATTTATTTTTTTTTTTTAAGATTTTATTTGACAGAGACAGCGAGAGAGGGAACACAAGCAGGGGCAGTGGGAGAGGGAGAAGCAGGCCTCCCGCTGAGCAGGAGCCCGATGCGGGGGCTCGATCCCATGACCCCGGGACCATGACCCGAGGCGAAGGCAGACGCCTAAGGACAGCCACCCAGGCGCCCCGCTTTATTACCTCCTTAAAGACCTTATCTCCACATACAGTCACATAGGTCTTCAACGTTCGAATGGGGGGCGGGGGGAGGCACCTTTCATTCTGTAACCATAAAAGTTTATCCTGTTATACGGGCAGATACAACTCATTCCATAGAGGTTTTCAAGAACTTGTCATCAAGAAGAGGACTTGACGGCACCATTTGCTACACACAGTTCATCCTAAAATCAACTGGTAATCGGAGTGGCCATCGTTAACATCTACTTGGGAGCGGGAAGAACGACACAGTTCCAGACCTTCCCGAAAGGCCCCCCGCCTGCCCACCGCTCGCACCCTGGGAACTCAGTGCCCCCCGGTTTTTCCGCGGTAGCGATCAGCCGGCTCTGCGGGTCCGGCCTCTCCGGGGAGGGGCCCCCTCGCACGCGTCCTGCCGGAGCGTCAACCTACCTGGTCAACCCTGCGTGCGAGTTTTGTTCCCGGCCCATCTTCCAGATCTCAGTGTTAAGCTAAAACCGCCGGCGTCGTTCGTGAGAAGTAAGCTTGCATTCGCATCAGGGCGCGGAGGGGGCGGGGCCCTCAAGGTCACTCGCAACCACCTGTGACTTGCCTCGTCTGGATCTCCGGGTTCTCAGTTGATGAGCGACCGCACGCACGAGCCGCATTTTTCTCCCTCGCCGGCTGCAACGCGTAGGGAAAAAAACACACCCCCCCCCCCGCCTAAAGACTCACAGCCCCCAGCGGAGCACTTCCCTTCTCTGAGTAAGTCTCTCTCTCACGAAAGCAAATGCCTGCCTTGCAGCGTAGCGCCCAAGCAAACGCTCATAAAGTCGGGGGTCAGAGACGTCCCCCCCCCCCCGGTCAAAGAAGAAGAAACACACAGTCTCCCACAGCAGGCCTTCCGAGGAGTAAAAGAAGGAAGAAAAAAAAAAAAACCCTCAGTACCACCCACGCGGTGGAAAAAAAAAAAAATCAACCCTCAACCAGCCTTCTTTTGGGGTACGCCAGAAAGAGAAAGATGCAGGGGAAAGCGCGAACGCAGTCCCCCACTACCACAAATTATGCAGTCGAGTTTCCCACATTTGGGGAAATCGCAGGGGTCAGCACATCCGGAGTGCAATGGATAAGCCTCGCCCTGGGAAAACCACCTTCGTGATCATGGTATCTCCCCTGCCAGGTAAGTATGCTTTGCTCGCCCCGCCTCGACACTCACCCTCGCGCTCGCCCCGCTCCTTACACACGGTCACTTCCCTCCCGCCGCCCCCGCGCCCCGCACCACCCCCGCCGCCCCCTCGCCCGCCCGCACAGCCCCCGCGGGCGCCTTCGCCTGTCCCCACGCGGGACCCGCGTGCCCGGGCGCGGCGGGACCGGCAGCCTCTGCGCGCCTGCTCCTCTGCATACGCCACGCCCGCGCCGTGACGTCCCCCGAGCCCCGTCTCCGGCTCTGGGACACCCGCCGTCCCAGTCCTCGCGGAGACCGCGGATGCCCTGGGGGCAGGGAGGCGGGGTGCGGGGCGGGGGGCGAGGGTGTCAGGACCTGCGGGGGAGACCCGAGAAGGCGGGGCCTCCTGGAGCCCAGCGGGAGTGGTGGCGGGTCAGGGCTCGGGTTTGGTCTCACCTTCCCTTCAGCAGAAAGAAAATTTCAGCCCCTTTTTGTCCTCGCCCGTTCGGAACTCATTTTCAAATCTAATGGAAAACTCAGGAGAGGCCCTTCTGCCGGTTGACGTTAAGGGCTAAGCTGCCTTAACAAGACTTCGTGGCAATGTGTATTTCTGGTGTCTTTCCGAGTAAAAGAGCTTCCGAATATGCAGTAGTAGCCTGATCCAGGAACGCAGGAAGGAAAAGCGTCATGCTAAGTTTTGAAGAAAGAACATGAAGAAAGGCGCTCAACAGTGTCCTTCAACCGCAGCCTGTCGTGTATCTCCCGGGAGCCCTAGCGGTCGGGTCAGGCGCCCGTCAGCCTCCTACTGCCCCCCAGCCTGCCGCACGCAGGGTGGCCCCACCCAGTGCCCCCTGGTCCTTTCCGACTTGGCCTCTGTCAAAGATAAACGCAGCAGACAACGGTTACAGTGGTGGGGGCGGGGGGAAGACTGTATTCAGTAACCGCTGACAGGAGGGGGAAAGAGCTGAGCTCCACTCTGATTTGTGCAGAGGGGATTTGGACGTTTTAAGGCAAGAATGAGAGGAAGGGGGCTCAGGACAGCCAGAGAAGGGAAAAATTACAAACGTTAGTTCAGGATAACTGCTATTAGGCAGCTGTGTTTGTTAGCTGGCAGCTGCTGAACTTAGGGTGCTATCCTCCCACAGAGACTGGGAGATAGGCCCCAGCCTTCCTGATCACATCTCAAAGGAATGGCTCTCGGTCCTTGAGAAGGACGCTTTGGAGTCGTAAGAGATCCATTGTCACAACTGCAAGCCCTTTTTAATAAATGACCTAAGAGGGATGCCTGGGTGGCTTGCTTGGTTAAGCGTCTGCCTTTGGCTCAGATCATGATCCCAATGTCCTAGGACTGAGTCCCCCACCCAGCTCCTTGCTCGGTGGGGAGGCTCCTTCTCCCTCTGCCTGCTGCACCCCTGCTTGTGCGAGCTCTCTCTCTCTCTCTCTCTGTCTCTCAGATAAATAAATAAAATCTTCTTAAAAATAAAATGTAGTATATGCCCTAAGAAAGAGAGGTTGGGGGCCTGTGTCAGGTGTCTAACATTCTCAGGCTGGAGGTCACTCTTAGGGACAGAATCTTATGCTACTAGAAGCTATGCTAGAGTCTGGTCAAATCTCAGTGAAGGAAACAGTTTGGAGGGGTTGTTATGAGCTGAGCGTTCTGCACTTCTCAACCGAAGAGATCCTGTTTTGTGATCAAACAAGATAACTCTGCACCTCCCCCTGGCTGAACCCTGGCTCCTGGCCCCTCCTTATAGAGTCTCATCTCCTCTTGGATGGCATTGAGAGTTCGTCCAATCAACAAGCGCTTATTGAGTATATAGATGCTGTGCCGGACACTTCGGGAATTGGTAACAGAAAGGCCTCTCGGCGCTCCCTATTTTGTAGAAGGGGCAGAGGGACTGGGAGAAAATCGACAATGGACACAACAGGTAACTAAATTAGTATGGTAGGTGTTAGGAGCTGAGAAAAGAAAGCATTGAGGAGGGAGAGCAGATCAGGAGTCGAGTTAGGGGCACAGGTTGCTGTGGTAAATCGGGTGGTCAGAAGAGGCCACGTTGAGAAGGTGCTATGTGAGCAAAGGCTGGGAGGAGGTGAGGGAGTTGGTCATGTCATGGGCTTTCTGGGGAAAAGCATCCATAGCAGAGAGATCACCTAGAGCAATGGCCCAGGTAGGACTGTGTGTGAATAGCAAGGAGGCCCTGTGTCCAGAGCAACACGGGAGGTTCGCACAAAATTAAGTTAGAGAGGTGCCTAGGTGGGGGTAAGATCATGAGGGTCTTGTGGATCATTGTAGGACTGTTTTTTTTTTTTTTTGAGGGAGGGGGGTGGAGGGAGGGGGAGAGAGAGAGAGAGAGAGAGCGCGAGCGCGAGCGAGCAGGGAGGGGAGGGGCAGGGGGAGAAGGAGAGAGAGAGAGAGAGAGAGAGAGAGAGAGAGAGAGAGAGAGAGAGAGACTCTTGGGCAGGTTCCATGCCCAGTGCAGAGCCCGTCCCAGGGTTCGATCTCACGACCCTGAGATCTTGACCTGAGCTGATATCAACAGTCGGCCACTCAACCCACTGAGCTACCCAGGCGCCCCTTCGTGAATCATATTTTAATTTCACTTTGGAATTCAGCTACCTGGATGTTCCAACACTGCTTTAACCACCTGCTGGTGTCTCACCTAAGAAGGCCCGGCTCCGTTCCGCCTGGAAATCCACCACGGGTCCTTGCTGCTGCTGAGATCAGCTTGGCTACAGCGGACAGACCCTCGTGACTCGGACTTCCACCTCTGGTAGTGCCCTGGGGTAGTCTGTCTCAGGTGTACAGCCGCCCTGGCCGGGTCCATCCGGCTGCTGGCCTTTCCTCAGAACAGACCAGCCGGGCAGCTCGAGCCACCGCGGCACTCTGCCATGATCATTGTTAAGACTTTAAATCTGAGCGAACCAAAGGGTCTGTTTCTTTGTTTTGTGTTTGTTTGTTTGTTTGCTTAAGTAAGCTCTACCGCCCGGCTTAGACTTAGAGCCCCACCTTAGTGTAGAGATTACTTAAAAATATAATCTAAAAAAAATAAACCAAACACAAAAAACAAAAACACAGTAAGCTCCACACCCAATGGGCGCGGGGGGCGGGGGGGGGGTGTCGAACTCACAACCCTGAGATCAAGAGCTACATGCTCTATGGACTGAGCCAGCCAGGCACCCCTGAACTGAACGGTTTTGAGCAGAGGAGTGGCTTGATCTGAATCCTCCTCCTCCCACTCCGCTTGGCACCCCCCCAAAAAAGTTATCAATAATAAATTAAATAAATAAAAATAAAAAAATCTGTCTGCAAGGGTGAAAGCAGGGAAATGAGGAGACTTGCATAATCCGGGCAAGATGATCTTGGCTTCGAAAGGCGGCATCATCTGCCACACCAAAAAGTGTCATTTTGGCCCAAGGATTATTTTGAACCCAAGGCACTTAATAAACCAGCAGGTAGTTTAGGCGGTTCGCAGCCGCCCACCTGGTGCGCGATCCAGTGGGTTTTCCCCTCCTCCGCCCCGCAAGGCCTCGGTCGCCCAACCCGCGCGTGGGGTTCGCCAACGCCCCTCCTCCCGTCTTACCCGCTCCCCGGCCGCGGACCGGGGTCGGCCCCACCTGTAGGAGGGGGCGCCGGGAGGGGACAGGAGGCCGCGGGTGAGAGCCCAGGCCCAGGCAGCGCGACCCATCGCGCCCGGGATGCCGGACCCCACCAACTCCACCCCCACCCCCCGGCCCCGCGGCCGCCGAGCGCAGGGGACTCGAGGCCCCGCGCGGAACGGGCGCCGCGGCGGCGTGGGCTCGGCTCTTCTCTGACAGGGCCTCCGACCGCGCCAGGGCCTGCTGGATCTCCGGCACGCCCGCGCCGGGGCCTCCGTCATTTCAAGAAAAAGTAATGACCCGGGTCCGCCAGCGCGCACCCTTCGATAGCTCAGCTGGTAGAGCGGAGGACTGTAGACCGCAGAGGCGTGGACATCCTTAGGTCGCTGGTTCGATTCCGGCTCGAAGGACGCGCCTGACGCTTTTGCGCCGCCGGGGAAGCCACCGCTCCCTAGCGCCCAGCCCCACCTCTGCCCGGCCCAGGCCCCCCTCGGCGGCCGGAGGCGGGAAAACCTTTACGCACCGCCTCCCTACTCGGCTGCGGGTGTGCGGCCGCCCGGGGAGCGCCCCGGCGCCTTCCTGCCGCGGGTGGCCCGCACCGGCCCTGCGGCGCTACCCGTCCGCGCCGCTCCTGCCTCGGCTCAGCGCCGCACCGCCGCACGCCCTGTGCGCTCGTTCCCCTCCACGCCCCCGCCGCCCCCCCACCCCGGCGGCTCCCGCTCCAGAAGAGCAGGTGGGCCGAGAGCGTCTGCCCTCCGCAAGCCCGCGCGGCTGACAAGCGGACGGGTCATCCCACGGGGCACGGACCACCGTGGCATCCTTCCTGACGACTCTGCCTCTCGAGCTGGGTCTCAGTCTCCTGCCCTGCCTCCGGGGACGGTCACTGCTTCTGTCTCTCCCAGCTGCAGTCTGTCTGTCCGTCTCCTCCTTGTCTGGCTTTCATGTGGTCTATAAACATACAGACTTACGGAGACCCGAGAACCTCTTCCCCGACCAGCTTAACCTACTCGTGGGACAGAACTGTCCACCCTGAGGTTTTCCAAGCCATCGCCCATCCCATCGTGCGCCTGCATCGAGGCTGACGTTGGCAGAAACGAAATGCAGCAGGGGCCTCCGTGGGCCTCGCCAGTCGCGATGAGAACTTCGGAGGCGCGTTCAGGGTTCCGTCAGTGTGAGGACGGCGCGTGGCCCGAGGACACTTGAGTTTTCCCGCGCCCTTGCAGCCACGCGGGGGGCTGGTGTTCCTGCTGAGAGAGCAGTGACTGCTCACACACACTCGGTACAAGCCACCTACCTACTTCGCCGGGGGGGGGGTTGCGGTAAAAGCCCCCCCGCACGGATTTCCCGATTCTCCGGCTACATCTGATGGAGGGAGACAGAAAGAGATGGAAGTATTTCCATCCCGCCCGCTTTCCGGCCACCGACCGCTGGGGTCTCCACCTGTAGAAAGGGGTGGGGGTGGGGAGGGAGATTGGCAGCAACAGCGCAGGCTTAGAGCTCAGAGGGAGCCGGAGAGTCGGGGCAACGAGGGCTGAAGGCAGGGCGCAGAAGAGGGGGGGTAGGGGTGGGGTGGGGCGTGGGCAGGTGCCCTCGTGGACCGGCACACAAATTCACCTCCTTGGCCTGCCTGTGGGCTCTGACCAGCTGGCTGACTTAGCGCTGGGCCCTTCAGGCTAAATTGGCAGGGCCTGAAGAGCAAGATCCTGAGGCCCAGCCAGAGAGCACCGAGAAGAACATGGGCTTTGCACCTTGGGTCAGAGCCAGGTTGTTGGCGGCGGGGGGGGGGGGGGGGGGGGCGGTGGTTTGCAGAGAATAGCGCCAGAGAATGGTCCTCCTCATTCTCCTCCTTCCGGTGGGAAGGAGACTCCAGAGGCTCGAAGTACAGGTGGAGTGCATCACAGAGGGGACCGGTAGCGGAACCCCAATGTGAGTGTGGCCCTCGGGAGCCTCAGGGACCCAGCCATTGCCATCCCTGACCTCGGAGCCCACGGGCTCCTTTTCGGTGTTGCTTCTGCCTCTCAAACTGGAGACTGTTCACTCCTCTCCTCCCCCCGCCCCCGCCCCCGGCTTCCTCGCTTCCTCTCCTCCCCCCCCCCCGCCTTCCTCTCCTCCCGTCCCCCCCGTCCCTCCCAGTCCCCCGCCGCCCCCTCGTCCCCGGCTTCCTCTCCTGGCAAGCTCCTCTTAAGAGGTTCTCTCCCCAACCCAGTCTCAGTCCCACTGTCCCACTGTCCCACTGCTAACTGAGATGGACTGAGCCAGATTCTGCACGGGCTCAGGAGGCCCTGCCAGGGAAGCCCAACAGGTGACGACCTTCAGGAAGATTCGACTGCTTTGAAGGCACGGAGAAACCTCAGCCTCTAAGGTCACCATCTGCAGAGACCAGCAGACAGGAACCAAGGATAAAACCTTAAGACCTTCATTGGATGTAGCTCCTGGCGAGATGTGGAGGTGTGGCATCCCGGGGGGACCTAGCTTTGGTGCCTTGGGGACACAGCAGGGTGAGGGGCGGGAGGGGGCAGTGGCTTCTTGTGACCAGCAGATGCAAGTGTGGGCCCCAGCATGGCCGACCCTTCCTGGCTGGGGTGTCATGGAAGGCGGCAGGAGGCTCCCAAGGTACTGCCCCCCACCCGTCGTGGAAGGTGCAGAGGTGCCTGCTACCCAGTCAGGCAGTGGTGACACAATCCAAGGAAGGCTCTGCCCCTGCGGCTTGTTCGGCCTCTGGGATTCTCAGTGGGTGGGTAGTCGGTCTTAGGTGACACGCTAGATGGGATCTGCAGGGCTTGTTTACAGCACCCGGAGCCAGGGCAAGAAATTCAAACGGCGGCACCGGTGTTCTCGCTTCTCTTGACCGCAGAAAGCCCAAAGAGCTTCCGCCTGTTTCGGGAATCCAGGTCCGTGGGCAGAAAGCGGTCGACTGAGAGCGGAGAGGCAGCCGCCAGCACGGCTCACCACGGCGGAGCGTCCAGCGCCTGGTCACGTCCGGGAACACATAGCTCTCCCGAAACGCACAGCAACGTGGACACGGCCAGCAGTCAAACCGGAACCGCAAAGAGCTTCTTTGCTATACCCACAATAAGACGAGCAGTCCCAGCCCTGACCCTCGCCGTAGGAGCGCACCAACCACCAAGAAAAGAAAAAAAAAAGAAGCCAAAGGCCAAGGCGAGGCCCCGGGCTCTAGGGGCGGCTCGAGGACACCTGGTGGCCATTTACGCCGTAAACCTCAGGGGGGCGTAAATTGACTACCACGCGGCGAAATCTGACTTTCAACCAACCCGAAAGACCAGGGGAAAGCGCGAACGCAGTCCCCCACTACCACAAATTATGCAGTCGAGTTTCCCACATTTGGGGAAATCGCAGGGGTCAGCACATCCGGAGTGCAATGGATAAGCCTCGCCCTGGGAAAACCACCTTCGTGATCATGGTATCTCCCCTGCCAGGTAAGTATGCTTTGCTCGCCCCGCCTCGACACTCACCCTCGCGCTCGCCCCGCTCCTTACACACGGTCACTTCCCTCCCGCCGCCCCCGCGCCCCGCACCACCCCCGCCGCCCCCTCGCCCGCCCGCACAGCCCCCGCGGGCGCCTTCGCCTGTCCCCACGCGGGACCCGTGTGCCCGGGCGCGGCGGGCCCGGCAGCCTCTGCGCGCCTGCTCCTCTGCATACGCCACGCCCGCGCCGTGACGTCCCCCGAGCCCCGTCTCCGGCTCTGGGACACCCGCCGTCCCAGTCCTCGCGGAGACCGCGGATGCCCTGGGGGCAGGGAGGCGGGGTGCGGGGCGGGCGGCGCGGGTGTCAGGACCAGGATGGGAGATCCGAGAAGCCTGGTCTCCCAGCTCTGGGCAGTCGAGTGCCCAACTGGAGGGTGACCCCCACCTTCCCTTAAGCGAAAAGGAAGTTTCAGTCTATGTTGTTTTAGCTAGCTCATCCACACTGGAGAGATTATTATGAGGACATTTCCCCCTCCTGAAAATGTGTCCTATACGATTAATGAGGTTGAAGCTAGCAGAAAATTTAAAGCTTGTTTTTCAGAGAACAGTTTCTCCCTCATCAGCTCTTGTGTCTTTTCTGACCCCACTAACAAATCTACTAGCTGTCTCTGCAGAAGCCTGGATTCAAGGTCAACTAATATGGTTCTCCAGCCTCTGACCTATATTGCTAACCCAAGGTAACCAACCCAAGACCCCATCCAGTTTGTACCAGCTCTTGGAGCATGCCCATGGCCCCTTCTCCATGTCCTAAGATAACCTCCCGATGTGGGGGGCTGAATTTTGCTTTTTTTCTGATGTTAAGTCTCCACCCAAAGTGAACATGGGGAGTATGTTACATATACACTTCCTAAAGGCGCATGCTCCATCTTTCCTCTTGCATAGTCGTAAGCTTCTCTGCTCTTTTCATCAATATGTATGTGATGCGGCCCCTATGATTATAAAAAAAAAAAACTTGTTCTCTCCCCCTTCAGGGAAGCGGATTTGTGGCTTGCTCTCCAATCTCCTCCTTTGGCTGCCTCTCAAATAAGCCCCTTTCCTTACAGCATACCCGATGTCTCTCAGTGATTGGCTTTGTATGCATCAGGCAGATGGACTTGGGTTCAGTTACACTCCCCCCCCACCCCCCCTTAAGCGCTTAAGTATAGCATTTCCCTCAACCAACTTAACGAGGATCATTTTTTCACGGTATCTTCCTGGGTAAGCCTGTCATAAACTCCTTCAACATACGAACTTCTTCAACAAACACAAGTGAGCCTAGTAAAACCTAAAGGAGGGGCGCCTGGGTCAGTGGGTTAAGCGGCTGACTCTTGATTTTGGCTCAGGTCATGATCTCAGGGTGGTGGGATCTAGCCCCAAGTTTGGCTTGCCCTGGGCGTGGAGCCTGCTTTAGATTCTCTCTCTCTCCCTCTCCCTCTGCCCATCGCTGCCTCTTTAAAAAACAACAACAACGAGAACAACAACAGACCAAAACACCCTAAAGGGAAAAAACAAAGAAAGAAAGGAAAGTCTAACCTTGAAGACAGAAAACCAGGACAAAGTGCAAACTTCATCCACTGAGCAAATCATGCAGTGGTCAAGTACATAATGCTGCTAAAAGGGAAAGTATTTTAAAACACTTGAAAAATTGTAAGTATAAACGATTATGTTTTCTAGTCTATTCACAATTGCCAAAACATTCCATTTAATCTGTTCAACTTTCTCTCTCTCTCTCCCTTTTTTTTTTTTTAGTAGGCTCCATGCCCAGTGTGGAGCCTAACACCGGGCTTTAACTCATGACCCTCACTCAGATCAAGACCTGAGCTGAGATCAGGAGTCAGAAGTTTAACTGACTGAGCCACCCAGGTGAGAATGGTGCCTTTAGATGGTGAGGCGGACACAATTTTTTAGACTGTAAACTGGTAACTTTCATGTCTCTGCTATCCTGTCCATGGAGAGGTCGGTCTATTTCTTCCCCTGGAAACTGGAATGTAGTGACTTGCTTGACCAATCGAATGTGGCAAAAGTGTTGTTCAGGGAATTCTGAGACTAGGTCAGGAGAAATTTTACCGCTTCCGTCTGGGTCTCTGGGAACCCTGTCCGGGAGACTTGAGATACCGTGTAAGAAGGCTGATTACTTTGAGGCTGCCACGTTGTGAGGAAGTCCAAGGCTTTGTGGAGAAAGATGCGTAGAAAGAGAGGCACAGCTAGTCCCTAGCTGTTTCAATCTCAAACTGAGGCCCCAAACACAGGGAGCAGAGTAATGCCTGCCAAATTTGCATATCTGTGCTCAAAATAGATGACTGTTATTGTTTCAAAGCTCTCAGGTTTTGGGGTGGTGTTTTTGTGCAGTGCTAGAGAATGGAACAGGCAGACAAGCAAGCAAACAAGTAATATGAAGTAGAAGGAAAAAAAAGTGGTTAAGGGATAGAGAAGATGGGATGGAGAGAAGGGACTAGAGTTGAGGGCTTAAAGTTTTTGACAAGGGAGTCAAGGAAAGCCTCTCTGCTACATACTCCTACTTTTCTTTGCTTGCTCATCATGTGCACGCAAAACTCCCCAACAGCCACTCCAAATGGCAGTCTCACTTGGCAATTCCCTGGCAATTCCCTGAGTTTATTTGTCCTGTTGTAGGTCCTAGGACCATAGCCAACTCCTTAGAACCCCTAACTCTTGATTTAAAGTTTATGGGAATCAGTAAATAATGACCCAACTTTTGAGGAGCAGAATGAACATACTGTAAAGGCCTATCCCTGAGGAGGGCCATGAGCCCCAGGAAAGAGAAAATGGGTTCCCCAACAGGTATCTCCTTGAACATCACTGTGACTCGGGGAGAGTATTCCACTTCTCAAAAAAGTTGGGTGGGACAACAATCGAAAACGAGAGGATCCAGGGCATGTGGGTGGTACGTTACGCCGTACGAGTTCAAAGCAGAGAAATGTCCCATACGGAAAAAGAATCTGAAGAGGCTGTTGTACAAAAGGTACAGAGCGAGCTCCCATTATTGCAGCACCTCAGGGCGGAAAAATACCTTAAAAAGCGGGACTCGCAGTGGGTGGGCGAGCGGTCTCGGAGATCCGAAAAGCATAGTGCGATATCGGAAGCCAAAGCAAGGAGTTCAAGGCGGCACTGGTGGTGTCTTCTCTTCTCCCCGCAGCAGGAGGTCTGGGAAACCCCCACCACTTTCGGAAGCCCAGGTCAGCGGGCAAGGAACGGTCAGCAGAGTTAACCGGCAGTGCGTAGTCCGGCCCCGCTGCCCGCAAGAAAAGATCGCAAAAGGCCTTCCAAAGCACCGTAAGAGCGAGAGCCCTGGAAAACGCAACTGTTCGAGCCGGGAAGAAAAGCAAACAAGCTCAGCACAGCCTCGCTGGTCTAAGGCCGGGAGAGGGCTGTTCTGCACCCCCTCGCTCAGACCGTTGGCGCTCGTGGGATGCAACCAAAACTCTGCTCTTCCGTAAACCGCAATGACCAGGGGAAAGCGCGAACGCAGTCCCCCACTACCGCAAATTATGCAGTCGAGTTTCCCACATTTGGGGAAATCGCAGGGGTCAGCACATCCGGAGTGCAATGGATAAGCCTCGCCCTGGGAAAACCACCTTCGTGATCATGGTATCTCCCCTGCCAGGTAAGTATGCTTTGCTCGCCCCGCCTCGACACTCACCCTCGCGCTCGCCCCGCTCCTTACACACGGTCACTTCCCTCCCGCCGCCCCCGCGCCCCCCCGCGCCCCGCCGCCCCCTCGCCCGCCCGCACAACCCCCCCGGGCGCCTTCGCCTGTCCCCACGCGGGACCCGCGTGCCCGGGCGCGGCGGGCCCGGCAGCCTCTGCGCGCCTGCTCCTCTGCATACGCCACGCCCTCGTCGTGACGTCCGGATGCTGGTGTTTCGCCCCCCTGGTGGTTGAAAATAGACGACTTATGAGAGATCTACTCTGATTTTTCTAGCTAAAATGAACTTTATAGTTTTGTTCTTTGTTGGTTTTGTTTTTTTAAAGTAATCTCTACACCCAGCGTGGGTCTTGAACTCCACCCGCAGGCGCATTCTGTACTCGCTGATCCAGGCAGGCGACCCATATTTGTAGTTTAAATTTAGACTGAGGCGTTTGATTTTCTCACCATCTTTTTCTAACCTTTTCCCCACTGAGAAATCACCGTATTTGGGCTAGTCAGCCCCCCGTGAGTTTCTACCTTTACCTTTTCTTTGGCTGACCCGTGGCCTCAAGCAGGTTAGGGCAGATTTGCTTGACTTGTAGGTTTCCCTACGTATGACATGTTAACTATGTTAAGTGAAAAAGATAAAGTTCAAAAATATATGTAGTATGCTACCGTTTGTCTAGGAAAAATGTGAAAACAAGAAAATTATACAGTCTTGCAAAAAAGAAACACAAAACTAATAAACCAGAACTGATGGGGGGGCGGGTGTGAATGGAAGGAGAGACATGCTTTACTGGGTGTACCTTCTTTGTAATTCTGACTTTTGCAACTCTATTACTGTTTTACATATATTTTTAAATTGCAGGGGGGAAAATTCCTAAAATTGAATATGAGCATAACTGAACCTCTCTGAGATGAATAGTGTGACCACCCTGAAATAGAAAAAAATAACCAACTGAAGTGACTTTTGGACACAGTACATTGACTATACACATCTTCAAGTCTAAAGACAGGAAGTGAAAACAAATACTGAAGTGTCCCATAGTAGGTTTGTATTTCATAGCTACCTGGTTGTAACAATTCTGTACTAATGTTGCATGTATTGTAGTATTGAGCTAATGAGGGTGTTGGGGAGTCAAGGTTCTCACTGCTGGAGAAAAGAGATGCAAATATTGAATGGTGAAGGGCAAGAAGAAACTATGTATGTTTAACTGAAAGTTGGAATGGAAGGTATCAGTATGGGCTCATTATTTTTAGTAGATACAGATACGTGTAGGAAACTTATTTTTTACCTCTACCCACTACAGAGGACTAGAAGCAAAGACAGTAGCATTAAGCGTACTTACTGCCATGATATCGCTTTCTAAATGCCAGTCTCCACTAAAAAGAACCAGGCCTCTTTGGAGAAATAGATAATTTTCAGGGGTCAAGAAAAGTACAAAATGGCCCCGGAACATCTTGTGCCAGAAGATAAGGAAATGCTCCAAAAATTTTATGGACATGTCGAAAGGACACAGTAGCCACTCTGCCCCGGATCTTAGCCAAAAAGCCGAGAGGTGATCCACAGTAGCCACCCTAAAGGGGCTTGCATAGGCCCAAGCTGGGAACATTTGAACATCAAGATAAATTTAAAAACAGTTATGGGTCACAAACAACAGAATAAAATAACAACCATGGGGGTGCCTAGGTGGCTCAGTTGGTTGGGCATCTGCTTTCGGCTCAGGTCATGGTCCCAGGGTCCTGGGATCGAACCCTGCTCGGTGGGGAGCCTGCTTCTCCCTCTCCCTCTGCCGGCCACTCCCCCCTGCTTGTACTCTCTTTCTCTCTCTCTGTCAAGTAAATAAATAAAATCTTAAAAACAAAAACAACAACCATGAGTTCATATTGATAGTACATAGGGAAGGAGGGAAAGTTCTTTCTTTCAATACAATGCCAACTAATAAATGAAGAATGAATGATGGAATTAGAAAATCAACATTTTCGGGGCACCTGGGTGGCTCAGTCGTTGGGCCTCTGCCTTCAGCTCAGGTCATGATCCCAGGGTCCTGGGATCGAGCCCCCCCCCCCCCCCCCATCGGGCTCCCTGCTCCGCGGGAAGCCTGCTTCTCCCTCTCCCACTCCCCCTGCTTGTGTTCCCTCTCTGGCTGTGTTTCTCTCTGTCAAATAAATAAAATCTTAAAAAAAAAAAAGAAAGAAAGAAAATCAACATTTGTCAACTATGATGCAAGAGTCATCAATGGATGCTAAAAAATATCGTGTTAGGGGTGCCTGGGTAGCTCAGTCTGTTAGGCGTCCAACTCTTAGTTTCGGCTCAGGTCATGATCTCATGGGTGTTGATATCAAGCCCCCCCCATCCCATGGGCATCCACACTCAGCGGGGAGGCTGCTTGAAGGTTCTCTTCCTCTGCCCCCCTCCCCTTGCTTGCTGTGGCCCAGCGGACTCCCCGCTGAGCGCAGAGCCGGATTGGGGGCTCGATCCCAGGACCCTGAGGTCATGACCTGAGCCAAAACCAGGAGTTGCGGTGTTCGCAGCCGCCGCTGCAACGCCGTAGCTCGCCAACGCCAGCGCCGCCTCTAGCTCGCCGAGCTCCAGCCGAAAGAGAAGGAGGGTAACTAAGGAGGTTTCTGTACCATGGCTCGTACCAAGCCGACTGTCCGCAAAGGGACCGGTGGTAAGGCACTGAGGAAGCAACTGACTACAAAAGCCGCTCGCAAGAGTGCGCCCTCTACTGGAGGGGCCCTCTGCTCATCGTTACAGGCCTGGTACTGTGGCACTCCGTGAAATTAGACGTGCCACAGTCTTAGAAGTCCACTGAACTGATCCGCAAACTTCCTTTCCAGCGTCTGGTGCGAGAAATTGTTCAGGAATTCAAAACAGATCTGCGCTTCCAGAGTACAGCTATTGGTGCTTTGCAGGTCGGCCTCTTTGAAGACACCCACCTGTGTGCTATCCACGCCAAACGTGCCACAATTATGCCAAAAGACATCCAGCTAGCGCGCCGCGTACGTGGAGAACGTGCTTAAGAATCCAGGATGATGGAAAACATTTCATTCTTTAGAAAAAATTTTTTTTCTCTTCTTCCCGTTATTGGTGGTTCTGAACGTTAGATATTTTTCCCCCCCATGGGATCAAAAGTACCTAAGTATATGATTGCAAGTGGAAAAATAAGGGACAGAAATCAGGTATTGGTAGTTTTTCCATTTTCATTTGTGTGTGAATTTTTATTTTTTATTTTTTTAAGATTTATTTATTTATTTATTTGAGAGAGAGAATGAGATAGAGAGAGCATGAGAGGGGGGAGGGTCCGAGGGAGAAGCGGACTCCCTGCTGAGCAGGGAGCCTCATGCGGCACTCGATCCCGGGACTCCAGGATCATGACCTGAGCCGAAGGCAGTCGCTTAACCAACTGAGCCACCCAGGCACCCTGATAGGTCTCTCTCTTAACCGAAGTGCGTTTTCGGAGCTTGACTTGTCACGCTTGCACCATTTTCTTTTACTTCTGACTTATGTGTTTGTTGTGTCTTTTTTTTTTCTGAGCGTCAGTGCGGGTGTTGGGTTGCGGAATCCTGGAACTTCGTACTTTTCCCCAGAGAAAATTATGATACTGAGATCACATCACCTTTTTGACAACTGTGGGGTAGACAGTAGCCACGCTCAGTTTGCTCCGTATTTGGGTGGAGTATTGTAAAAATCAGATAGTCTTTACTTGGGTGGGTGGTTTATGAGCTCTTGAGCTTCTGCCGTTCTCCTTACTTTTTTTCTAAACCAACCAGCCTTGTCTTTATGTGCAATGTTCTTCTTCACAGAGATCAGCTTGAGTTTAACTTCTGTCGCTTCGTTACAGTGCATTAATATTGTATATACGCTTTTCCAAGCTAGGTGCCTTTTGCCCAGTCTACAAACCTCGCTAACCTTTTTTTCTTTTCCTTCCAAAATTTTAATTCCATTAACATATAATGCGTAATTGGTTTCAGAAGTACAGGTCTGTGCTTCATCAGGTTTACATCATACCCAGTGCTCATGACATCACATGCTCTCCTTAATGTCCAACTTTCAGTTAACCCCATCCGTCAATCTCCCCTCCAGCACCCTTGTTTCCTATGATTGTCTCGTATGGTTTGTCTCCCTCTCTGGTTTAGTCTTATTTTTTCCTCTTCTCCTATGACCCTGTTTTCTTTCTTAAATTCCGCACGTCAGTGAGATCATGTAATTGTCTTTCTCTGATTGACTTATTTCACTAAGCATAATACCCTCCAGTTCCATCTACGTCCTTGCAAATGGCAAGATTTCATGTTTTGGATGGCTGCATAATACTCCATGTATATATACACCACTTCATCCATTCATCTGTCGATGGACATCTGGCCCCTTTCCGTAGTTTGGCTATTGTGGACATTGCTGCTATAAACACTGGGGTGCAGGTGCCCCTTCAGATCACTACATTTGTGTCTTTGGGGTAAATACCTAGTAGCGCAATTGCTGTGACCCACTTTCTTCTGCAATTTCCTTTCTTGCCATCTTCCACCCTCACCACATAAACCCCACAACCTTCGTTCCCTTGGTTCCCACCCCACTGTTCACACCCTGGGTCATTCTCACTGCCCAGTCGCTTTCTTCCTCTCAGAGCATAAAGAGTCCCCTGTAGGAAACCCTATAGCCAGGGCTTCGTCTCTGCTACCGGGTGTCCTCCTGTTTCTCCTTTGTGCCCCCCAGGCATACGCCAGCCAATGAATGTTAAGTGAGTGCTACAGCTCAAGAGCAGTGAAACCAGGGTTTTTTTTTTTTTTTTTTTTTTTTTTTTAAATCAGGAACTAGCAGTGAGCTATGGAATATTTCAATTGTTCTGGAGGTACAAAGTAGAATCTCTCCTGAAGTATGTCCTTGAGGGAGTAACATACATTACCTTAGTGTTTTATGAGAAGGCCCTTGCATAGTGTAGTCAACTCATTTATAGGTGTGTTTATTAAGCACCCTCCCACACATGCTCTAATATGTTAACTGCTGCTTCCAGTCTACCCCCGCCCACACACACACACACTGTAAAAATGTCAACCAGGGACCAAGGGATGTACGAAGCACTCTCCTACCCCTTTTGCCCAAAAACACCTTTTTGGTACAGATTAGCTGATGGCTATGTGGAACATTGTATATAGCTTTCTGCCCTGTACTTGCTATTAAGGACTTTATTCATTTATTTGAGCGAGAGCAAGAGCACGAGCAGGGGGCGGGGAGAGGGAGAAGCAGGCTCCCCTGTTGAGCGGGGGGATCCAGGACCCTGGATCATGACCTGAGCTGAAGACAGATGCTCAACCAACGGAGCCACCCAGGTGCCCTGTGTACTCACTATTTCTTAGCATTTACACAGCATCTTCACATTTCCAAAGCACTGTACCAATGTTTATTAATCCTCACAACACCCCTGTGAGGTAGGTCAATATGTCCTTTGTAGTAGAGAAACTGAGGCAGACAGAGGTCAAGAGAACCTGCCTGAGGCCACAAGGGCAGCCAGCGAAGGGACTGCACCGGAATCCAGAAGCTAGGGCTCTCTGGCCCATGCTCACCCACTGGAGAGCATCGCACGGGCGTATTTTCACCAGGGGAGGAGACATGAAGGAGGACAAAACACAGAGATTTCTCAGGCAACAGAAAAATCAAGTTCAAATGGCATCAGGGAACAACATCAGTGAAAGAACATTAACCAGCACACCAGTAAGGCAAGAGAACATGCAAGGCCGGAATCATGGTGACTACCCTTAAGACCTAAACCAGGGTTTGGGAAAATTTAAACGAGGGGTGACCAACCCAAATGCTTGTGGTTTCCAACTGGAAAAGAAGTTAGACAGTGAAAAAAATCAAACCACACAACCTAATTTTAAATTAGAAATGACTTGATGTTAATTTACATGAAAAAGACCAGTAATATTTGGAATTGACTACTGACAATTAGTATCCTTTTTCGTCCAAATATTCCAATTTTTCCCCCACCGACAAATGCTGTTCCCTATATACTCTTTCTCTCTACACGCCAATTTATACACTAGTATAACGATCAAGTGGGCTCAATGGCACGTCTCACGGTTCATTGGCTGAGCTAGAGATGGAATTCAGGAAACCATAACAGACTGTTCTGTCTGCCCCTGTGTTGTAGAAATGGCTGTTTCTAACTTGCCTCTGCCCAATTCCATCTTCTATCAAAGGCTAAAAGCACACAGAGAAGCAGTTCATCCTTTTGTAAAGGGACTGGTGAACTTCATTCAGTATGCCATTTAAAAAAAGAAAAAGGAAAAACTAAGACCTGCACTGTAAAGCAGAATAAAGGAGTAGATTTATTATAGCTACTCCAAATTTTAGAGTGATACAATGACCACAGAGTTAAAAACTATCACTGTTATCACTGTTTATTTGATAATAGTTGGTTTAGTCTACAAGTTTAAGGCAAACATACTAATGCATTTGCTTTTCATCAGAAATCATACTTTTTATAAAGATTACATAAAATCTGTCCCAAAACTTCTAAGAAATGTTCATTAATTAAAAATAAGTCCGATTAAGATGCTTTACCAGGATACATGAATGAACTAAGGTGGTATACAATGTTTTTTAAAAACAAAATTCAAAAAAAGGTAATGGCAATCTTTATCTTGTTTGAACAATGTGTTTTTAAAAGGGTTAAACTTCAGGAGTACTTAAAAGTAAGTAAGACTGGCAGCCATAAGGAATACTATTCATAAAATAAACACAGTTACAGAGGCTACTTAAAACAAGACTGAACTTTGGGCTTCGGGAGAGGAGGTGCGCACGGTGAGGGCCAACTGCCACAGGGGGCACATAGGTGCAGGGGCACGGCGTCCCACCGTGCACACTGGCAGAGCCCATGGACGGCACCGCTCCGTGGTTTCTCGGAAAAAGGGAGTAGATGCACTTTGACAGCTGTTTCTTCTGTTTCCAGTGAGCAGTAAATGCTTAATGCCATTAAGAAAACAAAAATAAAATCTGAAGGAAGGCAGCCCTTTTTAACTGAAGGTGGAGTGTGGCTTATGTGTCTCCATTTAACACTGCCAAGCAGTTCTGCAGCAACTGTAGGTTACCCTAAAAAGAAAGGGAGAATAAACGATGACGCTCGGAGAGCTTGGAAGAATTGTATTGAAAATATCCAGCACTAGAAATCATGTAACTTTAAATTTATTAAGACAACAGAATTTGGGTAACAGCTACTCATTATACAGTAATAACTGTTTATTTTTTTTTTATTTTTTTTTTAAAGATTTTATTTATTTATTCATGAGAGACAGAGAGAGAGAGAGAGAGAGGCAGAGGGAGAAGCAGGCTCCCAAGGAGCAGGGAGCCCGATGTGGGACTCGATCCCAGGACCCTGGGATCATGACCTGAGCCGAAGGCAGACGCTTAACCATCTGAGCCACCCAGGCGCCCCAGAAATAACTGTTCAAAGACATAAAATTATATACTTTGTTTCAGGTACAATATTTTCCACACACCAGATTCTTCAGTAAATTTCCATCTAGACCAATATTATTGTTTAGAATTACCTGGCATGATCTAATGAGAGATAAAATATGCTCTTTGTGTCCAAGTTAAACTACTGAACATTTTCTTAAAAAGATTTATTTGAGAGAGAGAGCGAGCAGGGGGAGAGGGAGAGAGAATATCAAGCACTCTCCCTGCTGAGTGCAGAGCCCCACACAGGGCTCAATCCCATGACCTGAGATCATAACCTGAGCCAAAACCAAGAGCCAGACGTCCAACCCACTGAGCCACCCAGGTGCCCCTGAACATTTCTGACTGTAAGATAGGTTCTTATCACTTTCTTTTAGCCATTAAAATATGTGTATTACATTACATGACTATATAACATATATAATGTATATTTTAATGGCTAAAGTGATACATCATAGCAATTTTTATAAAAATATTAATAAGAGGGGCACCTGGGTGGCTCAGTCAGTTAAGTGACCAACTCCTGATTTCAGCTCAGGTCATAATCTCATGATTGTGAGATCAAGCCCCGCATCAGGCTCATGCTGGGTGGGGAGTCCGCTTGAGATTCTTTCTCTTCCTCTCCCTCTGCCCTTCCCCACCCTCATGATCTCTCTCTCTCCAAAAAAAAAAAAAAAAAGTACTAAGATCACATACAAAAGTATTCTATAAAATGCAGACCTGTGTAGCCATCTGTAAAACATGTGAACTGGCCTCCAAATTCAGACATGTGTAAAGACAAATATAAGCATATAGGTCACAACTATTTGTTTATTTATTAAGATTTTATCTCTTCATTTGACAGAGAGAGACAGCAAGAGAGGGAACACAAGCAGGAGGAGTGGGAGAGGGAGAAGCAGGCTTCTGGCCAAGCAGGGAGCCCGATGCGGGGCTCGATCCCAGGACCCCGGGACCATGACCCGAGCCAACGGCAGATGCTTAAAACAACTGAGCCACCCAGGAGCCCCGGTTACAACGGTTTATAAATGGGGGTGAAGGAAAACTTCTTCCTTAGAGTAGAAAGCCAACTAAAATGTATACGATGGAATTAGAAAAATGACCATTTGGCAACCGTCACAGTAACCGACTCAGGGAAGTCATAACTGGATGCTAACAACAACATAAGGCTGAAATGCTAATACTGTGGTCATTAGGTACATGAAGCTACAGAACATTTAAATTTCTGTTAATTAAAATTAAATAAAAACTCGGTCTGAGTTTCTCGGTTGCACTACCCACATTTCAAGTGTTTGGCAGCCACATGTGGCCAGTGACTACCATACTGGACAGTGCTGATTATAGAGCATTTCCATTATCACACAAAATCCTATGCGACAGTGCTGGTTAAATGACGGGTATTTAACTGACATAGTCCCAAGTATCTCCCCACAGAATACTTAATTTCAAAGTGTAAAATAGTAACTTTGCCACTGAAAAACCTGTAGACATCACTTTATTTTTTCTCTAAAGATTTTATTTATTTGACAGAGAGAGACACAGCAAGAGAGGGAACACAAGCGGGGGGAGTGGGAGAGGGAGAAGCAGGCTTCCCGCCGAGCAGGGAGCCCGATGTGGGGCTCGATCCCAGGACCCTGGGATCATGACCTGAGCCGAAGGCAGACGCTTAATGACTGAGCCACTCAGGTGCCCTGATTTTTTAATTTATTAATGAGGTAGAGTGAGAGTGAGATCGAGAGAGAGCATGAGTGGGGCATGGAGGGGCAGAGGGAGAGGGAGTAGGCTCTCCCCTAGCAGGGAGCCTGACGAGGGGACTCCATCCCAGGACCCTGGGATCATGACCTGAGCCAAAAGCAGACACTTAATCGATTGAGCCATCCAGGCACCCCATACTATTAGGATTTTTTAGGAAGGAAATTGTCCAGACCAAAGCCGTGTTGGAAAGGGTTACTCTGTCAGTAGAGAGTGGCAGAGACTGGAGAGGGAACAAAAGCAAACAAGGCTGTCAATTAGGAGAGGATATCAGTACTCAGGGTGAAAGGTGGGGAGATGGGATGTGCATGAAAGAGATGTTACTAAGTGAGCCATAGGACTTGGGAATGGGAGGGCTCATGGAGGGAGAGAGGAAGGAGTCAACCAAGATTCAAGTCTATAGGAGTTGTAAGGATGGAGGAAGTGATATGAGCAGAAGTCAAGAGTCAAAATAGCTATTGACTGAGGTATAGAAATGGGGTGGAAGATGCTGAGTTGGGCTTGGGCTATATTGATTTGAATGGCCAGTGGGGCGGGCAGCGGTGGAGATTGTCCACCCAGGCAATTGGAAATCCATTATAGTACCTGAGGAGAGGGCGAGGACCAAATAAAACGGGTCGTTATCTGAATGGGATCATGAAGAGGGACAGGCGCTTGAGAACAGGCCAGAACAGAAGCAGGGCAGCAAACAGTTTCACAATCAAGTGGCCTCATCTCAAGTTATCATCCACCTCATCTCAAGTATTGAGCAGAACCGGACAAGGGCCAATCAAAGGTTGGAACTGAGAAGAGGCCAAGAAAAGGTAATTAGGAATTAACTGGTGACAGGGCGCTTGGGTGGCTCAGTTGGTTAAGCGAGCCTGAGCCTTCTGCTCAGGTCATGATCCCGGAGTCCTGGGATCAAGCCCCACATTGGTTCCCTGCTCAGCAGGGAGTCTGCTTCTCCCTCTAACCCTACCCCCTCTTGGGCTCTCTCTCACTCTCTCTCTCAAATAAATAAACAAAATCTTAAAAAAAAAAAAAGGAATTAACTGGTGACAGCCTAGCAACTTTTCAGTAGACAGTCGGGCCAAAGTGAGACCGAGGAGCGAATAATGGTGAAGGTGAGATAGCCGCGCTGTAAAAGAAGGCAGAAGGGCTTGAGGCTTGAAGGTTGGAGGGACAGCAGGTGTTAGTGTCTGGGGACCTACTGGTCCAGATTTCTGGCTGCATGTCCCTCAGCATCTAGATTTCTGCTGCTTCACGTCACAACGTGAGACACTGCACATAAAGCGCTCATCTCGTAGACCGCCACTTAGGAGGGTGCCGATTCCTAGTATCTGTAATTAGGCAGCTGTTTCCGGGTTAGTGGAAGCCGCGCAGCGCCGCGGCGAGACGAAGACTCGTCCTCTCTCCCCCCGCCTCACTGGGACGATCTGCGCAGGAGCACAGGGAGAGCACGGAAGTGTGGGCGGAAGTGGAGTTGCCGACGCTTTAGCTGGGGGACCTGCGGAGTAAACAGATGCTGTGCGGGCGCCTGTAGTCGGTGTCGGAGGGTGCAGGCCACCATGAACCGACTCCAGGATGACTACGACCCCTACTCAGTTGAAGAGCCTAGCGACGAGGAACCCGCTTTGAGCAGGTGGGCCCCTGCCCCGTCCCGGCTTCCGAGGCTTCGGGCCGAGGCCACGCTTTAGCCTCCTCCAGTCGTTGCGCCTGCTAGGCCCTTGCTGACCCTCGGCCGAGCCGTTCGGGCGCCTGTCGCGCCCCGCTGTCGCCTGCGGGACGCCGAGTGGGGTTCTGGTGAGGTTGCGCAGGGCCAACACCGGCGCGGGGAACCGGGTTGTTCTGGAATTACGCGTTAAGTCTTCAAAAGCCTTGGGATCGAATCCTGCCTCTGCAGCTTACTAGCAGTGTGAGAGAAAGCAAATCACTTACCTTCGTTTTCCTCATCTATGAAAAGGAAATATAATAGCTGCATCTTAATTACGTTGTGAGACTAGTGGGACTTAATGTACAGTGACCCTCTTTTTTTTTTTTTTAAGATTTTATTTATTTATTTGACACACAGAGAGATAGCGAGAGTAGGAACACAAGCAGGGGGAGTGGGAGAGGGAGAAGCAGGCTTCCTGACGAGCAGGGAGCCCGATGTGGGGCTCGATCCCAGGACCCTGGGATCATGACCTGAGCGAAGGCAGCCGCTTAACCGACTGAGCCACGCTGGCGCCCCTAGAGTTTCTTTTCTTTTTTTAAAGATTTTATTTATTTATTTGACGGAGAGAGACACAGTGAGAGAGGGAACACAAGCAGGGCGAGTGGGAGAGGGAGAAGCAGGCTTTCTGCCAAGCAGGGAGCCCGATGCGGGGCTGGATCCCAGGACCCTGGGATCATGACCTGAGCAGAAGGCAGGCGCTTAAGGACTGAGCCACTCGGGCGCCCCTACAGCAGGCTTTTTTTGAGCACCTATTGTATGCTTTCTCAAGGCTACAGTTTTCTACAGGCTTTCAGTGTAGTAGGGGAAATAAGACGTATCTCGGAACATAAATATCTTGGAAATAAGTATGTTATCTCTGAAGACTATTGTAGAAAAGGAGGACCTGAGATAGACACAGATGAAGTTCCGGGGAAATTTCCAGAAAGGAGGGATTAACCCTACCTGGAGGAAACTTGTAGTTATGTTGGCAAGAGATTTCCTGACACATTTATCTGTTTTTTTTTTAAAAAGCTGGCAACAGATCCTGGCCATAAACTCTAAAACATTCTGTCCAACTAAGCTTTTTGTGAAACTGTCCTTCTTCCAGTCATAATGTTTTGTCATATTATCCTGGGGACGGGTTGTAGGCTTGGGAGCTTGGACTGCTGTGAAGGTTTCTCCTGTGGGGAATGAGGATGGATTCTAAGATTTCCTGTGAGTTTTAGGTAATGGGTCTGGTCTGTGAAAGGAGATATATCAATTAGTAGGCCTCAGTTAGTAATTCAGTTTGATAGCAGTATTTCCTGGACTTGAGTTATTCAGCCATTACCATCTTCATATTCGCCCGTGTTACAACTTATTTAATATTTTTCCTTAAGACTTTTGCTGTTAAATTTCTTTTCTTTTTTGGGGGGGTTAAGTTTCTTTAAAGAAGCTCTCTAATCCTGTGATAGTTGCCACTGGTAAGGTAAATATAAGAAATACTGTGAAAATGGAACAGTGGTATTAGACAGTATTGCCTGTTCAAGGCTCTGAATCCAGTGCTTGTTGTCTTAAGAAGGGAGATTGGAGAGATTCGAGAGGTGTTTAAGATGTGTCTGTCAGGATTTGATTTTATCCTACTTATAAGAGAATATTTTATAGCCAGTTCATGGATCCTGGCAGAAGATAAGAGACTGGTGCGTCAGGGACTACTCACAGCGCAAGCAGCATGAGCATCATGATCCTGTTGGTTGCTGTTACTTCCCAGCTCCTACAGGGGTTGCGCGGAGCGGCCCAGGTGGATGCTACACATTCAGTGGCTTGCACCATGGCTAAGGACCACTTGAGCTTGGAAAATCCACTTCTTTTACAGCAATCAGTAAATAAGCTTGCTCTTTCTCCTGGAGAGAGACATCACCTTATCCTTTGAGGTTGCACACTGCAAACAGAACCCTGAGAAATGGCCTGGGTGAAGAGTGGCAAGAACCTTGCATTCTTAACACACTCAGCAAGAATGTACATGGCCCAGACTGCATTGCCTCACCTAGTGGTGCTAAATCCTGAGACTTTTTTGAAATAATCACAAGAAGTAGAGAAAATTTGTAATAAAAATAACTCTCTTGCCTTGTGATTTAATCTTTTTCTTAAAAAACTAAACTTTATTTTGAGGTAGGTTCACATGTAGTTGTAAGAAATAGTAATTAGAAAAAATCAGTGAATTTTATATTTAAATGCATGAATTTATGACAGTAAATTATTTTTTAGTAAATTAAAAAATTAACATGTATTGTTTCAGGGGTACAGGTCTGTGATTTGTCAGTCTTATACAATTTGCAGCGCTCACCTTAGCACATACCCTCCCCAGTGTCCATCACCCAGCCACCCCATCCCTCCCACCCCCCTCCACTCCAGCAATCCTGTTTGTTTCCTGAGATTAAGAGTCTCTTATGGTTTGTCTCCCCCTCTGGTTTCGTCATTTCATTTTTCTCTCCCTTCCCCTATGATCCTCTGTCTTGTTTCTCAAATTCCTCATATCAGTGAGATCATATGATAATTGCCTTTCTCTGATTGACTTATTTCGCTTAGCGTAATACCCTCTAGTTCCATCCATATTATGACAGTAAATTATGTCACAAGAAAAGTTAAAAAATAATACAGAGGGATTCTGTGTCCCCTCTACCCAGTTTCCCTCAATGTTTTTTTTTAAGATTATTTATTTATTTATTTATTTGACACAGAGAGACACAGCGAGAGAGGGAACACAAGCAGGGGGAGTGGGAGAGGGAGAAGCAGGCCTCCTGCTGAGCAGGGAGCCCGATGTGGGGCTCAATCCCCGGACCCTGGGACCATGACCTGAGCCAAAGGCAGACGCTCAACGACTGGAACCACCCAGGCACCCCAGTTTCCCTCAATGTTAACATTAGTAACTTTAATATCACAACTGGGGTAACCATTAATATGGTCAAACTATAGAACATTTCCATTACTACAAGGATCCCTCATTGCCAACTTCCTGCCCCACCATGCCCTACTTAAATGCTGGTAACCATTAATCTGTTCTCCACTTCTATGATTCTGTCCTTTTTAAGAATATTATATAAATGGAATCATGCAGTATGTAAGTTTTTGGGATTGGCTTTTTTCATTCAGCATAATTCTCTGGAGATTTCATCCACGTTGTTGTAGGTATCAGTAAATCATTCCTTTTTTATTGCTGACGACTATTTCACATTTGTTTTAACCATTCCCTTATTGAAGGATGTCTAGTTATTTCTCGTTTTGACTTTTGTGAATAAAGCATCTCTAAACATTCATGTTCACGTTTTTGTGTGAATGTAAGTTTTCATTTCTCTGGGATAAAGGCCAAGGAGTGTGATTGCCGGGTTGTATGGTAGTTGCGCGTTTAGTTTTATAAGAAACTGTCTTATTTAGTGGCCTGTCTATCCTGGTACTCCTTTTTTTTTTTTTAAGATTTTATTTATTTATTTGACAGAGAGAGACACAGCGAGAGAGGGAACACAAGCAGGGGGAGTGGGAGAGGGAGAAGCAGGCCTCCCGCCGAGCAGGGAGCCCGATGCGGGGCTCGATCCCAGGACCCTGGGACCATGACCTGAGCCGAAGGCAACGCCCAACGACTGAGCCACCCAGGCGCCTCTATCCTCGTACTCCTTAAGATAATCTACTTTGCACACTTTTGAAACACTGGAATGTAGGATAGATCAGAGTTTCTCAGCCCCAGTAGCATTGACATCTTGGATCAGATAAGTCTGTTGTGGGAGGCTGTTCTGTGCACTGTAGGATGTTTAGCAGGATCCCTGACTGCTACCCACTAGATGCCAGTAGCCCATCCTCCCACCTCCTAGTTGTGACGGTCAAAAATGTCTAGCTATGCTATATGTTCTCTGGAGGGCAAAATGGCCCCCAGTTGGAGACCACTGGCATAACTCATGGGTGAGAGGTAAGTTTGGAAAGATAAGTTGAAACCAAATGGGGAAGGCTCTTTTGAATGCTGTGTTCAGAGATTTGGCCATGGATGATTTCTTTCAGAATTGGGTAGTGATGTGATGAGAGTTTTTTAGGACTGACATTCTGGCAGCAGGATTAAGGGTAGAACGAAAAAGAAGAGTTTGGAGGCCTGGAGATCTTAGGATATGGTGGCACAGGCAGAGCTAAGAGGACCCAAGTGAATATAGTGGTAAAGGAGAAAGTATATGGGTCAGGATGAGGAATGTTAGGTGGGAATTCTCTTGGGAGTAGAATCTGGCGAAGGCCTCTATCGTTAGCAAAATTGAATGGTGTGAATTGCATTTTTCAGACTTACCTTCTGTTGGAGGCTTAAAAGCATTGTTCTAGAAGAAGAAAATAGAGAAACAAAAACCAGAGGTAGTCTGTAACTGTTCATCAGACCACAAGTAATTGAACATTATTTATGAACTATTGATTGTATTAGAAATATCTTAGGTGTTTCATTCATTTTCATAACATTTTGTTCTTTCTGATACCTGGTTTAATTCTGTCATATTGTTATTGATGGGAAACCAGGTGCAAAAGGCCAAGTAAATTGGCAGTAATTGCTCAGGAGAATTTGTAATATAATTTAACTTTCTCTTTATAGTTCTCTGTAGCATTATGCCTTTAGAATTGTAACATCTATTTAGTATCTGTTTTTTTTTTTTTTTAAAGATTTTATTTATTTATTTGAGAGAGAGAATGAGAGATAGAAAGCACGAGAAGGAAGAGGGTCAGAGGGAGAAGCAGACTCCCTGCTGAGCAGGGAGCCCGATGCGGGACTCGATCCCGGGACTCCAGGATCATGACCTGAGCCGAAGGCAGTCGCTTAACCAACTGAGCCACCCAGGCGCCCTATTTAGTATCTGTTAACATTTTGTTTGGGTATATTAGCTGTATATTGGTTACATATATTAAGTTTTATTTAAGTACTCAAAGTTTTAAAAAACTCGCAGTTGTGTGAAGTAAACTTTTCATTGCTGATGGAATTATGAATTGTGCAATACTTTTGGAAAACAGTGTGATAATTCAAGAAGTTAGAAAGATGTTTTTTATGTCTAATTCTAGATATTTATCCTAAGGAAATCAACAGAAGCAAAATTACATATACCCTACAGAGATATTCATTGTAGTGTAATAGCAAAGAGTTAGAAATAAATGTATAGCATCTATAAGAGGAAATATTATGTGGACATTAGAAATATATTTGGAGGGGCACCTGGGTGGTTCAGTCGGTTGAGCGGCTGCCTTCGGCTCAGGTCATGATCCCAGGGTCCTGGGATCGAGTCCTGCATCGGGCTCCTTGCTCAGGGGGGAGCCTGCTTCTCCCTCTCCCTCTGCCTGCCTGCTGCTCCCCCTGCTTGTGCTCTCTCTCACTCTCTCTCTGTGTGTCAAATAAATAAAATCTTTAAAAAAAAAAAGAAATATATTTGGAAATATGCAGAAATGGTTGATCTTTATTTTTTTTTTAAGATTTTATTTATTTGAGAGAGCACATGAGGGGGTGGGCAAAGTAGGAGGGAGAAGCAGACTCCCTGCTGAGCAGGGAGCCCGACCCTGGGGTCCGGGGGGCACGGGTGGGGAGGGGGCTTGATCCCAGGACCCTGAGATCATGACCTGAGCTTAAGGCAGCCGCTTAACTGACTGAGCCCCCACCAGGTGCCCCGAGAAATGGTTGATCTTTAAAAGAGAATAGCCGTATGTAATATGATACATAAATGCAACCTTTTAAAACTTAAAATTATTGGGCAGTGAGAGGATGGGAGTTTCAAATTATTTTAATTCTTTAGTATTCATATGTCTTATGATTTAAATGCATACTAGTTCTGAAGATGAAGTGGATGTGCTTTTACATGGAACTCCTGACCAAAAACGAAAACTCATCAGAGAATGTCTTACTGGAGAAAGTGAATCATCTAGTGAGGATGAATTTGAAAAAGAAATGGAAGCCGAATTAAATTCCACCATAAAAACAATGGAGGACAAATTATCCTCTCTGGAAACAGGTAAACTTTTAGTTAGATTTTCATATAGATATTTTTCTAAGTTCCACAAGGGCAGGAACCTTATGCTCTGTTGTGTCACCAGCACTTTGAGTAGGTGCTCAATAAATATTTATTGTGAATGAATAAATAATGTTTGGCAACTTGAGCATAGTTTTCTTTGATGACTAGTGAAGAATTTTCCTGTGTTGTTGAAATGACACTATTAGTATTTTTGACTTGCATGATTTCCTTTTGCAATCTTTACCCCTGGATAAAAAAGACACACAAGCTTACAGAGGTATTTTTAGGGTTATATAGCACTGATATGGCAGATTGAATGATAGGTCGCCACAAATTCCTGTCTCATTTTAGTAAGTAAGTAATGAAAGTAAGTAATGAAACATACTTCATCTTGATACTTCGTTTTTATGTGAGGTGTACCTGACCCAAAAACTGATTTGTGCCTCAGCTTTGGTTTCCATGTTAGGAACTGAAAGCATATGTAATAGTAATAATAAAAGCAAAAGCAGATGTTAATTAAGAGGAAGAATTAGGGATGCAAGCATGTGATGACTGAATATAGTCTGAGTCATGGCACTAGGCACAACTGAGGAGAGAAGAGTGTGTCCTTGAATCGTGCCCCCTGCCTCTCCGTAGGGCCCCTGTCCTCTTTCCCCTAAAGTTGCTTACAATGAGATGTTTATCTCCTGTCCTTCACAGTGTACTGCATGGCTCAAAGGTAGAGGTATGTATGGTGGCAACCTGGGAACAGGCTAGTTTATTGAATTAGATTTGTGAGAAGGGTGAGAGAAAAATTTTCTCATGATTTGGAACACGTCATTACGGTAATTAATAATTACAGTTCTCTGTAATTGCATAGGGCACAGAAATTCAGTAAGTCATTGATGTGAAAGTATTTTTTCATCCAAGTGAGGTTGGGAATGAGTTGATAATTACTTTGAGGTGATGGAAGAGTAAGTTGAGGTTTTTTTTCTTGTCAATTGTGTATGGTTTAGTCTGTAAACTGCCCTTATGTAAATAGGGTCTTCCTCAGGAACTGGAAAAGTTGGAACAGCTCTGACAAAGTACTATGATGATATATATTTTGATTCTGATTCTGAGGATGAAGACAAAACAGGTAAGTAGGATGTTTACCAGGTTTAGCTGTTACATTTTGTAGAAAAAAGGTTTACCTAACAATTATTGGATATTAGAATTTCCCTCTGAGTTTTATCTTTTAAAGAAATTGTAGGCTGTTGATGTGAAAACAAAAGCAGGAATTGATGGGAATGCCCATATGAGGACATGGGACCAGCAAGGATGCTGCATGGGCATTCCAGGGGTGAGGGAGAGTGTGTCCTGATTCAGTCCTGACTTCCTCAGGGCTCTTGGGCCCCCTCTTCCTCAAGGTTCCTTAGCTCAGCAACATTTGCTTTCATGCCAGCAAATAGTTTCTATATTTTTACAGAAAATATAGAAATTTAGATATACTTTATATTTTGCAGAAGTTTTTCTAACTCATTGCTTTTCTATTGGCTTCGCTGTTCTCTGGAATTGATTTTGTATAAAATGTGAGCAAAGGTGGACATAATAAGAGTTAAAAGTGATGTAATTATATCAGGAATTACACCGGAATGCACAAGTAGCACATTTATATGGTAAAGAAACAATTAGGTACTCAACTGACTGTGCCACCCAGGCACCCCAAGAAACAATTTTATATTTTTATATATTATTACCTAAATATTAACTTACTTAAGTACTTTAAAAGTCTAGTGCATGTGGATAACCATAGTGGTTTTTCATCTTTTTTTTTTTTTAAGATTTTATTTATTTATTTTGAGAGAGAGAGAGTGAGACTGTGCGCGTGCCTGCCTACTTGTGTGAGTCGGGGGAGGGGCAGAGGCAGAGGGAGAGAGAACCTCAAGCAGGGTAACCATGAGTGTGGAGCCTGACATGGGGCTTGATCTCATGACCCTGAGATCATGACACAAGCTGAAATCAAGAGTCGGATGCCCAACTGACTGAACCACTCAGGTATCCATGTTTTTTTCACTCATTTTTGAAATATTTTTATTCTGATTTTTTTTTTTTTTAAGATTTTACTTACTTATTTGTCAGAGAGCGAGAGCACCCAAGCAGGGGGGAAGGAAAGGCAGGCAGGGGCTGAAGCAGGCTTCCTGCTGAGCAGGGAGCCCGATGCGGGACTCGATCCCAGGACCATGGAATCATGACCTGAGCCGAAGGCAGACGGTCAACGACTGAGCCACCCAGGCACCCTGAAATATTTTTATTCTGATTTCAGTAGCATTTTCTATATGGGAACTTGTTGAGAATTTATAACATCAAAAAAGTTTCTGGTCTTGGTTTACTTGGAGTGGCTTTTCTGAGACTGAATCCTCATTATTTGAGTTCAGTTCTTGAGATAACATTATGTTTTTAGTGAAGAAACAGCTTTTTCCTCCTCTGTCATCTTCATTTTAATCTCTTCTTAATTGGACAAGAACTTTATTTGGAGAATAGTTAAAAAAAATTTTTTTTAGGAAAATATACATAGGAAAAAAATGTAGCTGAAGGTTCTATGTTCTGTATTAAAGAAGTGTGTGCTTTAGACATGATACCTAGCCATATCCTTAACATTTTCAAAATTAGCACAGGTGACCAAGAAGAAAAAGAAAAACCGACACAGGATTCCAACAAATGATGAACTACTCTATGACCCTGAAAAAGATAGCAGGGATCAGGCCTGGGTTGATGCGCAGAGAAGAGGGTAAGAACTGAACTCGAATATTTAGAATCTTTGGAGAAAAAGGATTAAAAGATGATTTTCACTACATTCACTTTTTTTTTTAAGATTTTATTTATTTATTTTGACAGAGGGAGAGACAGTGAGAGAGGGAACACAAGCAGGGGGAGTGGGAGAGGGAGAAGCAGGCTTCCCGCAGAGCAGGGAGCCCGATGTGGGGCTCGATCCCAGGACCCCGGCATCATGACCTGAGCCGAAGGCAGACGCTCAACGACTGAGCCACCCAGGCGCCCCTACGTTCATATTTTGAATGTATGTGTATATGTTCATACAGACATACATACATAAAAAAAGAATTTCGGAAAACTGCTGAATTATTTATTTTGAAAATTACCAGCAAATTTCAGTCAAATGATTTATTTTTTAAAATTTTTCTAAAAGATTTATTTATTTATTTTAGAGAGAGAATGAGTTTGGTGGGGAGGGGCAGAAAGAGATGGGGAGAGAATCTTTTTTTTTTTTTTAAGATTTTTATTTATTGAGAGAGAGAATGATAGAGAGCATGAGAGAGAGGAGGGTCCGAGGGAGAAGCAGACTCCCTGCTGAGCAGGGAGCCCGACGCAGGACTCGATCCTGGGACTCCAGGATCATGACCTGAGCCGAAGGCAGTCACCTAACCAACTGAGCCACCCAGGCGCCCAGGATGGGGAGAGAGTCTTAAGCAGATTCCGCTCTGAGCATGGAGCCTGACGTGGGGCCTGATCTCACCACCCTGAGATCACCACTTGAGCTGAAACCAAGTGTCAGATGCTTAATTGACTGTGCCATTCAGGCGCCTGTCAGATGATTTATTTTTAAAAGACTGTTGTTGAATTCAAACTGCTGTGGTCAGTCTCTCCATTCAAGAAACAAAGCTGACTTTTCTCAAATAGACATAATGTAAAATTTTTTGGAGATTAAACATTTATGTGGGTGAAGAGTGGATGTTAAATTTTATTTTTTTATTTTTTATTTTTTGGGATGTTACATTTTACACCTAAATTGTTCTTTTTAACTATTTACAAATTTGATTTCTTTCTTTCTTTTTTTTTTAAGATTTTATTTATTTATTTGAGAGAGAGAGAGAGAATGAGAGATAGAAAGCACGAGAGGGAAGAGGGTCAGAGGGAGAAGCAGACTCCCCGCTGAGCAGGAAGCCCGATGCGGGACTCGATCCCGGGACTCCAGGATCATGACCTGAGCTGAAGGCAGTCGCTTAACCAACTGAGCCACCCAGGCGCCCCTTGATTTTTTTTTTTTTTTTAAGATTTTATTTATTTGACAGAGAGCACAGACAGGGGAAGCAGCAGAGGGAGAGGAAGCAGGCTCCCCAGTGAGGAGGGAGCCCAACTTGGGGCTTGATACCACGACTCCAGGATCATGACCTGAGCTGAAGGCAGATGCTTAACCAACTGAGCCACCCAGGCACCCCTACAAATTTGATTTTTTAAAGATTTTATTTATTAGAGAGAGAGAGTGAGCATGAGCTGGGAGGGGTGGAGGGTGGGGAGTGGCAGAGGGAGAGGGAGAAGCAGACTCCTTGCTGCGTGGGGAGCTCGATGTGGGGCTCCATCCCAGGACCCTGGGATCATGACCTGAGCTGAAGGCAGACACTTAACTAAGTCACCCAGGTGCCCCACAGATTTGATTTTTTAAAAAACTGAGGTGACATTCACATAACAAAATTAGTCATTTAATTAATTTAAAATTACTCATTTTAAAGTGAACAATTCAGTGGCATTTAGTATATTCACAGTGTTATGTAACTACCACCTCTGTTTTTCAAAACCATTTGCATCATCCCAAGAGGAAATGCCGTACTTGTTTTCCACGTTGATTTTATGAGGATTGATTTGTCATAAAACTAAAAGCTAGGCAGTGTACTACTGTTACCCAGTGCTTCCCTCTCCTGGCTGTGCCTCAGAATCACCTCAGAAGAATGAAAGGCAAACCCTGGAGTCCTACTCTAGGAAGCTTTGATTCAGCTAAGGTAGTAGGGGCCAGGATGGTAAGCTCTTGAAAACTGAACAACAAAAGATAAATCAAGTATTTTTAAGTCCAGAGAGAATTTGATGTTGTTGGGTGTTTGTACCTTACATTTTAGCCTCCAGTGTCCCACTTTGTTCGTTTTTCTTCTCCCAGTTTTACCTATGCACCATTTCCTCCAACTGCACCTTGCCTTTATTTAATGAATACTTTCTGATTACCCCAGTGTAAAATGAACATTTTGAGTACTATGAATGATCCTGAGAAAGTTAAGGAAATTACAGTGTAGCTCTTGATTCTGGTAACAGAATTTGTCAGTGAGGTAAGATGGAATGTATTTTCATTGTTCTGTAATCTTTAAAAAAATGGTGTGTTTTTTTTTTTTTTAAATAAACTCTACCTGGGGCTTGAACTCAAGACCCCCAAGATCAAGAGTCAAATGTTCTACCATCTGAACCAGCCAGGTGCCCCTTTTGTTTTATAATCTTGAGAAGAAATAACATTTTATTGCTTTATTCACATTCCTGCATCAAGCAGTAGTTGCCTTTTAAGACCACAGAAAGCAACTTAAAATAATGAATTCACTACATTTTCAGTGCCACAGGGGCAGTGATCATGCCTGTCTTGTTCACTGCTATATCCCAGACATCTTGCACTTTGTTAAATGGGCACTCATTAAGTATCTATTGAATGGAGGCACCTGGGTGGCTCAGTTGGTTGGGCGACTGCCTTTGGCTCAGGTCATGATCCCGGAGTCCCAGGATCGAGTCCCGCATCGGGCTCCCTGCTCGGCGGGGAGTCTGCTTCTCCCTCTGACCCTCCCCCCTCTCATGTGCTCTCTCTCTCTCTCTCTCTCTCTCTCTATTTATTTATTTTAATAAATAAAATCTTTAAAGTATCTATTGAATGAATATGTTACTTTCTTGGGTTTGGGTTTTGAAATCTGCTAAGCATTGGAGGGATTTAACAAAGTTATAAATATGTACCACATATTTTCAGTATTTTTCCCCCAGAGACATGTAAAGAGTTTGGGAAGTAATGCCAAATGATTTATCATTTGTTCGGTTTCCGGAGTTTACCATAAGTCCCTTTTAAGAATATGTACTTTTATACTTTAGTACCTTCATAAGTAGATTTGTGCTATATTTTTGCCATCAGCAAATGTTTATTGAACACATACTATGTACTAGATACTGTTCTAGATTCTTGAATGCAACAAGGAGCAAAACAGACAAAAGTCTTTAAGCACTTAGGTCTTACATGCTCGCTTTTAAAATGTACCCTTACTGGGTTTTTCAGATTAATAAACTTTATTTATTTAGATTTATTTATTTATTTATTTGAGAGGGAAAGCACACGAAGGGGGTGGGGCAGAGGGAGAGATCTCAAGCAACTCCCTGTTGAGTGTGGAGCCCGATGCCGGGCTCGGTCCCACCACCCACGAGATCATGATACAAGTCGAAACCAAAAGGTAGACTCTCAACTGACTGAGCCACCCAGGTGCCCCAAGAGACTTTATTTTTTTAAAGTAATTAATTAATTTTATTTATTTTTTATTAACATATAATGTATTATTTGTTTCAGGGGTACAGGTCTGTGATTCATCATTTTACACAATTTACAGCGCTCACCATAGCACATACCATCACCCAGCCACCCCATCCCTCCCACCCCCGAGACTTTATTTTTTAGAATAGTTTTTGATTTACAGAAAAATTGAGCTGATAATACAGAATTCCCATATACCCTCCCACAACAACACACACACACAGACACACACACACACACAGTTTCACCTGTTATTAACATGTTACATTAACATGTACATTTGTCACAATTAATGAACCAGTATTATAAACTAAGGTCCATACTTTATTCAGATTTTCTTAATTTTTACCTATTGCGCATTTTCGATTCCAAGAGCCCATCCAGGATAACTGTGGTACTTTTAGTTGTCATGTCTCTTTAGGTTCTTCTTCTCTATGACAGTTTCTCAGACTTTCCTTGGTTTTGATGACCTTAACAGTGTTTGGGAGTAGTGGTCAGGTATATTGTAGGTGGCCACTCTGTTGGAATTGGTATGATGTTTTTCTCACGATTAGACTGGGATTATGGGTTTTGGTGAGGAAGACCACAGGGATAAAGTGCCATTTTCATCACATTGTAATCAAGGGCACATACTGTCAACATGATTTATGATTGTTAATGTTGACCTTGATCACCTTGGTGAGGAATTGTTTGGCAGGTTTCTCTACTGTAAAGTTACTCTCCACTCCTGTTTTCCATACTGTACTCTTTGGAAGGAAGGCCCTATGTGCAGCCCAGACTTGAGGAGTGGGGAGTTATGCTCCACTTCCTTGAGGGGAGAGTATCTTCATAAATTATTCTTCCATATGGGAGATTTGTCTGTTCTCCCTCCCTCCCTCATTCATGCATTCATTCAGTCAGTCATTCATTCATTCAGTCGTTTATATCAGTATGGACTCATGGGTATGTATTTATACTTTGGGTTATAATCCAATACTCCTTTATTTTTTGTTCTAACTGTTTCAGCTTTGGCCATTGGGAACTCTTTCAGCTGACTTTGTGCCCCCTTGACATATCTACTTCATTGTTTTTGAGCACTTCCTTACTTTCTGGCAGTATAAGATGCTCCAGGTTCATTTTGTATGCCTATTCCTAGAATCAGTCATTTCTCTTAGGAGTACTATTTTCTTTTATTGGAGGGTGGCATTAGAAATCAAGATCTTGGGGGCACCTGGCTAGCTCAGTCAGTAGAGCATGTGACTTTTTTTTTTTTTTCTTAAGGGAGGGGGAGAGAGAGAGGGGGTGGGGAGGGGCAGAGGGAGAGGGAGAGAGAGAATCTTAAGCAGGCTCCATGCCCAGAGTGGAGCTTGACATGGGGCTCGATCTCACAACCCTGAGGTCATGACCTGAGCTGAAATCAGGAGTTCAACGCTTAACCACCTGAGCCACCCAAATGCTCCAGAGCATGTGACTCTTAATCTTGGAGTTGTTAGTTCAAGCCCCATGTTGGGCGTGGAGCCTACTTAAAAAAAAAAAAAAAAAAGAATCAGGATCTGGCTTTCATGTGTGTGTGTGTCCCCCCTGCCCTTTTCTTTTTCTATTCTAGCTACCATGGTTTTGGAATACAGAGGCCACATCAACAACAGCCTGTTCCAAATAGTGACGCTGTCTTGAATTGCCCTGCTTGCATGACCACACTATGTCTTGATTGCCAAAGGTAATGAATAAAGGGTGACCACACACACACACACACAATGAAAAAAAACCTTGGTGGTCTTTTGTTTAAATCAGAAACAGACTTTTGAGGTATATACTTAGGAATTTTTTTTTTTTTTTAAGATTTTATTTATTTATTTGACAGAGAGAGAGAGCACAAGCAGGGGGAGTGGCAGAAGGAGAGGGAGAAGCAGGCTCTCTTCTGAGCAGGGAGCCCGATGCGGGGCTTGATCCCAGGACGCTGGGATCATGACCTGAGCTGAAGGCAGAGGCTTAACCGACTGAGCCACCTAGGCGCCTCTATACTTAGGAATTCTGATAAAGTTCTGTCCTCCTATATCCTTGCTGCTTCATGACTGATTTTTATACAAATAATTTTGGTTATATTTAGTTCTGTTACAAGTAGTTTTTCTAATAAAGCACTTACCAGTGCTGACAAGGATTCAGTGAAACTGCATATATGTTGTGGAATGACATAATCTGTCAAATACACTCTTTTTAAAAAAAATTGTGATAAAATACACATAAAATTTACTATTTTAACCATTAAAAATTTTTCATTAAGGAGTGCATTTGGATATTCAACTTATTGTCAGCTAGACCATTTAAAAATTTAAAATCTTTTCCTAGCTTTACCACGATGTAATTGACATATAACATTGTGTAAGTTTGAAGTATACAACATGATGATCAAGGGCACGGACTGTCAACAACAAAAAAAATCAACAGATTTATGACTGTTAATGTTGATCTTGATCACCTGGCTGAGGTAGGGGTGCACACTTCTCTTTGAGATACTGATTTCATTTCCTTCAGATACAAACCTAGAAGTGGGATTGCTGGATCATATGGTAGTTCTATTTTTAATATTTTGAGGAGCCTCCATACTCTTTTCCAGAGTGGCTATACCAATTTGTATTCCCATGAATACAAGGGTTCACTTTTGTTTTCTCTTGTCTTTTTATTAATAGCCTATTCCTAGAATCAGCCATTCTAACAGGTGTGAGGTGTTACCTCACTATAGTTTTGATTTGCATTTCCCTGATGATTAAGGATGATGAATACCTTTTCACGGACCTGTTGGCCATTTGTATATCTCTTTTGGAAAAAATGTTCAGGTCCTTTGCCAATTTTTATTTTATTTTAATTTTGCTATTGAGTTGTATGAGTTTCTTGGATATTAACCCCTTATCAGATACATAATTTATAAATATTTTCTCCCATTCCATAGGTTGCCTTTTCCTTTTGTTGATGGTTTCTTTGCTATGCTGAAGCTTTTTAGCTTGATGTAGTCCCACTTGTTTATTTTTGCTTTTGTTGGTGTGCTTATCCAAAAAGTCATTGCCAAGACCCATGTTGAGCTTTTTCCCTGTTTTCTTTGAGTAGTTTTACAATTTCAGGTCTCACATTTAAGTCTTTAATCCATTTTAAGTTTATTTTTATTTTTTTTAAAGATTTTATTTATTTGAGAGAGAGAGACAGAGCACAAGCAGGGGAAGAGGTAGAGGGAGAGGGAGAAGCAGACTCCCCACTGTGCAGGGAGCCTGATGTGGAGCTCGATCCCAGGACCTGCAGATCGTGACCTGAGCCAAAGGCAGATGCTTAGCCATCTGTGCCACCCAGGTGCACCTTAAGTTTATTTTTGTGAATGGAGTAAGACAAGAGTCCAGTTTCATTCTTTTGCATGTGAATATTCAATTTTCTGAAAATCATTTACTGAAGAGATTATCTGGCATTGAATAATTTTGGCTCCCTTGTCAAATATTAGTTAACCGTGTATGTGTGAGTTCATTTCTGGGCTCTCTGTTCTGTTCCTTTGGTCCGTGAGTCTGTTTTTATGCCAGTACCATACTGTTTTGGTAACTATAGCTTTGTAGTACAACTTGAAATCAGCAAGTGTGATGCCTCCAGCTTTGTTTTTATTTTTCAAGGTTGCTTTGGCTATTTGGGGTCTTTTGTGATCCCATACAAATTTGAGGCTTTTTTCTATTTCTGTGAAAAATGTCATTAGAATTTTGATAAGATTGTGTTGATAAGATGGCTTTGGGTAGTATGGACATTTTAATAATAGTAGTTCTTCTGATGCATGCACATGGGGTACCTTTCCATTTACTTGTATTTTCTTCAATTTCTTTCATGAATGTCTTACAGTTTTCAGTGTATAATCTCTCACCTCCTTGGTTAAATTTATTTCCAAGTGTTTTATTATTTTGGATGGCATCATGAATGGGATTGTTTTCTTAATTTCTTTTTCAGATAGTTTACTGTTAATGTACAGAAACACAGTAGATCTTTGTGTATTGGTTTTGTATCCTGAAACTTTACTGAATTTCATATTTATTTTATTTTATTATTTATTATTTTTTAAAGACTTTATTTATTTATTTACTTGAGAGAGACAGTGAGAGAGCACAAGCAGGGAGAGTGGCAGAGGGAGAGGGAGAAGGAGAAGAAGGCATCCCACTGAGCAGGGAGCCCCATATGGGGCCTGATCCCAGGACCCTGGGATCATGACCCAAGCTGAAGGCAGATGCCCAACCAACTGAGCTACCCACCTGCCCCTCATATTTATTTTAACTTTTTTTTTTGTGGAGTCTGTAAAATTATATGTGTAGAAGATTATGTCATCTGCAAACAGAGATACATACAACTGTCTTTCCTATTTGGATACCTTTTATTTGATTTTCTTGCCTGATTGCCCTGGCTAGACTTGCAGTACAGTGTTGACTGGGAGTGGTGAGAGTAGGTACTCTTGTTCCCTATTTTAACCTTTTTTTCCCAATTTTTTATTGTTATGTTAATCACCATACATTACATCATTCGTTTTTGATGTAGCGTTCCATGATTCATTTTTGTGCATAACACCCAGTGCTCCATGCAGAGCATGCCCTCTTTAATACCCATCACCAGGCTAACCCATCCCCCAAACCCCCTCTCCTCTAGAACTTTCTGATCTTTGTTTTTCAGAGTCCATCGTCTCTCATGCTTCATCTCCCCCTCCGATTTACCCCCCTTCATTTTTCCCATCCTACTATCTTCTTTTTTTTTCTTAACATATATTGCATTATTTGTTTCAGAGGTACAGATCTGTGATTCAACAGTCTTGCACAATTCACAGCGCTCACCATAGCACATACCCTCCCCAATGTCCATCACCCAGCCACCCTGTCCCTCCCACACCCCCACCACTCCAGCAACCCTGTTTGTTTCCTGAGATTAAGAATTCCTCATATCAGTGAGGTCATGTGATACATGTCTTTCTCTGATTGACTTATTTCGCTCAGCATAACACCCTCCAGTTCCATCCACGTCGTTGCAAATGGCAAGACCTCATTCCTTTTGATGACTGCATAATATTCCATTGTATATATATACCACTTCTTCTTTATCCGTTCATCTGTCGATGGACACTTGGCTCTTTCCACAATTCGGCTATTGTGGACAATGCGGCTATAAACATTGGGGTGCACGTACCCCTTCGGATCACTACATTTGTATCTTTGGGGTAAATACCCAGTAGTGCAATTGCTGGATCATAGGGTAGCTCTGTTTTCAACTTTTTGAGGAACCTCCATACTGTTTTCCAGAGTGGTTGCACCAGCTTGCATTCCCACCAACAGTGTAGGAGTGTTCCCCTTTTTCCGCATCCCCACCAACATCTGTGTTTCCTGACTTGTTAATTTTAGCCATTCTGACTGGTGTGAGGTGGTATCTCATTGAGGTTTTGATTTGGATTTCCCTGATGCCGAGTGATGTTGAACATTTTTTCATGTGTCTGTTGGCCATTTGGATGTCTTTGGAAAAATGTCAGTTCATGTCTTCTGCCCATTTCTTGATTGGATCATTTGTTCTTTGGGTGTTGAGTTTGATAAGTTCTTTATAGATTTTGGATACTAGCCCTTTATCTGATATGTTACTTACAGATATCTTCTTCCATTCTGTCGGTTGTCTTTTGGTTTTGTTGACTGTTTCTTTTGCTGTGCAAAAGCTTTTTATCTTGATGAAATCCCAACAGTTCATTTTTGCCCTTGCTTCTCTTGCCTTTGGCGATGTTTCCAGGAAGAAGTTGCTGTGGCTGAGGTTGAAGAGGTCGCTGCCTCTGTTCTCCTTTAGGATGTTGATGGACTCCTGTCTCACATTTAGGTCTTTCAACCATTTGGAGTCTATTTTTGTGTGTGGTGTAAGGAAATGGTCCAGTTTCATTCTTCTGCATGTGGCTGTCCAATTTTCCCAACACCATTTGTTGAAGAGACTGTCTTTTTTCCATTGGACATTCTTTCCTGCTTTGTCGAAGATTAGTTGACCATAGAGTTGAGGGTCCATTTCTGGGCTCTCGATTCTGTTCCATTGATCTATGTGTCTGTTTTTGTGCCAGTACCATACTGTCTTGATGACAGCTTTGTAACAGCTGGAAGTCCAGAAGTGTGATGCCTCCAGCTTTGCTTTTCTTTTTCAACATTCCTCTGGCTATTCGAGGTCATTTCTGGTTCCATACAAATTTTAGGATTATTTGTTCCATTTCTTTGAAAAAAGTGGATGGTATTTTTTTTTTAAGATTTTATTTATTTATTTGTTAGAGCATGAGCGAGAGAAAGTGAGTGAGAGAGAGTGAGCAAGGGTACAAGCAGGGGGAGCTGCAGGCAGAGGGAGAAGCAGGCTCCCTGCTGAGCAAGGAGCCTGATGCGGGACTTGATCCCAGGGCACTGGGATCATGACCTGAGCCGAAGGCAGACGCTTAACCGAATGAGCCACCCAGGTGTCCCAAGTGGATGGTATTTTGATGGGGACTGCATTGAATGTGTAGATTGCTCTAGGCAGCATTGACATCTTCACAATATTTGTTCTTCCAATCCATGAGCATGGAATGTTTTTCCATTTCTTTGTGTCTCCCTCAGTTTCTTTCATGAGTATTTTATAGTTTTCTGAGTACAGATCCTTTGCTTCTTTGGTTAGATTTATTCCTAGGTATCTTATGGTTTTGGGTGCAATTGTAAATGGGATCGACTCCTTAATTTCTCTTTCTTCTGTCTTGTTGTTTGTGAATAGGAATGCCACTGATTTCTGTGCATTGATTTTATATCCTGCCACTTTACTGAATTCCTGTATGAGTGCTAGCAGTTTTGGGGTGGAGTCTTTTGGGTTTTCCACATAATGTATCATACCATCTGCAAAGAGTGAGAGTTTGACTTCCTCTTTGCCGATTCCGATGCCTTTGATTTCTTTTTGTTGTCTGATGGCTGTGGCTAGGACTTCTAATACTATGTTGAATAGCACTGGTGATAGTGGACATCCCTGCCACATTCCTGACCTTAGGGAGAAAGCTCTCAGTTTTTCCCCACTGAGAATGATATTCGCTGTAGGTTTTTCATAGATGGCTTTTATGATATTGAGGTAGGTGCCCTCTATCTCTATACTCTGAAGAGTTTTGATCAAGAAAGGATGCTGTACTTTGTCAAATGCTTTTTCTGCATCTATTGAGAGGATCATATGATTCTTGTTCTTTCTTTTGTTAATGTATTGTATCACGTTGATTGATTTGCGGATGTTGAACCAACCCTGAAGCCCAGGGATAAATCCCACTTGGTCATGGTGAATAATCCTTTTAATGTACTGTTGGATCCTATTGGCTAGTATTTTGGTGAGAATTTTTGCATCCATGTTCATCAAGGATATTGGTCTGTAATTCTCCTTTTCGATGGGGTCTTTGTCTGGTTTTGGGATCACGGTAATGCTGGCCTCATAAAACAAGTTTGGAAGTTTTCCTTCCATTTCTATTTTTTGGAACAGTTTCAGAAGAATAGGTATTAATTCTTCTTTAAATGTTTGGTAGAATTCCCCTGGGAAGCCATCTGGCCCTAGGCTTTTGTTTCTTGGGAGATTTTTGATGACTGCTTCAATTTCCTTAGTGGTTATAGGTCTGTTCAGGTTTTCTGTTTCTTCCTGGTTCAGTTTTGGTAGTTGATACCTCTCTAGGAATGCATCCATTTCTTCCAGGTTATCTAATTTGCTGGCATATAGTTGCTTATAATATGTTCTTATAATTGTTTGTATTTCTTTGGTGTTGGTTGTGATCTCTCCTCTTTCATTCATGATTTTGTTGATTTGGATCATTTCTCTTTTCTTTTTGATAAGTCTGGCCAGGGGTTTACCAATCTTGTTAATTCTTTCAAAGAACCAGCTCCTAGTTTCATTGATCTGTTCTGCTGTTCTTTTGGTTTCTATTTCATTGATTTCTGCTCTGATCTTTATTATTTCTCTTCTCCTGCTGGGTTTAGGCTTTATTTGCTGTTTTTTCTCTAGCTCCTTTAGGTGTGGGGTTAGGTTGTGTATTTGAGACCTTTCTTGGTTCTTTTTTTCTTTTTTTTTAATGATTTTATTTATTTATTTGAGAGAGAGAATGAGAGATAGAGAGCACGAGAGGGAAGAGGGTCAGAGGGAGAAGCAGACTCCCTGCTGAGCAGGGAGCCCGATGTGGGACTCGATCCCGGGACTCCAGGATCATGACCTGAGCCGAAGGCAGTCGCTTGACCAACTGAGCCACCCAGGCGCCCACCTTTCTTGTTTCTTGAGAAAGGCTTCTATTGCTATATACTTTCATCTTAGGACCGCCTTTGCTGTATGCCAAGATTTTGAATAGTTGTGTTTTCATTTTCATTTGTTTCCATGAATTTTTTAAACTCTTCTTTAATTTTCTGGTTGACCCATTCATTCTTTAGTAGGATGCTCTTTAGCCTCCATGTATTTGAGTTCTTTCTGACTTTCCTCTTGTGATTGAATTCTAGTTTCAAAGCATTGTGGTCTGAAAATATGTAGGGAATAATCTCAATCTTTTGGTACCGGTTGAGACCTGATTTGTGACCTAGGATGTGATCTATTCCGGAGAATGTTCCATGGGCACTAGAGAAGAATGTGTATTCTGTTGCTTTGGGATGGAATGTTCTGAATATATCTGTGAAGTCCATTTGGTCCAATGTGTCATTTAGAGTCTTTATTTCCTTGTTGATCTTTTGCTTAGATGATCTGTCCATTTCAGTCAGGGGGGTGTTAAAGTCCCCCACCATTATTGTATTGTTGATGTGTTTCTTTACTTTTGTTATTAATTGCCTTATATAATTGGCTGTGCCCATGGTAGGGGCATAGATATTTATAATTGTTAGATCTTCTTGTTGGATAGACCCTTTAAGTAGGATATAGTGTCCTTCCTCATCTCTTATTACAGTCTTTGGTTTAAAATCTAATTTGTCTGATATAAGGATTGCCACCCCAGCTTTCTTTTAATGTCCATTAGCATGGTAAATGGTTTTCCACCCCTTCACTTTCAATCTGGGGGTGTCTTTGGGTCTAAAATGAGTCTCTTGGAGACAGCATATCAATGGATCTTGTTTTTTTATCCAATCGGATAGCCTGTGTCTTTTGATTGGGCATTTAGCCCTTTTACATTCAGGGTAACTATTGAAAGATATGAATTTAGTGCCATTGTATTGCCTGTAATGTGACTGTTACTCTATATTGTCTATGTTCCTTTCTGGTCTGTGTTGCTTTTAGGCTCTCTCTTTGCTTAGAGGACCCCTTTCAAGATTTCTTGTAGGGCTGGTTTCATGTTTGCAAATTCCTTTAGTTCTTGTTTGTCCTGGAAGCTTTTTATTGCTCCTTCTATTTTCAGTGACAGCCTAGCTGGATATAATATTCTTGGCTGCATATTTTTCTCATTTAGTGCTCTGAAGATATCATGCCAGTCCTTTCTGGCCTGCCAGGTCTCTGTGGACAGGTCTATGCCAATCTAATGTTTCTACCATTGTAGGTTACATATCTCTTCTTCCGAGCTACTTTCAGGATTTTCTCTTTGTCTCTGAGACTCCTAAGTTTTATTATTAGATGTCAGGGTGTTGACCTATTTTTATTGATTTTGAGAGGGGTTCTCTGTGCCTCCTGCATTTTGATGCCTCTTTCCTTCCCCACATTAGGGAAGTTCTCTGCTATAATTTGCTCCAATACACCTTCTGCCCCTCTCTCTCTTTCTTCTTCTTCTGGGATCCCAGTTATTCAAATATTGTTTCGTCTTATCGTATCACTTATCTCTCAAATTCTGCCCTCGTGATCCAGTAGTTGTTTATCTCTCTTTTTCTCAGCTTCTTTATTTTCCATCATTTGGTCTTCTATATCACTAATTCTCTCTTCTGTCTCATTTATCCTAGCAGTTAGGGCCCCCATTTTTTATTGCAGTTCATTAATAGCCTTTTTGATTTCCACTTGGTTAGATTTTAGTTCTTTTATTTCTCCACAAAGGGTTTTTCTAATAACTTCCATGCTTTTTTCAAGCCCAGCTAGTATCTTTAAAATCATCATTCTGAACTCTAGGTCCGACATCATACTAATATCCATATTGAGTAGGTCCCTGGCAGTCGGTACTACCTCTTGTTCTTTTTGGTGAGGTGATTTTTTCGTCTTGTCATTTTGTCCAGAGGAGAATAGATGAATGAGAGAACAAAATGCTAACAGGTTAACAACGTCCCCAGAAAATATACTCTAAACAAATCAGAAAAGACCTGAAACTGGGGGAAAAGAAAGGGAAAGAAAGAAAAAAAAAAGAAAAAGATAAAAACAAACAAAAACAGAACAAAACAAAAACACAGAATATGATCAAATATGATCAGGCTGGTGCATAGATCAGTGCCACACACTGGATTTTGGGTGTATTTCGGTTTGTTAGAAGAAAGTGCCTCCCAAAATTTTAAAGAAAGAAAAACTTATGTATGTTCAAAAATAAGGGTTGATACGATGAAGGGATGGAATATGACTGTAAAGATGAAAATTATGAAAAGTTTTATGAAAGGAATTGATAAGTTGTTTGAAAAAAGAAAGAAGAGGATTTAAAAAAAAAGGGAGAGAATGTGATTGGGCAGGAGACTAGAACAAAGCCATATACTAGAGATTTAGGGTATATTTTGATCTGTTAGAAGAAACCGTATCAGAATTTTGAAGAAAGAACAACATATATATATGCCAAAAATAAGGGTAACTACTATGAAGGGATAGAATATGACTCTAAAAATGAAAAATAAAAATGGTTTTTTAAAAAAGGGATTGATAAGATGTTGGTTGAAAAAGGGAAAAAAATAAAAAAAAAAAGTTAAAAAAAAATTAGGGTGCCTGGGTGGCTCAGTTGGTTAAGCGACTGCCTTCGGCTCAGGTCTTGATCCTGGAGTCCCAGGATCGAGCCGACATCGGGCTCCCTGCTGAGCAGGGAGTCTGCTTCTCCCTCTGACCCTCCCCCATCTCATGCTCTATCTCATTCTCTCTCTCAAATAAATAAATAAAATATTTAAAAAAATTAACTTTGAATGACTAAAGAATCATGGTAGAAAAGCCATGTATTCTATGTGCAGTATTCCCCTAGTGCCGGAGTTTTGCTGTCCTCATTGATCGGTAAACTTGCTCTTGGCTGGCTGTTCTTGCTGATCTTCCGGGGGAGGGGCCTGTTGCTGTGGTTACCAAATGTGTTTGCCGGAGGCGGACCGTCCTTGCCGGTCCAGGGTAAATAATCTGCTCTGGTTTGCTCTCGGGAGCTTTTGTTCTCTGCAAGCTTTCCATACAGCTTTGGAGGACGAAAGTGAAAATGGTGGCCTCCCAATCTCTGCCCTGGAGGAGCCGAGAACTCGGGGCCCCGCTCCTCAGTGAGCCCCCAGAGAAAAGCAGTCAGTCACTCCCGTCTTCCCGGTCTCTGGCCTCACTCCATGCTCACCTGGCCTGTGACCGGGCGTTTCTGTCTCAGGCACACGACCCCGTGTGGAGTCTCCAGACCCAGCAGATCCCTGCGGTGCGCTCCCGCGCCGCTCCTCCCGGGGGAGGAAGGAGAGTCTCTCCGGATCTGCTGCTTGTTGGGTCCCTGCTGGAGGAGCAGTGGCCCGACTGTGCCACGGATCATGGTTTATGGCAACCCCGACCTGAGAGCCCACCACTCAGCTCCATTTCTGCAGCTGGCTTCCCCGCTCAGATACCTGGGAGCTCTGCTGCACTCAGGCACCCCTGGTCTTTCTGAGACCCCGAGAGTCCTGAGACCACACTGTCCTGCGGGGGTTCCACCCCCCATTTAGCCACTGGAGTGATGTCCCTCAGCGGAGCCGACTTCTAAAAGTTCTGATTTTGTGCTCTGCTGCTCTAGCACTTGTCAGAAGCGGCCGTCGGAGGCCCCCTCCCCCGCCGTCTATCTTCCCGAATATCGCCTCAGATTCACTTCTCTGCACGTCCTGCCTTCTAGAAAGTGGTCGCTTTTCTGTTCAGAGAATTGCTGCTATTCTTTTCTTCGATCTCCTGTTGAGTTCGTAGGTGTTCAGAATGGTTTGATCCCTATCTAGCTGAATTCCTGAGACCAGATGAAATCCAGGTCTTCTACTCTTCTGCCATCTTGCTCCAGCCCCTATTTTAACCATTTTAAGTGTATAATTCAGTGACATTAACTGCTTTCACAATATTGTGCATATATATATATATATATATATATATATATATATGATCATGTCATTTGTGAGCAAAGATAATTTTACTTCTTTTCCAGTGTGGATGCCTCTTATTTCTTTTTCTTAGCTAATTGCTCTGATTAGAACTTCCAGTACTATGTTGAATAGCAGTGGTGAAAGCAGGACTTTTTAGTCTCGGCCTGATCTTAGAGGAAAAATTTTCTTTCATCATTGAATATGATGTTAGCTATGGATTTTTCATACATGGCCTTTACTGTATTGAGGAAATTTCCTTCTGTTTTTAGTTTATTGGGTGTTTTTACCATGAATAGGTGTTGAATTTCATCACATGCTTTTTCTGAATCAATTGAGATGATCATGAGTTTTTTTCCTTCATTCTTTTTAAAGAAATTTTTAATTTATTTTTTTAAAGATTTTATTTATTTATTTGAGAGAGAATGAGAGAGAGAGAAAGGACATGGGGGGGAGGGTCAGAGGGAGAAGCAGCCTCCCTGCCGAGCAGGGAGCCTGATGTGGGACTCGATCCCGGGACTCCAGGATCATGACCTGAGCCGAAGGCAGTTGCTTAACCAACTGAGCCACCCAGGCGCCCAGAAATTTTTTAAGTAGGCTCCACTTTTATTTTAAGTGGAGCCCAATGTGGGGCTTGAACTCATGATCCTGAGATGAACACCTGAGCTGAGACCAAGAGTCGGACACTCAGCGGACTGAGCCACCCAGGCGCCCCCCTTCATTCTTTTAATCAAATATACTCTAACCCTTTTCCTACCCCCCCTTTCTGGTGGACTCATAAATGTCTAGCTTAGTCCATGTTTTGAATCAAGTTAACTGAAACTAAGTGATGAAGCTGAAACTAAGTAGGTGGTGGATTTGTTCTAGGAACTAATGAATAGCCAGATATAGTTTACCTTATTAGCTAGCTTGAGGTTTTTTTTTTTAAACTTTTATTTATTTATTTGATAGAGAGGGACAGATAGTGTCAGAGATAGCGAGAGAGAGCACAAGCAGGGAGAGAGGCAAAGGGAGAGGGAGAAGCAGGCTCCCCATGGAGCAAGGAACCCGATGTGGGGCTCGATCCCAGGACCCTGGGATCATGACTTGAGCTCAAGGCACATGCGTAACCGACCGAGCCACCCAGGCGTCCCAAGCTTGAGGTTTTTGATCATCTGCAACAATTAAATTTTGTGCTTTCCATATGAACTCTTAAGGTTTTTGTATATAAGTTGATACTCAGCATGTTTATGAAATGTAGAAAAAGTAAAATGTTTTTGTACTTCAGTTTCTCTTCCAAATTAAACCATGTTATTATAGAGTTCCTATACTCAAAAGAAGTTGTTTCATGATGTAACAATAGAAATTGGCCTTGGTAAAAATTACATTCCATGTTAATACAGGATTCCAATCCAGTAGAGTATAAATGAAATTTTTACAGTCTTACTTGGAGAAGTACCAGCTTGCATAGTCTAAATTCCTGGTGGTGGTGGTGGTGGTGGTGGAGATCAACTTTTGGAACTAATGAAAGTATAACTTGAGTTCACTGTGTTTAGCCAGATAGATATTTCTGTTGCATGAGGTTTAAGGGGAAAAAAAACCAACTTATTAGGTGGAGAAAGAAGTAGGAAAATATTGAATGTATGAGGAGAACAAATGAAGCATTATCTGTTCTGTAGACTGTTGGAGTAAAGCCAAGAGTAGACATTGTAAAGTCAGAAGCTCTTTAAGTTTTCTTTTACTAAAATGGTGACAAGAATGGTACCACTTGTTTTTTTTTTATTTAATTTTTAAAAAAGGTTTTATTTATTTATTAGAGAACACAAGTGGGGGGAGGAGCAGGGGGAGAAGCAGGCTCCCTGCTGAACAGGGAGCCCGAGTTGGGGCTCGATCCCCAGACCCCAGAATCATGACCTGAGCCGAAGGCAGATGCTTAACTGACTGAGCCACCCAGGTGCCCCAAGAATGGCACCACTTGTAATGAGAGGAGGGCAGAGTTTCAGGCCACTGTGAAAAGACAAAGATTGTTTAAACATTAGCTCTCAAGTTTCTTGTCTTTCTAAGTTTGAAGAGCAAATAATTTTTTCAGAGATAAAAGTTACTTTTAAAGCAGTAGAAAAGAGGATATATTCATTCTTTTTTTTATTTTAAGATTTTATTTATTTGACAGAGACAAAGCAAGAGAAGGAACACAAGCAGGGGGAGTGGGAAAGGGAGAAGCAGGCTCCCCGCTGAGTGGGGAACCTGATGTGGGGCTCAATCCCAGGACCCCAGGACCACCACCTGAGCCGAAGCCAGACACTCAACAACTAAGCCACCCAGGGGCCCCTCATTCTTTAAACTATTCTCTATTAACAAGTTTTTTCCTATTCTTAAAATAACTCTTAACATTTCTTTAAATTTCCCATTTTGTTCTCATGTTTTATTTTGGTTGTATTTCAGTAAGTTTTTTTGTGTTCTCAAATTTTAACCATGTGGAGAGGCAAGAATATACAATGGGGAAAAAAAGACAGTCTCTTCAATAAATGGTGCTGGGAAAACTGGACCACTTTCTAACACCATACACAAAAATAAACTCAAATTGGATTAAGGACCTAAATGTGAGACCTGAAACCACGAAACTCCTAGAAGAGAACATAGGCAGTAGTTTCTTTGACATCAGCCATAGCAACATTTTTCTAGACATGTCTTCTGCGGCAAGGGAAATAAAAGCAAAAATTAACTGTTGAGACTACACCAAAATAAAAATCTTCTGCACAGTGAAGGAAACCATCAACAAAATGAAAAGACAACTCACAAAATGGGAGAAGATATTTGCAAATGATCTATTCGATATGGAATTACTATCCAAAATATATAAAGAACTAATACAACTCAACACCAGAAAACCCAAATAATCTGATTAAAATGGGCAGAGTACTGAATAGACATTTTCCCAAAGTAGACATATAGATGTCCAACAGACACATGAAGAGATGCTCAACGTCATTAATCATCAGGGAAATGTACTCAAAACCACAGTGAGATATCATCTTACACTTGTCATAATGGCTAAAATCAAAAAGAAAAGAAAAAGCGGTGAGGATGTGGAGAAAAGGAAACCCTTGTGCAGTGTTGGTGGGAATGTAAATTGGCATGGTCACTGTGGAAAACAGTATGGATATTCCTCAAAAAATTAAAAACAGAAATGACCTGTGATGCAGTAATTCCACTACTGAGTTTTTTTTTTTTTTTTAAGATTTTATTTATTTATTTGACCGAGAGAGACACAGCGAGAGAGGGAACACAAGCAGGGGGAGTGGGGGAGGGAGAAGCAGGCTTCCTGCTGAGCAGGGAGCCCGATGCGGGGCTGGATCCCAGGACCCTGGGATCATGACCTGAGCCGAAGGCAGCCGCTTAACGACTGGGCCACCCAAGTGCCCCTCCACTACTGAGTATTTATCCAAAGAAAATGACAACAGTAATTCAGAAAGATTTATGCACCCTTGTGTGTACTGTATTATTTACAGTAGGAAAGATATGAAAACCCAAGGGTGCTTTGATCGATGAATAGATAAAGAGAATATGGAATATATACACAGTGGAATATTACTCAGCCATAAAAAGGATGAGCTCTTGCCATTTGTGACAACATGGATAGACCTAAAGGGTATTACGCTAAGTGAAATAAGTCAGAGAAAGACAAATACTCTATTTCACTTATACATAGAATCTAAAAAAAACGAACAAACAGATGAAAAGCAGAAACAGACCCATAATTACAGAGAACAAACTGATGGTTGCGAGAGAGGAGCAAGGTGGGGGATGGCCAAAATGAGTGAAGGGGAGTGGGACATACGGGCTTCCAGGTATGGAGTGAGTAAGTCATGGGGATAAAATACAGTGATATTGTAATAACATTGTACGTTGACAGATGGTAGCTACACCCGTGGTGAGTATAGTGTTAACATGTAAACTTCTCAAATCACTGTGTTGTACACTTGAAACTAATGTAACATTGTGTCAGCTATACTTCAATAAAATTTTTTGATCTAAATGGATAACCTATTAAAATAGAACGCAAATCCAAATTCTCTATTTCATTTTCCTCTTAGGCATGAATCCTACAAAACTCAGTATAGAGCAATGTTTGTGATGAATTGTTCTGTCAACAAAGAGGAGGTTCTAAGATACAAAATCCCAGAGAACAGGAAGAAAAGGAGAGGCCATAAGAAGATGAGGTCTAACCATGAAGATGCTGCAGAGCAGGCCGAGGCGCAAGTGGAAGAAATCTACCACCCAGTCATGTGCACCGAATGTTCCACTGAAGTGGCAGTCTATGACAAGGACGAAGTCTTTCATTTTTTCAATGTTTTAGCAAGTCATTCTTAAATAGCTGAGTTGGCATTTAATTGCCCAATACAGTATATGAGGCAGATATGGACAGGTATTTTCCTCCTGCCTATTCATATCAAGTGACATTCTGAGCGGTTATTTGAGAATGCAGTGTTTATCTTTTTGAAAGAGAATGGTTGTCAACCTTCATCCCTCCACCCCCTTAAAAAAATTTTTTTTCCCTAGCTCTGATGGGACTGATTATTCATTCCCTTTTTGAGGGGCATTTGGAAATTATGGGGCTTTTTATATATTAAAGCTCTTTAGAATTAAAATGTTCTGGAGTTATAAGTAATCTTTGTTTTAGTGTTATTTTTATTTTGGTTATACTTGTGGTGTGATTAAACAAGAAACTATTGCCTGGCTTCTGTGTATATTGTTTTTGCTAAGAAGTATCTTTATTTACTTTCTACCCCATAGTATGGAGTGACAGTATTTAGTAACTATTACAGTTACATGGAGTTAATATTGCCAGGTGCTTTGAGTAATTAATACAGGTCTTTCCCTAAAAGGATTGCATAGTAACAGTATACTAAATGTAGTGAATTAACACAGTAAATAGAAATTTATGGTGAGGAAGAGCAACCTCACCCTCGACCCTTAGACTTAAAAGTCCTGTTGCTGCCTCTTGTGCCCCCATTTGTTCTGAAATTTCTGTTGCCAGCAACCAAAGTATTGTTTTTCCTTTTTTATATTAATAATATAAAAATCATTAGTGACAGCTTGGAGGAAATTGCATTGTAGGCATCTGTGCTTTTGAAAAGAATGATTGGACTATTTCCCAAAACATTGGGAAACTCAGGGTCCTGATATCTAATAGAGATATAGTAGAGTGGAATAAAGTCAGAAACTATATATTTTTTTAAAGATTTTATTTATTAGAGAGAGAGAGAGAATGAGCAGGGGAAGTAGCAGAAGGAGAAGCAGATGCACTGCTGAGCAGGGAACCTGATGTGGGACTCAATCCTAGGACTCCAGGATCATGACCTGAGCCAAAGGCAGACACTTAACTGACTAAGCCACCCAGGTGCCCAGGAAATATATTTTTTTAAAGGTTTTATTTATTTATTAGAGAGAGGGAACACGAGGAGGGGAAGGGGGAGAAGACTCCCGGCTGAGTGGGGAGCCTAATGTGGGGCTCAATCCTAGGACCTTGAAATCGTGACCTGAGCTGAAGTCAGATGCTTAACCAACTGAGCCACCCAGGTGCCCCAGGAAATACGTTTTTTTTTTAAGATTTTATTTTTTAATTTTTGAAAGTTAATCTCTAATGTGGGGCTAGAACCCATGACCTTGAGATCAAGAGTCACATGCTCTACTGACTGAGCTAGGCAGATGGCCCAGGAAATATGTTTTAATTCAGGTTCTATCACACTAATCTTGGTCAAGTCTGTTCCTTTGAGTCCCAGTTTTCTCATCTATAAAATGAAAAGACTGGACTAGAGCAGTGATTCCTCGCAGAGGTCAGGGCTCAGCCGAGCTTGAGGGGGACCTCTATATACTCCCTCAGAGAATGATACACCTCCAGAAGGGAAAACATGTTCTTCCCACTGCCTTGCCTTCTATGCTTTCTAAAAGCTACACAGAAGGAGAGCTGGAACCAGTGATGGTGTGGTGTTTGTATGAATTGGGTGGAGGCAGAAAAATGACAGATTTTGCTTCTCTGGACTTTCCAATGTCTTAATAGCATATTTTATAATTTTTATAATATGCTGATATCTGATTGGAAGCAGTATGTATGTATACATCTAAAAGTTTCAAAATATTGCCAGATGATATGTTACAAAATAATACTACTAGTCTATTTTAACCTTGTTTTTGCCATATTACAGCTTTGGAAGATCTCTTTCCCACTTACTGTCGTTGCAAACCCTACTTTCTTCTCAGATCCTACAACCACCCCTCCATTGTATGCTCATCTCTACTTCACTGCAAGGTTCTCAGTAGTCTTATACATAAAGACCACCGGGGGCAGACATGTAAAAGGCCATACTCAGAATGTTACTCAATAATAAAAGTGAGGCAGGAAATCAATATATAAAGATATAACTTCTGGCAATAACATAAAGGGGAGGGACAGGGCGCCTGGGTGGCTCAGTCGGTTAAACGACTGCCTTTGGCTCAGGTCATGATCCTGGAGTCCTGGGATCGAGTCCTGCATCCGGCTCCCTGCTCCGCCGGGAGTCTGCTTCTCCCTCTGACCCTTCTTCCCCCCTTTCATGTGCTCTCTTTCTCTCATTCTCGCTCTCAAATAACTAAAAAAAAAATAAAGGGGAGGGACAGAACTGTGTAGAAGCAGAGTTTTGTGTACTATTGACGCTAAGTTCAAGCTAGTTTGTCACAAATTTAAGATGGCGGGGTGCCTGGGTGGCTCAGTCAGGCGTCTGCCTTCCCCTCGGGTCATGATCCCGGAATTTTGGGATTGAGCCCCTCATTGGCTCTTTGCTTGGCGGGGAGTCTGCTTCTCCCTCTCCCTCTGATCTCCCCTCACTTGCGCGCTCTCTCTCTTGCTCACTCTCAAATAAATAAAATCTTAAAAAAAAAAATTTAAGATGGCAATTATAATTCCCAGGGTAACCATGAAGCTGTTGCAAATAAAGTGATCCAAGAATAGAGTATAATATATTTGAGTATTATATTATAAAATATAAAGCTGTACAGCTCTTCTTTATGTCTTTATTTCTCATTTTATTTATTTTATTTTTTGGGAGAGAGAGAATGCATGAGCAGTGTGGGGGAGGGAGGGGCGGAGGGAGAGATCTCAAACGGACTCCGTGCTGAGTGCAGAGCTTGTGACTGAGATAACGTATGACCTGAGCAGAAATCAAGAGTTGGATGGATGTTTAACCAACTGAGCCACCCAGGAGCCCCATGTCCTCTTACTTAAAAAAAAAAAAAAAAATTCTTTGAAATATCACTTACGGAAATTGGTGGTGAACACTGTTCTGGCCTGAAGCAGAGTGGACTGTGATAGTTGCCCCACCTCATTTTTTTTTTTTTTTAAGCAGGCTCCATGCCTAGCGTGGAGGCCAACAGGGGGCTAGAACTCACGACCCCTGAGATCAAGACCTGAGCTGAAATCAAGAGTCAGATGCTTAGCCCGCTGAGCCACCCAGGCGCCCCCACTGCAATTTTTTTTTTTAAAGATTTATTTATTTATTTGAGAGAGAGAGAATTAGAGATAGAGAGCACAAGAGGGAAGAGGGTCAGAGGGAGAAGCAGACTCCCCGCTGAGCAGGGAGCCCGATGCGGGACTCGATCCCGGGACTCCAGGATCATGACCCGAGCCGAAGGCAGTCGCTCAACCAACTGAGCCACCCAGGCGCCCCCCACTGCAATTTTTAATGCATAGCTTTGATTGTTCTTTTGTTTTCTTTTTCTTTTCTTTTTTTTTTTTTTAAAGATTTTATTTATTTGACAGAGAGAGACACAGTTAGAGAAGGAACACAAGCAGGGGGAGTGGAAGAGGGAGAAGCAGGCTTACCGCTGATCAGGGAGCCGGATGCGGGGCTTGATTCCAGGACCCTGGGATCATGACGTGAGCCAAAGGCAGACGCTTAGCAACTGAGCCACTCAGGCGCCCTGTTTGCCCCTGTTCTTTTGTTTTCTTAGGATGCTATCTACAATGTGATATCTGCAGATTATTTAACAATCCGTGCTTTTCAGTATAGCCTTTTGTATTACAAAATACATTTTGTAATTGTAAATGTTTTTCTCTTATCTCTGTTAAAGAGCTACACAGGAGCCTTTAAAGAACCGTTTGTGGTCTTAATCTGTCCCCATTCCCTTTTTATTTGTTTCTATTTATTTATTTACTTATTTTTTATTTTTAGTATTTTTTTTAAAGATTATTCGACAGAGAGAGAGAGAGCACAAGCAGGGGGAACAGCAGAGGGAGAGGGAGAAGCAGGCTCCTACTGAGCAGGGAGCACGACGTGGTGCTCGATCCCAGGACTCTGGGATCATGACCTGAGCGGAAGGCAGTTGCTTAACCAACTGAGGTACCCAGGCGCTCCCCCTTCCCTTTTTAAATGAAGCACAAATTATTTAATATTTCAATGAAATTTAAATATGTGGGCCTGGGGCTATGGTTTGGTGATCCCACTGAAACTAACTGTTCTTTTTCCTGATCAGCTTGGCTCACTGTATTAGTTTTTAATGCTGTGTAACAAATGACCACAAACTTAGTGCCTAAAAATGGCACATTTATCACCCCATAATTTTTGTGAGTTGGGAGTGTGGGTACAGCCTAGTGTCTTATACTCAGGGTCTCAGAAGGTTGTAATCAAGTTTTCGGCCAGGTTGCATTCTCGTCTGGAGACTTGACTGGGGAAGATTCTACCTCCAAGCTCCCTTAAATTATTGGCAGAATCCACCTCTTCATTCTTATAGGACTGAAGTTGCTGTTTTCTTGCTGGTTGTAAGCCAGGAGCTGCTCTTAGCTCCCAGAGAGTACCTACTTTTAGATGTGGGCTTCTAACACTATGTATGGAAATACAGCATGAAATCTGTTGCTTGTTAAGTCTGTCACTTCTGTTTCAAAGGGCCCAGGGAGGTATTTATGTTTGGTCTGTTTGCATGTACATCCTATTTGGACTATTTGTGCTTGCTTCTTTTCTTAGCTCCTCATCCTCTTAATCCTTAGAAACTTTGCCCTCTCAACCCCCAGCCCTCCCTTGCAGGAATACTGCATCAGGCTTTCTGAAGTATTATCAGGGATTTGGAACTAAAGGAGACAGGCAGTTAGGGAGTGGAAGGAGAAAAGGTAGACCCTACCCTGTCATATCAGATAGTAAGATGCACCTATATCCAATGTTGAATATTTTCCTTATAAAACCTTTTGAATGGATTATTCTTATTTTTGAAATTATTGGACTATATTGACTCATTTATGATTTGATATGATTTTTATTTATTTTTGATTTGATATGATTTTTATTTTTTATTTTTTTAAAAGATCTTATTTGTCAGAGAGAGAGAGAGAGAACACAAGCAGGGGGTGCAGCAGGCAGAGGGAGAAGCAGGCTTCCCGCTGAGCAAGGAGCCCGATGCGGGGCTCAATCCCAGGACCGTGGGATCATGACTTGAGCTGAAGGCAGATACCCAGCCGACTGAGCCACCTAGGCGTTCCGTGATTTGACATGATTTTTAAACAGTCATTGTGCATACATGGGAGTTCTTAAGAAATACAAAAATCTAATGTACTAATTTTCAAACATAATGAAAATCATATATGTTTTAAATTTAAAAATTAATGAAGTTTATATGTGAATTTAATTAAACATCTCTTATGTTTTATTCAGAACCAGGAACTGCCCATTCCCTGCCCAGATCGCAGACATTTTTTTCCCTGTGCATTTTCTTTTCTGGAAAAGCTTATGGGCCCCGAGTGCTGTGCCTGCAGTGCCACATGGATAAACTGGTTTTGTTTGACTCTTCTTGTGGATCAGTAAGGGGACAAAAGGTTAGCAGCAGTTTACCAACATCCCATACTCAGAAAATTAAGCAATTTCAGTAATTCTTAATAGTGTGACAGATTTTACTTTCACTTAATAGGTGTTAGTTTATGGGACTTAGGGAAGCACAGGAAAATTTTTCTTCATACTAAAGCAATTCTAGGCAGAATACTTTTCATTTAGATCAGTGCATTAGTTTGCTAGGGCTGCCATATAAAATACCACAGATTGGGTGGCTTAATACACATTTATTTCCTGATAGTTCTGGAGGCTAGAAGTTCAAAATCAGGGTGTCAGCAAGTTTGGTTTCTTCTGAGGTTTCTTGCCTTGCCTTGCAGAAGGCTGCATGCTTGCTGTGTCTTCGCAGGGTGGTTCCTCTGTGTTCACAAGTGTTGTGTTCTAATCTCCTCTTGATAAGAACCAGTAGCAGTGGATTAGGGTTTACCTGTATGACCTCATTTTACCTTAATTATCTCCTTAAAGATCCTGTCTCCAAGTATAGTCACATGTTGAGGAATAGGGGTTAGTGTAGGGGTTAGCTTTAAGGCAAACAGGCTTGAGGGATGGAATGTAGAAAGGTCCTACAGCGACCCCCTGGCTGAATAGACGGGCCCATCAGGTAACCCACCTCAGAATATCCGCAGGCCCTAACTAACCAATGGGCTTCTTAGAACCAGGCACAGTTACCAAAAAAGGGGAAGATTCCAAACTCGGCATACCCCTTCACCTTCCCCCTTTAAAAACAGCCCCACCCACTGCCTCCTCCCAGACAGCTGTCCTCTGCGGTCCTGCCCTCCACTCCATTGCGGTGCATTCAATAAACTTCTATCTCCTTTGTTCTGCCTCGGGTGAATTCTTCGACTGCCCACGTCACTGTTTTCCACCCAAACATCACCCCACATTTGGGGGCCCCCATCTGATCGGACAGACACCCTGTTTAGATAGCACAGTTAGGACTTCAACATATAAATTTTGGGAGGATGCCAATTAAGCCCCTAACAATTGTCATCCTTCATTTTATGAGATGAGCAAAGTTGATGATAAAGCACGTTTCAATGAAGGTGAATCTTATTTTCCATTGTCTTCTAATAGGACCCTCCCACCCCCCACTGATGAAGCATATCAATAGTGGGAGTAAGAGTGTAAGCTAGAAAGCAGGAACAATTTTTTTATAAAAGTTTTTTTTAAGTTTTATTTAAGTAATCTTTACACCCAATGTGGCGTGGGGTTGAACTCACAATCCTGAGATCAAGAGTCATGCTTTTTGGACTAAGCCTGCCAGGCACCCCAAAAGCAGGAACAATTTTGAAGAATTTCTCAGTATATTCCAGAGCCTGGTGACTGAGCCACCCAGGCGCCCCCCCCATTTCCCCTTTTCTGTGAGATCTCAATGAACTCTCCTTCATATGCCCTGCCCTTCCTTCCCACTTGTGATTTCTCTCCCTCCTTCCCTTTATTTTCAATGTTACTATGTGCTAAGACCTAGAGATACAAAGTAAGAAGAGGCAATATTCTTCTTTTCATAGAGTTTACTGTCTCCTGGGGAGAAGACAGAACCTTAAAAAATACACTGATTTCAGATAGCAACTGAGTTGTGTCTTGATGTAAGTGCACCTGCTAGAAGAGTGACTGAGTGTGGGTGTGTGTTTTAAATTTAAATAAAGCTTGGAGAGGACGCCTGGGTGGCTCAGTTGGTTAAGCGTCTGCCTTCAGCTCGGGTCATGATTCTGGGGTCCTGGGATCGGCCCCTGGTGGGGCTCCCTGCTCAGGGGGGAGTCTGCTTCTTCCTCTCCCTCTGCCCCCCTCTGCCCCACAGCTTGTGCTTGTTTTCTCTCGCTCTCTATCTCAAATAAATAAATAAAATCTTAAAAAAAAAAAAAAAAGCTTGGGGAAGGCCCAAGGAAGTGATTTGAGTTGAAACTTGCCCATTGAGAAGAGTTATTTTTTTGCTCCTTGATATTTGGGTTGCTTTTATTTTTATTTATTTATCTTGCTATTATAGAATTAGTGGAGCCCAATGTGGGGCTTAAACTCAGGACTGACCCTGAGATCAAGAATTGGAGCTTAACTGACTGAGCCACTCAGGTTCCCCCTGTTTATCTTGCTATTATATTTTTTATTTTTTAAAAGATTTTATTTATTTATTTGAGAGAGAGAGAATGAGAGAGAGAGAGCATGAGAGGGAAGAGGGTCAGAGGGAGAAGCAGACTCCCTGCTGAGCAGGGAGCCCGATGTGGGACTCGATCCCGGGACTCCAGGATCATGACCTGAGCCGAAGGCAGTTAGTCGCTTAACCAACTGAGCCACCCAGGCGCCCTATCTTGCTATTATAAACATTGGTATCATGAACATTCTTATACACGTTTTTTTTTTTTAAGATTTTATTCATTTATTAGAGAGAGAGATTGAGAGAACAAGTGAAAGGAGGGGCTTTTTAAGATTTTATTTATTAGAGAGAGAGATTGAGAGAACAAGTGCAAGGAGGGGCAGAGGGAGAAGCAGACGCCCTGAAGACAGTGAGCCTGACTTGGGACTCGATCCCAGGACCCTGGGATCATGACCTGAGCAGAAGGCTTAACGACTGAGCCACCCAGGTGCCCCGGTGCAATTGCTTTTAAATAAAAAAGACAGATTCCCACTTTAATCATTCTGAATTGCTTACTTTTGGGTTAACATCTATGTTTTTATAAGGCACAACTAACTATATTAGGTATTATTAATTCTTAAGGTTAGTAAGATTTGAAATCCATATATAAGCAATAGATATATTAATTACATATATATGACTAGCAGCTGATTAAAATTCACACCTTTATATAAAATATTTCTAAGTATTTATCGATGATAAATTCAGACCTAAGGTTCCTTAAAATATATTAACTGACATTATAGTAGGGCTAATGGGGTAGTAGAGAAGTACTTCCTGTGTCAGTGATTTAATACAAAGTGATTATTTACACAGACACACACGGGCATTCACATAGCTTCCTCCCATTCATTAAACCAAAATGCTGATCTCTCAGTTTCACTGTGTTTCTGTTTGAGCAGATGCTGTGTTCTATAGGAAGATGCTTGAAGTTTTTGGGAAACATACCAGTTATCAAGACTTACTATAAGCATGCACAGTGGGCTGCTAGTACCACTACTTCCTGATGCTGCTTGTGGAATCTATTTAGACCTTTTGCTTTTCAGCTGCGGGACTTAATATTTGTTAGTGGTTTCCTTATGGGCTCTGAAGTGAGAGAAACCCGTTTTGGTGTGAGCTGATTAATTTATTGGCTGCTATAGCAGCAGCATCTCCTGGGGGCCCCAAAATACTACATTTTGATTTAGGTGGATTCTTCTCCCTTTCTTTACTGGGGTTTTTCCTTTTCCTTTCACAGAAACCAAAAGACTTTCATTTCACTTATAGTGAGTTCGTCATTTTCTTCACTTTCACTGAAGTCAGATCACTAATAGAGGGTCTAATGTGTCCACTTGAAGGAATGGTCCTCTGTCCTACCCAAGCATTAACCATCATGAAAATCATCTCTGTTATTTTATCCAAATTTAAATAATCACTACTTGTGCTGCAATTAGAGAAATGGGAAGGCTCATTCATTCTTTTTGTTTTGGTGCTGCCGTATTTTTCAATTCTTTTACCCCGGAGTCTCTGCACACCAGTGGAGACCGTTGATGGTTCCTTCCCGATAATGCTGATGAACTTCTTTTTGTTTTAATGTAAGTCTTTAATTCCACTTAGTTAACATGCAGTGTTATATTAGTTTGCTGATTAACTTCTTAATCTCTCTGGTAGAGCTTGTCATTTAAGCGTGGAGTTTTCTCTTGAATGGAGCATCTTCCTCAGGTTTTTCAATTTTGAATTTAGTGTTTGTCTCCAATTCCAGATTATTTTTGGATTTTTAATTTTTAATTTTATTTTTTAAAGGATTTATTTATTTATTTTTGAGAGAGAGAACGAGAGAGAGAGAGAGAGAGAGAGAAAGCATGAGAGGGGTAAGGGTCAGAGAGAGAAGCAGACTCCTCGCTGAGCAGGGAGCCCCATGCGGGACTTGATCCCAGGACTCCAGGATCATGACCTGAGCCGAAGGCAGTTGCTTAACCAACTGAGCCACCCAGGTGCCCCTATTTTTGGATTTTTTAAAGGTACAGTTAAACAATATCACTATCATGGTCTCTGTTTGAGTGCCTTAACTTTCGTAATTGTCTGGCCTAGCTTTTCTATTTTTTTTTTAAGATTTTATTTATTTATTTGACAGAGAGAGAGCACAAGCAGAGGGAGTGGGAGAGGGGAGCCCGATGTGGGGCTCGATCCCAGGGCCCTGGGATCATGACCTGAGCTGAAGGCAGACGCTTAATGACTGAGCCACCCAGGTGTCCCTTTTTTTCCTATTTTTAATTGAAGTGTAATTGCCATATATTATGTTATTATATTGGTTTCAGGCATATAACATAGTGATTTGGCTAAGCCAAGTGTTCAGAAATATGGGAGTTCAGCAAGATGACTGAATAGAAGATATATATATATATGTAAAATTTGGCTTTAATGCATGTGTTGTATGGTATATGAATTATATCTCAGTACAGTTGCTGTATTAAAAAAAATCTGGTATTTGCTTTGCTTTTGGATGAGACGCAAAGCCATTCCTGTTGTTAGCACAAGCTATAAATGTTCAGTTACATAGTCCCCACTCACCAAAGCTCTATACTCACCAGCCCTAGTTGATTTAAAAAAAACATAATGGCTGTATTGAGATATAATTCATATACTGTACAATTTGTCCATTTAAAGCCAATTGTTTTTTTTTAAGATTTTATTTATTTATTTGACAGAGAGAGACACGGCGAGAGAGGGAACACAAGCAGGGGGAGTGGGAGAGGAAGAAGCAGGCTTCCTGCTGAGCAGGGAGCCGGATGCGGGGCTCAATCCCAGGACCCTGGGACCATGACCTGAGCCGAAGGCAGATGCTTAATGACTGAGCCACCCAGGCGCCCCGCCAATTGGTTTTATAAATCAATCTTATATTCAGTCATCTTGCTAGACTCTTGTGTTCCTAAACTTTTGTCTTGGCTTTTTTTTTCTGGGTAGACAACTCTGTCATCTATGAATAATGGCATTTCTTTTTTCCTTTCCAATCCTTATGCCTTTTATTTCTTTCTCTTACTGGACTGGTGAGGATCTCCAGTAAAATGTTGAAAAGAAGCATTGATTGTAGGCATTCTTTTTTTTTTTTTAATTTTAAAGGTTTATTTATTTATTTGAGAGAGAGAGAGAGTGAGAGAGAGAGAGAGAGAGCACATGAGAGGGGGGAGGGCCAGAGGGAGAAGCAGACTCCCCGCTGAGCAGGGAGCCTGATGTGGACTGAATCCCAGGACTCCAGGATCATGACCTGAGCCAAAGGCAGTCGCTTAACCAACTGAGCCACCAAGGTGCCCGATTGTAGGCATTCTTGTTTGTCCCTGACTTAAAGAGTATGCTTCTAATGTTTCGTTTTTTTTAGATTTTATTTTATTTATTTATTTGAGAGAGAGAGAGAGAGAGAGAAAGAGCAAACTGGAGGGAGAGGGAGACAGAATCTGAAGCAGACTCCATGTGGATTGCAGAGCTGGTCATGGGGCTCAGTCTCATGACTGCAAGATTATGACCTGAGCTGAAACAAAGAGTGGGCTGCTTAACCGACTGAGCCACCCTGGCACCCCTGCTTCTAATGTTTTAAGAAATCATGTTTGCCATCGGGGTGCCTGGGTGGCTCAGTTAGTTAAGCATCTGCCTTGGGCTCAGGTCACGATCCCAGCGTCCTGGGATCGAGCCTTGCATCGGGCTCCCTACTCAGCTGGGAGCCTGCTTCTCCCTCTGCCTGTCGCTGCCCCTGCTTGTGCTCCGTCTCTCTCTCTCTCTGTGTCAAATAAATAAATAAAATCTTAAAAGAAAAAGAAATCATGTTTGCTGTAGTTTTTTTTTTGGTGGATATATTTTATCAGATTAATTATGCTTGGCTAGAAGTTTTTATAATTAATGTGTATTGAATTTAATCAAATACATTCTCTGTTTATTAAAATGATTAGTTTCTTTTTTTTTAAAAGATTTTATTTATTTTTTAACAGAGAGAGAGAGACAGTGAGAGAGGGAACACAAGCAGGGAGAGTGGGAAAGGGAGAAGCAGGCTTCCCGCCGAGCAGGGAGCCTGATGTGGGACTCGATCCCAGGACCCTGGGATCACGACCTGAGCCAAAGGCAGACGCTTAATGACTGAGCCACCCAGGCGCCCATGATTAGTTGCTTTTGATTAGGGAATGTTATTTATAGATTTTATAAATGTTAACTACCCTTACATTTCTGGGATAAAGTCAACTAGTTTATAGTATCGTGTGGAAAAGGGTTAACATAGCTGGCCTGACTTTGAAAGGCCTGCTTACCAGGTTAGTTCTTGGCTAGCATCTGAGAGAGAACCAGGAATTTTGGGAAGGTTCTAACACCCTAACTGATAAGAATGGCTCACTCTGCCTAAACTGTTTGTATAAACAATGTGATTTATGCTGAACCCTTGCTTTCCTTCAGAGGGTCTGGAATTTTGGTACTGCTAGGCAGAGGGTACCTATGTGACCAACCCCAAATAAAAACCTTGGGAACCACATCTCTAATGAGCTTCCTTGGTAGAGAACATTTCACACATGTCATAACTTGTTGTTAGGGGAATTAAGTGTGTCCTGATGATTCCACTCGGTGTCTCTTAGAAACTTGTGCCTTGTTTCCTTTGGACTTTGCTCATGTGACTTTCTCCTTTGCCTATTTTGCTTTGTACCCTTTCACGGTAGTAAATCATAGCCACGAGTGTGACTATATGAACCAGTGAAACTGGGTGTGATCTTGGGAACCCGCCCCTGGCACAATTACAATTTTTATTATTTATTATTATTATTTTTTAATTTTTAAATAGGCTCCACACCCAGCAGAGCTTGAACTCACAACCCTGAGATCAAGACATGAGCTGAGATCAAGAGTAGGACCCTGAACTGACTGAGCCGCCCAGGCACCCCTAGTTTTTTTTAATAGATAATTTTTTAGAATAGTTTTAGGTTCATATCATAGTTTTTATATATTTCTGGATTTGCTTTGCATATTTAAATTTTATTTTTATTTTAAAATTTTTAAAAGATTTTTTTTTTTACACCCAACATGGGGCTTGAACCTACAACTACAACATCAAGAGTCATATTTTTCTACTGACTAAGCCAGTCAGGCATGCCTTGGTTTGCATATTTTTAATGTTTTTATAGCTTTATTGAGGTATAAATGATGTACAATAAATTGCATACTAAAGCGTTCAATTTTATTAATTTTGACGTATGTATATATCCATGAAACTATCACCACAGTCAAGGTATTAAAGGTACCTATCATCCCAAATAGTTACCTTATGCCTCTTGGTTATCCATTTCTTTTCCCCAACAGCCCCCCACCCCAGGCAACCACTGATCTGTCACTATAGTTTGCATTTTCGCATTTTCCAGAATTTTACATGAATAGACCTCTTTGTCTGACTTCTTTCACTTAGCCTACTTATTTTGACATCCATGTTGTTGCATGTATAAATGTTCCTTTTTATTGCCACGTAGTATTCTATTGTTTGAATTTCTTATGAATTATTATTATTTTTAAAGATTATTTGACAGAGAGAGAGAAAGTACAAGCAGGGGGAGTGGCAGGCAGAGGGGGAGGGAGAAGCAGACTCCCCGCTGAGCAGGGAGCCCGATGTGGGACTCAATCCCAGGACCCTGGGATCATGACCTGAGCTGAAGGCAGACGCTTAACTGACTGAGCCACCCAGGCACCCCTGAACTTCTTATGAATTATATTACAATTTGTTTATCCATCACCTGTTGATAGACACTTGGATTATTTCCAATTATTGGCTATTACAAATAAAACTGCTATACATATTCATATACAAATCTTTGAGTGGGCACATGCCTTCATCTCTCTTTGGTAAATCTAGAAGTAGGATGGCCAGCTAGGTGTATGGTTGGTATATATTTAATTTTTTAAGAATCTGCCAAACTATTTTCAAAAGTGATTGCAACACTTGGCATTCCTACCAGCTATGTACTAGAGTTTCAACTGCTGCACATCTTCAACATTTGATGTAGTCAGTCTTTTTAATTGTAGCCATTCTTCTTTTTTTATTTAAGATTTTATGTTTAAGTAATCTCTACATCCAATGTAGGGCTCAAACTCACAATCCTGAGATCAAGAGTTGCATGCTCTCCTGGTGCCCCTAATTGTAGCCATTCTATTGGGTATATAGAGATTTCTCTTTATGGTTGCAATTTGCATTTCCCTAATAACTAATTGATATCGGTCATCTTCTCTTATGCTTATTTGCCATCTTTGGTGAACGGTTTGTTCATATTGATTTTATTTTTAAGTAATCTCCACCCAATGTTGGGCTTGAACTCATGACCCTGAGATAAGGAGTGCCTGACCTTGGAGATTCTAATAAATTTATCCTGGACTCTGCTTTAGGCAGTTGGAAATCTTTCACCTGCTCAGTGAATTCTTGGCAATACTGTCCCTAGTTTGTTTCTACTTCTTGGTTTGTCTTGTTGATTTTACCCTATGCAGTTTTACACACACACACACACACACACACACACACACACCCTTTACTCAAACTAAGCATTTTATGAATTTAGTAACTTTACTCAGGTCTAAGGTAGGATATTTATGTAGTCTAGGCCTCCACCTGCTTCCCTCCATGGGCTTCTTTGTTAAAAGGAAACAAAGGCCAGAGCTTCCTTTTTGTCTTCCTCTCAGTTCCACACCCAATCTCATAATATCACATAATAAAAGTCTTATATGAAAAATCCACAGCCAATGTCATACTCAATGGTGAAAAACTGAGAACTTCTCCCCTAAGGTCAGGAACAAGACAAGGATGCCCACTCTCACCACTTGTATTCAACATTGTCCTAGAAGTCTTAGCCACAGCAACCAGACAGCATAAAGAAATAAAAGGCATCCAAATTGGTAATGAAGAAGTAAAACTCTTACTGTATGCAGATGACATGATACTACATATAGAAAACCCTAAAGACTCCACCAAAGAACTACTAGAACTGACAAATGAATTCAGTAAAATTGCAGGATACAAAATCAATGTAAAGAAATCTGTTGTGTTCCTATACGTTAGTAATGAAGCAGCAGAAAGTGAAATGAAGAAAACAATCCCATTATGATTGCGCAAGAAAATATCAAGGAATAAAATTAACCAAAGAGGTGAAAGAGCTGTATTCTGAAAACTATAAAACACTGATGAAAGAAATTCAAGATGATGCAAAGAAATGGAAAAACATTCCATGTTCATGAGTTAGAAGAACAGATATTATTAAAATGTCTTTGCTGCCCAAAAGAATGTATACATTTAATGCAATCCCTATCAAAATACCAACAGCGTTTTTCACAGAACAAACAAAATTTTGTATGGAACCACAAAAGATCTTGAATAGCGAAAGCAATCCTGAAAAAAAAAAAAAACTGGAATCATCACAATTCTAGATTTCAAGTTATATTACAAAGCAGTAGTAATTAAAACAGTATGGCGCTGGCATAAAAATAGACACGTAGATCAATAGAACAGAATAGAAAGTCCAGAAATAAATCACAATTATATGGTCAATTAATCTTTGGCTAAGGAGGAATGAACATGCAATGGAAAAAGACTGTCTTTTCAACACATGGTGTCAGGAAAACTGGACAGCAACATGCAGAAGAATGAAACTGGACGACTTTCTTTCACCCTACACAAAAATTCAACTAAATGTAAGACCTGAAACCATAAAAATCCTTGAAGAGGGCACAGGCAGTAATTTCTCTGACATTGGCCGCAGCAGCAACATTTTTCTGGATGTGTCTTCTGAGGCAAAGGAAATAAAAGCAAAAATAAACTATTGGGACTACATCGAAATAAAAAGTTTCTGCACAGCAAGAGAAAACAATCAAGAAAACTAAAGGCAGATTACTGAATGGGAGAAGATATTTGCAAATGACATCTCTGATAAAGGGTTAGTATCCAAAATATATAAAGAACTGATACAACTCAATACCCCAGAAATAAATAATCCAATTAAAAATGGGCAGAAGACATGAACAGACATTTTTCTAAAGAAGACATACACATTGTCAACAGACACATGAAAAGATGTACATCATTCATCATCAGGGAAACACAAATAAAAACTACAATGAGGTATCACCTCATACCTGTCAGAATGGCTAAAATCAACAACACAAGAAACAACAGGTGTTGGTGAGGGTGTGGAAAAACAGGAACCCTCATGCACGGTTGGTGGGAATGCAAACAGGTGCAGCCACTGTGGAAAACAGTATGGAGTTACCTCAGAAAGTTAAAAATGGAACTACCCAGTGATCCAGCAAGCACACTGCTGGGTATTTACCACCAAAATACAAAAACACTAATTCAATACATGCACCCCTATGTTTATGGCCACATTATTTACAGTTACCAAACTATGGAAGCAGGCCAAGTGTCCATCAGTAGATGAATAGGTGAAGAAGAGGTGGTATATATAGATAATGGAATATTATTCAGCCATAAAAAAGAGTGAAATCTTGCCAATTGCAACAACATGGATAGAGCTAGAGAGCATAATGCTAAGTGAAATAAGTCAGAGAAAGACAAATACCATATGATCTCACTCATGTGGAATTTAAGAAGCAAAACAGATGAGCAAAGGATAAAAAGGAGAGACAAACTGAGAAACAGACTCTTAACTATAGAGAACAAATTGATGGTTACCAGAGGGAGGTAGATGGGGGCTGATAGAAATAGGGGATGGGGATGGATTAAAGAGTATACTTATCATGATAAAAAAAACATGTCAAGGAAAAAGGAAGCTCAAGAACATTCAAACATTCATCCTAATACAGACACCTGCTACTATCTTTCCTCTGCTTTGGTCAGGTGGGGTGTGTTTCTTCTACTTCTAGAGCTAGAACAATGCTAGCCCCAAACACACTCCAGGTGTGGAAATCTGGCTTATCGGTGCCAAATATGGCCTAGTCGTTTTTTTTCCGCTCGATCCCATTTCTTAGCCAGGGCTAAGGGTTTGCTGTATTACAGGGCTTTGAGAGGGGTTGTGAAATGTGAGGATGTGCAGTGTGGATTTGCTTACAGCAAGATTGTGGAGAGCATTGATGGATACTTACAGATGATTCATCTGCACAGGGGATGGAAATGTTTTGAGCTAAGGGGAAGAAAAATTGCAATGGCCTTACCACAGATCCAAGGACTGAGGAGGAGTTTCAAGGCTGGGCTGCTTGGGCTCTAGGAATCATGGTTTGTTCAGAATCCTATCTAGCAAGCAAGCATTTTCTCTATAGTACAGCCTTTGGGCTTACGACTGGAGAAACTTTCTACCCTTTTTTCCCTCTTTTATACTTGTTTTATCTGTTTTTCATATATTTCATTGGTCCACCTGGAATTTATTTTGGCTTGAAATTGTATTAAATGTATACCTATAAAATAATACATGTATACATTAAATATATTAAGTATATACATTAAACATATACAGTGTCAGGTCACTGACTTTTTTTTTTTAAGATTATTTATTTATTTATTTGACAGAGACACAGCGAGAGAAGGAACACAAGCAGGGGGAGCGGGAGAGGGAGAAGCAGGCTTCCCGCGGAGCAGGGAGCCTGATGCGGGGCTTGATCCCAGGACCCTGGGATCATGACTGGAGCTGAAGGCAGACGCTTAACAACTGAGCCACCCAGGCGCCCCAGGTCACTGACATTTCATGTTTCCAATTTACCAAGCCTTCTCATTATTAAGATCCTCTTTCAGTTTTTGTAAATTCATAAAACTCCCACACATTTTCCAAAGTTTATCTATAGATATTTTGTTTTGTTTTGTTTGCTATTGCAAATGGGATCTTTTGTCCATTATATTTTCTAACAGGTTGTAGTTGGAGGAAAAGCCACTGATTGTTGTAGGCAATTGCTTTGCTGGATTCCGTAACCTACCACCTTGCTGAGCTTTGAGTTCTAATAGTTTCTCAGGTGATTCTCTTGGGTTTTTTGCCTCTCGTCTGCAGGCAGTCCTCCTCCACTGGTGTCGGGGATATTGCACAGCCCCGCTCCTCCACGAACACATTCTTCTTTGCTACCTTTTTTCTTCTTCTGTTCCTCGAGGCCTTTGCGTTCTCCAGGTTTCAGTCCTTCAACTATTCAAAGCATAATCTCTTCCTTGGAGAATTCATCCAATTCATCCACATTTTAAATAGTATCAGCCTCAATGCCAGTGGCTCCCCAGTCTGTTTTGAACCTTGACTCTCATTCTGAATGTGCAACAGCATATTGGATTTTTTGAGGACCTCACAAAACCTGCTTCTCTAAAGCTGCACAAACCGGCTGCGCTAGGATTCCTTTATGCCAGTTGTGGTATCCGCCTCCTAGCTGTGTAGGTTTAAAAGTTAAACATTTTCATGGTGATTCCTTTTTCTTTGTTTCACACTTCCCCTTAGTTAACGGATCTTTCTAAATTTTATTTTACTTATTTGAGAGCGAGAATGAGAGAGAAAGAGAAAGAGAGAGAGATTGTGCAGGAGCACACGAAGAGGGAGGGGCAGAAGGAGAGGGAGAAGCAGACTCCCCGCTGAGCGGGAAGCCCGCTGGGGGCTCGATCCCAGGACCCTGAGATCATGACCTGAGCCGAAGGCAGGTGCTTAACCTACTGAGCCACCCAGGCGCCCCAAGTCTTTTTTTCGTCTCACTCTCAAATGGCCCATATTCATCTATCTTTTCCTTGTAGTCACACTGAGTGCAGGTCATTTTCATCCTTTGTGGACCATTACAACTGCCTGCCACCTGGTTTTCTTTCTTCCAATCTCCCTTTCTTGCACTGGTTTGTCTACTCACCGGTAACTGAGCTCCTTCCATGTGCAGGGACCATGCTGGGTGCCAGGAATTTGCAGGTCAGTGACGGGTCTGCTGTCAACGAGGTGAGTGAGATGAGATGAGTCGGGAAAGCAGGTAACCAGCAATCACGGTATTGTGTGATAGGTGCCATGGCATCAGTGTAACAGCAGGTGCCACCAGAGTATAGAAGAGGAAGGACTAGGGCTGCTCTGGACGGGAGCTGAATCCTAGGGCATTAGTTTCAACTGGCCAGGAATGCAGCCCTTCGAGGTTAACTCTTTGTTTGACCAAACTCTTCTTTGGGAAATTTTTTTGTCTGAATGCAAATTTTCCATATATCTTTTTCTTTTTCTTTTTCTTTCTTTCTTTTTTTTTTATAGTAGACTTTAAGGTTCTTTTTCAGGTTTCAATCATTGTAATCCAAGTACAGGACCAAATTTCAAGCTACCAAATGACTGTATTGACTAAGAAACTAAACGTCAGGTATGAATTTGCTAATTACCCCAAATACTATGCTATCTAGAGTGTTTTAATGGCATTTTGGAGATCAACGAGGTTCTCACAGATTTGATGCTGTCCTAGCCCATCTACAGACCTATAATCTGACCAAGTCAGGTTTATTAACCCATTGCAATGGGGGAGGCTGCACACCAGAGGACCAAACAAAAGATAAGAGTTAATATAAGATTTGGGGGAAGGGAGGAAATAAAATTTAAATAAAGCAGTATTTTGATAGGCTAGAAGCAAAACAGACTCATGTAAAGGGATCAATGTTAGTTTTAAACTGCTGTGTTGTTTTCTTGGAAACCATAGAGTTTAGATGTGGAATGCTGCATCCCCAACCCCTTTCCTGAAGCTTTGCACCTAGGTTGTAAATCAAGACTGCTTCTCTGTGTCCGGGAATGGATGTTTCCTTTTTACTGATAACATTTTAAATAGCAAAATTTCTTTTTCTTTTTCTTTTTAAAGATTTTATTTATGTATTTATTACAGAGTGTGAATGAGCGCAAGAGAGAACTCAAGTGGGGAGAGGGGCAGAGGGAGAAGCAGACTCCCTGCTGAGCAGGGAGCCCAACGTGGGGTTCGATCCCTGGACTCCAGGATCATGACCTGAGCCGAAGGTAGACGCCTAACTGACTGAGCCACCCAGGTGCCCCAAATAGCAAAATTTCTGATAATCTATGACTCTGATAATCTATCTAATCTCTAAAGAGAACAAAAACTTTCAGTGAGGTAGAAAGCAGTAGTCACCCAAAGAAGGGGGTTTTGATACTTTAGAGCTATAATGTGTCCTTGGGAGAGATACTTTTCTCTTTATTTTCTGGCTGCCTTCATCTGTAACTGTTACCCTAGCCTGCGCAATGGTTTTAATTTTCACAGTCCTGCCAAACTTGGGCTTTTTTAATGCTCACATTACAATAAAACAGGATCTGTAGACAAAAGGCAGAGGGGTCTGATGAAGGCAGGTTCTCCTCAGTGAGGCCTGTACTTGGGGGCTACTACTGGCATCAGCTGCTCACCTCTGCAGTTGTAAGGAGGTGTGTGTCCTCACCTGTTCTGTGTTTGGGCTGTGAGCTTCTTGAGAAATGAGTCTTTCAACGATTCCCTTCATACGGCTGGTTCCTGGGACATGATGTTGAGTGAATTCACACATGAGTCATCAGATTGCTCACCTCCAAGTTTTCACCAATCTGTCTGTCACTCTTTCAACATATCCAAGGTGGAGGTGGCAAGTGCTACCTCTCTTCTGAGCGGTGTGTCCCCAGAATCCCAAGGACTGTAAGAGTGCTTTTGACTCCCCCTGTTGCTTAATCAGTGAAGGAGGAAGATAGGTGAGTCATTTGCATATGTGTCAAAAAGCAGCTAACCCAGAGTCTTCATGCAGAGCTGTAAGTCATATTCTGAGCTGCTTGCAGAATCTCTGGCCATGGCCTTTAAAAACACCTCCTGTCCTTTAGCTATGGAGGCGGGGCACTAGCGCTGGCTCCCGGCTTGAGCTGCCCTGGGGAAGTGTGACCGTGCTCTCTCCTGGAACATCCTTAAATAAAATGCAAATAGGTAAGCAACAGTCATGGATTTGTCAACCCACTGAGTTTAAAAGAAATAGTATCATATTTAGATGAACTCTTAGCTTCTTAAACCACCTTCACTGGGTGTGTAATCTGTCTGTATTGTTGTAGGAGCAGTTAAAAACATTTTTTTTTTCAGTAATCTCTATACACACAGTGTGGGGCTCAAACTCACATGCTCTTCCCACTGAGCTAGCCAGGCATCCCTAACATGAGTCACTTTACAGGCCCTCAAACCGAATCACTTCTCGGGTTTTTATTATTTTTTTATTTTTATTTATTTTTTAAGATTTTTTTAAAAATTTGTTTGACAGAGAGAGAGAGTAAGAGCAGGAACACAGGCAGGGGGAGTGGGAGAGGGAGAAGCAGGCTTCCCGCAGAGTGGGGAGCCCGATGTGGGGCTCGATCCCAGGAACCTGGGATTATGACCTGAGCCGAAGGCAGACGCTTAACGACTGAGCCACCCAGGCGCCCTATTTTTTTTTTTTTTTTAAGAATTTATTTATTTATTTGACAGAGAGACAGCGAGAGAGGGAGCACAAGCAGGGAGAGTGGGAGGGGGAGAAGCAGGCTTCCCGCGGAGCAGGGAGTCCGATGTGGGGCTCCATCCCAGGACCCTGGGATCATGACCTGAGCCGAAGGCAGATGCTTAACGACTGAGACACCCAGCACCCCTATTTTTTTATTTTTAAAGATTTATTTATTTGACAGAGATTGAGAGAGCGCAGGCAGGGGTAGTGGCAGGCAGAGGGAGAGGGAGAAGCAGGCTCCCTGTTGAGCAGGGAGCCCGATGTAGGGCTTGATCTCAGGACCCTGGGATCGTGACCCAAGCTGAAAGCAGACACTTAACTGCCTGAGCCACCCAGGTAGGTGCCCCATTCTTAGGTTTTTAAATTGCCAGATGGGGTGTGCTTAACCCAGGGCTCCTATGCATATGCAGAAATGCCAGCTTTCGTGGGGCTCTAGGTACTAGGACCAGAGGGATCTCTTTTTACTGTAGTAAGGTGCTTTATGAAGTAACTTCAGCTTTCAAGTTTCAGCTTTTGGTTCAGAATGATGTTATCAAATCAAATATCGTGGTCCCTGCTTATTAACCATGTGCTTCCATAACATGACCATAATACACCCGTTGCCAAGGCAGGTTTCTGCTATATAATAACATGATAAATAATTCATAGGGAGGATCATAGTCTGTCAAATACTTTGTGCCTTTGTTAGCTTTTACCTGGAGATCTCGAGAGATTTATTATACAGATGATCTAGACTTGCATGAAAAGTGTCTTTTGCCAATGTGTCTTGAATAAAAGAATGATCTCCATCTTAAATGCCTAAAATTTTGCCCTTTATCATTGCAAATGTTGGAATTTAAAAATAATTCGGGAATTTTTAAATTTTAGTTTTTATCTAGTTAATATATAAACTGTTTTAAGAATAATACTAACATACACAAAAACAGTGTTTCCCTCCTCTAGCTATGATGTTGCTACCTAGAGGCATCTCCTTCCAATTTAGTTGTTTTTTCCTGGTATTTACTTCTCCTATCTATATGATATGTTTATACCATGGATTCTTGATTCATCAACTTCAGATAATAGTGTTTATTTTCTATCTGGTCAACAAAGACCTAGAGCAACAAAGAACTCCGCCCCCCTCCCCCCCCCCCCCCCGGCCCTGTTTGTGTGTGCCTGCACACGTGCTTTCTCTAAAATAAATAAATAATAAAATCTTATAATGTATTTTTTTGAGGGGGGAGGGGCAGAGGGAGAGAGAGAGAGAGAGAGAGAGAGAGAGAGAGAATCTTTTTTTTTTTTTTTTGGTTGTCAAATGATCCTTTACTGAAACATTTTCCTTTGTAGTTATGTAGTTAACTCGCTGGGCATTCCACCACACCACTGTTGATGTCATCCATGATGTCATGAGGGTGGCAGCCATCTACATTGCAGCCCACAGACTGGGCAGTCCCCAGGATTTCTTTAATGGTTCCAGAGAGTTCTCTGGCTAAAGATTGGTGTCGCATCTGTTGGGCAATATTGACAATCTCATCAAAAGTGGTATTTCCACTGTGCTTAATGTTTTTCTGCTTCTTTCTGTCTCTTGGTGGTTCCTTGAGGGCTTTGATAATCAGGGCAGAGGCAGAAGGTACCACTTCAATCTGGGCCTGTCTGTTCTGAATGGTCAGTTTCACCGTAATCCTTAGACCCTTCCAATCACCGGTTGCCTTGGTGATGTCATCACCAACCTTTTTTGGAGACAGACCCAGCCGGCCGATCTTCAGGGCCAGGGCAGACGTGGCACTGACTTTGCCACTGGTGCACCTCAGGTACATGACTTTGATCTCGTTGGGGTTGAACTTAGGTGGCATGGCGGAGGTGGCTGGTGTCGGATGAACCCAGATTCGGGACGACCGAAGAAAGTTGCACCTTTGCCTCCCCGAGTGGAAAGCCAAAAGGAGAGAGAATCTTAAGCAGGCTCCACACCCAGTGCGGAGTCCTAATGCAGGGCTTGAGATCATGACCTCAGCCAAAAACAAGAGTTAGCTTAACCCACTGAGTCATCCAGGTGCCCCTAAAGATAAAATCTTAAAAAAAAAATAAAAATTACCTTTATTCATTTGCTTAATTTTCTTGAACATCTAAGCAAGTCTTCCCACATCTTTAAGTGCTTTTCAGTGAATCATTCCATGTGGTCAAACCTGTCAGATAATCTAATCTATCCCTTCCAGGTTTTCCTAGAAACCATGCTCCTGGAATCCTTGATCTCACTCTATCTCTCTCTAGCTCCGTCATACACTTGCCATTCTGGGACTTCCCTTTTGCCATAATGTAGGGAATTCTCTTTATTTCTCTCCTTTGTTGGATCTTGCTTCTGGGATTCTATGTCTTAATCATTTTTGGTTTAATCCCTCATTTTTTTGTTAGAGCGTATCTTTCTGAGAAAGGGTATATGGGACCTAATATGTAAGAAAGTTTGGCCAGTTAAGAATTTTGATGAGAGGGGCACCTGAGTGGCTCAGTCGGTTAAGTGTCTGCCTTCAGCTCAGGTCATGATCTCAGGGTCCTGGGATGGAGCCCCATGTCGTCGGGCTGTCGGGCTCCCCGCTCAGCAGGGAGTCTGCTTCTCCCTCTCCTCCTGGCCCCCCTCCCCTGCCCCTCCCCGGCTCGTGCTCTCTCTCCCTCTCTCTCATTCACTCTCTCACAAATGAATAAATAAAATATTTTATTTTATTTTAAAGATCTTGTTTATTTATTTGACAGAGAGAGACACAGCGAGAAAGGGAACACAAGCAGGGGGAGTGGGAGAGGGAGAAGCAGGCTTCCCGCTGAGCAGGGAGCCCGATGCGGGGCTCGATTCCAGGACCCCGGGATCGTGACCTGAGCCGAAGGCAGTCACTTAACGACTGAGCCACCCAGGCGCCCCTAAATAAAATATTTTAAAATAATTTTGATGAGAAATAATTGCCACTAAGAATTTTAAGGGCATTGTTGTCTGTACCCTAGTATCTGGGGTTGCTATCAGATGCCATTTTGATTTCTTTGTACATGACGATGCAGATACTGTTAGTGCCCATTTGTAACCCCTCCACTATGCCCTTTCCCCGCATTCTAAATGCTTCTCCCTGTACATGCCTGGGAAGCTCTGCCTCAGGGCTTTCTCTAGTGCTTAGAGCCCGCAAGGCCCATGCCTACTGCATGATGAAGTGCCAGGCAGATTTAATGGCTTCAGAGTAGCCTGCAACCAATGATTACAGGAGTGGGTGGTTAGTACCCCTTGGGTGGGACAGCTCTGAAGTGTGTTCTACCCTATCTCCAAAAGATCCCTTGTGGGATGGAGTTGTCCACATTAAAGCTTCTTTCTCTCTCTGTCTCACTACTTCCCTACTAAGGCTTTTTTTGGGATCATCTCCCAAATAAACTACTTGTACTCAGGTTCAAGGTGTGCTTCTGGGGTTACCTAACCTACAACAGCCCGTATTCTACTCCTCTTCTTTTTCCCATGATATTCTGAAATTTCACAGTGATGTGTCTTTAGTTTAGTTGCTGTTGTTGTTTTTAATCTAGAGTAGAGTGGGTCACTCAGATGGCCCATTCAATCTGGATCTTCAGTTGTAGAAGTGTTTTATTTCTTTATAATTTCCCTCCCACTAGGCTCTCGTCTCTTTTAGGATCTTTTGTCAGGTGCAGGACCTTCTGGATTTTTTCTTATTCTCTGAGGTTTTATTTAGAAAATGAATGGATAAAAATTTGTTCATCTGTTTGTCTTTATTCCAGCCAGGATAAGTATTGTTCATCTCTTTTTTAAAAAATTTTTTATTATGTTCAGTTAGCCACCATATAGTACATCTATTGTCTATCTCTTTGTCATTTTGTTCTTTCTGGGAGATTTCCTCAACTTAATCTTCTAGTACACCCGTATTGTTTTCTGTTTTATACCTTAGTGCCTTGCCTGGTATTAATAGGTGTTCATTAACAACCATCACCATAACAGCAGAGATGCTTTGGTCAACTACGTTTGGGACACTCTGGGTTGAACAAAGGACTTTTAAGAGCAGCTAATATGCTAATGTGCATTATAACTGTCCAAGAAGGATCCCCCTACTCCTTTCTTTGGAGAATACCAATATTCCTTGGAACATATTGGGCAGTCCTGAACCTGGTCATTTCAATAACTTCCTAATGGGGTTTTTCCTGCCTCCATCTCTCTTATCCTAAATCCACGATTTATATTGTTGCCACAATTTTATTTCTAACTCAAAACCAATCTTTCACGTCAGTTCTCAGAAAGCTTCCCCATTTTCATGAAAAATACAGTCCATACTCAAGATCTTCAAGACTTTCTATGTTTTGACTCTGACAGGTTTTCCTACTCATTCTTCCACCATTTACCTTATGCATCTGCATGTTTCAGCCAAATTAATCAGGAGTTTTACCTTGGGCTCACAGAGTAACTGAAAGGTCTTGCTCCTGTTCTTCCTTTACCCAGAATGCTCTTCCCTTACCTCCCACCGTCTTCCATGAAGCCCTCTGTGATCTCCTTTCCCATTTGCTACACATGTTGGAATGACTTACTCCCTTCTCTGTGCTTCTACCATTTTGTTCATGATTCTGTTAGACCTATTGCATTTAGCCTTTCAGCTTGTTGTCTCTCTAGTGGAGTCACAGGGCAAGACACTGTCTTTCCCGTCTCATAATTCTAGCATGTCTTGTATTGGGTACTCAATGAAAACTCATTCTTTTTTTTTTTTTAAAGATTTTTATTTATTTATTGAGAGAGAGAGAGAGAATGGTAGAGAGAGAGCATGAGAGGGAAGAAGGTCAGAGGGAGAAGCAGACTCCCAGCTAAGCAGGGAGCCCGATGCGGGACTCGATCCTGAGACTTCAGGATCATGACCGGCGCCGAAGGCAGTTGCCTAAGCAACTGAGCCACCCAGGCGCCCAGTGAAAACTCATTCTAAAAGAATTAGAAATGGAGGGGCACGTGGTGGCTCAGTCAGTTAAGTGTCTGACTTTGCCTCAGGTCATGATCTCAGGGTCCTGGGATCAAACCCCACATTGGGCTCCCTGCTCAGCGGGGTCTGCTTGTCCCTCTTCCCCTGCCCCTCCCCTGACTCGTGCTCACTCTCTCTCTCGCTCCCTCTCTCAAATAAAATCTTAAAAAAATAAAAAAATTAGAAATGAAAGTACTCTTTGGGGATCTAATGTTATACAAAGAAGGTTGCTATACTTAACATTATTGAGGAGTTGATTTCTCAATTTCTAGGTCATCTGGGTACCTTATTAATTTTTCCCTATCTCAATGTTTTTTTAGCAGCTTCATCCCTTCCAGATCAGGGTGAAAGGGAACTGAGAATGAGATTACTGTCAGTTTTGCTGCTATTTAGCAATTTTTAAAAATGTAAGTATTTAATTGGAAAAAAGGTTGAACTTGGGGTTTTAGATTCCATTAATTTTATTCACGAATTCCTACCCCTCACTAGCACAAATTATCAAGGTCTAATTGTATGTTGCCAGATGCATCTTTATTTATTAAGCTCCTAAGATGCTAGCCTCAAACTCTTTCTCAATAATGCCCTAACCTGGTAGAACACTGTGACACTAAGGCCTAAAAAGAATCTAAAATTAGGTAGACTTTATTTTTTTAAATGAGCCTGATAAATTTGAGTGTCATAAATGAAAACACCCACAAAATCTAATTCTGACTGATACTCACATCAATGTGGTTAATTTTGAAGTAAAAAATTCATCAGGAAAAGATTTTACACTAATTCAAAATATAAAAACAGTACTTTGTTCATCCTATAGGATGTCTGTATAATTAGTTTAGGCTCTTCTCTTCCTAGTGCTGAGGAGATGTGGGCAGCAAGAGGATGGGCCCTCCTGGTCAGTCTTGCAAGTTGGCTGTCCTCTTCTTGAAAAGCTGTCTTGGTTTTCTGCCTGTGTCTCTGGCCTCCCCTTCTCAGTTTCTTATTGGTTCTTCCATCCCTTTTGACTTAGCATGTTGGAGTCAGAGTTTCCTGGGTGTGGTCCTAGCCTCCCTGTCTGGGCTCCAGACATAAACCGCTAATGGCCCATGTGGTTTCTCCACCTTAAGGTCTCACTCATCATGGCCACTCAGCTCCCCTGATGTCTCCCCCCTGCCTCTGCACACTTTAGCTGGATAACTTCTATTTATCCTTCAGGCTTCCCCCTTTATTTATCTAATAAATACTGAATGCCTAATATGTGGGTTTTTAAAAAACATATAATGTATTATCAGTTTCAGAGGTAGAGGTCAGTGATTCATCAATCTTATATCATATCCAGTGCTCATTACATCACGCACCCTCCTTAATGTCCATCACCCAGTTACCCCATCCCCCCACCTCCCCTCCAAGCAACCGTCAGTTTGTTCCCTATGATTAACAGTCTCTTATGGTTTGTCTCCCTCTCTGATTTCATCTTTTATTTTTTCCTCTCTTCCCTATGATCCTCTGCCTTGTTTCTTAAATTCCACTATGAGATTATATGATAATTGTCTTTCTCTGGTTGACTTATTTCGCTTAGCGTAATACCCTCTAATTCCATCCACATCATTGCAAATGGCAAGATTTCATTTTTTTTGATGGCTGAGTAGTATTCCATTGTATATATATACCACATCTTCTTTATCCATTCATCTGTCAATGGACATCTGGGCTCTTTCCATAGTTTGGCTATTGTGGACGTTGCTGCTATAAACATTGGGGTGCGGGTGCCCCTTCAGATCACTACATTTGTATCTTTGGGGTAAATACCCAGTAGTGGAATTGCTGGGTCGTAGGGTAGCTCTATTTTCAACTTTTTGAGGAACCTCCATACTGTTTTCCAGAGTGGCTGCACCAGCTTGCATTCCCACCAACAGTGTAGGAGGGTTCCCCTTTCTCTGCATCCCTGCCAACATCTGTTGTTTCCTGAGTGTTTAATTTTAGCTCAGCGGGGGTCTGCTTCTCCCGCTCCCTCTCTGCTCTCTCTCTCTCTCAAGTAAATAAAATCTTTAAAAACAAAACAAAACAAAACAAAAACAGTGCTGAGAGTGGACATCCTGGCTGTGTTCCTGACCTTAGGGGAAAAGGCTCTCAGTTTTTCCCCATTGAGAATGATATTTACTGTGGGCTTTTCATATACGGCTTTTATAATATTGAGGTATGTTCCCTCTATCCCTACACTGTGAAGAGTTTTAATCAAGAAAGGATGCGGTACTTTGTCAAATGCTTTTTGGGCATCTATTAAGAGGATCATATGGTTCTTGTCCTTTCTTTTATTAATGTGGTGTATCACATTGATCGATTTGTGGATGTTGAACCACCTTGCAGCCCAGGAATAAATCCCACTTGGTCGTGGTGAATAATCCTTTTAATGTACTGTTGGATCCTATTGGCTAGTATCTTGGTGGAATTTTGGCATCCATGTTCATCAGGGATATTGGTCTGTAATTCTCCTTTTTGGTGGGGTGCCTAATATGTGTTTAAAAGTCCCATCCTCAGAGAAGCTTTGTCTGATGCCCTGGATCAGTTTAGGTGCCTCTGTTATCAGGTAAACCATGTTCTTCCTATTAGAGTACTTACTACAGTGGAAGTTACATGGTTTAAAAAAATATGTCTATCCCACTAAATTTAAGATCCACAAGGGTAGAAATAATGTCTATTTATCACTGAATTCCCCAGTGATAGGATACTGCTTGGTACAGAGCAGGTGCTCAGTAAATGTTTGCAGAGTGCATGAACATAGAAGGATTTAATGGAACTGCTTATAATCTAATTGAAGAAAGACAAGGTTTTCACATGCAACAGAGGCTCATGAGGCAAAGTTGGTAAGGAAGTGGTTAGACTATGTGACTTTTAAAGTCCTATCTGATCTAGAGACTCTACTCTATTTTTTAAAGATTTTATTTATTTATTTGACAGAGAGACACAGTGAGAGAGGGAACACAAGCAGGGGGAGTGGGAGAGGGAGAAGCAGGCTTCCCACAGAGTAGGGAGCCTGATGCGGGGCTCGATCGCAGGACCCTGGGATCATGACCTGAGCCAAAGGCAGACGCTCAACAACTGAGCCACCCAGGTGCCCCGAGACTCTATGATTCTTATCATCATATCCGAGCTAATACAGAGCACTCTATGCATTCTGAGGTAGTGGAGAGCAAAGGCATAATCGGAGTTGGCTATGGTTAATTTGGGAATATTTCCGAATTGAAATAGACTAACTTAAAGCAGGATTTCTCAATCTGGGTACCACTGGTACTTTGGGGCCAGATGATTCTTTGTGTGTGGGGGCTGTCCTGTGCACTGTAGGATATTTTGTAGTGTCCCTGGCCTCTATCAAGTAGCAACGAGATGTCAGTAGCAGCCCTTAGTTCTGACAACCAAAAATGTCTTGAGATATTATCAAATATTCCCTGGGCGGCAAAATCACCCCTGGAAGAGAACCACTGACTTACAGGAGGAGAATACATTGGATTGCCTGAGGGAGACGCTTTCTAGAGGATGGCATTTATAGAGGCAGTAATTTGGGAATGAGCAAATTGTGCTTAGGGAATGGCAAGATTCTCTTGGTTAGAATGGGAAGTGCTAGGATAGAATGTTGGTCAAGCTGGGGAAAAGAGCTGAATTCTGTTCATAAAGGGTTGTTTGCGGTCATCTTGAAAAAAGTGCAAGTTCCGTGGAAGCAGTAAGTATGAAGTCTAGGGCAGCCTACTGATGATTTAATGAAGTGGCAAAATGAGCTCCTTGGGGAATGGGTGGTGCTCCTTGCTGGACTGGGTGACTCCCATCTGGGCCCTGGTGGCTCCCAAGTAACCCTGCATCATCAGAGCAGTTATAACTGGGAAGCATCTCTCAGACCGGACTGCAAGTCTTACAAGCACAGTGCCTGCCCCGCACGTTGATGAAGTTCATTAAATGAGCTCTTGGCTGGGCTGACCTGTGCAGGAGGAAGGAAAAAGCTGACAGAGAAGGCGAAAATCTTCCAGTTTGTTGGTTTGGGGCATAGCCAATTAAGCACTTAGAATGATATCAGTAAATCAGACACTTACTTTTTTTTCTTCCAAACAGCTCCTTGCTAGTCATCAGATTTTCATAACTTCTGATCTCTATCTTTATCCCAGGCTGGAACAGAAAGAAGAAGGTGATAATTTCTGGCTTAATTAGTCATGACTATTAGGTGTTTAAGTATGACACATTTTTAATATTTTTTGAGTCAGGGGATGGTATCACACAACCTTTGTATTAAAAAAAAATGACTTTTCCCTTGCAAGATCCAGTGTAAGTAAAATATGCCACTATTTTTATTTTTACTTTTTTAAAAAAGATTTATTTATTTATTTATTTGTCAGAGAGAGAGAGCACATGAGTAGGGGGAGTTGGCAGGCAGAGGGAGAAGCAGGCTCCCCACTGAGCAAGGAACCTGATGCGGGGCTCGATCCCAGGACCCTGGGATCACGACCTGAGCTGAAGGCAGACGCTTAGCTGACTGAGCCACCCAGGCGTCCCAATATGCCACTATTTTTAAAAATTAATTTTATTCTTTAAAAAATTTTTTTAAAAATATTTTATTTTATTTATTTGACAGAGAGAGAGACAGTGAGAGAGGGAACACAAGCAGGGGGAGTGGGAGAGGGAGAAGCAGGCTTCCCGCAGAGTGGGGAGCCCCATGCAGGGCTCAATCCCAGGACCCTGGGATCATGACCTGAGCCGAAGGCAGACGCTTAACGACTGAGCCACCCAGGCGCCCCTAATTTTATTCTTAATTGCAGTGGCTTTGTGAAACTGTGTGCTTATTTTCCTGATGCTGTTGTTGGTAAAATATTTTAAGGGCTCTTCATTCTTTTGTTTATTCCTTCAACAAACATTTGTTGAGAATGTGTTTTGTCCCAGGCATTGCAAGGGACATAAAGATGAAAAAGCCTACGGGGGAGCGCCTGGGTGGCTCAGTGGGTTAAGCATCTGCCTTTGGCTCAGGTCATGATATCAGGGTCTTGGGATCAAGCCCCGCATCCAGGAAGCCTACCTCTCCCTCTTTGCCTGCCCCTTTCCCCCAACCTGTGCCCTCTTGCTCTCTCAAATAGGTAAATAAAATCTTAAAAAAAAAAAAAAAGATGAAAAGGTCTAGGGCTGATCCTTCAGGAGCTCACCGAATGGTGGGGCGACCATGACAGTGCAGCGACAGTGACAATGTAGATAGGTGCTCCAGGGGAGGGGTGAGCTAGGTGCTGTGTCATTGTGGTGGGTGTGAGGGGGGAGGGCTGCTTGGGGTCTGAAGGAGATAGAGAGGCAACATGAAGGAGGAGGCTGTGGAGCTGACCCTTGAAAGGTGAACTGGAGTTCAGCAGGATGCAAGGGAGTGGGGACTCACATGCTTCCTGGCAGAAGGAGTAACAGTGCTTTTATGTAGGCACAAGGGAATGAGAGGGTGTGTTCCACAAAGAGCTGTAATCCTTCAGTATGTGGGGGAGAGACAGGGCAGAGCAGAACCTTGCCCGTCACGCTGAGATAATGAAGAATCATGGAAAGATTCTTAGAAAGCTTACTCCTGCAGTAGTGAGGAGGAAGGACTGGGTTCGGGGACAAGATAGGGAGATGAGGTATGGAGGCTACTGCTGCTCACCTGCACGAAGTTGGGTGACACTGTGGGAGGTGCCTGAGGGAATATGCTATGCACTGCCTCCCCAGATTCCTAGGGGGAGGTGAAATACTTTTGTGACTCTGACAGGCGTGTTAGAACTCTCCAGTATGTGAACTGTTTATGTGCATGGTAAAATGTAGCCTGCGGTTCCATGTGTCCTGCAAGAATGTAACAATTAAATATTATTTATTTGTTTTTAAGATTTTATTTATTTATTTGACAGAGAGAGAGGGAAAGACAGCGAGAGAGGGAACACAAGCAGAGGGAGTGGGAGAGGGAGAAGCAGGCTTCCCGCTGAGCAGGGAGCCTGATGTGGGGCTCCATCCCAGGACCCTGGGACCATGACCTGAGCCGAAGGCAGATGCTTAATGACTGAGCCACCCAGGCACCCCTAAACATTATTTTTTAAGATTTATTTATTTGAGAGAGAGAGGGACAGAAAGTACAAGTGGGAGGAACAGAGGGAGAAGGAGAGAGAATCTCAAGCAGACCCATGCTGAGCTCGATGCGGAGCTCGATCTCACAACCCTGAGATTACCACCTGAGCCAAAATCAAGTCAGTCACTTAAACATCTGCACCACCCAGCACCCCTACACATTAAAAAAAATTAAAAAAATTTTTTTGAAAAGTAATCTCTAAACCCAGCATGGGGCTTGAACTCACAACCCTGAGATCAAGAGTCTCATACTCTGGGCGCCTGGGTGGCTCAGTTGGTTAAGTGCCTTTGGCTCAGGTCATGATCCCAGCGTCCTGGGATCGAGTCCCACATCGGGTGCCTTGCTCAGCAGGGAGTCTGCTTCTCCCTCTGCCCTTCCCCCTGCTCGTGCTCACACGTGTTCTCTCTCTCTCTCTCGCAAAAATAAATAAAATCTTAAAAAAAAAAAAAAAGTCTCATGCTCCACTGACTGACCCAGCCAGGTGCCCCAACATTTTTCAATATAGAAAATGATGACCTGACTTCCCCCACCTTCTACCCAACCAGAAAACATGTTAGTCATGTTGCACCTTTGGTTTATCCAGGAGAGAATCAATGGCTAGCCTAAGTTAGGGACTCGAAGGAAAGGAATGAGGTAGCCAGGACAACGGAATCTTTCAGTGGTCAGGAAAAAGATTACAGATTTCGGCTTGGTCAGTAATTTAAGGTGAAGGTAGAAGCAGAGGGAATACCTAGGAAAATTCCTGTATTTCTTGCTTTGTCACTAACTTTTAAAAATTGCCTTCTGAGGGGTGCCTGCGTGGCACAGTAGACTAAGTGTCATGATCTCGGGGTCTTTGGAGCCCTGCGTCATTGGCTCTGCGCTCAGTGGAGAGTCTGCTTGAGATTCTCTCTCTCCCTCTCTCCCCACCCCTTCCTCTCATGTGCACACGCGCTCTCTCTCTAAAACAAATCTTTAAAAGAATTGCCTTCTGAGACCTTTCATGGGCCAAGATCAGTGTCCTTCCTTTTTTACTCAGTCTATAGAGCATAAAGATGACACATTTAGTCTACCTTTTTACTCATTCCATAGTGCATGAACCAGTTTGGTAACCCACATGAATCATTAGGTTATCTTTTAATTGACTTTGGGATATTTAGAACAAACGGTCTACTTTCAAAGGATAAGGTTTACCCCCCCGTAAGGATTTGCAAGAGAACATGCCCAAGCTCTGCCTTATTCTTTAAAATGTTTTCTTTTATCTGGAACTGGGAAAACATATCATAACTGGAAAGATTTAGTGAAAACTCAGTCTTGAACTGAGCTAGTATGTTTGGTATTTCGAAGAGGCTTGGGCCTTTATGTTTTCAATGCCTCTGGCTCAGGCAGGTTCTTCTATCTGGACTGTCCCCACATGTTCCCTCCAGCCCCCCATTTTCCAACTTCAGGCTGGGGAATCATAACGCACCCTTTGAGGCCCAGGTCAAGTATTGCCCCTTCTGCTTTACTGACACTCTCACATGGCAGGCAGGAAAAATCACTGCCTCTTCTGGACTGTTTTCTCCAGTACACTGTGTGCTCTTTTAACAGAGGCTCCACAGGCCCATCTTTGAGTTGCCGTAATTCACGTATCTGGAAACAGCATAAGTTTAATTCGTTTGGTTGAGGTGTCCAGGAATCAGAAATGTAGTAACCAGTGTTCTATCTGCCTGGGAAGGTTGGAACCCAGAGCCGACCACAAAGAGGCTACGTGAGGGTGTCCCACCAGGGGGCAGGACCCCCTGGCCCCGGGCAGCAGCAATAGGTAGGCATCAGGGAGGACCGACATGAAAGCAGGATGGGGCTGGGGTTCAGGGCCAGGATCATTGGGAGGCCTAGAGGGACAAGGTAGACAGGGACGAGGACAGGCACTTGGCAGGGCGTTGGGGGTGTGGGAGAAGGAAACGCAACACTGGGATGGTTTCAGAGGGGGCTTAGGGACCAGAGCTAAGGCATGACCCAAAACCAAGAAGAAAATCAAGCGACCAGCCAAATTGTTAGTTAGCATAGACTGCAGCTGTCACCTCATTCTTGAAGAGCAGGGAATCATTACATTTGAGAAGGGAAACTTAAGCTGGGTCTGGAAGAACATGAGTTGGACGTTTAGAGGTGAGTGGGAAAGAAATTCCAGGCGTAAAGGTGGGAGCAAGCAGGTAGTGTTTATACATGGAGAGGCCATTTGTGAGTATGGGACCACCAGCAGGTGTGGGCACTACAGGAACCAGGAGGGTGCAGTCCAGCTATGGAGATTCAGGAAAACATGACAAAGGAGTTTGTGCCAAATGCAGAAGGAAATAAGAGGACCCCTATGATTTCTGAGTAGAAAGAAGAGTGATAAGGACAGCCATGTGTTGGGGGGATGGTGTGCGTGGTTGACTGAAGCCTGGGAATTCTGGAGTGCTGGAATGGCCTGGAGACTTTGATAATCAAGTCTGAGCTGAAGGTGAGGTAGGACAGGTTGCCGTTAGGTTTTCAACTCAAATCTCAGTTGGTGTGTGTGTGCTGGGGATACTTGAAACCACCATCTACGCAGGTTCCATCTTCCCAGAACGGAGGATTTATTTGGGAGATTTTGGGGGAAAATACTTGTATACTTTTATATTGAAGCAAATGCAGGGGTGCCTGGGTGGCTCAGTCAAGTGTCTACCTGCTGCCTTGGCTCAGGTCGTGATCTCGGGGTCCTGGGATTGAGCCCCATATCAGGTTCCCTGCTCAGCGGGGAGTCTGCTTCTCCCTCTGCCTCTGCCCCTCTCCCTTGTACTTTCTCTCAAATAAGTAAATAAAATCTAAAAGAAAAGAAAAGAAACAAATGCAGATATACGGTTTTGAGGAGAATGCAAATTTAGAATGGGGTTTCAAATAAATGTTGTGCCAATGTGTTCTGGCTGGCCCCTCTCTCGCCTCAGGGATGAACTTGCCTCCCCCCACCTCCGCGGCACCTCAGTGGTACCGGGTGGAGAGGGCCGGTGAGATAGTCTCCGTGGGGTGCTGGGAGAGTTAAGGAAACTCACAGACTTGTGATGGGGATGCCCCAAGGTCCATGGCTCCCCCCGACTGGGGCAAGCGGGGCCAGGAATCACTCTCTCTTTCGTGTCAACTTTTCTCCTGCTGTCATTGGGTCAGCAGCACTCCACTGAAAGTAAAAAAAGGACACTCTCCACTTTCCACCTCACCCATGAGTGTCGTTTTCATACCATCCCTGGATATTAATTTATGCCACATTAAAAGCTTTAGCTACTTTATGTGTTGGAGGAATGGGAGTTTTTAGGTATCCAAAATTCCTGTTACTCAAGACTTACACTTGTGGACCTAGAAATAGATGTGGAAAGGATTGTTCATGTAAACAGGCATAGTCAAGGAGTCATACAGTTACTAACTCTAAGTTTGTCCTGGATCACTTGGAGACAGAACAAAATGGCTAGAGTGAAGTAATTAAAATGAGAATAATTTGAAGGATAACAGATTGTAGGACATACACTTATTTTACCCAGGTTTTTCTTTTTTTTTAATTTAAATTCAGTTAATCAACATATAGTGTATTATTAGTTTCAGAGGTAGAGAGGTCAGTGATTCAACAGTCTTGTATCATACCCAGTGCTCATTACATCACACGCCCTCCTTAATGCTCATCACCCAGTTACCCCATCCCTCCTCCCCGCCCCCGCAACCCTCAGTTTGTTTCCTATGATTAAGAGTCTCTATGGTTTGTCTCCCTCTCTGATTTCATCTTGTTTTATTTTTCCCTCCCCACCCCTATGATCCTCTGTTTTGTTTCTTAAATTCCAGATATGAGTGAGATCATATGATACTTGTCTTTCTCTGATTGACTTATTTCACTCAGCATAACACCCTACAGTTCCATCCACGTCATTGCAAATGGCAAGATCTCATTCCTTTTGATGGCTGCATAATATTCCATCGTATATATATACCACATCTTCTTTATCCATTCATCTGTCGTTGGACATCTGGGCTCTTTCCACAGTTTGGCTATTGTTTACCCATATTTTTCTAAAAACTTCAAGCTTTCTGTCCTCTCCCTCTACTATATAAATGATCACCATTGTGTTATGTGCTTGTCAGAAAAGCTAAAGAATATAGGAACATGTAAAGTAAAAAGTGGCCTCTTTTCCTTCTTCCTGCAGTCTTCCTCTTCTCAGGGTTAGCTGCTGTAACTGTTGTGTGTTTTTTAAAGACATACTATGGGATTACCGGGCTACCAGGTAATTTTCCAGCTTCTAGGAGACTACAAGGGAACATGGTAGACAAGATTGTAGACCTTCTAGATTTTTCTCTTTACAAACATGCATCCATTCAGCAGATAATCGAGCACCTCCTTTGTTCGAGACATTGTTTCAGGCATTGGGGTACCTCCGTGTACAAGCAGGCAGGTATCCTGTTCTACAAGTCTTTTGTCTTTAGTTGTATCTCTTAGACATCATTCTATTTTAGTCTGAAATGGATCCTACTCATTCCTTTCAAAAGCTAGTCCATTGGATGACTGTATCATAATTTGTCTAATCCCCTATATGAACACATTTATACTTGTGGCCTAGGTTTTCACTGTTACAAACGTAAAACCGGGGACGTGTTCAGGTTCTTAGTAGCTATTGCAAGCAATCCTGCCTCCTAGGTAGAGGTGGTCTGGTAAGCTGTGACTGTAGGGGGAGTGCCAGCCCCTGGGCCTGGCTTTTTAAGAAGGGCCGCCAGATTTCCTGAATAATAGTGACTTGGGAAGAGCCACAGGGTTGGCTAGAGGCCCAAGTGAAGAGGCAGATCTTTGGAGGATTTTTCAGTGAAATGCCACTGGGAGATGTGACACCTCACCTGTGTTCTTACCCAGCCCAGAGCAGCTGCAGAAATCCCTGTGGTCTCTTTGTGCCTGGATTCCTGGTGGGAGCTGCTGAAGGGGCAGGTAATGTGTGCTAGTTGGCACCTGGGAAACTTGAGTCAGTCTTCATGGCAGCCATATCCTGGGTCCTGTAAACAATGCTCGTGGACATTTGCTCCTGCTTGTGGCTTTATTTCCTTAGGGCAAATTCCCACAAGTGAAATTTCTAGTTCTCACATAGATGGCCAAAATCACCCTCTTTTGGAGGTTGTAACAATTTACACCCTCATTGAGAGGGATTTAAGTCTTCTCCCATCCCCAGTCCCCACCTATGATAACACTGGCTATCAGTGTTTATAGGTTGTATTTCTTTTGTGGAACACTTTTTCATTTCTTTTCTCCCTTTAAAAATATGGTTTATCTTTTTTCTTTTTTTTTAAGGATGTAAAGTGGATTTTACTGAAGATTCTGTAGAGAGAAGGATTTATATCACTAGTTTATCTTTTTTATTGTTGACTTGTAAGAATTCTTTGTGTATTATTAGGCAAATTGGTTCTTTGTCATATATACGGCAAATATTATGAAGGAAAAATTATAATTGGTAACTAAACCAGATTATTTTAATGACTATCCTTCAGTTTCTTTTCCTTTTCTATAACTTTCTCCTGTTTCTTCTGTAGTGTAATCGTGTTTAATGTATTTCTCATTGTATTTGAAATAGAGCATTAGAAGATATTAAGTCATACTTAATATGCCAAGTTTGAAACAATGAAATTCCTCCAAAATTAAAAAATAATCAAGAATCATATATTCTAAAAGAAGCTGGCTTAGTTAAATGCCATTTACGTATTGCTACATGACATTTCTTCTTTAGAAGATAAGCAAAAATACAGGCCACCCTTTGTCAGGCTCTGCCTGGAATTAATGTTTTAAATTATATAAAGTCTTCGGGAACACATCCCCTGCATAAAATCCAACAGCCCTGTATCCTAAATCACATTTTATTTCTTTAAAAAAGGAATATCTTATGAATCTCTTAAGCTTCTTTTATTTTTGAATTTTGGGAGAAAGATTTATTTTTCCTTCCTCCGCTTATCCAAAGACTTTGAGACGACTCTGACATGTCTTCAGAATGTGTTGATACTGGTTGAATTTCAGTATTAATAGTCAACTAGCATAAGGATTTATTTTGGTAGCACATCAGAGACACCGAAAATTCCTAGAACTTCTTAGGGCAATGTCAGATAATCCAGCTTTTATTGTACAAATAATTTATAAAATTATAATGAAATGACATAATAATTCAAGGCAGCTGCTCCTAAATCCCTGGCCTGCGTAATATATCCTCCAAATGGGACTGAAGTTCAGCAGTAGGAAGCTCAGCATTCTAGCATAAATGACAGAAAACACCAATTAGCTTTTATGAGCAGATGTGCATTTTTAGCAAATAGTTGGAAACCACCTCCACCTTAAGTTTTGGACAAGCTCTTCCAGGACCTTAAGTTAATTATGTCTGGATTAAATAGCACAGTCCAAAGCCTATTTGATATAATTTCCAGAGTCATAAAGGGGAAGTTATTTTACTTTATCAAATGATTATTTTGTAGAATCCTGTCTTATAGGTGAACTACTAATCAGTTCAAATATCTTCCTGAGTAGTCAAATCCCCTGCATATGAATTTTAGACTTTAAAAGTACAGCATCGTAGGGGCACCTGGGTGGCTCAGTCGGTTAAGCGTCTGCCTTTGGCTCAGGTCATGATCTAAGGGTCCTGGTGATGAGGGAGCAGAAGGCAAGCTGAGGACAAAGCAGAAGCTGACACCCCACAACCCTCCCCCTCCATGGGATATTTGTGACATTCCTCAGGCACTCCTGGCTCCCCTAAAGGGAAAACAAGTAGTTAACTTGTAGAGATCACAATCCTGCAAGACCTGAGTCTCCCTCACTTTACAAATGTCTTAGTGATTTACAAGGAAGAAGCTTTCTTATAACTCAGTTTCCCGAAGCCCTAACATCACCCTCCCCTCCATAAAATTGAGGGAGGCTGAGGCAGAAGGAAATGCAAATAAAATTGAATTTCTTTTAAACCTATAGCCCATTGATAAGGATGTGTTATAGGAGGAATGTAACATTCCTCCAGGAAGCTCCCAGCTATCTTACTGTTAATGCCTTACTAGAAGGAACCTTTTTTTTTTGAAGAATTTATTTATTTATTTGACAGAGAGAGACAGCGAGAGAGGGAACACAAACAGGGGGAGTGGGAGATGGAGAAGCAGCCTTCCTGTTAGCAGGGAGCCTGATGTGGGGCTCGATCCCAGGACCCTGGGATCATGACCTGAGCCGAAGGCAGATGCTTATCAACTGAGCCAGCTGGGTACCCCACTTTATTTTTTAAAAAAATATTTATTTGAGAGAGAGAAAAGCTGGGGGAGTGCAGGAGGGAGAAGCAGGCTCCCCATTGAGCAGGGAGCCCGGTGCGGGACTCAATCCCAGGACTCTGAGATCATGAGCTGAGCCGAAGGCAGACGCTTAATGATTGAGCCACTCAGGTGCCCCAGGAAAAACAACCTTAACTGGACAAATAGCAAAGGCTCCGGTATCCTGTGTCTTCTTTAATACATGAAAGTTCTTTCAAAACCTCCCTTTTTCCTTACCTCCCCCAACCCCATAGTATAGAATCAGCCACCCCTCACAACCCCGGGGCAGCAGCTTTTCCTGCCCACGGGTCCCGTCCCCCTGCTTTAATAAACCACCATTTTGCACCAAAGACATCTCAAGAATTCTTTCTTGATCATCGGCTCCAGATTCCACCCCACCGAACCTCACCTATATTCCAAAACCACATCACTGGGATCAAGCCCCGTGTTGGGCTCCCTGCTCAGCGGGGAGTTGGCTTTGCCCTCTCCCTCTGCCCGTCTCCCCCCTGCTCTCTCCCTCTCTCCCCCTCTCTCTCTCAAACAAATAAATAATATCTTTTTAAAAAAAGTACAGCATCCTAAAACTGTTGATCACCTATCAAAATGATTCACTGAACAGCAAAATTGTAAGGTAAATTATTTTATATTCTATATTTGCTCCATCAGAGGTTATTTTAAAGGCTACAAGAATGCCACAATAGGAATGGCCTGCTATTTATTTGTTTGTTTATTTATTTATTTTTAAATTTCAAGATGCTTTTTACTTTTTTAAATTTTTATTTATTTTTTATTATTAACATATAATGTATTATTTGTTTCAGGGGTGTAGGTCTGTGATTAATCAGCCTTACACAACACATAGCGCTCACCACAACACATACCCTCCCCAATGTCCATCACCCAGTTACCCCATCCCTCCACCCCCCTCCCCTCCAGTAACCCTCAGTTTGTTTCCTATGATTAAGAGTCCCTTATGGTTTGTCTCCCTCTCTGGTTTCGTTTTGTTTCATTTTTTTCCTCTCTTCCTTTATGATCTTCTGCCTTGTTTCTTTTTTTTTCTTAAAGGTTTTATTTATTTATTTGAGAGAGCGAGAATGAGAGAGAGAGAGCACATGAGAGGGGGGAGGGTCAGAGGGAGAAGCAGACTCCCTGCTCAGCAGGGAGCCCGATGTGGGACTCGATCCCGGGACTCCAGAATCATGACCTGAGCCGAAGGCAGTCGCTTAACCAACTGAGCCACCCAGGCGCCCTATGATCTTCTGCCTTGTTTCTTAAATTCCACATATCAGTGAGATCATATGATAATTGTGTTTCTCTGATTGACTTATTTCGCTTAGCATAATACCTTCTAGTTCCATCCATATTGTTGCAAATGGCTAGATTTCATTTTTTGATGGGTGAGTAGTATTCCCAGTAGATCTCCCAGGAAACCACCTAGATCATTGGTATCTGGACTACATGTCAGCCAATAACAGGGTTCCTGATCTACCAGTGCCACCTCATTTGCTCCTTGGCATTTCCCAGAAGTTTCCAGTAGTCAGTCAACTGGTGCCAAACACAGTGGGAGTATTACAAATCAGGCCTTGGTGCCTAGCACTTAGTAACCATTCAGTAAGGATTTGTTAAATACACGTCTGGATATAGTGGTTAGATCAACTTTCCTGTAGCTCCTTTATGTTCAATCAAATCACTTGCCATAATTAGCCATATTTTAATCAATTGATAAGGCTTATTTACCTTGGGAAACTGAATAAAAGAAACCTCATTTAAAATGGAGTTGGGAGGCCAGAAGGGGAGCCCTCGGGTCCTACCACTGAGAGCAGCCCTTTGTAGACCCATCAGGAAGAGATGTACCTTGTGTTCTCAACAGAGGAAGCCTACTTTACTACCCTAGCAAGGGAAAGAAAGGTTGTCTCCTTGTCCAGCAATGGCCCCCACAACGCAAGACTGTCACAGCTGGGCCAATGAAAAGCCACTACACTTCCAACTCGAAGTTTACGTTAGTGGACTTTTTGTTTATAACAGCCCTTCCCAACTCCCCCCTTCTCTATATAAAAGAGCATTACTGTCCTTTGTTCTCCGAACTTGCCTGTGGCCTTTGCTATATCTTGCTTGTCCTGAATTGTAATTCCTGTTTTTCCCAAATAAACCCATTTTGCTGATAAAATTTGCTTCTAAGGTTGGCAACTTTTACACATAACATTGCTGAAGGAAACTCCAAAATTCATTCTACCCCATTTGGAAGCACATCCATTTGCTGAACTCTCTTATTCCACAGAAACCATCCATTTGAATAAATTATGTATGGCGGAAATGTTGATAGTCATTCTATCATAAATAAATGTTTACTTTCTTTGTGCCTTTCTGTATTTTCTATAATAAAAAATGCACAAAGGTTTTACCGGGCATTTACTGTGTTTTGAGACACTTGAGCGACATGTTTGGAGGGTTTTCCTTCGTTTACGTACTCAAATTGACTAGCCTTAGTTGGACCCTTTCCTCCCATACCAGCCCACCATACCAGTACTTTCTCTAACCTGGGGACCAGCTCTCACCCCTGCTGTCTCCAGAGCCCATCTGCTTTTCACCTTCTTTTCTTTCTCCTTTACCCACACATGTTTCCCTCATTGTTCCTGGAGTAGCTCAGCCTGCAGAGGCTCTGCCCGGCCCCTGCAGGAGAGACTTGGGCCAAGAACCCCGAGGTTACTGTGGCTGCTGGTCCTGGAATATCATGAAAACCTAGTGGGCAGGACGGATCCCATGTTTCACTACCATTATGTGTCTTCCTGTCTCTTTGGCTGGGCCATGAACTCCTTAAATGCTGGCTCTGTGTGACCTGCCCTGCCACTCCCGTGGCCCCTGGCAAAGGGAGGTACTCACTATGGTTAGGCTTAATTATTAACATTCTTTCTGAAGGATATGTGGACAGGTTTCTTATTAGACAATAAACTCTGAGGGCAGAGGCTGTGTCATGTTCGTCATTCTGTGACCCCGCACATTGTGGGCATATAGCAGTGGGAGGTGAGTGAATGGGTTGGTAAATGACTGGCTCATTAAAAAATTTTTTTATCTTTTTAAAGCTTTTTATTTATTTATTTGTCAGAGAGAGATGCAGAGAGAAAGGGAACACAAGCAGGGGGAGTGGGAGAAGGAGAAGCAGGCTTCCCACCGAGCAGGGAGGCTCGATCCCGGGACCCTGGGACCATGACCCAAGCCGAAGGCAGACACTTAATGACTGAGCCACCCAGGCACCCCATGACTGGCTCATTTTAACTGAAGGGATGATTTAAGTGAAAACGTTCAGGAGGTAAAAAACATGGGATAGTTTCTTGAAAACCTGTCATTCTTGGGATGCCTGGGTGGCTCAGTCGGTTAAGCGTCTGCCTTCAGCTCAGGTCATGATCCCAGGGTCCTGGGACTGAGTCCCGCATCGGGGTCCTTGCTCGGCGAGGAGCCTGCTTCTCCCTCTGCTGCTTTTCCTGCTTGTGCTCTCTCTTGCTATGTCAAATAAATAAATAAATCTTAAAAAAAAAAACTGTCATTCTTTTCTCATAAATTAAAAAGGATTTTCAGGATGAAAGTTTTCTTGGAAATCAAGTACGTGGTTAGCAAGCAGGAATTGCCAGTGGTAGCTGGGAAGCCAAGTTGGGATGACAGTAGTCGGTTTGTTATCTTGTTAGAGTGAAGTTGTGTGTGGATCTCTAAAATGGCAGATCTGACCAAAGAAGGCAAACCTGAGATACTTGGGAGAATGACTCCATATTACTTAGGGACAGAAATCAGGGGTGGAGAGAAGAGAGGGGAATTAAAACTGGTACAAGGTTTCTGCCCTGGAGATTGAGATACTTTTTGCCATTAACAGAGATTAAGAAAGTGAGGTAAGAAAGAAGGTGCAGATTAGTTTGGACTTGAATTGGTCTCTGAACTCCAGCGTCTATAATTATTAAATAGGGGTTGTGCTTGCTCTTTCTGAGGAAATGAGATGATGTGAAAGCACTTTGAAATTTGAAAAGGGAAGGACTAGACAATTATGTTAATGATAACCTTTATTATTATTTTAATTATATTTAGATATATTCTGCCAGCAGTTAGAATAAAGACTTGAAGTGACATTTGGGATCTAAGTGGGATGAGACAACTGGGGAAGCAGGCATCAGTGGAGAGAGCTAGAGGGGTCAGCAAGTCTTTAGGGATGGGAGAGAAAACAGGGTTTATCAACGAGTACTCTGTGAGAACTCCCCCAGAGAAGGTTGGATAAGGCAGGGTGGTAGAAACCAAGACTGTGGAGGAGTTTCTGAAGCTGGAAACGTTCAGCAGTGTCAAATGCTACACAGAGAGAGGCTGAGTAAGCAGAGGAATGATTAATTTGCATTGGATTTGGTAAACTTGAGTAACCCGTCTTAGTGGAGGGCAGGGGGTGGAGATAGAGCCCAGACTCTATACTTTGGAGGGGTGGGTGAGAATAGGTGTTGACATACTGGAAGAGAGGAAGTGATGGCCCAGGGTATCACCACAACTTAAGAGCAAAGGGAAGATAGCTTGATAGAGTTTTTTATACTATTATTCCGAAAAGGATTTGAGGGGAAAAATAGGGGAAGAATGATTGCCTGAGAATGTAATGGAGGGTGCAGGGAAGAAGGGGGTGTGGGGAGAGAGGAGACTCTTGAGGAGCTGTGACAAAGAGTGACATTCAAAGTCTAAGTGGACAGAGTAGCTTTACAGATTAGGTATGACTCTGTTACACTTGATCTTAGCCAAAAGGCCGAGAAGCGATTGAAGCCAAAAGGAACTCCGACCCAATTCTCACAGCCTCTATTAGGATTATTCCCTCCCCACCAACCGTCTTGCTTCTTTGTTTCTCTCTTGTACTCAGCCAGCAAGACTCCACCTTGGAGCAAGTCTCCTAATTCATCCTCTCCAGTTCTTTATCGGGGTCCTTGTGGATCGCTGGGGAAAATTATACGATTTTTTTTTGCTTGCCAATCCCTAAGAAGCTTTAGAGAGCTTCTCCCACTCCCCTTTTTCTTTTTCAAACCCTCCACCTCAGTATCTTGCTCACTCTCAACAGAGGACCTTACTTTAGAAAAGGCCTTTCTTTTTCTCTAAGAAAACTGAGGCTGCAAAGTAGGGAGTTCCTTAACGTACTCTTTTGTGTTTATGTCCCTCTGACTCTCAGCTTTCCCTCCTTCCCCTCTCAGGAAAAGAGCCATTGGCTCCAGTTTCTTAAAGCTTTAGATCTGATCCCCCAGCTCACCATCTTCACCTGTATCTTTAAGCCCATAAACTTGCTCACACCTCTCCCATCTGAAAATCAAACCAAACAAAAACCCTGGCTACCATCCTATCTTTTTCTCTTCACAGGCAAGCTTCCTGCAAAGATAAATCTGATTAGCTCACTTCTCTTCTGACTTCCCCCGCTCGCTCTCTAATCCGGTTTTTGCCCTTATCGTTCCACAATGAATGAGTCATCAGTTGAGCCCCAAGTGGACAAAACAAATTCGTCCTTCCCTTCCCCCTTTCTCTTGCCCTCCCTGAGCCACTTGATCTCCTGGCTGTCCCTTCTTTTCTTGGCTTCTCCTATAGGTCCCTCCTCTTTGCTACCAAATCTCAGCTCCTCTTGAGTGCCATTTATTGGCTCTCTTTGGACTCTCATCCCCTAAAAGCCTGAGTGGCTGGGTTTATTCTGTACTCTGTTCTTCTCATGCTGTGTGCTTTCCCTGGGTGCACTTATCTGCAATCACAGCTGCAATTACTAGGGACTTGTTGAAAACTCACAAGATTCTAGCTCCTGTTTGGGCTTCTCTTCTGAGTTCTAGGGGCATATGCCTAACTGCCCACTGGACACCTCCACTTAAATGTCCCTCAGGTCCCTCAGACTCAGCGTCATCCTAACAGAATTCATGTCTTTTCAGCCAAGCTTCTTCCCCTGGATTCTTTGTGAATACTGTCAGCATCCGGGATCCTAGTCTCTTTTCCCCATTTCTAGTCAGTTGTCAGTAATAGTAAGATGAAGGAATTTTTGTGCCCTAGATTCCCAGGGAAGTTGAGGGATGCAGATTGGCTTGGTAGGGCTGTACTCCCAAAGAGATGCCGTGGATTGAGGAGCTACATACCCTGGGGAGAACCATGTGGTAGGAATGGCAATTAGGGAGCTGGCCCAGTGAGGGAAGGGTAGCTATGGATGATGCTTCCAATCCTGGGTAAACTTAATTGAGCATCACTAAGTGCTGAGGTATTTGGAGTTCTTGAAGAAAAAGGACCAAAGCTTGCATATACCCAAACAGATCTGAAAAGAAATACTTCAGAGAGGAATGGGGACAGAGAGAAGCCCAGCACAGTAAGATGCGGAAATGGGAAGGCCCAATGTACGTAGATCTCTCAAGGGTAAGGAGACCCGGAGTGAGTATGGGTTACAGTTGCTCCATTTACAGGTTCTGCCTCTGTAATGTCTCCAACCCGATCCTCTTTTTCTTAGTATCTTCTAGGCTTCTGCCCACCCCCAGGTCTTGTTTAATCTTATTAAGCCATTGGCTCTTTTAACTTTTGTATATCCAGGCAAAAATTCCTTTGCTTCTTACACAAGGTCCTTCAGGATATGGTCCCTGTTTACTATCCAGCTCCATCTCCTGCTACTGACTGCAAATTCTTTTTGCCTCAACCACATGAAAGTTCTTCCAGCTCTTTAAAAGCATCACACCTTCCTATAGTGGTTCCATGTGCCTGTGTTTGGAATATCCGTCTCACCCTCTCCTCTCCAAACTCATTCATTCTGCCATTTCTACTTTTCCTTCAATACTAAGCTCAAGTACCATTTCCCAGAAGGCTTTTACACCCCCAATCTGATTTTCTCTGGGCTTTCATGGCAGCCTACACATAACATAAAAATACCCTTTACTACATCTCACTGTCATCAGTTAACTTGCTTCTCATCCTTAGTAGACTGGGTACTCTATGAAGGCAGATCTCAGTCTAGCCGGCTATCCCCAATATTTAGCTCATAAACAGCAGCTGATACTTCTAAATGAATAAATAAAAAGTTATCAACCATGAAAGTTTTGAAGTGTAAGCTGTAGGATATTTAAAAGAAACTTTTTAACATTTAAACAGCAGGCCATTTAACTGTCATTTCACATGTTGTTTATCTTGTTCCTGAAGGTGAGTGCAATAGTGCTGGCCCATTTGTCTGTGGGAAGATCTGGACATTTAAAAGTGCTTCTCCAGGAGGTATCATCGGCCTAGAGACGGATCTCAAGCAGGCTGTCATCTACAGAACCCACCAGATCCGCGGCCTTTTCCTGGCCTTCAGCTACAGGGTGCCTATGGCCACTGAAAGAGGTATGCGGATAGACATACTTAAGGTAATCTCTCCTTGTCTTTAGGTTAAGGAGTGCATGGGGTGGGTATGTCGGTCGATGTGGGTGTGTTCATGTGGGTGTGTGTGTGCGTGTGTGTGTGTGTGTGTGTGTGTGCGCGCGCCCCTGTGGATGGGGCAGGGAGGAAGGAGGCAATGTGTGCCCCACTTCTTCAGAGACGACTTCCCTGACCTCCCTGACTAGCTGACGTTCGCCTCGCCACCCTCAGAGCACCTTATTCTCCGTCTCTGCACCGATCACAGCTTGACTTGCATTCGTGTGGTTAGTGCCCGTCTCCCCCGCTAGATCATACACTGCGCTAGGTAAGGAACCTCCTACGTTCCTGTTCACCCCTGCAATCCCCCTGCCCAGCAGGATGCCAGATACTCCACAAATATGTCTTCGACGAGCGTTTCTGGGCCCGACTGCAGGTACCTACCACCCCGGGGCGGCCTCGGCCGGCTCCCGCGCCGCGACCCCACCGGGGATTAAATCCCCGCCCACCAACGGCCTGGCTAGGCGAGGTGGGGCGGCCGAGGCGAGGCGGGGCGGGCAAGGCGCGGCGGGCAGGGCGCGGCGGGGCGCTCTCGCGCGGACGGTTCTCCCGCTCCCGTGGGCGCGGCCCCGAGAGGGGGAAACCGGGGAGCGGGCGGGTGCGACGCGTGGCCGCGGATGGGCCAATGAGCGCCGGCCGGGCGGGGCTCGCAGCCGGCTGCCCGGGAGCGCGCGGGGCTGGGCGTGCCCACGGGTGACGCGCCGGGCTGGACTCGCCAATAGGCGCACGGTGGCGGGCGGGCGGGCCTCGCGGCCGGGGGCTGGAGGACGCTAACCGGAGGCCGGCCGGACAGACTGACGCTCGGCCTCAACGACGGAGGCGCGCGGCGGGGATGGCGCTGGCGCGGGCCTGGAAACAAATGTCCTGGTTCTACTACCAGTATCTGCTGGTCACGGCGCTCTACATGCTGGAGCCCTGGGAGCGGACTGTGTTCAGTATCCTGCCCAGGCCGCGGGGCCCGGGGTGGGGGAGCGGGAGCCCGGGCCGCATCTTCCCGGGCCCAGGCGCCAGGGGGTGGAGGGGTGGAGGCTGGGGGGCGGAGGGCGGCCCTGCAGGGACGGCGCGCGCGCGCGCTGACTCTCCTCTTCGCTGCGGGCACGCGGGGCGGAGGTCTCGGGCCGAGGGCGGCGCTCCCGCGGTTGGGGAGAATGGGGGTCTAGAACTCTTGAGATCCGAGGGGGCCTGTGAGTCGCTGGAGCGGAGGTGGAAGCGGCTTTAGTATTGGAGGAAATCCCCTAGGGCGATGTCTAACCAGGTTTGTCCTCACTTGCACTTCGGCCGCGCCTGCCTTTGGTTCAGTCCCCTGGTCTTTGGGAGGCAGGGATCGTGTTAAGTGGAGCAGATCGTTCCCGGCTGGGACGCCTTTGACCTTTAACTGTCCCTGAGTTAGCTGACTTTGGTCCTAATGAGAATGCTAACCAGTTTACCAGACTTTTAATCATATGAACTTGTGTTTGTGACACCCCAGTATAGTTTTTGAAAACAGTTTGTTGTACCTTTTTGGTTTTCGGGATGGGGAGTTTAAAGACTGTGTTTTATTCATTAAGTTGCTGTTTTCACAGTCCATAGAAGTCGAGCCCAGAAAGGAATTTGTGGTTCATTATAGACAGGGTTTGAAACTGTGTTTTCATAGATAGCTGATAGATACTTGTTAATGATACTGAAGGTTCACTATGAGCCAAGCAACTGTGCTAGCGTTTTGCCTGTACCTCAACTCATCTAACTTCATAACAACCTCCCTTAATATGCAAGGTTGTGAAAATAGGCTTTCTGAAGTCTGTGATGTTTGTGTCGTTTGTCTGTGTTGACATCCCTTGATATTATTCTTGCAGAATACATACTAATAATGAGCTGTAACTTTCTTCTTCTTCTTCTTCTTTTTTTTTTTTTAATTTGGGGGCCAGTATGGAACATTTCACATAACATGGAACATTTCACATAACATGCTTACTTCATACAGGCTCCCCCCTTTTCTTTAAATTGAAGTGTAGTTAACACAATGTTGCTTTAGCTTTTTTTTTTTTAAGATTTTATTTATTTATTTGATAGAGAGAGAGAAACAGCGAGAGAGGGAACACAAGGGGGGAGGGAGTGAGAGAGAGAAGCAGGCTTCCCACGGAGCAGGGACCCCAATGCGGGGCGGGGGGGGGGGGGCTCGATGCCCGGGGGCTCGATGTGGGCCTCGATCTGAGGACCCTGAGCCTGAGATCTGAGGACCCTGAGCCTGAGCCAAAGGCAGACACTTAACGACTGAGCCACCCAGACTCCCCAACGTCACTTTAGTTTTAGGTATACAACAGTGAAATTTGACAACAGGGAATGTTACACGGCCTCCTTTTCAATGTGGTTTAGTTTGGAGTAGCTTCAGAACAGCTTTGCAAATGCATTGTTGCATTCAGGTGGAGTGACTGAGATGATTTCATTCCAAGCATTAATAAGTGTGTTTATTTGTATTGAACTAGCATAAGATTGTACTCAAAGCTGTTTTTTGTTTCAACATTTTGGAGGAATCTTAAGCTGCTTACAAGGAAATTTATTTATTTTTATTGTTTGTTTCCAAAGCTTTCCAGAACTTAAGAACCATAATTCGTATTTTGGATTTAAAGTCTGAATGTAAAGTATGTTCTGAATTCCTGCACCATTTATTTGTAGTTGCAGTTCTATAGGTTAGAGCTCATGAAGTTATCTTTCTAAAATATACTAAAATACAGAAGCACATAGTGCTCAGTTAAAATCATCTTTTTTTAAAGGGGGGAGGGGCAGAGGGAGAGGGAGAATTTTTTCTTTTTTAAAGATTTTACTTATTTATTTGAGAGAGAGAGTGAGCACACAAAGGGAGAGTGAGAGGGACAAACAGACTCCCCTTTGAGCAGAGAGCTTGATGTGGTACTTGATCCCAGGACCCTGAGATCACGACCTGAGCTGAAGGCAGGCACTTTAAGCGTTAGAGCCACCCAGGCGCCTGAGAGAGAGAGAGTCTTTTTTTTTTTTTTTTAAGATTTTATTTATTTATTTGACAGAGAGAGACACGGCGAGAGAGGGAACACAAGCAGGGGGAATGGGAGAGGGAGAAACAGGCTTCCCGCCGAGCAGGGAGCCCGATGTGGGGCTCGATCCCAGGACCCTGGGATCATGACCTGAGCCAAAGGCAGACGCTTAATGACTGAGCCACCCAGGCACCCCTGAGAGAGAGAGTCTTAAGGGGGCTCTGCGCTGGTCATGGAGCCCAAGTCAGGGCTCAGTCTCAGAAACGTGAGATCATGACCTGAGCTGAAATCAGAAGTTGGATGCTTAACTGACTGAGCAACCCAGGTGCCCCATCTTTATTTATTTATTTATTTTTAAAGATTTTTTAAAAAAAATATTTATTTATTTATTTGAGAGAGAGAGAGCACGCACACAGGTAGGGTGAGCGGCAGGCAGAGAGAGAAGCAGACTCCCCGCTGAGCAGGGAGCCCGATGTGGGGCTCGATCCCAGGACCCCGGGATCATGACCTGAGCTGAAGGCAGATGCACAACCGACTGAGCCACCCAGGCGTCCCAAAGATTTTATTTGTCAGAGAGAGAGAGAGAGCTTGAGCATAAGCAGGGGGAATGGCAGATGGAGGGAGAAGCAGGCTCCCTGATGTGGGACTCTATCCTAGAACCCTGGGATTGTGACCCAAGCTGAAGGCAGATGCTTAACCAACTGAGCCACTCAGGTGTCCCCTTTTTTCTTTTTAAAAACATTTGTGTATTTATTTACTTAAGTAATCTCTACACTCAACGTGGGGCTCAAACAACCCTGAAATCAAGAGCTACCTCCTCTTCCAACTGAGTCAGCCAGGTGTCCCTAAGTTAAAATCATCTTAAAAGTGAATTTAAACAATGTTGCACTAAATTGACACTCTTTATGTCAGAAGTTGAATGTAGAGCCCACTGACGGTCTGTTAAATCTTCTACACTGAAAAGCTTTTGTTTGCATGTGGATACATGCTACAGTGTCCATGGTATTAAGGTTTTTCTGTATTACATAGTAATAGTAACAGTGTCCTATAAGTAACCTAGATGATGGCTTTTTTGGGGGGAAGGAGGAATAAATTATGTACTGAAATGTAGTGCTTCTATAGATTTTTCCTTTTGAAGCTTTTTTTTTTTTAAGATTTTGTTTATTTTTTTGACAGAGAGCACCAGTAGGCAGAGAGGCAGGCAGAGGGAGAAGGAGACTCCCTGCTCAGCAGGGAGCCCGATATGGGGCTCGATCCCAGGACCCCGGGATCACGACCTGAGCCGAAGGCAGACACCCAACTGACTGAGCCATCCAGGCACCCCTCCTTTTGAAGCTTTTGACTTGTCATTGGTTTATGTGACCAGTGATTTCAGTTTTTTTTTTAAAACATTTTATTTATTTAATTGACAGAGAGAGAGAGAGAGCGCGTGAGGGGCAACACAAGTAGGGGGAGTGGGAGAGGGAGAAGCAGGCTTCCGGCCGAGCAGGGAGCCTGATGCGGGGCTCGATCCCAGGGCCCAGGGATCATGACCTGAGCTGAAGGCAGTGGCTTAACCATCTGAGCCACCCGGGTACCCCGTGATTTCAGTTTTTAAAAAACTAGTGAGAACAGCAGCCAACTAGCATTGGGTCCTGTAGAATCCTATGGTTTTAAACCTAAGATTAAAAAAAAAAAAATATTTCAAAGATCACATGACTGAATTAACCCAAGGTAGGAACGTAATCCTTTTGACATAAGCCAATCTTAAATTACTATCAGCTGTTATATTATTCTAACTCAACTTCTAGAGTTAAAGTCAGGCATTTAATTATTGTATAGTTTGAAACATCTATTTGAGATGAATCTGTATTCTAGCTTGGAGGAAGGAACTGAATGAGAAAGCTGGATTCCCCCCCACTCATTAGGAGCTTTAATTACTGAGAAGTAGTTTGAATTTCATAAATTTAATAATTAGTAAGCTTCACATAGAACAATTTTGTGGCTAGTTACATGGTTTTAGGAAAGAGACATACTTTCTTAAAAATAACATTGAATATGGTTATCACTGCTAGCAACCTTAAATTTCATGTAAGAAAAATTTGTCTGGCTATCTGAGAAATGGTCTCTGAGTTAGAAGGTCCTAAGAGAAAGACTCTAGAAGAAGGTAATCACTGCTATAATTCCTTTAACAAATTGAAGCCCCTGTTTTAGAGAACACTGATAGCTCGCTATTAACTACTTCTGCACATTTTCTAGGGGCATCCTTGAACATCCTAATTTGCTTCTCTTGTTTCTCCAGATCAAATAGCTAGAAGTTAATTATCAGTTGTAAATTGAAAGGTCAATCCCAGTTGAATATGAGGGTTTTTGAAATTATATAAGTAAGGAAATTGTGAGTCACAAAAAATAATTTTCAGTATGTTTTTAAGGAGATGCATCTGTGTCAAGTCAGGCACACTGTAAATGGTTCTTGAAACAGCAAGATTTAAAAATCCGTTTTGTAAATCCTTCCATGCTAGGGCCCGTATCCTAATTTTTTCTCTTATCATCTGCTTTCTGTTACCACATTTGAAATGATATGTTAGCTTTTTTTTTTTTAAGATTTATTTATTTATTTGACACAGAGAGAGATAGAGCAGGAACACAAGCAGGCTTCCCACCGAGCAGGGAGCCCAATGCAGGGCTCCATCCCAGGACCCTGGAATCATGACCTGAGCTGAAGGCAGTCGCTTAATGACTGAGCCACCCAGGTGCCCTGATACATTAGCTTTTGCTTTGCAGCCAGTATTTGAACTTTTTCCATGTGCAGACATGGTTTCTATAGTGCAGGAAAAGGGGATGTAACACCTGATTAAAACAGAAGATAACAATAAAGTGAAATCAAATACATGCAGAGTGGTATTACAATGAGTACTGCGTCGGACCTGTGCAGACTGAAATCCATTGAGCTCTTGCTCCAGAGTAGAAGTTGTAACACGTTTCTAAAGCCCCCTTTCCCTACTGGCAGCCATCAGTGGGAAAGGAGAAGACCAGGTTTTGTAACCAAGACAGGTTTTGTAACCAGTGAGACACTCCCTGTAGTGCCTCACTGAATAACATTGTAACCATGCTATTGAGGAGAGGTGTGGAAAAATGAAAAATACCTTGTTAAGATTATTTGAAGCAGGGGCACCTGGGTGGCTCAGTTCGTTAAGTGTCTGCCTTTGGCTCAGGTCATGGTCCTAGGGTCCTGGGATAGAGCCATGCATCGGGCTCCCTGCTCCGTGGGAAGCCTGCCTCTCCCGCTCCCACTTCCCCTGCTTGTGTTCCCTCTCTCGCTGTGTCTCTCTGTCAAATAGATAAATAAAATCTTAAAAAAAAAAAAGATTATTTGAAGCATAAGAGTTATTTAGCCTTCTTTAAAAATTAAATTTATTCTGCAGTCACTGAGCTATATTTGCTATCTTTCTATGGCTTCTTATGTTTCCATGGCATTTTATACTTCTATTTATTTTAAGCAAAATGTGGGCAGTTTTTTGGTTTTTGTTAGGAATTAGATTCTCCCTGAAAGACAATCTATGTTTATTTGTTTCTTCAAGGAAATAAAAAAAAATATTTTTTTGAGAGAGAGAGAGAGCATGTGTGCACACACACACCAGTGGGGGTGGGGGTAGGGCAGAGGCTGAGGGAGAGGGAGAGAGAAAATCTCAAGCTCAGTGTGGAGCCCCATGCAGGGCTTGATCCCAGGACCCCGGGATCATGACCTGAGGTGAAGTCAGATGCTTAACCAACTGAGCCACCCAGGTGTCCCAGGAAAGAATTTTTTTAAGACCACAGATAGTGCTTGAGAAACATTTGTTTGTGTATTGATTGGTCATTTCAAAGGAACTGCAGAAGTAATGGGGAATGGTAAAAGAGACCTGATTTTAAACCACTTTTAGGGTAGCTTTGGAACTTGGCCGTTTCTGATGAACAGAATTCAGTTCTTAGAGGGAATTCAGATTTTAAGTAGTAGAAAATGCTCGGGCGCCTGGGTGGCTCAGTTGGTTAAGTGACTGCCTTTGGCTCAGGTCATGATCCCGGAGTCCTGGGATCAAGTCCCACATCGGGCTCCCTGCTCAGCAAGGGAGCCTGCTTCTCCCTCTGACCCTCCCCCCTCTCATGTACTCTCTCTCTCTCTCATTCTCTCTCTCTCAATTAAATAAATCTTTAAAAAAAAGTAGAAAATGCTATAGATTGAAAGAACTTCTTTGATTTATTTTAACAGATGTTAACAAAATTGGCATTTTTATGTCTACTCATTTGTAAAATATGTATGCTTGCTGAATTCTGCATTTCACAGATATTAGGTACTTCCTAATTGCCAGATACTATTCTAGGTAGTAGGGGTATGACTGAACAAAACAGATAAAAATATTTATTCGAATGCCTCTAGATAGATAGGTAAAAATTATAGACTATTAGATTGTTATAGCTGTTACGGAGAAAAATAAAACAGAAGAGGATAGGAAGTAAGGAAGAACGAGTGTTTTTCAATTTTAGCTAGAGTGGTCAGGAAGGGCATTTAGAAAGATTTCAGCAGGGAGAGAATTCCGGAGGAATGAGCATTGTAGGCCGAAGGGACAGTAAGTATGAATGCCCGAAAGCATGTCTGACCAGCATGTCTGTCCTGTTCCACAGAGAGCCCACAGGCCAGTGCGGCTGGGGCAGAGTGAAGGAGGGTATCTGTAGTAGGAGAGAAGGTCAGATCCTGTAGGAGCTCCTAGGCATTGGATTCAGAGTTCAGGAGATAGGGGAGGTACTCATACCTTTTGAGTAGAGTCACTCAAATCCAGTAAGAATTTTCTCATTGATATTTTAATATTTAATAAACTAGGAAAATAAGCCACAAAAACATACATTTCTCCATGAGACTTGAAGTTCTTTTCATTTTGAATGGGAAAAAAAAATTACAACCTGGAAGTGTTTTGTTTTGTTTTTTTTTTCATTTTTAACGTGCTGAGCTCTAGAACAAGTTTTCAAGAAGATGGACTTCAAGGAAATTAGAGCCAGGTTTTAGGGAAAACTGGGATTTATACATGTTCTCAGATGGATCCACCCTGGGGTTATTGCAGTAGAGTGAGCTGGAAGTGTTCTTCTTCAGGAAGAACGCGGGGACTGGGAGTGCTCAGAGAACTTTAGGGAGGTATGTGAGTGTTTTGGTGTTTTTGTTTTGTTTTTGTTCCCCCCAGTGGGAGGAAGGTGTGGACTGGGGTGCAGAGGTGTGCTGGGATGATGAGGATGCCAGGCTGACTGCCTGGAACAGGGATTCTTCAAGGCAGATTGGGTGTGAAATAAAGTTGAAAAAGCCGGTTAGGGCCATTTATTAATTCACCAGATACTTCTGTGTGCATACCTGGTACCAGATGCTGGCTTCGGTGCTTGCAATACATCTGAGCAAATGAGACAAAGATCCTTGTCCTTGTGGAACTTTTATAATTGAATTACATAGTATGCTAGGCGGTAAGCATTATGGAAAACAGAAAAGTAGGTCAGTGCATATTTCTTATCCCACTAACCTACTTTTCTGTTTTACATAATGCTGTTTTTAAAGAGGATATTGGGAGAGGCTCGTTGAGAAGGGATATTTGAGTAAAACATAAAGGAAGTGATGGAGTTAGCCGGGTAGAAATCTGAGGGAAGAGCACAGCCGGCAGAGGGAACAGCCAGTGCAAAGTTCCTGAGTCCAGAGCCTGCCTGGCATGTGTGAAGGCCACCACTGAGGCAAGTATGACTGGAGCGGTAGGTGATGAGGTCAGAGTCAGTGAGATCCTGGAAGATTTTTTTTTTTTTAAGATTTTATTTGAGGGAGAGAGGGCATGCGCGAGCGCATGGGGGCAAGGGGCTGAGGGAGAGGGAAGAAGACTCTTCGCTGAGCTGTGAGTCCGATTTGGGGCTTGATCCCAGGACCCTGAGATAATGACCTGAGCTGAAGGCAGACACTTAATGACTGAGCCACCCAGGCGCCCCTTGGCCTTTAATCTTAGTTGAAAAGGATACCCTTAGAAGGTTTTTGAGAGAGGAGTGATCTGATTTGGTTTTAAGTTTGAAAAGGTTTACTTTGGCTGCAGATTTGGGATAGTTTAAGGGTGGTGAGCGGAGGCAAGGGTAGAAGCAAAGGTAGTTATTTTGGTTTGAGGTAGGCTTTGCATGATAATTGAAAACAAGAGCATTACAAAATTCATGGTGTATGCTATTTCAGTAGCAGCTAAATTAATTTATTTTCTTAGATTTTTGCTGTATCCTCAAGTGCTTACAGCTAGAATTGAGAATTTTTCTTTGCATCTCAATATACTAAAATATTTAAGAGTGAATTCTTAAGTAAAAATAGATTATACATCCTCATGGTTCAAAACTCAAAAGGCACCAGAAAGGTAGCTGGTCAGAGTCTTCTTTCCACCCCAGCCATGCCAGGACAACCAGTGTCACCAGTTTCCTGCGCCTCTCTCCTGAAATATCTGTGAACACCTGGAAAATGCTCTTAATCCATGGTTAGGAGTGCCTGGTTTGGCGAAACCAGAGTTTTTATAAGGCAATAGAGAGGTGTTTGAGGAATATGTTTTGCTATGCCACTTCTGGAGGTATTAATAATTAAGTTAGTATCTCTTTCTGTGTATTTCCTATGTAACATATTTTTGTAAATAAACACAACAAACAAAACAAAATTGACTAATAACCCTACATTTTGGCCCTGGGGGTGTGGGGGAGTCGGGAGAGGGTGGTGGGGACCTTTAGATCACTTTCTCTATCTTTGGCAGAGCTTCCTCTGAGCTATTCAGTAGAAGGATTACCATAAAAACCCCAATTCACCAGTCTTCTACTAGAACTTTCTTCTTAATGAGTGCCTCTTGAAGAAAATGTACATACAGAATTCTTTGACACTTTAGAGTTCTAGTAAAAATCAGCATGTGGTTTGATGATTAGGCAAAATTCTTAACATCAGAGAAAGTTACTTCTAGGAAAATATTCTTAGCAAATCAGCTTAACAAATAATGATTTCAGAATAATGTTGAAATAACCTGAACATTGCCTTCAAACTTAAAAAAAAATAATTTCTTCTCAATAATCTTCAGTCTTCTATATTTCATGCCATTTCCTTTTGAACTTCCTTTTGTAGAAATGATGCAGTCTCTGTTACAAGGAAGGGCTGAAGGTGAAGGTGGGGGGGAAGCAGAGGTAAGAATAATTGTAACTGAGAAATTAAAACTTGCAAGCCCCCACCCCAGAGGTATTCAGACTTTGTTTGTATAGCCCCTACAAGAACAAAAAGCATGTTATATTGGCTATCATCTTGTTCATTTAAGCTAACATCAGAAATATTTCATAGTAAATTTAGACAGTTAAAAGGATTTCATTCCTTGCTTATGTGTATTTTATTATTGCATATTTTTGTTAAAACCTTAAAACTTTTTTCTTGTACAATTCATAGAAGATGTTCATCACATAACCTAATTGGCAAAGCCAGTCCTCATCGTGAAGCCAACTAGGCAAAGCCAACCTTAATTTCTGTCAGAAAAAGCTCAGTGCCATTTTTCTGCTCAAAAACATTGTTACATAAACACTTTTACTCCAGTCTCCCCCCACACTTTTTTTTTTTAAATTTATGGCTTGATTTGACAATCATTGGTTAGTTCTCATTCATATTGACTGTGGATTTTGTAAGTGGATTTTGTAAGTGGTAACAGGTACATAGATAACCAGTGTATTAAGCTTGTTGGTGAATCTTCACCCTCATTGTTTCCTGGACAGCCACACATGGGTATGCTATGGGACCTTTCTCACTCCTTTGACTCAGACAGCTTTGTTGAGCCTGATCTCAATCTGCACATCTGGAGTTCCCATCTTGTTCATGGCTAATTTCCAGATTTTTTTTTTGAGTGCCTGAACGGCATGCTTCTTGAAGCCCACTCCATGAGTGCACTTGTAACTGTTGACAGTGTATTCTCTGGTCACTACCTCACTGATGGCAAAAGGCCCTTCTTGCCATCCTTCTTTGTAGGAGTCATTCGGTCAGACCCAGGCTGGAAAGGTGTCTCACTTCTGAATTTAAGTTATTAGATGAGTAGATAGGTGAGGCTTGTAGCTGTGCCAGGAGTTTATTACCTGAATGCAATAAAGTACAACTCAAGTTAGTTATTACTCCTTTGTTTGCTGTCCCAGAAGTTATTTTATACCCTGGGGAAATGCATATTTGTAAGATTCAGGAAGTAAAGTGGGAGAAATGAAATTGTACAGGGTATGGGAAGGGAAACTAACAGATCACCGTAATTGTCAGATCAGTTTTAGGAGAGGGTACATTGGTAGCTGAAGCTCTGTAAACCCTTCCCCTGACCCCATCCGAACCTTCTGGAAAGTCTTCTTTGTCTATCTGAGGCTCATGGGCTTAAGTTCAAAGACAGCTGCTCTAGCCTGTTTTACCCTGTCTTGATGTTTGGTGGGCTAAGTGAAAATGTTAGAATGTCCCTTACCGATACTCCTTAGGATATTGTAATTTCTTCTTCAGTAGCTTTCAGGAAAGGTGGAAGATGAAGAAAACTGCTACACAAGAACTGAGTGGTCTGTAAAAGGATGGGCAGGGGAAGTCGCACAAGGTTGGCAGTGGGGACGGAACACACAGAGATATTCTGCAGTGTTTCAGCATGTGGTACCAGTGACTTGTCAGTAGAGGTGACTGTGGCTCATTATATATATATATATTTAATTAATTTATTTTTAAGTAAGCTCTGTGCCCAGTGTGGTGCTTGAATTTGTGACTCTGATAAAGTCACATGCTCTACGGGAGGAGCCAGCCAGGCGCCCCTTCCACTACTTCACATTCTTAAAGACTTTGTGACCCACTCCACCCCCTAGGCTTTGAGTGTTGTAACATCTATGGTCCTTAGGAGCAAAGATAAGATAGATTCTTTTGCTTAAAAAAAACCCAAAACTCCAGTGTTCAAATTTAATAATTAAAACTATATGTTCTAGAAGATCTACTTAATATATTGAGTATATATTCTTTTCATAAATCAAAATGCTTAAAAAATAAGAAATGACAGATATTATTTATGATCAATAGCTATGAAAAGTAGAATTACTGCTAAAACAAGACTTCTGGCCATCATGTGTTCCTGAAAAATCCCCAAATAATAGGATTTATGGGAAAAGAGCACTAGAGCAGACCACTCCAAATCAGTGCAACTTAGTCATCAAGCACTAACCAAAAGAGTAATTGGCATCTTGGGGGCTAACTTGGATAGCCCAGGCAGGCTGGAGGCTGCCTCAGGGGACATTAAAAAATGCCTGGACAGAATTGACTGGAAATGCTTCAGTACGGCAGATGGTGTGGGCTGCCACTGAGGAGGTGCAGGAGGGCTGTGCTGGCCGGGAGGTGTGCCTTTCTGGAGAGGGAGTCTGGGTGCAGACGCTGACTTAATTTTCTTAAGATAGAGCTCAAAGGATTCCTGTCTGTGCAGCAACTGAGCTAAAAGATGTTTCGTGAAGAAGGTTATAATTCTCCCACTAATCCGGCTTCCCTCATTTATGAAAAATCCCATAGGAAACAATGCAGCTCTTATGCTATACTAGTCAGGTGTGAGCTAGCTGATGTTGCAGAAATGTATTACAGCAGAACAGATTATATTTCAGAACAGACTGGGATTCTCTCCCCCCCGCCCCTTGACCCTGGGACTTCAAATCTGCATGAAATTAATAGACACTTTAATTATAAAGGTGCACAGTGAAACCTAGCCTTGGTGTCTCTGGGCTCAGAGCTGCAAACCGTTTCCAGGACTGGTTCAGAGTTGAACATGATCATTGCTGGTTTCAGCAGCATGCTTTTTTGTTTGTTTAGTTTTTAAAGAGTTTGTCATCACGTTGTAGTTTCTAAAATGAATTTCTATACTTTGGTATAATCAACACACTACAGAAAGGTTGGAGAATGTGTTTTGCTTGCTAAACACTAACTTCTGATGCTGAGGTGATGTCCTTTAATATGACCCACAAATGCCAAATTAGTTAATAAATACAGACTGTAACAGTATCCATATCTTCTACTTGCTTTCATTTTAAGGCAATTAGAAAAGTATCAAGAGATAGTTGATACGTTTGGTAACAATGTACTTTCTTAATACTTCTCTTGGTGATTTTTTTTTTTTACTAAGTTTTTAATTTTGATTTGAGTATAGTTAACATACAGTGTTACATTAGTTTCTGGCCTACAATATAGTGATTCAATAATTCTACACAGTACTCAGTGCTCATCATGATAAATGTACTCATTTTAAGATTCTGTTTATTTATTGAGAGAGAGTGAGAGAGAGCGTGTGTGAGTGGGGGTGGGGGGGAGAGAGAGAATCCCAAGCAGATTCTGCTCTGAGTATGGAGCCCGACGTGGGGCTTGATCCCATGACCCTGAGACCATGACCTGAGCTGAAACCAAGAGTTGGCCAACTGACTGAGCCGCCCAGGTGCCCCAATAAATGTACTCATTAATCCCCATCACCTATTTCACCCATCCCCCACCCACCTCCTCTCTGGTAACCATCAGTTTGCTTTCTGTAGTTAAGAGTCTATTTCTTGGTTTGTCTCTCTCTCCCCTTGGTTTGTTACTCTCCTTTGCTCGTTTGGTTTCTTAAATTCCACCAATGAGTGAAATCATACAGTATTTGTCTTTCTCTGATTGGCTTATTTCACTTAGCATTATACTCTCTAGCTCTACCCATGTTGCAAATGGCAAGATTTCATTTTTTTTATGGCTGAATAATATTCCATTATATATGTGTGTGTGTGTGTATACATACATACATATATACATACATGTACACACACATACACATGCACATACCCCACATCTTCTTTATCTGTTCATCTGTCAATGGACACTTGGGCTGCTTCCAGAATTTGGCGATTGTAAATAATGCTGCAGTAAATGTAGGGGTGCATATATCCCTGTGAATTAGTGTTTTTATATTTTTTGGGTAAATTCCCAGTAGTGCAATTACTGTATCATAGGGTACTTCCATTTTTAACTTTTTGAGGAATCTCCATACTGTTTTCCACAGTGGCTGTACCAGTTTGCATTCCCACCAACAGTGCATAAGTATTCCTGTTTCTCCACATCCTCGCCAATACTTGTTGTTTCTTGTGTTTTTGATTTTAGCCATTTTGACAGGTGTGAAGTGATATCTCATTGTAGTTTTGATTTGTGTTTCCCCGATCATGAATGATTTTGAGCATCTTTTCATGTGTCTGTTGGCCATCTGTATGTCTTCGGAGAAATGTCTGTTCATGTCTTCTGCCCGTTTTTTAATTGGATTATTTGTTTTTTGGGTGTTGGATTGTCTAAGATGATCCCCAGTTTTTTGAGGTCAAGGGAAAAAAAAATCACAGTAGTAAGGAAGATTTCCTTTTTAGAGCTTTATTCAGTAGTTGACAATTGTTTTCACTTAGGGTTTTGATTGCTTTTCACAAAACAACCTATAATAATACTTTATCAAATGATTTTCCTTTTTTTATTGATGGTTCCTTAAATTAGATTTATCAGAACTTTTGAGTATTTCTAAGGATAAAGGTAACATTCAGAATTGACTTTACAAAAGAAATTTGACTAATAGAAGATTGGATTATTTTAAGTGATGTTTTAGCTTTGTTTTTTGAGTGAATAGTGCAATCAGACACTTAAAGCTTGAAATTATTTATTTATTTATTTATTTATTTATTTATTTATTTATTTATTTTTAAAAATTTATTTGACAGAGATACAGCAAGAAAGGGAACACAAGCAGGGGGAGCGGGAGAGGGAGAAGCAGGCTTCCTGCTGAGCAGAGAGCCCGAAGCGGGGCTCGATCCCAGGATCCTGGGATCATGACCTGAGCTGAAGGCAGACGCTCAACCGTCTGAGCCACCCAGGTGTCCCAGCATTGAAAGTATTTAGATTAGTGAAGAGGTATAAGTCGTACCTGCTGGAACAAAGGTCCCTGGCCTTTTTCCAATGAGAAACTACTTTTGATTTCTCCAAAGTCTTGCGAATAGGTTACTAAGGTAGGCAGTGATAGTGCAGTTACTGGTTGGGACAGAAAGTGTTAGTTACTGTGGTCTTGCTTCTGATGTACTGTACTTATCTTTAAAGCATTTCCTCTCTTTGTTGTCTGGACTTTTTTTTTTTTTTTAAGTTTCTGGGAAAAGGGTTGGGGATGGCCCTTGTATGGGCAAAAAAAAATCTTTTTATTTTTTCCTATCTAGCTGGAAACTTATCAGCTCATGATTAGTTGGGGATCCCTGTTAAAGAAACAGCAAACCGACAGATATATGGTTTCACATTTGCTTTTAAATTCATTTGCTTTTAAATCCAGGGAACCCATAAAATATTTATGTTATATCCAGGTTATAAATAACATCTGATTGTTCATTCAGTCCTTGAACAAACATTTATCTTCAGTGCCTGCACATATCCTGGCACATTATCTGCTCAGTTCTTGAATGATTTATGAAGTACCCGCTCTATCTAGCAACACACCACAGCTGGAAGCAAAGGAGCAGCTGAGCCAAGGCACTCTCACTCTTCAGCACTTAAAATTCAGTGGTAGAGGGGCTCCTGGATGGCTCAGTCGGTTAAGCATCTGCCTTTGGCTCAGGTCACGATCCCAGGGTCCTGGGATTGAGCCCCGCATCGGGCTCCCTGATCGGCTGGGAAGCCTGCTTCTCCCTCTCTCACTCCCCCTGCTCATGTTGTGTCTCTCTCTGTCAAAAAAATGAATAAAATCTTTAAAAAAAAATTCAGTGGTAGAGATAGTTATAAACACACAAAACAATTTTTTTTTTTTTTAGTTTTTGAGGTTTTTTGTTTGTTTGTTCTAGATTTCACTAACTTTATTCTATACTTCTCAAATCATGTAGCCCCCTCTAGAATGTCATCCTGGTTAATTTGTGTGCAGCTTCTGATATGTATATTATTACAGACAACCGTAAGAGTTTGGTAGATAGAAAGATTATTATTTTGTGTATTACCTTCCAACGTATGTGTGTTATAAAACATTGATTGTTTACATTTTTTCTCTGTGTGTGTGAAACAGGAGATTACATTAAGGGTGACTGCGAGGTGGTGCCTAAGTGCCCTCTCCATGCAGGTGGAATCCGAAAATGTTAATGCAGGAAGTGGCCTCATTTTGTGGAGAAGAAACTTGGTTCCAGAGGGGTTGTGATGTCCCAGAATTGTACTATAAATTAATAACAAATTAATAGTAGGGTGACCTTGAGCAATTCCCAGGCAGTTGTCTAAGTCGTGATGTGAAATGCCTGAGCCCTCAAACAATAGTTTTAATAAGGATTATATTGCCTTTTGTTGCTGAATGGATTTGATTCATAATTCTCACGTCAGCCCTGAAGGGTAGGTGATGTGTGTCCTTATTTTATAGACAAGGAGACTGGTGATCTGAGAGTTTTCACACAATCAGGGATTGGCAGAGTCACAACTCAAACCAGGGCTGTGGTGTTTCCAGTACCCATTTCTTGTACTTCCCAGTGTGTGAAACTTTGAGAGGTGTGTTCAAGAATGCAGTGGATTGAGAAATCCACTCAAGTACCAGAGAAAATTATAGGTAGTATATACTCTAAATGGTATATGTTTAGCTCTGGTTGTGAGAACACTTCTAAGGAGATAAACCTTGCAAATGTCACAATAAAACCAGTGCCTAAGAGTGTCAATAAAACTATTTTAAGTGGTGCCAAGCATAAACTCAGGGAATATTCAACTGAATTACATGGGAGCTATTTCAACTACATTGCTTAAATTGCATTTGTAGAAAGCTACTTATAAAAGGTGCTTTCTTTTTGCATTTTTTGGAAAGGTGATTATTAAGGCTAGTAGAAGTTCCTCATGGTCCCAGTGTCTACTTACTCACCTACTATATAGTTAAGTTGGTTTCAGAGCTTTAAGATAATTTTTGGAAGTAATTTTGCCATTTAATTGTACAGAAAACTTACTGTTAGAGGCTTACTTAATTATTGTGATTCTGGAAATAATTTGGAGAAATGGGATCAGAATATAGAAACATTTTTTTGGAGAGACAGGTAAAGTTAAATTTAGTAAGTGGCTATGAGTAAAAGGTTAGGTTAAGTTTTTTTATTAAATATTTTTTTTGAGCAGCTTATAAATTGGCATTTTTGCATCTAGGTTCAAGTGACTTTCAATAATTTTCTCTTTATCTTGGCCAGAATCAGGAATTCTTTATTCTGTTTCTGAGAGCTGAGACTTTCTGTTTGTTTCTTAGTAACAAATTAGACCCAATGATGTCCAAGTCATATTTTGTAAAGGGGGAGAATCCTTCACACAAAACAGTTTTTAGTCTAGTACTGTATGTGGTTTAATTTTCCTTTACAGTTCTTATTAAAAAAAAAAGTTACTGAATATTCAGGCATACAAACACTCCATAAAGAATAATATAGCGAATGTGCATATACTACCAACTAGGTGAAGAAAAGCATTACTAATACATTTGAAGCTTCATTTATGCCCCTTCTCAGTTAGTTCTCCTTTCTTCCTCTCCCCATTTCACCTCACCAACTAACCATCCTGAATTTAGCATATATTATTATCATTTATTTCCTACTGCTTTTATTCCACATATATATGCATCACAGCATAATGCCATATAAAGTCATGAACTCTAGTACCTTATGATTTTTTTATAAAGATTTTATTTATTGGGCGCCTGGGTGGCTCAGTTGGTTAAGCGACTGCCTTCGGCTCAGGTCATGATCCTGGAGTCCTGGGATCGAGTCCCGCATCGGGCTCCCTGCTCAGCAGGGAGTCTGCTTCTCCCTCTGACCCTTTTCCCTCTCATGCTCTCTCTCATTCTCTCTCTCTCTCAAATAAATAAATAAAAAAAATCTTTAAAAAAAAAGATTTTATTTATCAGAGAGAGAGAGCGCGAGCGCGAGCATGAGCAGGGGGAGGGGCAAAGGGAGAGGGAGAAGCAGCCTCCCTGCTGAGCAGGGAGACTGATTCAGGGCTCCATCCTAAGGACCCCAAGGTCATGACCTGAATGGAAGGCAGAATTATAGTGTTTACTTATTTATTTAGTAGAGAGAGGGGGAGGGGCAGAGGGGGAGGGAGAAAGAGAATCTCCAGCAGGCTCCCTGCTGAGCACAGAGCAGACTCTGGCTCGATCCCATGACCCAGACATCATGACCTGAGCCAAAATCAAGAGTCAGATGCTCAACTGACTGAACCACCCAGACGCCCCAGTGTGTACATTTATAAGACTTAAATAAAAGTGTAAAAAACCTTAAAAACATTCTGAAAATACAATATTGCCTAGAAATGGATTTTGTTTTTCTTTCTGTAGTCACTCTAAAGTTTTTCATCACCGTAATGTGAAATGTGTAGAAAGTGCCACAACGAATCTAGAATCAAATGTTTCTTGAGGAATTTCATCATTCATTAAATATTTATTAAGCATGTGTTATTTTAGATGTTGGAGATACAAAAAAGAGAAGACATTGTTCCTATGCTCAAGAAGTTGATAATCTGGATGAGATTATGAGATACAAAAAAAAAAATAGGTAATGTCAAGTAATAAGGGCCAAATTATATGAATAAAGAGCTTTATGAGCAATAGGGCCAGGAGGCTGGGTAGGAATGGGAAAAATATGAAAGCTAGGGAAGGCCTCATATGAGAGAGGATAGCTAGCTAACCAAGCTCTAAGAATGGGTTTTATTGAAAGGAATAGGATTTTTCACATATAGGAAGGTATTATGCTGGTTAAGAACACAGATTTTTGGTTTGAGTGATTTGGTTTGGAATTGGCTTTATTGCTTACTCTGATTTCAAGATTCAGGATTACTTGAACTTGCTGAAGGATTTAACACAGTGCTGGGCACACACTGGACATTCTCAGAATGAAAGCTACGGTTACTACTCTTATTCTTACTCATATTATTATGAAACCATAAGCAAAAGCAGAGCAGTATGAAAATATAAAGCATTGTTTTCTGAGACTCACGTAATATGGCTCTGAGTAGGTTGTGTTTGTCAGGGGAGTTATTTGCAGTGTTGAAAGTTAACAGTGGGAAAGTAGTGTAGTAGGTGATACACGTGGTCTCTTCCTCAACCCCCTCTACTAGCGGATGTATCTCTCCCCTGCTCTCTGTTGTCTGCTCATCTCATCCTAGCTGCCCTCTTCTTCAGAGTACTGGCCTTGCCCAAGGCAGCTGTCTTACCCAGGTGAGTTTTTCTCACTCAGTTCAGCCAGTGATTGACAGATAAAGGGATACAGAAAGTCAGACCTCTCGCCTCAAAGCAAAATCAACATGTGGTATAATTCAGGCTGCAGAGCATCCTGTGGGAGCTGAGCCCCTGAACCTACTTACCTTTTTCTCCCTGCTCTGTTCTGCTCTACTTATTCCTCTTCTGCTAAAACTCCCTTGTACAAGAATCCCTGTCCCGATCTCTCAATTTCTGTCTACTTTTATGGTCTCCAACCTAAGGTACTTTGGACTAGATTGGGAAAATTCTTGGATGTTTGGCTTAGAATTCCAGGCGCTGTCCTATTGCATTGGGAAGCCTAATGTATTTTAAAAGGATCACTTTAGTAAAAAAGAGTGGCATGGAAAGTGGCGAGAGGCCTAAGATGGGAAGCTTGGACATAATTAAGGAATGATAACTACCTCACTCATTTATCATTGATTAGGGTAGGGGAACATGAGATAGGAAAGTCATTTGCCAGGGTTGGGAAGAACTGAGAAGTCTTAGATAATTTGAATCTATGGAGGAGGAATCAAAGATGTTTCTAGATTGAGTGACAAGGCAAATAGTGGATCAGTAGTTACATCAACTATTTCAGATAGTTGAAAAAATAAGACTCCTAGAAAGAGGTAGTTTTGGAGAAAGTTAATGAGTTCAGTTTTGACTCTTGAATTTAAAGTACCTCAGGAATGTCATAGGTGAAAATGTTGAGGAAGTTGTAGGAAATACTAGTCTGCAGTACAGAAGGTGGGTTCAGGTCAACGACGTTAAGGTCATTGTTTAGGCTACAAGAGTTTGTAGGGCCCAAGACAAAACATTGGGGATTCCATTTTGTCATTTAGAATGCTTTCGGCTACAAGCATAACAAAATTTAAAACTGGTTTACGAGTAAAGGTGGTTTATTGGCTTCTGTATCTGAAAACCCAGTGGTGAGGTGGGTTTCAGGTGTTTGGGTGAGGTTTCTGGCTCCGTTTTTCTGTGATTACTTTTGTTCTACCACCTTCATGTGTCAGTTTTGTTCTAAGTTTTGTTTTTTTCAATGAAGGCAAAGTGACTCTGGTGATTCCAGGATTTCATCAGCAAGCTGCATATTCAGAAGGAGAGGGAGAGAATCTGTGTTCCTTAATTCCTGGTAGAAGTACTAAACTTGGAGCTGGTTGATCGGTTTTGGGGGGGGAGCATTGTTAAAAAGAGAAGGGTTTTCTGATTGGTTACAATCAGTCAGGGCTGGAGACGGGATAGGTTAGGCCCATCTAAAGAGTGTGACTGTCATACTGGGTGGAGGGGTGGAGTGAGTGTTTGGGACAAAAGCACAAAATTCACTCTAATTATCTTACATATGAGGGACAGATAGGGAAAAAGAGCCAGTGACACAGGAAAATGGTGAGAGAGATGGGAGGAGAGTCCTAGAGAAAAGTACCTTCTCAGCTCAGAGCGGGAAGGGTTTTGAAGAGGAAGGACTAAAACTGTCAATTCACATAGCCATTGGATTTGATAGGTGGCCATTGGTGACCCGAGAACAGTGTCTCTAGCCTGCAGGGGTAGAATTTAGATGGTTGTGTGATGGGCAGTGATATGGAAGCAGTAAGTGTGTGTGTGTGTGTGTGTGTGTGTGTGTGTGTTTAAAGAAATTAAGGGGTAAATAGAAGGTGGTAATTTTAGAAAGACCTGGATTAAGGGAGGCTAAAAAGTAAATGTAAAAAATGATTATGGGAGACTTTCATCCATGTTTGGGGGTTTAAGTCAGATGGCTTCAGTTTGTGCTCTGGCTGTAGAGACAACTTCCTGTAGGTCCCCGGACTTAGTGTTTGGTCAGGCTCTGATGAGTAATGGTCATGATAAAACATTTCACAGGAAAGCTGATAGGGTCAAGCGAGATAATATATAAAAGAGGTTTGTCAACTGAACTGTTATACAAATATTAGTTGGTAGTAAGCACATTGTTTATTTAAACCCTGTCTTCTTGTGAAAGAATGTCACGCATTGCGGAACTACCAGTATGTAGAGTCGAAAGGTCTGGAAGATAGGAGCGGGGACAGGGGAGAGAGAGAGAGAGAGAGGATGTGAAGGAATGGATTAATAAAATGTGGTCCCAGTCCAGAAGCGGTTATTCCTTTGAACATGGCTACATGACGGCAAAGCCAGAAAGCCCTTAGAGTTTACATAATTTTTTGTGGCTACAGAACTTAGAATGGTGTCAGGCATAGTTAATGTTAGTGGACATGATATTAGTTTTTGACACACGAGAAAGCATTAAGTGAACGGGTACTTCAACATGAAACAGTTGAAAAAATCGGGGGATTTACTTTTGAATCAAGAGAAAGTAAATTGTTTGCTTAACTACAACTCAGATTCCATGCTGGTTTCCGTTGTGGGGATGGCCCTGTACACAGGCTATGTCTTCATGCCTCAGCACATCATGGCGATACTGCACTACTTCGAGATTGTGCAGTGACCAAGATGTGACCAGAACTGAGCGGCTCCTTGGGGAAGAACCACCCTCTGCAGTTGGAATGAAACCTCATCAGCTGTCATAAGAAACTCTACTAGATGTCAACATAACCAACCCTATGAATATAAAGACTAAAATTCATGAGTAGAACAGGAACATAATCCTGACTCATGTGTTGTGTTCTTTATTTTTAATTTTAAAAGAGGCTCTTGTATAGTAGTTTTTGTCTATTTTAACATTGTAGTCATTTGTACTTTGATATCAGTATTTTCTTAACCTTTGTGACTGTTTCAATATTACCCTGTGAAAGCTTTTCTTAATGTAACTTTGAGTACATTTTAATTGCCTTCTATTTCTAAAACCCAAAGTCATTAGTTGGGCTAGTTCTTGCTATTGTATGGCACATACATCTGCCTGGATCTATTTCTACTCTTGACCAAAGTTTTGTAAGAAACAATACAGGATTTGGGGCAGGGGGGCTGGGGAGGGAGGATATTTTATTGAGAACTATTTACAAAAGACTTACCTGTAAGTTTGAACTCAGGAGTACAGTTTTAGCTCTCTAGGCTCTACTCTTAACAGCTTTTGCTTTAAAACTATTTAAGTATTTCTTAACAATGAAAAAGAAAGATCTTGCTAAAGTTCAAATAAGGAACATTTCACCTTTTAAATATTTAATTCTTATGTGGACTCATTTCCAGAAAACTTTGGTGATGGTTCTTATGACAAAAGGTGGTTAAATAGCATTATTATGTAATGCTTGTATACCATAGAGTTTTTAGAAGAAAGTAAATCAGTTTCCTCTGAGGCTTATTAAGTAACAATGTACTTCCTTAAATTTAATTTTCATGATTGTAATGGGTGCTGCACATGCATTTGCACATTGCAATAAGATGAGATGAATTGTTAAAAACTATAGCAAAAAGAAATGTAAACTTGGTTAAAATCCTTTCACTCTTTGTATTTTTTTTTAAAGATTTTTATTCCTTAAATGTAAAATGACTACCTAATTTTTTGATGTAAACTCATTAAATTCAAAGAAAAATCAGCTGATGTAGTGGTATTTTGTTTTCCTCGATTGCTAAATATTGATCTAGTATTTAAGTTTCTGAATTGATTGCTATGGACAAGTAAGCAGTAAGTATATTTTAACATGTCTCTCAACATAAAAGTATTGCTAATTTAAAAAACTAGACCTATTTTAACATGCCTCCTGTAATAAGTCTTGCTATTTTAAAAAAATGTAAGTATTTTTGGCTCTAACTTTTAAGGACTAGCCTTTTGAAGTGTTTTCTAGTCTAGAGGTGTGAAGTAATATATAAAAGTTTGGTATTTTCAAAGAGTCAATTTATATCATCACTATTAAATAGGGATGGTGAGGATAATTTGTGATTATTTAGTTTTAGTATTCAAGCAAATTAATGAATATGAGGAATTAACTTTGAATTTGTTCAACTAGTGTTCAAATTTGGCTTTGCCCCAGGAACGTCCCCACCCCCCCCACCCCCCCGCCGTAGAGAACCACTGATAAGTGGATGTCTAATATCTGAATCTCTGGTGAGTTGCAGGCAGGAAAAGTTGAGAATCACTAGTTTAGAGGGGTATACAGATGCCCTATCCTAGCCCTCTCCTCGGAAATCTTTAATTCATCCCCACTCTTCTCTGAAATCCATTAAATTGCTGTTGGATAGACTGGCCTGCGAGATAGACGGAAGAGAAGTTTAGCTGTACAGAGAATCTTGAGAGTCAGAACTAGGAACAGGTCTATTAAATAGAAGGCCATTTAGTAAGAGAGTGTCTCCTTCTGGAGCAAAGGACATTATAAAAGATTTGGGTTCCCTCTGCTCAGGCTTCTTCCCTGAAATGCCACCCTCTGCATGTATACATATCAGCTGGCCTTTCCTTGGATTGTCCTATTGGAACTGGGGCTTGGGAACCAGAACAAGACAGTGATACTTTGGCTGTTGCTGTGAGTAATAAAGTCCTTTGTGTCCAACCCTAGAATCTCCAGTCTTCTGCCAGCACCCACAGAACTTGGCCAGACTAACTTGTTAGCTTGCAAGTAGGGTGAAGTCTCAGACCCTTCACAGTTCTTGACAGTTTGGGAGATGAGGATGGGATGCTGACAGAGACATGGTCTCTGGAAGAGGAAGGGTAATGGCCCCACAGGCCAGACTGAGGGTGGAGACTACTCCTTGTGATCCTGTAGTAAATGCTGTTTCCCAAGTATTGGGTGGGTTATGGGAATCAGGGTCCCCCACTCTCCTACCTGTTAATTAATGAGTAGAGGCTGAGTAGTGAGAAGTAGGATTGAAACAAGCTGCCTAAAAGGTGCCTTCATTGTTGGGCAGGTGGAAGAAGGGATCTTAGGGTAATGGGACAACTCTAAAGACAATGTAGCTGTGGTTGCTCGGCAAAAGAATCTCAAAAACGGAAATAAATGGCCTCAGCAGTGAGGGACATTTTGCTTAGTAAAGACCTGAAAGCATTAGAAGTTCATTCAGGTGAGCCATGGACAAGTGCCCCTGAAATTGAACGCAAAGCCTTGCTTATTGGCTTAGAGCTGCTTGCTCTCTCCGTGACCCTCTTCTCCCTTCTCTGCTACCCTGACTTCAGTTTCATTAAGGAGAAAGATGATGAAGGCTGGTTGGCCAGGTTCTTCACAAGACCCATCTGTTTTCTTCTGTCCTCAATGAGAGAAGGCTAGATTAGTAGTCGGCGAGAAAAATAGGATAACTTGGCCGAGGGTGGAGGTAGGAACCGCAGGATACGGCGACTAATTAGATATAGAAGGTGAAGGGAAGGAGAGAGGCCAGTCTTCTGTCTTGAGCCACTTGGTAAATGGTGACATTCACTAATACAGTGACTGGGGGAAGGGATCAGAGACAGGGTGATCATGCAAGAATTAAGTGGGTTGCAGTTGGTAAAGGGCTTTGTAAGCCATATTAAGGAGTATGGACACTATCCCTAGAGCAGTGGGGAGTCACTGAAGAGTTTTAAGTGAACGAGTGTTACCAGATTTGCATTTTAGAAAAGTGGCGAGGTTGAACACGGATTGGAGGGGATAAAAACTCTGGCAGGAGGGCTATTTAGGAGGCTGTAGGCAATGCATGGATAGAAGTGGATAAAACTGAGAGATACCAATTTGAGAAGAGAGAAAATTAAAGGTAGAGCAGAGATGGATGTCATGGTTGCTGGCCAGATTTTTGGCTGACTCAGTTGAATGGTTAGTGGTCCCATTCATTAAAAATTAAAGAAACGAATGAGTTTGGCATAGGAGGAAATGATTTTAGTTTTTGATATGTTGAGTTCGATGTTAGTGAAATACTTGAGTGGAGATATTAGTAGTCTGATGAATATGGAGATATGATAATCAGGAAATGGATCTGGGCTGAAGCTATATATAGGTATAGATGTGTAAATAGATAGAGATGTGGATGTGCGTCATATATGTATTTGCCTGTCTTGGATAGATGATGATTGAAAAGGATCATCCCTTGGAAAGGATGAAAGTTCCTAGAAGAGCAGAGAAAGCAGAGGTTCATAATCTGGTGCCTAAGCCTATTAAAGCTCTTGAAAGTATATGCAAAATTATATGTAAATTTTCTGAGGAACTTTCCCATTACTTTAATCAGATTTTCAAAGTCTTTACTGACTTGAAAGGATTAAGACCCATTGTCATAATCTGTTTGCTTTTTTTTTTCCCCAATGGACATGAATTAATTAGTAATTAAAAAACCGATGGTACTATAAGCTAGACTGGAACATGACAAAAAAGGGGAAAACTGGCAAAATCTATGAAAAAGGGTTTATTTTCCTAATCTACAAAAATGTTTTAGAAATCAATAAGGAATAGAGTTCCATAACCCCTTATCGAAAACCCCTGGGAATAGAAATATTTCATTTTTGGAGTATTTAGGAAGGTAAATGGTATATATTATTTAATATTCCCAGGGCAGTATTTGGCTTATCAAATACATTTTTAAAAAAGATTTTATTTATTTGAGAGAGAGAGAGAGAGAGAGATATCACAAGTAGGGGGAGGGGCAAGGGAGAGGGAGAACAGCAGGGAGCCGGATAAGGGGCTTGATCCCAGGGATCATGACCTGAGCTGAAAGTAGATGCTTCACTGACTGAGCCCCCCAGGAGCCCCCCCCTTTTTTAAATTAAAGATTTTCTTTTCTTTTTTTTTAAAAGATTTTATTTATTTATTCATGAGAGACAGAGCAAGAGAGAGGCAGAGGGAGAAGCAGGCTCCCAAGGAGCAGGGAGCCCGATGCGGGACTCGATCCCAGGACTCTGGGATCACGACCTGAGCCGAAGGCAGACGCCTAACCATCTGAGCCACCCAGGCGCCCAAAGATTTTATTTTCAAGTAATCTCCACACCCAGCGTGGGGCTTGAACTCACAATCCTAAGATCAAGAGTCACATGCCCCACCAACTGAGCCAGTCAGATGCCCCCATAAGCCTTTTCTTCTGACTCTCACCCAACTCCACCTCCCTTCCCCAGCCTTCTTTCCACCTCAGGGCTCAGGGTGTTTACCTAGGCTCTTTCCTCTGCCTGGAGGGTGCCTCCCCATCCTCCTTCTGGAATTTCTCTTGTCTACCCAGTACAGACATCTCTTCCTCAGGAAAGCTCTATGACACTCCAGACACTCCAGGAAGGGCCCCTGGGACGCAGGGTCACTTAGCACACTTCAGTGATTTCTGTTATAAGTTGTCTCTTTCCTACTAGTCTATAAAAAGTGTGAGAGTAGGTCTTGTGTCTGTCTTGTTCTTTTCTATTTCAATATCTGTGAATATAACTGGGATGAAGAAACTTCCGTTTTAAAGGTAGGAAAATTTCTTTTTCCCCCTTGTTCCTATTCTATGAAGTGGAACCACATTCCCCCTCCTCTTTAAAATTTTAGTAGCAGATTCTATAATGGATACTTAAAGACTATGCTTTTGAAAAAGCAAGACCCATTAAAAATAGAAGTACCTTTATTTTTTCCCCTAACTATAATAATGAGAGAAATTTGCTGGACAGAATTTCAGTAAAATTGGATGGCACTTATCACATTTTGTTAAAATCATCATGCTATTATCATCAGTACTTATTGTTGAGAATCTATTATGTGCAAGTGCTTTACACGCAGAATCCTTAAACTCATACTGTGTGGTAGGCATCATCTCTATCTTACAGATAAGGAAAGCGAGGTCACACACTAATAAGTGATGGGTGTGTGTGTGTTTGTGTGTGTGTGTTTCTGCTAGGGCTATTAGGCTAGAAACTCTGTGTGCCTCCCCCGTCAAGGGGTTCCGCACCAGGATGATCATCCTTGATGGTTCTGATTCAGATCTGGCACGGAGCCTGAAAATCCCTACTCGTCAGTTATGCGGTTCTGTAGTTAATAGCTCTATAATACCAGACAGTCTTTGTTTCTTTTCTTTTTTCTTTTTTAAGATTTTATTTATTTATGTGACAGAGAGAGACACGGCGAGAGAAGGAACACAGCAGGGGGAGTGGGAGAGGGAGAAGCAGGCTTCCTGTGGAGCAGGGAGCCCGATGTGGGACTCGATCCCAGGACCCCAGGACCATGACCTGAGCTGAAGGCAGATGCTTAATGACTGAGCCACCCAGGCGCCCTGACAGTCTTCTTTTATTAATTAGGAGAAAAGTACAAGCAAGCCTGACTTAATATCTGACCATTTCACTTACGGTGCCAAGTTGTTTGTGATCCTGTTATTGATTCCTGCCAGCAAATAAGCACTGAACTTGGGAGCCCTCCTTCCTAGATCTGCTTGCTACAGCTCCTGGGTGTGTCCTTCTGTGGTTAAGGTCTCATTTTATCTCTGGGATTCGTTCCTTCTCTGCTGCCTACCTTTTGATCCTGGGGCATCTTGCCTGTGGACTGTGACCTCTTGGGATCCTTAGGTTGTGGGCTCAAGTTGAAGAGCAAGGAAGGAGAGATCAGAACTAAGCTGAGCAATATTGGGAAATAAAAGGGAGAGAGAAGGAAGAGCAAAGGGTTGGAAGAAAGAGAAGGAGGTGTAGAGAGAGAGGAATCTGACAAATAGTATTTTGTGATTATAGAGTAATAAATCTCATTTTTCTTGTATGGCTGATAATCCATCTCTGAAGACAGTTTTATTAGGGGAGTTCCAAACATATTTTTAAACAGGTTAGATTGTCACATAAAAGGAAAGGGGACTGTGATGATGCTCTAGAGGAGAAAGGTTGGGCTAGTGCCAGGATGGAAAGATTTTTTAAAAATTCTGTGGAATCGCCTGACGTCGTGAGAGGTCCGAGGAGCGCGTCTCAGAGGGACTTGGACCCCGGGCGCCCTGGTAAATGGACTCTTAACGGGTGACCCTTCTGTTATTTAAAGATGTAAAAAATGCTGGAGACTTGAGAAAAAAGGCCATGGAAGGTGCTATTGAGGGTTCATTAATAAACCCTAAGGTGATTGTTGATCCATTTCAGATACTGGTGGCAGCAAACAAAGCAGTTCATCTCTACAAACTGGGAAAAATGAAGACAAGAACTCTATCAACTGAAATTATTTTCAACCTTTCCCCAAATAACAGTATTTCAGAAGCTTTGAAAAAATTTGGTATCTCAGCAAATGACACTTCAATTCTCCCTGAAGAGGGAGAAAAACAAATAAATGAAGAAGACCTAATATCTCAGGTTGAAGGTCATCAAGTTTCTCTAAAAAAACCTTCCTGACATAACAAATATTACAGAAGTTAAAAAGATATATAAACTATCTTCACAAGAAGAAAGTATTGGAACATTATTGGATGGTATCATTTGTAGAATGTCAACAAAAGATGTTTTGTGAAATGACAGAAGTATTAAAAATTTTCAGCATTTATAAAAAAAATTCTGTGGAATCAAGGTCATCATTGGCTTTGAGGTTTTTGCATTTGGCCACCACTCAAGCTAACACTTGACAGCATGAACAGCCCTGAAATGAAGTGTCCAAGTCTAAAATGTTCAGTCCGGGGGCGCCTGGGTGGCTCAGTCGGTTAAGTGTCTGCATTTGGCTCAGATCATGATCACAGGGTCCTGGGATTGAGCCCCACGTCAGGCTCCCTGCTCAGCGGGGAGTCTGCTGCTTCCTCTGCCTCTGCCCCCCGCTTGTGCTCTCTCTCAAATAAATAAATAAAAATCTTTAACAAAAAAATAAAATGTTCAGTCCCAATGAAGGTTGGTGTATGCACTATCAAGGGAAGGCTCTTTCAGATTTTGTGTAGCTCAGGGTGAATTGCTGGTGTAGAGCCACGGCCGCCCTGGGATGCAGGCGCCCCATCCCTTTCAGAAGCACCGGAAGGACCAACAACCTGATTGTTAGTGCCTATGTATGCTGAAAGAGAGCTTGTCCTGAATGGAATATAATTTGTAATTTCTTGAAATAGTCATTGAGTGATTCTAACTCTTCCAATATCTGCTTACACCTAACTGTCAAAAATGTCTTAAAATTGAAGTGTTGCTAAGTAATTAGAGAAATGGGAGTTTTCTTTCATTGTTACTGGTCTGAGTGAGAATTAGTATAAACATGTGGAAAGTAATTGTATTAAATATTTTAATGTTTGCATCATTTGATCCAGTAGTTACACTTTTTTTATTTTTATTTTTGATTATTAATTTTTTTTGAGAGAGAGAAGGCAGGGTAGAGGGAGAGGGAAAGAGAGAATCTTAAACAGGCTCCATGCTGAGTGCAGAGCTGACTGGGGGCTTGATCTCATGACCCTGAGATCATGACCTGAGCCGAAATCAAGAGTTGGACGCCTAACTGACTGAGCCACCCAGGCGCCCCCAATAGTTATTACACTTCTATAAATCTATCCTTCCAAAAGACTTGCTCAAGTTTATAATGATACATGTACAGGAATATGCAGTCAGTATTTTTAAAACTTTTTTTTGATAAAACGCATTCAAAAAAGTTCACAAAATTCACATATATGATTTAATAAATTATTATAGTGCAAATACATAATCAACACTTCTCTCAAGGAAGATAACAATATCAGTTTCCCAAAATTTCCCACACGTCCTTCCCAGTTACAGCCTTACTTTTCTCCTGTAGAGCTAACCTCCTTCCTGACTCTCATGTCTGCTAGAATTGGGCTGTCCAATGTGGTAGCCTCTGGCCACATAGGGCAAATAAGCACTTGAAATGTGGCTAGTTGGAATTCAGATGTGCTGTAAGTATAAAATTCACACTGGATTATGAAGACTTAGTATAAGAAAAAGAATGTAAAGCACTTCATTAATGATTTTCAATATTGATTACATATTGAAATGACTATTTTGAATATATCGGGTTAAATAAAATATATATTAATTTTACCTGCTTCCCCCCCTTCATTTCATATGACTACTAGAAAATTTAAAATTACATGTATGGTTTATTTTTGTGGCTCATGTTATAGTTATATTGGACAGCATAGCTCTATAAGTAACCACGATCTTGACTTTTGGATAATAATTTTCTTCCTTTTCTTTAGATTTTTACCATCTGTGCTCACATCCATAAAATAATATAATTTCACCTATTTTTAAAATTTATATAAATGGAAAATGCTTATGTATTCTTTTGTATATTGCTTCTTCTATGTTTGTATAATTAATCCTGTTCTTACATGTAATTCATTCATTTTCATTGCTGTGTGTAGTATTCCATTTTGTGAGTAAACACAATTTGTTTATTCATTCTACTATGCTAATGTATACTCCTAATAGCAGTGTATAAGAATTACAGCATTGTTTTTAGTCGTGAAAAATTGGAAATATCACAAATGTTCATTAGTAGGGGTTGGTAGGTAAATTATGGTACATCTATGCAATGAAATGCCACACAATTATTGGAAAGAATGAGCTAACTTTCTCTGAAAGGACTTGAAAAGATGTCCATAATATATTGTGAAATAGAAAAAAAACACATAAAAAGTTGCAAAATAGATTTATAGAACCATCCCATTAAAAAAAAAAAACCCTGCATCTGGACATTAGAGCAAAAGTCTAGACGTGCAAAAGAAGTTTCTGCAGCACAACGGTAGGGCTTGAGAGCCTTGGATCGTAGAGAGAGAAGGGTAGAGAATGAAGTGGTTCAGAGGCTTTGACCTGGAGTTATGTTAGATCGAAGGCGGGGGGCTCTGGGAGAAGACCACCTCTCAGGCTGTGCATTGCCAACTAGGGACATGGTCACCGCAAAGGATACTTGGTGATGAGCTGCAGAGGGAGGCCTTGAGTTTGAGTCTCCCTGGGCTGCTCTAGTTCTCTTGGGGTTTAGATGGGACCCAGAAACTGCCGAGAGACAGACTGGGGAGTCAGAGGGGACCTCCTAAGGCAGGGGGAGTTATGTCTGTATGTTAGGGAGGGGGCTATGGAATGGCCCCTCCAAGCTGGGACCTCGTAGGGGTCACAGTGAGAAATTGGAGGGGCCTACTGAGACAGCAGAAGCTGAGAGGAGGTCGAATCAACAAGGAGTTGGCCAATAATCCTTGAGAACATTGAGTGAGCCAGAAGAACAGACCATGGATGGAGTCTTCAGGGGGGCCAGCAGACGAGTTACATTGGGCCATCCAGCAGACACAGAGATTCACCCCGGAGCTCAGGGCACATGAGGCTTGTAAACCCAAGGATCAGCTCAAGGCCACGACTCCCTTTGCTCCAATACTCCCCGAGGATGATTAGCGTATTTCAGAGGGAGGAAGCCTTCTGAGATTCTGAGCATCCTTATCCAGACAGAAGACTGAAAAGACTGCTTAAAATACTGGATCTGACTGAGTTTAAGCTGCAGTAGATGTTCAGTAAAATATTTGTTTAATCTACTAGTGTGTAGGCAGTTAAGGCCTAAGAAGAGAACTGTAACACAAATGCATTTTCTCTGCAAATATACACTGTAGCAAATTAAACTTTGCAACCTCATTATGTATGTATGTTAGTATATATGTGGAAGAAAACAACAGGAGGAAGAAGTGCCAAGTGGTGGGCAGTGGTCAGTCTCTGAGGGTGAGGTTCTCGGTGATTTTCCCTTTCTATACTGCGTATCTGTAACGTTTGCTTTTCTCCCCCCTCCAGTTTTATTGAGATATAATTGACATATACCATTGTATTAGTTTCAGGTGTACAAAATAGTGATTGGATAGCTCTTCTTGCTTTACAGATCAGCTGCCTACCTTTTTGGGTTGCTGGGGACTTGCCTTTTGCTCTCCATTCCTGCTGTCTGTCTCTCATACTAATTTTTAAAAGAGTCTTTCCTGAAACATCAGTCTTTTAGTCAGGAGCCTGGAAAGTAAAAGCTCACTGTGTTATTTACCATTAAAGTTTAGCTGGTAGGGAAGCCTGGGTGGCTCAGTCAATTAAGCGTCTGCCTTCGGCTCAGGTCTTGATCCCAGGGTCCTGGGATCGAGTCCCGCCTCAGGCTCCCTGCTCAGTGGGGAGCCTGCTTCTCCCTCTGCCTGCAGCTTCCCCTGCTTGTGTGCTCTCTCTGATAAATAAGTAAGTAAATAGATAAATAAAATCTTAAAAAAAAAAGTTTAGCTGGCAGAAGAAACATTTCCAGGACAATTTCCCTTATATTTATGTGTTTTCACTAAACCCTCAGCATAAATAATGTAAAAATATAATTAAATCTAGGAAGCTTTTATACTTTCTCCAAATCTTCTAGAACTTATTACAATTAGTAGTGCAACCAGAGTTCTGTTTTATTTTAAATTTGACATGGTGTGGAGGATCACAGTATTTTTTAATACAAGATCCTGGTTAAAAAAAATATATATATATACTTACAACTGAAAGAGGACTAGAGCAAACATAAATTGTCACTGAGTAATTAGGAATATATGTAGGCTAGTGAGACTTGGAGACGTAATAACATGATAAAGCTAGCATTTGGGGAAAAAACAGTGTCCAACAAGAGTGGGAGAAAGCAGTGGGAGATTGCAAAGTCATAAATTTTGGACCTGTGAAAGTTTTCATGGACATCTGTTTCTGAAGCTTTCTGCTTCGAAATCTATAGAAAATTTCAGTTTTGATTTAAGAAAAACTTGATTTGCTGTCAAGGTTTGTTCAACTAGCTAGGAATCCAGAGACCATTTTGGACTTACATTTTCTTGTGTCCCTTTCTAGGCTTGGAGAATTTATCAGATTCATTTTCATTGCCCATTAATTTTTAAGAACAATCTCTAATTTATGACATTTGTGAATAAGACTCATTTGAGAAATATTTGTCATTTCTCATGGATTTAATAAAACTTTATGCTTTGTAAAGCTTAGAAAATGGATTCATTTTTTTCCTCAATTCACCTATGTTAAAGACCATTATCAGAGATAACATTATTTTTTGCCTTTTTGTCTTCTTCAGAGTTTTTTGAAGTTGCCAAACCAAGGACGTGGGTAGGTTCATTGATTATTTGTTGTGATCGGTATGAAAATGCTGACTTTACAGATTGTTTCTAGTTGGTACAATGCTAGGTATAAAAACTTTAGTACACATAAAAATAGATACATTTATGATGACAGTAAAAATGCAAGTAACTATAAGAAAAACAGAAAGATGAGTACCCAAAGTTATTTTTATGAGTTAAACCATGGCTACTTTTACTTTAGTACCAACTATGACAAGATCTTTTTCCAGCTTCTTAATTGGAATATTTTGAGCCAAGAAAGTTGAAAGAATGGCACAAGTAACACTATATGCCCCTTACCTTAGGTTTATGAGTTGGTAATATTTCCTGACAATTCTAAAAAAGTTACAACACATTTTTTATTTGGGCAGCTGATAGTTGCATTTTGTTTCTGTTTAATTTTTTTTTTTTTTTTTTTTTGCTTCTTGGTGATTAGTTATAGAGACAAAAAGACACTATAACAGAATTATCCGCTCACTTTGGTCAGTGTCAGCCTCATGGTATCTGCCATTCATTCAGGGTATGGGTTCTCTTGGGTCAGAGCAAGAGAAGAAGAGGAGAAATAAGAGTATCTTTCCTCCATAAAATGTCTTTTCACCCCTTTTGCTGAGTACTTGCTGGTCTGAAGAATTAGCCATGTGCATCAAGGCAGGGTGAATTCAATTTTCTTCTTCCTCTTTTTTAATCAAGTGAAGCAAGTTCAATCTAGGTTTTTCTGATATACTATATTATCCATCAGAAAGTTTGCTATGATTCTGGATTCTGTTATATTTCCCACCAACCTGTCTTCGGAGTTAATAGTTTGTAGCACTCTCGTTCAGATAAGAAGGATTGGCGCTGGAAGATTTATGATATCTAACCGAATTTCCATCACCATACCTTGACCTTGGCCTTATAAGTTGTAGCCCATACAAAGCAATCGATTGCTATCTGATAGAAGCAAATGACCCTCTTTAACTCTAGGGCAATAGCTAATAAGGTCTTGATAATTGTGATTTATCCACTGTCAGCTGTGATCGTGTCTGCCCCTCTGAAGCTGCCCTGAAATGATGAATGGAACTTCGATGACAGCAAGCCAGAGGCTTTCTCCTTTTATCCTTAGCCTCGCCAGGGCTCCCAGAATGGGATTGATGAAGTCATTTTTCTTTCATTGTGGCCTTCTATCATGAAATATGGTAAAAATTCATCTTCTCTTGAGCATGCCATATTTTCCTTGTCAGATCTACAGTCTTTCCTTGACTGAACCAATTTGTTATCTACAAAAGCCATGGCCTTGCACTTCCCTTTGATTCAAGGAGCTCTGGATTGGCCAAGAGGAGTTTTCTTCTATAAATTTAGGAAAGGGTCAGCTCTTGCCTTAGCCAAGACATTTGGTTTCCCTTTTAATGACTTTGAGAGAAAAAAGAAATGACTGTTATTGGTGACCCTCTGGAATACTTCAGACTCTTTCCTCCTTCAAGCATAACTGACCGAAACTCTGGGCAAGGAGAAACCAACACTTACTTTTCTATAGGTTCCAGGATCGAAGGATATCTTAGTCATCAGTAGAAATGAGGATGCAATAGTCTGGATGCCCTCATTTAAAGAAGTTATCACTTAGGAGTTTGAGGAACCCTTAGAGCTAAGCTCTTTGTGCTTGTGGCTTGTCCAAAGTGGAAACTTCCTGACATGCCCTCCAAAGTACTGAATCATGGATAATACCAGATTTAATATTAACACGTGAAAGTAGCTGGGGCAGGAAGTGATCTTTTATCCCAATACCCAGCCCTGCCATGATGATACCTTTTTATATATTTTTTCCACTGACTTTTGCTTGGTAGTACTTGATTTCAACTCATGTGCATCTGAAGTTCAATTCGCACCTGAACTCCTACTTGTTTTTGTGTTTTGCACAGATTTATTGCCTAAATAAAACTACTGTGTGATAAACATTTCGTGGGCCCAGGAAAATGAAGATTCCTTATATGTAAATGAGGCAGCATGTTTTGGCTGTCATATTAAATGTGAGGCCTCTTATCATCAAAGATAATGTTGATTGCTGCAGCATGATTATGATTGGTCTTTAGGCAACATCTCACACGTGACCCAAGATACCTGCCTATTAGTATAAATGGGATCACATCCATCACAGTGACCCAGATGACATTGGTTCTTCTCCCACCCACTCTAGCAGGGCTTCACCCTGTAAAACATTTTTGGAAGTCTCCAGGAGGTTTCTCCTAAATGCACACAAATGAACCCTCTCCAGCCTGGTGTTGCTGCCGCCTCGCCACCTCCACAGGGTACCTGCCTTTTGGGTCCTGCTGTCTCCTGCTGGGTCCCAGTGCGGCGGCTGAGTCCTGAGTCCTGATACTGTCTGTGATGCCTTAGGCTTTTCACAGACCGGAGCTGTGCGGCATCCATGAGGATGCCCTCTGAACTTGGAGCTTGATGTTGCTCTCAGCTAGAGGGGTTGCAGAGCACGACTAGCCCCAACATACCACCAGAGCTTTTTCCTTTTTATGCTACTTGTATCCCTTAGGACCCAGGTGTGCATCCACGGGGGGTGGGCTTGGGAGTGTCGAAATTGTTGTTATAGTTAACAGTTATTGAGCATTTAATATATGCTTCGCTGTGCGATAAGCCCTTTAATAATTATTCCTTTTAATTCTAGATTCTATTATTATTTACATTTTGCAGAGGAGGAAATCAAGGCTTCAGAAGTTAATTTCCTTGCCCAAGTTTACCTAGTTAGTTAGTACTGCCAGTCTGACCCCCGGTCCACTATTTTTTTTTTTTTAAAGATTTTATTTATTTATTTTGACAGAAAGAGAGAGAGAGAAAGAGAGAGAGCACAAGCAGGGGGAGCTGCAGGCAGAGGGAGAAGCAGGCTCCCCACTGAGCAAGGAGCCCGATGTGGGACTCCATCCCAGGACCCTGGGATCATGACCTGAGCCGAAAGCAGACATTTAACTGACTGAGCCACCCAAGCATCCCTCCAGTCCACTATCTTAATCACTAAATCCAAACTGCTGACCCTACTGTCTTCAGCATCATCCCAGCCTCTAATAACCAAAACTTCTTTATTGTATTAGCTCATGGTGCCAGGTTCCATGGAGGAAGATCCTCAGGCTCCTACCACATAAATTTCAGTTTGGTTCTTCCACCAGCTCATCAGACATATATGGATTTATGCAAAGTTTAGCAAAAACACAGCATGATTTTTTCCCCTCAGAAGGTACTTCAGTGTTTTAGGCAAATCGGCTACATTTCTGGCAATTCCCCAATAGATTCAAACTGGACCACCTACCACTGTCCCCTCTTATGCACAATGTTTATGATTGATGTTGTTACTTTCAGAGATAGGCATTGTTTGTAACTCAGCTTTCTAGACTCAGGGTAAACCTGTTTTTTTTTTTTTTTTTTTTTTTTTAATCTATCAATAGCATAGTTTTACTTAGGTGTCTCACTTTAACCTCATGTAATATATAGAAAGGGACCTACCTCATCCCAACATTTTATTTTTGTGGGTAGGACTTTCATTCGACCTTTTCCCAAGAATGAAAATTCAGAAAGGTCTTTGACTCTTTCCTTACCTCTATGATGTCTGGTCAACTCCCCAGCCTCCCACGCGATCTTTCTTTCCCCCCAAACGCATAGCATTATTCCAGTGAGGTTCGAAACCCAAGTCAGCAATCACTCAACATCCTACCCTGAAAATCTTTGACTGTCTCAGGTCTAATTATTCCTTTTACTACTCTAGTCACTCACCCTGTGCCACATCTGGACCTTGTCAGCACGTGGCAATGCTCCATCTTAGAACTCTTAAGCTCTGGGACATGTTCTTCCTATCCCTTCAGACTTGCCCAGGACTGCTCCTTACCATACCCACCTTCACAAGAACCATCTGCCACACTATTATAGTTGTCTGACATGGTCCAGACTGCTAGTTCCCCTCCATGTCGTTTTCTCTTTCTTCTGTAAAGATAGACTTTCTAATTTTGAGCTGGGCACATGGTTGCCCTGAGAACAAAGGCTCTATTTCTCCGCATCCTTTGCAGCTGGCTGTGACCATGTGACTCATTCTGGCCAGTGGGATGTAAAGGAAAGTGACACGTGTGGCTTCTGGGGAGAGGGCACGCCCTTTCTTTTCCCCTTCTTTTACTCTACTGAGTACAGTGTGAACTTTACAGCCAGTCATCTTAGATCTTGTGGACAATGGCCACCCTCAAGGGATGGTGGTGTAATAAGAAAGCCTCGGTCTCTGGGTTACCTCATAGACTAGAGCAGCCCTGCCAACCCCCCACCTATATCTGCCCTGGTTCATGAGAGAGAAAGAAGCTTATTCTATTCGACTCACTGCGGTTTTGGGTCTCTGCTTCATGCAGCTGAACTTGTATCCTAATTACAACCTGTTGTCTGCTTTCCTCAAGCATACTCAAGCTCCTTTGAAGATGGGCACCATGTCTTAGTCACCAGTTGTGTTGGTCTAGGTCAGGACAAACTGGTTGGTCCCAGAGGTGGAAGGGGAAACAGATTAGTTTTTGTGCTCCAAATAAGAGGACCTTTTTGATAAGACACGAGTACGGAGGGTATATGGCTAAACACAAAAACAAATTTTACACTGCCTCTTTTTTTAAAGTTTTGATTTAAATTCCAGTTAAACCTACAGTGTCATATTAGTTTCAGGTGTACAATAGAGTGATTCAACACTTCCAAACAACACCTGTGCTCATCACAAGTGCCCTCCTTAATCCCCATCACCTATTTCACCCTTCCCCCCCACCCACCTCCCCTCTGGTTACCATCAGTTGGTTCTCTAGAGTTAGGAGTCTGTTTCTTGGTTTCTCTCTCTCTCTCTCTCTCTCTTTTACTCTTTGCTCGTTTGTTTTGTTTCTTAAATTCCACCTCTGAGTGAGATCATATGGTATTTGTCTTTCTATGCTGCTCCTTGCCTTCCTAGACTCAGTGGGGAAGGAAGGAGAAGGTCCCCAGGCAGAAAGGCAAGGGCTCAGAGGGCAAAGTTCCACCCACACTGACAGTAGAGAGGGAGGATGGTGATGTCTCAGTGGGCCACAAATACTGGACAAAGCCTGGTATGTCTTATCCTGCCTGGGGAGAGAGAGGCCCTGTCAGCACATTGCAGCCGGCACCAGGAGTGTGGTCCGTTGCCTAAGGCTAGTCCACGGGCTCTCCTTGAATGGGGTCACTTGGTGGGGTCCAGACTCTGGAAAGAATCCATGCAGGTGGGCTGGGCAGCCTGATTCTATCAAGGTGGTCAGGCGTTTAGGGGCTGGGCTACACTGTCACACTAGGGGTGGCCAGATACTCAGGACCTGGGGCTCCCGAGGCCGAGATGACTCATTAATCTTAAAAAATAATGGATCTAAGCCAATTATATGCTTATATTAAAAACACCTGGTACTGTCATTGTCCAGTCAAGAGTCAGAAGCCATAACAATTGTTTGAACAAAGAGAATTTAATGTATAAACTGTTAACTAGAATAAAGTTGTTAACTGGGTAGCCAAAAAGGCAGTAAAAGAGCATCAAGTTATCAGAGAGAGAGAGCAATTGCGGGAAGCAGTCACTACTCACAAAGAGTGGGATTATTAACATTTAGAAACTTGGAGGAGGGGCCGAATGGAATGGAGCTTAGACCTCTGAGGGGGTGGCACAGGTCTGCCGGGAACAGTGTCGTAGCTCAGAAGAGGGGCGCTGCGGGCTTGAGCATCAGACCTCTGAGAAGGAGAAAGCAGCTGGGATGCGGCTACTAGCACAAGAAGAGGAAAACCTGCAAACTGGATCCAACTGCTGCTATTGGAGCAGAAGCATTCCTGGTGCGATGCTCATAGGACTTGTGAACAGAGAGGAAGGACTCCCTTCTCCTTCCTGCAGCATCCCAGGCCCCCTCTAGCAGAGCTGAGCCTAACTGGGAGACTGCTGGCCAAGCAGAAATGTGGTTTGCAGGGGCCCAGTCCCAGTGCCACGGGGCCCCGCATAGAAGCTGGGTTTGGAGCCAAGAGGCTGTATAGCTTAGTAATTGGCACACACCTCGACGGTGTCTAAATTCAGATTGTTTCAGGTTGCATTAGTCAGCCTAATAGGTAAGGCCTACAGATTTCAGTTACTTAAGGGACAGTCTGGTGACTAAAGAAAGAATGATTTATTGCAACATGACATTTGAATTGTTCCAGATGGATAAGGCAGATAAAACATCACAGGGCTGGTGATAGGAGGTGAGTCTGGAAGGATGAAAAGGAGTTCCTTGGGCAGTGGGAGAGCCCGTGGAAGAACTAACCACTAACCAGTCTAAGAAGGGTGTTCCAGTCAGAAGGAGCCATAGGTGCAAAGGCCCAAACCCTTAAGTAGGCTGAGTTGCCCAAAAACCCTCAGGGCAAAGCTACGTAAGTCTTTGGGCTTCCCCGAGGCTAAGGCAGGAGTTGAGCATGGGTGACTGGGGAGAACAGAATGCTCCCCAGGACCAGTGACCTCCTAGGGATCTCACCCTCAGAGTAATCAGGACTCTCTACCAGTTCGTTCTGTTTAGGAACAATGTTTTATGCTGGTTGGACTTGGACAAGTTAATTAAAATCCCTGATTAGAGAATATTATTCCCATTTGAGCACTGTATGTTAACCAAGTAAAATTTAAATAAAAAAAAATTATTCCCATTTGAAAAAAAGAGACTGAGGCTCTACGAAGTTAAGTAACCTGCCCATGATCACAGAATCAGTGGCTCAAATCACCTAATTTCCTACTGGACATCTTCACTTGGCTATCCTCATGAATGCTCCAGCTGAGCACGTTCCAACATGCACTCCTTCCTTCTTCCATGGCCAGCTTCTGACCCCCTTTCTGGATCCCTGAAGTCATGTCCTGGGTTCTTTCCTTCTTCCTGCCTCCATGTCCCCCACCTCGCCCCATGCAATCAATCACCACGCCTTGTAGATTTGACCTTCTAAATGTACATTCTCTCTTCTCTGTCATTGTTGGTTTGTCTTCGTTCAAGGACTCACTTGGTTGTTTCTCAAACTTTCCACTGGTCCCCCAGCCTCCAGCTTTGTCCTCCTCCAACTCAGGCATCATTCTAGGCCAGAGAAAGCTTCCCAAAAAATGCAAAAATCATGTCATTTCGCTCCTTAAAACTTTTCAGTGGTTCCCATGGCTTATTTTAGAAAATTCAAGCTCTTTTATTTTACAGTGAGGCCCCTGTCATATGGTCTTTATTAACTTCTCCAGCTTTGCCGGCCGTGGTCTCTCTATCCTGAAGCGAGAGCAGGGGACAACTCTGGCCTGGGAAATAAGATCAGGGTTCACCTTCCTACCTCCACTGACTAAGCTGCAGGCCAGAAATTGCAGGGATGCCACAGTGTTTTCTGTGACTTGCCACAGGTCGCTCTGCCACTTTATCTGCTGCTCACGTCCGTGTAGCAATCATGTGCGCCCGCTGGCTTCCACTTCCGCTTCCGGGCCTGGAATCAGTGTGTGAGGACGCCTCTGGGTATTGTTTCTGCTCTTTTTCTTTCTTTCTTTCTTTCTTTCTTTCTTTCTTTCTTTCTTTCTTTCTTTCTTTCTTTCTTTCTTTCTTTCTTTCTTTCTTTCTTTCTTTCTTTCTTTCTTTCTTTCTCTTTCTTTCTTTCTTTCTTTCTTTCTTTCTTTCTTTCTTTCTTCTTTCTTTCTTTCTTTCTTTCTCTCTCTCTCTCTCTCTCTCTCTCTCTTTCTTTCTTTCTTTTCTTTCTTTCTCTTTCTTTCTTCCTTCCTTCCTTCCTTCCTTCCTTCCTTTCATAAAAAGTATATTTATATTAGACAGGAACCTTTTAATGCAAAGGGCAGAAGCTCAGTTCAAATTAGCTAAAGCCTAAAAGGGGAATTTATTGACTTATTTAACTGGTAAATCTAGGGGTAGAGCTGAATCCAGGGATGTAAATATTATTTTCTCTCTCTTTCCTCCTGTTTTGCTAGTCTCTGTGTTGGCCACATTGTCTCCTATTTCAAGATGTGTTCCCTGTGTTTAGGAGGTAAAAGGCATCAGGGTTGTAGCCTCATGTCTTCCTGTAGGAATGGGAAGCTTCTCTCAGGATCTCTCCATAAAATCCTGAGGAAAGACTCCGGGGGCGCCTGGGTGGCTCAGTTGGTTAAGCGTCTGAAATCTTGATCTCAGCTCAGGTCTTGAGGGTCATGAGTTCAAGCCTGGAGTTGAACTCTGCATTGGGCTCCATGCTTGAGGGTCATGACTCAGGGTCATGAGTTCAAGCCTCGAGTTGGACTATGAACTGGGGTCCATGCAGGGCGTGAAGCCTACTTAAGAAAAAAAAAAGAAAGAGTCTGATTGGTTCTGCTTTACTAATTTGTCCTTGCTTCATTTCACCCCCTTGCCTCTAATTCCTGGGGCCAGGAGGAAGGAGAACATTGATTACAAAGGCCTGGATCAGAAGCTCATCCCTATGGTTAAGGGTGTGGGACAATGTGATTGGCATTCATCCAGAAGCACAAAGAATTGGAGGGGCAGTTACCCAAAGAAAATGGGGGTGCTACAACTAGAATATGGAGAAAAATCATATTGGGCAGATAGGAAAAAAAAAAAAAAAAGAAGGACAACCGGAGTGTTGTCTATACTACAATCCATCACCATCACTCTACTACCACCACCACTGTTATCGAGCAACTACAGTGTCCTAGGCCCAGGGCAGATCCTTTACGTACACAGGCTCTTTCTGACTATTACACATGACACTCACCATTTTAGAGAAGAGGAAACCGACACTTTGACAATTTAACATTCTTGCTTGAAGTCACGGAGCTAGCCCGTCTGACTCCTGGTCTGTGCACTTTATATCACTTGCCTGCTCTTGGATGGGAGTCTTCTGTCTCACCATTGCATGTTAACTACAGCTCACAAATGACCCCATGGAGGAGGAACTGGACGAGTGCATGACTTATTAAATTGACCTTCAGTCACATTGGCCGACTTACGTTCTTATAATGTTGAAGGTGCATTTTTATGATCCAGTCTGTGGAATAAGGTTAATGAACCGGTGCTGTCCTCACATGGGCTGAATGTGACCGGTGAGCTGAAGATGAGGAGGGTCGAGGTGTTTAATAGGAACAGGGCTGCACGTGCCAGAAGACCAAACCCACCTACAGACATATTGAGTTCAGTGTTGCAAATCAGCACTTAAGAAAATAGAAGCTTACAAAACATTTTTGCATCTAGCCTTTTACTTTGGATTGTTTAAATTAAAAAATCATTGACTATTGGTTTGCCACTAGCTGTTAAAGACTTTAAGCATATGGGTAAATAGTAATCACAAACACAGAAATATAATTTAGCCTTGATATATGAGCTATATAGTGGGTTAAGGGAAGGAGTCAATGTTATATACTTAAATATATATACTATATATACTTAAAATATGCTATATATCCTATATAGTACTTAAATATGCCACACACATACACACACACACACACACACACGCGCGCACACATTGAAAATGTCTATACTTAAAATATGGCTCACCTATTCAGTGAAGAAACTTGGAGGTGTTAATATGGACCCTGGTCTCATTTTGATTATGGTATACTTCACTAGGTTGGGGGGACTATCAAGGCACTTGAAAAACATTTGTTTAAGTCTCCTGGTTATACCCCTTCAATATGGTTGGCTGTCACAAAGGGGTTAGAGAGACCGGGATTCTTTATAGACTGTCCCCTTCACCATCTCCTGCTAAGAGTGGGAGGTCATATTTCTAGTCTCCTGGTCAGGGGTGAGTACCCAAGCCAAGGTGAGTCAGGCTGCAGGCTGGTCAGTCAAAGATCCCTTCCAATCATTGTGAGGGCAGGGTACAGCTGCCCTTGGGCTGCCGTAATTCTTCAGTATTTCTTACTTCTGTGAGCATTCTCATCTCCAGCCTCCACTAATTAAGATGAATTGAGCGAGTCTTTTTTTTTTTTTTTTGTAGCTGAGAGTCTGACTAATGTAATAGGATGTTAGAGTGACTTTTTAGTTGTCTCCCCAGATACTATGACAGGTGACAAATGCCCCTACTTCCTCATGAAATGTTGGACCACCTGTGGAGGACATGCTGAGAAACGGCGGAGCTGGTGTTGCCAACATTCTCCCCTCAAATGCTTTAGGAGAGGGTGAAGAGGGTGAAGAGGGTGAAGAATCATCACGGGGGTGGGCAGTGAGAATTCTTGGGGACAGCTGTTCATATGGCTGGCTCGGGGAGGAGAGAGAACTTCCCTGGGGCCGTCAGGCAAATAAGGGAAGCTTCCGAGATTCAGGTGAAGGGACTGGTACATGTTTCTTTCTTGCCAGAGCTGGCAGGGTAAGGCAAGAAGGTGAAGATGGAAGACATGTGCCTCCAGTGGTGGAGGAGCTAAGGTGTGAACAGGTGAGCCCCAGGGAAGAGGAGTTGGGACTTGGGTCGTCTTAAAAAGGATGCTTTCCTGGAAGGCAAGGCGAGCCCAGAATTAAGAGGCTGGAGGTGGGTGGCAGGGACTCTAGAGCTGACGGACAGCACTGGTGGCCAGTTGGAGGAGCTCCCACCTATCCTGGGGACGACATCAAAGTCCTCAGTGGGGAGGAGAGGCCTGGGAGGATGAAGAGGCAGTAATTGCGCATCCCCTGCACTGAGGCCTGCTTTCAGATTACACCCCACAGTGTTGGAGGACTTGGACGTCCCTGCCTGTTTTCCCTCGCAGCCCTAGGAGGAACCAGAAGCAGCAGAGGGCAGGGGGTGGGGGGCGGGGGTAGGCATAGAAGGAGTGGACCAGGCCCCCGCACCCCATCTTCAGCAGAGTTTCCTATTGGAAAATAAGTTAGCTTTAATTGAATGAGAGTTTGTAGATGAGCTGTTTGAGCAGACAAGAATTTTTGCCTAAAAGTGACTGAAGAATTTTTATTTTCTGAGTGACTGGAGAATCTATGAACCTTCAGCTGGGAAGGAGCAGGTCTACACAGTGGGTTTTGCAGAGGTAGGCATGCCTTCGGCTCATTCAGTTCTGCACTCTACACCCTGGGAATCGGAAAATACTAATCAGTTTAAAAGGTTTATAAGTGTTTATACTGCCTCTTAAGTAACTATGGTTGACCTAAATGAAGAGGTAAACTGAGGCAAGCTCCACAAAATGAGTTTATTCAGGAAGGGCAAAGGGATTGCAGTGCAGGGGAAGCAAACTGTAGCAAGCTGCAGACGGGTCTGCTGAGGGTTGGGGTGGGCTGCATTTTTGGGCAGGGATCATAAGGAGAGGGGAGGTCAGTTAGAGTCCGTTAAAGCAAAAAGCAAACAGAGACCAGCCTTGAAAAATTGCCCAAGCAGATAGAATCAGTCCAGTTACACACACACAAAGCTCAATTCTGTGGAGTTTGTGGGACCAATCTGACCTGGGTCATCTCCAGTTCATGCCTCTGGCAAAATTTCCCAAGTCTGGTCAGAGACAACCTCTGATCAACCTCCAATCAGCTAAGAAAATTCCAACCCTATCAGTTTTCTGTAAATCAGGCCGATTATGGGGAATCACTCTTAGTTTTGTCTTCTTGAGGGCACATGCGTGAGATTCCCCATTTTATATCCTCTGGTTGTATTTAATTATCTATCTATCTATTTATTATTTTTTTGAGAGAGAGAGAGAGAGAGTGGTGGGAGCAGCAGAGGGAGAAGGAAAGAAAGAATCTTAAGCAGTCCCCCACGCCCAGCATGGAGCCCGATGCAGGTTTTGATCCCATGACCCATGAGATCATGACCTGAGTCGAAATTAAGAGTCTGTCGCTTAACCAACCGAGCCACCCATGCGCCCCTCCTCTGGTTGTATTTTATTTTATTTTTGCAAGATTTTTATTTATTCATTTGAGAGAGAGAGAACAATTGGAGGGGCAGAGGGAACCCTATGCAGAACTTGATCCCAGGACTCTGGGATCATGACCTGAGCTGAAGGCAGACGCTTAACCAACAGAGCCACCCAGATGCCCTCTGGTTCAATCTAAAATAGATTGAAATTCTTTCACGCTATGCATGAACTAATTCTAACATAAAAGACTTTGGCCACAAACCAATCCATATGCAGTCCATCCTGGAGCATTATGAAGCACCTCAGCTGGACACTGGAACTGTAAGGGTGAGTAAGAGCTGCTTCCTGGCCTCGAGAAGAGGGCAGTCTGAGAAGTCCCAGGTGAGCCGAAGTAAGAATCACTGAAGTACCTCTGATTTGGTAGGTATGGGTTGGGACCTATGAATCTGCATTTTTACAAGCCCCTTGTTCTAAGGCCACTGCTGGAGAAATAATGATCAGCAACACACACCAGAGCAGTTTTAATACCTTAGTCCGTGCGTTATGAGTCCTGGATGATATCACTTACCCATTTGGATAAAACAAAATTTCTGCCTATTCTTTATTTTTTTATTTTTATTATTTTTAAAGATTTTATTTATTTATTTATTTGACAGAGAGAGACAGTGAGAGAGGGAACACAAGCAGGGGGATGGGAGAGGGAGAAGCAGGCTCCCTGTTCAGCAGGGAGCCCGATGTGGGACCCAATCCCAGGAGGCTGGATCATGACCTGAGCCGAAGGCAGACGCTTAATGACTGAGCCACCCAGGAGTCCCCAGGCACTGAATTTTGACAATGCCATTCTCCCAAGAGCAGGCTGGGCTCAGGGAGGAAGCAGCAGGAATTTACTGGTTTAATGGTGGCTAATGATTGATGTGAACGGCCCAGAAGAGGCCGGGTACCTGATAACAGAATTTTCAGAGAAAGTCTGCAGGAGAAAATGGACCAGAGGTGTGTGAACAGAGAATTCTAATCCCCATTTAGCTGTTTGTCATGGACATTTGGACAAGAGTCTTGCCTTTTCTGAAGTTGCCCTGATTACATGATTAGGACAGTCCCGACTTTTTTTCATAGGGTTGTTTTAAGTAATAACGAATGAAGTCCCGTGTTTGCACTTGGATACTTGATGAAGATGAGATTTTTTTTTTTAAAGGTGGATTTTGGTTGTATGTTAAAAATTCAGAGTAAGTGGGATAAGATAGATTTTGTTGCAAGATGTGGGACTTAGTTTAATCTGGCTTTCCTTTATTGTGCATTGTTTATTTCCTTTAGTTTGTTTTGATGACTCAGTTTACAAGTGTGATGTGATTTTAGTCACTCGTGATTAGATTTATTTTATTTTTAGTTTTTGTTTTATTTTATTTTTGAAGATATTATTTATCCATTTGAGAGAGACAGAGTGAGAGAGAGAGAATGAATGGGGAAGGGGGAGGTGAGGAGGGGTAGAGGGAGAGGGAGAAGCAGACGCCCCGCTGAGCAGAAAGCCGGATTCAGGGCTCAGTCCCAAGACTCTGAGATCATGATCTGAGCTGAAGGCAGATGCTTAATCGACTGAGCCACCCAGGTGCCCCTGCTTGTAATTAGATTTAAAAGAAATTCTTTTTAAAGATTTTATTTATTTATTTGACAGAGAGAGAGAGCAGGAACACAAGCAGGGGAGTGGGAGAGGGAGAAGCAGGCTTCCAGTGGAGCAGGGAGCCCGATGCGGGGCTTGATCCCAGGACCCTGGGATCATGACCTGAGCCGAAGGCAGACACTTAACGACTGAGCCACCCAGGCGCCTGGTTTAAAAAAAATTCTAATGTGCAGGGCTCAGTTGGTGGAGCTTGCCACTCTTGATCTCAGGGTTGTGAGTTGGAGCCCCACGTTGGGTGTGGAGATTGCTTAAAATGAAAATCTTTAAAAAAAAATAAAAAAAATTAATGTGGGAAACAGTTCAATTAGAAAATAAGGTAGATATACTTTTAGAAAGCTGAATAGGTTTTTAGGGATAAAACAAATGTGCAGAAGTATGCTAGGCAACTGAGTACAGACTTACAAGCAGAGGAGTTTATACTCTTCTGGTTATTAATATGCTAAGGGGCCCTGAGCCATGAATATAGATGAAAATCTATGAAAAATTGACACGTGTACTTGAATTGGGGCAATATATCATCACCACACCCAAGATATGGTGCAATATGAACATCTTAAATAATTAACATAATGCTGTGCCATATAATTACATATATGGCATTATCTTTACTAGGAGCTGATTAATGAAGGTGACATCAAGCAAGGATGAATATTAGCTCTTCAGACATGGATGTTCAGATAGCCACCTGAAAAGTCATTTTTCTCCAAGTCCTATTCCTTAAAGATTATAGAAATGTCAATTGTTTTTGCAGAGTTTCCATTTCAAGAAGGAGTTATTCATACTCCCCAGAGACTCTTCCCTAACAGACTACAATAAAACTTAGAATTAATGGCCCTGACATTTGAGACCTAAATTACTGCCTTCGTGGCTTAAATAATTATCCTGCCATGTCTATGCAGGAGACTTTCAAATTTTTCACTTCATTCCTGGCTTATCTCTCATCTCCACTGCTTCTCTCTTACCGCTGAATACAGGAGGCTGAATTTCTAATTTTCCCCTGAAAATTCTCCTGCCTGTTAACAGTACTTTTCTGGTGATTCATCTAAAACAGTTTTTCAACAAACACCTCTCAAAGATCCTCTCTTGCTGTCCATTTCTTTCTTCATTTTGGCGTTGAAAAGCTGCTATGCATTGGTCTTTTCTGGCATTTGTATGTTTCTTCACCTCTATTTCTTTGTTAACTCTATTCCTCAAAGGTGACCCCCCACTATGTATATGTAATATATATAAAATTTATTTTTTAAAAAGATTTATTTATTTATTTTAGAGAGAGTGAGAGTGCATGGGGCAGAAGGAGAGGGAGAGAGAGTCTTAAGTAGACTCCACTCCTAATGCACGGAGCTGGATGTGGGGCTCGATCTCACAACCCTGAGCTCATGGCCTGAGCCAAAACCAGGAGTCGGACGCTTAACTGACTGCATCCCCATATGTAATTTATTTTAGGTTCACAGCAAAACTGAACAGAAGGTACAGCGATTCCTCCTATATCCTCCTATATCTGTCCCCACACATGCAGTCTCCTCCATTATCAGTGTCCCCCCACCAGAGTGGGACATTTGGTACAATCGATGAACCTACATTTATACATCATAATCACCCGTAGTCCATAGCTTTCTTCAGGGTTCACTTTTTCTTTTTTTTAAGTCTAGTCAACAGACAATGTTACATTAGTTTTAGGGGTACAACTTAGTTATCATTTGGGTTAACTATTGGTGTTGTACCTTGTGTGGGTTTGGACAAGTATCTAATGACATGTACCCACCATGGTAATATTTTACAGAGTAATTTCACTGCCCTAGAATCCTCTGGGCTCCACCTGTTCATTCCTCTATCCCAACTGTCAATTTTTTTTTTAAAGATTTATTTATTTATTTGACAGAGAGACACAGCGAGAGAGGGAACACAAGCAGGGGGAGTGGGAGAGGGAGAATCAGGCTCTCCGCGGAGCAGGGAGCCCGATGTGGGGCTCCATCCCAGGACCCTGGGATCATGACCTGAGCCGAAGGCAGACGCTTAACGACCGAGCCACCCAGGCGCCCCTCAATTTTTAAATAAACAATTGTTAAGTGCCTACCATCAACTGGGAATGGACTAGTCACTTCAAAAACAAAGTAAAAATCAAGTCAGGTATCATTAAGAATCGTACAGTCTGTTGGGAAGCCAGTTACATAAACAAATAACCTAATATAATGAGCTAAATTGCTTTAATGAGGTTGTGTGTCAGTGTTGACGGGGCCATAGGAGAAATGGAGCTCGTAAGTTGACCCAGGGAACCTGACAAAGGCTTCCCAACAGACATATCTCATCTAGTAGGAGTGTGCTGGAATGCACTGTGGGGAGGGGTTGGTACAGAGGTGGCAGGGGATGGCATCTAAGCTGAGACAATGGCATGTGCAAAGGTCCAGCTGCTCTGGAGGACACGGCATGCTTGGAGTGACCACGGCAGTTTAGTATGTTTGAAGACCTGGCTGTGGGATGGGGTGCAGAAGGGAAGCAGGGACAAAGATCACGAAAGGCCTGGAGCATCACCGTGAAGGCGTTTACTAGATTTTACCTTGGAGACATGGGCGAGCCACTGAAGAATTTTGAGCAGTATGGTGATACGATCGGATTTTTATGTTAGCAAAATCCAGTGTGGTGGAAGGGTGGGAGATAGGCTAGAGGGCAGAAGACGGGAGGCAAAAAGGCCAGTGAGGGTGCTTTCATGATATTTAGTTTGGGAGCCGGCGAGGGAAAGAATAGGGCAGTGAGGAGGTGTCGAAGAGGAGACACTTATGAGGTACCCAGGGCTTGGTAGTTGATTAGATGGGGGGCAAAGAAGAGGAATGGTCTGGCTTGGCCCATTTGACATTTATCAAGCTAGAGAAGACAGAGGGGCGCCTGGCTGGCTCAGTTGGTGGAGCATATGACTCTTCATCTCGGGGTTGTGAGTTCGAGCCCCACATTGGGTGTAGAGATTACTAAAAACAAACGAAGACAGAGACGACAGAAAGAGGGGTGGGTTCTGTGGGGAGGGAGGGCAAGAGGAAAGATGTGTTTGGGTTTGAGCATGGTGAGTGTAAGGAGCTGCTGGAACATTCAGGTAGGAATGTCAAGTAGAACGGGGGCTCCACAGGTCTTGGAGCTAAGAAGAAATTTCCAAGGTAGAGATACTGATTTGGGAGTTACGCTGTGGGATGGACAGAGAAAGGGTTGCCTGCTGAAAAAACCGAGGAGGAGGAGCCAGAGAGAGAGGAGGTGAACCAGGGGTGAGAGTACGTTTATATTAGTCAGAGCTCTTTTGGTGGTAAGTAACAGAAGCCAGAGTCTTCGAGAAGAGTGAGTCAGGAAGCAGGATTCAAGAGAGTAGGTGCTTCTGTGGGTGGATAGTCACTGGAGGTAATTTATAGTGAGTGACCTTTCTTTCTTTCTTTCTTTCTTTCTTTCTTTCTTTCTTTCTTTCTTTCTTCTTTCTTTCTTTCTATTTTTTTAAAAAGATTTTATTTATTTATTTGAGAGAGAGAGAAAGTGAAAGAAATCCCAGAGAGTGTTTCTTAAATGATCTTGAGCCAGAGGCAGGGAAAGGGTGGCCTCTGGGGCAGGGGCTCAGAATCTGGAATCTGAACTTCTCTTCTTATGGAATGATCTCAGCTCAGTCTTCAAGATTTCCCATGCCTTCATTTTACAGTCTGTACAGGCAAATCATATTATCCACTTATGTCATTGGGGGACTGTGTCTGATGACGGTTCTGAGTGTTGAATGCATTATTGTTGAAGGGCGAGTTGGACACCCTTATAAGCCACTCCTGTGATCTGAATGTTCTCTAAGCCCCAACTGTGGAAGAACCGGTTTCTGAGAGAAAAGCTTAGTGACATTCTTTAGAAAATCTTGCTCAGGGACAACACTCATATACCAGAGTGCGTGTATTGATTTTTGATTTAAGGGCGTGTTTGACATAAGGGCATATATTTTCTTGCCTTTGATTTTCATAAACCCTTGTAGCTGGTAACCTTTTCTGTAATACTGAGACTCTGTTTAAAAATAATTTAATAATACTAAGTCAAGGATCACCAAACTGCCTGGGACTTAGCTGTACTTATTTATTTATTCATTTACTTATTTATTTATTAAAAGATTTTATTTAATTATTTGCAAGAGAGAGCATGAGAGAGGGGAGGTCAGAGGGAGAAGCAGACTCCCTGCTGAGCAGAGAACCCGATGCCGGACTCGATCCCAGGACTCCAAGATCATGACCTGAGCCGAAGGCAGTTGCTTAACCAACTGAGCCACCCAGATGCCCCTAGATGTACTTAAAAAAAAATGTTCCATTCAATTTATTCTTTTTTTTTTTTTTACTTTTTAAACATTGTGGTAGAATATACATCACATGAAACTTCCCAATGTTAACCACTTTTGAACATACAGCGCAGTGACATTAAGTACATTCACAGTGTTGTGCAACCAAGACAGCCATCCATCTCCAAAATCAGCTGTCCTTCTTTAGAAATGAAAGCAAATGACCTGTTTGTTGGCCTTGGTCATTCCTTCTGCTGGGGTTCTGCAAGGTGGTGGCAGGCTGAGGAACTCCTTGCTCCTGGGAAGCCTCTGACTCTTGCGGAATGTTTCTGAAACGAAATGAAAAGATAGGAAGATCCCCATTAAAGCCTGACCTTGCCAGGGTCCCCAGTAGTTAAGGATTTCTATCACAGCTTCCCCCGAAGGTTCTCACGGACTATTGTTTGCTGACGAGCTACAGCGAGTTTTATTTGGAGGGCAGAGAGTTCCCAGGTTTCCCTACTGTCTGGAGCTCCAGCAGGCTTCGAGCTGAGTGGCGTGTTGGCAGCACGGTCTAGGTCCCAAATCAGCTGGTTTCTGCTGCCCGTGTGGATGCTGCCCTGAAGCGGTAGGAGGAGCAGGAAGGTGGCTTGTGAGCGGATCAAGTGGGAGTGGGAAGGGCACTGTCCTAGCCTGCTGACTGGAGGGAAGAAAGGTCACACCCATGCGGCAGCCTCACACCCTGTGGGAAACTGCCCCTTTCTTCCCACATAATATGAGAACGCTGTGGGGTGGGAGTGGCATGGCCAGTAGTTTGGAAATCACAAGCATAGAATGCTGGTGGTCTTCAGCTCTTCGCCCAGGATTCAGTCTGTCTTTGGCATCACTCAAAAGAGAGATATCGCCTCCAAAATGATTCACTCAACACCTGTTCCCTAAGGAACTCCTCGTTCCAAATGTGACCGTATCCACACTCACGCTATTCTGTCAAAGTGCACTGATGACAGGTGTGCATGAGCTCACGGTTGACAGCCAGTGCCGTACTGAAGGCCAACCACAGCAAGGAGAGGCCCGAAGTGTCCTCCCAACCGGGTTAAATGTCTCCTTTGGAGGACTGGGTTGTTTTTCCCTTTGAAGTGGAAAGAAAAGTGGGCCCTTTCTATTTGTGGAGGAAAGTCCCTGGGGCGTTGTCAGGGTCGGCGTTGGGCGTCCTTCTCATTGGCTAAGCAGTCCTCTGCAAATGAGGTCGAGGTCATGGGGTCTGCCCAGCCAGGACTGGACGGAACAGGGTGCTACACTGTTCTCGAGGGATGCCTCCCAGAGCGCCAGGACGGCTTGCTCCCACTCCAGTGAGATGCCAGCCACGCACCACTCCGTGACACCATGTTGGATGTGGGCACCGAATCCCCCTATTGCTCAGCTATCCGCTGTAGCAGGGGAAGCCGGGTGGGGGGATCTGACCTCCTTGTTCATCATCTGTGTTGATTTATGAGAATCATGTAAGGAAATATACTGGACCCACAGTAGGACAGGAAAACGTAGACAGAGCAAGAGACTTGGTCAGTGGGTTGATTGGCGTGTCTGTCAGTTTGTGCATCTGTCTGCCTTTCTCTTCCTTCCTCCCTCATGTCTGTCTGTCTGTCTCTTGGTTTCTCTCTCTTCCTGTCTGGTGTCCTTCTAGGTGAGTCTCAGCATGTCTTTCTCTTTCTATCTTGTTTTTCCGAGCATGTGCTGAGCTCCAACGATGTGCCAAGTATGATGCTAGACTCTGAGTCTAAAAAGGCAAAGAAGAAACTCTGAAAAATAACAGTAATGATATAACTGGCTTTGTAGCTAGTTGCTTAGCATATACCAGACTCTGTGTGAGGAGCTTTAGATACATTACTGCGTTTAGTCCTCGCAATAGCTGTATGTGATGGTTATGTTACCTGTTTCACAGATGAGGAGACTGAGGTTCATGTAACTTTTAAGAGATTATATCTGACTCATGAATCCACATTTTTTTCTGCTTACCCTCCTTTGCCCTTTAGCAGTGAACTTGAATTCCTGGGGCCTTCAGGCTTCCTGTAGAAATGTTTTATGATATTGAATTGATTCTAGATTATTGGTGTCTTCCAGGTCTGGAAGCATTGTGTGGCTCTGAAATTTAACTGGGGGAAGGGGTGGGGAGATGGGAAGGAGAAGGAGAGAAAGAGACAGCTACGGAGAGACACAGCAGAGAGCCTGATAGTGATGGAGGGACGTAAAGGTAAAAAGAAATTGGGATGGAAATAGACATACTAAGTAAAATTTGCCCTGCAAAAAAGTCACATCATCTTGGTCCCATCTTGCCCCCCCAGCCCTTCCCAAACCAGGTGCCATTTCCTATGCACACTGGGCGCTTTCACATGTTGGCGCATTTGATGATGGGTCCCTCTGCCCAGGACTCCCTTCCCTTCCCTTTCTTGACATTTCCAACTGTCGAAAGCCCAGGAACCGCTTCTGGTAGCTTTCTCCAAAACCCACAGATAGAACGAATGCTTCTCTCTTCTGCATACCCAACACCTCTTTGGAAACACTCTTACCATGGCCCTTATTGCAACCTGCCTGATTAGAAGCAGGTGTCTGTTCATCCCTGTAGACTGTGAGCTCTTTGCCGGTGGGCAGCACCTTAAATGCTTTGTGCTCTTTTCAGCTAGGCGGAGCCCCTGGATTCTGGGAGAGAAGCCTGAGGCAGCCTTTTGCCATTTGTCACGTACAGCAGCTTCCCTTCCTTTGCTAAGGTGTTACCATGAGAGCCCGACTGGCATGGGTTAGGCATCTCCATCCCACGAGAGACTGGCTAGGGCACGGTTGTAGATTAGTTTTATATTTTATATAGGGCTTGTATTACATCCTGGTAATATTTTCAGCCTTGTGACTTTGAAATGCCTCTGGCAGAGATTAGAGGACATAGGAGGTAGGAAACGTTGTGCATGGAAACTGTCACTAGGAGGATAGGGAGGCGGCTCACCTGGAGAGACAAGGGCATTCTGGGTGGCGTTCACTGTGCTGGACTGTGGACACAGCATGGTTGGGTCACCCTTTCTCACTTGGGGGATCTTGACTGTGTATTTGGACTTTAAAAATGTTGACTTTTTAAGGAGAGAACACTGAAGGTAGAATCTGATAAACTAATGTAACTCATACCTAAGTATTCCCTACTATTGGGTAGAAAAAAAAGACTTGATTGTAAAACCCTTCAGACCAATGTCTCAGGGTCCAGACCTTCTTGCAACTTAACTTGTAAGAAGAATGTGCTTGGGTTTCTGAGGTTTCTGGGAGAAGGAAGACTGCCATGATATTGGGACAAAACTGTCCCTGAAACACCAGGATATAGTATGGTCACCGTTCAGAGCAGGTGGTTGGGAAGTGCTTACTGAACAGCAGAAGTTTATGTTGCTTAAAAATGTTCCTATGATAGATTGCAACGTCTACCATTTTGGTAAGAGATGAGCCAAGCCTTGATGTAAGCCAAGGAACTAGTTTTGCATGGCCTGAAGTTGAACTTCTTTACATTTCCCCACCTCATTACTCCACAACTTCGTGTGTCTGAATCACAGGCTGATTCAGATCCTGGGAAGGAATTTAAATTCCTGGACCCACATGCTCTCTGGGCAGGTGGCTACCATGGGACTCCACTAGTTTGCCCTTGACTAACTGCAGCCCGAGAGCCTAGGGCTCTGGTGCAGGCTTAAGAGTTGCACAGAATGGTACGAGGTCTCTCTTCCCCCTGATCAATTGGAGAAATAATATGAGACCCTTCTCCCCTTGACCAGTGAAGCCGCCATACTAGATCTGAGATCTGCTGAGGATGAGTTCTCATCTCTTTCGTCTGAGCTCAGTTTTTGGTCTTCACCTGGCCCCAGTAGAGTGAACTCCCATATGCCCCTGGCTACAGTGCTGCTATGTTTTGCAGGAGGGGAGTGAGTGGGAAATCGCCAGGATTTTCTGCCATGTTTCATGAGAGTTGCTGGCAGCCCTCAAGGTTTGGAGCCAGGTGGTTCTGCGCAGTGGCTCATTGAGCAACTTTGTGTTCACACTTATCATTAGCTCTTCACCTACAGACTATCTTTTGAGGTTGGATGTGCCACAGGGCTGGCCAACTGGGCTTCGTCAAAGGGTGACTTTGATGATGATTTAGCTTCTGAATCTGTACATGTCACTTGCCAGGCAGGGTACATAGTCTGCTTTTTTTTTTTTTTTAAAGATTTTATTTATTTATTTGACAGAGAGCACAAGCAGAGGGAGCAGCAGCGGGAGAGGGAGAAGCAGGCTTCCTGCTGAGCAAGGAGCCTGATGCGGGGCTCGATCCCAGGACCCTGGGATCATGACCTGAGTCGGAGGCAGACGCTTAATCGACTGAGCGACCCAGGCGCCCCTAGAGTCTGCTTTTCCTGGAAGTCCTGAAAGTCCTGACATGGTGTGCAGCAAAGCAGGAGCTGTGGACGAGGGTTAAGGCTGGAGTTGCAGGAAGCGGATTGGGGCTGGTGTGGGAGCAGGAGCTCTGGTCTCGGGCTCCCGGGGCTCAGATCCCACTGTTGGTTCCGGCAAGGCGCATAGGCTCTCTGACCCTCAGGAACCTCACCTGTGATTATAAGACACAGCTCATAGGGCTGTGTGGGGAGGACTAGCGAGGTGCATGTGAACACTGGTGCTGCAGGGGCTGAGCGGGGGTGGGGGGGTACTTCTTTCTTGCTGTTTGGATATCAGCATGTACTGTCTGTGGTGTGTGGTGTCATCCACATGGAAGGGGACGCATGGGGTGGTCTTTGAGGAATTCTCAATTTAAATAGATATTTTTAGTGCACTTGAAGCAAAGCTTACATAGATACACATAAAACAGTGCATACACATGTAAACAGTAGGTCCCGAACAAAAAAATTACATTTTGTATTTTGGTGAACAGGAAATTGCACTGACTGTGAGACAGATCCTCATGGGGCGGCAAATGCGTCATTGAAGACTTCAGGACTCGGATGGAAATCCCAGGGCTCTTTGGTTCATCAAAGACAGAGAAGTTTTGAAATGAGGGAGAGGGTGTTTGATGCCAGCACTTTCCCAAATGCCTGCAGCACACTTAACCTACAAGATTTCCTGGGATTGAAGGGGTCTGTGCTCAAAAAGGGTTGGAAACAAAATTGGGTTAAGAAATGTCGCTTTACTCTGCACGTGTCCTCCCCCCAACTGCACAGGACAATGCATATTAAATACGTTATTTTTCTGAGACGCCTGGTAGCAAGAAAACCTTGCATAACCGAACGTTTTTCAAACTTATTTGTATAAGAGATCTTTTCCAGGTGTCTTCTATTGAGAGCCAGTGGGCAAAGGTTGAGAAATGCAGCTTTAATTGTTGGGTGTGGTATGAGGTTGTTTGTATAAGATTGAGCTGTGAGTGGGTTTTCCTGGAAAATTCTCAAGAGAAGTAATACAGATGGGAATTATATGGTCTTATGAGTAGGTTTTTATCCTTGTTTAAGATTTTTCTCATTTCTTCACCTTTTTCTTATGAACCATTTCAAACATACAGGGAAACTGAAAGATTAGTGCAATGAACTGGGAAGTTAGATACATTGTAACACATCCCTTCTCATTGTTCAGCACACCTCGCTTAAGAATGCAGATACTAGGGCCCCTGGGTGGCTCAGTTGGTTAAGCATCTGCCTTTGGCTCAGATCATGATCCCAGAGTCCTGGGATCAAGCCCCACATCCGGCTTCCTGCTCAGTGGGGAGTCTGCTTCTCTCTCCCCCTCTCCCCAGCTCATGCTCTCCTTCTATCTCAAATAAGTAAATAAAATCTTAAAAAAAAGACTGCGGATACTTATCTATAGAACTACAATGGCATTATCCCTACTAAGAGAATTAGCCATCTAAAATTGACTCAATGTTTAAATTTCCCCAATTGTTCCCCTCAAATGTCTTTATAATTGTTTTTATCAAATGCACACATTATGTTTTCTGGTGACTTATTTTAACCTCTTTCTTCTTTCCTTCCTCTTTCTTTTCCCCCATAACATTGATCTTCTGAAGAGTCCAAGGTCTTCCAAATGTCCTGCATTCAGATTTGTCATTTTCTTTATTTATTCATGAGAGACAGAGAGAGAGAGAGAGAGAGGCAGAGGGAGAAGCAGGCTTCCCGCAGAGCAGGGAGCCCGATGTGGGACTCGATCCCAGGACACTGGGATCATGACCTGAGCCAAAGGCAGATGCTTAACCATCTGAGCCACCCAGGCGCCCCAGATTTGTCTTTTTCCTCATGAGGTTCACTGTTCCTCAACCCGGCTGCTCAGCAGGACTGCTTGTCCTGACTGATTGGCGTTACCAGGAAGGGGTAGTAACTGGCCTACTCTGTTCTCACTGAAGGCTACTGAGATAAAACTTAAAGCCTAGAAGAGAGAATACTGATGCCTGAGTTCCACTATGAACCAATGAAATCAGAATCGCTGGAGAGGAAGGCCAGGTGACCCTAGTTTCAAAATTCTCCTGGTGATTCTAGTAAGCAGCCAGCATTAAGAACTACAGCTTTATGTGTTGTATATCCTGTAAATGAGAAGTTAGACTCAGGATATTACGTTTTTGTACGGAATACCTTGACTGTATACTGCAGTCACCTGGGAAGCTTTATTTTATTTTTTTTAAAGATTTTATTTATTTGAGAGAGAGAGAGAGAGCGAACGAGCGAGCGCATGAGGGGGAGGAGCAAGGGCAGAGCGAGAAGCAGACCCCGCTGAACAGGGAGCCTGATGCGGGACTCAATCCCAGGACCCTGGGATCATGACCTGAGCCAAAGGCAGGCACCCACCTGGGAAGCTTTAAAAAAGTACTGATGGTGGGGTCTCACCCCAGAGATTCTGGTCTGGCAGCATCGCCTAGGCATTGGGAGTTTTAAACTCAGGTGACTTTAATGCAGTCAAGAAAACCCACTGCCTTAGGTGATCCTGTTTTTTTAATTTGCATCCTGCCAGGAGGCTTGTAATGTCACACCTTTCCATTATTTGTGATGCCACGTTCCACCACTGGGTTAAGGTGGGAATCACCGGACTTCTCCGTGGCAAAGGTACAATTGCTCTCCCTCGTAAAGGTAAGTGGTCTCTGGGATGATACTTTGGCACTGTATGAATACCCTGTTTGCTAATGAGTTTTCATCCAGTGGTTTTAGCCTCTGTTTGTGATTGTTACCTCAGTCAGTTATATCGGGGGCTGAAAATGGTGATCTTCTAATTTTGTCATTCCTTCTGCATTTATTAGCGGCTTTCTTTTGTAAAGAACAGTTGGTCTGCTTATCCTCTCTTTGTTCCCTGGACTTAGGTTTTTTCATTTAATAACCAGCTCCAATCATTATCCTTTTTGTTGTTCAAATTGTGCTAAACTTGGCCACTGGGAACCCCTTCAAGCTGGCTTTTTTAAAAGTACAACTTTTAAGGGGTGCCTGGGGGGCTCAGTCAGTTAAGCGGCTAACTCTTGATTTTGGCTCAGGTCATGATCTCAGGGTCATGAGATCAAGCCCCGTGTCATCGGGCTCTGCACTGGGTGTGGAGTCTGCCTGAGATTCTCTTTCCCTCTCCCCCTCCCTCTCTAAAAAAATAAATAAATAAAAATAGAAGTACAATTTTTAAATTGAATTTTCACATAAAGATCATTACACAAAAAATCAAGTCAGTAAATTTTTTTGTCAAAGTGCAAACACCTGTATAGCCAGTTCCCAGGACAAGAAACAGAACATTGTCAGTAGCCCAGAAGCCCCATCATACCCTCTTCCTATCACTACTGTCCCTTACAAGCGTAACCACCAGTCTTACTTCCTTTTTTTTTTTTTTTTAAAGATCTTATTCATTTATTTGAGAGAGAGAGCAGGAGCCGGGGGTGGGGAGGGGCAGAGGGAGAAGCCAACTCCCTGTCCCTCTGAGCAGGGAGCCTCGACGCTGGGCCCCTGGGCCAATCCCAGGACCCCGGGATCATGATCTGTGCTGAAAGCAGACACTCAACCCACTGAGCCGCCCAGGTGCCCCCACCAGCCTTATTTCTAAGCTTGTTGACCAGTTTGCATTTTGGGACTTCGTGTACACGGCCTCACACAGCATGTGCTCTTATGTCTGGCTTCTCTGTGTTCACGAGATTCATCTGTGATGTGTGTAGCTGCAGTTTTTTGTTTCTCATTGCTCCTGTAATTTATGTATCCATTTGAGTACAGGTGGACGTTTGGGATGATTCTGGGTTCTGCAGTGGTGCTGCCATGAACGTCCCGGTGCTTGTCTTTGGGGGAACATACCTAAAAGTGGAATGGCTTGCTCAGAGGGTATGTTCAACGTTGATACTGTCAAACGGATTTCTCCTATTTTCTTTTGCTATAACTGTGTTGATCTTTATGGACTTCTTTCACTCTCTTGGCAAAAGTGTCCTGGGCTCAACGTGTCTGCTCGCTGCCGGTACCCTGTAATCAGCCATTTCTCTGAGGAGCCCTGGCTCTTTTGAGTAGAGAATAGTATTTAAAAGTCACGTCTGGGTGCTCATTGTCCTCATCGCGACTGGGATGTCATTGCCTTCCGTTCCCTTTCCTGGACAGAGCGAGGGAGGAGACTGAAGAAAACAATCATGCGTTTGAACTGATCGTTTCAATCCCAATCCAATTTAACATTGGAGGGTTTTTTTTTCCCCTCAAAAAAGGATTTTTATTTTCTGTGCTCATCTCTTTGCCCTTATGTTGAAAACCTTAGATCCTCGTAACATCACTATGTTTTGCATTATTTGCTTTACTTTACATGAAACAGTTGCAAAACTGCAATACCAGCACGGTTGACAATAATATATGAGTGAAGTATGTATGAAGCTTCAGATTTCTTTGGAGTTTTTTTGGTCTCTTGTGAGCAACTTTGGTCTTAAATTGAATGGTTTAAATCTAGTGAGGATGATGAGGAATTTACTCAGTGGTTGCAGAAGGTGAGGGTCATGCTCGGAATGCTGATTGTGGCGCTTGGCCCTTCTAGACAATTATTGCTGGTAAGTCCCTGCTCCTTGTTCCTCCCCTCTCCTTTCTCTAAATCGCTTCAGAGGGTTTTCACGGTGTCCCTGGGGAGGGGTGCACATCTGGCGGTGTGCTTCCTTCTCTCATTTAGAGGCTCTAGGGTCGTCACCCTCCCCCTGGGTCCTCAGCCAGGTGGTGATGGTTAATTTTGTGTGTCAACTTGGTTAGGCTCTGGTGCCCATTTGTTTCGTCATATATCAGTCTAGATGCTTCTGTAAAGGTATTTTTTCTTCTTTTTTTAAGATACGACTAACATTTAAATCAGTAGACTTTGAGTAAGGCAGATTACCATACGTAACATGGTAGGCCTCGTCCAATCAATTGAGAATCTTAAGAGAAAAAACTCAGATGCCTTGAGGAGGAAGAAATTCTGCTTCCAGACTGTCTTCAGACTCAAGACATCAACTTAGTGCTGGAATTGCCAGCCCACCCTGTGGATTTAGGATTTGCTAGGCCCCACAGATGTATGAACCAGTTCCTTAAGTCCTCCCCCCTCTACACACACACACACACACACACACACACACACACTCTACTGGTTCTTTTTCTTTTTTTTTTTTAAGATTTTATTTATTTATTTGAGAGAGAGAACAAGTGGAGGGGAGAGGCAAAAGGAGAGGGAGAAGCAGGCCTCCCGCTGAGCAGGGAGCCCGATGTGGGGCTCCATCCCAGGACCCTGAGAGCATGACCTGAGCTGAAGGCAGACGCTTAACCGACTGAGCCACCCAGGCGCCCCTATTAGTTCTGTTTCTATAGAGAACCTGAATAGAACAATGGTTACCTCAAATTTCAGACAAAAATTGTTGGGGCTCTCTGCTGTGTGGCCCAGCAGCGGCATATGAGGGTGACAAGCAGATTGTCATTATCCAGGCAGAAGAGGAAAAGAGCAGGATGACAAAGGGCCCTGCTGAGGGAGTGGGTGCGGAGAATGGTGTGCAAGAACCTGTCTCCACGCCTACTCAGAACTTGGCTAATGTGGTTACCAGTACACAGCAGGTGTGCCCTTTATTTGATTTGGAACCAGAGCATCCTCCTGGGTCAGGAGCAGCTGAAATCAACCTGCTTTGATGAGAAAGGAAGAGGCTCTTTGTTACCTTTACCCTTACATGCCGCCCAAGTCCCTTGATTTATGGTCCCTGTCAGCAGCTCTCAGATGTGTGCCCAACGGGCAGCTCATGCCTGGGAAGCACTTACCCTCAGCAGAGGGAGAAGCTGGTGTTTCCCAGAAGCTAACTGTCCTCTTTGCTTAAAGATTAAGGCCAAGCCAGGTGTTATAAAGAGGCAGTATAGGATTTTCTCAGCTCCTCCTTAATCCCTCTTTCACTTCATCCCTCCCCAGGAGGAGATTGGTGCAACAGAAGAAAACCCAGAGTACTGGGGAACATAATACATTGAAGTCATGCTATGAGAGAGTAGTATAAACAACAGGAAAGCTTATTTTCCAAGGATACTCCATTCTGGGATTAAAAGGCACCTCCACTGATACCCAGTGACTGCCACGGTCCTTCCAGGAGGGAGCTGGACTCTGTGGGATGGACAGACTTGAGTGGGAAGGGACCAGGGGGAATGGAGGAAGAGAAGAGTGATCAGAGAGGGAAGAGATCCCAGTATCCATGGGATTGGAAGGAAGAAGGTGGCAATGTTTTGCACCATCTTCTGGACACCATGCTTTTCTGTAAACATCTATTATCAGGATTCCCCTCAGTAATTGACAGAACCCACTCACCTGCCTAAGGACATAACCAAGGAGTGACATCAGTCACCAGGTTAGAGAAAAGCTATTGTAATCCCGCAGGAGATGAAGTCGGTTTGTGTGCTCTACTTAGTTTGGGTTTGACAGAGTGGCATCAAGAATAGAAATATGGCCCCTGAAGTCCACGGTCAGGTTCCAGATCCTGGCTCTGCACTTCCTAAATGTGTGCAACACAGACTCAGTTACACAATCTCTCCAAGCTTCAGCTTTCACACTTCTGTTTTTGTGAGCTCGATTACACAAAAATCTGACAATTTTTGGGGGGTTATATTTTGTCCAACATTTCCAGATGATTTTAATTGCCACGCTACCCAAATCAAGAAGTCGCATCTTGTTGAAACTTTGATGAAGTAAAAGTTTGAAAATATTTTAGAAACATTAGATGGTAAGTGGAAAAATAATTGCACGCTACACATTGTTATGCATTTAAGATAGTGAAACGTGGTTGGTAATTCTCATTATCCAGTGTCACCTTTGTTGTTCAATTTTTGTAAAGAGAAAGAATATGGAAAACAGTTTTTATAATTTCCTCTGTGACCTTTCCCCCCTCACTGTTTTCCCCACAAGATCTCAGGTTCCTCATTTGCTAATTCTTCTGCCTTGAGGGGTCGGTTCCTGGAAGGGTCTCTCTCTGGAGCCAGGCTGTGGTTCAGAAACACATATGCTCTTTGCCTTTTTTAAAGAAGATTTTATTTATTTATTTGTCAGAGAGAGAGGGAGAGAGAGAGAGCACAAGCAGAGGGAGAAGCAGATTCCCCACCGAGCAGGGAGCCCGATGCGGGGCTTGATCCCAGGACCCTGTGATCATGATCTGAGCTGAAGGCAGACGCTTAACCTCTGAGCCACCCAGGTGTCCCTGCCCTTTGTCTTTGAGCGCTTCAGATCATCAGGTGGAAGGAGCAGCCAGTGAGCCTGTGTCACCCTGGACGAAGCCCCCGTGTGAGCTGGCCCATTGTTCAGTGGGTTCCACTTGGAGCACTAGCAGACATGACCACTAAGCTCACGCGAGGCCTACAGGCCCAGAGCCCTCAATTCCATGCCGTCGGCCCCTCTTCCTCCGCTCAGTGCAGACAAGAAGAGCAACAGGAAAGAGATGCTGGCTCAGAGGCATTGTAACAATCTTGCTGGAATTTGCTTTTTTCCTATGGGTAACGCATGGACCTGAATCTTCTCAGACCTGAATCCTGAACCTAACATTTTTTCCTTTTAGGTTATTTTCTCTGTCCGCGTGCACCATTTTTCCACCTTCAGTCACTAGCAGTTTTCTTTGCCAATTGACCCTCTTTTTCCTTTTCTCTCTACAAAAGCCAAGGCCATTAATGTTAAGTCTTCAAGGACATAATATGGAGATTTGATCTATCAATTCCTTTATGGAGAACCAGTAATTTGGATCAGTTTTGTTGCTTTCTGAGTGTCTGGTTTGATGTTGAAATGGAGGGAGGAAAACCTGGAGAGAGGGACAATGAAAATGTCCTTTGGATCAGTGTTTCTCAACCATTTCAGTCCACGTTTGTGATGCGTTCGCTTTAGTTCACATAGGGGACAGACTGTGCACTTTGGACACTGTTCAGAATTCCTGCTTCTCACACATTAGATAACTAAAGGCACTTCTGGATAACGTCAAAGTCGAACTCTCCAAGGAGTGTCACAAGTGCTGATAATTTTGGATTAAAGCAGCTTCGTGTGCTTTCGATGCTGCTTATCCACATTTCGGTGAAGATGTAGAAGTCATACTTGTGTCCTCATTCACATTCACTGGGTGGAAGATGAAGTAGTCAGGAATCTTACTGTGAGCGACACTAAACCTCAAACAAACTAGCTTACACAAACAAACAAAATACTTTGCTGGCTCTTGTCACTGAGAAGACCACAGGTAAAGCTCCTTCGGGTGAGGCTTCAGTTAGGACTCACGCGATGCTCACAGGATGTCCCATGTGGCTCTGCTCTTCTGTGTTGGTTCCTCCTAAGGCTCCGTGTAATGGGCCCTGGAGTCTTTAGGTTCCCATCTTTTTGACAGTCTTATGGAGGATAAGAGGAAGCTTTTTTCCTCATGAGCCTAGCAAACGTCTCCTCCACTGAGGAAATTATTGTGGCCAAGAGACTGTGCTAGGTTAATTGTGGAGCTGAGCATGGAGTGAAATTCATCAGGCAGCTGTGCACCGAGAGTGAGTGGGCTCTCTGGAGAACCGGGGAGCTGGGACAAAAGCTGGGGGAATGGATGGGGGAGGCGAAAACAGACAGACAAACACGTCCACTTTGTGATTTAGATTGCCAAGGGACAACAGTTAGATGGGTGGAGACAACAGTTTTTCTCAAAAACGAATATCAAACATGCTCAGGGCTTCTGGACTATTTTGAGACCCCAAGACTTTGGACCACCTTGTTCAGAAGAGAGAATTTGAACCTAGGAAAAAATGCAAGAGCAGATGTTATTGGTTATTTTCACCATTAAAAGAATTTCCCCGTGGAGCATTCATTTGTTTATTTCACTACTCTTTATTAGTTGCTTCCTAGTACTAGGCCCCCCGGGGGGACATTGGAAATGGAGGGAACACCGTCACTGTGAACACACAGTAACCGTGTTGGATTCAAAGTAGACTGATCATCTGCATCAGTCTGGGAGTTATTTTAATTACGTTTTTAAAAATTGAGTTACGCAGTGCTGAAGGGCACATACCTTCATCCTACAACTCCAATCTGTTGAATCATGATCTCTGCAAGATTCTTCCATATTTTATAGATAAAACAGTGGGATTCTCCCTAGCTGGGATTCAGGAGCCCCATCCACTTAAAAATAGAAAATTAGCCTTCCAGACTTGGAAAAGAGCTTCAGGATAAGATTCCTTGCTGCCAGGATTGTTCCTATTCTGCCCTGTTGGTCATCGTCCTTGCCAAATGATTCTGATTAATTCCACTGGTGCAGGGCTCGCCTCCCGCGAGGCAAATTCTTAGCTTCTGGGCAGTGCTACCTCCACGTTCACAGCGGTCATTACCGGAGCCCCCGAGCTGCCTCACCAAACCCTCCACCCTTGCCCAGCACTGTGCTTCGGGCAGCCACTGTGCAGGATTCAGAATTGGCATGTCAGATGAAAATGGTTTTGCCACTTCTGGTTTTCCTAGCTGTCATCAAGAGAAAACATGTCATTGCCCTCAAATCTCAGAGAGCAATAAAGTGGCGAATGTTGTTCCTCTCCTTGTGTCTGTGAGCTCACTACTTTTATAGGGGTTTCTTTTTCTTGGCAGCACTTATCAAAGCTGGTGGCGGGATGGGCAACACGGTGAGGTTGCCCGGACGGAGAAAAATCAATGCTGCTTTCAGTGTCTATAATCTTGTCATAGGCAGGCAGGAGAATGTTCCAGAAAAGTTTAACTCCTTTTAATTCTCAAAAAAAGTTGCTTGTTGAAATGTTAAGACCTTTGTTTAACCCTAATTTGTCAGCCTTATAAGTAAGTTTAAGGGATAAAGAACCACCCTCGACTCTGTTTAAAATGTCAATGTAAATAATGTAGATAAGCCAAGGAAAGTTGATTTTAAATAATAAAAAATACCAAACCCCTTGTTAAAGATATACCTGAAATTCACTCACAGGGTTCTTTCCACAACAACTGTTACTTGAGATGTTTAGATTTTGATGGAAATTGAGTTTGGATCATGTTTTCTCCACTTTTGTTTGTGCAGTTATACCTGGAGAAATGATCCATTGGGAAATCATCTTTATAATTCAGATTTTTTTCTCTCTGAATTGAGTAATTGGTTCCTGACTGGTCTTCCTGCAGTTGGTTTTCTGCACTGTGGTCAGATTCCTTCCTTCCTTTCTTCATATTTATTTATTTATTTATTTATTTATTTATTTATTTATTTATTTGGGAGAGAGACAGAGCACAAGTAGTGGGGAGGGGCAGAGGGAGAGGGGAGAAGCCAGCTCCCCACTGAGCGCAGAGCCAGACCAGGCCTCCATCCCAGAACCTGAGATCATGACCTGAGCCGAAGGCAGACGCTTAACCAACTGAGCCACCCAGGCGCCCCTGTGGTCAGACTTGTAAAGTGAGGATCCCATGGATCACATCAACGCCCTGTAGCGGCCACTTCCCTGTCCCTAATTTCTCTGTCCTCTGCTCTGTTGCCTTGATAGTGCTCATCACACTCTGAAATTATTATTATAATTTTTTCTTTTCTGTCCAGCCCCTAGAATGAATGAATGAGTGTTGAAAACTCCTTGGGATAAAAAAACTTGTCTTCTACTCACAGCACAATCTGACCCTTGTTTCTCTGGCCTCTCACCCGTTCCAGCCCCTTGGGACTCCATTCTGGTTCCCATGAAAGCATGTCTTCTTCTCTGGTTCTCTTTCCCATGCTCTTCCCCATTTCCAGAATATTTCTGCCCCAGTTGATTCCTTTTCACCCTTGACCCACTGACCTGAATATGGACCCCTTCCTGTGTGCTTTCTGGGCTTCCCTCATTACTGGGTTATTTTGCTGTATTATTATTGCCCATTTATTTGTCCAGATTCCTCCAGTAGATGTGAAGTTGGGGGAAGAGGCCTGCTAACTTTCTGGTGTCTCTTCAGAGCCTGGGAGAGAGCCCGGCATGTAGATATTTGTTGAACCAATGAATGAATGAATGAATCAAGTGCCTGCAAGTATCTTAGAAGTGATTTCACTTTGGTTAACTGGAAGTGACATGATAAATTATGTTTTCTTTATCACAACTACTCTGCCAGAAAGCGGGATAAGGGAAAGGCCAGAAATCCTGGACCCAGAGAAATAAGTTTCCTAAACCTGGATCTGTAATAAGCAGGCGATGTGGGAGCCTGGTTGGGGATCAGGACACTTGCATCTACTTCCTCATTCTGCCATGTTGCAGGATTTCTAAAGCATTTAGAGTAGATTCCAAAAATACTTAGGGTGGGGAAAAAATTGCAACTCATTTCTTTTGGGTCTAAAGGTTTTGTGATGCTATACTTCCTGATTTGTTACTACCATCAATTAGGCAGAGCTAATTAATCTGAGCTGAAATGAGGTGTAGTGGGCCAGACCTTTATCAGCCAGATTTGTGGGCTTCCTACTCTAGTCCATTTGAGGAAGGGAAGGGAATGTTCATGAGGGAGTCTGCTGGATGCTGAGGAGGTCTTGGTCCTTGTTACTGGAGCCCTGTAAGCCAGGACTCAGCCCTCAGGCATGGGCCTGGAGCCAAGAAAATATTTGAGGGGACTTGGTTGTTAGTCAGTGAGAGAGAGGGTCCTTGGGTTATGCTCCCTAGAATCAATATAAATAATTTATTTGGGAACTAACTGGATACAGAGACAGGTTGAGTGGGAAATGTAGTTGGCAAGAATTACATCAGAGAAGGTTCTTAGTGAGGGGACTTTGAGGGCCTTAAATGGTTTGTTTTGAAGAATCTTAAGTGTTTCCACCACAGCTCTCACATGCTCATAGGCCACGAAGGGCTTTTAGAGATATTCCCCCAAATGCATTCCGTGTGTCAGAAGCTCTCTGGAGCCTTGTGCTGGGAGGAGTCATGAGTCCCCATAACAGTGTCCCTGGAGGTCCTCACTTTAAATGTTGGGGCACTTTGGCTGTGTCCGTTGTTGGAAAACCTGGTGGGACTATGGCCACCTTTGTTTAAAGGTGATTTGGAATACTCTGGGGCAATTTCCCCTTGGCACCAATGAGGAGGGGAATGTTGTTGGGGAAAAACTGAGTGTCGGGAGAATCCTTCTGGACTTTTGGTCAGTTGGGCATAGGAGGACTTCTTAGAGCCTAGTCTGTCTACGAAATTGGACCAGAGGGGCACCTGGGTGGCACAGTTGGTTAAAAGTCTGTCTTTGGCTCAGGTCATGATCTCAGGGTCCTGGGATTGAGCCCCACACTGGGCTCCCTGCTCCGCGGTGAGTCTGTTCCTCCTTCTCACTCTCCCTCCCTGCGCACTTTCTCTCTCATATAAATAAATAAAATCTTTAAAAAAATAAAAAAAAAGAAATTGGACTAGAGAGATTCACGAACTTCTGGGCATTGTCGAAAACTAAATCTGTGGAGAGATTAAGGCAAAAAGCATCTTTAGTTTGACTTTCATACTTAATTTCCTTCTAGTCAAGATATGGATTGATAGAGAGTCTTGATTAATATCAGAAAATCAGGAATGTTGGAGATTTTAGTTCATGAATTTTTTTTTTTTTTTAAATACAGGGACTGAATTACCCTCGATAAAAAAAAAAAAAAAAAACAACACAAACAGCCAAATTTTCACTGGTCTCCTGAACTGGGCTAATCGCTCTTGTCGGGTTAATTTTAGCTTCCAGAATCTGTGAATTGCCAGAGGCAGTAGTTTTAGATGTGGAGCCAGAGGAAAAGGGGGTCTGAGCAGCATATCAGTATTGTACAGCACCTGGTACAAAAATTATAAATAAAATCTGATGAGCACTGAGTAGTATAAAGTATAAATATATAAATATATAAGTATATATATATATATTAGTTGATATGTTTGGTAGCAATATACTTTGATATTTGTGGGTCATATTAAAGGATATCATCTAGGTGGTGATCTCCAGTTTTTTGTTTTTTTTTTTTTACTAAGTTTTTAATTTTGATTTGAGTATAGTTAACAGACAGTGTTATATTAGTTTCTGGTGTACAATATAGTGATTCATGGGCACTGACTCTTGGAAGTGAAGCACAGTGAGGTGGGTTAAGAGGGGAAGGCTAATGCCTCTTCACTGGGCCCCACACTTGGCTTGGGTCATGTTTCTCTACAAGAAGGAGTCCTGCAGTTAGCTAGATTATATGCAGGGTATTCCCCAGGCATTTTCAGGCCCCAAGACAACATATATATATATAGTTAGTAACAGCAAGTAACTGTGTTCTTGGCAGACTGAAATCTGAAGCCCAGTGGTAGAGTTTAAAGGGAGGGCTTACTCCCTGGTCATAGGAAGTTTTCTTGTAAAAAGTGGGATCATCCGTTGGATTCAGACCTGGGCTGGGGTAGGTCAGAGCTCCCATTCTGGGCCTTATATTGTTCACCAATGTAACAATGACCTGGATTGCTTGGGTCACTTCAACTTACCACCGGCTACTCCTCGAGTGTCAACAGTTAATGAATCTCTCCTCAGGATTTTCAAAGTTGTGACACTTTGGAGAGGGGGTGCGGCCCAGGAATCTGTATTTAAAGCATATCTTCCAGTCGTCCTTAAAGCAAACGTTTGAGCAGATGGAAAGGAAGCCTCCCCTTCTGGCCAATATCCTCCTTGCTTCTCTCTGAGTTTTCAGGTCTGAGAGACAAAAGGAGTCCTTCCAGCAAACCTCTCATGATCCGGTTATCTGTGTGAATCTGCATTTAATACCCTTTTGGTCACGGACATGAAGCAAAGCTGCAAAGGGTGCAGCTTCTCAGGATGTGAAAAACAAGCTGTATTAAAGTAGGGCCTTGGCTCCCCCAAATCTGTGAGTCTGAAATTTCTTTTCCTGGCCTCTTCTTTCCTCCTGCCCTTGGCCGAGGCAGTCTGATTGGGAGCTGTGGTGCCAGTTGGTGCAGGTGGGGCTAAGAAGGGGCAGTGTGTGAAGTCATGTGTTTTGCACACGCTGAGAGTTTTGGGTCCAGCCTGGGTGCCCTTGAGGATGCAAGGCTGAGCTGGTCCCAGGGCACAGCGTCTAATTCTGGAGAGGCCTGCTGCTCTCTGCTGACCCCTAGTGGAATATTCTCGCAAGGCACGCCAGGCCGGCGGTAAGAGACCAGGATGTGTGGGTGGCGGCTAAAACTGGGGACTGGGTATGAAGGAGAGTTTCACCGGTTAGGTTCACGTGTAAGGAAAAACACACAAGATATATAGAAAATTCATGCACTCCAGCCCTTCATCTGAAGTTTCAATTCCTGCTACAGCGTCTCTGTATGTGACTGTCTCCGTTCCTGGTGGTCCACCTTGAAGAACCCACCCATCATTCTCCTGAATAATAAAAATCTTGTTAATGCTTTGCTGAAATCAGGCCTATCCTATTTTTCAAATCTGTTCGTTTGGCAGTTCCATTTAAGGAGTTCATACAATTTGGCATGGCCTCTTCTTAGTAAATCCCAGCTGGGTCCCTGCAATTACGGCCTCCTTTTGTATATGTGAGCACAGTATGCTGGTTAAGAAATCTGGTGTCAGAGCTCCCTGGGTTGAAATCCCAGCTCCAATACTTCGAGTGAGAGTGCCGCCCACCTTATGTTGTGGGGAAGGAGGTGACAGCACTATATAGTGCCTGTCACAGAACCCAGGGAGGGGTAGCTGTCTTGTTAATTTCTAAGTTCCCACAATTCAGTCATTCAATAATTTAAATGCTCTAGACTTGACCTGGGACAGATATCAAGCCCTGTAGTTTGCTGACTGCATTCTTTGTGATTTCTCAAGTGCTGTCATGTAAGGGAGACAGAGCTCACAGTTTCAGCCCAGTGGGGTCCCAGCAGGTGGTGGGGAAAATCCAGTCTCACCCCGGGGCGCCCTGAGATGCCACAGGCTAAAGTGCAGGTGCTTTTGGTAGATTACAGTGTCCGCAGAAAAGCAAAACCTCTTTGCTTCCAGTAAGTCTAAACTTTTCACCAACCATAGCAAGAACCAAAAACATAGGCAACAAACTTCGCACCATGAGATAAATCAGAGATAAGAGAGTCACACTGACTGGTGTGGTCCCCTAAATAAGAAAACATGGACTATTTCCCAAAAACCTGGGCTCCTGAACAGAAACCACTTTATCCCCAATTTTTGTTATGTTGATGCCTGGGGATATGTCAGGAGCTTTGTGAATGTAACAGATGTATGAGGGAGTTACTGCTTTCTTACCATGCTAATGTAAACTTGTAATCTTGGTAATAGTGTATATTTTCCCCTTAAGTCTTTGTTTTTTATTTGGTGAGCCAATCCTTTTGAAGTCTGATTCCCTTGCTGTCTTTGAAGAAGAACTCTTCTTTCCCTCCCTCCCTCCCTTCTTCCCTCAAGCTCTCTCCTTTTCTAAATGCTTCTTTCTCTGAGTATTCCTTTGAGACTTGTCATGCCTGGGTCATCCTAAAATGCAAAATCTCAAAGATGTCTGGGACTCTTTGTTATTAGGTTATTAGGTTATGATTAAAAAATTGATTTTGACATACTATTAGACTTACAAGAAGTGGCAAAAATAGTAGAGTGGGTTCCCATGTGCCCTTTACTCGGCTTCCCCTAATGATGAACATGTTATATTACCAACCCAGGAAATTGACATTGGTATTAGCTCAATAACATACTTCATTCAGATTTTTACCAGCTTTTATGTACACTAGTTTTATGGGGAGGGAGGATGTGGGTGTATAATTCTATGAAATATTATCACATGTGTAGATTTGAGGAAACAATGACACATCCAGGGTACAAACTATTTCATCACCATAAAGAAAGTCTGTGATGTTACCCCTTTATGGTCATGCCCTCCCCCTATCCTATACCGACAACCTGCTGATCTGGTCTTTATCACTATAACTTTGTCATTTCAAAAATGTTATATAAATGGAATCATATGGTATGTAAACTTTTGAGACTGGCTTTTTTCACTTAGCATAATGCTTTTGCAATCCACTCAAGTTGTTGTATGTATCAATGTTTTTTTCCTTTTTTTTTTTTTAAAGGTTTTATTTATTTGACAGAGAGGGACACAGCGAGAGAGGGAACACAAGCAGGGGGAGCGGGAGAGGGAGAAGCAGGCTTCCCGCCGAGCCCGGAGCCCGATGCGGGGCTCGATCCCAGGACCCTGGGATCATAACCTGAGCTGAAGGCAGGCGCTTAATGACTGAGCCACCCAGGCGCCCCTATGTTTATTTTCCTTTGGAGGAGTATTCCATTGTATGATATACTACATGCTGCAGGATATTTGGGTCATTTCCTGTTTTGGGCTATTACAAGTAGAGCCAGTATGGACACTTGTGTACAGATTTTGTGTGTGAATATAAGTTTTATTTCTGTAGATTTAGGTGACCATCTTATGCTGTAAACTGTGTTTGCAACTGCATTTATAAAATTACTGGCATTAAGTTGTGCTTCGTGAATTTTCCTGGGTGAATGAGAAAAGACCAGAGGTCACTTAATATATAAGTGATGCATTTAGGCCAAGTGAAGTCAAATATACACCATGATACTTGATGCCATTGATTGCTGACTATACTTAAAACAGAGGCAAGTGATAAGAGACTTGAGCTGTCACAAAGCCCCTGGTAGCCCAGACCTGCCAACCTCAAAAGCATTTGTGTGGAAGGATCACAGCCATGTTGTGAAGAGTGATTTTGTACCAGCAGAAAAACATCATCCATCCCATTGTATTAAAACAATTGTTCATTTGGATTTTTATTGGTTTTATAGTTTTGTGTTTATTTCATTTATAAATTTGCTTTAGTTTTATGGCTGTGGACCAACACAAAATCAGCTCGATGACTCAATAAAACCACTGCTGTATATGTGATTTAGTAGTGGTAGTGGTATGGAAGAAAGTCACAGGAAAACACAAATACACTTGTATTTTAAAAAGGCTATATAAGGGGGCGCCTGCGTGGCTCAGTCGTTAAGCGTCTGCCTTCGGCTCAGGTCATGATCCCAGGGTCCTGGGATCGAGCCCCGCATCGGGCTCCCTGCTCCGCGGGAAGCCTGCTTCTCCCTCTCCCACTCCCCCTGCTTGTGTTCCCTCTCTCGCTGTGTCTCTCTCTGTCAAATAAATAAATAAAATCTTTAAAAAAAAATAAAAAGGCTATATAAGGATGGGGATTTATACCATGTTTTATATTTGTACGTATTAATATAGTTCATATACTGGATCAAACGGGTAAACATCAAAGTGGCTTAAACCAAAAGTAGAAGGTCTACTCTCTCATAAATGTCTGAGCTCATAGGTGGTCCAGTAGTGTAGTATCATCTAGAGACCCGAGTTCCTTCTAGCTTGCTTCTTTACCTTCTCTTAGATGGGCGCTTCTCAAATTTAATGTGAATTTAAATCACTGGAAGATCTTGTTTAAATGAAGAATCAGCTTCCGTTGGTCTGGTGGGGCCTGAGATTCTGCATTAGCACAAGCTCCCAGGTGATGCCGATGTTACATAGAACCCACTGTGAGCAGTGAGGTCCGGGAGTATTGCCTTCATTGGTATGCTTGAAGTTGATTTATACTTCTTTGGATTTCCAGGCTGTGGGAAGGAGTATAGAATGAAGTGAAGGGTATGCAGCTTCTTTATGAGAACATGATCTGGAAGTTGTGTACGTTCTCTCTGCTTCTTACAGGCTGGAACGTGGTTCCCTGTTCATTCCCCAACCCCACTGCCACACACTGAGTAAGGCCCACATAGGGATAATGAGTTCTTGCTGTGTGGAGATTCTGGGACAAACCTAGAAGCTAAATGGCCTAGATTCTATTTGAAGATGTTATTGACTCATTGGGAAGTCTTTAGATACTCAATTAATTCCCTTACAGAATACTAGTTTACTTCTTTAAGTTAGACTGGAATTTGTAACAGGCTGAGGTTTTCTTTTCTTTGAGAATATCTTAAAGATACAAATCATCAAAATTGAGTGTGGGTACGTGTGTGTTGTGTGTGTGTTAGAAGAAATATAAAATTCCCTTTAATGTTTTAATTTTTTCCCTTGGCTTTGTCTTCCTAGTTAGAATCAAATGCTCAAGAAAATTTTCCCTGATGCAATCATGCTTCAAGTGATGTTTCCTTTAGGAAACAAGGCAAGTCAACAACAAAAATTAGCCAGAGGATTTAAAGAATTCACTGTATTTTCCCATTATTTTTATTTTTATTTAGTTTTTAAAAAGATTTTATTTATTTGAGAGAGGGGGGCAGTGGGGGAAGCAGAAGCAGGGGGAGGGGCAGAAGGAGAGGGAGAAGCAGACTCCCTGCTGAGCAGGGAGCCCGATGCGGGGCTCGATCCCAGGACCCTGAGATCATGACCTGAGCCAAAGGCAGACGCTTAACCACTGAGCCACCCAGGCGCCCCATTCCCATTCTTTTTAATTCTATTTTTCTTATCTTTTTATCCTCTTTATATCAGGAGCTCATCATTGCTTTTTGTGGGGGGTGACAATATCATCACTGTATTATCCACTTTTTTGGTGTGTCTAATTGTCTCATTGATTCATTTACCTAAAAAATAATTCCATGAATAAAATTAAAATGTCCTAAAAGCCCTCTACTTCACACAAGGACCAACTTCCAGAAAAATAAGTACTTTTGACCCCATTCTCTGTATTCTCTGCCTTCGATATGTGTGCTGGTTGGTTAAGCTGGGGAGTGACTCCCTGAGTCAGTGACCGTAGTCAGCCTGAGTCTGAAAAGGACCTAATCTCTGGCAGCCTTTTCTTGTTCTTTAAGTTGAATCCCTCTGTTCTTTCCTGAGAAAGCAGGCTTCCCACTTTGGATTGTCTGGGTCAATGCCAGGAGATTTGTCATGACAAAAGAGATGGAGGTATGAACAAGAAGCTTTCAGTGCACTTGATCAATATTTATTTAGCCCCACTGTGACATTATCAAGAGTTTAGCCCCTGGCAACTAAGCGCTTTCAGATTTTTAAAAAATGTTTTATTTATTCATTCATGAGAGTTAGAGAGAGGCAGAGGTAGAGGGAGAAGCAGGCTCCCCGCCTAGCAGGGAGCCCAATGTGGGACTCGATCCCGGGACCCTGGGATCATGACCTGAGCCGAAGGCAGACGCTTAACCATCTGAGCCACCCAGGCGCCCCTAAGTGCTTTCAGATTTAAGGGCAGACAAAAATAATGAGAAGACAAAAAAAATAATGTTTGAACTGCGCTACAGGAAATTCTTCCGTTAGTTGGTTGTTCTTCTAGCACAGTCTGTCCAGTTGTAACTGGGACAGACTCGTTTGCCTTCTAGCATTTTTCCAAATTTTGACTTTTGGCAGAGCTGTGTCTCGCAGGATGGGCTCCCTGGTGGTGACAGTGGACCAGCAAGGTCTCCCTGGTCTTCCCTGTGGAGAGTGAGCTAGGAAGGAGTTAAGTTTTCCTACACATCACTCTGGGGGCAGTGCAAGGGAAAGAATGGAAGAGTCAGGCCTGGCTCTGTTGTGTAGCATAAGGGTAAGAGTTTAACCTGGGGGCCTCAGTTTCTCATCTGTAAGATGGGGATAAGAACGCTTGCCTCATCAGGTGGATGTCACGATTAAGTAGAAGCCGAAGGAAGGAAGCATGCAAAATGCTCTGAACAGTGCCAGGCATGAAGTAGGTGTTTGCTTACTTCTCCTTTGTCCTCCTTGTAAGCCTCTAGCAGGACCGAGCACTTTCAGAACAGTGCTGTTTCTCTCTGGAAAAAGGCTATGCCATTTGTTAAGCTGCTCCAGTGGCCCAGTCAATAGACTAAGAATTATGGTCCCCAGAGTCAATCGACCTATTGTTATGAAATTGCCTTGGCTCTGCTAGCTTCTGGAGTTGTCATTTTGCCCTGTAATTGATTTACAGTTTTCTTCCTACCCTTCTCTTGCCGATGTCGTTACTGGTCCAGGGCACTAGATAGCGCCATTTTACCAAGTATAGATGGCTCCTACGGCAAAACCTGTTCTTAGGGCTTGTCCAGGTCTTACAGCATGCATCAGCATAGCCGTATATTCCAGCACCTCAGAGAAATCCCTTTACAATCCTGCGTTTCTTTCATTTATCATAGAGGGTGTGTAATGCTTAGAAGTCACCCAGAAGTTAACATATGTGATTTGGTTCCATGGTTTAGGTAGGAGAGCAAGAAAACTTGGGAGTAGATTCGAAGAGAAACCATAAATTTGGTTGGAATGAGAAAATGGAGTATATGAGGAGAGGTCAAATAAATGTGGATTACTTGGTGTTTCAGGGATGGTTAGGCAATGTCATAGTGGGCTCTAACAATGAAGGGTTCCTAGGGAAGATGGTGAGCAGCTGTTATTCTCCACCATGGAGTAGAATAGAATAAGAAGAAATGGACTTATTGACCACAGGAGAGGTATGTTAGTCACAAGGAAGAATGTCTGAAACCAAGAGTATGTAATATCATAACGAGGAAAATTAAAATTTTTCTTTGCCTATTTTTTTGGAGATTTATTTATTTATTAGAGAGAGAGAGAGTGAGGGAGAGGGGCAGAGGGAGAGAATGAGAATCTCAAGCAGATTCCCTCCTGAGCATGGAGCCCAATGTGGGGCTCAATCCCATGACCCTGAGATCATGACCCGGGGAAGAAATCAAGAGTTGGACACTTAACCAACTGAGCCACCCAGTCGCCCTGCCTAATTTGTTTTTAATATTGATAAAGTCTCAACATGTCCAGATCCGATTATTTGCAGTCCCACTAGAAGATGGAAGAATTTTCTCTCCCTTATTACGGTGCTTATTTGATGCCTGAAATGATACAGGCTAGGTTGATGTTCATTGCAGCGCATTGACACGGGACTGGATGTGACTTAACAGCAGATTAGCAATGATTTCCAAAGTGTTCCATTATTGTGTGTGTGTGTGTGTGTGTGTGTGTGTTGTGTGTGTAATATTAGAGGTCTGTAGTGTCACTAGCATTTTTTCCTGGTTTCTAAAATATTTCTGTAAGGGCTGGACTAGAGGGGTGACAATGACCATAGGAGAAGAGAGAATCAGATGTCTTCCTTGATGCTTATTTTTGAACCTCTCATTTGTTACTTATATGGGATACCTTAGACTTTTGTTTGTTTGCTATTATTTATACCTGTAATATCTGGTAGATCAGTATGCGGAGGATTAGCTTATAGTCATCATAGTCATGATGATATATCAAGTTCACAGGAGGGCGCCAAAATTTTTTTAAATTTTCTCCACAGACTCACCCTTGGTCCATCTAGAAAGTCTACCTTGGGGGCGCCTGGGTGGCTCAGTTAAGTGTCTGCCTTTGGCTCAGGTCATGATCCCAGGGTCCTGGGATCGAGCCCCATGTCAGGGTCCCTGCTCCGAGGGAAGCCTGCTTCTCCCTCCCCCTCTACAGCTCCCCCTGTTTGTGCTCCATCTCTCTCTCTCTCATAGATAAAATCTGGAAAAAAAAAAAAAAAAGAAAAGAAAGTCCACCTTGGATGGGTCTCGTTTCTTCCTCTCCTGCCCCGCAAAACTGGCAGCCTTTCCCCACGGTCCCAGTTTCAACCTGGAGGAATGGCATATGACTTTTCAGGTCCTTCCAATTCCTGAGAGCAGATAATATGTAAGGCAGTAAAACTTGACATTGCTGATAATGACCACTCCTCATTGCTTAAGTTAGCTGTGTTATGCTAATAGTGCTTTATCTTTCCAAAGACCGTTTACAAGGAAGGGCTGAGGTGGAGACGTGATGAAAGAGGGTGCTGGCGATGGGCGACTGGGATGAGGTGGGGAACAAAAAATAGTCCAGCTATTTTCTTCCTTGCTGATTATAAATACAATGGGTGTTCACTGTAGAAAATCTGGAAAAAACACAGACTAGTATATAAAAAACCATTCATATTGTGTAAGACTGTTGAATCACAGATCTGTACTTCTGAAACAAATAATGCAACATATTTTAAGAAAAAAGAAAAAGAAGATAGCAGGAGGGGAAGAATGAAGGGGAGTAAGTCAGAGGGGGAGACGAACCATGAGAGACGATGGACTCTGAAAAACAAACTGAGGGTTCTAGAGGGGAGGGGGGTGGGGGGATGGGTTAGCCTGGTGATGGGTATTAAAGAGGGCACGTTCTGCGTGGAGCACTGGGTGTTATGCACAAATAATGAATCATGGAACACTACACCAAAACAAATGATGTAATATATGGTGATTAACATAACAATAAAAAACCCATTCATAATTCTATCACTTATAGGTAACTAAAATTAATATTTTGAAATATTTCCTTCTACATAGCTACAGGCAGTGGGAAAAACGGAGCCAACTATTTGTAGAGAGCTGATCTAGGAGATCCCTGATGGGGCTGAAAGATGAATTGAAGAAGCAGGAATGATGAGTCTTGTGTATGTATGTGGATCACTGGGTGGAGAAAATCTGTTCTCAGGGAGAAAAGTGAGATAGGGATTCAGAAAGAAAAAGAAAGACTCTTGATCTCTGAGGGCAACAGACAGCAGGAGTGGCCCCCAGGTTTCTTGTGCTTCTCCTGTTCCCAGGGCCCAGGATTGAGCCAAGAGCCTGTCCTGGGTTCTGTGAGCAGGTGCTCAGCAGCCTTTCAATCACTCAGAGAGGGGAATTTCATTAGGGGAAACCAAAATCTCTGACCAGAGTAGCCACACAAAATAATAGGTGCATAATAATTACTTGCTGTTACTGGGTATTATTGAAGACTGATGAATCACTGAGCTCTACCTCTGAAACTAATAATACACTATATGTTAATTAAGTGAATTTAAAAAATAAACAAAAGAATAGTTACTTGCTGTTACTACTGCATGGAGAGTTCCCTCTTACACTCTCACGTTCACTGTGCTGTATGATGTTGATGTGCTCCTCAGAGCCCCTTGGATTCCTCTCAACCTGATTCACTGTGCTTCATTTCCAAGAGCCAGTGCCCATGACTCTTTTTTTTGTGGAGGACTGCCCTAGACCACTAGGACCCACCTTAAACCTGCATGCATAAAAAGCTGAAAGTGCTTGAAAATGTGTGCCCTGCTGGGGGTGATCCTCAGCCAGTGATGGGTGGGGAAGGGCTCTCTGGCTCTCTTGCCCTGGGTTGCAACAACTCTGAGGCCGAACATCCTCTCCAGGGTTCCCCTGCAGGATCATGCTGAAGCTATCCTTTGTGGGACTTTGCCTGAGATGGCGCCTATGATAGAGAGCTTCCAAAGTGGCTCCCAATCACCCGTGCCCCCTGGTATTCACTTGTGGAATCCACTCTCCTCGAGTGTAGGATAGACAGAGTAACTTGCTTTTGACAGTAGGATACCGCAAAGGGGATGGGGAGTCATTTTCATGATTAGGTTTCAAAAGTTGTGACTTCTTTTCTGCTAGCCTACTCTCTACTGCTTTCGCAGCTCCCATGCTTTGGTTGGAGAGGCAAGCTGCCTTGTCGGAGAGGCATGCATGGCCAGGAACTGTGGACTGCCTCTGGCCAACAGCCAGCAAGGAACCGAGGCCCTCAGCCCAACAGCCCATATGGAATTATGTGCTGCCAACATCCACTGAGTGAGTGCGGGGCTGTATCCTTCTCAGGTTGACTCTCAGATGGGACTACTGACCCTGGGCCAACACTTTGATGACAACTTTGTGAAGGACCATGAAGCAGGGGCCTTAGCTAAGTTGTGCCTGGATTCCTGACTCATGGAAACTCTGAGATAGTAAGTGTATGTTGGTTTTTGATGCCAGGTGTTGGGGTAATTTGTTATGCCGCAATAGAGAGCTAATACAGTGTTTTGCTTGGCTTCCTCCTTTCCCTGTCTCATTCCCACGGTTCTCTTACCAGTTTTTCCAGGGGACTCTTAATACATCACTTGCACACGGACCTTGCATAAGGCAGGATGGTATTCCAAAGTTGGATAACTCACCAGCCAGATGGCAGCAAGGGCCATTTCTGTAATAGGTGGAATGCTGTAGCATGGCGTACTGATGTAGTAAAGCCTTACGAGTACTCACACTTGGACCTGGGATGAATTGAGATGTGGAGATAGATTGAAGGGGAGGTTCTCGTTTACACACCATCTCTAGTATTTGAGAGATTTGAGAGAAATAGTAATTAAAAGGACCCTGGATGAGTTGGTTGACTTTGGGTGCCTACTGATGCATGGAAGGGAGAAAATGACAAGTTCATTACCCAAAACAAATTATCGTGTGAAAATTTGAAGGCCTCCAATGCAGCAACCAGAGAGCAGACCATGTTTAAGAGAAAGCCCAGGATCTGAGTGTAGGAGCAGCATAACTTGAGAGAACAGTACATTAGCAGCTCTTCTCATGTGAAAGTTGAGATCATGATAGGGAAGGTGTGAGACCTTGAGACTTGGAATAAGGACTGTTGGATGCACTAGGGACCTTTGGATCACCAGATTCCCCCAAACCCTCTAGGTCTTTGGAAATGGACCATTTCCTCTTGCTGGAATCACCTGCTCCTTGTCTGAAGACTATGCTGAGGTGGCAACTGAAGCAGATGCTTTAAGACTGTGCATGCTGTCTCATAATCTGTCCCCACCCCCCTCCCTGGCATGAGACTAATAATTTGGGTCAAATATTATCAGGTCCCAATTGGGGACGTGCTGACCCTGCGGAAGGAGAGAGGACCCGAGCTGCTGAAACTGCCTAATAAAGACCAGCACATTAGCCTGGGGAGAGTTCTTGAGATTGATGGCCTGGGAGTGAGATTATAGAGTTAGATAAGGAGAGAGTTATTTAGTATGAATATAATCTCCTGGGATTTAGAATCTAATGTTCTAGCAAGAGCTCCTGGAGCCAGTCTCCACGTGCTGCTGGATGGGTCCTGGAAGCTTGGCAAAAATGATGGCCCACACTGAAGGACATGGAAAGACCAGAACTGCCTTTGGCTTAGTGTCAAGCAAGGAATCAGAAGTCTCAGAGCAGTGAGCAGATGTGCTAGTTATCAACTTATTGTCTCTTAGCCCCAAAGTCATTTTTCCCCCGCTGCTTTGCAGTTTTGGAGGTGGGCTATGTAATTATCTCTCCTTTGCCATCTGGTACAACACGACGCTTTGGCAATAGAAGGTACAGGAAGGATACTGGACAGCAGAGGGGAGGAAGGAGCTTCTCTTCCCAGTTTTGATGTGCTTTTTTTTTTCCATTTTCTTTTTCTTCTGATGGTGTGGCTGCTACCAGTGGACAGAGGCCCATTGGCACTTACTGTGCCATAGAGTCCCAGTGATCCTAGTATAATTATGGAGGCAAAGGATGGGCCTTCTACTAGAATATTGCTCCATCCATACAGCAGAAAACAACAACAATAACACTAACAGAATGAGCTCCAGATCTGATGGCCAACAGCCGGATCTGAGTGGCTGCAATGGAGAGTCATGGCCATTTACCCATTTTCCAGACCCAGACTCAAATTCCCTTGACTGAAGGGCAGCTGGGTCCTCTGGTAGAGAATTCTGGAATGTTGCCACAAGTATGGACTGCAAATCTTACTCCAAGCCTTCCCTAATGGGACTAGTGGCCATTTACTAGAGTGACTGTGAACTGAGGAAAGGTCAAATCCAGACCTTTTGGCTATTACTAGATACTGCCTCTGTATTGGTGCTAATTTCTGGAGAAGTAAAATGCTACCAGGGCCTAGGAGAAAAAGTGGGGACTTAGAGTGGTCAAGTGATAAATGGAAAATTAACTCTACTAACTTACAATGGCCCCGATTAACCCTTAGACCCTTCCTGTGGTTATTTTCCCAGTTCTTGAATGCAATATTGCAATATACACAGTTCCTGGGGTGCCTGGCTGGCTCTGGTGGAGCATGTGAATCTCGATCTCAGGGTTGTGAATTTGAGCCCCACGCTAGGTGTAGAGATTACTTAGAAATAATATCTTAACAAAAAGAGGAGTATACACAGTTCATAACTGGCAGACTACCTATACAGACTCTATGACCCATGGGGTAAAGGCCGTTATGATAGGACTAAATAGCTTCTGGACTTTCCCTCCCTACCAAGGTAGTAAACAAGAAACAATACAGCATTTGTGGGTGAATTATAGCTATTATTGCCTCCATGAAAGACTTAAAAGATACTGGGGTGATACCTAGCACATTCCCATTTAACTCATCTGTTTCACCTGTGCAGCACTTGAATAGATCTCAGAAAATGAGTAAGAATATGGTAATCTTAATCAGGTAGTGGCTCTGCAGCTTTTGCCTTAAATATAGAATATTTACCAGAGAAAAATCAACAAACACACTTGGTATGCAGCTATAGACGTAGCTAATGCTTTTCTCTCCATACCAATTGTACAGACTGCCAGAAGCAGTTTGCTTTGACCTGCGAAGGCCACCAACACACCATCACTGTTCTCAGCCCCTGGCTGATAGGCAAACCATTCTCCATTATCAAAAAATCCATGTATATCTTTTCCTTGGACACCGTACTTTTCACACAAAATGGCTGACCAGGTGCATTGCCCCAGAATCTTCTCCCTGGGCTTGAGAGGAGGCAGGTGGATGCACCTGTAGAGAGTGAGTAAAAACTGTCAGGATCTTTTTTTATTGCATGTAAATGCTTTTTAGAGAGCATCTCCTGAAGAAGAGACACTGGGCAACCAGGTTGTTAGGACTCATCCAGTAGATGTCAGCCAGCCTTTGTCCGTGGTTACCCAGCATTTGTACAAGGGGTCTACAAATGGAGTCATCATGGTGCCAGAGACGGAGGTTATACATGTGTTGGGCTCATTAAGGCTGACTGAACTACTGCCACTGCTTAGTATTTGTTCTGTCAGCAGCAGAGACTGAGTCTAAGTCCTCAATATGGTAAATACTTGGAGGAGACCAAGCAGATACTTGGTCACCAGTTGATCATATTCGACACTTTTACCCTGGGAAGGGCAACAATTTGTCTTAACTGAAATCAAAATGTATTCTAGATGTGGATTTGCGTTTCCTGCCTTTCGTTCATCAGTTAGCACCTCTATATAAGATCTCTCAGAGTGGCTGATTTACCACTGTCTGAGGGCTCACCAATGGCTGGTGTAGTGATAGGGATCCCACCTATTACCCTAACCAAGGTATACTCACTTTATGTTAAGGAGGTACAGCGACAGACATATGATCATAGAGTCACCGATTTTACCATGTATTGCACTGTAGTATACTGATGGGCTGAGAAGCATTAGAATGGCTTTCTGAAGGTGTGGCTAAAGTACCACCTCCAAGGTGACAATCTATGAAGTTAAAACACTGTTTTTCAAGGTGTGGTATTCCTTTTGAGTCAATGGCCATTGTTTTCTGTAGAGAATGAGTCTGGATTCCAAGGGATAGAAGAAAGAGCAGTCCTGCTTGCCATCAGTCTCAGTGCCTGGCTGGGGGAATATATGCTTCTTGTCTCTAACCATTTTAGGTTCTGGAGTTCTAGAGGTTTCTGGCTCACAGGTGGGGATATATCCATCAGGGGTTTTAGTCAGAGTCCTACTAAACCTAAAACTATGTTTGTATCTTAACAATTTATACTTTTCATGCTATTAAATTAGCAAGCTAAGAACGGAGTTATACCAGCTTAGGTAATTGACCTGATCATCATGAGGAGGTATGATTGCCACTCCATAGTGACAAGGAATAATATTTAGAACTCAGGAGATCACTGGCGTGTGTCTTGGTGCTTTCATGTAAAGAAGGAATTATAGGGGCGCCTGGGTGGCTCAGTCAGTTAAGCGTCTGCCTTTGGCCTAGGTCATGATCCCCGGGGGCCAGGGACTGAGCTCCGCTTTGGGCTCCCTGCTCAGTGGGGAGTCTGCTTCTCCCTTTCTCTCCTCCTGCTTGTGCTCTCTCTTTCTCTCTCAACTAAATAAATAAAATCTCTTAAAAAAATAAAGAAGGAATTACAGCTACTGTGACCTAACGGGGGCAAAGTAGCCATGGGATCCAACCATTCAGGACTGAAGGTCTACGTCACCCACTGGGCAAGCAACCTAGACCAGCAGTAGTGCTAAACAAAGGGTCTAGAATTGGTGGTAGAGAATTTAGAGTGAGTGGTATCAGTTACGGTTTTGGGACCAACTCCAGCAGTACAGACTATAGCTGGTCCTACTAATTTCCTTCTGTAAAGAGGATCATACTAATTAGATAAAACTAATAATAAGAATAACCATAATTTGTAGAGCTCATATATTTTTGGCCTTCTTCTAGGCGCTTCACGCTTGTAAACTCACTTAATCCTCACAAAACCCTATAGATTTTAGTAGTAATATTATGATAGTTTTACAGATGAAGGAAATGAGACCTAAGCTGAAGTAACTTGAAGTGATCAAGAGTTGAAGAGGATGTGGATGATAGAATAAACTTTGCATGGAATAATCAAGAAAGAATCAAGAAAAAATTCATTAATAGCATTTTGTTCCTTTGCTTCAAGGTGTGGGTTGGATGAATAGCAGATTTGGTGGTAGGTGGGTGGATGCGAAGAAGACAGGTATTCCAGATGGGAGGGATGGGATGAACAGGTGCATGCAGGGAGTAAACAGAGATGTATGCTTGGTGAGTAACAGATACATAACTTTGGCCAAAGGATAAGACTGATGATGGGAAAGAATAGGAGATAAAAGCAGAACTGGGTCATACTAGGTATGAACTAGGTAGTTCTGAAACCAAGTTAAAAACTTTGAACTCTATTTTGGCACAGGGAATGATTGAGGGTTTTTAAGGACATGTATGGCATGATCAAAGAATTCTCTAGAAGAGTGGTTTCCGATGCTAGGTGGTAAGCTGATCTTGGTCTGGCTGCCTAAGTAAGAATTGCTTGGGGACATTTTAATAATACAGATCCCTGGGACACACCTCAGGAATTCACCAAGCATATGTCTTTTTTAACTGTCTTTCCCTTTTTCTTTCTCCGTGACAGGCAGGTTCTATTTCCACTTTAAAGTGAAGGCCCCCTTGCTTCCTCACATTTATTTGTGACATCAGTTAATTTTGACTTCTGGCTCATGTACCTATTTTGCCTGAGTTTACTCGACTCAGTTCTCAAATGTTTGGCAGCCTTAGGTTCTTCCTTTTTGAGGTCTTGCTAAGAAGACTCATGAAGATCCCTTTCTTGTCGTTGGAGTCCAAAAATAAATGGAATCCCTCTGATAATTTTTTTTAAGATTTTATTTATTTATTTGACACAGAGAGACACAGCAAGAGAGGGAACACAAGCAGGGAGAGTGGGAGAGGGAGAAGCAGGCTTCCCGTGGAGCAGGGAGCCCGATGCGGGGCTCGATCCCAGGACCCTGGGATCATGACCTGAGCCGAAGGCAGACGCTTAATGACTGAGCCACACAGGCACCCCTGATAATTTTTTTTAAAGACAATTTTCAGAGTTCTGTTTGGCCTTTTCTAAGCTAAATAGATCTGCCCTTTTATTATTCCAATTATGTCATGGTGTCAGACCTTCAGTGTTCTTTTGGGTTCCAGTCAGTTTGCCTGTAGTCCTCTTAGGCTGGGATACTCAGAATGGTATGCAGTACTCTAGATATTCTTTTTTTTTTTTTTTTAAAGCTTTTACTTTTAGGGAACCTGTACATCCAACATGGGGCTCAAACTCACGGCCCCGAGATCTAGAGTCTAAACCAGCCAGTGTCCCAGTACTCTAGATATTCTGATCCACCCAGACCAGAGTGGGACCTCCCCTGTCATGCCCCTGGACACTAGATCTCCTAGCTCACCTGCATTCATAGCGCAGCAGTCCATCTCTCTGCAGCTGTTTATAAAGCTTGGGGCCACTGAAGTCACTACGACTTTTCCATTCTAGCTCTTTGTCATATCTCTTTTATCAGTTGTACATGCAGTTTTGAGAATTTTGAGAAATTGGACTCACTACTTTCACTGATTTATTGTCCCATCTAGCTTTCTTATGATGGGCCAATTTATTGTAATATTGGTACAATTGTGATTCCATCTTTTTCTCTCATTTTTTTCTTTTTAAAATAACATACACCAGTATTTGCTTTTATTAATTTATTTTTTAGTGTGCCAGGTTTGCTTATATCTCATTTTTTCCCCCATGAGAATGAAATGCGAACTGTTTTGTTTCTATGTTCTGTCATCAGTCCCAAAGAAGAACTTTCAAAATGGAATTTGTTTTTTTCCTTTGACTGGTGGACACATGCCCTGGTCACTGAGTTTTTTAGATAGGTGGGCATAGAAAAGAAAATCCACTGAGGACATGGGTAGAATGTGATAATGCATTTTTAAAGAAAATTGAGATATGATGCACACAGCATAAAATTCATTTTAAAAAATATATAATTCAATGGTTTTTAGTATATTCATAAGGTTGTAAAACCATCACCACCATCTAATTCCAGAACCTTTTCTTTTTTTTGAGAAAAAAATTTATTTATTTGTTTGTGTGTGTATTTATTTATTTATTTATTTAGAATGTGCGCCGCAGGTTGGTGGTGGGGGAGAGGGAGAGATAAACTCAAGCAGACTTCTTGCTGAGCGTGGAGCCCGACATGGGGCTCGATCTCACGAAGCGTGAGATCAAAACCTGAGCTGAAACCAAGAGTCAGCTGCTCAACCCACTGCACCACCCAGACACCCCTCCATAACATTTTCATTACCCCTAAAGAAACTCCATACCACTTAGCAGTCACTCTGCACTCCCCTGTGTCCTCCGCCGCATTTGGACCTCTGACTTCCTGCCATTACCTATGTGTAGAGATATGAGTCTTGCTCTGTGAGAACTGTCTGGCACATGTTTTTTGCATCCTAAACTGTACGGGGGAGAATCTTGCATTCTCCATCTCATCTATTATACTGGATTCTTTTTTTTTTTTTTTGGATAGTTTTTACACATCTTCCCAGCTTTATTAGAATTTTCAAACTCCCAGAGATCAAAAACAGGAGTCTTGTTTTTTACCAGCTAAAATTTATTATACTGGATTCTTAGGAAGGGATGAACTCAATTGTGATAGAAACGGGCTCATGCTTACCATCTTCTCCCCAACCTGGGCTTCAGTTTCTTAAATATTCATGTTACTCTTTGTGGTGAAATTCCCATTCTCTTTAGAGAGAAAAAAAAGAAGCAAAATAGAAGTTAAGTAATTTTGCTTTTTTAAAAAAATTTATTTAAATTTTAGTTAACATACAGTGCAATATTGGTTTCGGGAGTAGTAATTTTGCTTTCTTTATGATCCGTTAACAACAGGCTTACATCCTCCTTGTTTCTCCTCCAAGGGAAATCACAAAAATGATTTTTCCTCATTGTCTTTAGCATCACTTGTGTATTCTGGGCTTTCTCCCTCCTGACATGATTCCCGTTGATTTGTGCTGACTTTTGCATTTAATCTTGGTCATGGGTCCCTTGATCCCATTTGTGGTTTGCACATCCTAAATTCAAGCTTGCGGGGACACTTTCTGTGTAGCGACATCAGTCCTTGCTCTCTTTTCTTCTCCTCAGGAATGATTTCTAGAAGTTGGGTTAGAGTTTTGGTTTTGAAAGCTCCATCCTTTGTGTAATCTTCCCTATAGAACCACAGACTGTGGCCCCATCACTGTGTTTTCTTCCTGCTATACAGAGAGAGGGCTTGCTTCTCACTACATCAGCCCTCCCTTCCCTAATAGTCATCACTCCAGGATGACAAGGTTCCTTTGTTCCCTAAGGTTCTGTCACTTCCTCCTTGCCAAACAATCCTCCTGTGTTGGTCCAGAAGAGTAGTTTCCCTCATTATTTCTTCTACCTCAGAGGGCTCATACTGTCAGGCTGAATTTGTCAGATGCACTCTCATAAATGGACTAGGACATTGCCTTTATAAGACCTTTGTAGTATGTGATCATTTGTTCTTTTATAAACATTCATGAAGTACAACTAGCAGAAATCCACCTGAGAGCAGGAATGAAAGGAGAGGAGGAAGCTTGTATCCTGAGCTGATGGAAAACAGGGCCACGGAGGCACATACCTGATTTCTCTAGAAGATGATGCTGTTTTAGGCACCACTTTTTGGGAGTAGAAGCTAATTTACTTACTTTCCCATGCAGATAGATGATTAGGTTATAAGTCTGGCTCTACCCTAATGTTTGACTTTGGGCAAATTACTTAATCTTTCTAAATTTGGTTTCTTCATTTTGTAAAATAAGAATAGGAGTACCTAGTTCATAGAATTTGTCATAGATTAAAAATGGAGGCAAATGTTTTGGACACTCCTCCCATTAATAGGTAGAGTATATGTTTCTGTTCCTTCAATCTGCTCTATGACTGCTTGGTCAGTAGAATATGGCAGAAGTGACAATGTGCCTGTTTTTGGCATAAGAACATGGCAGCTTCTACCTCCCCTTTCTAGGGAAACTTTCTTTAGGTATCCTGGGCTACCATGTAAGAATGCCAAGTACCCTGGGACCGCCATGCTGGAGTCTCAGGATGGGATAATCTTAGCTGAGCCCAACCTTTTAGCCATCCCCACTGATGTGACAGACATGTGAATGAAACCATCTTGGACCCTTCAACCAGCTCATCCATGAGCTGATACCACCAAGTGACTCACTAACTGCAGTTGATGCCCTGTGGGGTAAAGGAATTGTCCAACTGAGCCTTGATAGAATTCTTGACCCACAGAATCATGAGATATAATGATTATGATATATAATCATGAGATAAACAATTAAACTATTCAGTATGCAGCAATGGAAGACTGCAACAGAATTTGATACCCAGAAGTGGGGTGTTGCTCTAGTAAAATCCTAAAACACGTGGCTTTGAGACAGGGCAGCAGTTGACAGAAGCAGGAAGGCTTTAAGGGGCCCATTGGAGAAAGCTGGAAGGACAGGGAGAACACCACTGCTAGGGAAATCTGGAAGGACAGGGAGAAAATTGGTTTTGTGGGTTGGAAAAAACATGACTCTTGTTGTATCCTGGAGGAAAGTTTGGGGAAAATAGAACATAATCCTAACAAACTGGTGGATTTGGCCAGAGAGATTTCTGGCAGAATGTTGAAGGTGCCCTTTAGGTTCTTTGGGCCACTTAGATAAGGTGTGGGTAGAGAGATTAAAAAAAAAAACAAAACAAGAAAAAACAAAAAAAAAGGAAATTTTGTGTTCAGATAATTTTTAAAGGAAATACAAACAACCCAGGACTTAATGGGCCTGAAAATGAAACATTCTCAGCCTCTTCAATGGTGAAAGGCTTTTGAAATGAAAACTGGCCTCGTGGTAAGGTCATGTCAAAGTTAAGGCTATAAGACCCTTTGTTAATATTCCAGAAAAATTTAACGACATGTCTAGAACTAGACAAAAAGGCTTCTAAGCATCCCAGAACACTCTGACTCAGCCCAAGGCAGAGGAGGACCTGTCTCAAAGAGATCTGTGGGTATGGCTTTCATTTAATGGAGTGAGTCCCAGAAAGATTCATAGAAATCCAACAGCGTTTTTAAGAGAATTGAGTTGTTAGAAGCACCATCAACTTTGACTGGAAGGGATAAAGTAACTCAAAATAACGAAAGCCCTTGGGGCTCTCAAATTTCAATGGGCAAGAAGCAGTTTAAGGAAGCTACTAAACAGCAACCACAAGCCAGTTCTTACGAAAAAGAAAAAGGTTGTTCAGAGGATGGGGTATAAATCCCAGGGAACATGAGTGGACCCTAATCCAGGATCTGATGGCAATTGACTAGGTGCAGTTCAGAATTATCACGGCCTGGGGAATGCTATGTGCCTCCTGTTCTTTCCCTTTTTGAATGGGAGTGTCTCTTGCTGTTATCCTATGCCTTTCTCACTATTGGAGTGTGTGTGTGTGTGTGTGTGTGGCAGATAACTTTTCTCTTTACAGATCTCAGATTGAGAGGAACTGTACCTGAGGGGTCTCCTCCACACCTGGACCTGAGTTAGATGATGAGATCCTGGACTTTGAGCTGACAGAGACTTTAGGGGATTTTGTAGAGGAGTGAGTGTATTTTGCCCACGGGAAGAATCTAAATAATTTGTGACCAGAGGGCAATTTGTGGTGGATTAAATATAGTAACAAATTCTTTGATACTCCTCCCATCATGAGGTAAAAATCTATGTCCCTGGCTCCATGAATCTGTGGATTCTGTGACTGCCTAACAAATAAAATATGGCCGAACAGCTATCTTGTCAATTTCCAGACTCAGGTCTTAAAAGGCTAGCAGCTACCACGTTGTGGTTCTTACCAAGGCCCCATGTAAGAAATCCAAATACCCTGAAACCTTCATGCTGGAGAGGCCATGTATAGGTATTCCTGTCACCGTCCCAGCTGCACCAAGCCTTACAGCCATCCCTGCCATGGTACCAGACATGGGAGTGATCCCATCTTAGACCTCCCAGATGATCTCATCCTGTATCTGCCTACCGCTGATTAACTTTAGTCCATGCCATATGGAGGAGAAGAATCGCCTGGCTGAGCCCTGGTCGAATTCCTGACCCATGACATCATGAGATACAATAAAATGGTTGTTACTGAGAGATGTTAAGTATTGAGGTGGCTTGTCATTAGATAACTGGAACGGAGTTGTGAGGATGAAATGAGATTATAAAGCTCTAAATAAAACGGTGCCTAGAACATAGTAAGTACTTAATACATGCTAGCTCTTATCAGTGTTACTCTAATTCTCATTCTTCCTCTGAAACCATACCCTTTATACCAAGTACCGTGTCCAGTATTCATCTTTCAACAGGTTTATTGAATGCCTAATCTGTGCATACTTTGAGCTAGCTGCTGTCATATTATAGCTGTTTGATAGAACAGGTCCTTGAAGATTGAGCTCAGACTACACATTCTCTTGGAAGCTGCTTGCAAGTCACCCTACCTGGCTTGAGTGGTCCTCCATGGCAGCCCTGTCAGCACTCTGTGTGCTCTGTTTGGACTATATTAATATACTTTAGTGGATACATTGCTTCATAGGTGATGTATAGTTATTTCATGTCGCTGTGGCCTGTCTTCCCAATTAGAGTGTCTGCATCTGAAGGGGTGGGATCTTGAAGTCAGAGTCCTTTGTCTTTCCTCACAGGGCCTTTGGTAGGTCCAAGTACCCATTAATCTTTGAATAATTTGCAATTCTCAGTACAGGAACTCTGGAGCAACCTGTGTGAATCTGAGGGGGGAAAATATCCTATCTTTTGTGAAATTCATCTAGAGATGAATCCTTTAAAGAAGACCATGAAGACCAGAGGTCTGACCTTGAAGATGCTCTTCTTTTCATATATTCTCCATGTTGTCTCCTTAGAACTGAGGCTTCTTGAGGATGGTAGAAACTTTTTTTTCAGTTCTTTTGTGAATTTTCAGTAAAGGTAGTTTTGCCTGGCCCACCTGGGGCTTAGATGCTGTTAGAGTAGCGTCGACACCTTTACCACTTTTTTTTTTAATATGGTATTTCTATTTTTATTTTTTTTAATTTTATTTTATTATGTTATGTTAGTCACCATACAATACATCATTAATTTTTGATGTGGTGATCCACGATTCATTATTTTCGTATAACACCCAGTGCTCCATGCAGTACATTCCCTCCTTAATACCCATCACTGGTCTAACCCATCCCCCCACCCCCCCTTCCCTCTGAAACCCTCAGTTTGTTTCTCAGAGTCCATAGTCTCTCATGGTTCGTCTCTCCCTCCGATTTCCCCCCCTCCATTTTTCCCTTCCTTCTCCTAATGTCCTCCATGCTGTTCCTTATGTTCCACAAATAAGTGAAACCATATGATAATTGACTTCCTCTGCTTGACTTATTTCACTTAGCATAATCTCCTCCAGTCCCATCCATGTTGATGCAAAAGTTGGGTATTCATCCTTTCTGACGGCTGAGTAATATTCCATTGTGTACATGGACCACATCTTCTTTATCCATTCATCTGTTGAAGGGCATCTTGGCTCTTTCCACAGTTTGGCTATTGCGGACATTGCTGCTGGGAACATTGGGGTGCAGATGGCCCTTCTTTTCACTACATCTGTGTCTTTGGGGTAAATACTCAGGAGTGCAATTGCTGGGTCATAGGGTAGCTCTATTTTTAATTTTTTGAGGCACCTCCACACTGTTTTCCAAAGTGGCTGTACCAACTTGCATTCCCACCAACAGTGTAAGAGGGTTCCCCTTTCTCCACAACCTCTCCAACATTTGTTGTTTCTTTCCCTGTCCATTTTTGCCACTCTAACTGGCATAAGGTGGTATCTCAGTGTGGTTTTGATTTGAATTTCCCTGATGGCTAATGATGATGAACATTTTTTCATGTGTCTGTTAGCCATTTGTATGTCTTCTTAAGGAGAAATGTCTGTTCATGTCTTCTACCCATTTTTTGACTGGATTATTTGTTTTTTGGGTGTTGAGTTTGAGAAGTTCTTTACAGATCTTAGATACCAGCCCTTTATCTGTAGTGTCATTTGCAAATATCTTCTCCTGTTCCTTGGGTTGCCTCTTTGTTTTGTTGACTGTTTCCTTTGCTGTGCAGAAGTTTTTTATCTTGATGAAGTCCCAAAAGTTCATTTTTGCTTTTGTTTCACTAGCTTTTGGAGATGTATCTTGAAAGAAGTTGCTGTGGCCAGTGTCAAAGAGGTTATTGCCTATGTTCTCCTCTAGGATTTTGATGGATTCCTGTCTCACATTGAGGTCTTTCATCCATTTTGAGTTTATCTTTGTGTATGGTGTTAGAGAATGGTCAAGTTTCATTCTTCTGCCATGTGGCTGTCCAATTTTCCCAGCACCATATATTGAAGAGACTGTCTTTTTTCAATTGCATATTTTTTTCTGCTTTGTCGAAGATTATTTGACCATAGAGTTGAGGGTCCATATCTGGGCTCTCTATTCTCTTCCATTGGTCTGTATGTCTGTTTTTGTGCAAGTACCATGCTGTCTTGGTGATCACTGCTTTGTAGTATAGCTTGAAATCGGGCAACATGATGCCCCCAGCTTTGTTTTTCTTTTTCAACATTTCCTTGGTGATTTGGGGTCTTTTCTGATTCCATACAAATTTTAGGATTGTTTGTTCCAGCACTTTGAAAAATGTCATTGGAATTTTGATCAGGATGGCATTGAAGGTATAGATTGCTCTGGGTAGCATAGACATTTTAACAATGTTTATTCTTCCAATCCATGAGCATGGGATGTTTTCCTATCTTTTTGTGTCTTCTTCAATTTCTTTCGTGAGTGTTTTGTAGTTCCTAGAATATAGACCCTTTATCTCTTTGGTTAGGTTTATTCTGAGGTATCTTATGGTTTTTGGTGCCATTGTAAATGGAATCGTTTCTCTAATTTCTCTTTCTGCAGTTGCATTGTTAGTGTATAAGAAAGCAACTGATTTCTGTGCATTGATTTTATATCCTGCCACATTACTGAACTGATGTATGAGTTCTAGTAATTTGGGGGTGGAGTCTTTTGGGTTTCCCACATAAAGTATCATGTCATCTGCGAAAAGAGAGAGTTTGACTTCTTTGCCAATTTGAATACATTTTATTTCTTTTTGTTGTCTGATTGCTGTGGCTAGGACTTCTAGTACTATGTTGAACAATAGTGGCGAGAGTGGGCATCCTTGACGTGTTCCTGATCTTAAGGGAAAGGCTCTTAGCTTTTCCCCATTGAGGATGATATTCACTGTGGGTTTTTCATAGATAGATTTTATGAACTTGAGGAATGTTCCCTCTATCCCTAAAACTCTGAAGAGTTTTAATCAGGAAAGGATGCTGTATTTTGTCAAATGCTTTTTCTGCATCAATTGAGAGGACCATATGGTTCTTCTGTTTCCTCTTATTAATGTGTTCTATCACATTGATTGGTTTGTGAATGCTGAACCACCCTTGCATCCCGGAGATAAATCCTACTTGGTCGTGGTGGGTGATCCTTTTAATGTATTGTTGGATCCTATTGGGTAGGATTTTGTTGAGGATTTTGGAATCTATATTCATCAGAGATATTGGTCTGAAATTCTCCTTTTTGATGGGGTCTTTGCCTGGTTTGGGGATTAAGGTAATGTTGGCCTCATAGAATGAGTCTGGAAGCTTTCCTTCTGTTTCTATTTTTTGAAACAGCTTCAGGAGAATAGGTATTATTTCTTCTTTGAATGTTTGGTAGAATTCCTCAGGGAATCCATCATGCCCTGGACTCTTGTTTTTTGGGAGGTTTTTGATCACTGCTTCAATCTTGTTACCAGTTATTGGCCAATTCAGGTTGTCAGTTTCTTCCTGTTTCAGTCTTAGCAGTTTATAGGTTCCTAGGAAGGCATCCATTTCATCCAGATTGCTCAGTTTATTGGCATATAGTTGTTGATAATAATTTCTAATAATTGTTTCTATTTCTTTGGTGTTAGTCATGATCTCTCCCCTTTCATTCATAATTTTATTAATTTGGGTCCTTTCTCTTTTCTTTTGGATAAGTCTGGCCAGTGGTTTATCGATCTTATTAATTCTTTCAAAGAACCAGCTTCTGGTTTAGTTGATCTGATCTACTGTGTTTCTGGTTTCTAATTCATTGATCTCTGCTCTAATCTTAATTGTTTCTCTTCTAATGTGTGGCTTAGGCATTGTTTGTTGCTTTTTCTCTAGTTCTTTAAGGTATAGAGTTAGTTGGTGAATTTGGGATTTTTCTATTTTTTTGGGTGAGGCTTGGATGGCTATGTATTTCCCCCTTAGGAAATAGAACCGCCTTTGAACTGCCTTTACGGTATCCCATAGGTTCTTGGACCGATGTGTTTTTGTTCTCACTGGTTTCCATGAATTGTTTAAGTTCTTTGATTTCCTGGTTGACCCAAACATTCTTGAGTAGAGTGGTCTTTAGCTTCCAAGTGTTTGGATTTCTGCCAAATTTTTTCTTGTGATCGAGTTCCAGTTTTAAAGCATTATGGTCTGAGAATATGCACGGAATAATCTCAATCTTTTGGTATCAGCTGAGACCTGATTTGTGACCCAGTATGTGGTCTATTCTGGAGAAAGTTCCATGTGCACTGTTGTTTTAGGGTGGAATGTTCTGTATATATCTAGGAGGTCCATCTGGTTCAGTGTGCCATTCAAAGCTCTTGTTTCTTGATTTTCTGCTTAGATGATCTGTCTATTGCTGAGAGTGGAGTATTGAGGTCTCCTACAATTAACGTATTGTTATCAATATGACTCTTTATTTTGGTTAACAGTTGGTTTATGTAGATGACTGCTCCCATGTTGGGGGCATAGATATTTACAGTTGTTAGATCTTCTTGTTGGATAGACCCTTTAAGAATGATATAGTGTCCTTCTGTGTCTCTAACTACAGTCTTTAGTTTAAAATCTAATTTGTCTGATGTAAGAATTGCTACCCCAGCTTTCTTTTGAAGTCCATTGGCATGGAAGATGGCTCTCCATCCCTTCACTTTCAGTCTGGATGTATCTTTAGGTTCAAAATGAGTCTCTTGTAGACAGCATACGAATGGGTCCTTTTTATCCAGTCTGCAACCCTGTGCTGTTTTATGGGAGCATTTAGGCCGGTCACGTTGAGAATGATTATTGAAAGATACGAATTTATTGTCGTCATGTTGTCTGTGAAGACCTTGTTTGTATAGATTGTCCCTGTAAATTTCTGTTGTATATCACTCTTGGGGGTCTTTCTCCTTTTATAGGACACCCCTTAATATTTCTTGCAGGGCTGGCTTAGTAGTCACATATTCTTTCAGTTTCTGCCGGTCTTGGAAGCTCTGCATCTCTCCATCCATTCTAAATGACAGCCTTGCCAGATAAAGTATTCTTGGCTGCATGTTCTTCTCACTTAGTACCCTGAATATGTCTTGCCAGGTCTCTGTAGAGAGGTCTGACATTATTCTGATGTTCCTCCTTCTGTACATAAGGAATCTCTTCCCCCTAACTGCCCTTAATATAGTTTCCTTGGTTCTAAGATTTGCGAGTTTTACTATTACATGCTGGGGTGTTGGCCTGTTTCCCTTGATCTTGGGAGGGGTCCTCTCTGCCTCTAGACATGAATGTTTGTTTCATTCCTCGGATTAGGGAAGTTCTCAGCTATGATTTGCTCAAATATATCTTCTAGTCCTCTCTCTCTCTCCACCCTCTCTCAATCCCTCTGGGATTCCAATAATTCTGACATTGGAACGCTTCATGGTGTCAGTTATTTCTCTGATTCTATTTTCATTGATTCTGAGTTGTTTTACCCTGGCCTCCTTTTTTCCCTTTTTATCTAATAAATGGTCTTCCAGGTCACTAATTTGTTCTTCTGCCTCACTTAACCTAGCTGTTAGATTATCTAGATTAGATTGTATCTCATTGACAGCATTTTTAAGTTCTGCCAATTCAGTTTTCATTTCTGCCCTTAGAGACTCTATGTTTCCATTAATTGATTTCTCCATTCTAGCTATTGTCTTCACAATTGCTACCCTGAATTCCATCTCCAATATCTTGGTTATATCTGAATCCATTTGTAAATCTGTGGCATAAGTCATAGTCTCTGAGTTTTTCCTATTTTGGGGGTTCCGCCTCCTAGTCATTCTGTTGAGGGGTGGTTGAGAGAATGTATAGAGTCCAAATTATTGACCAGAACCCAAGCAAGATGCACTTGTTTTCTAGGGACCTTAGGGTTGCTGGCCTCTTGTTCTCCCAGCCTGTCTTCTGGGGGAGTTGCCCTGCCCCCTGTGGCAGGGGATGGGCTCAGTGGGAACCAGTTTTTGGGGCTTTTGTTCTCTGGCGGCTTCCCCTGGCGGCTTTCTGTGTCTCTTCTGAGAGTCAGAGCAGAAGAGACCGTCTCCAACCCTCTGCCTCAGAGCAGAGATTGCAGTCTGTTCTTCAGTGAGCTCTCCAGGCCACAGTCTCTCCGTTTGTGTCTGTGCTGGTATAAATTGCAGTGTCCTGGGTTGTGCACCCCTCCACAGAGCTCCCAGTCCTGCCTCCAGGTCAGGGCACGTCTCTGCCCTTTGTGCTTCTAAAATCGCCAGCCGCCCCCAGGTCGCAGACGTGGCCCTGCTGCTCCAGGTTTCCGTCTGGGGAGGGTGCCCTAAAGTCCTTTCTCCACCGCTACCAGTCTGCGAGTCTGTGCCCCGTCCCCAGCGCGGGAGGCTGCCGCTTACCGGTGGTGCAGGATCCCCAAGGCCAGGCTCCCTCCCGCTGCCATTTATCCTCCAATATCTGCCCGCGGAATCACGGCTCCCCGCTTTGTACTTCGAAACCAACTGCCTGCGATATTCTGTTTGTAGAGATCCAGATCTATCTTCTTACATCTCAGGCTGATTTCATGGGTGTTCAGAGTGGTCTGGTAAATATCCAGCTCAATTCTGGGGACTGGTTGGAATAGGGTCCCCTACTCCTCTCCCTTTACTACGTTTTCCTCACCTCTTTGTACCCAGCCATGTACCAGGGATTTTTATTTTGCAATTGGGTGAGAAGGATAGGACTTAAATTTTTTTTTTAATTTTTATTATTGAGGTATAGTTGACATATAGTGTTCTATTAGTTTCAGGTGTACAACATAGTGATTCAACAAGTTTATACTTACTCAGTGCTCATCATAAGTGTAGTCACCACACAGTGTTACTGCAGTATTATTGGCTATATTCCTTATGCTGTACTTTTCATCTCCATGACTCATTTATCTTACAATTGGAAGTTTGTACCTCTTAATCTGTTTCACTTATTTTGTCCATCTCCCCATCCCCCTGACAACCACCAGTTTGTTTTCTGTATTTATGAGTCTGTTTCTGTTTATTTTTTATGCTTATTCATTTGTTTTGGTTTTAGATTCCACATGTGAGTGAAATAATATGGCTTTTGTCTTTCTCTGACTTATTTCACTTAGCATAGAACACTCTAGGCCCATCTATGTTGTTGCAAATGACAAGATTTCACTCTTTTTTTAGTGGCCGAGTAACATTCCTGTGTGTGTGTGTGTGTGTGTGTGTGTGTGTGTGTGTGTGTGTGTGTTTGTGTATTGCATCTCTACCCATCTATCAATGGACTGTATCCATCTATTGATTTGGGTTGCTTCCATGTCTTTTTTTTAAATTTAAATTTCTAAATTTTTATTTTTATTTATTTGTTTTTAAGGATCTTATTTATCTATTTTAAAGAGAGAGAGAGAGTGAACAAGTGAGAGGAGGGGCAGAGGGAGAGAGAGAGAGAGTCCTAAACTGACTCCTTGCTGAGCGCAGAGCCTGAGGTGTGGGGCTCAGTCTCACGACCCTGAGATCGTGACCTGAGCCGAAGCTAGGAGTCTGCTGCTTAACCAACTGCACCACCCAGGCACCCCATGGATACAGGATGTTTTTTAATCATTAAAGAATAGCCCATTTTCTATTGCATGGACTCTCCATTCCATTCACACTTGGGTAATTGGTGGCTTTGATCTCAGTATTGGGTCCCACGGTTTTCACTGGTGTGGCTCTTAGAAGTGAGATCAAGTGATCCTCTACCTGCCATGAACTCTGCATCTCATCTATAGTGTCTTTTAGTGCACAGTGATTATGACTGATGGAAAGTCTACATGCTGTAATTTTGAAGAGCTAGATTCACCATAAAATCTGAAGTTTGCCATATCAGTAATCTCGTTCATGGACCTCTGGAGCAAGCCAGGGCAGGAACGGGAGTAGGGAAGGTTGGAAAGCTAAAAGAAAGAAACACTTAGTCGAATCACACAGTTAGAAAATTGTAAGAAAATGCCTGTTGAACTTTCCCCATCATTAGAAAGAAAAATAAATAATGAAAATTGACAATAAAGACACCAAGAGCTAATTTTCAATTTCGATTTCAATTTGTCTTTCTGAATGATGCCTCTTTGGTCTTTTATGAAGGATAAATTACATTTGAAATGGAATCTTTTAAATGAGTTATCTTTTGGGTAGTTATTTTGTACACTTTTAAAGTGCGTTTTACTCATTTGTGGGGGGTGGGGGAGAAAGATGAATTCTGAAGAAATTGAGAAGTAAATAATTTCAGGAGGTAATGGATGAACTTGGTCTGGAAGATTAATCAGGTCAGTTGCAAGAGAGTGCCAAATGCATAACGGGAGTAGAACTAAATATCTGATTGTAATTAAAACTTTAGGTTTCTAATGGCTGCATGAAAGATATTTTAATAAACGTGAAATGCACTTTCTAAATGGCACGCTAACTTTTAATGACTTGGGTGTTTTGTTTGATTAGTAACCTGGACTGTTAAATTAAAGCCAACTGCAAGTGCATGATAAAATATTGATGGTTTCAGGCAAATGAATTCGGGGAGTTATGCTTGACAGATTTTTTGTATCATTAAGGATTTTAACTGGTGGAAAATATATATTGCTGGTGCTTAAAGATAGTTAAAGAGGATCTTCCTGTTTATATGACCTCGTTTTAATTTTACAGTAATAATAAGGGGGAAATCTGAATTATTCACAGATGGTTGGTCAAGAGAGGTCACTTAATTAAAAAAGTGTTACTTTAATTACACCTGTTTCACATTCCTGGAATAGGAAATTAAATATTTTGAAGCATTTGATGATTTCTGTTTCACAGAGTACCTGGACTTTTGCTGACTCTTGTGAAGGCCTGGGAGTTTTGTAGGTGAAGCTTTTACTTCTTGTTAACGGGGAGTTTTGTTTTAAGAATCAGGATTTAAAAAATAAGTTTTTTCATTGATAGTTTTAGAAATAGTACAGAAAAGACCTATATAATTATTCCATACACACCCTGTATTCTTGCAGATGCAGGTCTATTTTTAGAAGGATGCATAAGAAAATATGAAGCACATTTACTTGGGAGTTGAGCTGGGAAGTCAAAAGTGAGGGGGATTTTATGTCTTACTTTATTCTTTTGGGAAATAGAATATGTTTTGCCATGAGAATGCCTTCATTTTGTTAAAAAAATTTTCCTTTCAAAACTCAGTTTTCTTTCAATGACTCCATCGTTTTCTTTTCATGCCTTTCTCACATAACAGAGAATTTTTATTTTTTTATTTTTTATTTATTTTTAAAGATTTTATTTATTTGAGAGAGAGAATGAGATAGAGCATGAGAGGGGGGAGGGTCAGAGGGAGAAGCAGACTCCCTGCTGAGCAGGGAGCCCGATGCGGGACTTGATCCCAGGACTCCAGGATCATGACCTGAGCCAAAGGCAGTCGCTTAACCAACTGAGCCACCCAGGCGCCCTCACAAAACAAAGAATTTAAAAAAAAAGATTTTATTTATTTATTTGAGAGAGAGAGTGAGCAAGAGAGAGAGAGAGGGGGAGAGAGAGAGAGAGAGAGAGAGAGAGAGAGAGAGAGAAGGAGTGGGGGGAGGGGCAGACTCCTCACTGAGTAGGGATCCTGACATCGCACTCCATCCCAGGACCCTGGGATCATGACCTAAACTGAAGGCAGATGCTTAACCGACTGAGCCACCCAGGCACCCCAACAGAGAATTTTCTTGATTTTATTAGGAGATATGGTTAATTTTATTTTATTTTTATTTATTTATTTTTAAAGATTTTATTTATTTGACAGAGAGAGACACAGTGAGAGCGGGAACACAAGCAGGGGGAGTGGGAGAGGGAGAAGCAGGCTTCCTGTGAAGCAGGGAGCCTGATGTAGGGCTCGATCCCAGGATCCTGGGATCATGACCTGAGCCGAAGGCATATGCTTAATGACTGAGCCACCCATGTGCCCCAGGAGATATGGTTAATGTTAAAGAGCTTTTTTCATTGGATCAAGTTAGTTTCTTTCCTTTCTTCCTCCAGCCTTTCATCCATCCTCCGATATTTAGTGTAGTGTCTCTTACTGCTTTTTATAGCCTAAGTAAAAGTAACTCTTGGAAGAAAAGAGACCTCAGCAGCATTCTCAAGGTCACTGTCCCTCTGATGGGACTTCAGCTGTGTGAAGAAAAAAAAATGGTGGAACTTTTGAGAAGATAGAGTAATTTTGCAGAGGATGTAAAGACAATGATTCATGGTGACCTAGGTTCTCTGTAGTTAGATATTCCCTAACATAGGAGGAAAAGAAAACACTCATGCTCCTCAATTAATGAGAGACTTGCAAAGTGCCAGAAGGACATCTGGAGGAATAGTGATGGAAAAACCTCTGCATAAGGAGTAGCTCTTTCCCAGGGTGCTGACCTTTGTTTGGCAGCATAGGTTGTGTGAGGTTGAAAAGACCCAGGGAGATTCTTGGGTAGTATTTGACACACGTGCACCTGCACACACCTCTGTCCAATTGCTTGTTCCAATGACTGAGCCTCAAGGGAGTGAAGGATATAAAATTAATTCTTTCCCCACTTTCTTATTGTTTTGCTCTGAGTTATTACAAAGTTTTGATCCCTTTCTGGGTCTCTTGGCTATGAAATGAAGATACTTATTCTGTGTCAGAGTTGTTCAGACTAATAAGCTAGTCCTCAATTACTATATTAAAATGTAGTAATTTTTTTTCACTACTCCTAAGGAATTATAGCTGTTTGGATTTAGTTTTGAGATTGCAAATCTTCATATCAATTGACAGTAGTAGTAACAATTTAGTAGTAGCTACAATTTATTGGGTACTCACTGTGCCAATAGATTTACACACATTATCTCATTTAATTTCTTCTGCACCCCTGTGGAGTAGGCTGAGTTTTGTAGATGAAGAAACTGAAGCTCAGAGTAGTGAAGCAACTTGTTAGTGAATGACAGATGCGGAGATTAGAGCCAAAGTATTGGAATGTAATTTGACTCTTCTCACGGAAACCCAAATGAAATGGCTTAAACAAAATAGAAGTTTAATCCTCTGTCGCGCAGATCTGGGACTAAGGGGAGCATATGTGTTTACACAATTACGATGGTCTTGGACTCCTTCTCTCGTGTTGCTTTGCTGTCCTCAACATGCAGCCTCATTGTATTCAAGATGGCTCTTCCAGTTGCCAGCATCCCAGTCACATTCCAGTCAGTGAAAAAGAGGAAAAAGAAGCAAGTGTAAGGCAAGGTCTTTCCATTTAAGGGCATGACCTGAAATTCTCCACATCCGTTCTGCTCCCATCCTATTGGGCAGAGCTAGGTTCCCTGGCTAACCCACTGGAAGGGAGTCTGGGGAAGGTAGTCTTTATTCTGGGTAGTCAGTTGTCCCACTAAAAAAAAAAAAAAAGAAAAAACACAAAAAAACCAAACCTTTTTTTCCTAAGGAAGAAGGGGAAAGTGGATATTGGAAAAGTAGCAATGTCTTCCTCACCTCTTTTGTAAGATTGCTGACTTTATGCTTACGGAGTGCTTTGTTTTGCCAAAATATACCAATATTATGAAAAACATTTAATAAACGGAGCCACTTAGAAAGAGCAGTGAGCTATTTTCACTAGAGTTTATTCAAACAGATACTGGTGGACAACAACTGCTGTATACTGTGTAAGCATTTGAAACACATACATGTGTATTGTATAAAGATACCTTATATTTCTTGTAATTCTAAAATTCTGTAGTTCAATTAAAATTGTTTAGTGGCTGGGGCATCTGGGTGGCACGGTTGGTTGAGCATCCACCTCTTGGTTTTGGCTCAGGTCGTGATCTTTGGGTTGTGAGATTGAGCCCTGAGTTGGGTTCCCTGCTCAGCGGGGAGTCAGCTTGGGATTCTCTCTCTCCCTCTGTGCCCTCCCCCCCATGCTCTCTCTCTCTCAAATAAATAAATCTTTTTTTTAAAAGATTTTATTTATTTATCTGAGAGAGAGAGAGAGAGAGAGAGAGAGAGAGAGAGAAACAGCATGAGAGGGGAGAAGGTCAGAGGGAGAAGCAGGCTCCCCGCTGAGCCGGGAGCCCGATGTGGGACTCGATCCCAGGACTCCAGGATCATGACCTGAGCCGAAGACAGTCGCTCAACCAACTGAGCCACCCAGGCACCCTCAAATAAATAAATCTTTAAAAAATTTGCTTTGTGGCTATACCATATTTGTTGACCCTACAAACATACCCATGTATGAAACCATGAACCAGTTCTTGAACTCCCTACTGTGTGGGATGTATGTGTAGTTTTATATCTCTATTTGAGCTTTCTCAAGTTCTATATCACATATTGAGTTTAGCATCTCCCTCTCTTCATCTTAAACCAGGTTAACTTCCCTTTTTATAAGCATGCTACTACTACTCTCTCAGGCTCCCCACTTGAAATTTTGGCCTATCTCTCTCCATTTATCTCCATTGGCCAAACTGTTACCAACATTGAATAGATTTTGCCCCTTCAACAGGTTCTTCAATTTTTCATCTCTTCTCCTGTTCCTTCTGCCATTTCCATAGGTCAAACTCTCAATTCTTCTTGTGTCTGGACTGCCACGATGGCTCCCTAAGGGCTCTGCCCCCTTCAGCCTGCGTCCTCTCCAGTTTAGCCCATTTAGTATGAAGCCATTCATTTCCCATAGCTTTTAGCATGCTCCTCTGAAGGCTCTGGAACCCATGGGTTTTCCCTCTGGCTCTACCTTGCCTTCTACTTCGGACTCTGGGCCCTGACTTTGTTTGGTCAAGGCCCTTCCTACCCTTGCTCTACCCAGTCGTACCAAGCTTATTTCCCTTCACACCCAACACACAAAACTTCTGTGGCCAGATGTTTCTACTTTCTACATTTCTACTCTCTGTTCCGTCTTTTTCATTTGAATTCTCTCTCGTGCCCCCCTTTCCCCCTCCTTCTTTCCCTCCTTCCTTCCTTTCATCACCAAATAGCTTCTGAGTGCCTACCATGCGCTAGTCTTTGGAGATAGAACTGTACAACGAGCTGAGACACTGTGTGTTGCTTATGCTCATTTGTGAGCCTGTCTCTGAGTCTGAGTTTGTTTCATCTGCCTGAAAGTCCTCCTTTTTCCTTCCACCCATCTAAGTTGTGTTCATCACTTAAGGCCTGACTCAAGTTTTTCTTCATCTTCAGGTACATTCTCCAAATGATTCAATACACTTCTGTTCCTGAACACCTTTAGTACACAGGCCCCACTGTATACTTCAGCTTCGAATTGTTCTTTCACACGATATGCTGATGGTGTTCTATTCTGGAGAGCAGGAAATATGTCTTATCTATATTAATATTCACATACATACATAGCTGTATATAGACCTCTATTTCTATGTGTAAAACACCTAACACCCCAGATCTTTTCAAAATTCTCTAATCCAGAAAAGTGGAATCATTTTAATTCAGGCTCCTGGCCTTTTCCAGATTTATATTTCTATCTGGAGACGAGTGTAATCTTTGTGTATTCTCATACTACAGTCTTTTTACTGTTTACTAAAGGTTGTCTCTAGCACCTACAGCCATTTTTCACATGGCGACAAAATTCTGATGGCTTCATAATCATTGCCGCATGCCTGGAGGGAGAATGACATAGGATGCAGAAGTGACCTGGTTAACTGCTTGAGCTGCAGAATAAGGCACACCTGGGGTCGGTCCCCAGTCAGCTACCTCTGTGATCTCTCTGTCACACTGACTAGCTCTGTGATCCTGCTCAAGTCATACTAACTAGCCATATGATCTTCTCAATCATACTAACTAGCTCTGTGGCCTTGCTCAATCACAGTGACTACATGATCTTGAGTATATTTCTTAACCTCTTTGAATCTCAGTATTTTTTGTCTATAACCTGGGGATAAAGTGGTTATAATCATGGTTAAATGAGATAATATATAGGAAGTAATTAGCACGGTACCAGGCATATGGCAAATTAAGAAAATAATAATGACATTGTGTTTTTAGGATCGCTAACTAACTAGACTAACGAGGCTGAATTACTAAGTGACTGTCTCCCAAACACTGGTGTCCTGCTATTTGCCATTCAGATTTGGGCCTGAGCAAAGACAAATTGCTATAGGTCCTGAGTCTCTCGGACTGTTGTGAGAGGCAAATCCACGGGTGCCGGAAGTTAGTATAGTATACTTTTGTGTACTTCTGACATGCTGCTGACATGGTGTTGGACCTCTAGAGAGACCCAGCCTATGATTTATTGATTCATGGTGTGGACAGTCAGGGGGAGTTAGGGTAGAGTGGACAGACAGACTGCTCAGGGCCCTTCTAGCCACCTGCATCTCAATCCAACTTCATTCTGGACCGGAGCACAACTTGAGCTCACATGGCCTCCTCTAAAGATTTTATGAATGGGAGTGAGGAATGGAGAAGAGCCAAAAATAGCAGCTGGGTTATTCTCTCGGACCATGCAAGATAAAGGACTCTTTTATGGACTAGGTTTTGGGTGTGAAGGCATATTGCAATCACACTAGACCTTCTCCAGTGACCTTTCCCACCCCCACCTCTATCCCTGCCCTCCTGTGTAAGCCCTGGGAGGGAGCACGGCTCCAGGACAGGCCTCGGAGCGCCTAACAGGGTGGGCGGGGGGGAAAAGAATGCTCCTCTCCTTGCCTTTTCTAGAGGCTTCCAGCCCAGGCAGGGCAGGACACGAGGTAGTTGCAGAGGAAATAAAGGTCTGCGCACGTGGCTCAGGACTCTGGGCATCACCGGAAACCAGACTCTTCCTGAGAGCTAGTTACAGGACTGTTATGTACGCCAGAATGCCACGGATCCATGGAAGGAGGCTGCACGTGACCTCACGGAAGCATAGCTCTGAGGGTCAGATTCGCTAAGCATCCCTGGGAAGGCCTGGAGGAGAGCAGTACCCCCTGGGTACAGCTGACCTGATGCGGGTTGGGGTTTGTTCTCAGTGATTAGCTCTGGTGTTTGGAGGGCCCCCCAAATACCTTGAGAACAGATTTGTGTTATAAAGCCCAAACATTCATTTCCAGGTTCCCGATTCTTCCTTACTAGTACATTCCTCCACCCTTTCCCTGACCTCTGCCCTTTCCTCCTAGCTGGCCCCATCCACATGCCCAGTGGTGGACCAGCAAAGGAGGGCAGCAGTGAGGAGGCTGGGGGAGGCCATGTGGGTGTTTGCTCAGCTCTGACCCCCTGCTCCCCCCACCTGGGGGGGGCACATTCTCACAGCCTCACATGACAGCACCTTTGAAGCAGAAAAGAAATCCCACCCTTCCTTTGAGGTGTCTTTTGTAATATTGCTTTCCTCTGGCTGGTTGGATTAGTTAAAATTTCATCCACTTTTCTTTAAAAAAAAAAAAATCCCTGTTGTCAAATCATGAAAAGAGAGGCTATCCCTTGAAGGTGTTTGCCACCCTCAAGAAATAAGAAAGAAAAGAACCTGATCCGTTCTTATTCTGGAAACGGAATTTCTCTTGCAAGCGTAAGCTGGTCAGATGATGTGTTTTGAAACAAAAAACTTCATGTCTATGTATTTTGTGGTTGTTTATTAAAAGAAAAAAAATAAGAGTCCCCCCCCCCCAACTGTTCCAATGTTCTCTGTGTTCTTTGGGGCATGAGGGTGGGTGGGTAGGTTTAGGGACCCGGGTAAAAAACACATTCTGAAAACCAACTCAAAACAGCGGCAGCCAGGATGAGATTATGAGACCACATCAGTAGGGGGCAGTCTGACACAATCTAACAGAGGTTGATAGTCCAATAAAACATCAGAAACAAGGCTCTTTGAGACAACAAAGGCCAAAATTGTGTTAAGAGCTGTAAATCTTGCATGCTAAGTTCCTGTGTAAGAGACAGTCATGCTTGTATCATAATTAAACATGCTACTAAAACATAAATCCCTTACTGATAACTTCTTAGTGGTCTCGTTTGTCGAGGAATGAACCAGAGGCTGGTCTCCCATTAGCAATAATTGCAAAGATTTCTGATGTGTTCAGCACAGACTCGTCTTTTGTGTACTGGAAGCAACAAAAGAAAAGTAAATCATCATTGGCATTGCCACGAAGCATTCCGTAACCATCCTTATGGGTGGGTGGCTGTGTGGTGCTGAAGGATGAGCTCTGATGGTTGACTTCAGTGCCTTACAACCTAGGAAGGCAGTGGGTGGAGAAGAATACCTTACAAGTATTGTCTTAGTTTCTTAGGGCCATGATAACAAAGTACCACGAGCTGAGGGGCTTTAAGTCACAGAAATGTATTCTCTCAGTTACATCTATAAGGACCCTATTTCCAAATCAGGTTATGTGTGAGGTATGCGGGATTAAGGCTTCAACACAACTTTTTTTTTTTGCGGGGTGTGGGGCGCAATTCAACCCATCACAGGTATATAGATATTTGAGTCATTTGGACTCTGCCGTACAATCTCTTACTGTGTCATGGCATCTCCTAAACTGGGTCAATCAATTCGGTCTTTCCAGAAATTCTAGTCTTTGCTTAGGCTAATTCTTATGAAGGAATAGAAATGGTATAAACATTTGTTCAGTGATCACTAAGTGGTCGTTTGCAAAAGTCATTTTCCATGCACCCAGTTCTTACCTCAGCCCCTGCTCCGTGCTAGTCCAAATGGCCATTACCCCAGGAGGGATGGACCATTTCCATGTACTATAAAACCCGGTCTTCCTGCTTTCCAACTTGCCTTCTGTATTGGTTATCTGCTGCTGCATGACAAGTTACCCCAAAACCTACATGCAACAGTCATTATCTCAGGAGGGTTTCTGAGGGTCAGGAATCCAGGTGCGGCTTCGCAGGGCCCTCTGACTTCTGGGTCTCTCAGGAGGTTGCCATCAAGGGGTTGGCTGAACTGCCGCCATCTCAAATCTCCACCGGGGTGGATCCACTTCCAAGTTTGCTCACTTTGCTGTTAGAAGGCCTCTGGTCCTCCTCGGCTGTTGGCTGTAGACGTCAGTCCTGGTCACAGGGACCTCTCCAGAGGCCTTCTCTTAACCAGGCAGCTGGCTTCCTCTAGGCGAGGGCTCTGAGATGGAGAGCAGGCGAGAGAGGCCGGACAAGAAGAAAGTCCTGGTGTTCGGTAACCTGTCTTGGAAGTGGCCTGGCATTACTTTGGCAGTATTCTGTCAGAAGCAAGTAACTCAACCCGGCCCTCACTCCAGGGGAGAGGATGAGAGGAAGACACGGTAAGGAGAAGCTCACTTCCTCTTGTGTGTCTGTCCCTCCTTTACTCTCACAAAATTGCTACACTCACAACTCTTCTGAATGGCAGACGTGCAGGTTTTCCACACATCCAGCAATTCTGTGACACCAGCTGGGTGTCCTACAGCGTAACTCTGTTCTGACACTATCTGTAGGCATGCCTCGTTTTACTGTGCTTTATTGCACTTTGCAGATACTGCTTGCTGGTTTTTTCTTCTAATTTTACGTTTTTTATACATTGAAGGTTTGTGGCAACCCTGTGTTCACCAAATCTATTAGCACCATTTTGCCAACAGCACTTGCTCACTTTGTGTCTCTGTGTCACATTTTGGTATTCTTGCAATATTTCAAACTTTTCATTATTCTATTTTTTATGTTGATCTGTGATCAGTGATTATGACTCACTATAAGCTCAGATGATGTTAGCATTTTTTAGCAATAAAGTATTTTTAAATTAAGGAATGTAAAATAATTTTAAGGGCATAATGCTATTGCACACTTAATAAACAGACTAGAGCATAACGTAAACATAACTTTTATATGCACCAGGAAACCAAAAAATCCATTTAACTCACTCTATTGCGATATCTGCTTTACTGCTGTGGTTTGAAACCAAAGCCACAATATCTCCAAGGTATGCCCGTACCTGGAGATAGCATCAGATCCCACGGGTCAGGGGCTCAGTTTCACAAGAGAAAACAACTGGGCTTTCAGGAGCCAATCACAAATCCAGGCTGTCAGCTATGCTTCTGACCAATTGGCTATAAATCTAAAGTTCACACCACTTCTTTCTCCGGTTCAATTAATTTGCTAGAGAAGCTCCCAGAATTTAGGAAAGCATTTATTTATTAGATTATTGGTTTCTGATAAAAGGATATAACTGAAGACACCTGGGTGGCTCAGTCGGTTAAACGGCTGCCTTCGGCTCAGGTCATGATCCCAGGGTCCTGGGATTGAGCCCCATGTCAGACTCCCTGCTTGTTGGGGAACCTGCTTCTCCCTCTACCTGCAGCTCCCCCTGCTTGTGCTCTCTCATGCTGTCTCTCTTTCTGACAAAGAAATAAAATCTTTAAAAATTAAAAAAAAAGAGGCTATATAACTCAGGAAAAGCTAGGTGGAAGAGAAGTGCGTGGAAGAGGGACAGAGCTGCTTCTGCAGTTCTGAGTTCTCGCACTCAGAAGTTCTCCGAACTTCATCCTTTTGGGTTTTTATGGAGGAGGCTTTCTTTCATAGGCTTGGTTGGTTAAATCATTGGCCATTGGTGATGGAATTTGGTCTCTAGCCTCTCTTTCTGGAGCTGGAAGTTCCGATCCTAGAATCAAGTTTGGTTCCCCTGGCAACCAGCCCTCATCCTTAGGTTACCTAGGATTGAGGAAAACCTAGGGGTTTTCTCTTAATCATCTTGTTAATATAAAGTGAGGTGTGGTTGTAAGGGGTTTGTTCTGAATAACAAAAGATACCTTCATCACTCTCATCACTCAGGAAATTCCAAGGGTATTAGGAGTTCTGTTCAGAACACGGGGAAGACCGAATGTATTATTTCTCATTAAATCACGTATAAGTCACAATATCACTGTACTCACACGAGGACACAGGAATTGCTGGGAACCATTTTAGAGGCTGCCCATCATGTCCTCCTACAGGTTACTGGCTAAACATTTTCCAGAGTGACCCACTTAAAATTGTAAATCACTGCTCACAACAACTCACTTCTGCTCAAAACCCTCCAATGGCTTCCCATCACTCTTAGAGTCTGAAGTCCCTACCTAAGCCTAAGTGATTTGGCCCTAGGTGTCTCTCTGATCTCACCTCCTTCAACTTCCCTTCCTCCATTGCTTTACTTTAGGGCTGTGTCCTCTGACATGATGCGCTGACCCCACCTTGGGATGTTGCCCTTTTTCCTCTGTCCCACCGAGCTTCGTGTGGGGCCACTGGTGGTACTGCAGTCTGGGAAGGAAGGTAATATGAACTTTCTGGGCTGGGGGCAGAGGAGGAAGAGGAGTTCTACCAGATGACTTCCAGGGGTTTCACAGAGGATTCTGGAGATGATGAGTATCAAGAGGACAATCAGACACAGTGGACGAGGTGGGCCCTGGCTTTGACATCAGTGCCGAGAAGCTGAAGAGCCGAGAAGGAAGCACTGAGGAATCACCAGACCTATGAGGGGCTTCCCAAGAGCTTGAGGCCTCCGAAGGTCAGCACTGCTGGCAACTCTCAGAAGGCTCGAGAAGAAAGGGCACTGCTATGGCCAGGACTGCAGGGTAATGGCTCTCACAGTCTGAAGTCCATGGGTCAGTCTCTGAGCGCACACATAACGTTCCCTTGGGTCCCGGGGAGGCAGGGCCAGTCCCGGCGGTGAAAGAGGCCCCAGTGTGAGTGGCCACTGATGGAAGAGGAGCAGCTCAGGGAGGCCAAGACCACAGAGGAGCCGGACTTACCTTCATCAGAGATGACATACTAACGTTGAGTTCGCTCCTTGCTGAGTTACAGGTAGAGATCCACCAGGTGGCGTTGGCACACAAATGAGACTTTATTTGCAGTAAATAAAGAGATCGTGGGGCATAACTTCCAAAGCCGTGACTCCCCAAGCAGGGGTAAGCAGCTTTTTTAATTTTAGGGTTTAGGATGAGTATTCAGAAGGGGAAGATTTGTCTCACTGGTAAAGGCAGGCAGGTGTGAGATTGCATAGTCCTACTTAGAAAACTTGCCTACACACACACACACACACACACACACACACACACACATCCTTATGTTATATGCTGTGCTCCTCCTGGGGTGGAGACTTTATAATGAAGCAGCAGTAACTGTGGGACCAGAAGAAGGGGTGGTAGGCATGCTCTCAGAGCTGATCCTGGGTTCCTTAACTCAGGTTAGGAATGCAGGGTCTTGCTTACTTTTGAAATAACACTGGGAGTTATACCACGATTTATTGTCAGCGTTATCCTATTTCCTGGCCTGGTGGAAACTGTAAGTTTTTGCATTCCCTTTGTGCCCTTCAAATCCTTAACTACTGTGGTTTTTGCATTTCTTTGTCATTCTGACACCTTCCAGAAACTTCTGCGAGAAGTGTGTTTGGGTGAGTAGGGCGCAGATCATGGGGTAATAGCTGGAGGCCTAAAATGACTTCTTTAGTGTCACGAAAGCTAGGTCTTGTCTTTTTCTGAGGACCCCTGACTCTTTCTGCTTAGAGCAGAAGTAGCTAGAGGCTGCCAGAAAGAAGCAGGATTGCAAGAAGCAGGAGTTCCCAGGGCACATGATCACTTTTTATTCAGTGACAGTGTCCCTGGCTGGGGGAGCTGGGCCCCAAGGCAGAGAATGTCAGTGGAGAAGCACTTGATCCTGCTTCCACTGCTTCAGCCTTGACCCCTCCGTGCTGGGCCTGGGTCTGTCTTCCGCACTGCTCACTGCTCATGTAACCTCATCACTTTTAGTGATGTGATGACATTTGGAGAATGGGTTCCCTAAGGGTGGCCCCCCAAAGATCCCTCTTCTGAAGGGCTGCTCGGTGACGTGGTGGCTGGGGGTTACCGAGCAGTTCCGGTCATGATGTAACGGAACCAACCTGAGATTGCCCAGTCATAGAAACTGCACCAGGTGAGTTGTCGCACAAAGAAAACTTTATTTGCAAGTAAGGAGATCACAGGAATGGCTTCCAAAGCTATGACTCCCTGGTAGGGGGACGAATGGGTACCTTTTGTTTAGGGTTAGGATGAATATTTAGAGAGGGAAGCCTTGTCATCGTATGTGGAGGCCAGTGTAAGGTCGTGCATGTGCCTTAAAGAAACATGCCCAGGGGCGCCTGGGTGGTGGCTCAGTTGTTAAGTGTCTGCCTTCGGCTCAGGTCATGGTCCCAGGATCCTGGAATCGAGCCCCGCATGGGGCTCCCTGCTCTGCGGGAAGCCTGCTTCTCCCTCTCTCACTCCCCCTGCTTGTGTTCCCTCTCTCGCTGTGTCTCTGTCAAATAAATAAATAAAATCTTAAAAAAAAAAAAAGAAACATGCTTGTACACACATTGTATGGTTATGTAAATGAGGTGGAGGCTCCTCCTTGGGCGGAAATTTTAGTATTATGATGAGGTAAAGGCAATTGCCAGTCTTTTCCCGGGTCACTTCCCAGTCCATCTGCATAAGCACGAGTCAAGGGTTTAGCTCAAACGGTCTGGGTGGCTGGGCTGGGCTGGTGGCAAGTCTTGTCAGGGTACTCGCCATCATCTGAGGGGTGGTTTTGGGTTTCATTTGTCTGAGTTAAGAGGTTAACCAGAAATAAATAAGAGCTTAAGGAAAAATCGAAGACAAAGGTTAGTGAGTACAAGCAGGCGGGCAGTAAAGGTCAGGTCTTGGGGTCTAGTTGGTTGACACTGGGAACCTGTTAGAGACATAGCTTAGGCCCCTGCTTGACCCCTTCAAGATCATCCTTGAGGCCTGCAAGAAGGGCATGACCGCCCACATACTGCTGCCCACTACTGGGCCCTGGGCCCTGGGCCACCACCTCCTGGGCCCCTCCCTGCTCTGGGCTCCGGCCTTGTACCAGAGCACCGTCATCAGATGAAGAGATGCCTAGTCCTGAGAAATCTCTCCTGCCCTGACTTTGCGGCTCTTGACATTCTCCTCTCCTTTACCCCCTTCTCTTCTTTGTTATCCGATCTTTGTCCAACCCTTTTCTAGATTCTATTTTTCTATATCTTATATTTCTATCTCTGATCTTTGCCCAACCCCTTCCCCTGTCTTTCCTCCTTGTGTTTTGAATCTAATAAAATAAAACGCCTCTCTGTGCCTGCCTCTCTTTTTTTCTTTCTCTTGCTTTCTTAGTCTCTCTTGGTTATTATTGAGCTCTTACCCCATAGAGAGGACTATTTCAAGCTGATAGTCTTTCAGAGAGTGACTCTTTTTTGTAGGGAGAGGTTCACTTGTTTCCTTATATACAATTGATTTGCATATATAATATAATATATATATAAAATGAATGTATTATATTTCTTAGAGCAGTTTTAGATTTATAGGAAAATTGAACAAAAGTACAGAGAGTTTCCATATATTCCCTCTAGACCAATTATTAGCATCTTGTATTGGTGTGGTTCATTTGTTATAACTGATGAGGCAATGTTAATATATTATTATTAGCTGAAGTCTCTAATTGACATTAGGGTTCACTCTTTGTATTGTGCAGTTCTTTGGGTTTTGCCAAATGCTTAATGTCATGTATCCCAGCATTATGGGATCATACAGAATACTTTCACAGCTCTGAAAGTCACCCTTATCTACCTATTTACTGCTCCCCTCCTTCTCCCAAACCCTGGCAACAACTGATTTTTTTATTGTCTCTAAATATTGCCTTTTCCATTTTTAAAAAAGATTTTATTTATTTGAAGGAGAGAGAGAAAGAGAGCATGAGCAGGGGCAGAGGGAGAAGGTGAGGGTGAGAGAGAAGCAGACTCCCCACGGAGCAGGGAGCCCGATGAGGGGCTCTATCCCAGGACCCTGGGATCATGACCTGAGCCGAAGGAGACGCTCAACCGACTGAGCCACCCAGGTGCCCCGAAATGTTGCCTTTTCCAGAATGCTGTATATCAGAATCATGATTTTCAGGCTGACTTCTTTCACTCAGTATGCTTCTTTCTCCATGTTATTTTGTGCCCTGATGACTCATGTCTTTTTATTGCTAAATAATATCCCATTGAATAGATGTGTCACAGTTTGTTTATCCATTTACCCATTGAAGGATATCTTGGTAGTTTCCAATGTTGGGGAATTATGAATAAAGCTGATATAAATATTTATGTACAGGTTTTTTTAAAATTTTTATTTTTTAAGTAATCTCTACACCCAACATGGGACTCAAACTTACAACCCTCAGATCAAGAGTCGCAGTGCTCTACTGACTGAGACCCTATGTGCAGGTTTTTGTAGACATAAGAACATAAGCTATTCAAAATGATGTTTACTTCCAGACAAAGGGCATGAGGGAACTTTTTGGGGTGATGAAAATGCTAATGAAAACATCTCAATTTTGGGCACCTGGGTGGCTCAGTTGGTTAAGCGACTGCCTTTGGCTCAGGTCATGATCCTGGAGTCCCGGGATCGAGTCCCACATCGTGCTCCCTGCTCAGTGGGGAGTCTGCTTTTCCCTCTGACCCTCCCCCCTCTCATGTGCTCTCTCTCTCTCTCATTCTCTCTCTCAAATAAATAAATAAATAAAAATCTTTATAAAAAAAAGAAAACATCTCAATTTTGGTGGCAGTATATATATTTGTCAAAGCCCATGGTACTGTGCACCTAAAAATAGTGAATTTTACTGTATAGAAAGTATATTTCAATAAGCCTACCTTAAAAAAAGTTAATTATGACCTCCCCACAAACAAATGATGTTTGCATAAAATTTGATGCTTATGTAGAAAGTTAAATAAATGAGTCAGGATTAAAAAAAACTATACCTAAAATAATAAAAATATTAATGCTGTTGTCTCAGGGTGGTGGACTCATGAATGGTTCTTTTTCTTTATTTTTGTTATGTTCTTTCTAATAAACACATCATACTTTAGCTGTAAGAATATTAAATATTTCCACTAAAATATTGATAAAAATTGAACGTATGGTTCAATCTTTGAGGATGTGAAAATGCACAGGAAAAAACTGGAGAGAATACTAAAATAGCAAAAAGTGATATCAACTTTGGGGATGATTTTTTCCTTGCTCTTTTATACCTATCAGATTTAAAAAACCTAACATTAAAAAAATTAAATTTCTGGAGTGCCTGGGTGGCTCAGTCGGTTGAGCGCTGCCTTCGGCTCAGGTCATGATTCCAGGGTCCTGGGATCGAGTCCTGCGCTGGGTCCTCCCTCTCCCTCTGCCTGCCGCTCCCCCTGCTTGTGTGCACTCTCTCTCTGTCAAATAAATAAATGAAAATATTAAAAAGATTAAATTTCCTCATAAGGCATCTACTACATTTATAATCATAAAAGTATCCCACAGAATTTGAGGTGACTTTACATACTTGTTAGGTATAAAATTCACTTTGTTTCCCATGTAGCTAATTCTTTTGGAAGTGCAGGAGAAACATGATTGCTAGACATGGGGGTAGGATGGTACCTCTGGACACTGTCAGTGGAGGCCCTGGGTGGCAGCAGGTTGTTGTACTAATCAGGCAGGGCAGCCCAGGAGGCCATTGCTACCCAGATACCTACTTGCTGTCTATGCTGTGTCAGTCATCAGAGAGGAGTTGGGTCCTTTCTCCCCAAGGCTGCCACTGGGTTTCGTCTGTGTGTTGGCAGCATTTTCTGTTCTGCACACCAAAAGGCAACAAGTCATGGGGACTGATTGAGAGCCTGTGGTTCAGAAGGGGCAAGACAGGATTCTCTTATCCCTTCCTTTTCCATCCTTGGCCCATTTTCTTCCCTTTTCCAGGTAGGGATGAGATCATTGGCAAGATGAAGGAAGGGTAGAATACAGAGCTTTTGTTGGAATAATGCTGCGACAAGGAATAATGCTGCCCTGCTCCCCCTCATGCTGGAAGTACCCATTCCCCTTGGCCCTGAGAGGCCTCTCTCCACAGGTCCCCTGGATCTGAGAGACTGTCACTCGACTGGGAAGAAAAACAGTTCTTGGAAAAGACCCTTTATATGTCTTATTCAGGTCACTAAGCTAGTTCTGTGTATTTGTTCTGCATAAAGACATGTAATAGTGTGTTGTTTGAAGCTACCGAGAAGAGTGGGGAACTGAAACACTGATGTGTGGGTATTCTTCTTTCTTTTTGCCTACAGATTTTAGTAAACAGCAGAGCCTTACTTAAAATGTTGAGTCTGTGGTTTTTATTTACTCAATATAGTGTTTTCCAAATTGTGGTATGTGTACCACTGGGATGATTTCATGTGGTACATGCACAAACTTTATTTATTTATTTATTAAGATTTTATTTATTTGAGAGAGAGAGAGAGAGATTGAGGGCATGAGTGGGGGGAGGGGCAGAGGGAGAGGAAGAAGCAGACTCCTTGCAGAGCAGGGAGCCTGACGCAGGACTCGATCCCAGGACCCTGAGATCATGACCTGAGCCCAAGGCAGATGCTCAACTGACTGAGCCACCCAGGCGCCCCTTAAACCTTTTTTATTTTAGTAGTGATGTGTTTGTTATAATAATTAGTTGAAAAATATAACCAGCATAAAAACCCCCCACAATTTTGTGGATATTGTTGCATATGCAGCCTCATTTCTTAAAGTCTTAAGAAGTGAGAAATACTAAGCTAAGAGAGCACTCAGGAAATCAGTAAGGTCTGTGTTGCTCACTTCATTTGTGTGTGTGTGTGTGTGTGTGTGTGTGTGTGTGTGTTCCTCTTGGGGCCACTTGAACAGATGTCCGGCTTCTTATGGGTGAAAACAGAGACCACTGAGACAGACTCAGGGACAAAAGGCAAAGGTGTAGGTGACATTAGAAATGTGGGCATTGCTATCCTGCGATGCTTCACCTGCTTTCGTTGCCTACAGTGTTTATCCACTGAACACACACACACACACACCACACACACTTATTTATTTATTTATTTATTTATTTATTTAAGTCTTTTGTGAAATTCTGGGAACTCAGCAAAAATAGCACCAACTGAATCGCTTCAGGCCCACCGAACATGAAGTCATTTGCCATCAATAGCCTGTGTTTGTGGGTCATTCTTGGGGCCTGGCAGTTATCTGACACAAATTCTGAAAAATATCTTTACAAAGAAGTCTAAAAGCACACCGTTTCATTAACTCACCATCAGTTGGTCAGTGAGTGATTTCCCCGAGACCATGACAAAGCACATCCTATGTCAAAGGAAGGATAGGACAACTTCTGTGGGTCGTTCTGAAATACCCGAAAGCCAAGGCCGCGGCGGAGCGTGTTTGTCTGTGACAACTTACTTTGCTTGTGGTGCTGTTGGCCACTGACTACCACCCGTGCTTTCTTGCAGGGTCATTCTCACGTTCTCTCCTCAGGTTGAGTTTTCTCTGATGCCCTCCCAGGAAACCATCACTCTCTTATCAGCGTTTGCACAGCCTGTGGTGCGGCGCTCTGCTGGCCCTTCTCACATCGTCTCATGGTTATTTACCCGTGCTCACCCTCTCCTGCTAGGCACAGCTGTCCCCTTCTGGACCCCCCATGTGTCTCCTGCAGAGGAAGCTGGGCTCTTCCATCGGAGTTCTATGAAGCTCTTTTCCAAAAGTCCAAAGCATAAGTGGAGACCGTTTTAAGGAGATTCCCTGAAGGCTCCTGGATAATGCAAAGGCAGTGACATGCAGAGAATAGTTTACTTAATTCCTTAGCAGGTCAGGAGCCAGGTTTCCTGCAGTTCATTGCCTTGCTCCCAGGCTCTTCTGAGGGTCAACTTAGCTTCCTCTTATTCATGCTCACACCACACATGCCTCAGGCATCACTATTCCTCAGAGTCTGGGCCAAACTCACTATTAGACCTCAGGGTGGTGGTAGCCCAGCTTTACTGGCAGACGAGTTGCAGAAGGTTCCGCCCTTAGAATCATCTTACACATGGGGATGCCTGGGTGGTTCAGTCAGTTGGGCGACCGACTCTTGATTTTGGCTCAGGTCATGATCTCCTGGTCCTGAGATGGAGCCCTGCATCGGGCTCTGTGCTCAGCGTGGAGTCTGCTGAGATTCCCTCCTTATCCCTCTGCTCTTGCCCCCCCTACCCAACTTGCACGTGCATATGTGCTCTCTCAAATAAATAAAATCTTGGGGCGCCTGGGTGGCTCAGTCGTTAAGTGTCTGCCTTCAGCTCAGGTCATTATCAGGGTCCTGGGATTGAGCCCTGCATCGGGCTCCCTGCTCCGCGGGAAGCCTGCTTCTCCCTCTCCCACTCCCCCTGCTTGTGTTCCCTCTCTTGCTGTCTCTCTCTCTCTGTGTGTCAAATAAATAAATAAAACCTTAAAAAATTAAAAAATCAAATAAAATCTTAAAAAAAGTAATCATCTTACACACAGTTTAATGCTCTGCCATTGCCATCTTGAAGTTCTTAGTAATTACTGAACAAGGGGCTCCACATTTTCATTTTGTCCTGAGCTCCACAAATTATGTAGCCAGTCTGAGGACACTCTTTCCTCACCCCTCTTAAGTCTTCTGCCTAAAGCCTGTTTTCTGCTGTTGTGTTGATGTCTTCTTAAGCCAATCAATGGTATAAGTGATGAGTCTCATCAAGGGGAAACCCCACCCTTACCTTTAGGGCAAGGCTTGATCCTATGGTCCCCATAAGGTAATCTTATAAAACACTAATATTAGATATTTCCAAATCTAGGTATTTTAAGTGTTCAAGAGTTCCTAGAGTCCATTCTAACCTAGTCATTCTGTTATAGATGGTAATGCTCTTTGTGTCAGTTTTTCTTTTACTAAGTTATCTTCAAATTTAGAAGCACCTGAAAATAAAACAGGCCCTTAGAAAATGTATCAGCACTTGTTTATATACTAGAGTGAGTCAGAATTGTCCATTTTTTTTTTTAAGATTTTATTTATTTGACAGAGAGACAGCGAGAGAGGGAACACAAGCAGGGGGAGGGAGAGAGGGAGAAGCAGGCTTCCTGTGGAGTAGGGAGCCCGATGCGGGGCTCGATCCCAGGACCCTGGGATCATGACCTGAGCCGAAGGCAGACGCTTAATGACTGAGCCACCCAGGCGCCCCAGAATTGTCCTTCATTTAAATCCTGTCTAGGGTAGTGCTGGGAGGTACTTGATAGTTCTAAGCCCAGTGGTTTTCAAGCTGGGCCTGATGGGGTTCTAAGAATTCTCTGAGGAGTATATCAGGGGCCACTGGGGGGACAGGCTGGATGCCGTTTAGCTGAGGCTTAGGGTCTTCCATCTTGGCTTCAAACAGAGTCACTCTTTTTCTCTTTTATATTTTGAACTCACATAACAGTTCTGCTGCTAAAAAGAAATCTTGAAAACTTCCTATCTGGTTCATCTCATTCTACTCTCAGGTGCTGGAAGAAGCCACTGGAATTTAGAGATTTAGTGAATTGCCCCAGATAACCAAGTTTATTAAATGGCAGAGCTAGACTTCAAGTTTGACCTTTTGACTCCTGATGGTACTTGGGCATTTAATACTATAGTTGTGTACAGACTGGTTAAATAATTTCCCTGGGATGTGGTTTTATAAAAGCCAAAGGAACATGTTTGCTTGGCTTATATTTCCAGGAAAACCTGAATTCATTCCTGTAGGTGCCACCTCTAACCCCATCTGGATGTCTCATAAATCTGTACAGTTATTTGCAAGAGGACTCGGCAAGAGAGGATGGAAGGTGAAAACCAATGGGATATCACTGCTGGAAAAACAAGTTCATGTTCTTGAACAGGCAGGCATGGGAGAAGAGATATAAATGCCCAGGAAATTTATGAAAAAGTGCTCAACTTCATTGGTAGTCTAAGACAACAGATTGTTGTATAACGGATTGATAAAGATGAAAAATACTGTGGGTTGGCTAGAAGGGGCAAAAGAAGCATTCTTATCCTCTGTTGGTGGGAGTATAAATTGGTACTATTGCAGGACTTCTCTGCCTTTAGTGCCTGTGGTTCTTGGTTGCGCCGCTTTGAAGAATGAAGAGGTAGACCAGATGAAGAGTGGTGGGCAGCAAAGCAAAGTTTTATTGAGTGATAGTATAAAGCTCCTGGAGAGGGAAGGGACCCGAGAGGGGTGTCCTTGGAGTTTCTAAGTTTAGGGTTTTTTGTGAGCTCTTTTGTGGAACTATCTTAAGCAACTAGGGTGTGCTGAGTCATGCCAATCAGGACTTTGGTCACATATCTGTCTACCTATTAGGTTAATGTCAGTGTGCTGAAGATCTTTTGTGCTGACATCTGGGGGCTGATGTCTTTTTTTTTTTTTTTTTAATAACCAAACATATTTAATATATTTATAACAAAAGAAGAAAAATGTGGGAAAAAATTTTAAGTTATTTATAGAATTTACCTTCTTTTAAGCATTAAGTCTGATACAGGTATGCATCTTAGACCAGTTCCCAAAACCATAAGGAAGGATGTCAGAAGCACAGTTACCCGAAGACCTCTCTTGTCCAGGAGCCACATGAACGCGAAGCAGGGCAGGAAGCCGATGGGTCCCCACAGCACAAGCAGCGCGATGTCCCAGCTGGAGAAGCCATAGGCCTGGCGCGCCGAGTTCTGGATGGGGCCCCAGGTGTTCCAGACCAGGCCCTGCGCGAAGCCCAGCAGCGAGAAGAGCAGCTGCACCAGCCAGCGGCGCCCGAACACCCGCCCGGGACCCGGGGCCGCCGCGGGCAGCGCCGCCGCCGCCGCTTCCCGGCTTCTCCAGACAGCCCCCGGTGCAGGCCCGAGCCTGGGCCCCAGCGGTGGCTGCCGCTCCTCCTCGCTGCTCCAGCCCGCGCCCATGGCGACGCGCGGCCCGCGGGGCCTCTGCCCAGCGCGGTCCGGGTGGCCGCCGACCGGCCCCGGGAGGATGCGGCTCTGGGGGGGGCTGATGTCTTAACTGCTCCTTGCCCATGATAGGGACAGATGCTTTGTGGTTAATTGTCTTATTTTAGGACATTCTGCAGAAGTCATTTCTGCAAAGGCTGCAAAACCGAATGCTAGTGTAGTCCTGTCTAAGCTGTGGAACAGGATGTTAGAGCCTGTATCGTCTTAGCAGTCCTGACTCCGTATTTCCTTGTTGGACCCTGGCCCCTGACTGCCTAATTGCCCAACTAACTCCTAACAATACCACTTTTTTGAAGGGAATTTTGAAATACCTTTTGAGATTTTAAATAGACTTTTGATCTAGCAATCTAGGAGTTTGTCCTACAGTAGTACTCTAACAGCACAAGTTTATTTGTACGAGGAAATTCAGTTGTTGGGACAAGTGAGGGCAGAGGCATCCTTTCTCCGGGCTTCACGTTTGCATGCGGGGGAACTCCACCAGACTAATGTTCTTGTCCTTTTGCCCTAACTCCTCACTTACCTTAACCCTGGAGAGGAGGAACTGTTTTTTATTTGTGTGTTTGGAACAAAGAGCTGAGAACTTTCCGTTTGGCCCCTTCCTCCCCCCTCCTTGATTGGATTTGCCTGCGTGAAGTTGTGCTCTTATCAGCTCTTGATCATACCTCCGACCTTTGGGGTAACCTGCGGTTTTGGGGTTGGTGGTGGTAGGGATCTTACTAGCAAACTCATTCGGCTCTCACACTCAAGCCATGTTCTCTAGAACCTGCTTAAATCAGTAATGGAAATGACATTTGATTTCTATATCTGAATCCTGTGTCTTCGTCTTTTAATTATTCTGAAATCCAATAGGAAAATGAAGAATATTATTGATAGTCCCTTCAAACTCAGTAATAGAAATTCTAAACAACCATAATGTCCATTAAATAAATTGTGGTAATCTTGTTCAATAGAACACCATGCTGCCATTACAAGGAATGAGGTAATCTTATATACAGACATAGAAAAATGTCCATAATATATTGCCAAGGGGGGAAAAAGGGCAACTTGTGTGAGAACTTACATAGTTAGAATTTGTGGGTTTTTTTTTTTTCTTCAAAGTTTGTACATGCCCTAGCAGAATGGGAAAATGCACACTGATACACTGATAGTGTTTACTTCCAAAGGCTGGTGTGGTGGGGAGCTTTTATTTCTAGAATGTATTCTGTTTTGCTTGAAGTTTTTTTTTTCTTTCCCCACAAAGAGCAAGAATTGCTTTTGTAAAAATAATAAAATCAAATTTATTATTCTAAAAGAAAAAGTTGTGATTATTTTGTTACTGGTGAGATTAGATAGTCTAGTGATCGGAGACAGTACTTAATTCAACAATTTTTCCCCCCTCTGGCTACAAAGATAGGTGAGGGCCTTGGAGATGATCAGAATTCATGGCTCTTAGGCTAGAAAATGATACTTGGTCATATTTACCCCGGTACTATTTTTCAGTTTGTATATAATAGTTTAACTCTCTGATCTCATAAGAGTCTTTATTGTTTATCTTTTTTTCTTCTGATAGTAAAAGTAATACAAACTGATTATATAGAATTTGGAAAATAGAGAAAAACACGAAGAAGCAGAGGGACAAATGGCTTATGATCCCATCATCTAGAAGCAAATATTCATAACATTTTGTGTTGTCTGTTTCCCATTTTTTTCTATGCATATTTGCACATGGCTGTTATTACATTCTAAATTCAGATTTGTAGCCAGCCAGTCTTTTACTTAATGTTGTATCATAAGCTTTTTCATCATGTCAAAAAACTTCATAAGCATCATTTTGAAAAACTGTAATATTTTATTGTATTTCAGTTAGAATACTTTTGAAGTGTGGTCTGAAAGCAGATGGCTCCAGAGTTGATCAGGGTGACAGGCCAGTATCTGTGATTCACAGGCCCTTCCATAATAGTTTCAAGATGGCTGCCACAATTCCAGACTTCACGTTTCTACGCAGTTGAATTCAAAGCAGGAAGAATAGGAATTAAAAAAAAAATGTACTTTTTTTTGGAGGGGGAGGAAGAGAGGAAAACTTTGCCAAATATTAAGAGCTTTAAAAAATATTTATACCCTTTGACTAAGTAATTCTATTTTGGGAATCCCTCTAAGGAGGTTTTCTCTTACAACTCCTTGAACAGAACTAGGTCTCATACCTGTTCTTGGACTAATCATTTCCATGATTTATCTCTGGGATGTGCCAATTCTACTCAAACCCATTATTAAGGGAATTATCAAAGAAAGAAGAGGAGGAATGTAGCTATTGAGTAGGTAATTAAGAATATTTCCTCCTTCTGTATTGGATATAGAAAATATTTTTCCATATAAAATACTTTTGTATATAAAATATTTTTGCATGTTAGATAATTTTCTTAGCAGGATTCACCTAAGTAGAATTAGTAGATCAAAGGGCATACATATTTTTATGGTACTTGATACATATCACGGGAATTGTAATATTTTTCTTTTTACGGAATTCTGGATTTACAAATGAAACAGGACAGAAACAAACACCACAAAAAAAGAAAGCCCGTGTGTTCTCAAAGTTTTCTTTTAGTAATTACCGAATGAGCTGAAATTGAACAAAATCACAGTTATTCTTTCTTTCGCAGAGGAGAACAAACTCTGAGGTGAACGTTATCATGCGCTGAGGAATACAGAGCTGACTGGGTCAATCTGTCTGTCAGTTCTTCTCATTCTGTCTCCTTGAGATCATTTTATCATTTACCACTTCCACCATGACTGTAGGAGCTATGGAAGGGAAGATCAAGCGCATCTTGGTTAATTTTGCTTTACTATTGATTAAGCGGAAGATAAAAAAAAGTATAAGAAGTTAAAACAGTCAACAGAAGGAATTTCTGAATATCTCTGGTCTGGTTGTCTTTTCAAACTCTCTGCATCGGGTGATTTAGTCGACTGCCATTAGCTTTTTTCCCTATAAAAGCATTCGTCACACTGGAATCTTAGAGGAGAAAGAGAAATATGGTTAAATGCCCAGGAGAACTGTTGTGAGTGTTAAATAAAATTTGGTCGCTAAAGAAAAGCTGAAGGATTTGTTGGCATGATTCTAATGGATTAAGGCTTTGCAAGAGGGTGTGCTAATTAAGTCCACTTCATTTTTCCATGTGTGCCTTTTCTCACCTACCTTGAAAAATTACAGTACCGATGGCACTTTAACAAAGACCTCTTCCTGCATTTGTGGAATTGACAGGACCCACTGATGAATTGGAAGTTCCGCTCCCTAGAGAATCAGCTGCAATTTCTCTCACATATTTCTTAAGTTTTATCTTAATCTTGTATAAAAGATAATCTTTAGAAATTCTTTCCTCAGTAGACTGCTCTGTTTTCCCATAAAATACACTTGCAAATAAGTCTGCAGATTTCTCAACACAATGCCTGCAGCAACACCCATGATAAATCCTTTCTTGGCCTCAGCTTTCTGTAACCTTCTCCATCCCTCACAGTGACACACATTTTCTCTCATTCATCTTTTATTACAATTCACCATTGTGCTTGAATACCATTAGCTTGTATGCAGCACTCCCCTCCCCCCCACCCGCTTTTTTTTTTTCCTTTAAGGGACAGACTACTGTTGTTATGCACATTTCATCTGGAAATTGACTTTGGTGTTATAGGTTCTAATATATTTACCCAACAGGTACAGAAAGGTATTGGAAAAAAGAAGAAATATTTTTAACATCGTAAACCTCTAGCAAAAATATGTGTGTAATAGAATCTGGTACTGTGGTATTACACACATTACAACTGTCACTGTGACTTAGAGCCTTAGTTTAGCTGAAGGAAAATCTATAACCCCAGAAATGCAACAATGTCTGAGTCACAGTTCAGGGTAATAAATGTTTTTCACAGAATACTATAATCCATATTTCCGAAGCTGATGCAACAAAGGAATTTCTACTAGAAATCTTTCAATTTCAGGGGTGGAGGCTCCAATGCGGAGAGAAACAGAGGGAGAGAAAAAAAGTATTTAGAAAAAAAAAATGATACACTTGAGTGACACCACAAAGTGCCGGATGTTCAGAAACCTTAGCCATCTGGCTATCGAATTTGGTTGCTGCATATCCTCCTCTGATAAAAGGCCAGAGAGGGCAGACTTTATTTGAGTAACTTCAAGAGTGGACCATTTTTGTCTATAAAGGGCATATTCCCTTTAAGAGAGAATTGTTTTATGACTATTGCAAGAATTTGGGAGGAGGAATCCTAGACTTGGATCCTGAAGGGCTGTCCTCAAACTGGGAAAATGAAGGAATTATAAGGCCTTACTGATGTATTGCCTTTGTACAGGTTTGGGTAGGGACTGATAGTCTGAGGAACATACTCGAATGCCTGTGATCACCACTCATGTTCTCTTGACGTAGCCGGCAGTGGTGGCAGATAGGAAAAGCCTGGGATGGCAAACAGGAGGGCAAACAGAGGTCTGTTGGAACCACCGAAAAAAAGATGGCTGGTTTAATTTGGTAGGCTTTGTTATGATGCTTGTTTCTGGCCAACTAAACAGTCATTTTTGAAAGGAAAGCAGGACCTAAAATACTTTTTTGTTCACTTGAGGGAACATGGATAGAGTATCTGCTCAAGTGCTGGAATTTGCTATCACAATACGGGCCATGTCACACTATTCCCTTCCCCTTTAAGTCTGTTACACTCCTACTCATTCCTCAAGACCCATTCAAATGTCCCTTTAGAAATGCTTTCCTCCTACCTCTCAGCAACGAAAACAGCTTATTTGTATTCACTCTACATTACTTATGACATTCTAAAGTTAGTTGCTCACATGGGCAACAGATTGATTTGCTGAAGATCAATCCCCCAAAGTCATTTAGCCAAATTAAATTCACCAAAAGTCAAGTGAGGAAACCAATTTGTTTAATGCGAATTTCCCTACAAGTGTGTGATTTATTCATCGTAAGCTCCTTGAAGGCAGAAACCTTGTCTGATTCATGCCTGGTGCTCCTGCATAGCTCAGCATATTGCTTGGGGGGTATTGAAGGGGTTAGTGGATGCTTAGTGCCTATTGAATTTCATTGCATATAATTATAATATGGATGAAATATTATGATGATGATGATTTTCTTGCTTTCCCTATGTTCGTTTTTTCTGTCTTGGGTATGATGCCTAGCAGGACTCTGTAGTTTTCCTGCCAAGCCTATCCTTCAGGTGTAGAGCTTGCATTGATTTATGTGAGAAATTCAGCTCTTTATTTGGATTTAGAGCCTCTTGGCCCCCCAGTAGCTGGTGTTCTGCTTGTTTTATTGTAATTTCTTTTAAGAATTCATCTTTGCTTGTAATTGTTTTCCTGTCCCTTTGTTTAGTTTCCTTGTTGCTTCATTACGTAAGTGACTCATTGCCATTGGTTGTTGAGAAGTGGATTGGACATCTTTTCCGTTTACTCCCAGAACTCCCATCTCCATCATCAGCGGGATACAAAGTGCAGGGAAACAAAGGCAAAGGCAAACCACTGGGACCTCTGCGGTTGAGCAGAGTGATGTGAATGTGGCAGCATTGTTGGTTGCACACCATCAGCGACTCCACCCCTTTCCTGCCAATGAACCCCATTTTGCGAAGGTACTGGGTGGCCATATGCCCCAGGAATGGTGGGGCCCTTCCTAGCTCCAGGGAGAAAATGATGTGTGAGTCAATTGTAGTAATTCCCCTTTGCCAGTGAGTGGTTAGGAGTAGGCATCAAACCCAACGCTGGCTGGTGAGATATAAGGGGATGGCTGCTGGAGGACTTTGAAAGTTTTTCACGCCTAGTAAGCGTCACAACTGGGAGAAGATTTCTTTCCTGCTTTGGATGTTACTGGGTGAGGATTTGGTGCTTGCTACTATTTCTGGAGCCCAGACAGACCCATGATGTTTAGCCACCAATGAACCAATGCTATAGCTGCCTTACCTTAGACTTCTGTACTTAAGCCTTGGTACCTGGGGTTTCTTGCTATTTTCAGCTGAAAACATCCTAAATAAGACAGTATGTGTGTTGCTTTAAGGAATAGTTGAATAGTCCCTGACAATGGCATTTGGTAGATGTTCCCTGAGTTCTCTAATCTCAGCCCAGCATGAAACTTACACGATTTTAGAGTCAACAAGTTCTGTGATCCAACTCTGGTGCCGCCATTTACTAGCTCTGTGACCTTGGTCAAGTTACTCAACTTCACTGAGCCTCATATTCATTCTCTGTGTCCCATTGCTGGAAATCTGAGTCTCTTATCAGCCCTCACTCCATCTCTGTCCTCATAATACCCAGGCTGAGGATTTTGGAGAATTTTGCTTTTTAGTAAACTCTTTTTGATTAAGAATCTGCCATATACTAAGGACTTCAACTGGCCTTCAGGAAGTGGTATCAGTTCTCGGTTTGCATTCATGGCATTTACATTGGCTAGAGTGGTCTCTTCTATTTTAAACAAAAGAGATAATGCAAATTGCTGGTAGCATGTAAAATTAGCTGAGGAGTGAGAAGGAGCAAGATTTTTAGAAGTCTTTTATGTAGGCTATAAAAATCTAAATGAACATCTTTCAAGTGAGTCCTGGAATAATTAGAAATGAAGAATTGGAAACTTTCATTTGAATCCCACAGTAGATTATATAAGGGTTTAAAATACATGTCTGTTGTCCTTTTAGCTTTCCCCTCACCTGAAATATGGTACATAGAAAAAAATTATCCTTAATTTTAGTCCTTGTGAATAGTACACAAAGGTCCTAAATTTTGGATCTGGGGAGTAAAATACAACTAAGATTAAAGTCCAAGTTTCTGATATTCCGTGTCCAATAATAATCACTTGAATGAAGAAATATTCCATTCATTTATGGAAAATCCTGTATTTAAGATGATAACAAACAGTTAAAATGTAAATTCGTCATGGTATATTTCATAAAGTCATTTAATACAGATTAATATTTATTTCTGCTAACATCTATTAATAACCTAAGCGAATGGATAGAAACTTTCTTAATATGGTAGAAAAAAATCAATCTCAAACCAATAGGTAAGATGATTCTTAATGCAAAATACTAAGGGCATTCCCATTAAAGCCAGGAACAAGGTGAGAATGTCCACTGTCACCATTATTATTTAATTTTGTATATTCTAGCCAATGCATTAAGATAAGAAAAATAAATAGGAGGTATAATTATTAGAAGGGAAAAATAGAAAATGCTCATTATTTATAGACAGAATAATTATCTATCAAAAAACCCAAGAGTATTAGCTGAAGAACTATTAAAACTTAATAAAGGTGGCTGCTAAGATATTTTCCTTATGCTTAGCTATAAGCTTAACAAGAAATGTGTGGCACCCGTGTGATGTTATAATGAAGAGCCTATTGTTTGATATTTAACTTCTAACAACTTTTAAGCCTTACCCTTCCCTCTTCCCTTTGGGGCTCACTTTTGGAAGGCTGTTAAAGTGAGTTCTCCAATGGGCACTGGCAGGAGATAGCAACCTGTCCCTTGTGGGAACACATATACCAGACTCCTCACTACTCCAACCACACAAAAAACCCAGAATAATTTCCTTTCCTTGTTCTCTCAATCAGTCTTGGACCTGCTTGAGAGCCCTGCTCTGCCTTCCCCCAGAGACCTCAATTATGTAAGTAATAAGCCTTTTTTAATGGCTTGATATGTATTTGTGGTGTCATCAGTTTTGACACTGGAATCAAACTTTGGGTGGGGATCCCTTCTGCTTTTGCTGGGTGACCATAATAGGTATATAGCAGATATAAAAAGACCAAGATGAAAAATAATGGCTAACATTTACTAATGCTTGTTATCTTCTTATATACTGTTTTCAGTGCATTAGATCATTTAATTCTTACAACAATCCTATGAATAGGTGACATCATTACTTTCCTTTTATAGATGAGGAAATAGAGGCCAGAAGTTAGGTATTCTGCACTAGAGCACACAATGATCAAAGGTGGGGTCAGGATGTAAATCCAAAAGTGTGGTTTCAGAGCCCTCTCTAAGTTGCCACATGGCAGATTATACTTTACCCTATCAACCATTTCATATTTGACTTAATATTTTAAATGAAAAACCATACCTATACGTTTACCCCATGGTGGCTACAAAATGTGCATTAATGTTCTCTTGGTAGGTGGTTTGGCACTTTTGCATTTAATTGATGATTTGTGACATATGCTTAAAATCTGGCATACCAAACCAGGCTTTCTGGAAGATGAAATGGAGGCACAGGGTATTTAAGTTAATTTGTTTAAGTGTCACATATCTATGAAGGGGCAAAGCCAGGATCTGCCCCTATTGCCTTTCTGATTTAATAATTGATATTAGTATACTGTTTTACAACTAAAAAAGCTTGTTACAGATATTATTTGAAAACCTCAACAGTTGTGGGAAAGTAAATATAGAGGTATAAATCTCCTGTTGTTCAGATGAGGAAACAGAGTCAAAGAGGTTATGTAATTAACCCAAGGTCAACACATGTTAAATGTATGTAGAAGACATAACTGTGGTCTTTGATACCACATTTTTCATGGTCCTAGCTTGGTTTCTTGTTCAAGGTGCTCCTAGAAAGTGCTTAGATATGGAGAGGTCTGGCATACCACATCCCCTTTCAGATTTGAGTGATCCAAACTGGAGTTTCCTAGGAATCTGAATCTGATCTGTGGGTGCTCCTTTGGCTCCTAGAGAGCTCCAAGCTCTGATAACAAGATCTAGAAGTGGTCAAAGTCTCAGTAAGTGTTTTATTTATTTTTTACCTTGCTTATTTTTTTTAAAGTTTTAATTTAAATTTCAGTCAACATACAGAGCAACATTAGTATTAGGTGTACAATACAGTGATTCAACACTTCCATATATCACCCAGTTTTCATCACAAGTGCACTCCTTAATCCCCATCACCTGTTTAACCCATCCCCCCACCCACCTCCCCACTGGTAACCATCAGTTTGTTCTCTATAATTAGGAGTCTGTTTCTTGGTTTGCCTCTCTCTTTCTTTTTTCCCCATGCTCATTTGTTTCGTTTCTTAATTTCTACATATGAGTGAAATGATGTGGTATTTGTCTTTCTCTGACTGACTTATTTCACTCTCTAGCTCCAACCATGTCATTGCAAATGGCAAGATTTCATTCTTTTTTATGGCTGAGTAATATTTCATTGTATATGTATGTGTGTGTGTATGTACACCACATCTTCTTTATCCATTTATCAGTCAATGGACACTTGGGCTGTTTCCATAATTTGGCTATTGTAGATAATGCTGCTATAAATATTGGGGTGCATGTATCCTTTTGAATTAGATTTTGCCTTCTTTGGATAAATAGCTAGTAGTGCAATTGCTGGATCATAGGGTGGTTCGGTTTTTAATCTTTTTATTTTTTAAGTAAGCTCTCTGCCCATTGTGGGGCTTGAACTCACAACCCCGAAATTAAGAGTCACATGCTCTACTGGCTGAGCCAGTCAGGTGCCCCTATTTTTAACTTTTTGAGGAACCTCCACACTGTTTTCCAGAGTGGCTGCACCAGTTTGCATTCCCACCAACAGTGTAAGAGGGTTCCCCTTTCTCTGCATCCTCGCCAACACCTGTTGTTTCTTGTGTTGTTGATTTTAGCCATTCTGACTGGTGTGAGGTGATACCTTATTGTAGTTTTGATTTATATTTCCCTGATGATTGACCTGTTACTTTTAATCCCAGTGTGGCTGAACTAGGGGATGCCTTGCTAGTTTTCAAAGTGCTTTTCAAATTTATTTTCTCTTTCAATCTTCACAATGTGTCTGAGATACACAGAAGAGGTAGTATAATTCCCATTTTTGTTCATAAGGGAATAAAGTCTCAAAAAGGTTATATGACTTGCCTAGAGCCATGTGGATAGGTTCAGGGATAAGGTTAGCATCCAGATGTCTTGACTCACAGTCTGTTTCTACTCCAGCAGCCAACCAACTTGTGAGTTGAGCAAGACAGAGAATGGATTGTGTGGGAGTCATGCCTCTAGCTGATATTTTAACCATTATGGTAGGTGTATGTTCAATGAAACTCACTTGTTTCCAAGACAACAGGATTCAAATGAAAACCTCAGTTGCTCAGGAGGAGGCAGATTCACTGTCATTTCTATCCCTTTGAAGAATTGCACATTTTGATGGGCAAAGTGCCAGAAATAATTAAGCCAAATAGCTCCACAGAACCCGGTTGGAGCAAGAAAGCTGAAGAAAAGAAACATATTTATATGTATATAAATGTGGGTGGTGTTTCTGCTGTGAGAGTCTTTCAACAGAAATCACGACAATCCAGGAAAATCCAGGGATCAATGCCACATAGAAAAGAACAATAATCTGGAAAGAAAAAAAAACAAAAACAAAAAGTAGGAGCACCTTGAGGCGGAGAGATGGGGATGTGGGAGGGAGAGAAGGAGGAAGAGATAGGCAAGAGGAGAAGCTGCCTGGTCCCCCAGCCCTTTCCCTGGTCCCTGGTGGAAGAAACAGTGGATGAAACGATCAGATTTTAACTTGAATTCCCTATGTTGAGTCAAGTGGGCCCAGAGTGTTCTTTTTTTTTTTTTGCTTTTCTTGTGAGGTATCCACTCTGGCTCTAATTTCCCATTTCTCCAGTGGAGATCAGGAGATTTGGAGCCGAGCAGAGATAGAATACATTCTTCTGTACTGGCTGCATGCCACACTTTGTTACAATTTTTAAAAAAACCTTAGTTTATTATAGGATGGAAAATTTGGTTTCTCAGGCACGTGAGAGGGACGATACTCTTTTGATTTCTTCCATTCTGGTTTTTAATTCATTCGACCTTTATCGAACGGCTATTCTGTAGAAGGTCCTGCCCTAAGAACTGGGGATTCAGAAATGAGTAGGGCCTAGCATTCACTGGATCATATTTAATGTACCGACTTATGTGGTCTTCCTAGCTAAATACAAACTGACCCTTGAACAATGTGGGGATTAGGGGTGCCAATGCCTGCCTAGTAGAAAAATCAGTGTATAACTTTCAACTGCCCCAAAACTTAACTATGAATAGCCTGGTGTTGACTGGATGCCTTACTGATAACATCAATAGTTGATTAACACATATTTTGTATGTTACATGTATTATATACTGCAATCTTACAATAAAGTAAGCTGGAGAAAAGAAAATGTTATTAAGAAAATTGTAAGGAAGACAAAATACATTTACAGGACTGTGCTGTACTTATCAAAAACAATCTGTGTGTAAGTGGACCCGCATTCAAAGTTGTGTTGCTCAAGAGTCAACTAGTAAGGAAAATACCATAGCCCTGTTGTGAGCTACAGAGTGATTGTCCGATACGTGGTGTGTTTATGCAACATTTATTTGTTCATGTAGTCAACAAATAATTTTTACCTCTTACTAAGAGCCAGACGCTCTGCTGCCCGTGGGAGTCTCCAAAAGTGAACAAAAGCAACATGTACAACAAAGAATTAGTACCCAGAATTTATAAAGAACCCTACAAATCCATAGGAAAAGAACAAATAAACCAACAGACCAATGAGTAAATGATACAGACAGGGGAGTCACAGAAGAGGAAAACATAAAAGGCTACAGAACATTTGGTAAGGGGCACCTGGGTGGCTCAGTCAGTTGAGCGTCTGTCTCTTGATTTCAGCTCAGCTCAGCTCATGATCTCAGGGTTCTGGGATCGAGCCTTGCTGTGGGCTCTCTGCTCAGTGGGGAGTCTGCTTGAGGATTCTCTCCCTCTCCCTCTGCCCATCCCCCTGCTCACATTCTTTTTCTCTCGCAGAATAAATAAATCTTAAAGAACATTTGATAAGATGTTCACCCTCACTAAGCTAGTGAGGAAACGCAAATTAAAATCACCACAAGATACTATTTTATTTTTACCTGCTAGTGTGGCAATGATGAAGTTTACTAATATCGAGTATTATTGAGTTGTGGGAAAAGGGCTGCTTTCCTAAACTTCTGGTGGGAATGGTAAAATGACCTCTGACTTTGGAGGGCAATTTTATCTATGAAAATTGTTTGTATCAAGAACAATGGGAAACAACCCAACCGTCCCTGGAGTGGATAGAGGACATGGTATGTTCTTATGGTGAAACAGTACACAGAAATTCAGAGAAACATATTAGAGTTATCCACATCAACATGGACTGATCTCAAAAATATACCATCGAGTGAAAAGAGCAGTTTGCAGAGTTGTATGTACTCTATGACCATTTCTGTGGAGAGAAAAAAAGACCTCCCCCCGCCACCAAAATCAATACTACACAATTTCTGTAGTGTAGGTGAATAGTCTGGTGAAGATACATATCAGATTATAATAGTGGTTATGTCTTGGCTTGTGATGGGGAAAAGACTGAAGAGGTCCAAGGGGACTTCATCTATATGTGTAATATTACATATTTTTGGCAAATAGATCATACATAATTTATCTGTTAAAAATTAACTAGAAGAAAATAGGGTCCAGGACACAATTCCTGTCTTGGAGGAACTTAATGACTAATGGCCTTATCCCCTGGCAGAGCTGGGATTAGAACCCAGGTTTTCAATTTCCTAGTGCAATGATCTGTCTCTTGGATATATGATAAATTTAACCACCTGTGAAGAATCTCGCACCCTGACTTGCTTTCGGCAAAGGGATAGCTTTTCCAGCTGGCATGAAGGTTAAGGCATTTTATTTCTTTTTTTGTGTATGGGGGTGGATTTTTCATTAAAAGTTTTTTTTATTAACAAATGAAGAAATGCCAACCATATTTATAATGTATGTGTAAGGTATACAGAATAACAATCCAATGAACGCACTCATTAACCTACCACCCAGTTGAAGGAATAGAAGGCATTTTCAAAACATTTTCATAACAGAAACTGGTGAGAACATTTGGACTGTCCCATCAGAGACAAAAACCTAGAGGGCTCGATGGTGTTCTTTCCCAGGCTACGTCAGCACCATTTCCACCACTCCCTAGCAGCGAAATAAATGAAACAAATGGCCCTCTCTGGAGAATTGGAATCTTCTCCTCTTTGTATGCTAAATGGCCAAGAAGTGATTTATCTGGGCTGCTCCTAGAGGGCGAGAAGTCACACAAAGGTCTGAGAGACGCGTCTGGAGGTAAATAGAGTGTCCAAGTGTATTTAGCTAACGATAATGCAAACCACAGGAAGTACATAGCATGGAGGAAGGAAAATGTGCCTTTGCTGTCTGGGAAGTAATTGAACATTTATAGTTTGGGAATAGTGAGTTCAGAGCTGGAGGAAGGGAGATCCTTGTTCCAGTCAATGAAAAAAAAAATCAGTGTTCTTTGGAACCCAATGGGGAATTAAGAAGTCCATTTTGAGGTTTCTCAAGTCTTTATCTGAGGAGGGATTTAAGCAGGAACTAGTTAAGACTGGACCCAGAACCTGGGTCACACACACAGACACACTCACAGGTGTACAGACACTTGCATGCAGGACGGGAGAGAGAGAGGAGGAAGGAGGACAGAGAGACAGAAAGATCAGAGGGGATAGGTGGAGTTTAATGCCACAGACTTGTCCTCCATGATCTCCTAAGGTTTTGGGGGCCACAAGGCTCTGACACATGTGGTATGAGAGCCTCACAGTAACATGCTGTTCACTCCAAAAAAATGCCTGGTAGTCTAAGAGATCAGAACTACAAAGGGATGATTAATGAGTACACAGAAGCTCCTGCCAGCCATGTGGGGCTCCCCAGAAATCCCAATTTCCTCTTTGCAGACAGTGCTGGAGAACGGAGCTCTTTCCCTCCCCACAGCCCGTGGGACTGCCAGATAGAACCCAGGATACAATATTTGGAACATATTTACACTAAAAAATGGTTTGCTGCTTAGCTGAAATTCAGATTTAACTGGGTATAGTTTTTATTTTCCAAATCTAGCAACCCTGTATTTATGAAATATGCTTGCCCTGTTCCTCCCTCAATTCCTTTTTAAATTCTGATCAAGTCAAAGTTCTGCATTCCTGCAAAGACCCCAGACTGCTTCAGAACGGCCTGTGTAAGGTGATAATTTTCCTTCTTTAGGACCCATAGTCTAAAACTAAGGAGGGAAGAAATGTACTGCTCTCATTTCCACCAGCCCCAAGGCTGGTCCCCCCTTCTGCTTGAAGACTATCTCACCATGTCAGAGAATTTCTAGTGCCTATTAAGCCAAGAAGGTCTTTCACTCCAATGCCAGTGGAGAGAGTGTGATGGAGATCATTGTGCAAGAATATTCAAGACTAAGAAAGAACTAGAATCTTATCTCTAAACCTTACAAAATCTAGAGGGGCATGGCAGGAAGAGTCTGTTAGCACAAAGAACACAATGTTAGTCACAATCACAAACACATCTGGAGTTCAGAAGATGGGCAAGGTGTTTCTTTACCGTTCCCATTGGGCTATTCCCCTTTCCTATTATAGTTAGCCTTGGAGAAAATCTAGAAAGTCCCTTCCACTTTGCTCTCCTCACAGTTGAAATTGGGAAGACCTGTTACCTTCCCTGCCTAGGGAGCGCAATAGAGGATCATCACCTCGTCTAAGCCATGAGGTGGCAAATTACAGCTTGTGGGGCAAATCCTGCTCACTGCCTGTTTCTGTACAGCTCGTGAGCTAAGAATGGGTTTTATATTTTTGAATGTTTAAAAAAAGTCAAAAGAGGAACAGTATGAAGTGGATATGTGGAAATCATACACAATTAAAATTTTGGGGTTCATAGTTTTATTGGAACACAGCCACACTCATTCTTTTATATATTATGTATGGCTGCGTTCATGCTGTAAGGGCAGAGGTGAATATTTGCAACAAGGACCATGTGGCTCACAAAGCCTAAAATGTTTACAGTCTGGCCCTTTTACTATAAATTTTGATGACTCCTGATTTAAGCAATAAATTTCTCTTACTAATAGTAGCTGCCCCTCTGAGAGTGTAGCTTTCAAGTGTATTTACTCTCTGGGCTACAAGATCCCATTCCCACCAGGAATGGATCATTTAGAACCCTTCTGGTGGTCGGGGACAGAAAACCCAGCTCAAAGCACCAGGAATGGATCATTTAGAACCCTTTTGGTGGCCGGGGACAGAAAACCCAGCTCAAAGCACTCGTCCTGTCCGAGCTAGCTGCAGTGTGCGACTGATCTAATAGTGCAGGCATGTTGGTATGAAAAATTTGTTTTGCTTTGGAAACACATTATTGTTATTACTGGAAGAACATTACCACAAAAAATTTCACATGATCTTGGTTTCTATCTCCTGACCTGCCTTCCTGTGTGCAGGCTTTCTTCTTTGTCCCTTCTCCAGAGCTCCCCCTACTGGTAACAGATAGGCTATAGTAGGTTTCCGGCCTGACAGCCTCATTCTAGGCTGGTTCCCAACTCTTGTCACATCTTGACAAACAGAGAAGATGTCATTTGTAAAGCACATTGAGAGAAACGAGGGGGATTTGTGCGTGTTTCCATAGGGCTCAGTGAAAAAAAAATCTGTTACATATTTTATAATTACAATATATAGTTTTTATAATTATGAAAAGGAAATGAAAAAGCATTAGGGAAGATATTAAATGTAAGATTTGTATAAATCTTACAAATAAGATCTTTCCAAAATTTTAAATGTGAAGCTTGATCTTGCTTGCATAAACATAACATTTTAATTTCATATTTTATTTGAAATTGTTACATGCATTTCCTAATCAAGTCTTTAGAATCATGATCTCTTCAGTTATGATAGTCACTAAACAAAAACATTTGCTTACACAATTAAGTGGGAAAACATGTAAAAACTTTTTTTAAACAACTATTTTAGCACAGCTTAAATTATATTTACAAATGTGGCAGTTCTTCCCTTATTTTTATCGACAAGTGCGTTAACTGAACTTTCTTGTAACGGTGATGGATTTTTAATCCAGTAGAACTTTTGCCTATCAACGGCATACATGGCTTGAACAATCACGTGCAGGTAACTTGGACGCTGCTAAAATGGCACCTACGCCACAATTAGGGAGAAATAGCTCATGTGTACGGAGACAGAGATTTGGGACCTCGGCCTAGAGTGTGTCTCTGAGGAACCCTCAGCCCCGACAGTTGACCCTCACTGCTTAGCTGCATCCTGGGCTGCATGCTTGTATGCTGCATTCCCGGGACTCCTGGAACACGAAATTCTTTCCCCAGCAGCTCCAAGAGCCCCTTGCTCCTGCGACAGGGGTCTGCTTTACCGAGAATGCGCGCTCTGTAGCTGGCCAGGAGAGAGCACCTCCTTTGGTTGTACTAGCGCATGTTAGCAGGTGGTGACGCCGCCTGCAAGGGTGATGGGTCATGCCACTGGATTCTGCTCAGCTTTGGGGCCGCTTTCTGAGGAGTGCCAGATGAGGCTACTTGAGGCCAGAGGTGACCTACCTGTGTGTTTTGGTCACCCCGTGTGCCCTTTTGCTATCGCCAAGGCTGAGGGGATTAATATTTTGCAGAACATCTATGATCCATGTGAGGTATACCAGTGAGCACTGGCGGGGAGGCTCTGCCTTAGCAACTACTGCAATGTTTCCTGAAAAATTGAAGGAGGTCATTCAGAAGAAGAGTACCTTCCAGAACAAAGTTTAACTCACATGAATCTGGGTTGCTTTGGGAACAGATTTTTTCCATTATTCTTATTTACTTTGTTGTTGTCTGGTTGTTAGCTGTGCCTTATACACATATGTGGGTATGTATGTACATTAGTGATTGCTCCAAGTGGTACAACAGACCTCCTTGACCGTTCCCAGGCTGCCTTCGGGTAATATTATTCTATCTCACATAAATACAAGAGTCTTACGAGTAAGCTTCCATCTCCCTCACTCCCAGCTTTTGTGCTGTTGTTTTCTGACATTTTATTTCGACATCTCTAATAAATACCACAATAAGTTGTGATTTGGTATTATACCATCAATTGTCTTTTTTAAATTTTTTTTAAGGATTTTATTTATTTATCTGACAGAGAGAGAAATAGCGAGAGCAGGAACACAAGCAGGGGGAGTGGGAGAAGGAGAAGCAGGCTCCCCACTGAGCAGGGAGCCCGATGCGGGGCTCGATCCCAGGACCCTGGGATCATGACCTGAGCTAAAGGCAGATGCCTAACGACTGAGCCACCCAGGCGCCCCTGTCTTTTTTTAAAAACAGGTTTCTTGGGATGTAAATGTACATACCATAAAATTCACCCAGACAAAATGTATAATTCAATGGTTTGGGGTATAATTACATTAACTAAACAATGGTGGTAAAGTATGTATAACAAAATTTGCCATTTTAACTGTTTCTATGGACATTTCATTGGCATTAATTATATTATCAGTGTTGTACAACTATCACCACTCTTCCCAAAACTTTTTCATCACTCCAAACAGAAACTCTAACTATTGAACAATAGCTCCCTATTCTCTCCTTCCTGCAGCCCAGGAAGTAACTTCTTTTTTCTTAAGATTTATTTATTTATTTTAAAAAAGATTTCGTTTATTTATTTATTTATTTATTTAGAGCGGGGGGAGAGGCAGAGGGAAAAGGAGAGAGAATCTTCAGCAGACTCCATGCTGAGTGTGGAGCCCCACTGTGGGGTTCAATTCCACGACTCTGAGATCATGACCCAAACTGAAACCAAGAGTTGGATGCTCAACCGACCAAGACGCCCAGGCACCCCTTATTTATTTACTTGAGAGAGAGAAAGAGAGTGAGCGATCATGGGAATGGGTATGGAGGGGCAGAGGGAGAGGGAGAGGGAGAGAGAGAATCTTTTTTTTTCTTTAAATTTTTTAATTGTTATGTTAATCACCATATATTACATCATTAGTTTGTGATGTAGTGTTCCATGATTCATTGTTTGTGCATAACACCCAGTGTTCCATTCGGTACGTGCCCTCTTTAATACCCATCACCAGGCTAACCCATCTCCCCACCCCCTCCCCTCTAGAACTCTCAGTTTGTTTTTCAGAGTCCATAGTCTCTCATGGTTCATCTCCCCCTCCGATTTACCCCCCTTCATTCTTCCCCTCCTGCTATCTTCTTTTTTTTTTTTTCTTAACATATATTGCATTATTTGTTTCAGAGGTACAGATCTGTGATTCAACAGTCTTGCACAATTCACAGCACTCACCATAGCACATACCCTCCCCAATGTCTGTCACCCAGTCACCCCATCCCTCCCACCCCACCCCCATTCCAGCAACCCTCAGTTTGTTTACTGAGATTAAGAATTCCTCGTATCAGTGAGGTCATATGATACATGTCTTTCTCTGATTGACTTATTTCGCTCGGCATAACACCCTCCAGTTCCATCCACGTCGTTGCAAATGGCGAGACCTCATTCCTTTTGATGGCTGCATAATATTCCATTGTGTATATATACCACTTCTTCTTTATCCATTCATCTGTCGATGGACATCTTGGCTCTTTCCACAGTTTGGCTATTGTGGACATTGCTGCTATAAACATTGGGGTGCACGTACCCCTTCGGGTCCCTACATTTGTAACTTTGGGGTAAATACCCAGTAGTGCAATTGCTGGATCGAATGGTAGCTCTAATTTCAACTGTTTGAGGAACCTCCATACTGTTTTCCAGAGTAGTTGCACCAGCTTGCATTCCCACCAACAGTGTAGGAGGGTTCCCCTTTCTCCACATCCCCGCCAACATCTGTCGTTCCCTGACTTGTTAATTTTAGCCATTCTGACGGGTGTGAGGTGGTATCTCATTGAGCTTTTGATTTGGATTTCCCTGATGCCGAGCGATGTTGAGCACTTTTTCATGTGCCTGTTGGCCATTTGGATGTCTTCTTTGGAAAAATGTCTGTTCATGTTTTCTGCCCATTTCTTGATTGGATTATTTGTTCTTTGGGTGTTGAGTTGGATAAGTTCTTTATAGATTTTGGATACTAGCCCTTTATCTGATATGTCATTTGCAAATATTTTCTCCCATTCTGTCGGTTGTCTTTTGATTTTGTGGACTGTTTCTTTTGCTGTGCAAAAGCGTTTTATCTTGATGAAATCCCAATAGTTCATTTTTGCCCTGGCTTCCCGTGCCTTTGGTGATGTTTCTAGGAAGAAGTTGCTGCGGCTGAGGTCGAAGAGGTTGCTACCTGTGTTCTCCTTTAGGATTTTGATGGACTCCTGTCTCACGTTTAGGTCTTTCAACCATTTGGAGTCTATTTTTGTGTGTGGTGTAAGGAAATGGTCCAGTTTCATTCTTTTGCATGTGGCTGTCCAATTTTCCCAACACCATTTGTTGAAGAGACTGTCTTTTTTCCATTGGACATTCTTTCCTGCTTTGTCAAAGATAAGTTGACCATAGAGTTGAGGGTCCATTTCTGGGCTCTCGATTCTGTTCCACTGATCTATGTGTCTGTTTTTGTGCCAGTACCATACTGTCTTGATGATGACAGCTTTGTAATAGAGCTGGAAGTCTGGAATTGTGATGCTGCCAGCTTTGCTTTTCTTTTTCAATATTCCTCTGGCTATTCGGGGTCTCTTCTGGTTCCATACAAATTTTAGGATTATTTGTTCCATTTCTTTGAAAAAAGTGGATGGTATTTTGATGGGGATTGCATTGAATGTGTAGATTGCTGTAGGTAACATTGACATCTTCACAATGTTGGTTCTCCCAATCCATGAGCATGGAACGTTTTTCCATTTCTTTGTGTCTTCTTCAATTTCTTTCCTGAGTATTTTATAGTTTTCTGAGTACAGATCCTTTGGCTCTTTGGTTAAATTTATTCCTAGGTATCTTATGGTTTTGGGTGCAATTGTGAATGGGATCGACTCCTTGATTTGTCTCTCTTCTGTCTTGTTGTTGGTGTATAGGAATGCCACTGATTTCTGTGCATTGATTTTATAGCCTGCTACTTGCCTGAATTCCTGTATGAGTTCTAGCAGTTTTGGGGTGGAGTCTTTTGGGTTTTCCACATAAAGTATCATATCATCTGCAAAGAGTGAGAGTTTGACTTCCTCTTTGCCGATTTGGATGCCTTTGATTTCTTTTTGTTGTCTGATTGCTGTGGCTATGACTTCTAATACTATGTTGAATAGCGGTGGTGAGAGTGGACATCCCTGCCGCGTTCCTGACCTTAGGGGAAAAGCTCTCAGTTTTTCCCCATTGAGAATGATATTCGCTGTAGGTTTTTCATAGATAGCTTTTATGATATTGAGGTATGTACCCTCTTTCCCTATACTCTGAAGAGTTTTGATCAAGAAAGGATGCTGTACTTTGTCAAATGCTTTTTCTGCATCTATTGAGAGGGTCATATGATTCTTGTTCTTTCTTTTGTTAATGTATTTTATCACATTGATTGATTTGCAGATGTTGAAGCAATCTTGCAGCCCAGGGATAAATCCCACTTGGTCATGGTGAATAATCCTTTTAATGTACTGTTGGATCCTATTGGCTAGTATTTTGGTGAGAATTTTTGCATCCATGTTCATCAAGGATATTGGTCTGTAATTCTCCTTTTTGATGGGGTCTTTGTCTGGTTTTGGGATCAAGGTAATGGTGGCCTCATAAAATGAGTTTGGATTTTTCCTTCCATTTCTATTTTTTGGAACAGTTTCAGGAGAATAGGTATTAATTCTTCTTTAAATGTCTGATAGAATTCCCCTGGGAAGCCATCTGGCCCTGGGCTTTTGTTTCTTGGGAGATTTTTGATGGCTGCTTCAATTTCCTTAGTGGTTATAGGTCTGTTCAGGTTTTCTATTTCTTCCTGGTTCAATTTTGGTAGTTGACACCTCTCTAGGAATGCATCCATTTCTTCCAGGTTATCTAATTTGCTGGCATAGAGTTGTTCATAATATGTTCTTATAATTGTTTGTATGTCTTTGGTGTTGGTTGTGATCTCTCCTCTTTCATTCATGATTTTGTTGATTTGGGTCATTTCTCTTTTCTTTTTGATCAGTCTGGCCAGGGGTTTATCAATCTTGTCAATTTTTTCAAAGAACCAGCTCCTAGTTTCGTTGATCTGTTCTACTGTTTTTTTGGTTTCTAGTTCATTGATTTCTGCTCTGATCTTTTTTATTTCTCTTCTCCTGCTGGGTTTAGGCTTTATTTGCTGTTTTTTCTCTAGCTCCTTTAGGTGTAGGTTTAGGTTGTGTATTTGAGACCTTTCTTGTTTCTTGAGAAAGGCTTGTATTGCTATATACTTTCCTCTTAGGACTGCCTTTGCTGCATCCTAAAGATTTTGAACAGAGTTGTGTTTTCATTTTCATTTGTTTCCATGAATTTTTTTAATTCTTCTTTAATTTCCTGGTTGACCCATTCATTCTTTAGTAGGATGCTCTTTAGCCTCCATGTATTTGAGTTCTTTCCGACTTTCCTCTTGTGATTGAGTTCTAGTTTCAAAGCACTGTGGTCTGAAAATATGCAGGGAATAATCCCAATCTTTTGGTACCGGTTGAGACCTGATTTGTGACCTAGGATGTGATCTATTCTGGAGAATGTTCCATGGGCACTAGAGAAGAATGTGTATTCCGTTGCTCTGGGATGGAATGTTCTGAATATGTCTGTGAAGTCCATTTGGTCCAGTGTGTCATTTAAAGTCTTTATTTCCTTGTTGATCTTTTGCTTAGATGATCTGTCCATTTCAGTCAGGGGGGTGTTAAAGTCCCCCACTATTATTGTATTGTTGTCAATGTGTTTCTTTGCTTTTGTTATTAATTGCCTTATATAATTGGCTGCTCCCATGTTCGGGGCATAGATATTTACAATTGTTAGATTTTCTTGTTGGATAGACCCTTTAAGTAGGATATAGTGTCCTTCCTCATCTCTTATTACAGTCTTTGTTTTAAAATCTAATTTGTCTGATATAAGGATTGCCACCCCAGCTTTCTTTTGGTGTCCGTTATCATGGTACATAGTTTTTCACGCCCTCACTTTCAATGTGGGGGTGTCTTTGGGTCTAAAATGAGTCTCTTGCAGACAGCATATTGATGGGTCTTGTTTTTTAATCCAATCTGATAGCCTGTGTCTTTTGATTGGGGCATTTAGCCCATTTAGATTCAGGGTAACTATTGAAAGATATGAATTTAGTGCCATTGTGTTGCCTGTAAGGTGACTGTTACTGTATATTGTCTGTGTTCCTTTCTGGTCTGTGCTGCTTTTAGGCTCTCTTTTTGCTTAGAGGACCCCTTTCAAGATTTCCTGTAGGGCTGGTTTCGTGTTTGCAAATTCCTGTAGTTTTTGTTTGTCCTGGAAGCTTTTTATCTCTCCTATTTTCAATGACAGCCTAGCTGGATATAGTATTCTTGGCTGCATATTTCTCTCGTTTAGTGCTCTGAAGGTATGCCAGTCCTTTCTGGCCTGCCAGGTCTCTGTGGATAGGTCTGTTGCCAATCTAACGTTTCTACCATTATTTGTTACAGATCTCTTCTCCCGAGCTGCTTTCAGTATTTTCTCTTTGTCTCTGAGACTCGTAAGTTTTATTATTAGATGTCAGGGTGTTGACCTATTTTTATTGATTTTGAGAGGGGTTCTCTGTGCCTCCTGGATTTTGATGCCTGTTTCCTTCCCCACTTTAGGGAAGTTCTCTGCTATAATTTGCTCCAATATAACTTCTGCCCCTCTCTCTCTTCTTCATCTGGGATCCCAATAATTCGAATGTTGTTTCGTCTTATCGTATCGCTTATCTCTCGAATTCTTCCCTTGTGATCCAGTAGTTATCTCTTTTTCTCAGCTTCTTTATTTTCCATCATTTGTTCTTCTATATTGCTGATTCTCTCTTCTGCCTCATTTATCCTAGCAGTTAGCGCCCCCATTTTTTATTGCAGTTCATTAATAGCCTTTTTGATTTCAACTTGGTTAGATTTTAGTTCTTTTATTTCTCCGGAAAGGGTTTCTCTAATAACTTACATGCTTTTTTCAAGCCCAGCTAGTATCTTTAAAATCATGATTCTGAACTCTAGGTCCGACATTGTACTAATGTCCATATTGAGTAGGTCCCTGGCAGTCGGTACTACCTCTTGTTCTTTTTGTTGAGGTGATTTTTTTCATCTTGTCATTTTGTCCAGAGGAGAATAGATGAATGAGAGAACAAAATGCTAACAGGTTAACAACGTCCCCAGAAAATATACTCTAAACAAATCAGAAAAGACCTGAAATCAGGGGAAAAGAAAGGGAAAGAAAGAAAAAAGAAAGAGAAAAAAAAAAAGAAAAAGAAAAAGATAAAAACAGACAAAAACAGAACAAAACAAAAAAAACAGAATATGATCAAATATGATCAGGCTGGTGCATAGATCAGTGCCACACACTAGATATTGGGTGTATTTTGGTCTGTTAGAAGAAAGTGCCTCTAAAATTTTAAAGAAAGAAAGACTTAAATATGTACAAAATAAGGGTTGATATGATGATGGGATGGAATATGACTGTAAAGATGAAAAGTATAAAAAATTTTAAAAAAGGAATTGATAAGGTGTTTGAAAAAAGAAGAGGATTAAAAAAGAAAGAAAGAAAGGAAAATAAAAAGGGGAGAGAATGTGATCAGGCAGGAGACTAGAACAAAGCCATATACTAGAGATTTAGGGTATATTTTGATAAGTTAGAAGAAACTGTATCTCAAAATTTTAAAGAGAGAACAACTTATATATATATTGCAAAAATAAAGGTAACTACTATGAAGGGATAGAATGTGACTCTAAAAATGAAAAATAAAAATCTTGATAAGATGTTGGTTGAAAAAGGGAAAAAGAAAAATTCAAAAAGAAAGTTAAAAAATTAACTTTTAAAGACTAATGAATCATCGTAAAAAAGGCATGAATTCTATGTGCAGTATTCCTCTAGCGCTGGAGTTCTGCCGTTCTCATCGATCAGTAAACTTGGTCTTGGCTGGCTCTTCGTGCTGATCTTCTGGGGCAGGGGTCTGTTGCCGTGGTTCCCAAATGTCTTTGCCGGAGGTGGAATTGCCTCGCCCTTGCTGGTCCAGGCTAAGCAATCTGCTCGGGTTTGCTCTCGGGAGCTTTTGTTCCCTGCAAGCTTTCCGTTCAGCTTTGGAGGATGAGAGTGAGCATGGCGGCCTCCCAATCTCCACCGGGGAGGAGCCAAGAACTCCGGGCCCCCCTCCTCAGTGCGCCCCCAGAGAAAAGCAGTCAGTCACTCCCGTGTCCCCAGTCTCTGGCCGCACTCCGTGCTCACCCGGCCTGTGACCAAGCATTTCTATCTCTGGCACTCGACCCCGTGTGGAGTCTCCAAACCCAGCAGATCCCTGCAGTGCGCTCCCGCGCCACCCCTCCCGGGGGAGGAAGGGGAGTCTCCCCGGCTCTGCCGCTTGTTGGGTCCCTGCTGGAGGAGCAGTAGCCCGACTGTGCCACGGATCACAGTTTATGGCAACCCCGAGCTGAGAGCCCGCGCCTCAGCTCCGTCTCTGCAGCCGGCTTTCCCACTCCGATACCTGGGAGCTCTGCTGCTGTCAGGCACCCCCGGTCTTTCTGTGACCCCGAGGGTCCTGAGACCACACTGTCCCGCGAGGGTTCCACCCCCCATTTAGCCACTGGAGCGATGTCCCTCAGTGGAGCCGGCTTCTAAAAGTTCTGATTTTGTGCTCCGCGGCTCTATCACTTGCCAGAAGCGGCCGACGGAGGCCCCCTCCCCCGCCGTGTATCCTCCCGAATATCGCCTCGGATTCACTTCTCCGCACGTCCTACCTTCCAGAAAGTGGTCGCTTTTCTGTTCAGAGAGTTGTTGCTATTCTTTTCTTTGATGTCCTGTTGAGTTCGTAGGTGTTCAGAATGGTTTGATCCCTATCTAGCTGAATTCCTGAGACCAGACAAAATCCAGGTCTCCTACTCCTCCGCCATCTTGCTCCCTTCTGAGAGAGAATCTTAAGCAGACTCCATACTCAGCCCAGAGCCCAACATGGGGCTTGATCTCACGACACTGAGATCGTGACCTGAGCTGAAACCAAGAGCTCTGCTTCACTGAGCCACCCATGGACCCCCAGCCCCTGGTAACTCTAATCTACTTTCTGTTTCTATGAATTTGCCTGTTCTAAGTATCGTATAATTTAAATCATATAATATTTGTCATTTTGTGTCTGGCTTATCTTACTTAGCGTGATGTTTTTAAGGTTCATCCATGTTGTAGTACATATGAGAACTTCATTTCCTTTTAAAGCTAAATAATATTCAGTTGTACTTATATAACACATTTTGTTTATTCATTCATCTGTTGATGGACTAGTTAATTATCTTTTAAGGAAATGAAGAAACAGGAAAAAAATGCTCCTTATATCGTTACCCATATATTTTTTATTTATGGAACTTTTCATTTGTTTACATATAACTGAATTTTTATCTTGTCACATCCTGAAAAATGTCCTTTTAACATTTCTAAATGCAGCACAGGTCTGCTAAGGACCAATTCTCTCAAATTTGAAAATAGCTTGATTTTTTCCTTCGTTTTAGAAGAATATTTTGCTGAATATAGAATTCTAGGTTGACAGTTTTTTTTTTTTTCTTTGAGCACTTTAAAGATTCCATTCCACTGTCTTCTGGATTGCATTGTTTCTGATGATGTCAGTAGTAATCTTTGTTGTTGTTCTCTTACATGTAATACATCTTCTTTCTGCTATGTGCTTTAACATTCTTTTCTTTCTCTTTGGTTTTCAACAGTTTGCTGTGATGTCCATAGTTGTAGTTTTATTTGTGTTTATTCTGCTTGGAGTTTGTAGAGCTTATTGGATCTGTGGGGTGATATATATATATATTTAATCAAATTTGGAAAATTTTATGTCATTATATTTTAATTATATTACTCATATATTTCCTTGTGTTGTCTCATTCTCTTTCCTATCTTGGTAGGACTCGAATCACAATTATGTTGGACTACTTGATATTGTCCCATGGGCCATGGAGGCTCTGTTGATATTTTTAGCTTTCTTTTTCTCTGTGCTTCAGTTTCTAGATTCTATTGCCCATTTTCAGGTTCATTGATATTTTCTTTCTTTCTTTTTTTTTTTTTTAAAGATTTTATTTATTTGAGAGAGAGAGAGTGAGAGAGTGAGTGAGCATGAGCTGGGGAGAGAGGCAGAGGGAGAGGGAGAAGCAGACTCCCTGCTGAGCAGGGAGCATGACATGGGGCTCAATCTCAGGACCCTGAGATCACAACCTGAGCCCAAGGCAGTTGCTTAACTGACTGAGCCACCCATGTGCCCCTCATTGATATTTTCTTCTACAGTGACCAATATGCTGAAAAACTATCCAGTGAATTTTTCATTTCAAATATTATATTTTCCAGTTCTGGACTTTTCATTGTTTTATTCAATAGTTTCTATTTATCTGCTGAGATCACCCATTGGTTCACTTGTCATGTCCATCTTTACCTTTAAATCTTTGAATATATTTGTAGTAGTTGTATTAAATTCCTTGTTGGCTGATTTCAATATCTGTGTTTTGTGTAGGTCTGTTTCTGTTGCTCCTGCCCCATGCACTTTTGGACAGGGCACATCTATGAGACAGTTGCCTTTCACAATTCTGGACAGGAATCAAAGCACAAGTCACCTCTCCTGGGATGTTCAAACTTTAACTTAGATTCCATCACTCTCTCTGATGCCCATGTTTAACTTTGTAAGCCCTCTTACCTCCCTTTCCAAATTTTTTCCTTTATCTTAACTCAAAGGTGGTTATTGTTTGTTTTGTTTTGTTTTATTTTCTTTCTAGTTTGGAATGAGGGGTTGATGCAGAAAGTGGAAAAACTTGGCTCAGCTAGAACTCTTTGACTTCCAGTCATCATCAGTGTTTTACCTGCAACGAGGCTTTTTGAACTTAGGAGCTGATGTTCAGTGTGTTGGTCCTCTGACCTCAACATGCCAACTAATACAGGAATGGCAGTCAACTCAAACAGGAGGAAGTTTGGGGGGGTAGCGCAAGATGGGGGAGGAAAGAAACATGATGGTTGCTACTTCAGTTGTTGCTTTGCCACACATTTTTTCAGTGAGATCATCGTCATATTAAACAGAGTTTTGTTAATAATGGCATTATGGTTGCCTCTCCCATTTATAAACTATACATTCGATGTGTGGCACTGACTTGTAGACCTCTGGGAGAGCACAGCTATGTTAGACAATAATTTTTAAAGGTTGATTTTCATTCAAAGGCCATCTAAAAACATTAAGGGCATCTGGGATCCTTTGACTGCCATCTTATAACAGAACTGCTCCTTTATATTGTATATTTATCTGTATTGGTGATGGGGGGGGATTCCTTAGGGCCACAGATTTAATTTTAATGCAGTGTTTGGTTTGGGATATTGCGGTACCCAGGGCTCTATGGGTGTACACTTAGAGGACAATGTGGATTTTTTTTTTCTTTAAAAAAAGATCTGTATATTACATGAATTGAAGAACTCAAACCATTTTTACTTTGTATTTTATAATAAGACAGGGGTTGTCAAACTATGGCTCATAGGCCCAATGTGGCCTCTGGCCTGTTTTGGTATGGCCTACCAGCTAAGACTGGATTTTACATTTTTTTAAAGTTGAAGAAGAAGAAGAGGAGGAGGAGGAGGAGAAGGAAGGAGAGGAGGGTGGGGGAGGAGGAAACAGATATTATGTGGTCCACAAAGCCTAAAATATTTACTAAGTGCTTTTTTTAAAATTATTTTTTAATTTTTTTATGTTATGCTAATCACCATACATTACATCATTAGTTTTTGATGTAGTGTTCCATGATTCACTGTTTGTGCATAACACCCAGTGCTCCACGCAGAACGTGCCCTCTTTAATACCCATCACCAGGCTAACCCATCCCCCCACCCCCCTCCCCTCTAGAACCCTCAGTTTGTTTCTCAGCGTCCGTAGTCTCTCGTGGTTCATCTCCCCCACCGATTTCCCCCCCTTATAGAAAAGTTTGTTAAGCTTTGTATTAAAGACTAGAGGGGGGTAGGATGCCTCGGTCATGAGAGAACTGTGACTCAGAGTATTTTTCCTTTCCTTAGGCTAAAAGGAGGTGAGGTGCAACTCCAGCCTGGTTTTATCTTTGTGGAGGCTTCACTTCTACCCTGATACAGAGAGTCATTGTTTGGGCCTGTGGTGTCACACTCTCTTCTCTTTTGAAATGGTCATGGAAGCATGGGTGTCCTCACATGGGACAGACACATCTGAAGGCCCAGTGTACGTTCTCAAGGGAGGGACATCTCTCCAGCTGAGAAAGGCAGGCCAGAGCTGAGGTGCTCCTGTGCAGAGGCAGAGGGCCGAGCAGAACACAGACCTATCGAGTCAGGACTCTTCTCTCTTTTCTGCTATTTGCTTGCTGTGAGGACTTGCGTGAGTGAGAAAAGAGAATGTGGATATAATGTCCTGCTGGGTGCTACTTCGAATTCTCTCTCCCGCCTTTGGGACACCCCTGTGGGATGGTAGCATGTTTTATGTTAGGTGCTGGTGGTGAGCGATGCCATTCATTATCTGCGTGGCTTTCAGACTGTCTGTCAACCTTCTTCTAGCAATAAATAAGTGACTGTGGATCTCTAGAGATCAAAAGTCTTCTCTTTTTGTGTAATGGCCTGGTGAAAAGGGCCTGAAATATAACTTCCCTCCAGAATTCCTTTATCATCCTGCTGTTCCATATTTAAGTGCTATTATCTGGAAGTCATTCTTCTCAGCAATAATTTGAAAGAAAGTTGCTTATAAAGGCATCAAGCAGAGGGGACAACTTGCGTAGAATCGAAATGGGAGAGAGATTGAATTCCAGGATAAATCCCTTGTCTGTCCCTTGAAACTGAGGTATATACATGAGAAAGCAAACTGAAAACAGTAGGTAAACATGCCAGAATGTACAGTGGGTAATGGATATTGAAGGATGATCTTGTCATGCATGCTAAACGGATACTTTTAAGAGTTTAAATTTAATTAGCATCTGGAAATTAACAAGGCTAGAAAGAAGGGCAATGTGTTTTTAAGTGATGGCTATGGATAGGTACTGTTTGGTGCATATAGATAAATGAAGATTTAACTTGTAACGCATAATGAGCCAGTGTCTATAAAATAATTTGTTTTTGTAGTTGCTATCACAGAACAAAACAATAGAAATATCCAAGGTCAGGCAATTACTGTTATTACTGTTCTTCTTTGCTTAAATGTTGAAATCAGCCTTGTAGATGGCTATTGATCTGTATTGTTCAAGTTGGGTAATGTAAATGTTTTCATTGTCATACCTTCTGTTTCTTTCTTAAGGGATGAAGCATAAAAGGAATTTTTGGTCCTACCTCTTTTGTACATTTACCTTGAGTATGTGTGTGTTGGGTCAGAGTCTGCTCCAGAAGGAAAGGGGAATGGTGTGTATCTTCTCTTCTAGTACATTTTAGTGTTAAGAGCATTGGTTTTTTTATGGTATTCTTGGAGGAGGGCCTGAGAAAGCAACTTTAGCTAGAAGGAGGGACCCAGTTCAGTTTGAAAATGATATAATTTCTGTTCTTCCTTTGGTCATAAACTGCATGGCTCTGCATAAAGCATAAGTTGAAGCTGCCCTTTGTATCCCGAATGGTGCCGAACTGGGGTGGAAGTGAGGGTGCTGGGCAGGAGAACCCCATGGGTTTGGATCAAAGTCAGAGGCAGCCCCACTGGGAGAGTTTGCTCTCCCGTGGTCAGCCCTTGGTGCTGAGCACAGCCTGTGTGTGCAGGAATGAGTGCAGAGAGCCTCCATTTCCTGGCTTGCAGGAGGCGAGGGGGCAGTGCTGTTTGTGGCAGCCTTACTAAGAGTTATGTAGCTCAAGCATTACACGGGATACCATGCAGACAGTGGCTCATGCGAAGGCGGTATCCATCTGTGACACACAGTTGTGCACAGTGGAACCCGCTTTAAGCTTCAAGCATCAGCCTCGCAACTAACTGCCTTTCTCTCCTCAGAGTTGTGCCCTGTGAGCTGGGGAAGAGTCATCTTGGGCAGAAGTGGAGGACAGGGCTGCCATATTTTTACTTGTATGAGGAATGAATTTGTGTTTCTGTTTTTTTTTTTATCATTTTTTCTCATTTCTTCCTAAGAAAGTGTGTATTAGTGTGTGTGTGTGCGTGCGTGCGTGTGTGTGTGTGTGTGTGTGTGAGAGAGAGAGAGAGATAGAGAGAGAGAGAGCAGGTGGGCAGCCCAGGCATTCCAGGGAAACTCAGTAACTCATACAGGTCCGGGAAAGGGCGCCCAGAAGGCCATTTTTTGCAGCCATTCTTAAACGTGGCTCTGCAATTAGGCGCCTCCAGGGATCTTTGACAAATTTACTTTCCAAACCCCACTCCTGGAAGTTCTGATTCAGCCATTTTGAGGACCTAGGAATTTATGTTTCAAAGAAAGCACCCTGGTGATTCTGTTGAGCAGTTGGGTTTGGGGGCCCCAGAGCCAGTGCAAGTCTAGCCTGTAAGTGGGAACACACTTAAATCTTCCCCATCTGGGGAGACTATAAATGTCAGAGGACACATGCGGTCATAAATTTTGGCATTAGAACCACTTTGCCATCTCTGGGCCCTCATCATCTCTTTGATCTTTTTTAAAGCACAAATCCTCACCTCGCTCTGCTTCCTGCACCTGGAGCCTTCCCCACCACCCAGGTGTTATGGGTGGGAGTCACTGTGGGACCCGGGTTCGGGACCGGGTGCTTTAACATTCCACCTATTTGAGTGGGAGTGGGAGTAATCCAGAGCAGGCCAGGATTTACACAGGCAAGACCTTGTGTCGTTTCCTGCCCCGGGCACTGCCATGCCCCAGGGAGTCCAGGCTGCTTTCCTGCCAGTGGGAGGCGGTGAGGTCAGTGTGCTGAAGGATCCACCCTGGAAAAGGAAAAGGTGTGAAGGGGACTTGAAAATGTTTTAACATGGGCTGGACCCTCACAGAACCCTCGAGAAAAATAAATTTAGCCATTTTGTTTTTATCACTGTTCCTCAAGTTCCACAGTGGAGAATTAGGGGCTAGTCTCCAAGGTGGGGATGCTTTTTTAGCTTTTGTGTATTTTGAAATGTGGGTCTCGGGGGACCCAGGGCCCAGCAAGGGCAGGGAGGAGACGGCTGCCACTTGAGGAGCACCCAGAATAAGAGCTGAGAGGTTGACGTGGTGTTTGTGCGTGGTTAAAACGGTGGTGGGGAAGCAGTCTAATTCTTCAGTGACAACCCTTTGTTTTAAGATAAATTTAAACAGAGCCGTTAAGAGAGTTTCACGTTTGTACAAATGCCTTTTATGAACAATAGTTTCCAAACCATTTAATCATGACCTTGGCACTTTCATCAGAACAGCACAATCCTCAATCTGTCCCTGGCTTTGCTGAGGAGCCGACACACTTCCTGTTCTCCTTAATCGCTTCTCCCATCTGGGAAGCACCGGGCTCTCAGGAAGACACCTGTTTTCTCGCCTGTTGTTTTCCAAGCTTGGATCCCTCGTTGGTCCCGAACGGTTGTGAGCAAGGAGACGGGGGCCAGAGGGTCATGCCTGTCAGTCCTGTGTGACCAAAATCACAAAATATCTGTGAAAGACCCCATCATCTCAGTATTTGCCTGTGACTTCCCAAGTGAGGCTGGGCATTGTTCATGTATTTTTTCCTTAGTGAAAGGTGACTTCTGTTCACTTCAGGAAAAAGGAATTGATGGAGAATGAGAAAAGGAAGATTTTGAAGAAGAATTAAAATCAGAATTAGAAGAAAAAGAAACACAGAGTTAGAGGAGGGAAAAAAAGAGCTTAGTTTAGAGAAATCCTATGTGTCCTGAGAAGACTAGCACCTGTATTTTAGATTATCCTGGTTGTGTCCACAAGTAGATTTCTTGGAATTTGATAAAGAGAATGAGGCTGAAATGAACAAGGGAATAGCCACGCTTTTAAGAAAGGTTCCCAGGCTCATGGGATCTGAGGACTCAACCATAAAGGCTAAGAATAGGGTGGTGTGCTGTGAATTTTTGGCCTTCTCTCAGCCCTGTGTTGCAGGGCAGCATTCCTGATGAGATCACCTCAGGTGGCCTTCAGGAAGGGCTTACTGGCTGCAGTCAGCTTTCCTGGCAGCACATTTCACTTCCCAGCATTGGCAATTCCCACCTGGACAACTTCCCACAAGAGTCCCAGTGGCCCACACCTCCCATTCTTCCACAAAGTGAAGCTTGTGTGGGATGACAATGTCTCCCCCACAGGCAGAAGCCACCAAGGACTTGGGCATGGCAAATGTCACCGTGGTACTGGTCTAGAGGGGGGCGGAGAGATGGTGCAGGAAATAGCAACACAGTGTAAAATCCAGGCCCTACCCTCAAGTACCATGCTGTCCACCTGGGAAGGAAAAAAAAAAGTTCATGGGAAAGAGTTAAGAGTGTTTATTCAAGCAAATTAGAACTGATAAACAAAAACAGAGGCCACGAGTGATTAGAGCAACATGGGGCTAATCAGCAGAGGTATTCTAAAAAGGAGAGCTTCAAATTCAAAGCCAGGTAGTGTAATAATAATAATAATAATAATAATAATAATAATAATACCAATCATGAGTAAGCAACAACATAATAAAATACTATGATGCTATTTTTCCAAAATGCAAAGCTCATTAAAAAGCTGACCTCATTTGTTATAGCATTTGTGAGACACGAGCATCATTATCCTCATGTTGTGGCAAAGAAATGGAGGCTCAGGAGGATTGAGCCTTTGTTTCTAGCATGTTCCATGCAGAACCATACTCAGAATTCCGATTGCAGGATGAATCCTTGATCTGTCACAAGAATCCAGGAGTTCATCAACTCTGTCTAGCTTTCTTAAAGCTCCTTCTGAGGAGACACTATGGCATTAATTATGTCACCTGGCTAGTATCTTTTGGTAGGGGGGGAGCAGCTAAGTAATTTTTGGAGGTTTGTAAATAGTATATTTGAAATTATTTTATTTTTGGACATATATATGTGAAAAAGTGATATATATAAATTTATTAACAGTGGTTATGTCTGATATATATAATCATGGGTTATCTTTATTTTTTTTGATCTCCTTGTAAATTATAGAAATGAGTATGCATTGTTTTTGTATTAAAGAGAAAAAAAAACCCTAAAATAGTAAAAGAAAAGAAAAGGTTTTAAGGTTTCAAAGCAATTTCTAATTTACTTTTAGGTAGTTATAGCTGTTTTATTTTTATAAAAGAAAACATTTTGTTAAATATTAGAAATTCAAGTTATAATAATCACTTTATATTGTTGTAACTTTTGTGTATATTATACATATGTATAGCACTTTATAATTTACTGTAATTCCTTTAACCAGTTCCCTACTGTTAGCTAGCTACTTTTTTTTTTTTTAGATATCTACTTTTTCTAACTTCTTTCTAGTATGAGAAATCGAGAGTAAATGCGGCTAAAATGACTTTAAATGAAAGTAGAAACACCCTGCCCTTCCTCCAAAAGATTCTGAAAAATGGGCAAAAATCCTTTCTGGGAAATTTTATTCATTTCTCACCAAGTTATTTTTTTGACCAGAGTTGCGATCTTAACTAAGGAATGGAAAGAAAAGAACCTATGTTAAGTACCTACAGCCACCCACAAATGAATCTTAATAATACTTCTTGGTTTTATATTTTAGTAGGTTTTAAAATCAGGAATGATTAGAGTTATGATAGGGAGAGTAGTCCATTTTAGATGGATATTCTTACTATGAGGATGATCAAACACAGTAATAGGTAATTTTACAAAATCTTTCTCAGTAGGATGGATAAAGAAATATTTGGGTATATGTGTTTGGGGTCGGGGGTATAACTTATTGTTCACCTGCCTGGACTTCCCTGGAAAGGGTTGCTCCATTTGCTTATCTGAGGAACAATAGAATACTTTCAGTTCTCGTCATGTGTCTCCCAGGTGCCCAAGGATAATTAAATTTTGTATCCAGGAAATATTCCCACGTTTTTGGCACTGTATGAGGAATGGGGGTGGGGGGACTTCAGAGGTGAATCAAGAACCACCTCAGATCCACCTCTTACCTGACATCTTCTAGAGGTTCTCTAGGTTCCTACAGGATGTTTTTATTCCTCTATAGCAGTTACCACATGATGTCACAATTTGTTCAGGAAATCCTCTTTTTTTCGGATGACAGGACTTGCATGGAAGATTCCTGTTGAATCTTAGACTCTGTAGGAATCTTCAGTGCATGGGGGCAAGCACAATGATTTGTTCGAGGGTTTGTCCCCATCCAGTAGGTGGTGAACTTCCCCGGGCAAGTCCCTGGAAAAGGCCTCATGTTTATTGAATGAATGATGAATGAGCTGGCTCATGAAGGACGATCACAGCTCTGTCATACACGGAACGGAGAGAAAGGAAAGAGGAAGACCAGGCAAAATGCTTTCATGGAGATGAAACGATGGCTTGAAGACACTATGAGATGTTTGTCACCTCTGCCCTGCATTTGGCTTCCATCACTGGGTTGACCACCCTGCTTGCCTCCATGCATTGAAGATTCCCACTGAGTCCAAGATTTGGTGGGAATCTTCAGTACAAGTCTTGCAGAGACGCTGGGGTCATCTCAAAAGAGAGGATTTCCTGAAAAGCTGAAAATGTGAGTAGGTAGTTGGGAAAGTTGAGTTGGCGGCAGGAGAGCAGCAGGATTTCTATCTTCTGACCTCATATTAAAAGAGAAGTTTTCATCACCCTCATTTCTCCAAGCCTTGACATTTTTTTTCCCTATAAGACAAACTGGCATTTCTTGTTTACTCCACAAAACAAATGCAAAAATTATTTAAGGAACCCAGATGGACCATTTATGTCAAAGACTCTGGTTGCAGAGTTGACAGCTGTCCCATGATACCTGTCCCCCACTTCTTTCACAATGGTAGGAGCCCAGATTTTTTGCTTGGCACACGGATGCCCAGAATAAAGCCTGTATTTCTTTTCAGCTTTCCTTCCAGCTATGGAACTCATATTAGCTAAGTTCTGGTTAGTGGACATTAGTGGAAGTGGTGAAAGCAACTTACAGGAGATGTCCTTAAAGGAAAGGGACTGTGTGCATTTCTTCTTCTTGTTGGCAGGAGTGTAGATGTGATAGCTTAACCCCAGCAGCCATTTTGGGTCATGAAGTAACCGTGGGGATGGAAGAAGCCACCCCATAGCAGAACAGCAAGACTAAAGAAGCCTGGGTCCCTGAGAGTGTGGAGCCCTAGTCCAGCTCTGGACTAACCAACTGCTCTATTTTTTGAAAGTTGGAGAGATAAACTAATTTGTTTAAGCTATGGTTATTTTGGATTATTCCATTATAGCAGAATCTAATTCTTTTTAAAAGATTTTATTTATTTATTTGACAGAGAGAGACACAGTGAGAGAGGGAACACAAGCAGGAGGAGTGGGAGAGGGAGAAGCGAAGCAGGCTTCCCGCAGAGCAGGGAGCCCGATGTGGGGCTCAATCCCAAGACCCTGGGATCATGACCTGAGCCGAAGGCAGACGCTTAACGACTGAGCCACCCAGGCGCCCCAGCAGAATTTAATTCTTACTAATACAGCAACTGTGAGTTGCAGAGCATATTTTGCCAATTTACTTCAATGAGGCAAACTACAAGTCTGTCTCCCTGAACCCAGCACTTCCCCTGGGAGCTTGGCTGATAGCGTAGTGTGAACTGGAGGCCAAAAACCTGCCCAGAGTGTGTGGCTCAGATTTTAGAAAGGCTTTTGGTCAGGCAGGGCCAGAGCGTAGGGGAGAGGGCATGGCCTTGCGGTCAGAAAGACTTGGGTTAAAACACTGGGTCTATCATTTACAGTTTATGTGATTTGAACTTCAGCTTCTGAGTTATGAGTATTAATCAGATACTGAGAATATGTCAGTACCTGACACATAATAGGCACTAAAAGCATAGCTATTATTATTAAAATACACTGTGTTAATAGAACCTTAGAACCCAAGGTTTATAAAACACTTGCTTTCATGTTTGATACCAAGACATTGGTTCATGTTACCTAAATGAATTCTCACAGATGGAAATTTAAAAGTTTAAGCAAAACTTCCTGAAAGTAAAAATTTCTTTCAATACATAATAAGATATTTCTGCTCAGTAATAAGTATAAAGTGATGTCTTCTCCCTTATATAATAAACAAACCAAATCTCTACTATGGAATAAGAATGTAGGTAACTATCTTGAATCAGGATTCTTGATCTCAGGAAGCAGAACCATAGAGGCTAATTTTAATAGAAAGAAACTTGTTACGGGGTGTTAGTAGCTTCTGGAATTTCCAGGAAAGCCAGAGAATCAGGGTTAGAAGGGACCAGCCAGGAGCAGTGCAGCCCAGAGAAGCTCCAACAGTATCAGGTGGTGGGTCTGGTAGAGATCCCACCGGAGCACCTCCCCACTGCTGGGCACCTATGAGCGAGGAATTGGAGACTGGAACCTCAGCCACAGCTGCCACAGAAGAGAACTTTGGCAGCCACACTGGCCTGTCTCCTACTGTTACCACTACCCACGTGGCTCAGGCCCTTAAAGTCAAGGTAATGTTGGGTGGGTAGAACCTGGGTCACAGGCAGGCATAAGGGAGGGAGAGATGTAGCTTTGAAACTCTTCAGACCATAGAACAGGAAGGGTTAGCCTGTCTTAGCTTGGGTTTCCCCAGAATGCAGAGCCTGAGACAAGGGCTTTTATTCTGGGAAGTGATCCTAGGGGAGAGAAAGGGGGGCGGTGTAAGAAGATCTTTAAGCCAGAGATTATGACACTGGTTTAAATTGACAAGTTCAGCGATTCCCGCCATGAATGTAAATAAAGGCAGAAGAGCTATACACAATTCAGGGTGGAAATAAATTCCCCCCAAGTCGTGAGGATTCACTGCAAAAATCATACCTGCCATAGGTTGGTGCAGCTAGGGAGCGATTGTAACAGTATTTGCAGAGAATGCAGGGCTTGAGATAGGAGAGGGACTGTGAGAAGCAAAAGAATGGGGCTCGTGGTGTCTCACTGAGGGGCCTTGATGCCTAACAGCTTGTAGAGGGGAGGAGGACAGCTTGAGATGGTGCTGTGTGTCCGGCCTTGTGCTTGGGAGCTTGGCGTTGCCTTCCACTGGGATCCAGAGTAATGGAGAGGGCACACATATGGGTTGGAGATGGTAGGATGAAGAGTTCATTTCGCGCAGGCTGAGTTCCAGGTGCCTGCGTGTACGGTATTGTCGGGGAGGAGAGAGGGCATGGCTGGGAATTTAGATGTAAGAATCTTCAGCATTTCAAGGGAAAGTAAGGGAAAAGGAACAGGCAAAGGAGGCTGAGGAGCCCCACACAGCCCTGCCAGACCAGACACGTCTGTCCGTCTCTCCTCTGTCCCTGATGACAGGTCTTATGCACGTGACCTTCTCCTCCTCCTGGGTGCTAACATTACCAGTTCTGACTCTCACTGTGCTTCTGTTCTCCTGGGGAGGCGGTGTCCCCAGCTCCTTCTAACTCCTCTGGATCCCTGAAGACAGCAACCGGATTTTCTTATTTACTTGTCTCTTTATTTCTGAAATAAATTTTACTCCTAATCACTGCTGCCTAATATAATGGGAATCATAAAATTCACAAACTCATAAGATTTAGAGAATCTTAAAAAATTCATATGGTTTTGATTCCCTGTCTGTGTTCCTGACTCCCTTGCTGAGACAGTAACTGGAATTTCCCTGATTCCTTCTCTCTGCGTTCATGGCTGAGGATGGGACTATTAACCCTTCTCTCTCCGTCCGAGTCCCTCTTCTCAGGGGAAGGACGGGACTCCATAACGACCCGCTTTCTGGCACAGGCTCAGCGATGGAATTTGTGTAAAAGATAGATGTCTTTTGTTCGCAGACGGGCAGTTTGCAGGTTTGAGAGCCTCCCCCAACCCAGTGCCATCCATATTCTCTTGACTTCTGCCCTGTGTAGGATTCGGACCCTCTGAATGGTGTTGCCCAAGCCAAGGATCAAAGAGCCTTCCAGAAAGAGGTAGTTGTCAGCTGTGTCGTGTGCTTGTGAAGGCTGACAAAGGGGAGGGCTGAGAAGAGGCTATTACACCTGGCAGCCATGTAGCAACTGGTGATTCCTGGGGTTGGATATACCATGCAGCATGCGGTTAGGCAAGTTTATACTTGCAAGAATAACCTCAACCATTGAAAAATTGTCTGTGCCCAAGATCCTATTGATAGCAAACCTCTAATAAGAAAATATCTCAATTTCTGTGAGCAATACAAGCATCGTGTGTGTGTGTGTGTGTGTGCACGTGTAAAAATAAGGACAGATCCAAGCTAGATCACTATCAGCATTCTGTAATCACAAGGGGCAACAGGGAATCCATGGGAACTCAGAGGAAATATTTAGATAGTGTCCAAAGCAGAAAAATGCGTGCATTGAAATGGTAATATTGCTTATGCCGGCATATCTGGAAGCACAGTGCTTTTCTTCCTTAGACAGGTACTGTTATACATGATGAAGTCTCTCTTTATGTCATAAGTTTCCGTTTTGAAAGGATATCACCATTGTATAAGTGGCCTGTTAAAGGAATCACAATATACACCAATTGCACCTAAACCCACCTCCCAAATCTCTGACAAGTGGGAACTGACATTTTTCTGTACTTCACTGGGTGAACATTGTACCCTTTTTTTTTTAAAGAAAAATTCTGATTTGTTTAAATGTTATTAAAGTGTTCAAAGGAAAAGGTCAAGCCCCTTTAATAAACAGTTTGAAAGTATCTGGAAATCTACAGGGCTCGTTAAGGAGAAGATTTAAGCAATTCAATGTAGAATGAGGTTAATAACAAAGGCAAGCAGATGTCCTGGGAGGTAAGGAGCAGCTGTATGGCAGAGACAGAATTAGAGTCCCAGGGATACTTCTGCTGGTTAAGCACCCATGCTATGCGTCTGCCCTAGCGTCTTCGAAAGTGCTAGGAGGAATTAGAGTCAGAAATATTTAGGGCAAAGGGAGAATCATTACGTACGAGATAACTCCGTGGTTTGTAAATGACAGTTTCTGTGACTTCACGCTGCCCTAGCCCTCAGAGCAAGCCGAGCCTGACAGAAGAGCAGGGAATATGTATGGGTCTGAGTAGTTGATACCCAAAATGTAAGTTCATAAATAGTCCTCAAAAGAAAGAGTTGTATGATTAGCAATTGACTTCTGTTTCTCTTTCCCTTCCTCCATCTCTCCTTCCAATCCTTTCTTCCTTTCTTCCTTCCTTCCCTCTTTCCCTGGCTTTATCAGATACATGTTGCACACTTACTCGAGGCAAGGCCTCCCTTGCACTGAGAGCATAAAGATGGTTGTGCCAAGACCCACAGTGACCCCACACACAGCACAGAGAGAAGCACAGGTTGCTACAGTGACTTGGAGCCGAGCCATCTAATTCAGAACTGAATTGGTTCAGGGTGTGACTCGAGGTAGGTCCTGGGTGATGAGTAGTTGCAGGGGTGATGAGGAGTAGGTGATCTTCAGGAGGCAGAAGTGGAATGAGGGGGATAGGGGGTAAGAAGGAGGCTAGGATGATTCCCAGCTTCCTGTTCTGCATAGCAGGGTAGGTGGTGAATACAACAGAAGAAATACTGGGAGAAAAAGTATTTTAGTACTAAGCATATCGAGTTTAAGGTCTAATAAGACATTTTAGTGCCTGTAGAGTTGGCTCTTTTACATCTAGTTTAAATACAGTGTAGTACAGATGAACATCTTGTCTACATGCATGGTCTGGACATAAAATACTTATTAAATATGATAGAATAATGATAATTAATAATACAGTAGCAGAATAAGCCACTCTGTCCCCTTCCCCCTCTTTTTCCCTTCCAGTCCTCACCCCAGCATCTAACGCTGTGAGAGGCAGTCATTATTGGCTAGAGATAGGTTTGTGGAATCCCTTTGGAAGACTCTGAAAACCCAGGCCTACTTCTGTAGGGAGGTGCCCACATCTGAGAGAGCCAGCAGTGGTCCAGGATACGTGGGACGATGGTGGCAGGGTGGAGCTGGGACCCTGACAGAGGACAGAGGGATAGAAAGGGAAGAGAACTGGAGATTGGGCAAAGGAGAGCATGTCACGTGTCCAAAGAAGACAGTCCCCGGTGGACTGTGTAGGGACTGGAAGGTGACCTGAAGAGATAAGAGATGTTTTGTCCTATCTTCTGGCCTCAGCGATCAACTGGTAGTGAGGTTGCACTATTTCTGGTAATGAGCTGTACCTTTGTAGCCTTTAGATGTTTTGGAGCTTGTTAAGGCAAGATGGTAATAATAGATAACATTTATTGAGCTAATTATTAGCATATCTCCAAGCACGTGCTTATTGTTCACATGCATGATCACAGTAACATTATGACAAAAGTATCGTTAGTCCCACTTTATGGGTGAGGCTGTGAGGCTTAGGGAGTGGCTTGCTGATGGAACTAGGGATTCAAACTCAGAGCCCACGTCCTTAACCATTACGTTCTACTGAACATCCTTGGGATCAAGGTGGGCTGGGGTGGCCCAGGGGGAGCATGTGATGAGGCAGAAGAGCAGAAGTCTGAACAAAGGGACTTAGGAAACAGTGGTCTTTAAAAGGTGAGTGGGAAAAGAGGAGTCTGCAGAGGAGAATGAGGAGTAGCCACAGAAGGAAGAGAAAAGTCAGAAAGGAGAGTTGTCATGGCAGCCAAGGAAATGGAATTTTGATAAGGAGGGAATAGTTGGCAGCCACTACTGCGGAGAGATCAAGTACAATAAACACAGAAACATGTCCATTGAGCTCAACAATATGACGGCCACTGGCATGGGCAATCTTAGCCAAAGCCAGATTGGGGACAGTTTAGGAAAGAATGGGAAGAGAGCAGGTGGAAGCAGAAAGAGCTGATGACTCCATACAGAGTTTGGCTGTGAGGGGGAGGAAGCAAAGGGGGCTGGAGGGGAATGTCAAGTTGAGAGTCTTTATTATTTTTTAGGATCAAGAGAATTCTGTGGAGGGCTTACATGCTGGTTGAGTAAAAGAGAGGTTGAAGGCACTGAGTAAACAGAGGGTGATTGAGGGAGAGAGAGAGGGTGAGAGGGAGAGGGACAGAGAAGTGGGGAAAGAGAGAGAGAGACAGAGAGAGAGACAGAGTCAAAGAGAGAGACAGCAAGAGACACACTGTCTTGTGTCTTGCTGTAGTATTTACCTAAACACTCTCTCTCTTGACAGAGGCACAGAGAGAAGCTCTAGAGAATAGAGTATAAGCTCCTGAAGGGGCAGCTTTAGATAAAGGTAGGATGCCTCCATTGTGGAGACAGGAAGATACACGTAAGGTCACAGACGGCTGAGGAGGAACATGAGGCTTCATGTCTGGTGTTCTCTAATTGTTCTCTGCAGAAGGAGGCAAAGTCATCTGTTGAGAGTGAGGGTAGAAGGCAGAGTTGGGTTGGGTTGAGGATGAGGTGAAAGCTTGCCAGCTAAGGTTGGGAGATCATGGATTTTAGTAGCAGCTCAAGTGTAGTACTCATCTATCATTAGATAGCTAGCCTATTCCAAATTTTCACTATCATAAACAGAACAGAGAAGGAATGATTGACTAAAAATAAACTTAAAATTTTTTAAGTAAAAAGAAAAACACTTTCAGTAATTTTCAAGAAGAGACCCATGGTTGGGGTGTGGGGAGGAAGAAGAGACCCATGGAGGGTAGCTTCAAAGTTAGTAACACTTCAGAGAAAAATACCAGTAACTAGTGTCAATAATTTCCAATCAACAAGAAGGAGGAGCCGGATGAGGAAGTCAGGGGCCCAGTGGGCGCGAGCGGGTGGTGGTGCTATTTGGGAGTGCATGCCGGGCGATCCTGGGGCCGGTGGAGGCTGTGCTCTGGGGTTTGAAGTCAGTAAAAGGAAGCTGCCACAATTTTTGTACTGCTATTTTTAAACATGTCACTTACAAGGAACTTAAGAACCTCTTGAGTTCCAAAAAAATTATGTTAATTGATGTTAGAGAGACATGGGAAATTGTCGAGTATGGAGAAATTCCTGGGTCTGTCAACATACCACTGGATGAGGTAGGTGAAGCTCTATAGATGAACCCAAAACACTTCGAAGAGAAGTACAGTGAAGTAAAACCATCCAAATCTGACAGGCTAGTGTTTTCTTGTTTAGCTGGAGTGAGAAGCAAGAAGGCTTTGGACATGGCAATATTTCTGGGCTTTAACAGTGCTCAACACTATGCTGGAGGATGGAAGGAATGGGTAAACCATGAATTTTCAGAGAAGAAACACGGAAATTGAATTCTGGAATATAAGTTGGCTCTTTCCTTGTGTACGTGCAGCCTGGGATAGTGAAATGAACAAAATAATAACAATCTAGCCCTGGCATCACTGGTTAATGGAAAGGGGATTTTGTGTAGTTCAATTTTTTTGTTGGATCTTTTCCTTAACTGTAAGTTGAGAATACTACTTGCCCTTGCCTATTTCCAAAGGCTATTGAGGATTGAAATAATGTATGTGACTTGCCATGGAAATACAAGTGTTGGGATTCTAGAAATTCATTTTTAAATAGTATAGTACAGTAGTATTCCCAAGCCCAGGTTACTTATAGTACCTAATCATAATCTGTGACCATTTGTGTTAGCCTACCTAGCTTCTATTCATTAAAGAGGCTATGAGCTAGACAAGTTACTATTTTTTAAAAATATATTTATTTATTTATTCGACAGAGAGAGAGACACAGCGAGAGAGGGAAGACAAGCAGGGGGAGAGGGAGAGGGAGAAGCAGGCTTCCCGCGGAGCAGGGAGCCCGATGCGGGGCTCGATCCCAGGACCCTGGGATCATGACCTGAGCCGAAGGCAGACGCTTAACCGACTGAGCCACCCAGGCGCCCCTAGACAAGTTATTTTTTTAATGATTAAAATATGTTTCAGTTTGTAAATTTTCCCATTTAAGAAAATTCATAAAATTTATTTTCCTATAATGATATGCAGTACAGATATTTCTGATGGATATACTTTCACCCATAATGAATATTTAGTGAATACTGAATAAAATAAAAACAGCTAGTAAGCAAAAAAAATTTTTTCCAATAAAATTTTTATATCAACTAAATTATTTCATACTGATTAAATTGCTTTTAGCCAAATTGTTTTTGACCAAGTTGCTTTCCATTAGATTAACTTTTGGTTAAGTAACTTGGAGTTGGGTTTATAGAACAGATACAAAGTTTGGACAAGTGAACAAGAGAGCTTATTGGCCAGTCATATATCTCTCCTTCAAATTCCATTTTTTCAAGCCGTAGCCCTTAGATTTGGTGTGAAATAGAAGAATTTTGATAGTTGGAAAAATGAAAACTTTAGGTAGCTCTTTAGATAGCTGTTTCTTATTTAGAAACAGAAGTACCAGCCTTTCCATATGAGTGTTTCAGAGGCACCAGCATCACACAATTGTTGGTTGTTCCGTGGGCCTGATTTCTAGAAATCCCTCAGAATTTCCAAATTCAGTGTGAAAAATGCTATTGTAAATAAATTGTCCATAATATAAAATTTGAACAGTAAATAATTTTACCAGTAAATAAGAAGGAACAAAAACATTCATAAATGATACTAAAATACCAGATTTTAGTAAACACTGGGAATTTCTAAAACAGCAGTTGTTTAAATAGGAGTCTACATTTTTTTTTTAAATTTCCTTTAGAGGAAAGATGGTAAAGTTAGTGCAGTAACAAGTATGTAAAATTTTCTGTTTCTTGGAATTTGTTATATGCGCCCAGTTAGCTTAGCTTTATCCCTCCCTCTAAACCGGCAGAGAAACCATAAGAAACAGAAATCAGACACAAATTCATAGCCTGTGCATAAAGGGGCAAAAAGAATTAAGCCCCTCATTCATATTGTAACCTAAGATGGTGCATAAAGTCCAAAATATAGTCCAGAACCTTCCAGATTGTGGCAGAGTCGCTCTCAGATGGTATTCCAGCAAGAAGCAAGACTTGGCTCTTGTTGTCAGCTTCCAACCTAATTCAGACAGAGGGTCCCTCTCCTGAGTCATCCAGTCCTTGATTTCAACTGAATCCAAACATGTTTTTAAAAAATCTTTCTGTACTTGTCGTCTGCCTCCCATCCAGATACTTGAGTTGCCTGTTAATCTTTTTTTTTGGTCTATATTCAGAGTCATTTGTCCTTTGCTGGAGACATCCAGAAGCCACTTTTTTCACCCATTTACAATGATGTGTATGTAGGGAGGACCTCCATAGCATTACCCAAATAAGCAGCACAACGGGGCAGGGTCAGTGGGAAGCAAGGTTGGGGCCAAAAGACTCTAGAATAATGGGAGCCAGACAGAGGGTCCTCAGAGCTCAGGAAATGTTGATCCTCTGTTCTCCCCACACACCCTGGAGTCTTTCTGCTTCACACATTTGTATCTTTCAAAGAGCCTCCACTGGCACTTGAAATGGAAGTAGGATGTGCACTTGCCACCACAGCTTAAGATTTATGTAAAGATTTTATGATGGAAATTTGCTCTCCATGCCTATATATTCTTTTATTTAAAGATTCTGTTCTAAACATTCAGAAATTGTTTTATTTTTAAATCAAGGACTATATGACAGTTACAGCCTTTATTCTCATATTTAATACTCTGTGGAGTTCAGATAACAGCAGTTTTTATTTAAACTTATTGTGACTCTGACCTGATTAGTTCCTACTTTGCTTCTTGGCAATTTCTGCCCTAAATTCTATCGAGAAACTTCTATTTGAAGGCCATACTTTTCTTTGTAAAATTTCCAGAATATTTCATTTATCATAATTCATTACCATAGACTTTCCTTCTAATATCTGCTATTCTTGGGCATCTATGCCAGCAGTGTTGTTATTAAGAATGATGTGAGATTAAATGTAGTAGACTCCACTGAACTTAGTGCTCTTTGGTCATGATGCTAACTATTCCTTACCAAGTGGGTCTCAGCTCAACATTGTACAGCATGACTACAAGGAAGCACTTGAATTATGTTTCCCTTGGCAAGGGTGAAAAGTCAGAGTGAGATTGATACTAGATTTCTCTACCTTTATTTTTTTTCCTCCATTGAGTGTGAACCAGCCATCAATCTCAAGTGAGGATCTTTCTTGTAAAAAATTCTGCAAAGTCATTCCACCGCTTGCGAGTCTTTAGTGTTGTCATTTTCTTATTATTTAATTGATATTTGATAGTTACAGGACAAACCCAATATTTAAAAATTAATTACCAAAAAATATCATGTGCCAGGAATTAAACTAGCTTTTGGGTCAGAGACAAGATAAGATTCCTGCCCTCAAGGAGCTAATAGTTTGTTGGAGAAGACAAATATGTTTTAAGTGCCATAGTAGTGCTAACTTGGTCTGGGGAGTCCCCCAAAGCTCCACAACGTGGGTGGTATTTCAGTAGGCTATGCACGGAAGGATGGCTAGAACTCCATCAGGTAATATAGAGGATTATGTTTGAATATTGGTAAGATCTATTCATTCAATAATAAGAAACCTTGCAAGATTCCAAATTAATTGCTTAAAATATGTGTTAAATAGGTAGAGCCAGATTACAGGGTATATGGGTACTTACTAGGTTATCTTTCCAGTCTGTAATCAATCCTCATTCTCTGATTACCAATCTGCTCCTTTTCCCATTCACATAGGTCCTGGTGGTGGCCATATTTTGTGAACAGCTCTGAACACTGTTGACTGGACCAGAGCAGGCATGTGATCAAGCTGGGTGGTGGGAGATTTTCACTGGCTCTCTGGCCATGTAGATTGGTTTAGGAATGAACAAGCCCCCAGAGTCCTACCCCAGAGAGTTAGGTTTAAGGAAAGAGGGAAAGAGTGTGAATAAGAGCAAGTGAGAGAGGCACCAGAAATGAAAATCAAAGTGGACCATTGATGTAAAGCTATAGAACTTCTGGAAGAAAACATAGGAACGAATCTTTGTGACCTTGGATTAGGCAAAGATTTCTTTGATAGGACACAATAAGTAGGAACTGTAAGAGGAAAAATTCGTGAGTTGGACTTTATATATAAAAAAGCTACTCTTTGAAATGTACTGTTCAGATAATCAAAGGACAAGGCACAGACTGAGAGGAAATATTTGTATGACACATATTTGATAAAGGACTCGTATATAGAGTATATAAAAACTTACAACTCAATGAGAAAGAGAAACAAGCCTCCACTTGATCTTAGCCAAAAGGCTGAGAAGTGATGAGAAACAACCCTCCAAAAATTGACAAAAGAATTAAACAAGTCCTTCACCAAAGAAGAGATACAGATGGCACATAAGCTAAACATCATTGTTTATTAGAAACATACAAATAAAAACCATAGTGAGACACCACTGCATACTATTGGAATGGCGAAAATTAAGAAGACTGACCAAACAAGTGTTTCAAAGAATGTGAAGTGGCTGGAATGCTCACACATTGCTAGTGGAAACACAGAATGGTACAGCCACTTTGGAAACAGTTTGAGAGTTTCTTACAAAGTTAAACATACACTTAAAGTATGACCCAGTAATCCCATTCTTAAATATTTCCCCAAGAGAAATGAAAACAGAGACAAATGTCTACACAAAGACCTGTTCATGAATGGTCATAGCAGCTTGATTCATAATAGCCCCAAATTGGAAACGACCCAAATGTCCATCAACAGTGGATAAACAAATTGTGGTATATTTATACAATATAATAACAAAAGGGAACCAACCATGAACACGCATAAGAACAGCATGGCTATATCTCAAAGACATTATGCTGAGTAAAAAAAAAGTCCTACTGCATATTGTATGACTTTATATGAAATTCTAGAAAAGCCAAAATGTTGGGAATAGAAAGATCAGTGATTGCCAGGGCCAAAGGCGGGGGGGAGAGGATGAACTGAAAATAGCACAAAGGGACTGTTTGGAGTGATGGATGTGTTCTATATTTTAATTGTGGTCGTGGCTGCATGACTGTATACATTTGTCAAAACTCATGAATTATACACTTAACAAAGAATAACTTTTACTATATATAACTGATTCTTCACTAAAACTGACCAAAAAAGAATGAGTTTGTGGGGGGCGAGCAGCCTAGGAGCATAAACCGTGGGAGCAGGTAGGACCCTGTGTTCTGCCACAGGATAGCAATGTGGAAAAATCTGATCTGCAGAGAGCGGAAGATGACATGAATGTGCCCAAAACCCAAAGCAGGATCTGGAGAGAGATTTCTAAAGCTGTCTGCCTCCCTGGTTCCACTGTATACCTGGGGCCCAGGTGCATTCCTGTCCCGAGTTCCGTGAGCCCCTTATAATAAAGTTCCTCATTTTGGCCTAAGCATTCTCAGTGGATTTCTGTCACTTGCGATCAAAGAAGTCCTACTTCAAGAGGCAATGGGCACCTCTGCAGAACACTGACAACAAATATTTCTCATGGATGCAATTGTCAAGGGCAGAGAATTTTCTATGAGGAACATGTGTTTGAGAAACTAGTCTTGCTAGGATTTCCAGAGGAGAAGAATAGAAAGAGCAGGCACTGGGGTCGGGCCCCTAAAGTCTAGGCCCGTCTCCATGAACCACTAGCTGTGCCCTCTTGGGCAAGTCTACTCCTCTCATTGAACTTCCATTGCCTCACATGTAAAAGAAGGAAGGAAACTGGATTCACGGTTTGTAAACTTTTTATCCAAATTAGATAAACAGCCCAACAGCCGAGACCGGTACCAGTGGAACAGCACGGGCTGATGTGGAGGGAGGATCCAACTTACCTACTTGGAGCCCAGGAATGCAGCAGAAATACAGTTTACGGATTGTCGTGTTTGAGGATTAGAGTGGGAAGTCATCTGTATTAGTTGGAATACAGATATAGGAACCAGGAATGTACGCACACCTGTAAGATGAGGACAGAAGGAGCGGGGCCTAAAAATGAATGTTTGGAGCTGGAGTCTAGGCTGGGAGACAGATAGTGTCCAGAGCAAGACTCTTTGTTACTCCTCAACCCAGGGCTCCATTTCTTTTCGACTGAGCACTTACCGTGAGACTTCTAATAAAACAGAATCATAAGCTCCATGAGGGCAGAAGGCAAATCTCTCTTGTTTACTAATTCTTTCATGCTTCCTCAGGACATTCCATGCCAATAGCCACTTGTTTAAAGAGCCAGTACTCTGCACATTCTGCCTCTTATTCCCAGGAGCACCAAGCCGCTGCTGTCAATTTCTCCTCTGCCTCTTCCCACCAGACCTCTAGGTCCCAGGGATGGCACGAAGAGGGAGAAACAAAAATATAATGCTGCTTAGAGAGTCACCAGGGTCTTTGTACTGTGGTTCTGTCCCTCATGAGCTGTTGGGTGGATTGCAGATCTATCCAACCCTAACCGTGGCAGAGATGGTCAATGTTGCTAAGAGTTTGTGCCTTATCCTAATATACTAACCGAAGTGGGACTGGAGATCTCAGATGCCTTTCCTCCTTGGCCTCCTACTTGTCCTCTTAGATGGCTTCTGGGACATCACAGTAGACAAGAGTAGTGTCTATGGTCCCTTCCAGGCTCTATGAGGCTGGGACCACAGTCACTTTAGGAAGGTCCTGGATAAAACAATGGAGAAATTATAAAAATAGGAATGACTAAATGGTACTCTTCTTGATTTCAAAACCATTTTACTTCTGAAATCATTAATTAATCCACTCATCAGTGTCTTGGAGCATTTACCAAATGCCCATGGTTTGTAAAACCTTTACAAGGCACTGAGTTGCCAGTTCCAGCTTTTACAATGGCAGCCTCGGACAAAGGGCTTGATCGTAACTGGGCTCTGGATGAGAGAGAACTCAAATAAGGAACATAAATAGAAACAACAGATCTCCTCGGTCTTGACTCTCTGGGGCTTTTGAGGCTACTGTGGTCATATTTATCATTCTGGGGCTTAGTGAAGTGCCAGAAAACCCAACAGCCATTTTTCCGGGTCATGTTTTGGGCAGCTTAGAGCAACTGGCATCATGGAGCAGTTTCAGCTTTTTGGTTGCACGCTGGGGGATTCTGCTGTGCTCTATTTTCTCACGGGCAAGAAAATATGGCTGGTGTAATGGACAAACTTTTCTTCCCGGCCTCTTTCCTGGCCTATCTATGTAAACACATTGCTACCCATCATGCACTGGACGAAGGCTCATCCAGGGCCCAGTTCAGACTTCCCTGGTGATCCATGTTCTGGGGTCCATTTGGCATGGGCCCATTTGTTGCCCTGGGCCAATTGCCTGTGTGTTGGACAGAACTGTAGAGCATCATAGGGGATGGATATCGGATCTGACAGGGCCTTGAGAAGGGTCTGGGGGTCATGTGCACAGGTGGAGGGAAGCAATTGCCATATGTGTTGAAAGCCTATGAATGACTCTCTGGAACTCCCCAGAGGGGAATGTGGGCCTCGTGGTGCCTATAACGTCTGGGAAGAGCACCGTGAGATGTCAGCTGTCCAGAAACTTCAGGGCTGAGTTGTTTGGGATGATTCCCTCTTCCTGGATGGCTAAGGATTTACTTATCTCTTAAACCCCTAAACATTTTATTTGACCGCACGAAGTGAGAAGTTTGCTGAGACATCCGGCATGTGCACAGCTCCCCTTGTAGTCCCTTCCTCCCTCTTGGTTCCTGAAAGGCATCCAGGGAGTGCACAGAAATCCAGTAGAAGAGATGGTTCCTAGGGCTCACATATTGTAAATGTTTATGATTATAACCCAAAACCATAAATATCATTATTAAAGTAACTCCTGAAAGCACTTATCAGTCCTTTCCGTTATGAAACACAGGGGGAAGGGGAAGGGCCTCTTCCTTGGACCCTCTGGGTGAAGCCTTGGAGCAGGGGCCACGGAGGCAAGGGAGTCATTCCTGGTACTTTAAGACTTAGCATGCTCTCCTGATCTTTTCCTTGCCAGAGGGTGTCAGTGAAATCCACTGGCCGTGCCCCACCTTTCCCATCTCTCCTTGGGAAATGACCTCTCCTGTTTTGTTTTTATTCCTAGCTTTCTTTACATGGACACATTCCATAACAATTCACCCATTTTAAGTGTATGATTCAACAGTTCTTAGTATACTTATAGAGCTAAGCCATCATCACTACAGTCAATTTTAGACTATTTTTATTACCTGCCCCGAAAGAAATCCTGTACCCTTAAACTGTCACGCCCCAATCCCACCATGCCCCTCCCCCTCTCTGCCCTAGGCAACCCTCGTCTATTTTCTGTCTCTATAGACTTGCCTCTTCTGGACACATAATATAAGTGGAATCATACAATATGTGGTCCTTTGTGACTGGCTTTCACTTAGCATCGCGTTCTCAAGGTTCGTCCATGATGTAGCATGGGTCAGTACTCCATTCCTTTTTATTGCCAAATAATGGGCCAGTGTGTGGATATACCACATTTTATTTATTTATTCACCACTTGACAAACACTTGGCTTGTTTCCATGTTTTGGTTATTGTGAAGAATGCTGCCGGGTGCCTGGGTGGCTCAGTTGGTTAAGCGTCTGCCTTCGGCTCAGGTCATGATCCCAGGGTCCTGGGATGGAGTCCTGCATATGGGGCTCCCTGCTCAACCGGGAGTCTGCTTCTTCCTCTGACCCTCCCGCCTTTTGTGCTTTCTCTCACTCTCTCTCTCTCAAATAAAATAAAATAAAATAAATAAAATAAAATAAAAGAATGCTGCCATAAGCATCCCTATACAAATTTACATGTACTCAGGAGTGGAATTGCTGGATTATATGGTAACTCTTTGTTTAACTGTTTGTCGGGGGCTACTTATAAAGTTCGGCAGGTTGGAGATATTCCTTCATACTTCAATACTCCTTGTTTCCATTTCACTTAGAAACTTGGATTGGAAATAGGTGTGTGCACTGATTTTTGTTGATGAACTTTCGATTCAACTCTATTAGTGTTCACATGTATGTTTTAGCCTGTGTAGGTAAAAGTCCAGACTCCGCCTGTGTGTGTGTGTATGTGTTGTTATCAAACAACCGTCCTCATGCCCCCCACCCCCTTTCCATTTCGTGCCCTCTTTGGGACCGTGGTTTGTTCTTATCTTACAAATGACAGAAATAGGAATTGAAAACTCCTATTATACTAAAGACTGGGGGCTGGGGGTGAGGTTAGTGAGGGGGCAAGGGAGGCACGTGGGAAGAGGCTAATTCCTGAAGTGCAGGGGAGGCCACCGGGCTCCGCGCGCCCCTAGCCCCCCGCGCCCTGGGCCGCCCTGTGGCCGCTGCGCCCCCTCCCGGGGCTCCCGGGGCTCCCGGGCTCGGCGCCCTACGTGCGGCCTGGCACTCGCGAGAAACACCTGCGCCCAGCAGTTGCCAAGGACCGAGGAGCTGTTTGAGACTCCATATCCTGTTTGGGAATTGTTTCAAACGAAATCAGTGACTCTTCCCTGCATTAAAACTTTTTTTTTTTTTTTTTTTTGTTAAGGAGAAAAACAGAACGAGGGAGAGCAACAAGGAGTCTCCCTTCAGAGTGGTGGCTGCACAGCCGTCCCCCTGTCCAGCGACCGTCACCCCGCACCCCTGCCTGCTGCCTCGGTGGGGCGGCGGGACCACAGGGCCCCTCCCGTGAGGCGGGCCGGAGGAGTGTGGGCAGCTGCATGCCGGCCGGCGCCTCCTCGCTCCTTGCTCCTGGGTCAGCTCTCCCTTCTTTCCTTCATTCACAGACATTTGCCGAGAGCGTTCTGTGTGGGCACTGTGCTAGGCCCTGGACAGTCAGCCGCCTGGCCTGCAGGGAATCTGTTAGCTCTTTATCCCCTCTGGCCTTTGCCTGGTTTTCTAGCCCCTGCTCCATGCATTTCTTACTCCTCTTCCCCTTATACTTCTCTAATTTTCCATGTGAGAGGGACCCCCATTTTTCCATGTCCATGTTTCATTTTTTGGACACACATGGAGGGAATTTAGAGTGAGAAGGATTTGGCACATCCCTGTCCCCGCTGGCCTCCTCTCTTCCTTGGAGATGATGAGGTGAGCCCCAGGCTGAGTGTATCCAAGGAGAGGAGGAAATGTGAGAGCTGGCGCCCTCCATATCTGTGCTCTGCTACTGGCCACGGGAAGGAGGTGCTGCTCGGGAAGGGGTGTGTGTGTGTGTGTGTGTGTGTGTGTGTGTGTGTGTGTGTGTGTGTGTGTGTGTGTGTGTGTGTGTGTGTGTGTGTGTGTAGGGGGTCCCTGGGGAGCTGACAGAGAGGCGCACTGACTGGAGGCTCTAGCAGTCCCCCAAGCCCATTGGGCCACTTGACTGGTTTCTGGATGCAGCCCCAAAGTTTGCCCTTGAGAAGGCTTCTGGCCCTCCTCTTGGAATACTTTGTCTAAACTCCGTCAGCATGCTGTGGGTCTTAGGGGTTTCATATACCAGAATGTTTGGGGGCCCCGCCTCTGACCCGTCTGATTCAGGGGAAGGTCCTCCTTCTAAACAGATGTAAGTAAAAGGCTTTGCCTCTGCCTGCAAGTCATTGCTTTTCCTTGGAGAGAAGGTACTGCTGTGTTCTTGTCTTCTTTAAGCAAGATTCTGCCAGCTAGACGGCCAAGGGGCCAGAACTAGAGCATGGAGGGGCATTTAGAGTAGTGCTTGTTAAACTGTTGGCAGTGAAGCATGGTGTGTAGGTTTTTTTTTTGTTTGTTTGTTTTTTATTTCCAATCATTTGTGAGCTGACTTTTTTTTAGTAAAATACAATAAAATACTTGAAATTTCAATGGAAAAAAACCCAAAGACATACAAAATACCAGCTCTGATTTTTAAATTATTATTAGATTTGATAGATATCAAATTGCTCTGAAAATTTGTTAGGATGCAGCTTCTGTATTTTTCCTGTTGCAGATCAGTAAGAGATTGTGGACTGGCAGTGGTCTGTAGACCACACTCGGGTCCCCACTCCCTCCCCTCATCCCTGACCCTTGCTCATGGGAGTGGCCAGTTCCTGCCTTTGGCGGGATGACAGGAGCGTCCACTGGCTGAGTGCTGGCTGTGAAGGTCTCTCCACAATGGAGTGCACTAGGGAGCAGAAGTACCCACCTGTGTCTGATCATCGTTCTCTTTAAGACTCAGGGTTTCTGGCTCAGTCGGTTAAGCGTCTGCCTTCGGCTCAGGTCATGATCCCAGGGTCCCGGGATCGAGTCCCACATCGGGCTCCCTGCTCAGCGGGCAGCCTGCTTCTCCCTCTGCCCCTCCCTCCCCTACTCGTGCTCTCTCTCACGCGCACTCTCCCTCAAAAATAAATAAATAAAATCTTAAAAAAAAAAAGACTCAGGATTTCTTAGACAGCAATTTTAGTACTAAGGGGCTGAATCCACCGAAGTCCGTTTTTAGGTACAGAGCTTATGGAATCCACAGAATAGCTGCTGTGGTAGGCCCAGGAAGGGCAGAAACCAGGGCAATTCCAAGGACCTCAGTAGTCCAACCAAGTTCATGGACCTTTGCTGAGGGCCCCACCATTAACAAGGCTTAGTTCCTGGATTCCTTAGTCTGTGTGCCTCTTGGCATAAATTATCAAGAGAGATTCTGTGGATTGAGTCTGGGAAAAAAAGTCCACCTCAGTCCAATTTGTGGTAGGTCATGAGATGGAGTCTCATAGTCTGCTCTCCACCCAGTAGGCTTGTGGAAAGCTGCTCCTTGAGAAAGAAGTTAATGGCAGAAGTGGGACCACGGTGGTTCTTGGGGCAGGCTACTGCCTGCGAAAGGTCTGGGACGATGTGCCAGTTCTCAAGCAGGAGAAAGGGTTTAATCACTAAATTGCAGGGAGAAATTCCCGGCCCTGCCCTGTGCCATCAGCTCATCCCCGTGGGTCTCTAAGTGCGCTGAAAATGTTGCTTCCTAGCTTCTGGTCTAACTACTCACTTAGCAAACAGGAGTCTCCATGGAAGGCACTGACCTGTGATTTATGTGTCATAAAAGGGTCGCGGTGTTTGATGCCTGTACTTATCTGCTTGAGAAGAAACATTAAATGAGAGCTAATGGACCCTTGGCTTCTAATGTGCCTGCTCCTTGCTTAATGGGCAGCGCCCAAGTGCACAAGTGCTCCATTTTAGTCTGGCTCCCTGGACATCTCAACAAAGCTCAACCACAGCCGGAACCATGAGAAGCTGAACTGAAAGGCCCAGAAGCTGCCGTTTTTCTTCTCTATATCTTCACCATGGAAGGTATAGAAGATATTTTATACACAAATCTTCAGAATTAAAATCCTAGCGCGAAGCAAAAACTGAAGCTGATGACACCATTTCAAACGATGGCTTAACAATCCATAGTTCCAGGCAGAAGTTCCAGATGGCCCTATACCGAACAATTTCTTGTACAGGCAGAGTTCGTTTGAGTCCAGAAGGGCTGTATTTTCCTTTAGCCATGGAAGGGGTGGTGAGTTCACAGAATCAGGGAACTCCGGGTCTCTACCGGCAGCAGCCTCTAGGTGGCACTGCAGTGCAACATTATAACACACCCTGCGCCGTGTTAGCTACAGAAAACCAAGGAACGTTTAGTGCTCAGCAAAGTTAAACACTTGAAGGAAGCGAGTACAAAAATCACCACCTAGAGGTTGCTGTAAAAGCCTTGGGACCCCAGACCATTCCCTTCAGGGAACAAATGGCTAAATGGCAAGGACGGTGTAGGAGGGACTATGTACCTCGCGGTGGTTTGCAAAGGCTGGACACAAGTAAGACTCACAACCCTCTCATGTGTTTGGGAGATACGGAGGCAGAGAGAGAACAAAAAGCCTGAGAAAACAAAATAAGGATGGGAGAGGGATGGATTTTTTAAAAAATATTTATTTACTTATTTTTGAGAGGAATGAATTTTTAAGTTATTATTATTATTAGTAGTAGTATTTTATTTTGAGGAAGAATGTGGTCTGAAATACATGAAGTTCCTCTGGATTTATTCTCTCCCTGTCCAGTGAACTGAATTAATATTAGTATAGCTAATAGTTATATAGTATGATAGAGAATAATGATAAGTAATACTGATTAAGGGTACTTGTGATCCTGAGTGATAAAATGAATTAAGCCAGACAAACTAAATGAAACAGGATAAAACGTCTTTTCTCATGGACCACCTAGTCTAATACATGGGTTTATGTTAGGTTTATGATATGAGGAGTAATTTAGCCCACCAGATTTTGATGGTTTGGGAGGTACACATAAGCTTATTATCTGAACCTCATTTATCTCTATATTGCAAGGATTTGTTCAATCTATTCCTCTTTCTAAATGGTGCTCTAAATCAGTGATTCTCAAAGTGTGGTTCCTGGATCAACAGCATCAGTATCACCTGAAAATCTGTTAGAAAAGCACATTCCTGAGCCTCACCCCAGAACTCCTAAATCTGGAACTCTGGGGGTAGGGCCCAGCCACCTATGTTTTAGTCAGTCCTCCAGGTGATTCTGGTGCATGCTCAAGTTGGAGTACAACTGCTCTGAAGAGTCCTTCAGGTTATGTGTGGGGAAGAGGGAGAGTAGATAGACCATTCAGTGAACGTTTGAGCCCTTACTCTCTTTTAGCTGTGTGATAAGTGCTGGGATTACAATCAAGAAAACATGGTTCTAAATTTAGTGGGGAAGGGATGCCTGGGTGGTTCCGTCAGTTAAGCATTTCATTTCTTGATTTCAGCTCAGGTCATAATCTTAGGGTTGTGAGATCGAGCCCTGTGTCGGCCTCCGTGCTTAAGATTCTCTTTCTCTCCCTCTCCTTCGGACCCTCCCCCTACTCCTCTCTCCCTCTCTAAAAAGAAAATCAGTGGAAGGGGGGGGAGGCACCTGGGTGGCTCAGTTGTTAAGTGTATACCTTCGGCTCAGGTCACGATCCCGGGGTCCTGGGATCGAGCCCCACGTCGGGCTCCCTGCTCAACGGGAAGTCTGCTTCTCCCTCTCCCTCTCCCCCTGCTTGTGTTCCCTCTCTCGCTGTCTCCCTCTCTCTCTCTCTCTCTGTCAATTAAAAAAATAAAATCTTTAAAAAAATTAGTGGAGAAACAGGCATACCTACAACTCTAAATGTAATAACTGCTATATAATATAGTAATTCTGCCTAGAAGGAGGGGAGAAAGTCTTAGAGGGTGGTGGAGGACATTTGAACAGTCTTGAGGGATGAGAAGATTAATGAGGCAGAGGAGGGCTTGTAACTTTTAACACTGCCTTTCAGTATGCCAAAGAAGAGTTTTGTCTACCTCAAAAAATAGAGGAGTCAAGCATACTGAGAGAGACTTTCTTTTCCTATCAGACATTAAGAGGGAAAATCTGGCTGGCCTTCGACTTTCACTCCATGCTAGAAGCCAATAAAGTAGTATCTACAAAGTTCTGAGGAAAATAGTGACTCTAGGATGTTATACCCAGTCAAGGTGCTGGTCAAATGAAAAGGCAATAGGTAGACATTATTGCACATTAACAAACTCAAGAAATATAGAATGTGTGAATACTTCCTGGAAAAAAGAATAGCTCAGTGACAAGATTCAGCCATGTAAGAGGTAAGTCAAAATAAAGGACTCAGGAATGGTATAGGCACAGTAAAAGATGAGTGGTAATCCTTATCAGGGAATATTGTTGAAGAGTGAGAGTACTAATTTCCTCATTTTTTTTAAAGCAGGAAGTTGTTTTTTTTTTTTTTTTTTGAGAGAGAGTGAGCGCATGTGCTCTCAGGTGGAGATGGGGGGAAGGGCGAAGGAAGAGGGTGAGAGAGAATCTCAAGCAGACTCCACATCCAGCCCAGTGCAGAGCCTGATGTGAGGCTTGATCTCATGACCCTGAGATCATGACCTGAGCCAAAATCAGAAGAGTCTGACGCTTAACTGACTAAGCCACCCAACCACTTTATGCTTTTTTTTTTTTAAAGATTTTGTTTATTTATTTGACAGAGAGAGACACAGCGAGAGAGGGAACACAAGCAGGGGGAGTGGGAGAGGGAGAAACAGGCTTCCCGTGGAGCAGGGAGCCCAATGCAGGACTCGATTCCAGGACCCTGGGATCATGACCTGAGCTGAAGAAGGCAGATGCCCAACGACTGAGCCACCCGGGCACCCCACCACGTTATGCTTTTTAATAATCTTTTCTTCTTAACCTAGAGGGCTCTTTTAAGAAATAATCAAAGAAACATTTATCTGCAGTTTGTTTTCCTTTACTCTCCTCAGCTGCTTTTTTATCTGTTAAGTAAAGCTAAGTTTTGAAACTTTCCAAAAATTAAAACTAGTTATTATAGTATAATCTCATTTTAACTAGCTTGTTTTCCCATCCATCTATCCTTCCATCCACCCACCCACCCATCCATCCATCCTTCCTTCCTTCCATCCATCCATCCATCTGTCCTTCCATCCATCCTTCTTTCAATCCATCCATCCATCCTTCCATCCATCCTTCAATCTATCCATCCATCCATCCATCCATCCTTCCTTCCATCCATCCATCCATCCATCCATCCATCCATCCATCCATCCTTCCATCCATCCATCCATCCATCCATCCATCCATCCATCCATCCATCCTTCCTTCCATCCATCCATCCATCCATCCATCCATCCATCCATCCATCCTTCCATCCATCCATCCATCCATCCATCTTTCTATCCATCCTTGTTTGCTCTCTTTCACTCTCATGGTTTTAAGTATCACCTATTTGCTTATGATGTTCAAATATTTACCTTCAGACCTGATGACTCTTCTGACTTTACGTCCAATAGCCCACTTGGACAGCTCCACTTGGATGTCCAATGAGCAGTGCAAACTCCACATGTTCAAAAACAAACTCATTTTCATCTTCCTAATCCAGATTTGCTGTTCCTCCCCTGTATTCCCATATTTCCTGTCTCGGTTCATGATATCGCCATCAACTGGGTCACCCAAGTCAGAAACTTGGAGTCCTCCTAGATTTCTCACCTCTCCTTCAACCTTCCTGTCCAACCAATCAATAGCATCACTTCCTAAATATTTAGTTTTCCTCTCGCCTTTATCCCAGTTACCACTGACCTAGGAAGTATCCTTGCCAGGGTCTTTGACAATAGCTTCTTAACTGGTTCCTGGGCTTCCTTGGCTTCTCTCCACTTACATTCGTTGTTTATATTCCTGCCAGAATGATCTTTCTAAATGCAAGTTGACCTTGTTACTCTCCGGCTAATATCCTTCAGTGGTTTTTCTATTTTCCCTTGGGATAAATCTCAGGCTACTGAGCATACACCATCCTCAGTCTCTGGACTAATACTTCTATCCCCGACTTACTGTGATGTGGACAACTACTGACTGGAATTCCTTTGTTTCCTTTATGGCCTAGATGATGCCTGCTTATTTATTGAAATGCAGCCCAGAGGTCACTTCAGGAAGTTTTCCTAGTCCTTGGACTAAGTTTATGCCCTCTATGCTCTGTGGTGTGCTTCGTATACATCTGCTGTAGCATCGAGAGCTTTTATGTGTTGGTCTCACCCACTGTCATTGCAGGTTCCTCTGTGTTAGGAACTATGTGTATTTGTGTGTGTGTATTTAATCACAGTGCCTGTTACACACCATAGCACGTAGTAGGCACACACAGGCTATTGAAATGAGCTAAACAATCCCGGTACATCTTTCTATCGACTACCATATACACTCCTTCTGTCCCTTGGGCACAATTGGATAAACACTGACAAATTCAATAGTGCTCCATTTTTCTGAACTCTGGACAGACCACCTTCCTTCTGTGGACACATTCTTTCTTCAGATATGTTAATACTATTGATTAAGTTATAGCTTTCTTCTAGAGCAATCGCATTCTAGTCATGTCTCTCTAGACTACATCCTAGACTCCTTAACTGGGTTTCTTCATTCCTTCATTCATTAGTTCACTTATTCTCTTCATGGAAGTCTGTATGTTTAACAGGCATCTATTAGGTTTTCAATAAAATGGTGCCCTTTTGTATTACTGGCCTTCATTGTGTAAGCCCTTCAGGTTATAAGCCCTTCAGGTTATGAGCCCGGTGGATGCTTCCGTGGGTGGGATGTGTGCATAAGGTGGGAGCCCATGTCCGGGGAGGGCAGGAGTCCTACATGCTGAGTCCAACTTCAGACGCGTCCCTCACGTTCTTGAAAACAGTCTAGGATAGAGGTTAAGAGCTCTTTGGAGGGAGGCAGCCCTGGTTCCAAATCTCAAGTTAACAGCTCAGTGGACAAGTTCCTAGCTGTGAATCTCTTCAGCTGTTAAGTGGGAGGAGTAGTAGGACTAACCTTATAGGGTTGTTTTGATAATTAAGAGACAATGTTGAAAAATGCAATGGCAGACGTTAAGCATGCAACCAATGGTATTCAACCTCATCATTGCTGTCATCCTCACCGTCGTTTAACAGTGAGCGCTCTAGTGTGGCCTCAGCCTGACTATTCTTCAGGTCCTCCTCATAACCTCCTCCCCTTGGGATGTGATTTGGTTGTTAGAGATGGGAGCTTGAGGGAGACCCGGTGGACATCCCATCTGCCAATTGCCTGTCTCTGCTTCCTCTGTTAGGAGATGCTTTGGGTTTTTAGGGACTCTATTTATACAGGGATTATTTAGCATTTTTATTCTCTGAAGGTGCAGGCATAGATTCAGTCTGTAATTCTAAGGAAAAGGCGTTTAGCTGTGCCTTTCTTTGTTTGCCGGGAACATTTCTGTAGATAAGCGCCCTGCACAGTAAATAAACTGCATTGTTATTACATTGCCTAGCAATTTACCTGTAACAGACGCTGTGCCTGCTATAATGACATGATAGCTAATCTATACCCCTGCATGATTTTATCTTTTACTGGAGGAGGCTGGCAAGTTTAAAGGGGACGCCCTCAGGGATCAGCTAGAGGAAACCGGTTCTGGTTTTTGTAAGTGAGGTTTTTTGTTGTTGTTGTTGTTGTTTGTTTGTTTTTGTTTTTAACAGGAGGTGCACCAAAAGTCCTGTGTCTGGATTTTGAACGAGTGCTTAATTTCAGGATCAATTACCTTAAGCTTCCCACAAGTAGGTTCTACCTAAAGCTTCCATTTGATTTAATTAAGGAAGTCTCTCAGTCCTCAAGGCTGTGGTTAATACAGAAGATAATTTTTTTTCTTACTGCATTAGAAATTTTGGCTATGTAAATAGCCTATCATCCAACTTGTCTTAAAAGGAACTAACTATTGCTTTTGGCAGTCGGTAAATAAGGCTGCTTTCTTTTATTTAACTTCCTGTATGCTTTTAGATAGAGCCCTCAAAGTGACATTATTAGATCCAAAGGCAAGAACTATTTTATAGCTCTATTAGTTTGACCCTGCTTACCAAAACACCCACACAATTTGTAGTGTCACTGTAATTTTCAATGTAAACTCCAGAACTGGACTCTCAATTGCATCTTGTTTCTAAGGGTTTGCTGTTTGTTTCTCTGACTAGACTGAAAGCTTCTGGAAGAGAGGACTGGAAAGGGCACAGACTTAGAGTTCAACCTGGGTTCAACTCCGGGCTTTTGGTCATTAACAGCTCTATGACCTTGGGTACTTTTCTATGTTCTTTTTGTTGCTGTTGTCCCAAAGCTTGTTTAAGGTATACTGGCATCCTTTTTAGTACTTTTATCTAGTAAAATTACTTTATATACAAATATATGCATATATACTAACACTTTATGTATGAAATCTATACATATTTTTGTAGTACTTTACTTACTTTCCTAAATGGTCTCAGATACCCTTCACAGTTTAAATATTCCTGACAGTGCTTGCAATAAGGAACAAGAATTGTTTCAAATTGGGGGAAGTTCTCCTAGTGGTAGCTACCACTCGCTTCTCCCCCATTAATTCCTACCCAACCCTTTCTTAGGAAAGAAAATGTGTCACTCCTCCTGGTGTTGAGTTAGGCAGGGTGGCTGCTTGCTGGAGGACTATTTATATCTCTCTAATCTATTTCTCTCCATCTCTAGCACCACCGATAGCTAACATTTATGGAAGGCTTACAGTGGGCCATGCACTCACAGGTGTGATCTCATTTAATCCCTGCTAAAACCATTATTATTGCCATTTTACAGGTGGGGAATTTGAGGCTTAAAGGGGTGAAGCAAATTATCTAAGGTCACACAGCTAATGAGTGTTAGATTCAGGTCCAGTCTCTTGCCTAGACTAGCGTGGAGGACTCTGGTAAGGGGACTGATAGGTGTTCCCAGCATCTTGCTTCCCTCAGGTCATCCTCTTCTCCACATGGAAACAACATGAGCTTTTGCAAAAGAAAACACAACACACTCTCCTCCCCCCGCTGCCCCGTGTGAACAGTCTGCACAATTTGGCTTGACCACCTCCCCCGTCTCATCTGGTACCACTTGCCCTTGCTCTCTGCCTTTTGTGACCTTTCAGTTCTGGGATGTGCCCTCTCTTCTTTGTCCTCGGAGCCTTCGTAGATGTGGTTCCTTCTGGCTGGAACACCCCCCTCCTTTCTTGGCCACCAAGCCCCGTCATGTTTCCTCATCCTTCTCAACTTTCTCCAGTGATTTTACTCCTGCTGATGTAGGGTGCTGCTTGCTGGCGGACTGTTGGTACCTCTCTAGCCCCTCCCGGCTCTGCAGCGTGAAGTTCCGTTTGTTCCTGACCTCACGTTAGGTGAGGTTCCCCCGTGATATGCTTCGGAGCAGCCTGTGCCTTTTCTTAATGGCACTTATCAAGATGTGTAGTTTCCAAAAATTTTATCTGTGTGGCCATGTGGCTAATGTCTATCTATCCTGCTCTGACTGGAAGTTTGAGGAGGACACACACTGTCCCCTTGGACTCATCTTGTATCCTCAGTGTCCAGCACAATACTTGGCACCTGGTGTTGTCATTTACGATGCTGAGTAAAAGCTGAGCCTTAGAAACTGGGAAATGCTAATGATCCGTCCTGGGGTGTCTCAGCCCTCTCCCGTTCCTGGAGGAGCAAGCAGCACGTACAAACTGCATGGTCTCTGGGTCTCCTCACGTGTGTGTATGTGTGCATCTCTGAACGTATGTGTGGCATGCACACATCCACACAGACCCACACAGGCGCGTGCACACACACAGACTTGCACGCACACGCACCCTCTCTCCATTACAGGCAGCTGAACCAAGAAGGTGAGGAATATTTTTCATGGCGTTATTTTTATGATAATCTATTTCGATGGTTAATTTGGTTTAGGACACTGATTTATCACCAGTTTATAGATCTCTCTCTCTCTCTCTTTTTATTGTCCTATTTGAATTATAAGGGTGGCATGTGTGAAATGGAACTTCTTGGCCTATTGTTCTGCTTCTCACGCAACCAGTGTAGTTCAGACAATAAAAAGATCTATAAAATTAATATATACACAGAATGAGAGATGAAAGAGAGGGACAGAGACAGAGAAAATGGTTCCAATGCTTTGGAACTGGATACCACATTTATCTCTCTCTGGTGAAGTTTGGAATCAAAATTTACATGTGGAGAAGGCATAAATGAGGTACGGAGGTGTTGTCCTCTCGTGTGGAAAGAGGTCTAGTAGTTCTGGCTTACCTGTGTTACTCAGAAAACATACTTTCCTCTTGTTCTTCACCATTTTAAGGGCTTTTTGACTACCAAGATTACTTTAGAAATATGTGCTCCAAAAATAGGATGTTAAAGAAAATAAATACCAGGTCACTTGGATTATATAATTACTTAGTCTGCCAGGTACATCCCAATTATATCATCAAAAAAGGCATCTAAAGTGAGTATTTGCTTGTGAATTTTCTCCAGCGCCTGGTGCACACCTGACACAGGGTAGGTATTCAATAAATATTTGTCAGATAAAAGTATAACTGAAGAATGCTGAGGAGGTATGGCCAGGTAACTAGTACCCCGAGGTACCATCCTGATCTCACTGATTTTTCACCAGAGGAAGGATGGTGTCCCTTTCCCATCATCCTGTCTGGCAATGGTATCACCTCACGTCCTTTTCTCGCCAACTTTTCCACTTCTTTTGACTCCTGGCCTCCCTCTTGGGTTTTCTTGTTTTGTTTTGTTTTGTGTTTTTACTCTTCCCACACTAGCTATTCACCTGTTCCTTTCAAAGAGTGAGAAAGGAAGAATTCTAGGGGAGTAGTCGATCCTGATAAAATGCCTTCTGCCTGGAAAAAAAAACAGCAATCTTCCTACCTTCTGAGGAAGGATTTTGAATGACTAGGTGGCAGTTCCCAGATGCGATTTCACTTGAGGTTCTTGGATTGACTATTTATTGCTATGTTTGAAATGATGGTTATTATTGTTACAAATATTATGATGCAGAGGAAGCCAGCTTGCAAGCACAGACAGCTGCATTGTTTACAAACATAATTAATGAGGTGATTTTTAATATCAACAGCTCAGCACCAGCCTTTCTAAAGACTGTTTATGGCCTGGGCCACAGAGCCATTTGTAACTTCCACAGCGCTTCCCTGATGGGGCCGTCGCGCTTCCCTGACAGGGCCGCCTCCAAGAGTCATTTCCGTTGGCTGGGCCCTGGTTTATTTTATGAATGACAAAAATAAACCTCTACTTGTTGCTGGTGAGAAACGGTTTATGTCTAGCAAGCCCACATTCACCAGAAGATAAACACAGGAATACTTTTTCTAAGAAGTGAAGGTACATTTCTTAGCAGCTAACTTCTGTATTTATACAATAGTCCTCCAACTAAGGGGGCTGTCCTGGGGAGCTGGGAAGGAATGGCAGATTCCATTTCTAAACATGGAAATGTTTTGTGTGGGATGATGGTCCTTAAACACCTGCAATATATCAATACTCAGAAAAATGGCTTCGACTTCAAATAGGCTTTCGACGGTCCAACAGTTGAAGCCTTTTACATGACCTCAGACTTTTTTTTCCATTTGGTTATATTTGGGTGAAGGATTTAAACCAAAGATGTTCTCTCCTCTGATTCTGTCCTGGCCTTGCCTAGCCTTTCAAAATGGACTTGAGAGCAAGTATTAGGTAAAACTCATCTTTTTGTCTCTATTTTTTCCATTCGGCTCCTGATTTTGAGTTTTGAGCTTCTGTCAGTGATAGGTAGCTGGTGGACCCCAAATCTGAAGGATATGTTTATTCTTATGAGATGCTTGCCATTGAGTACTGTCCCAAGCAAATAGGGAAATGGCTCTTCCACCGGCATAATAAAATAGAAACTAATCACCCTTCTATGCTCTGCTGTATTTAAAAGCAAGAAATGAGTATCAGTGTGTTTCCTGATTTATTTCTTACATTTCAGAGGTTAGATGATTTAGTAGTGTGCTTAAACGTTTTGCCTTTTGTTTTCTCCTCCACAAACTCAAAGGGAATTACTGTCATTCTATTCCCTCTTGACTTCAGAATGGCCTGGGTATATCTGTTCAGTAAGAGGCAAAAAGATAGGAAGAGATAAAAAAAAAAAAGACTAAAAATAGTAAAAATGACCCAAGATAATTGAAGTTAGCCATCTTGTATTTTTCTTGTAATTTTCAGGCAAATGCTTCTGAAACATAGTTTTATGATTTCAACTCCAAATATCCTTGTTTATTACCTTAATCCACAGTAGCTCTGGAGTGGATGATGAGAACTTTGTCAATGCCCCAGGCTTCATAATTTTAGGTGTTGAATAAGAGTGTTCGTTTATTTTTTTCAAGATTTATTTTTATTTATTTTAGAGACAGAGAGCGCGAGAGAGCAGAGGTTGGGGGGACAGGGGCAGAGAGAAGGGGAGAGAGAGTCCTAAGCAGACTCTGCGCTGAGCACGGAGCTGCATGGGGGGCTCGATCTGATGACCATAAGATGGTAACCTGAGCAGAAACCAAGAGTTGGAAGCTTAACCGACTGCACCACCCAGGCGCCCCAAGAGTATTCATTTAATACAACTCCACATTTATTGAACATCTGGGGATATATACCCCCTACCCTCAGGGAGCTTAACCATCTCCCAGAGGAGATAGAAACAAATAATGAAGATTTGTCTCTAAAAGTGTACTCTTCTAAAGAGAATTGTTTGTTTGATTGGTTTGACTGCTGGGATTTTCATTCTGCTAATTACAGTAATGAGTAGAGACAAGAAATGGAAGAAGCCAGAGGGAGCTAAATTGATTTATATAGGAAAGGACATGAAGCTACCAGTGGGACAGAAAAGAAGAAATCTAGAAGGTAGGAGGAGGGAGTGAGGGGTGAGGGTGAAGTTTGAAGGGGTGAAATAAGAGAGAAAGTTGGGGGGACCAACTGCCATGATGTCTGGAATTTTGGGGGACAGAAAGTTTTAATGAGAACTTTTATTTTTTTTAATTGAGATATAACTTACATGAAGTGCACAAATGTTACGTGAACAGCTCAGTACATTTTTATGTAGGAATATACTTTGTAACGACCACCCACATAATGATATAGGAATTTCCATTATTCCAGAGGGCTCTCTCTCATGCCCCTCCCAGTTAGCAGCCTGAGGGTGATCATTATTCTGCCTTCTCTCCCCATAGAGGAGTTTCACGTTTTTATACTTGATATCTGTAGAATCACATAGTATGTATTCTTAGTTTCTAACTGCTTACACTCCACATTATGTCTGTGAGATAGAATTAGCCATTCATACATATATACATTTTTGCGTGTATCAGTAGTTTGCTCTTTTTCGTTCTTGTGTAGTATTCCATTATGTGACTAGGCCACAGTGAATTTGCTCCTTCTATTGCTAGTGGACATTCAAGGTGCTTCCAATTTGGGGACTATTTTGAATAATGCTGCTGTGAACGTTGTTGTATGTAGAATTTCTGTCGGGCGTATGCCAGGAGTGCGAGTGCTTGGCCACAGGGTACATGTGTAGGCTTCCCTTTAGCTGGTCCTGCCAAATAGTTTTCCAGAGGGATTGTACCGACTGCTGTCCCCACAATACTCTAAAGTGTTGCTCCACATCTTTGGCAACACATAATGAGAATTTTGAGGAATTCTTTCTGGGCATTGTGTGGTATAGTTTCCCCCTTTGCTACCCTTTGTGAGGCTTCAGGAAAGACCCGGAATTTGGAATCAGATTTATGTCAGATTTCTTACCTTCACTGCCAAGGGCAGCAATCTCAGGTTCCCCTGGGCATGAATCATGGCTTCTCCACTTAGTAACTGTATATTCTTAGGCACGATGTGTGTGTGTGTGTGTGTGTGTGTATGTGTGTGTGTGTGTTTGTGTGTGTTGCCTTCTGAGCCTTTTATTCTTTATCTGCAGATTGAGAATCATAGAATCACTGCACAGGGTGTTTATAAGGATTGAATGAGATAGTGCACATCAAGCCCTTTGCACAGGGCCAGGCATGTAATTAGTACTCAGAAAATGCTGGCTTGTTGTTCTATTAACAGAAGTGAGAAAATTCCAGGGGGAAGGGTTAAACGCAGGGAGGATAGTGTTGGGAAACCTGGGCCAGATCTCTATATCCATCCGGAGTTTCTCCTTTCATAGCTAACCTTTGAAAGTTTGGGGGCATTTGATTATTAGAGGCAGTCATTCCCTATTGCCAAAAGCCCCATGCCCTTTCTCTGCACCCAGGTCGGCCACCATGACCTTGCAGGCTTTTCATTTTCAAGCTTCGCTTGTCTGAGACATGGGTGTGCCGAAGCCATCCTGTGGCCTGACCTCACCAGCCACCATCACTGGGGAATTTAGCAACGAGATGTACAGTAATCTGAAGGCTCTCCTCAACGGAGAATGGTAATCGGCAAGAGAAGAGAAAACTGAGGAGAGGAACTTCAAAGAGAAAAAAAGAAAAAAAAAAGGAAGCCTATTTAATTTTATGGTTGACGCAACTTGTTACATGTGTTTGTGTCCTGCCAGGATAAATCGGATCATCTGATTTTCAAATTGCCGGCTCTATTGTTTCAGAAATAGAGGATGTAAATAATTTCAGTGCAGTCTCCCGGATCTGGACCTCTCTCATCCAGAACTGTTATGAGCATTAGCATAATTTATGGTGCTATCTAATAATGAAATCACTGAACACTGATCGTACAGCTTCTTAAAGCTATAATTATTGCTCATTAGGAATGGATTTCATATTGTTTGCTCCTGGCACATAGCAAGTTATGGAAAGGGAAAAGTTGTCCATAGAAGTGAGACACCAGGGAAGGCACTTTTTTGGTTCCTGAGTATTCTCCCTGATGAATCCCTGTGGGATTTTGTTTTTCATAGGAGAGAGCCACTGGCCGCCCCAGGGGCCATTTATTATCTTATTTCTTTGTGAAGGGAATTAATTTTAGCTGCACGTCGTGTTCTTTTTCAGTCCAGGAGGTAGTGAGGGTTGAGTAAATGTAGACTGAATGTGTGAACAAAGGAATGAAGAAAGACAAAAGTCACAGTGGCAGCCCATTACATTTGCCGTTGTCTGGCTCCCACCAAACATTAACACAAGAACTGCCCATTAAGCTCCCCTGAGAGGTTAGAGTTGACCATTTTTCAGGGGTGTTCATCCGAAATAAGTCTTAGCATGTTCATCTCCAAACATCTTAACATGCATTTTTTAAATTTACAGAAGCAGTGCTTGACTATTTCACTATAAAAGATTTGAACAATACGTATATGTACCGAGTAAAATGTGGGCACCCCTTTCATTCACTTTGGTTGATCCTCTTCCCGAGGTAATGGCCCTTAACCATAATGGCCTTGGTATTCCTGGTGATATTGAGAACTCATTGCCTAGGAGAACAGGAAAAAAAAGGCTGCTCTTGTTGGCTAGCAAATCCCTTCCGAATGGTCCATGGGCCTGGGGAAGGCTCGGTCTTAACTCTAAAGATGGAAGTTTAGTTAGCAATTTCTATTGAATACAATGGTTGGAAGAATTACACATTTCGGCATGGGAAGGAGCAGTGACAATTACACTGTTTGCAAAACAGAGGCCACTTTCAATAGGTTCATGCTTCTGGGAATGGGGAAAGAGGCTTATTAAGACTAGAGTTCATAATCAACAGTGCCTTTAGCTTGTGATGTCATCAACTTCAATGGAATGTTGCTTGGCCTTGAGATTGGTATATTTTATTTGACCTTCATGGGTTGAACGTAATTTCTGTGTTTTGTCAATTAATACAGCCTGGTGATTTATCCAGGCCCAGGTCAGATTTGCAGCCTGGCTTTTTTGTACCTGATTCTAGGTTCCTTAGGTCTTTTGGCATGAAACGTGAAAGCTCTAAAGAAATCAAATGACTATTTCTTTAATAGATTTTTTCCTTACTTGTTGAAAACTGTGCTCTCTTTTCCTTAAATATCCTCTTATCTAGGGCCTTCTAGTCCCTGAGAGTACAGGGAAAATGTCAGATATGTAGAAATAAAAAAAAAAAAAAAACCCTTATTCTTTCACTGGAAAATTTCAAACTTTAGTAAAACTGTAGAAATGTTTAAATTGCCTTCCAATTTCTGAAAGAAATTGGTTTCCTTTAACGCTTAACGAGATAAACTGCAATTCGATTCAAGTCATTTTTCTGCCTCTCCTTGTTGACAATCTGAGCTGTTTTTTTGGTTTCCTCTTGCTTTCTGATTGACTTCAAGATTGCATCTAATCTTTTTATTCTATCTTGCACGAATGCAGCCTGCAATGTGTTGTGACAAGGAGCCAGACCTCCTATTAGCATATATTTATACCTTGCCACACGCAAAGTGGTGCTCGGGGATTATTAAACCAGGCTCGAGCTCTGAAGACACATAAAAGGCATCAGATTCACCCCTCCCCCTGGAAAATCCTCTATCCCCACTGTCTACTCACATGGAGATCTAACTGTTTGGAGAAAGGGATAAATGAGAGGAATAGTAGAGAGCAGTTGTGGATGAAGTTAATATGATGGAGGAATTATCAGATAATTACAGACATGGGGAGATGTGAGAGATGATCACTGTCCTCAAAGGATCTGGAGACACCTTTGAGGAAATTTGAGGGCCATTCTGGGAATCAGTTGATAACATGGTCAAGTTAGCTTGCTGAGGAAGGCACTAGAATATGGAGAGATCTGGGGAGAGGTCTGGGAGTAGATAGGTTAGAGATATTTATGATTTGTAGGAGTCAGAATAGGAATTAAGAAGGCCAGATGCCAGCAGATGAAGACGGGGTCTAGGATTTCAGGACAGGGTTCCTTCTAAGGCGACTTGAGGAGAAAGGTGATAGACAATATCTCTTCAGGTTCTATTTGTTTTCCCATAAATAGAAACCAACAGAGCAAACTTGAATAATATTGTGACACATGCCTACATAGTCTTCTTTAAGTAGGATTCTTGGGCCCTCCAGGGTCTCAGAGTTTATGAATTAGTAACCTCTGTCTGCTATCAAAACTGGCAGTGATCTGACATTAGTCATTCACACATGGGTTTGACCTAATTTCTACTTATGCTAACCATCCCACAGCACTTCCATTTTTAAGCCTGTTTTCTCTAATTACAGAAAGACAGCCTTTGTCTTCTCTGAAAGAAATTTTGAGCATTAGTAAAAAGTGAAAGAAACAATTTGGGGGAAGGGAAACTATTCTAATGATTTGTATGCTAAGGGATTGGTCTGGAAGAGAAATTATTTTTCTCTCTTGACTTCCTAACAGTTCCTGTACTCCTAAGATGGTAAGTCCCAGTGACTGCTCTTGGGAATTTCTGAGTTGTTTTTTTTTAAGATTTGTTTACTTATTTTAGAGGGAGTGAGAGCATGGGTGGGAGGGGCAGAGGGAGAGGGAGAGAGAATCTCAAGCAGACTCCAAGCTAATCATGGGGCTCAATGTGGGGCTCAATTTCAGGACTCTGAGATCACGACCTGAACCAAAACCCAGAGTCAGATGCTTAACTGACTGTGCCACCCAGGTGCCCTGGAATTTCTGAGTTTTAAGAAATTTTTCATTATGATGCACATTTCACAGTCTTGTATACATCTGTCTTCTCTAATTGTCTATGACCACTCTGGGGATGGAGATGGTGTCTCATTCACCTGTGTTTTCTATTGACAGTTGGTGTCCAATACCCAGTTTTTGAGCTATACGTCAGAGGCATCATAGTTTATCCCAACTTTGTACCTTTAAATATTTTGGCCTTTGAAATAGGAAGTTAGATCCAGGGTACCATTTAGGTTGTATGCCCAAGTGTGTTGGGGTGGGCTTGGCTTTCCTTTGTTTTTCCAGGTGCTTGGAGTAGTGAGCTGATCTTCTCTGTTCTGGGGCTCAGAGCCTATGGCAGCTGTCCCCTGGCCCATGCCTGCCTGGTGCTAGGCAGACTCCTATTGCTGTCTGCCTTTCTCTGGCATCTATGACTTGGGCTGGCATGTGTCCCTTGTTTGGCTCCTTCCGTTCTCCTCTGTTGTAAGATTCAGGACATAGTCTGGGCATAGGAAATAGAGAAGAGCAAAGAAATAACTTTGGGCCCAGTGTAATTAGGTCTGAATAACTTATGGGAAGGGAACTCACACAGTGTTCAGAAGTCATTACTTTGCTTTCCTTTGTATACATCTCCCTTGGGGACCTTAAGGGCTGGAGGGGTGGCTGGGTTACAGCGGGATCTAAGGAAACTAAAAACTTGATTTGACTCTATACAGTACACATTTATCAGGGACATTTTTCCAGGCAGGAGAGGAATGACCAGGTAGATGACTAGATATATTTGGTTTTCTTTGTTTAAGGCTGTATTTTGTGGAATCAAAGCTCACAACGTGTATGAATAGTGACTTTTAAGAAACAAGACCAATTGTATGAGCCATGTGTGAACATTAAACGTCCTATTTCAAAGGCTAAAATGTTTAAAGGTACAACATTGGGATAAACTGTGATGCTTCTGATGTACAGCTCAAAACCTGGGTTATTGGACACCAACTGTCAATAGAAAACACAGGTGAATGAGACACCATCTTCATCCCCAGAGTGGTCAAAGACAATTAGAGAAGACAGATGTATACAAGACTGTGAGATGTGCATCATAATGAAAAAGTTCTCAAAATTCAGAAATTCCAGGGCGCCTGGGTGGCATAGTCAGTTAAGCGTCTGACTCTTGGTTTTGGTTCAGGTCGTGATCTCAGGGTCCTGAGATTGAGCCCCACATCAGGCTCTGTGCTCAGCTCGGAGTCTGCTTTGTGAAGGACCTTAGGTATTTGGGGAGTGGTATATGGAGAAATCATAAGATGAGAAGATACTTAAGTTCTTGTTCATGGGGAGGATATAGATATTTATAAATGTTAGACATTGGTAGGAAAAATGAGCATAGGGTGGATCTTAATGAGTTAAGGTAATTACCCCAACAATAACTATGGGATTAGGATATTTAAACCAGCAGAATAAAATGTAAATTATTTAAAGGAAACTAAGGAAGAAGAAAAATAGGAAATAAAAGGAAAGCATGGCAAATAGCACCACACAAAACAGCAAAGTGAATGTCAGTGTAATAATAATTATAATAAATATAAGTTAGTTAATGTGACCAATCAAAAGACAGAAAGTCAGATTTTTAAAAACTAAAGATTTAGATATATGATGTATATATGATACTTAAAGTCTTAAAGACAAAGGATACAGAAAGATTTAACATAAAGGTGTGGAAAAATATATACCAGGCATATATGAAGCAAAGAAATCAGAAGTAGCACTTTTAATATCAGGGCAAATGGGATTTAAGATGAAAAACCTAATAAAGGACAAAAAGGGACATTGTGTATTGGTAAAGGAGCTATAACACAATAATCACGAACATATATATGCTGCTAACAATAGATCAAAAATATAAAAAGCAACAACTGACTTACCTAAGACAAGACATAGATAGATCAACAATTATGGTTGCAACTTAAACAAACAAACAAACAAAACCTCTTGGAAACTGATAGAGCAAACAGATAAATAAAAAAGAAAAGATATAGAACAAACATATACAATACATTCTTTTCAGGCCTGTTTGACATATAAATAAAAAAAAAAGTCTAGTAAATTCTGAAGGCTCAATTTCATATAGATTATATTTCTTGACTATGATGCAATAGAACTAAAAATTAATAATAAAAGGAAAGCTAACTAACTAATCAAACCTAAATGGTAGAAACTAAAAATTATATCTAAAATTTGCCCATAGATTTTACATATAAAAACAAATTCAAGGAGTTTTTTCTATATGAAGCCTGTGTCAATGTAATGTTTTGCCCAGTCTCAGGTGAATTTGTTTTCTGGTGTAGGGGTTGGAGAATTTATAGTGATTTAAATAATAATAGTTGGGAAAAAAAGGAATGCTTTCTCCTATTTAGACATAACTCAGATAGAAAAATTTGGGGAAAAATAAAAAAATAGAGCACATAAGCCAGCTCCTTAACAGAAGGGGATTTCTCTTAACTTTGTCATGATGACTGAAAATATAGAGCAAGTGGAGCTGCATCCTTACTTGGGAGTGTGCTCTTATGAAAACTTCCTGAGGACTACAATGTTCACATCAGAAACCATGTAGAACATCAAGGAGTCAAGAGGAAGATCATAATTCATAGGTATACGTGGCTTATTCTAAAGAGACTTTAAGACAACCAAGAAATAGGGTAGGGCTGGAATTCCAGGTATTTTGCTTTGTGAAGGGCCATTGGTGTCATTTGTATTTGCCTCTGGGCTGGTGGGGTCAGGGTACACATGGGTTCTTATTGAATTGAAACTTTTAACGTAGAAAATCTGGGATAATTATAATTGTTGGCATAATCAGTATAACGGGCTGGGTTTCCTGGAAAGCCAGCTCTGAATGGAGATTAGCATGTAAGAGTTTATTAGAGAGTGCTCTTGGGGTCAAAAGTTGGAGAAAGGAAGGGAGGGGTTAGAAGGAAGAGAGGAAGCAGGATTGTGCAGAGGCAGAAGCTGGGTTGCAATGAGGCTTCAGGAGAGCCAGTGTAATAGGGGAAGTTTTGAAGCTGGGATACCCCTTTTTAAAAAAAAAATTAAATTCAATTAATTAACACATAGTGTATTTTTAGTTTTAGAGGTAGAGTTTAGTGATTCATCAGTTGCATATAACACCCAGTGCTCACATCAAGTGCCCTCCTTAATGCCCACCACCCAGTTACCCCTCTCCCTACCCCCACCTCCCTTCCAGCAACCCTCAGTTTATTTCCTATGGTTAAGAGTCTCTTATTCAACTCTATGGTCAACTAACGTTTGATAAAGCAGGAAAGAATATCCAGTGGGAAAAAGACAGTCTCTTTAACACATGGTGTTGGGGAAATTGGACAGCCACATGTAGAAGAATGAAACTACACCACATTCTTACACCGTACACAAAAATAGACTCAAATGGATGAAAGACCCAAATGTGAGACAGGAATCCGTCAAAATCCTAGAGCAGAACACAGGTAGCAACCTCTTTGACTTTGGCTGCGGCAACTTCCTGCTAGACACATCTTCAAAGGCAAGGGAAACAAAAGCAAAAATAAACTATTGGGACTTCATCAAGATAAAAAGCTTTTGCACAGCAAAGGAAACAGTTGACAAAACCCAAAGACAGCCTACAGAATGGGAGAAGATATTTGCAAATGTTTTATTAGAGAAAGGGTTAGTATCCAAAATCTATAAAGAACTTACCAAACTCAACACCCAAAGAACAAATGATCCAATCAAGAAATGGGCAGAAGACATGAACGGACATTTTTCCAAAGAAGACATCCAAATGGCCAGCAGGCACATGAAAAAATGCTCAATGTCACTTGGCATCAGGGAAATACAAATCGAAATCACAATGAGATACCGCCTCACATTGGTCAGAATGGCTAAAATTAACAAGTCAGGAAACAACAGATGTTGGGTAAGGATGCAGAGAAAGGGAAACCCTCTGGTGGGAATGCAAGCTGGTGCAGCTACTTTGGAAAACAGTATGGAGGTTCCTCAAGAAGCTAAAACTAGAGCTACCCTATGACCCAGCAATTGCACTACTAGGTATTTATACAAAGGATATGAACATAGTGATCCCAAGGGGCACCTGCACCCCATTGTTTATAGCAGCAACGTCCACAATAGCCAAACAATGGAAGGAGCCCAGATGTCCATCGACAGATGAATGGGTAAAAAAGATGTGGTATATATATATACAATGGAATATTACTCAGCCATCAAAAAAATGAAATCTTGCCATTTGCGACGACGTGGATGGAACTAGAGGGTATTATGCTAAGTGAAATAAGTCTATAAGAGAAAGACAATTATATGATTTCACTCATACGTAGAATTTAAGAAACAAAACAGAGGATCACAGGGGAAGGAAAATAAAGTAAGACAAAATCAGAGAGGGATAACCATTTTGATTTGTCTTGAGTTGGGACTTTCAACTTTCAACTAGTCATCAAATGAGTCTGTGCCTGAAAGCACATCAGCTTGGGTAAGGGGGCTATTTTCAGCAAGGCAATTCCCATAGAGATAATAAGGAGTAATCCTTCATTCCCAAAGGAGAATATGAATGCCACATCACAGTATCTACCACCATAGTGGTGTAATTTTTGTTTGAAAATAATTTGTTTTTGTTCAAAAAGGTGAAGGGTTGGAAAAAAATTCCGGGTTCAGTATGCAATTAAGAGTAAAATCATTCCCAGTCTAGTACTTGCTCTTACTATGGGCACGCTATAGAGGAAATGGCTCTATGAACACAAACTGAAAGAACTATGCTTTATAGGGGTACCAGGGTGGCTCAGTCAGTTGAGCGTCCAACTCTTGATTTTGGCTCAGGTCATGATCTAGGGGTCATGGGATTGAGCCGTGTGTTGGGCTCTGCAATTGGTGTGGAGTCTGCTTGAGATTCTCTCTCTCCCTCTCCCTCTGCTCCCCACCCCTGCACTCTCTATTTCTCTCTAAAATAAAAATAAATAAAATCTTAAAACAGAAAAAAAAAAAAAAGAAAGAATTCTGCTTTATAAAGCTGTAACACAGGGAGTTCTGGTATTTTTTCCAAGGCCTCTCTTACCTGAATATGACATTAAGGGTGGGAGTATCCTTCCTGTTTTTGTTTTTTTTCTCTTGTATGAAAGAGGGAAAACATGAAATGTTTCATAAGTGTTTCAGGTACTGTGTGTTTCTTTGTCATCCCTTATGTATTAGTTTTGAAAAGAATTTTAAAATTCCGCAGAATACTCTTGGACTTGTTTTTTACCTGAGGATGATTCAAAGGTAAGAAGAGATAGCTTGTACCCCTACCCTATCTCCCTACTTCTTCCTCCCCGCCTAAACCAAGAGAACTCAAGGGAGGGAAAGGGAGAGGAGGGCTACAAGTAAGACCAAAAGTGTGGTGTTAGCAGGAGAAGGACAGGACAGTAAGGGCACTCTTCCAAGTAGTTGATGGAAGCTGTTTGTTTTTGGTCCTTCGTGGGCTGCCTTCTTGATGATACTTTTATTTACTCCTGATGCACAGCTAAGATGTGCACTAGCCTGTGGACACAGACCCCAGCAGTTAAAGCCTACACCCCACAGGGCAGCCCATCTTCACTGAAAGCAGGGACTCAGTATGTGGGTTCTGGGGCCAGACTGTCTGGGTTCGAAGACCAGCTTCAGCTCCTGCTGACTGTGTTGTCATGGGCAAGGGGCTTATGCCTCTCTGGTCCTTAGTTTTCTTGTCTATAAGTGGGGGTGATAATAATACCTCATGGGTTTGTTGTTGAGAATTGAATGAATTAAGCCCGTAAAATCACTTTGAACATAAAAAATACTTGAAAAATATCAGCTACTATTTGCTCTGTGAGGCCATCTTCCCCGTTGCCTGGGTTTCCAACTGTGACAGATAACTTTAGCATCACACACAAAGCTCCTGCATACCCAAACCTTCCACTCCAGGTTTAAGGTCAGAATATTTTTGGCCACTGACTTCTCTGCCCATCACTGAAGCAAGTGTACCAAGGTGACCATATGTTCTTACTTCCTATATATTTATATTCTTTTTCTTTTTTAAATAGATCTGATGTGTAGCTTTTTTTAATTTAATTTTTATTTTTTTTAAAGATTTTATTTATTTATTTGAGAGAGAGAGAATGAGAGATAGAGAGCATGAAAGGGAAGAGGGTCAGAGGGAGAAGCAGACTCCCTGCCGAGCAGGGAGCCCGATGTGGGACTCGATCCCGGGACTCTGGGATCATGACCTGAGCCGAAGGCAGTCGCTTAACCAGCTGAGCCACCCAGGCACCCCTAGCTTTTTTTTTTTTTTTTTAAAGATTTTGTGTATTTATGTGTCAGAGAGAGAGAGCACAAGTAGGTGGAATGGCAGGCAGAGGGAGAGGGAGAAGCAGGCTTCCCGCTGAGCAGGGAGCCCAATGCGGGACTCGATCCCAGGACCCTGGGATCATGACCCGTGCCGAAGGCAGCTGCCTAACCGACTGAGCCACCCAGGTGTCCCATATTTATATTCTAACACAGATAATTTCCCACTTAATAATCTTCACCCACAATTGTCTATCCTTGTAAGGATATTATCCTTTATAAGGATTATAAACTACAGATGGGGTCATTTCAAAGTCTTATAAATAAAAAGATGGGATCTTTTTTCAAGTATAGATTTTCCCTTAAATCTTTCCCTGCCTCATCTTGATTATCTTGGAAGATGAATTTTTAATGAAAAAAATTGAAGGCAGAGATTGGAGGTAAGGACCCCCATACTAGGCCACATTTTTCCTGATCATTCACTCTTGATAATCCCTCAAGCCCCTTTCCCCCTCTCCCCGTCTCTCTTCTCTTTCTTCCTATTTTCCTTCAAGGAGGAAAAAGAGCCAAGATGGAGAGCTGCCTGGGAGAGCATGAAGGGTGGAATTCATTTTCATCAACTCAGAAGAAAAGTAGAATGAAAGACCTTAAGAAACAAACACAGGAGCTGGTGATCTTGACCTACTTTGGCCTAAAACCTTGAAGTTGAGGAAATGTACAAAAGCATATTTTAGTTTTCAGTGATGATTTTTATACTCGTATTAACAGTTTGTATTATTTAGAGAGAGAATTTTTCCTTTAATGAGGCTATAGGTTTTTCCTCTATAAAATATGTACTAATTAATTAATTGTTTATTGAGTAAATATGTTTGTGCCAGGCACCACCCTAAGTAGCAGAGGTACAGTTGTGAGTGAACAAAAATAGACATCAAAGGGGTGAAAACTCTTATGGAACTTCTGTTCTTGGGGGAGGAGTTGGTGAGTAGATCAACAAATGTTGGGTGGCAATAAGAAGGGAAAAAAAAGCAGTGTAAGATAAGTAAATAAGAAAAAGAAAACGAATAAGAGAGAGAGAACAGAAAATAAAGTAAGATGAGAGGACAGATGATGACAGGTAAATGGAGGTGTGTGCTATTTTGGACGGGGTGTTCTCCCCAGGCCTTTCTGAAAGATTTTGACTTGAGCTGAGACCTGCACAGCACAAGGGAGTGAGGGATGTGGATCTGGGCAGAGGGCATGGCAAATGCTTGCCACTAATTCTTTAAAGTCAGTGATACTGAACCTTTAGTTTGATTTAAATAACATTACTAAACTGAAAGAGATAAAAGAGATACAACCACAAGTTTTTCTTGTCATTGTCACCAGATGAGATTTAAGAAAGAAGACCTAGGATCTCCCTGGAAACAAGATTTTCCCTGCATATACCTCAGTCACATCCATAGTGAGGTGGTTAACACTCAACATGCCACTTCTTAGAACATGGTGATGATCATTACAATTTTAGAAAGTTCCTCTTTTCTATATTCATTCCTTGTTCCACCTTGTGAGAGAATAAAATGTAGAGCTCAATATGACTCATTATTCCGAATGTTCTTAAGTTTGGGTATGGAGATTCAGTACCTAAAACTTTTTGTATTTGTTTGAAAAAAATACAGGTCCTTGTTTCTTCATTTTTTTCCCTTTAAACCTAGCATTCAAAATTACAGAAACAAGAAGGAGCCAAATTGGTGGCATTGGAACTAGTTGTTGACTTTTATGCAAGTGACTTTTATGGAAGTTCTTGTTTTATCTGTGTATCGTCTGTTCCAGGGGGTTACATAGATCTAGGATTTGTTCATCCTTCAAACTTACCTCCCTCTGGTGGCCACTATAACACCCAAAAATCTCCATCCCTTCCCATCAAAATCTCCCACAGGAGACAGAGAGCTTGATGAGTTAGATTTTTATGGCAAATTCCCTTGGTATTTATATCTTGTTATGCCTTGAGTTCTTACTGTGTTGTTCTCAATCATCACAAACACATGCAACATAAGGCTAAATATTTTTCTGCTGTAATGTTCATGCATCTATGAAAGAAAGAGTGCAACCACTTGGGAATGGATGGACCTTTTTGATTTGTAGGCCAGACTCCAGTTTTATCTTTGGAGCAGGCAGCATGCCTAGTTTAGGTTGTATTTTGTTTCTAGGCTGTTTTGCCTTGGTTAAAGTCATTGTCAGTGGGTGAAATAGCTTGTGTTGTACTTTTTTTTGTATAAAATTTTGGTTTCAAGGCCTACAAGAGAGGGAAGAATCATCCTACATTTCTACTCTATGGCCCCCAGGTGGGACCCTTTCTAGTGGTGGTTTGGGAACAACAGTAGAAATAGGTTTGAGAATCGTAGAACAGAGATGCTCACTGCTGAAGGACAGGGAGGACACACTTTTATTATTCTCTGCCTTCTCTGACCTGTGCCCCAAGCTTCCACAACTTCCAGTGAAGCTTTGCAAACCAATTTCATTTTTAAACATGTGTCAAGAGCAGGATCACTTGTAGGTTTATAATAGGTCCAAAGATGTCTATGGGGTAGAGGGGTGTGGAAAGATGACAAAAGTGGTGGGAGCAGGAAAGAAAGCAAGAGATAGTGAATAAGCAGAAAGGATTATGAAATCAGTCTCCTTTATTTTTTAAAGATTTTTATTTATTTATTTGACAGAGAGAGACACAGCGAGAGAGGGAACACAAGCAGGGAGAGTGGGAGAGGGAGAAGCAGGCTTCCCGCCGAGCAGGGAGCCCGATGCGGGGCTCAATCCCAGGACCCTGGGACCATGACCTCAGCCGAAGGCAGACGCTTAACGACTGAGCTACCCAGGTGCCCCAAAATCAGTCTCCTTTATATCCCCCAAATGTATTTGAGGAAGATGATCCTTGAAGAGGAGAAACACCAGTGATGATGGAGGAGGTGAAGAGGTAGAGGGAGGTAATGGTGGAGGGAGTGGAGGATGTGGTGACAGAGAAGGAGACAGAGGTGAAGGATGTAGTGGAGGGAGAAGAAGTAGTCTGAGAGGTTAAGGAAGTGGGACAAGTGGGAGAGATGGAGATGGAGGGGGAAGAGATGGTAAAAATAGTGGAGTTGAAGGCAGTAGAGCTGGTGGTGGAGGTAGTGGTGGTAATAACAGTGGTGAAGCTTATGGTTGAGGTGTAGGGGGAGATGGAGATGATAATGAAGATGGTGAAGGCAGGTGGTGGAAGAAGAGTTGGGGGAGAAGGTGATGGAGGTACTCGGGGTGGTGGAGGCAGTAACCAAGAAGGTTGTGAAGGAGGTGGTCAAGGTAGTAGAAGAGGCGGAGGAGGTGGTAGAGGGCGTGGAGACAGTGGAGGAGGTGATAACATCAGTGGAGATGGCTGTGGGAGTGGGTATTGCACTGGCAGTGATGGAGGAGGCTGAAGGAGTGGTGCAGGGGTTGTGGAGGTGGTAGAGGTGGCTGCGGAGATACGTGAGGTGGTAGCTGAGGTGGTGGAGCCTACTGGGTCATATAAATAGTCGATCTTAACAGAAGGCAGAGTGAAATATATGCACGAATGCCTGCGAGAACCAGCAGCCATTTATAATTTTTTTTTTTTTTAAGTTTCTACAGAGGGCTCTCAGATATTTTTCTCACTAATTGCATACATTTTGGCCTTGGAGTCTGAAATTCGTATTTTCCTAAATGACTCAGACAGCCATTGAACAACATTAATGACCATTAATTCTCACTCTGAATGGATGCCTTTTACATGCTAGACTGGATCAAGCACAGGACACCAAAAATGAAAAATACTTCATTCCCATTTTCATTGAGGAAATAGACCTATAAACAGCTAGTTACAATACAGTGAAATTAAATGCAATGATAGTGATGTTAAACCTCCAGAAAGGAGTGATAGATAACCAAAGGTGGGTAGTGTTGGGGCCAGGGAAGCTTCCTGGAACAGGTAACACCTTAAGGAGGAGAGAATTGGAGATGAGTTGGGTAAAGGGGAAGATGAGCAGTACTGGCCACACTGATTCTCTACATGACTTCCCTTCCTGTCTACTTGAGTATGTAAAGCTCCTTGCAACATCTAAATGTTGGCATTTAGAATCAGGTTTGAAAGCATCTGTGGAGGCAAAAAGTCAATCATAAGTGGGTTTAGAGTCTTCGGGTGCTTAGTCATGACATGTTCAAAAGTAGAGATACAAGGATGAATCTCAGAGCCGGTGCCATCAAATTCTTCAACCCCACCCATTCTCTGAGCTTAAGAAGTGAGTGGGAAGACAGAATTTGAATGAACAGTTTTTCCTATCAGAGGAAGCAGGACAAACAGCACTTAGGATGGGATGGGTGAGTGGGCAGGCATGCTGTATCTGTGTAGAAGATGGGTTGCTTACTCAGAGAAGACCTGATATTCAAGAAAAAGTCAGCCAAAAATATGAGTCACTCATTAGACTCTTTGAAAGGTGGGACATGCCAAGGCAGGGAAGGCAAACAGACTCTTTTATTAACTTGGACTAGGATGTACCCTTAGATATAACATGTCTCTAGGAATGAAAAAAAATTCTCTAAGAAAACAATACACACATATCCTTGACCCAGTTAAAATATATCATATTTTACCGAGCAGGCAGATAACACAGGGTTTGTCAAAGGAATGACTCAATAAGAATGCATGAAATATATTTGAACAGAGAGTTTCAAAAGTTTTTTTTTTTTTTAAGTTTTATCTATTCAAGTAATCTCTATGCCCAACATGGGGCTCGAACTCATGACCCTGAGATTAAGAGTCCCAAGCTCTTTGGACTGAGCCAGCCAAGCGCCCCTCAAAGGTTGTTTTGAAACAGAGAACTTATTAAAGTCTATGAAATAGACTTCAGAAAATGATTTCTTGGACTGAATACTGCAAATGACTATTCAGAGACCATGAAGAGCAAGCTTTCAGATATACCCCTTGGCCACCAGTTGCCCCGTGAAGTGTGAGGAGCGAGGGAGAAGTGAGTGCATCTTTGGGCCATCATGCCTCCACAGGAGGTTGAAGACTGGCTTCACGCTGTTTATGCAGAATTTCCAAATCGGAGAAGGCCCTTCCCTTATCCAAAAGGCTTGGGTTCTTTGCCCACCTACCCTGGAAAGCAGGCTGTGGATTGTACCAGATGAAATATTAGAAGCTGACCTCTGAACCACATATTTAAATTCATTTCTGGTTTATTCTTTCCAAATAGCAATTGAGTTTGACTATTGTGTTCAGCCATCTGCAGCCCATGTTTATAATTGTTCGTGCTATCATTGTCTCTGAGATTTTCCTGGTTAATATTATTAAAGGGCGGATATATGATTTTCTGGGTGGTTCAGCTCACTCTTCTGGTCCGTTTTGATAAGAAAGTGCCTACCTGCTGCATCAAGGGGCTTTCATTGGCATTTTGAATGTTTGCTTGTGAGCAAATAATATAGGAGACAGAACCACTCTACTGGTTGCCTTTCAGATAGAGAATTCTGTTTAATTTGCAAAAACTATTTATAAATTCGAACTATTAACTCAGCCTTTCTTGCTGGCCTTACAAAAGCAGCTCTTAGGAAATAAAGCATTTGGAACCCAGTGGGAAAGAGTCCAAGCTCATCCTGCCAAATCTCCTGAGTTATCCTGACTCCCACCTGAGATTTTGGGATTTTCTAATATGAAGGGGAGGGAGAGATTGGCCCCATTTGGAACAAAGATGATAGAGAGTAAATAGATTTGTCTGTTTTTCAGAGATAATTGTGGGTTATGAAACAAAGCTAAGTAGGTAGCAAAATCCTACGCAGATTACAAAAGACGTTCTACATCTCTGAGTTAGCACACGTAATTTTAGGCCCCGAAGCAATGTCTGGTGGACCAGTTGAACATGCTAGGGCAATTGTTGAATGAATCCAAGAGAAGCCATGGTTGGAATTAGATCATGGATTATAGAATTCCTTAGAACCGGAAAGGTCTTTAGAGATTTTCTAGGCAAACTCTTTTGCTTCACTGCTGAGGAAACTGGAGCTCAGAGAAGCGTGGCTATTTCAAGTGTTTCTGAGCGTGGCTAAAGCCTAGGCTCTTGATCCTCTGTGCTGTGCTTTGATGTAGGGTCAGTTGGACTTCAAGTAATGGTCTGCTGCCTTCATTGTGGATGTTCTCCAGACCATGTCATGGGTGGCATGTGAGTCCTCACAGCTATTCCTGCTACTCAGTGATCACAAAACATCTTGCTCTCATTTGTTTTGGCCACGCCTCTCCTAGGAGGGCAACGTGCTCTGTATTGATGGATCCACAAAGCCCAGCTCTGCCATTAAGGAGGCTCAGGGGGCACTTTGAGAGTCAGTTCCCAGGCTGGCTCTTTCCACCCCAGACTTTCTCTTTTCCTGGGATTCTTTCTCAAGCTAAGGGGAAAAGTAGCCAGCTCTGGATTTCTGCTTTGCCGAAAAGTTGATAATACTTGCAGAAGTCTTGATCAGGTTAGTCAAACTCTTTGAGCTTTTGTTTCTTATATGTAAAAGAAAAATAATAATTCACAGGGTTTGTGACACACACAGTCCCGAGTGCAAGGGGGGCATTTAATAAATGTTCTCTCTCTTGCTTGTCTAATAAAATTTCTGAATATGCTGGCTTATGATTAAGGAAAATTATTTTGATGGCTTTTTTTGTTTATGAAGATAACACATATTCATTGTAGAAAAATCAAACAATGTTGAAAATTATGAGGTCCCCTGAAAGCCTACCATTCAGATATAACTATTCTACATACTTCTACACTGGTCCAGTCATCTCTTTATGCATCTATGTCTATATTTGTATTTATAATTTTACATAAAATGAAATCATAATACAAACACTCTTTTGCAATCTACTGGGCAAGAGGTCAATTCAAAGAAAATTCTAATAGATATTTTTTGCCAGATCTGGGGGCATTTTTAGTCCCAAATGTAGGATGCAGTGGATAACACAATTTCATCTCACAGATTAAAACTTTGCTATGACCTGATTGGTACTCTTCTCCCCAACTGTCCCTTTCCTCTATTCTCTCCAGTAGAGAGAGAATATACAATGTCATTTTTGGAGTTTTGCAAAAAATCTGCCAACCAGGGAAGTCTACTTTATCTTTTTTTTTTTTTTTTACTTTTATTTATCTTAATAAAAGGCGGGGTGGTGAATAAATGGTATCTATTGCTAATCTCCTTGCAGCCTCTTGAATCTCCTGAGTTTGACCCTTCCCCTGTTTTCCATAGGACTCATCCACAGGAGGACACAGACTCTTGTGTGCTTTAGCACATTGGGTCTTGCTGACCTGTAGCTATGGGCAACCATTATTTTTGTTTAGACTAATCTCCCTGTTGGCCCAGTGGCTTTCCCCGTGAGATAGACAGAGTAACATTACCTATGCTCTATCCTTCACCACCTGCCTCCCAGCTTTGTCTGTTTTCTGTCTTTCTTTGGGCCTGTGCTAGTGGTGATCTGAGTGATAATTTAGCACCAGACATTAAGAAGGCATGCAGACCAGTTCTGCCAAGAGTTTATAACCTAATGCTGCTATCTGCCCATTCACATCAGTACTCATTAGTGGAAAATACAACTAATTGGAAGGCTTTGGGTGTTGGGAGACTTGGATCCTACTGAGCAGATGCAAACCTTCAGTATTATAATCTTATGTAGGAGTATCACCCCAGCATGGAAAGGTTCTCACTTACGAAGGGAGAATGTTAATATTCCTGTGGTCCCAGCCCACCAAGATAATGTAAACAAGGCCTTTCTTACACTTTGAGATCCTGTGATTAGAGTTAGCAATTTCAAAGTAACATTTCCAGGCTGTTTTGTGTTTTGCCATAATTGGGCCAAACTCTCTCCCAGAGTCTCTGTGAGTTCAGAGCTTCTTCCCAGTCTCCCTTCTCCTCACCGCAGGAATCTGCACTGATTAATTAGTGCCAGATGTATTGGGGTAGTTTTGTTCAAGAGCTTTCATCTAGGAAGAGGTGGGTTGAGTGCACCCACTCATTTCCCACCGTCTCCAGAAGGAGCAGCTTTTAACTATGACTCTGAGGCAGGGCTTTGAACTATGACCTAAAGATGAAAGGCTCATCACCAATCTTATCTGCTCATCAAAGACCAGGCGGGGGGGGTGATATGCAATCGAGGTTCACTGGCACCTCTAATACCTGCCCTGACAGAATTCTGCCAGGGCCTGTTGTGGAGATGAAGACATTATGGGGCCACATGGGTGGTTCTAGAACTTCTGACCTTCTTGGGCCAAGTTTCTATCATAACTTAAGATTATCTAGACATGTTCTCATTAGGAGCAATGGTTAATTTGAAGAAAATATAATATCCTTAAGTTAGAATTTTGCTTTTTTGAGCTTCTTCTCCAAGAGAAAGCTTCTAATTTATGTGGCCTCTGACATCCAAGGAGGATGTGTGTGTGTGTGTGTGTGTGTGTGTGTGTGTATATGTGTGTGTGTGTGTGTTCATTCTCATTCACTGATTATTTTAAGCTTTATCCCTATAGTTTGAGAATTACTGCATACGATGATAAGATGTTCCGGGGGAGCAAGGAGAGAAGTAGAAGGCATATATCTTTGCCTTGGAAATTCTGCAGGAAAATGAAATGGACTTTCCATATATTTGTATTCATGTATGCTCATAAATGGATAACCTGGAATTTCTATTTCTAAATTCTGAAGGAAATCCACGACTAAAATGTCTTATCTATGACTGAAAGATTGGTGCTACTTTTTTATTTTTTAAGATTTTGTTTATTTATTTGTCAAAGAGAGAGAGCACAAGCAGGGGGGAGTGGCAGGCAGAGGGAGAAGCAGGCTTTCCGCAGAGCAGAGAGCCCAATGTGGGGCTCGATCCCAGGACCTGGGGATCATGACCTGAGCCGAAGGCAAACTCTTAACTGACTGAGCCACCCAGGCATCCCTTGGTGCTACTTTCTAATTAAATGAGAATGAGTAGATGAGTGATCTATGAGGAAGCTGACTTTGACTGGGACACATTTGAATTTCTGTTGTGCTCCTCCTCCCTTGGTTAGCAGAGAGGCTAAAAAGAAGTTACTCAGGGTTCAAGAGAGGAGAGCTAGGTTTTCCCAGAAAATGTGGACAGAAGTTTCTTTGTGTGCTAGGTATTTCCATTTTTCTCTCCAGGTCTACTCACCATCTTTCTCCACCTACTGACTACATTGGAGGCTCCTTTGCCCTCTGTCTTTTAGTGGGTTTGACAGTAGGGGGCATCTATGGTATGTGGAGGCCAGGAAGGGAGTAAGTCAGGATATTTATTCTCTTGATTCCCTTCCTGCTAGGTTGCTGTGGGTTGTCTGTGTCCATCCGCCCATGACCATAGCTCCTGTTGGAAAGTCCCTCCTCTCTCCAGACTAAGACAGATGCTTCCTCCTCTTGCCCTTTCAGCTACATGGTAGTAAGAGCTCCCTGTTGTTGCTAGACCTGAGGCTGGTTTACTTACACTCTGTCCCTCTTTGTAAATAATCCATTTATTAGACTTTCCTCTGTTACCATGTTTGATGTGCCATCTTTTTCTTCACGGGTCCAGACTATTATACTTGATGAATATTTTATCCTTTGATGACAAAGAACAGAAGCTCATACACACTAGCTCAAGTACAAAGTGAATTTACTGAAAGGATGCAGGGGAGGTAAGGGACATACACCAAATCATCTGGAAAGTCAGTTTCCAAAACCATTTCTTCAGTCTTTGGGGGCACTATGCCTTTTCTTATCTCTGCTTCTTCTGTAAATCTGCTTGCTTCTACTGCTTTCTACATATTGGCATTCTCTCTTCTGTCTCATGGATTATTGTTTTTTTAAATTTGTTTGGGCATGGTACAAACTCTGGCTTTGACCCTATTGAAACTTTTAGTCAGGGACTCCCTACTATTTAACTGTTTCTCAGTGTCCTATTTACCATATCCCAAGAGAGAGAATCAGAGAGGCCCAGTCTGAGTTAGGTCCATTTATGGTCAATTCAGGTGTGGTGGAGGACAGAGGTGAACAGGACTGTTCTTTCCAGAGATGTGAACTTTCTTTCTTCCAAGAAAGGTGTGTGGTTGGGGACAATTGCTAGCATCTCTACATAGTACAGTGAGTCAGTCTTGTGAAGAGTATCTAATTCAAATTCCAGGTGAGGGTGTTGGCTAATTCAGTCCTTATGTCATTTGGAAAGGCAGTTTATCTGCTTCATTCTTTAAAAACTTCAGTGGAAAGACATTTGATAATTCCAGAAACCTTGGAAGAGAGTTCTTCTGATGATTTTTTTTAACCCCTTATATCTAACCTGCTATGGACTTTGCTCATTTATTTCTAATTTCCTGCCCTTAACAGTAACCAATGCACTGTTCTATGTGACACTAATGGAATTCTTCTTGGTGACTATGATAGAAAGTGATTAATGAGATACAGAAACAATCCTGATCTTTCTTTAAGATAAACATCATATCCTTGCCACCACAGCTGCCGCCATGACCAAGATGGCTGGGAGACCCACTGCCTACCTCAAGGATGCCTGGGCCAAGGAGATGGTGCTGGTCACATCCTTCACCATTGGGGGGCTCACTATAATTCTGCCCTCCTCAGCCCCTTCACCAAATATGCTACGATGATCAACCAAGCCACAGCCTACAACTGTCCAGTGCCCCTCCAAGATGATGGGAACATGCCCCATGTGCCCAGCCACCCCCAGGACCTCCAGGGCCCAAGATTGGAGGGGCTGAAGAAATTGTGAGCATCTCTGGTGACATGGAGGAGGCCCCCTCCCCTGTGGCCAATAACATATGAAAAGTGACTCCAGGTGAAAAGAAAAGGGTAACCATTATATCATACTTGGGAGTGAGCCTGTATTAAAATCACATTTTCAGTCCCCGCTTAAATATGAGAAGAAAACCAAAGATTACAAAACACTGAGGAAAGCCTCTAACATTTGAGAGAGAAAGAGGGAAATAGAGAGAGAGGGAAGGAAACAGAAACAAAGCGACTTGGAAGAAACAGAGATTAAACAGAAGAAGAAAATTTAAAAATTAAGGTGTATCATTAATATGGAGAATGAGAGAAGACATGGCCTGCATGAAATAAGAATACTATTTATAAATGAAATAAGAAAGAATACTATTTAAAAAGGAATATTCAGTGCATAAAAAATAGACTCCTAAAATTTAAAAATATAACAGCAAAAATGAAAAGCTTGGTACAAAGATGGAAGATAAGGTTGAGTAGATCTCCCTGAAATAAAGCAAAAATAGAAGGAGTTGGAAAGTAGAGGATGAGATATTAATAAAAATAATATTTAAGGACAGTTCGATAGGTCCAACATCTGAATAATGAAAGTTCCTGAAGAAGGAAATAGAGAAGATGGAGAGGAGAAATTCATCAACCAAACAATTCAAGAAAAATTCCTCTGGAAGGGTGTAAGCTTCCAGACTGAAAGGGCTCATTAAGGACCCTCAAAATGGATGAAAATAGACCCACATCAAGGGCTCTTCATTATGAGATTTCAGAATATTGATGATAAAGAAGATCCTACAAGCTTTTAGAAAGACAACAAGTAAGTCACATAAAGGATTGGGATCAGAATGGCTTTTGACTTCTCAAAAGCAAAACTAGAATGTAGGGAACAATAGAGCAATATGCTCCCAAATTATTGCCAATCTAGAATTTGATACCCATTCAAAGGATCAGTTAGATATGTGGGGGGAATCTTCAGACGTACTAATTCTCAAAACTATTTCCTTCCCACATATCTTTTTTTTAGGAAGTGACTGGTAGATGTGTTCTATGAAAATAAAGGTATAAACTAAGAAAAACCTAGATATGAGACACAGGAAGCTGGGAGCAAAAGGAGTCCACAGGACAGTGAAGGGAGACACCAGGAAGACAGTGAGTGTACCAGGCATAGAGGTATGGAACAGATTAGAAAGTTCCTGAACACACTTCTTTAGGAAGATGAAATTAATAGACTATCCCATGTGTTGGAAGTTTTGAGAAGAGATTTAGACAACTGTCAAAGATAGGTATTAAATTAATGATAAGTACATAGAAAATGAAATAAATGAAGATAATAAGGCAATTATTAATTCCAGGGAAAATAAAAAGTTGCACAGAAAAGGAAAAATAATTAGTTATTACATGTGAATAGTATTTATATAGTAATGATACTATAAACTCCAAATATTGCTCTATCTAAAATTACAAAACTATAATTATTTTGGGAAGATGAAAAGATGGGAAAGGTGCATGAGTACAGTGAGATGGAGAAAAGAAAAAGAATAAAATCTTTAAATTTTACTATAATAGGAGGTCAATAAATGTAAGACTGGAAGAAAAACACAACTAAGCAGTAGATTTACAAAACTGTTATTTAAAGACTTAGAGACCAATTTCATTTAATTGGTGAAAAGTCGTGAAAGTAATTACCTCATGAAAGGGGGGTATGGGGCTGATGGAGATAAGAATCTTTTTGTAATAAACTTTGTAGAATTATTTGACTATTAACTTTAAACTTGCATGTTTATCTGATTAAAAAATATTTTAAAAACCAATAAAAAGAAAATTAATTAAATAATTAAAAATACGCACACACCCCAGACAGCCATTGCTAAGCAATTGGAATTGGCGAACAAAGGGAAGGCATCCTTATTTGGGCAATATGAAAACCATTTTTATGAATATTATTAGAGCACTGATTATTTTGAAGAAATGGATTGTGGAGTTGGCTCATTAGCATTGACACTCATCACCACAAGGTGTGTGGGGCACAAGCTTCAGCACAGTTTGATCTTTTCATTGTGGGCAGCAAGGTGACAGGCCAGATCAAAAGGCAAGGGACTGTCATTCCAGCTAGAGGAGTAGACTTCAGGTGTAGATAGATGAGAGGTCAATTTCAGGGTGATCAGCCAAGACAAGTATTAGAGATCTAGGCAGGTAGAATCCAAAGGCTGGGTGGTCAGAGATAGGAAGAGGGGTAACAGAGGGCAGATCTCAACTCTGCTTAGTCCTAAGGGGAGGGGATTTGGGCCTTGTAGACTATTTCATATTGCTTGCTAGGCATAGGTGTGGCCCAAAGCAGCTGGAAGCCTATAGATACCCTCATCTGTTTGCTCTCTGCTCTTCCTCTCTTTGACTGTTACAGCTGAATTCCTTAGCCTTTCTCTGTATGCATCACTTTTAGCTGCATTCTTAGCCCTGCTCTGGAACCTGGGCCCAGTCCTCCATCAGCTGCTCCCTAATTTTGCATAGTCATCTGCTCACCTTCTGATGTTGGCAGCACAACTGGATTCTGTCTTTTACCTCGATTTTCCAACAGCTGATACCTTGCCCCGAACTCTGGTCTCCTCTGACTAATCTGAGACCTGATCTCCTAAATGCAACCACATGGTAAATGTGCATACCACTTGGAGATACTTTGTTCCCAGCCAGGCAGAAGATCTGTGCCACAGACCTTACTTTCACCTCTGGCCAAGGTGTTGTTTGTATCTCATCTCCTTTTCCTAGTGTAGGCGAAGCTTTTATACCCAGGGCTTTGCCGGTGTTTTAGTCCAGTAAGGCTCAAGTCTTGGCCTTATTCCCATGCTAGGAATTTATTTAGCATTCACAGTCAACCTATTTGGAATCTTCCAAACACACTTTGCATGGTTTTCATGGATTACCTCAACTCCCTGAGGTTCTAGCTAGGATTACCAACACCATTTTCTAGAGGAAGAAACTATTTTAATTATAGGAGGGGACTTGTCCATGGTCAAAGTAAGAGAGCAGGGCAAGAATTCAAACACAGGTCATATGGCTCCAACTCTGGGCTGGGATTACAAGGCTCATTGCCTCTTGCAGTCTTGGTTTGAACTCTAGGATCTACTTATTTTCCCAGGCCTGGCCTTATCTGACTCAACCCTGGATCTGGTAGCAGGTGAATCCTGCTCCTGCCTGACGTGGAGGCCGATGTGCCAAATTGTCTTCACGGAATTTGCTTCCATGAAGTTCCCAGGTGATTCTATTAGTCCCCATCATGGTCTCATGCCCCAGAGAAGTTCCCTAGGTTCTCAAAATGTGGTTCCTAGACCTGGGGTCATGGTCAGAGGGAGTCTGATAGGGTCAAGTCGTCACTTGGGCTGTTGTTGAATATGTTTAAATCAGATGTGTTCAGGAAGAAGAAGGGCAGGAAGATGTGTTTCTTTCTCTTTCTTTTTTTTTTTTTAAAGATTTTATTTATTTATTTGAGAGAGTGAGCAAGAGAGGAGAGAGCACAAGCTGGGGGAGGGGCAGAGGGAGAGGGAGAAGCAGACTCCCCACAGAGCAGGGAGCCCAATGTAGGACTTGATCCCAGAACCCTGGGATCATGACATGAGCTGAAGGCAGATACCCAACTGACTGAGCCACCCAGGCGCCCCGGGAAGAAATGTTTCTATCTTGGGTTGCCATGCCACCCCCAACGAGGGGGTTCCTTACCATCCATGTCAGGAAATAGGAAACAGGGACTAGGAAATAGAAGGGGGAAGTGTGAGAAATCACTTTGTTCAACACCTGACTTTATACCATGGAGTATTGAAAAAACTGTTTTAGAGGCTTGAAATGAAGAAGTCGGAGTGAAAGAAAGAATCATATGAGAGAGGCTGCAGGTCAAGACAGATGGGAAAGAATCTGATGTCAATGTTCTTGAGAGCTAAAGAAGGCTAGATTCACACACTGATAGTTTGGTGTTAAATGTGCCAGGTCTCTCTTTGTTACAACTTACTTTATCTCCCCCAGGGCTGCTTGACATGCCCTAATGATAAAATAGTGGCAATCACAGCACTTTCCAGAAGGTGTATATCTGGACCTGGATTGAGGCTGAAAGCCATGACTTGCCTTATTCCTACAACAATATGAGGCAGTTGTTAAATTTAATACTTTTTTTCCTTTTACATAGTTCAGTGATTAAAAAAAGAAAACCACCTACCCACTCACCGATCTCCTTGGAAGTTGGCTTCAGTCAGTTCCTCCCGTTTGCTAGTTTGTCTACATGTTTGGGGTGTTTGGCATCTGCTCCACATCTGGGAGAACACACCTGCCGAAGTGCTGGTCCCTAGTTAAGTCAGGGCTTTTCTGAGGTTTTGAACAGCGAGCCTACTGATACCGCCTAAGTGCCTTTCTGAGCAGGGATTCCATGATTGATGATGGGAGAGGGTAAATAAATTTCAGTAAGTACACACAAGAGTGGATCAGGACAGTAAGTGCTTACTATGAACAATCAATGGGCATTATTTTAAAGGAGATTAAAATTTCCTGGACTTAATCCTCCTGCTAGAACTGCGTTGGTAGCAGAGGATGAGTTACTGTTTTCTCCAGGGAGGTGGTGAGAAGAGCATCTGTGCATGTTGAGTAAAATCATGTAGTAAAATAAGCAGTTTAGAAATCTGTTCAGTTTGGAACTCAATTCTCTGACAAAACATGTGTTTGTAGTGTATGAAGTGGAAGAAGATGATCCTGGGCAGCAAATGTCTGCAGACTGGAAGTGATGCAGAGCTTTATCTCTTCCTGCAACATTCTTGGGCATTGTCACGGCTTCTCTATTCTACAACGTATGTGATAGAATCAGATGTTTGCTGGAGGTTGGCATGGGACTTTGAGCCTGCCCAGTACTCTAGAGTGTACTTTGCTTTCCAACAGTGAGCTGCACTGATGTAATATGGTGTCTTGGCTGAAACTTGAAACCTAACTTTTTTCTAAGCTTGATGATTTATTTTCAGAAACTGGGAAGACTGTCACTTAAAATGTAAAATAGTGTCTATCTCCTAAGAGGCGAAAGCTTAAACCTGGCTTTGGGACTTTTGTTCTATATAAAAAAAAAAAAATCTTAGGTATCCATGCATTTTTTTGGGGGGGGAGGAAACTGTGAACTCAAGATTTTCCTGACCCTAAAGGTTTAAATATTATTAATGAAAATCATGTATATATTTTAGCAAAGTAAAGATTTCAAGATATCTTTATTTTTCTGTGGGAAAAATTTTCTCTATTTGGATTTAAACTGCCCTCTGCCTTGTATCAGGGTTTGTTCAACTGTGGCCTGTGGCACAAATCTGGCCTGCTACCTGTTTTGTCAATAAAGTTTTATTGAAACACAGCCATGCTCATTAATTTGCATATCATCTATGGCTATCTTCCTACTACAAAAACAAGTAGTTAAGACAGAGACTGTATGGCCTCAAAGCTAAAATATTTACCATCCAGCCCTGTACAGAAAAAAAAAATGTGCCATCCCCCACCTTTTGTTACTGCTTGTCCTTACGTGTGTGCTCTTACTTAAATAGTTGCTTATGGCCATTGGAACTAGAAATCGCAAAATGATAGATAGGCAGGCCTGAACTTCATGTTGTGCTTGGAGTAGACCTTGACAATGACCCAAGTTTGGCTTGGCCTAAGTCATACTGGCTGCACTGTTGATGTCCTGCACATGATGTCATTCCAGGCTGAGTCACCCCAACTTTACTAATACTGAACTATTATTTCCTGATGTGATTGTCTCATGAGAGCCACAGGACAAGACTTAACTCCATGCCATATAGGTGGGTACAGGTGAGATTTCCCTTGAAGGGAGTGGATTTTCTCACTGTCGGTCATCCTGGGAAGAGAGCAATTCTTGGATAGGAAAAGAAGATTCAAGAAACATGCCTTAGACTAAGGTGAACAGGAAACTTCCTCTGCTATTTCACTTCACTGTGGAGGTTGGGTGTGAGTCCTGGGGAGAGCGGGAAGGCCCAGGAGTGCTTTTTTTGTAGGGAGGTGATCATGTCATGGCTTCTTCCTGAGCATTCATGAGACAGCATCCAGGGATTCCCAGAAATACCGAGTGATACTAGGGGTTGAGAAGAGGAGGCTGATGTCTGGCAGTATACTGGGGAGGACCGAAACCATGGACTCAACATTACTGATGGCCTGTCTAATAGCTAGCACCCTCCACAATTAGTTCAGGTATCAAGTGACCATCTTCAGGGGAGGCTGGGTGCACCCTCAGCTCCAGGGCAATGGGTGGATTTTGATTAGTCTGAGGCCATCAGAGTAATTCCACCCTTCTTGCTGAGAAAACAAAATGGCCATGGGATACACTTCTGGCCAAGAAGAAACAAAAGGGAAGTTTTCTGGATCACTTGTGGGAAAAGTTTCTAGTTCTTAAATATGAGAAGCACAAGATGCAGAGATTTTTTTCCCCTGTTTTGGATGTAGTTGTGAGGATGTGACATGGACACAGCCCATTTTGCAACTATGAGAGGGAGTTGTCAACCTGTTGAGGGTGACAGTAGAATATGGAAGGAACTTGAGCCCTTGATGGCATCAGAGAGCTACTGAATCACACAGATATAGAAGGGATGTAGAACTTCATGAGCTGTGAGAGAATAAAATCACCTTATTGTCTGAGCCACTTTTCATTGGATCTTCTAGTGTTTGTAGCCAACTTAATACTCTTAAGTATTTAATATGACCTCTATATAATTACAAGTTGGTAAAACTTAGAAATAGTAACTATATTCTTAAAGTACATTCATGCAAAGATAACTAATTGTGGTCACCAAGTAGTTAAGTTTAATTAAAATGGAGAAATCTAATGAGTCTGAATAGTGGCATATGTACCCCAAATCTTTTTTAGTTAGTAAGAAATCCAGAAAATTATAGTCTTAAATTTCATAATAATAATAAATAAACAATGGAAGGACCAGAAAAATTATTTGGGTAACTTGATCAATCGGTATCTTATTTTAAAAACATTTAGGGATGCCTGGGTGGCTCAGTCAGTTGGGCATCTGCCTTCAGCTCAGGTCATGATCCCAGAGCCCTGAGATGGAGTCCCGCATTGCGTTCCCTGCTCAGTGGGGAGCCTGCTTCTCCCTCTGCCCCTCCCCGTACTCGTGCTCTCTCAAATAAATAAATAAAATCTTAAAAAAACATTTTAATTTATATATATTCTTACTATAAAAGTTTCAAACAATATACAAGTATTAAAAGTCCCAAGTGATCACTGTTGAGTTGGCAGTTTGGGGTCTACCAGGCAGAAGAACTAGGATGCCAGCAAGGCCCCAGCAGTGAAGACTGGTTGGATGCTAGGAATCTGGCAGAAATGCAGTTGTAAAGGTGTGGGAGCCGGAGTCTAAGAAGGCCCGTGCTGGCCTCCTGGAATGCATGTCTGTGTGGCTTTCCCTCCCACACTGGATAGGGCTGACCTGTGTGACCCAACATGATACTGCGGACATGATGCTTGTGACTTCTGAAGCTAGGTCATAAAGGATATTACGACTTCTGCTGTGCTCTCTCTTGATCCCTTACTCAGCTGCCATGTTGTGAGGACACTCAAACAAACTCACGTAGAGGTCTATGTGGCAAAGAACTGAGGGCTCCAGCCAACAGCTATGGAGTGAGCCGTCTTGGAAGCAGATTTTTCCACCCCAGTCAAGCCTCAGCCAGTATCTTGACCGTATAACCTCGTGACAGACCCTGAGCCAAAACCACCCAGTTGTCCCTGGATTCCTGACCCTCAGAACTTATATGTAATAATAAGTGCTTGTTGTTTTAGGCAGGTAAGTTTTGGGGCTACAGAGGCCAGGCATCCTGGGTCTCACCCCACACACCACAGGGGCCTTGATAGCTACTCGGGCACGTTAACAGGTGGGGATAGGATTCCTGCTTCAGTGCTCACTTCTGGTCAGCTTAGGGTACGGTCACCCTTCAGCCTAAAGGTCCCCAGAGTGTACAGCCAGGGAGGGCTGGGGCAGTTGGAGCTTGGTGTGTTAGTGTGCCTGTGTGCGGGCTCGCACGTGTGTAGTGTGTGTATAGGGATACGCGAATCAGTGCTCTTTCCTTGTGCTCTCCCTAAGGACAGAAGGGCCTCTTTGCTGTGCCCTCTGCCCCCAGGGTGACTATTAACCCTACTTCGGTTGTGATACCTCTTCAGTTTTTGATCCATTCTTCTGGTTGATTCCCAGAGATATACCTCTCTTTGTAGATTCTACAAAGACTTGTTCTGACTCTTAAATACTGTTTGGAGAGCTCGAAAACTGTGTTCGTGCTGAGCCTTCTGGGCTGTGTGTATTGAAGACACATTCCTTGGCAGGTAGCAAGTGAGAACTGTGTTGGAAATAGGCCAAGTCTGTGGAGCAAAGCATGTGGGGAGGAACTAAATGATACTTGTTTAGGATTCTTGGTTGTAAACGCTCCTCCTTCCCCTGGACCTGGCTATTGGTGTAGGGACGACCTGGTGGAGAAAGTTATATAAAACTTCGGGTCGCTGGGCTCTGGGCCTTGACATTTACCTTAGGTATTAGGGTGTTTGCTTCTACTAACTCAGGAGCTAAGTCATTTCTATTGTTGTTGAAAAAAAAAGAAAAACCTCGGCAACAACCCTCAATCATGTGACTCTTATTGCCTGAAAATGAATTTAAGGAAAAAAAGGAGTACTTTTCTTTTTTTTTTTAAAGATTTTATTTATTTATTTGAGAGAAGGTGAGTGAGAGAGAGAGAGCATGAGGGGGGGACAGTCAGAGGGAGAAACAGACTCTCTACTGAGCGGGGAGCCCGATGTGGGACTTGATCCTGGGACTCTGGGATCATGACCTGAGCTGAAGGCAGATGCTTAACCGACTGAGCTACCCAGGAGCCCTGGTAAAAAGGAATCTTAAAAAAATGTGAAGGCTGTCAGCTTCCAGGCAGCATGCACATTTAGAGGGGAGGAAAGACTCTCTGAGAGTCTTTTGGTGTAGGGACGACCTGGTGGAGAAGCGCATCTCACGCTGCACCTGGATTCTTGCCCCTTTATTTTGCAATAAAATAATATTACTTGCCTTCCTAATCTTGACAGTATATCTTGTATCAGGATATAGACTTTGTCAGTGAGCCATTCCCTGTTCCCTTCACCTATAATTCAACGAGCCATTCTTAGTTCTGACTTTCAGAGATAACTCCACATTCTCACAGTTGGTCTTCGTCAGGATCCCTTTTCCCTTTAGGGGACTGGTAACGAGGACACTGGGCATCAGTTTAGGATCTGAATGGGCAGTAGGCGTCATCTTCCTGCACATCATCTATGTAGCTAATTACAAGGCTCTGGATGGTGTTCAGGGTAATTTTTTGGAACTTATCATGTTATGGAGATTTAATTTTGGATTCCTATATATTGGAAACTTACTAAAGAAGTCATGGGGGAAGTGGGCTGCCAAGAAAAGAATATAGGCTTTTGGAGTCAGCCAGTCATGGACTTCCAGCTCGAGAGACCATATAGTGAGGTGGTTCAGGGTGAGACTGAATCCCAGTTGCACCATTTACTTGGCGGTTAAAATGGGTTAGTAATAGCACCTCCTTCACAGTGTTGCTATGAGAGTGAAATGAATTAGTATATGGGAAAGCATTTGGAATGGAGCCTGACTCAATAGAAGACATGCTATTGTTATTGTTATTATTATTATTATTACTGATTGTCGTCTTGGGCTAGTAAGTTAACTACTCTAAGCCTGAGTTTCTTCACCTATAAAACCAGAGTAAGGAATGACAATCTCATGATCCTTGGAATTAACTTAATGTATGTAAAACTTCTAGCCTAATGTCTGGTATTTAGTAGAAGCTCTCTTAAGGGTATTTAATTTTTACATATGATGAATAACCTCCACCTGATTTACCTTGCTATGTTCGAGGCTTGGCAGAAGACTTAAATGAAGAGGTAATACTAGACTGCATTATGACAGTGCGGGGACACGCAGAGCTGAAATAGTCTCCAAAGCAATGTCCCTGCTCCACAGTGAGGTCCTCCCTCCCTGAGGTCATTAGAACCCCCATTCTCAGCCAGTCTTGATTTCCATCAAATGTCTCCTCCTGGATTAAGTGAGTCTGACTCAGGCACTTGCTCCTTAATCTTTGTGATCGTTGAAGGAAGGAATAAAATCCAAAGCTTCTTTTTAACCAGGTCGCCAGCAGCGACCTTTATGAACTTTGGGACCCAGTGAGAGATCTTGACAATTTCTGCTAAGATCTTGTAACTGGCTGAATTACTCTAAGGCCCAAGCCGGGCAGTGACTATTAACATTTAGCACGGAAGCCTGATTATCGTGTGATAATTGCTCCATTAGCTCATGTTGCTGCTGTTGTTCATAAAAGCCCTCCCTTGTCACTCCCAGACCTTGAGGCTCCTGCTCTGACCTCTCCATGCACATTTGAAACATTTCTCATTATCCCTCTTAACTTTGCTTGTTATTCCTATGAATGACTTGGGCAATCTCTTATAGTCTCCAAAGCATGATATTCTGTTCATCTAACACTGCCTCACCCTCCTCTGCTGTGTTCCAGATGGTTTTGTACCAAGCAGAGCATATGCCTCTTTCTTCCCCTTGATTACTCTTTGTGTTTCTTCTCTCTTCTGCATCGTCCTCCATTTGATTTACTTCTGAAGTATTTATTGCTGGGGTGACGTGCATAATGAATACCCTTGGGCGTTCATTAAGTTTAAGTTTGAACAGTTTCTATTTCCCCTTAGTGTCCTTGATGTCTGATTCTTTTGGTTACTTCCTCGTGTAAACCTCCCAGTTTACCAGCATTTACTCCACAAAAATTCATACCTCTCTCTTTCAAGTTGTGCTACATATATTTTTTAAACTGCATGGAACTTACTTTAAAATGATGCCTTCCTGGGGCCCCTGGGTGGCTCCAATGGTTAAAACGCCCGACTCTTGATTTTGGCTCAGGTCATGATCTCAGGGTTGTGATGTCGAGCCCTGCATCAGGCTCCACACTGGGTATGGAGCCTGCTTAAGATTCTCTCTCTCCCACTCCCTCCACCTCTCCCCACCTGCTCACGTGTGTGCGCGCTCTCTCTCTCTCTCAAAAAAAAAAAAAAAATTAATTAAAAAAAAGAAAGAAAAAGAAAAAAAAAGATGCCTTACTAGTGATTTTTAGGATTTCCCTGTCTGTCGCATTGTGTGTAAAGGAACTGCTTCAGGCATCTATTGCTGTAGAATAGTGACCTAAGCCTCAGTGGTTTAGAACACAGTTATTATCTCTCGTGAGTCTTTGGGTTAGCTGGGCATAGGTGGACAGTTTTCACCTAGGGTTTCTCATGCAGTTGCAGTCAGATGTTGGGTAGGCTTGTAGTCATCTGAAGACTTGAAGGGGCTGGCCAAACTTTAGGCTCACTCACATGACTGGCGGTTGATGCTGGCTGCTGGCCAACGGCTCAGCTGAGCTGTCCCACTGAAGCAACTTAACATGGCCTCTCCAGGTGACAACTCGGGCTTCTCAAAGCATGGTGGCCGGGTTCTCAGGAGATGCATCCCAAGAGTGAGCATTCAGAGGTGAAAGATGAAAGACTACGGAAGCTTTACTTCCATTGCACTTGATCAGTGTGAGTGGGCTTTACAAGGGAGTGAGAACTGAGAGATGTGCCTCCTTGGGGGAGACTGGCTACCACAAGAGCCAATAGTTTAGTCTGTTCTTGTATTGTACCTTCTTTTAGAGTCAGACAGGCCCTTTTATTTTTCACTTAAATTATTGAGGTATAATTGACATAGAATATTATATAGACCGGTGTACAACATAGTGATTTAGCATTATAGATGTTGTAAAATTGGCACCACGATAAGTCTACTTACCATCTGTTATCTTACAAAGTCAATACAGTATTATTGACTATATTCCCCATGTTGTACATTGCATCCCCGTGACTTATTTTATTTATTTTTATTTTTTATTTTTTAAAGATTTTATTTATTTATTTGAGAGAAAGAATGAGAGAGAGAGAGAGCGAGAGCACATGAGAGAGGGGAGAGTCAGAGGGAGAAGCAGACTCCCCGCCAAGCAGGGAATCCGATGCAGGACTCGATCCCGGGACTCCAGGATCATGACCTGAGCCTAAGGCAGTTGCTTAACCATCTGGGCCACCCAGGCACCCTCCGTGACTTATTCTGTAACTGGAAGTTTGTACCTCTTAATCCCCTTCATCTATTTCAGATCCCCCAACCCTCCTCCTGTCTGGCAACCACTATCTGTTCTCTATACCTATGTGTTGGGTTTTACTTTGTTTTTAAAATTCCACATGTAGGGTGCCTGGGTGGCTCAGTCATTAAGCATCTGCCTTCGGCTCAGGTCATGATCCCAGTGTCCTGGGATCAAGCCCCACATCAGGCTCCCTGCTCAGCAGGAAGTCTGCTTCTCCCTCTCCCACTCCCCCTGCTTGTGTTCCTGCTCTCGCTGTGTCTCTCTCTGTCAAATAAATAAATAAAATCTTTAAAATTCCACATGTAAGTGAAATCATGTGGTATTTGTCTTTCTTGTCTGACTTATTTCACTTAGCACAATGCCCTCAAGGTCCATCTGTGTTGTTGCAAGTGGCAGGAGTTCATTATTATTTATGGCTGAGTAGTATTCCATATTGTGTGTGTGTGTGTGTGTGTGTGTGTGTGTGTGTGTGTGTGTGTATCACATTTTCTTTATCTATGCATCCATTGAGGGACACATATCTTGGCTATTGTAAATAATGCTTCAGTAAACATAGGGATGCATATATCTTTTCAAATTAGTGTTTTCATTTTCTTTGAATAGATACCTAGTAGTGGAATTGCTGGTTCATATGGTAGCTCTATTTTTAATTTTGGGGGGAACATCCATACTGTTTTCCACAATGGCTGCACCATTCCTATCCATAGTGTACAAAGGTTCCCTTTTTTCCACATCCTTACTAGGACTTGTTACTTCTTATCTTTTTGATAATAGCCATTCTGACAGGTGTAAGATGATATCTTGTGGTTTTGAATTTCTAGAAACTTATCCGTTTTTTTTCTAGTTTGTCCAATTTGTTGGCATATCATTGTTCACAGTAATCTCTTGTCATCCTTTGCATTTCTGTGGTATCATTTGTAACTTCTCAAAAGAAATGAAATTTCTGATTTTATTTATTTGACCCCCCCCACTCTTTTTTTCATGGTGAGTCTAGCTAAAGGATCCTCAATTTTCTTTATCTTTTCAAAGAACCAGCTTTTAGTTTCATTGAATTTTTCTATTGTCTTTTTAGTCTCTATTTCATTTGTTTCTGCTCCGATCTTTATCTTCTTTCTTCTACCAACTTTGGGCTTCACTTGTTCTTCTTTTTCTGGTTCCTTTAGGTGTGAGGTTAAATTATTTATTTAAGGTTTCTCCTGGTTCTTCAGGTGGGGCCTGCATCCTGTAGATTTTGGTATGTTATATTTCTGTTTTCATTTGTCTCTAGGTATTTTTTTTTATTTCTCCTTTGATTTGTTTGTTGACCCCGTAGTTGTTGAATAACATGTTTAATCTCCATGTATTTGCAGTTTTCCCGGTTTTCTTCTTGTAATTGATTTCTAGTTTCATATCATTGTGGTCAAAAAAGATGCTTGATATAATTTCAACCTTTTAATAATGAATTCTTCTTGAGTTTATTAATACTTGTTTTGTGGCCCAACATGTGATCTACCCTGAAGAATGTTCCATGTGCACTTGAGAAGAATGTGTATTCTGCTGCTTTGGGGTGGAATGTTCTGTATATTTATTAAGCCCATCTGGTCTAATGTGTCATATAAGCCTGATGTTTTCTTATTGATTTTCAGTCTGGATGACTTATCTTTTGATGTAAGTGGGGTGTTAAAATCCCCTACTATTGGGGCCGGAGCAAGATGGTGGAGGAGTAGGAGACCTGGATTTCTTCTAGTTCCAGGAATTCAGCTGGATAGGGATCAAACCATTCTGAACACCTACAAACTCAACAGGAGATCAAAGAAAAGAATACAACAACTCTCTGAACGGAAAAGCGACCACTTTCTGGAAGGTAGGATGTGGAGAGAAGTGAATCCAAGGCGATATTTGGGAGGATAGATGGTGGGGGAGGGGGCCTCCGTCGGCGGCTACCGGCAAGTGATAGAGCAGCGAAGCACAAAATTGGAACTTTTAGAAGTCGGCTCCGCTGAGGGACGTCACTCCAGTGGCTAAGCGGGGGGTGGAACCCTCGCGGGACAGTGTGGTCTCAGGACCCTCGGGGTCACAGGAAGACTGGGGGTGACTGAGTGCAGCAGAGCTCCCAGGTATCAGAGTGGGGAAGCCGGCTGCAGAGACAGGGCCGAGGCACAGGCTCTCAACTCGGGGTTGCCATAAACCGTGATCCGCAGCACAGTCGGGCCTTTGCTCCTCCAGCAGGGACCCAACAAGCAGCAGATCTGGGGAGACTCCCCTTCCTCCCCCGGGAGGAGCGGTGCAGGAGTGCACTGCAGGAATCTGCTGGGTTTGGAGACTCCACACGGTCGGGAGCCAGAGATAGAAATGCTCGGTCACAGGCCGGGTGAGCACGGAGTGCGGCTGGAGGCCCGGGAGATGGGAGTGATTGACTGCTTTTCTCTGGGGGTGCACTTAGGAGCAGGGCCTGAATTCTCGGCTCCTCGGGGGCGGAGATTGGGAGGCTGCCATTTTCACTCTTGTCCTCCAAAGCTGTACCAAAAGCTTACAGGGAACAAAAGCTCCTAAGAGCAAACCGGAGCAGATTACTTAGCCCGGACCAGGCAAGGGCATGGCAATTCCGCCTCCAGCAAAGACATTTGGGAACCACGGCAACAGGCCCCTCCCCCAGAAGATCAGCACGAACAGCCAGCCAAGACCAAGGTTACCGATCAATGAGAATGGCAGAACTCCAGAGCTAGGGGAACACTGCACATAGAATTCATGGGTTTTTTACCATGATTCTTTAGTCTTTCAAAGTTAATTTTTTTTAACTGTCTTTTTTTTTTTTGTATTTTTCTTTTTCCCTTTTTCAACCAACATCTTTTATCAATACCTTTTTAAAAAGAAAACATTTTTATTTTTCATTTTTAGAGTCATATTCTATCCCTTCATAGTAGTTACCCTTATTTTTGGCATATATATATAAGTTGTTCTCTCTTTAAAATTTTGAGATACACTTCCTTCTAACAGATCAAAATATACCCTAAATCTCTAGTGTATGGCTTTTTTCTAGCCTCCTGCCTGACCATATTCTCCCCCCCCTTTTTTAATCCTCTTCTTTCTTTTTTCAAACAACTCCTTATTTAATCAATTCCTTTTATAAAATCTTTTATAATTTTTGTCTTTACAATCATATTCCATCCCTTCATCGTATTAACCCTTATTTTTGTACATATATAAGTTCCAAAATACACCCAAAATCTAGTGTGTGGCACTGATCTATGCACCAGACTGATCATATTCTTTTTGTTTTGTTTTGTTCTGTTTTTGTTTGTTTTTATCTTTTTCTTTTTTTCTCTTTTTCCTTTTGCATTCTTTCCCTTTCTTTCCCCCTAGTTTCAGGTCTTTTCTGATTTTTTAGAGTATATTTTCTGGGAATGTTGTTACCCTGTTAGCATTTTGTTCTCTCATTCATCTGTTCTCTGGACAAAGTGACAAGATGGAAAAAATCACCTCAACAAAAAGACCAAGAGGTAGTACCAACTGCCAGGGACCTACTCAATACAGACATTAGTATGATGTTGGAACTAGAGTTCAGAATGATGATTTTAAAGATACTAGCTGGGCTTGAAAAAGGCATGGAAGTTATTAGAGAAACCCTTTGTGGAGAAATAAAAGAACTAAAACCTAACCAAGTCGAAACAGAAAGGCTATTAATGAGGTGCAATAAAAAATGGGGGCTCGAACTGCTAGGATAAATGAAGCAGAAGAGAGAATTAGTGATATAGAAGACCAAATGATGGAAAATAAAGAAGCTGAGAAAAAGAGAGATAAACAACTACTGGATCACGAGGACAGAGTTTGAGAGATAAGCGATATGATAAGATGAAACAACATTAGAATAATTGGGATCCCAGAAGAAGAAGAAAGAGAGAGAGGGGCAGAAGGTATATTGGAGCAAATTATAGCTGAGAACTTCCCTAATTTGGGGGAAGGAAACAGGCATCAAAATCCCGGAGGCACAGAGAACCCCTCTCAAAATCAATAAAAATAGGTCAACACCCTGACATCTAATAATAAAACTTAGGAGTCTCAGAGACAAAGAGAAAATCTTGAAAGCAGCTCGGGAGAAGAGATCTGTAACCAATAATGGTAGAAACATTAGATTGGCAACAGACCTATCCACAGAGACCTGGCCAGGCCAGAAAGGACTGGCATGATATCTTCAGAGCACTAAATGAGAAAAATATGCAGCCAAGAATACTATATCCAGCTAGGCTGTCATTGAAAATAGAAGGAGAGATAAAAAGCTTCTAGGACAAGCAAAAACTAAAGGAATTTGCAAACACGAAACCAGCCCTCCAAGAAATATTGAAAGGGCTCCTCTAAGCAAAGAGAGAGCCTAAAAGCAGCATAGACCAGAAAGGAACACAGACAATACACAGTAACAGTCATCTTATAGGCAATACAATGGCACTAAATTCATATCTTTCAATAGTTACCCTGAATGTAAATGGGCTAAATGCCCCAATCAAAAGACACAGGCTATCAGATTGGATTAAAAAACAAGACCCATCGATATGCTGTCTGCAAGAGACTCATTTTAGACCCAAAGACACCCCCAGATTGAAAGTGAGGAGGTGGAAAACCATTTACCATGCTAATGGACACCAAAAGAAAGCTAGAGTGGCAATCCTTATATCAGACAAATTAGATTTTAAAACAAAGACTGTAATAAGAGATGAGGAAGGACACTATATCCTACTTAAAGGGTCTATCCAACAAGAAGATCTAACAATTGTAAATATCTATGCCCCGAACATGGGAGCAGCCAATTATATAAGGCAATTAATAACAAAAGCAAAGAAACACATCGACAACAATACAATAATAGTGGGGAACTTTAACACCCCCCTCACCGAAATGAACAGATCATCTAAGCAAAAGATCAACAAGGAAATAAAGATTTTAAATGACACACCGGACCAAATGGACTTCACAGATATATTCAGAACATTCCATCTCAGAGCAATGGAATACGCATTCTTCTCTAGTGCCCATGGAACATTCTCCAGAATAGATCACATCCTGGGTCACAAATCAGGTCTCAACCAGTACCAAAAGATTGGGATCATTCTCTGCATATTTTCAGACCACAGTGCTTTGAAACTAGAACTCAATCACAAGAGGAAAGTCGGAAAGAACTCAAATACATGGAGGCTAAAGAGCATCCTACTAAAGAATGAATGAGTCAACCAGGAAATTAAAGAAGAGTTTAAAAAATTCATGGAAACCAATGAAAATGAAAACACAACTCTGTTCAAAATCTTTGGGATGCAGCAAAGGCAGTCCTAAGAGGAAAGTATATAGCAATACAAGCCTTTCTCAAGAAACAAGAAAGGTCTCAAATACACAACCTAACCCTACACCTAAAGGAGCTGGAGAGAGAACATCAAATAAAGCCTAACCCCAGCAGGAGAAGAGAAATAATAAAGATCAGAGCAGAAATCAATGAAATAGAAACCAAAAGAACAGTAGAACAGATCAACAAAACAAGGAGCTAGTTCTTTGAAAGAATTAACAAGATTGATAAACCCCTGGCCAGACTTATCAAAAAGAAAAGAGAAATGACCCGAATCAACAAAATCATGAATGAAAGAGGAGAGATCACAACCAACACCAAAGAAATACAATTATAAGAACATATTATGAGCAACTATATGCCAGCAAATTAAATAATCTGGAAGAAATGGATGCATTCCTAGAGCTGTATCAACTACCAAAACTGAACCAGGAAGAAACAGAAAACCTGAACAGACCTATAACCACTAAGGAAATTGAAGCAGTCATCAGAAATCTACCAACAAAGAAAAGCCCGGGGCCAGACGGCTTCCCAGGGGAATTCTACCAAACATTTCAGGAAGAATTAATACCTATTCTCCTGAAACTGTTCCAAAAAATAGAAATGGAAGGAAAACTTCCAAACTCGTTTTATGAGGCCACCATTACCTCGATCCCTAAACCAGACAAAGACCCCATCAAAAAGGAGAATTACAGATCAATATCCTTGATGAACACAGATGCAAAAATTCTCACCAAAATACTAGCCAATTGGATCCAACAGTACATTAAAAGGATTATTCACCACGACCAAGTGGGATTTATCCCTGGGCTGCAAGTTTGGTTCAACATCCACAAATCAATCAATGTGATACAACACATTAATCAAAGAAAGAACAGGGACCATATGATCCTCTCAATAGGTGCAGAAAAAGCATTTGACAAAGTACAGCATCCTTTCTTGATCAAAGCTCTTCAGAGTATAGGCATAGAGGGTACATACCTCAATATCATAAAAGCCTTCTATGAAAAACCCACAGTGAATATCATTCTCAATGGGGAAAAACTGAGAGCTTTCCCCCTAAGGTCAGGATCATAGCAGGGATGTCGACTATCACCACTGCTATTCAACATAGTATTAGAAGTCCTAGCCACAGCAATCAGACAACAAAAACAAATAAAGGGCATCCAAATTGGCAAAGAAGAAGTCAAACTCTCACTGTTTGCAGATGATAGGATACTTTATGTGGAAAACCCAAAAGACTCCCCCAAAACTGCTAGAACTCATACAGGAATTCAGTAAAGTGGCAGAATATAAAATCAAGCACAGAAATCAGTGGCATTCCTATACACCACCAACAAGACAGAAGAAAGAGAAATTAAGGAGTCGATCCCATTTACAATTGCACCCAAAACCATAAGATACCAGGAATAAATCTAACCAAAGAGGCAAAGAATCTGTACTCAGAAAACTATAAAATACTCATGAAAGAAATTGAGGAAGACACAAAGAAATGGAAAAACGTTCCATGCTCATGGATTGGAAGAACAAACATTGTGAAGATGTCAATGCTACCTAGAGCAATCTACACATTCAATGAAATCCCCATCAAAATACTATCCACTGTTTTCAAAGAAATGGAACAAATAATCCTAAAATTTGTGTGGAACCCTAAAAGACCCCGAATAGCCAGAGGAATGTTGAAAAAGAAAAGCAAAGCTGGTGGCATCGCAATTCCGGACTTCCAGCTCTATTGCAAAGCTGTCATCATCAAGACAGTATGGTACTGGCACAAAAACAGACCCATAGATCAGTGGAACAGAATAGAGACCCCAGAAATGGACCCTCAACTCTATGGTCAACTCATCTTTGACAAAGCAGGAAAGAATGTCCAGTGGAAAAAAGACAGTCTCTTCAACAAATGGTGTTGGGAAAATTGGACAGCCACATGCAGAAGAATGAAACTGGACCATTTCCTTACACCACACACAAAAATAGACTCCAAATGGTTGAAAGACCTCAATGTGAGACAGGAGTCCATCAAAATCCTAAAGGAGAACAGAGGCAGCAACCTCTTCGACCTCAGCCACAGCAACTTCTTCCTAGAGACATTGCCAAAGGCAAGGGAAGCAAGGGCAAAAATGAACTATTGGGATTTCATCAAGATAAAAAGCTTTTGCACAGCAAAAGAAACAGTCCATAAAACCAAAAGACAACTGACAGAATGGGAGAAAATATTTGCAAATGACAGATCAGATAAAGGGCTAGTATCCAAAATCTATAAAGAACTTATCCAACTCAACACCCAAAGAACAAATAATCCAATCAAGAAATGGGCAGAAGACATGAAGAGACATTTTTCCAAAGAAGACATCCAAATGGCCAACAGACACATGAAAAAGTGCTCTACGTCACTCAGCATCAGGGAAATCCAAATCAAAACCTCAATGAGATACCACCTCACACCAGTCAGAATGGCTAAAATTAACAAGTCAGGGAACGACAGATATTGGCGGGGATGCGGAGAAAGGGGAACCCTCCTACACTGTTGGTGGGAATGCACTCTGGAAAACAGTATGGCGGTTCTTCAAAAAGTTGAAAATAGAGCTACCGTACGATCCAGCAATTTCACTACTGGGTATTTGCCCCAAAGATACAAATGTAGGGATCCGAGGGGGTACGTGCACCCCGATGTTTACAGTAGCAATGTCCACAATAGCCAAACTGTGGAAAGAGCCAAGATGTCCATTGACAGACGAATGGATAAAGAAGAGGTAGCATATATATACAATGGAATATTATGCAGCCATTAAAAGGAATGAAATCTTGCCATTTGCAACAACGTGGATGGAACTGGAGCGTATTATGCTGAGCGAAATAAGTCAATCAGAGAAAGACATGTATCATATGACCTCACTGATATGAGGAATTCTTAATCTCAGGAAACAAACTGAGGGTTGCTGGAGTGGCGGGGTGTGGGAGGGTTGGGGTGACTGGGTGATAGACATTGGGGAGGGTAGGTGCTATGGTGAGTGCTGTGAAGTGTGCAAGACCGTTGAATCACAGACCTGTACCTCCGAAGCAAATAATACATTATATGTTAAAAAAAAGAAGAAGAAGAAGAAGATAGCAGGAGGGGAAGAATGAAGGGGGGGAAATCAGAAGGGGAGACGAACCATGAGAGACTATGGACTCTGAAAAACAAACTGAGGGTTTTAGAGGGGAGTGGGGTAGGAGGATGGGTTAGCCTGGTGATGGGTATTAAAGAGGGCACATACTGAATGGAGCACTGGGTGTTATATGCAAACAGTGAATCATGGAACACTACATCAAAAACTAAAGATGTAATGTATGGGGATTATCATAACATAATAAAAAAAATCCCCAACTATTATTGAATTGCTGTCAATTTTCCCCTTTTTGTCTGTTAGTATTTGCTTCATATATTTTGGTACTCCTATGTTGGGTGCATATATATTTATAAATGTTATATCTTCCTGCTGGATTGACCCCTTTGTCATTATGTAGTGCCCCTTTGTCTTTTATTACAAAGTCTTTATTTTAAAGTTTATTTTGTCTTGGGACACCTGGGTGGCTGAGAGGTTAAGCGTCTGCCTTCAGCTCAGGTCATGATCCTAGGGTCCTGGGATTGAGTCTCACACTGGGCTCCCTGCTCAGTGGGGAGTCTGCTTCTCCATCTGCCTGCCGCTCTCCCTGCTTGTGTGTGCTCTATCTCTGACAAATAAAATCTTTTTTAAATAGTATTTTATTTATTTATTTGACAGAGAGACACAGCGAGAGAGGGAACACAAGTAGGGGGAGCAGGAGAGGGAGAAGCAGGCCTCCCGCAGAGCAGGAAGCCCAACATGGGGCTCGATCCCAGGACCCAAGGATCACGACCCGAGCCGAAGGCAGACGCTTAATGACTGAGCCACCCAGGCGCCCCAGAAATAAAATCTTAAAAAAAAAAAAAAAGAATTTAAAGTTTATTTTGTCTGATAGGAGTATAGCTCACCAGCTTTTTTTTGTGTGTCCATTTACACAGAATATCTTTTTCCATCCCTTCACTTTCAGTTTGTCTGTGTCCTTACTTCTGAAGTAAGTTTCTTGTAGACAGTATAAAGATGTGTCTTGTTTTGTTTTTTTAATCCGTTCAGCCACTTAATGTCTGTAATTGTAGAATTTAGTCCATTTATGTTAAAGTAATTATTGATAAATATGTACTTATTGCCATTTTGTTAATTGATTGCTGGATGTTTTTGTAGTTCCTCTTTGTTCCTTTCTTCTCTTGCTGTCTTCCCTTGTGGCTTAATGAATTTCCTTACTGTTATGTTTAGATTCCTTTCTCATTTTCTTTCCAGTATTTACTCTAGGTTTTTGCTTTATGGTTATCATGAGGTTTACATATATCATCTTGTATATATAACTGTGCATCTTAAGTTAATACCAAGTTAAATTTGAACACATTCCAAAATCCTACATTTTTACCCCCCCTTCCCTGGTTTTATGTTTTTGGTGTCACTTTTTACAGCTCTTTATTTAATGTATCCCTTAACTAATTATTGTAGTTTTAGTTAATTTTACTACTTTTGTCTTTTAGCCTTCTTAGTAGCTTTATAAGTGATTAATCCACTACCTTTACTATATATAACTTTCCCAGTGAGTTGTTAGTTTTGTATATTGTTATGAATTAGTATCATTTCTTTTCAACTTAAAGAAATCCCCTTATTATTTCTTGTAAGGCCAGCTTAGTGGTGATGAATTCCAGCTTTTGCTTGTCTGGAAGACTCTGAATCTTCACTTCAAATCTGAACGATAAACTTACCTTGAAAAGTATTCTTGGTTGGAAGTTTTTATCCTTTCAGCACTTTGAATATATCATGCTACTCCCTTCCGGCAAAGTTTCTGCTGAGAAATTTGCTGATAACCTTATGAGGTTTCCCTTGTATGTAACAATTCATTTATCTCTTGCTGCTTTTGAGATTCTCTCTTTATCTTTTGACAATTTAAATATAATGTGTCTTGGGGTGGCTGTCTTTGGGTTCATTTTATTTGGATCTCTTTGGGTTTCCTGGACTTGGATATCTGTTTTTTTCACTAGGGGAGGGAAGTTTTTAGCCCTTATTTCTCCAAATAGGTTTTCTGTCTCTTTCTTACTCTTCTGGGACCCCTATAATGTGAGTGTAATTCCACTGGATGTTGTCTCAGAGGTCCCTTAGTAATCTTCATTTTAAAAAGATTCTTCTTTGTTTTTGCTGCTCTCTGTGGGTGAGTTCTATTGCTTTATCTTCAGCTCATTGTTCCATTCTTCTACTTCATCCAGTCTGCTGTTGAACCCAGCTAGTATATTTTCAGTTTAGTTATTGTATTCTTCAGCTCTGTGACTTCTATTTTCTATCTCTTTGTTGCAGTTCTCACTGTATTCATTCATTTTTCTCCCTAGTTCAGTGAACATCTTTATGAACATTATTTTGAATTCTTATCAGGTAGGTTACTCATTTGTATATCATTCAGGTTTTCTTCTGAGGCTTTGTCTTGTTCTTTTGTTTGGAACATATTTTTCTATTTCCTCATTTTGCTTGACTCCATGTGTGGGTTTCTATGTGTTAGTCAAAAACAGCTACCTCCTTCAGTCTTGAAGGAGTAGCCCTGTGTGGGTAATGATGCTGCTTCTTCAGTCTTGCCCTAGCTCTTGGTTTCTCTCAAACCTTTGTGATCGTCTAAACCACCTGATTTATTCTTGATATGCCCCCATTGTTGAGGCTGTGCCAAGACCTGTCAGTGATCCAAGGAGAGGAATCTCATTTATCACCTAGTTTCAGGCTGATGGAAAGACAGATCCTCAGGCAGCAGCTTTTAAAGTATACAAATAAAAAAAAAGTATGCAAATATATATAGTACCTGGTGGGGCCACAGTCATAAATCCTGCTGACCTCCAGACCAGGAGATCTAGAGGTGTCCCCTGGGCAACAGTTGCAGTAATTGGCATTCCAGATGAGTGTAGCCCTTTCTGAGAAGTCTTGCTGAACTGTAGGAAGGCCAACAGGGTATTTGAGGATGGTGTCTCCTTGTTGATGTTCCCTGGGAGCGCCTACTTAGCATCTAGATGTGTGGTAAATCTGAAGCCTGTCCCACAGGCCAAAAAGAGCCAGGCTAAGAAAATAGGCCATTTTCATAGGAAGTCTGAGGTTGTGTTTCAGTCTGCTGTGTGTATATAACTGTATACTGGAGTATACTCCATAACTGTGCATATAACTATATAACAGAACTGCCTTTCTGATTGTTACAGTCCCATGGAGCTCTGGAACACTAGCCCCTTTGGCTACCAGAGCCAAGCAATCAAGGGGCATCTTCTGTGTGGATTGCGCATACCTGCTGGCTTTAGCAGGGCAGCTGGAGAGTGTTGGGGCTTCACCTGATGCCTTTGGAAGTGCATCAGGAAAATGTTTTGACTGTGTGCCTGTGGGCTTCAGCAGGGCAGTGAGAGTGCCTTGTCCATGTGTGTGCTCATGTGTGCGCGTGTGTGTGCTGGCTTTAGGCTGGCAGCAAGGGAATGCCCTGACTGCTCACACTCGCCAGCCCCAGCTTGGGGGGGAGGGGCAGGAAAGTTTTGTAATGGCCCACGCTCCCCAATTTTAGCTGGGAGCCCGAGAACTCCATAACTTTTTTATTTTTTATTTTTATTATTTTTAAAAAAGATTTTTATTTATTTATTTGACAGAGGGAGAGAGAGAGAGAGAGAGAGCACAAGCAGGGGGAGCAGCAGGCAGAGGGAGAAGCAGGCTCCCAGCTGAGCAAGGACCCTGATGCGGGACCCAATCTCAGGACCCTGGGATCATGACCTGAGCCAAAGGCAGCTGCTTAACCAACGGAGCCACCCAGGTGCCCAAACTCCCATGACTTTTTGTGCTCACCTGCTTCAGCCAGGGAGGAGGGGAGCATTGCAATAGCCTGTGCTCTCCAGCCTCAGCAAGTGCCAGGACACTTGCCCCCCCAGCCATCCCAGCAAGGTGGCCAAAGTGTGCCACATCTGAGCTTGTTTGTTGGTGCTAGCAGGCTATAATGGAAAGTGCAACAATAGTGCCTGCCAGCATCTCTGTCCTGGGGGAGCATCTCAACTATCTCTTGCCCTTCCAGCTAATGCCCGCCCCCCCCCCCCCCCCCGGCAAGTGAATCTTCCTCACATACAATCTAGGCACTTTTCAAACTTTCCACTAGGTTTAAGGGCGAGCAAGACCACATGTGAGCCTCCACGGGGGGAATCTCAGTTTCCCATGGCTCTTTGGGACCCCCAGATATCAGGCCTATAGTTTTCCAAGCCAGACATTCTGGGGGGCTCATCTCTCTGGTGCAGATCCCAGGGGCTGGGTTGCCCACCGTGGGGTAGCAACTTCTTGCTCTTCTGGAACAAGTGCCTGTCCAGTAAGATCTTTCCTTATTGTGTGTCACTGCACTGGGGGTGGGGTTTTTTGCAAGACTGTTTCTGCCTCTCTTACCATATCAATGTGGTCCTTTTATCCTTTGTTGTGGAGAACAGGTTAATCTAGTTTTCAGGTCTTTTTCAGAGGGAAATGATTCATATGTAGCTGTAGATTAGGTGTATCAATGGGAGGAGGTGAGTTTGGGATCTTCCTATGTTGCCATCTTGGATCCCCTGCAGACAGGTCAGGCAGGCCCTTCTTCTTCTTCTTTTTTTTATGATTTTATTTTTAAGTAATCTCTACAACCCACCATGGGGCTCGAGCTCACAACTCTGAGATCAAGAGTTGCCTGCTCTACTGACTGAGCCAGCCAGGTGCCCCAGAGAGGCCCTTTTGATATTGGTTTTTTCCCAACCTTTTCTGGGGGACCTGAGCAATAGCTATAGGCAATTTTCTCTACTAGCAAGCCCTGGTTATGACATTCCAGTGCCATCTGTACCACCTGTTCCTGTTGCCAAAGTTTTTAATCTTCTTCCTTGTGACTCTTGTGTTGTTAAGACTTTGCCAACCTAAAGAGGTAAATACAAGGCAAAGAGCCCTAGGTTGGACCTTAGGAGACCTGTATTTTAGTCCTGGCTTTGCAGTAGTGTGACTAATCTTGACCAAGTCACTGCATCTCCATGGACTTTGATCTCTTCTGAAGTACCCTAGAAGCTCTGAAATTCTACAAGTTCCAAGTAGGTACCTTGAATGTGCATTTCTATGAGGTCACATGCTCTCCTTCAACCCCCTGAACCAATCAAACCCAGGATTTGGGGCTTACAGATAGAGGAACTGGAACTGCTATCACAGTCTTTGCACATGGCAGGGCTTCAATAAAAAAAATTTTAGGGTGTGAAACTTATACCTAGAGACATTGATAATACCATTGTTTTCAAGATCTTGGTGGAAAATAGTGCCAGATTATTTACTAGTATTGTTTTAATTTAAAAGAACATAATCTTGCCTATGTAAGGCTTGCCTTTTAGAATTTGGGACTTGTTTAACATCATCTCCCCATGTGTCCCTTTGCCATTTAACAGGCATTTCTTCATGCCTGTTGAGGACTGATATCTTGCAAGTAACCCTCATGCTCTGATACCATGATTACCTCAAGCTGTAGCAACTGGAGCAATGCCAAGGGTCTGTGGTCTTCTGAGTTTGTTCTTTTTTTTTTTTTCTTAAGGTGCCAAGCTATTGAAACCTTGAGCTCTCTCCCTTTGGGATAGTAGAAGGGAAAGAAAATAAGAAAAATCTGTGGGAATAGAGGAAGACCAGGTCAAGTGTAAATGAAAATATATGCTGTGGCCCCCCAGTGGAGTGCGTCAGTTCCTAGGCTTGCTCCAAGTGGAAGCTGACCTTGGGTTTCCTGCTCTCATAACTGTTTGACATCTGAGAGAACAAACAAAGGGCTTCATCAGGAAGAGTTTTAACCCTGTTAATGGCTACAAATCACTGGCCCTGGGGAACTGGGGTTCAGAGAGGTCCTCTGCTGCCCTCTTGTTATTTTAGGGGAATCAACTTTCAAAGAGACTAATGCCCAGGCCCCCGGGATTTCCTGATGGTCTGGGAGGTTTCCAGGCCTTAAACTGGCCCGTTGCTTCCTGTCTTCAGCAAGAAGACATCTCCCTAAAGGGAAAACATAGCTCAACTCCAAAAGAGATTTGGGACTTATAGAAGGAAGCAGTATGAAGTGGCCTAAATGGAAGGGTTTATTTTTATTTTATTTTATTTTTTATGACAAACACATGAAAAGAGAAAAAGGAAGCATTCTCAGTTGGCATCATGAAAATAGGCTAACATTTCCAGCAATTCTTTTAAGAAAAAGGCAGGGTGGATTTTTTTGGTGGTGGGTGGGATGGGGTAGATTGTGGTCATCACCTAACCTGAGGGTTGTAGCTGGAAGAAGAGTCTTACTGATCTTCCTTGCTCCCATCTTTACCTACCCCTTCTGCCAGTCCTATTTATTCATTTTTTCAACTTTAGCAAATATTTTGGTATCATTTATGCTTCATTAAATAAAACCCATTCATGTTGTAAGCTGGAGAAACAGAGGTCAAGTCATCGCAGACTCTCTTGCCAGCCTGCCCCAAACCCTATTAAGCAGCTCTCAGGCTAGAAAAGGCATCCTTGACCATGTTAATGGTTCTGACCTCTGAGTTCTAGTGTTACACCAAAAAATCCCTACAGTAAGAATGAAGGGATAGGAAGGCTGGTGCCTAAGGCTAAACTTTGACCCCGGAATAGGAAAAAAGAAAGGGTGGGAGAATTCTGTGGAGGTGGGAGGGTCTGTACACTACAGAGGTGAGATAAAAACAAGACGAATTCATCATTTCCCTACTGACTAAGAACTATTTGCGGTTCTGTGGTGTGTGGAATGAGAGCACAGCCCTGGGCCTGGAGGACAGACGGCAGATCTGCGGGAATTCAGTCCCGGCCGCCTGTGAGGGTGTGAAGATGAAGTCATGTAATATGGAGGTTTTATTTGCCTGCTGCTAGCAGGTGGTTAACTAGCTGTCTTGGGTCACAGTGGACCTCTTTTGGGAGCCCTGGAAATAGTTTTCCTCACCTCCAAAAGTATAACAAAGCCCACCAGGAAATCTTCCATATTAATCTTATCAGGAAGTCCTGGGAGTGATCTTCTCCAATGTGCCCAAGGGCTAGAGGGAATATTTATATCTCGTCTCCTACCAGCTTGAGTTAACATCACCTACAGGCCTTTCCCTTTGCTTATATTCTAGGGAAGTCATTCCATGACAGAATAAATTATAAGGTATTTCCAATAACTTGTCAGTATTTTTTCAGATTGGGGTAGGTAGAGGGAGAGGAGGATTGAGAAAGACAAGGCTGACTAGAATGATAGCAAATAGTTTTAGTCAAGAGTTTTGAGGCATTTCTTTATTAAAGCTTTTATCTTTGTCACAAAGAAAAAAGAGCTACCTGGCTAGCAGCTAGAGCTGGGCCTCAGGGATAAATTTCTTTCCAGGGTTGTTCATATCCAACCCTTCAGACACTACCAAGGCTGTATGTAAGGTATTCCCCCAGTTCAGCTCAGACCAGGCCTGGACCCAGCCCAATCCAGGCCTGGTACTATTTCCAAAGCCCCATTTTCATTAGCTGGTGAAGTCTTCTGCTTGTCTGCCCATTTCTGGTGTTCCTGGGGGCATATCCCATCCAGGGGTCCACGCACTGAGGCCTTTACCCTCAACTCCATTGGGAATGCCCAGACCAGATGATTACACCTGGTTTTGAATGTTTCCTCTGAGTTATAACACTATGCTAAGTATGTGATATAATCTGTTGTCATTTAATATTTGCAACAACTTTGTGAGGTAGTTATTACTGTTAATCTGGTCTTACAGTTGAGGCTCACAGAGAGGTTAAGTGACTTTCCCACAGTCACACACTAAGATGAAGTGCTGGGACTTGAAAACGTGTCTAGCTGTTCCCAAATCCATGCCCTTAACCATCATGATGTATTGCTGGGTGTTTTTCTTGATTTCTTAAATTTATTCTACCCCTGACCCTGAACCCAAGACCATTTGGTTAGAGCTGTATCTAACTCTTGCCAACTCAAGAACCCAAGAAGAGGCCACCACCAGTGGCCAAGTACTCATTCAAACTAGACTGACCTCCATAGAATCATGATTTGTCCACATGACTGATGAGAAGAAATGATTATATCAACCCAGAAGCATCTGATGCCACCCTTTACCCACCAAATTAAGCCTCTTGGGTAATACTGCTGGCCCAGCCAAATGCTTTACCACTGAGCTATCCCATCTGCATTGCTGGCCCAGATCAGACCCAACCTCTTTAGACATTGTGAAAAAAGTTGGTCATTCTAGGAAGCCAACACTGCAGCCAGGTGGATTCCCAGCCGTGCCCATTCCTAATGGACTTTGTCCCTATCCCTCTGCTGTGGGAGACCTCACTGTAAAGCTCACATAGGGTATAGCAGACCCTACGCTTTGATCATTCAGAAACTCAGTTTATCAGCTCACTTGAAACATTCTTTTTTCCAGGAAAAAAAAAATTACAAACAATAATGTCAGAAAAAATTTTGTCTTTTTTCCCTGTCATCTCTTCTTTTTCCAGGGCACCTCATCTCAGAACTAGAATGCAAAGTAAGCCAGACCAGTCATCAGAAGGTTGCTTGGCAAACCCAGAATTATAACAAAGGACAGTGAATTGCCTTACATGATGTTTCATTTTGACCCATTTCTGACTTCTTATTCTTTTCAGTGAACAGAATCCTCCTCCCTGCCAGCAAATCAGAAGACCTGGGTTCAAGTCCAGGCTCTGCTTTTTATTATCACTGTGGTCATCGACAAGGCGTTTAACCTCTTCACGCTCCTGTCTCATGGCCAACAGAGGGGAAGTAATGATATCTTCAATATAATTCACAATGTTTAAATGAAGGTTATAGATAAGAATTCTCTGTATATATTCCTTTTTGTTATGTAGAGCTGTCAAGTTCATTTTTTAATTTGAAACCTTGAGAAACCATTTCCTTGTAAATCACCAATCCCATCGTTCATCCCAAACTGCCACTTTTCTGGGAAAGGGTGTGGTTGCTTCACAAACTTTAAAGTACACATTAATCTCCTGGGTGGGCCTGGGTTTCCAAATTTCTAAGATGTGATATAGATGCTGCTGGCTATACTTCATGGTGAAATTTGATGTTTTTGGCAGGTTTCTTTGCAGACACTTAAGAGACCATATATTTAAAGAACAGCATGGGGTGCCCCGGGGGGTGCAGTCGGTTGAGTCACCAACTCTTCGTTTCCGTTCAGGTTATGATCTTAGGGTCATGAGATTGAGCCCCACATCAGGCTCCGTGCTGAGCATGGAGTCTGCTTAAGACTCTCTGACCCTCCCTGCTGCTTTCTCTTTCTCTCAAATAAATAAATAAATAAATAAATAAATCTTAAAAAAAAGAAAGATTAGCATGACTTCTAAAGAGCCAAATCACGGGGCACCTGGGTTGCTCAGTCAGGTAAGGTCTGCTTTCAGCTCAGGTCACGATCCCAGGGTCCTGGGATCGAACCCGGCGTCAGGCTCCCTGCTCAGTGGGGAGCCTGCTTCTCCCTCTCCCTCTGCCCCCCCACCTGCTCATGCTCTCTCTCTCTCACTCTCACTCTATCTCAAATAAATAAATAAAATCTTAAAAAAAAAAGCCAAATGCCAAAGTCACTTTGTATGTTCATCATAGGTGACTATTCAGCATTGTTGAACTTCCACGTTCTTTCTTTTTCTTTGCTTTTCATGGCTTTATTCTCTCTTAATTCTCCTCCTGCATTTCTTTTCTTTCTTTCTTTTTTAAAATATTTTATTTATTTATTTGTCAGAGCGAGAGAGAGAGCATGAGCAGGGGCAAGGGGCAGAGGGAGAGGGAGAAGCAGACTCCCCACTGACCAGGGAGCCCGATGTGGAACTTGATCCCAGGACCCTGGGATCATGACCTGAGCCGAAGGCAGATGCTTAAATGACTGAGTCACCCAGGCATCCTTCTCCTACATTTCTGACTGTTCCTCCTTAGTCTCCCCATAAATTCCCCTTGATTTATCCTTTAATGTTGGTGTCTCTTTGGGTTCCATTATTTGCCTTCTGATCATTTCTCTGTGGATGATCTCAAGATATGATTCCTATATGAACTCTCTTTTTCCTGCCTAGGCTGACTAAATGGACCTTTCCCCTACACTCCTATTATGTCCGGTTGTAAGATTTATTTCAGCACATGATAGTTTTATTTTACTGCATTATTGTGCAATTATTTTTTTTTATGGTCTACACTTACAGAGCAGAGTTCAGCTTTCATCGTTGCATCCCTTGCGCCTAGAATAGCGCTCAGATTCTATAAATGTTTGAATAATAAACAAAGGCAAACCTAGAGTTTGGGACAGACATCAGAAACAGCCATCTAAGCAGGCCAGATGGCAAATGTTAGTATTTGGACACCCTGTGGAAACACAAAGCACATTTAAATTTTGTTGTGTATGTGTATACGTGTGTAAATTACCTTTCTGGATAGTCTCAAGATACCAATAGCATCTGGGGAAGACACCTGAGCAATGTTTCCCCTGTAAATTATTTCTGGGCTCCTTTTTCAGACTTAAGCAGTAGGCTGTCAAAATTGTCAAAAAGAGGAAGCATGTTTCTTATGGGCAAAATTATTTATCATGCTTTTCTACTGTAATAAACAAAGCGAGCTCCTTCAGAGAATGAAGGTTGTAGTCTTGCCAAAATTGTGGTTTCCAAGAAAAGTTTTACCATATTCAATCTTAAAGAGGACTCAGAAGTATCTGATAAATGACCGCCAGCAGGTGAGATGTCCTTAGCTCAGATCTCCGTGGATTTGGATTCAATTCAATCCAACAAACAACATTCAGTAGACATTTCCTTTGCGTCAGGCTTGTACTAGGTTAGAGATAGAAAGATAAAAAAAGATGTGGCCCCTGCCCTCAGAGAGCTCATAGTCCAGTTAAGGCAATAGATATTTAAATAAATATCGATGACTCAATGTGAAGATTATTTAATAAATATATACAAAGTTCTATGGATCAGAGAGGACAGAATAATTGGAAATACAGAAGAAAATGATATTTTGGGAAGGTTCCCCATCCCCAAATGCATATTATTTCTTGGACCATCCATCAAAAATCAAATTGCAAGTATTACCCACCCCTATTCATGTACACAAATCAGATTAAAGTGAATATTTTTAGTGCCTATGATGTGGTCTACCATGCCCTCAAGAAGGTTTTGATATAGGGTTCTATGTATTAATAAGATTTAATAGAATGGAAAATGACGAGGTCATCAGAGATGCAAGCAATGTGTGATGGGGATATAGAAGGAGCAGCTCTAAAATCTGACTGGGAGGCTTCCATACTGTATTTTGGATGTTTCAGTCTATGCCTCCCTGTAGTGGCTGTGGGCTTTGCACCTATGTTTGTAGGGGATTCTGGATCTCTTTTTCAACTTTATAGAACCAAGGGCCTTAGGGGAGATGGCACAGTGGTTCTGTCATTAAATTTTCCTGGGAGTCTAGAATTGAGAACAGCTGAATGGTAGCTTTGTTGCTGGGCAGACATAAAGGTGTAGCCATGTTTGGATTCTGAGAGCAGATAAGTAAAGCAAAGTAGGAGAGAGGAGAGGGAAAGAGAAAGGAGAGGAAGGAAGAGAGAGAAAGAGAGAGAGAGAAAGGGAGGGAGGAGGAGGAGGAAAAGAAAGAATGAAAAGAGGGGCTCCTGGGTGGCTCAGTCGGTTAAGCAGCTGCCTTCGGCTCAGGTCATGATCCCGGGGTCCTGGGATGGAGCCCCACGTCTGGCTCCCTGCTCCATGGAGAGCCTGCTTCTCCCTCTCCCTCTGCCTGCCACTCTGCCTACTTGGGCTCTCTCTCTATCTCTCGGTCAAATAAATAAATAAAATCTTTAAAAAAAAAGAATGAATGAAGAGAAGTAAAGGGAAGAAAAGATGGGGGGAAAAAGCACAGGAAGGTAGAGGGAAAGGAAGCGTAGAAGGGACAAATGAACAGACACACAGAGATGAGTAAGGGATGGGTGTGTTGTTGAGAAGTCTTTGGTTGCAAGTTCCTGAATTCCAGTTGAGCTTGTTAAACTGAAAATAAGCCTTTATCATGAGGAGACAGGCTGTTGGGATGTCACAGAATCCAAGGGCAGAAATATAACTGCATCTCAGGAATCGATTGGAACTAGAAACTGAAAAGCTGTCAGGACCTGGCCATTTCTCACTGCATTTTGGCTTTATCATCCTTTTCTGTTTGCAGACTGGCCTTCTCTGCTAATTGGTCTACATTGCAGGTACAAGATGGCCACCCCATGCCTTCCAGTTTTATATCTTCCTTGATCAAGACAGCAGGCCAGACTGAGTTAGAATCTGACTTTTAGTCTTATTTCCAAATTCTAATTGCCCCAGAGGGTGTCAAGTGTCTCTTCCTGGCCCAATACCTGTGACCTTGGAGTGGGAGCAGGTCATGGGGCTTGTATATGGCTGTTGGGGGACCACTTCTGGGTGAAGAGCATAATAGATATGTCGGCCTTAACCAGGAAGGCACCTTCAAAGATTTATGCTCTAACAAGAGGACCACATCTCAGGAGAGAGCTGACTTTCCAGCTCTCATTAGCGTTTCCTTTGTGAAAGCCTTTCCCTTCTTTCGGAAAGATCTGAATTCTTTATATAAATCCCGCTTTACTTGTTAGCTTGAGTGTTTCTGGCAACAGAAGGGCCTACACTGAAATTTCACCCAGCAGAAGAGGGGGTGAAAAGGTTCTCCAAGTTCAAGCAACAGCATTAATAAAGGCGCAGGTGTGAGAAAGTTCATGGTTAATTGGGAAGAATTCTCCAAATGGACACTGCAACAGAGGGCATCTGAAGGGATGGTGCAGAAAATGAGGCTGGAAAGGTGGTTTGGAAACTAGTCATATCAACCTTAGACATTCCGCCTCTTGGTAATTTGGAGTAGGCTGTGGAAGCCTGGTTGGAATTTGAATTGCAGAATAATGGTATTTGCCGAGGGTAGTGTGACTGTCTTCTTAGAGAGTGATAAGCACCTTGTGGGTGCCATAAGTTTGGTGGTGGTTAGGCTGTAACTTCAGAGTTACATGATGGATAAAATTCCACTTTTAACTCAAGACCCTAAATACATCACAGAGGCCTCATTTGCTGACTCTTTGCCAATATGTACTGGGTGACTATAGTAGATGCTGTTGGTGCCCCACCCAGACTCCCTTTACCTGCTGGTGTATGCATCCTCCGGCTGCCGCAAGTGCTCTAACCAAGGGCTGACCTCTGTGGCCTCCCTGGGAGGCACCTCATTTGGAGGCGCATGGAAGTTTCCACTGCTTGACCCCCATGGCCAGTGACTGAATGATTTAGGGGGGTACAACAGGCTGGCCTCCTTGTCTCAAGGGGGGACAATTCTGCTGTAGGTTGTATCCTCTGGAGTCTCGTGGATCAGGCCAAGCTGTGTGTTACCTGAGACCACATCCTCGCTCAGCATTTTCCTTCCTCCTCGCCTGCTTCCCTGGCTAGCTTGCAGGTTTCTCCTGGAGAGCCTGCCCTCAACAGATCAGGGGCATTCAAATCCCTTTCTCAAGGCTGTGCTTCAAGGAAATCTTCCTTAAGACAGTGCCATTTACTTCAATAGATACTGGAAGTTACAGAGGTTGCGGTGTTTCCACTTCTATGAGTGTCGTGGTCAAAGCTCAGATTCTGGGATAAGACCCCTCTGCATTCATGTCTTGGCCATGATACCTAACAGCTTCTGGTCTTGGCAGATTGCTCAGTCTCAGTATCCTAATTTGCAAGATCTAAATGGGATAATAATAGTACTCCGGGTTGATGTGAGGATTAGATGAGATAATACACTTGAGGCGTCAGCCCAGCACTCATGCAAAGTAAAGAGCTCGTTAACTACTATTGTAATTACTTCTGGTTTTCTCTTTGACAGAGATACTGCATGTAGTTACACAGGCTGTGCACTGCACCAGGGGCCATATCTAAGGGGTAGACTTATATATTTATTATGGCAGTGTTTTTGACAGGTGAAAGTAAATGTCTTAGGGAAGTGACACCTTTTCCCAATTCTTACAGAGGTGCTGTATGTGTTAGCAGCAGATGGGCCTGAGGCGGAGTTCAGATTTCTTCTTATGTTCCCTCAATCAGTTTGAAGCTGTGGCCCCCAGCTTAGCCTTGACCGTGTGGTTGCACTTGAGCAAGCTGGCATAGTCCTTCTCTTTTCGCCTGTTCTAGAACTCAGTGACAAGCAATGACTAGATTTTCATTAACCACACAGCTCAGCAATAGCTGCTTCTACTCTGATGGCCTGTTAGCTGAGTCATCTGTGGCTCTGTGTTATGCCCTCTAAGGAGGGTGATGCCCGAACTACAGAAGAAGGTGTGGAGGTACCTATCAGGGGGGATGAGTGAGAGGGAAGCCGGGGCGGGGCAGCTGACAAAGGTAGGTCTGACTGTCTAACACACTGTTGTTCATTCACACTGGGCCCTGAGGTAGAAAAACATCAGGCAATGACACTGTCAGAGTGAGCATGAGGTGACCAAAAATACCCGGATGCTTTTCCTGCCACGAGATTTTTCACAGGAAGAAGCGCTTTGCTGTAGAAAGTTCTGCTTCCACCTCCCACCCTTTCCTCCAGGTGCTAACCAGGCAGATACGTTCTCACCTCTCTGGCCATTGTTTGTCACCTCAATTGGGGGAATGATAGTAGTCTTCTTTTCTAGTTCACAGAAGTGACAGTGGCTGAGGAAATGCCTTATTTTCAGCCAAAATTGGTCATTCTCCAGGAATAGCTTTCCACCTTGTCACTGGATTCGGTCCCTGAGGCCTGGTGCTGGCATGAGAGGCTGAATTGCCCCCATTTGATGGAAGCTGTGGAGTGGGGAGACACTGTGGAGAGGCATTCTGACCACATTTCTATGGTACAAGCTGGTGCAAGCCAGGAAGGAGGGAACCAGGTCGTAGGGAAAATGTTGACCGATCTAGCTGGTGAATGCTTTTTAGGTGGAAAAATGTGCCTTTTCTTAAAAGAAATCAGATAATGGAGAGTACTATAGAGTGTTACTGTATCTGGAACACACAGAGAAGCCTTTCCCTTTTGAAGGAGCCCGTCACCCCACACTCTAGTACATTGGAGAGCTGTTCACCTCCTGTGTCCCTTCTGGGCCACAGTCCCTTCTGGCCAGCCAGCCTTTCCACAGCACCTCCAGGAAACCAGTAAAATGAACAAATCCCTGGGAAACCACAGCTCAGAGACTTCAGATCTTGACTGGCAAATTTGTACGTGGCGGGGGTCCTATCTTGGATAACATATGAGAACATTTGGCTTAACTTCTGAACTGTTGCTTCTTAAGGGGCAGAATCATGGTGAGCTATGCATTTCCAGGGACCCAGTCAGAGAACTCAAAGAATTCCAGTTGTATCAGACACTCGCTCCTATAATCTTGGATAACCACCTCACACTTTGTGAACCCCGCTCTTCAGGGGAAAGCAGCTGGGTTTCCCAAGTGGGGCAGGACAAAATCTTCATCTTTGTTTCCTTATGTGGGGCGGGAGGGGACAGGGTATCTTCCTTCTCATTGCTCCTGTGGGATAGAACATACAGCTTGTCCATCAGCATCATCAAAGTTGGATGGAAGGCATCTGGAACATGCCTGCAGTGCCCAAGGCAGGAAGCCATTTGGTTCCAGGGTAGTCAGGACTCCTTGTCCCTCAGTCTGGATCACTTCCTTCACAGAACTTGGATTCATGTGGCCTCTTGAAAGAAGAAAGCTTATTTTGGCCTTTGGATCCATGCTGTGTGACTTATGACTCCTTCTAAGTGGCTGCCACATAGAGTGGAAACAAAGCCATAATTGAGAGGTGGCTGGGGAGAGCCTGGTCTTCCTCAGGCTTGCTCACCAACTTGCAAAGTGCAGGAGGGCAACGATTTCACAAACGGAGCTGGAATTGGGAAAGCTTTTTCCTTCCTTCATATATAAGTCTTTTTATGTCAGAGGTTAGGGCAAGCAGACTGTCCCTTGGGACTGAAGTCCAGGTTCTGCTGGGGAGAGGGGAAAAGAGTCAAACCTATTGGAATAAGTTCACTGGGATAGAACTGTATTCTACTTTGAGCCAAAACCCTGTGAAATCTCATGGGCCATGAAGTCCAATTAAAACAGAGCTGGGCACAGTAAGAGGCTAACAGGCATGCATAATTGTGAGAACCAGGATCTTAGTGGGAAAGAAAAAAAAAAAGCCAAGGAGAAGCCAAGGCCAATTATCAGAACTGCTAATTTTTACCAACCTAATCATTAATGAATACCATGTTTCTGAAAAGAATGTTAAGAGAATAATTGTATTTCAAGGGCTTGAAAACTGCTAAACTCTGAAGTTGTACAATTTGTGCAAATTAATATGATAAAAAGAGACAATTAAGGTTTATAATTAACAGATAAATACAAATGATCTGGTGAAGACAATCTAAGTTTCTGCTCTGTCTTATGAAGAAGTGTAATTGATTTTTATAAATGCTAATTTACAGTACATGCTCCGTTAACCATTAACACAGGGACGGGAACGTGGAATAAATGGAAGTCAAGGAGGGGTGTGAGCCAAGGAGCTAACAGACCACATCTAGTCAGGGAGAAGAAATAGAAAAATATGCCAAATGTTGGAAAGTGACTTCGAAAGGGGAAAGACACCACCCAATAACAATCTTCCCCCCACTGGGCCAAAAAAAAAAAAAAAAGTCTCTCAATTGTCTATGTAAATGCAATGAAGTTTTTCTCTCTTGTTCCTCCACCTTTCAAAACTGGATTTTCCTGAAGTTCTGAGGCCATGAGTGAAGCCATCTGACTCAAAGTATAGACCATGTTGTGTAAAGAAAATGCACCTCACTAGGGAGAAGTTTTCCAGACAAGGGCAGCTGAGGTGTCCTGAGGGATGCCTGCGTCATTTCTGATCAGGAGCGGACTACCACTGGCAATGGGCCGCTGTGGACAGAGAACACCCGTGATGGCTCATGTGGGATCTGCAAACCAGATGTCACCAAGCGTCCATGTTCCAGACAGCTGGCAGTCTGGGATCGAGCTGCCTCTGACAGGGGCAACTCAGACAGAGTTTGCTCCAGCATCAGCACGGGCGGGATTTAGCTACGTAAGGCCGGCAAACAAGGCTCCTGAGCCAGGCCAAGGAGGCCAGACACTTCATAACCAAAATGTTCCTTTCCTAATGGGGAAGGAAAGGGATCGCTCTGGATGCCCCTGTCAGGCTAGATGTCTCCGGAGGACAGGAACTGTGTACCTTTGTGTTCTTGGTGCTTGCTACCATGTTCTTTCTATGATCAGAACTTGAAAGAGATTGGTTTCTGATAATGACAATAGAGGCCTGGTAATTATTATTCTTTATAAAAGAAATCCTGAAGGTACGACTTTTTATTTTGACAGTGTGAAATCCTAGAGATTTTTACCGAGCTCTGATGAACACTCTGCCTCTGAGTTTTCAAGCTGAAATCAGCAAGAGAAAAAAGAAACTGGATCAAGAGACTATCAGAGGATGTCTGGAGAGGAGCATCCTCATTCTAAGTCCCAGGCTGGTAAAGTCTATATATTTTACACTTCTGGTATATCTCAGTTGGCACTAGCCACATTTCAAGAAATCATGCCAAATGTGGTTGACAGCTAATGTACAATGCAGAGAAAGAGAGAGAAAGAGAAGGAAAAAGAGAGAAATCACCTTAAATATATCTTCCAGAGTTGTACTGATTTTTATTCTAATCATAAATCATACAAGGGTTATGGTGGAGATGAACTTGTAGCTAAGTCATTATGTATAATATAAAGTCTAAATGATACAAGGATGATAAGGCTGAACAAGTATATCTCACCAGTAATAATTTCATCGGACCTACTACTATTAAGTTTAAAAGAAATTTGCTGAGCAGATCCTAAGGAAATAGTAGGTTCATCTTGAGTCATTGCCCAAAGGCTGGATTCAGAATATATAACCGTATTGGTGGAATGTTGATCACAACTATACTTTTCTACTTTCATAAAGTCTTTTGGGCCAGTTGGCTCAGTACAATATGATACAATATGGCTTCAATCTACCATGTATGTGCCAGATACATAAGGGGCAATAGCCCTTCCCTTCCCTCCCCTCCCCTCCCCTCCATTCCCCTCCTCTCCTCTCCCCTCCCTTCCCCTCCTCTCCCCTCCCTTCCCTCCCTCCATCTCTCCCCTTCCTTCCTTCCTTCTTTCTTCCTTTCTTCCTTTTCTTTTCTTTCTTTCTTTCTTTCTTTCTTTTTCTTTCTTTCTTTCTTTCTTTCTTTCTTTCTTTCTTTCGTTCTTTCTTTCTTTCTTTCTTTTTCTTTCTTTCTTCCTTCCTTCCTTCCTTCCTTCCTTCCTTCCTTCCTTCCTTCCTTCCTTCCTTTCTTTTTCTTTCTTTCTTTCTTTCTTTCTTTCTTTCTTTCTTTCTTTCTTTCTTTCTTTCTTTCTTTCTTTCTTTCTTTCTTTCTTTCTCTTTCTTTTTCTTCTTGTGTTCTCCATGCCCAGTGTGGAGCCCAGCACAGGGATTGAACTCACAACCCTGAGATCAACACCTGAGCTGAGATCAAGAGTCAGATGTGTAACTGACTGAGCCACTCAGGTGCCCCATGGCAATGCTTCTTTTCAAGAGATCTAGGCTGCCTTGTGGTTTACCCATGGCATATGTCTTATGGCAGCCACCAGGAGGTGATCTGAATGTCTCGGGGCCTGGGCACTCCACCCATCATACGTGGAGGAATAATTTAGAGCCACAATAGAAGATCATGTATCTTAGAAAGAGAATGCTCTTATGGACAGATGCAAAACAACCTTCAAGTAAATTAAATGAAAAGATCAGGTGCAGAACAGTGTGTATAGTATGTTAGCAAATGTGTCAAAAGGAAAAAAAGAGAATTGGTTGTATATGCACAGGCTATCTCCAGAAGGACAGAAAACAGGTAATGTTTATTGCCTTCAAGGAAAGGAGAGAGGGGAGACTGGAAGACAGGGGGAGGGGGAAGAATTTTCCCCTTTAATATTGGTCCCTTCAGAATTTGGTACTATGTGATCTATTATATTTAATATATGTATATTTCTTTTCAAATTTTATACCATGTAAATATACATAAAAATTAATAATGTGGACATTTTTAAAATAGCAAAATTTGAAACAAACCAAACCATAATAAAAGCCATGTGCTAGTGAGAGTTACTACATCCTGTCTTGGAGTTGAAAGTGGAGTGTATAACTAAATGATCAACCAGACACAAGAGCAAAGAGGGAAGTTACTAATACTGAGGAGAAGTACTCCATGAATATTATTTTAAAAAGTAGACTAATGATTATAATTCAACAATCACTTCCTGAGTGCCTAGTTTGTGCAAGTCATTGGGCAAGCCAACGTGTCCATACTGTCCCCCACCTCATGGAACTCTATTGAGTGGATGCATCTGTAGGGTGAGTGGTGCTACTTTTTACGACAAAGTTAGAGCCAAAGGAGATGGAGAGGTAGCTTTATTGTTTCTGAGATGGAAGTAGCTTTAATCTTCCAGGTTAGAGAAGGCATTTTCAAGAGTGCTTTTCTCTGATAGAGATGCAAAGAAGCATCTCCCTGGTAAAATATGTGACAACAAAAAGACATAATGTCAACACAGCCATATCAGCATGACACATCAAACCTGGTGATAAAATGCATGTTTTTGTAAAATAAGGGGGTGTGGATGTTGCATTGCACCTCACTGAGCTGTTGTCTCTTGTAAAGTAATCCAATGGAGTTGAGACTCCCAATCTCAGGTCTTGGGGACAAGATCACATCTCTGGAAATCCAGTAGAATGGATTCTTTCAGCAAAGATGTGCTGTAGCTTCCACGTGCCGGGCACAGAGAGAAGCCCCTAGGAGACACAGAGATAAGCCTAGCAAGGGCCCTGCCCACAAGGAGCTGATCGTGTGCCCAGGATGATAAACATGTTCCAGAAAGGCCACGGAAGTACAGGAGAGGGGAAGGAGGAGGCTTCAAGAAGTAGGGAGGAGCAGGGTGTTGAATGAGTAGAATTTTTCCTGGGAAAGGAGAAAAGGAAAGTTACTTTAGGCAGAGTGTTGTGTAAAAAAGGGCAGGGACGTGAAGTGGCAGACCTGTTTGAGGAAAGGGGGCTGGAGTTTGTCCTAGATGTCCTGGATGCTGGACAGCAGAGAAGGGTGGTGAGGCTGTGGCAGGCGACGGGGCTTGTGAAGGGTCACAATGTCGCTGAAGAGTTTGGACTTCTTCTCTAAGCAATGATGAGCTCTGGAGGATATAAAAGGCAGGAGGGAGGTGGTGCAGAGGCCCGAGGTGGAGCCGGGGTGCCAGACAGAACCCCGAGGAGGGAGGAGGTTGTGCCAGCAGCCAGAGGAACAGGCGGAGGGAGAAGATCCAACAGATTTTAGAACAGGCGCTTTGGGGACTGATGACTGAATGGATGGGTCAAGGGAAATGATGAGCCACGATCCGATAGACTTTAGGATAACCCACAAATCAAATTACATATTCTTTTGTTAACAGAGAATGAAACTACACTTTTCTTTTTTGCTAACACCTAATGAATTAATAATGGCCTTGAACATCCATATTATGAAAGAGCTGTACTTTCCTTAATTTTGAAGTGTTTTTAGAATCATTTAGTTTGACACTGTATTGGAAATCGCTCGATCCATAACTTACCTCGAAACAAATAAGATGCCTTGATAAATGTCCGCCTGAATCCCAGCCTGAGGCTCTCACAAATGTTAGTTACTTCCCCAATGTCACCAGTAACAGATACATACAGAGAGCTGATGGGTTGGAATGGTCACAGCTCGAGGCCAGGTGGTTCTAAGTTTGTTTGGTTTGGATCAGACCTGTGCCAACGACTGAAGGAAGGCACATATTTCTGTGAAGCATCCTGTGTTCTCTGAAGTGATTTTATCATGTGACAGACAATGTCAGGGAGTTTTGGATGAGAAAGTTTGAAGGGTGGGCAGGTCAAGCTCTGGATTGAAAGCCCAAGAAATTTTTCTTCATGAGAAATAGGAGAGATTTAATTTGGTTCCATGAAATCTCTGACTGAGACTAATGCTGTGACCTAAAAACCTTATCAATTTTACCACTGGATTAAATCACACCTTTTTGGAGTACATGCTGGAGGGAGGGTGAGTGAAGGTTCACATGCCTTCTAACAGCTTCTCAACCATGGGTAGTTCTATAGATCCACTGGAAGCCTTTAAATTTTGCAACCAACTATTTGATATTTAAAAGTTGTTAGATTATTTTAGGCAGCACGGACTGCTTTTCACTTAATTGCTATCCCTCTGGGGATCTGTGCCAAGGTACCACTCTCTACTAGCCACACAGAGAATGACCCAGTTGTGCCTTTACTTTCCTCTAAATACAATCTATTGATTTTCTTTCTCCCACAGTAAGCAGGGTGATCTTGGTTATTCCAAAGCAATTAGGTGGAGTATTTGGTTGGACTCTTCTTCAACCTTGAAGGATTCTATTTACTCTCCTCCATTACAGCCTTAAAGCTTTAGTCCCTTATAGCCAAAGTTGCTTTTCTGCGCCAATAAGCAAAAGCATTACAATATTAATAACCCTCGGCCACGGGTTTAGCTTCCTCACCTTCTTCCCATGCTTGGATGATTTCCTCCGCATTTGAAGCAATCAATAGTGGCCTGAAATTCATTCAGACTCTCACACACTCCATGAGGTTTCCAAAATAAGCCAGTGGCAAGCATTTAATTAGTTCATTTTGTTTCTGCCAGGGCAGAGATGCAGGCTTGAGACTCCAAGAACTGGTATACAATATAGCTCTTACTGCCACCTTCATGCCTCAGCAGTAAATAGGAATGGGATTCAGAAGACTAATGATTCTGCCTCTTACAGCCCTCTCTGTGGCTTTTGACAGGTTTCGGTGACAATCCGAACCCCTGTTTTCCTTTGGGTAAAGACAGTATGGTGCCAGACGTTTTGGAGGGTGGTTTCTGACAGCAGTAGGGGGCCGTGGCCATGCTGGTGCTGAGGATAACAGATGCTTAGGACACAGTGAAATGGGGAAAGGGGGAGACAGGGCTTGAGGCGAGTTCTCCCCCCCCCCGCCCCACTGGGGCAGGGCTGTGCTAGCGAGGAGTGGAGGGTGCTGTGGGGGTGTCTGCAGAGCGGTCCCTGGGCCCACACACTAGGTGGAAGACACAAGGGCTGCGGGGGCTTTTGCTTTTCCAGTGGTCTTTGTAGCAGAAGAAGATTTCTTTCCTCCCAGGCCCAGTCCACAGTATTTATTTCCATACCCTGCACAGCCTCTGATAAAAGGAAGTATGTCTTAGAATGTTTATGTCAGACTTTTTGCTGATGTTATCAGTGGTTTTGAAGTCACGGCACTTCCGGCGAGATGAGCCACTAACGAATCGCGTGCACACGCGGGGCAAGGCTGCAGTAAATTTCAGGTGCATGGGCAAGCTGAGAGCAGATGGCCCAAGAAGGCCTCCAGCTGTGGACAGGCAGGGCAGCCCAGAAGGGTATTCACAGGCTGACAGGGAGAAGAGTTCCTGGTTCTTTGTGTGGGTTCATAAGAGCTCCAGAGCCGCGATCCTGGGGTGATCCCCCCGACCCCTGGCATTTGCATGTCTCCTGCATGAGACCCTAAGCTGAGTCTCTGCTGGGGAGAAGCCCCACACAGGCAATAGGGCTCTGTTCCTGCATCTTGTCCCGCCTCCTCCCCTTCTTATTGGTTCATTTAGGCTTCACCTTGATCCAGAAGAGGGAAGGCAACAACATAAATGCATACAGAAGAAAAGAAAACTTAAAAATACGGGGTTCTGCTGAAGTGTGTATACATACTGACCCACCAGGAATGTTTCTGCCTTTTGACTTTGCAATGATATTCCTGGAAATTTATCTCAAGGATAATAATCAAAGTCTGGCTCAAAGGTTTCTCTTTGTTTTTTGTATACTTGTAATTTCTTCTCTCTGCCTCTTTTATTATGAAATATCTTAACAGAAGAGTGTAAGAAATGTATATGTACTATGGAAAGAATAATAATAATGAAGCAAACACTTGTGTATCTGCCACTCGGGGTAAGATAAACAGCACTGATGGTGTTTTAGAAGCACCCTTTGGGCCCTCTACAGCAATTTTACCATTTACAACTATATTCCTAAATAATGTATAATTTTGTTTTGTCTTTGTTTTTTTTGAAGATTTTTATTTATTTATTTGACATGTTTTGTCTTTTTTTGAATTCTATGATTAACTTCTTATTCTAAACATTGTGTTATTGAAGGTGGCTCAATCAGGTTAGTGAGTGACTCTTGTTTTCGGCTCTGGTCATGATTTCAGGGTTGTGAGATTGAGCCCAGCTTCGGGGCTCCTCGCTCAGCGAGGAGTCAGCTTCCCCTCTCTCTCATCCTCTGCCCCTCCCCGTGCTTGTGCTCTCTCTCTCTCTCAAATAAATAAGTAAATCTTTAAAAATATTGTTATTGAGATTTTAAAATATTGGTGCATATAACTAAATTTCATTTCTTTTCTGTGTTCTATAGTAGTCCAGCATTTGAATATGTAACAGTTTATTTATTCAGGCTACTACTAATAGATATTTGGGTTGTTTCCAGTTTCTGCTCTTATAAGCAATTGCAGATATTAATATCACTGTACATGTACAATATTGTACGTGTATAAGAGAGTCCCTTGGGCATATACTTTTAGGAGTGAGATTACTGGCCTGTAGAGCACATGGTCAGCTTTCCTAGTTGAGAAGAGACAAGTGTGATTGTCTGATAAATGCCCCTGGGAGTTCTGGTTGCCCAGCACCGAGAGGGCTGGGCTGAGGAGCTCCCTCTTAACTCAGAAGGGACAGTGCCCCACCCAATTTCCCACAAGGTCACAGGATGCCAGCACTGGTTTTGGCAGACAACTCTCTGAATGGTTGGCAACTCAAAGTCAGATTACTTGATACTGATCAAATCCCACCCCTATGGTGCATTGTATCCATGAGCGGGGCCATTCTCATGGGCTCTGCCTCTGGAGCCAAGCTCCCTGGTGCTTCTAGCAGTGCTCTGGCCCTTCCCACTTGGTGGGAGACTGAACTAATGGTGGACCATCCATGTTTTGCTGACCCTGGGCTTTAACTTTTTCCACTAGTTAAATGAGTTCTGTGCCTATACGTAATGACCCTGTGGTGTTTGACTTCACCGCCTTTCCAAGCTAGGTCATGTCAAACTGTTTTCCAAAGCAACTGCTCCAATTTCCTCCTCTCCTGCAGTGGGTGAGGAGTCCTTGTGCTCTCCATCCTCACCAATGCATGTTATGTGAAATTTTAAATCGAAAGACTTTTACATTTTTGTCAGTCTTGTGGCTATGAAATTGTAATTCACCGTGATTTCATTTTTATTTCCTTGACCACTAATGAAATTGAGCACCATTTCATATGTTTATTGGTCATTCAGGTTTTCTCTTGTGAAGGTACCTGCTCAGAGCTCTTTTCTGAGTTGTTTGCCCTTTAAAAAATGGATTCATATGAGTTATTTATGTATTCTGGTTATGATCCCTTTGTGGCTCATATGAATTACCCACATTTTCTCTAATCTTATGATGCCTTCTCTCCTTTATTAAGGAATCTTTTGTAAATAGAAGTTCTTAATTTTGATGCAGTCAAATTTATTGAGCTTTTGCTTTATGGTTTGTGCTTTTGGTCTTATTCACAAACTCCTTTTCTAGCCATGGGTAATTAAGATGTTTTCCTAAATTCACCTAAAAATGTTATATTTTATTTTATTTATTTATTTATTTATTTTTAAAGATTTTATTTATTTATTTGACAGAGAGAGAGGGAGCACAAGTAGGCAGAACAGCAGGGAGAGGGAGAGGAAGAAGCATGCTCTCTGCTGAGCAGGGAGCCTGATGTGGGACTCCATCCCAGGACCCTGGGATCATGACCTGAGCCGAAGGCAGCCGCTTAACCGACTGAGCCACCCAGGCACCCCTAAAAATGTTATATTTTACCATTTGCTTTTGGGACTTTAATCCTGGACTTGATATTTGTGTGTGGTAGGAGTCCAATTTTACATTTGTCCATTTGGATAATTGTCCTAGCACCATTTGCCAAAAAGTCTCTTTTAATTTACAAGACCAACTATGTCAGATATCAAACATCCATATGTGTATGGGATCATTTTTGGATTCATTATTTCATTCCATCCATCCCTTTGTCTGTTCCTGCACAAATATACTGTTCCAAAGTCTATAGTTTATAACAGGTCTTAATATCTGATAGAGCAAGTTACCTCACCATGTCCTTTATCAGTAGGATTTTGTCTCTTTTTGGCTTGGGTACTTCCATATAAATTTTAGAATCAGCTTGTGAAGTTTCACAAACAAATAAGCAAAAGGTTGGGATTTTGACTGCTATGACCTCAATTTCGGAAAAACTGACATCTTTAAATTATTGAGTTTTTCAATCCATGAACTTGATATATTTCTACTTTTATTTAGTATTTTAAAAATGTCTTTTACTAAGATTTATAATTATCTCTCTAAAGATCTCTTTAAAATGCTATTGAGAATGGTATCTCTTTTTTTTCTTTTTCTTCCCTCTTTTTTTTTCTTTTTCAAGTTTTTATTTAAATTCCAGTTAGTTAACATACAGTGCAAGAGAATGGTATCTCTTAAAATTTTTATTCTTATTTGTTTTTGTTGCTATGTAGAATGCGTTCAATTTTTGCATACTGGTTCTTATTAATTCTCGTAATTTACCTGTAGAGTTCTTATTTTCTGCATATGCAGTCATATCATCACTAAATAATGGTTGTTTTATTTCTTTATCTTGCCTTTCTCTGTTGACTAGGCACAGTGCAGTGTTGAATACAAAGGGAGATAATGGGAACCCTTGTCATTTCCTGATCTCAAAGGGGTATTTTAAATGTTACACGGATAATACATTGTTTGCTGTAGGCTTATGGTTAAAATTTTTTTTATTAATAGAAGGGAGACACTTCTCTTTGATCCCAAGTTTGTTAAAATTTTTTATTATGAATGGAAGCTATATTTTATCATATACTGTTTTACCTGCATGAATTCAGGTGGTTATATTGTTTTTCTCATTTAATTTGTTAATATGATGAATTTTATTATTCATGCATTTCTAATGATAAATCATCCTTTTATTCCTGAGATAAATCCAATCTGATTATGATTTTTTCATATATTGCTTAAATAAGTTTGTTAGTGGTTTTAATATTTTTACATCTATGCTCATGAGTAAGACTGGCTTGTAATGTTCCTTTCCTTACTGTTCTTCACAGGTGTTGCTATCAGGCACACATGATTTTCGCAAGTGGATAAGGATAATGAGACGAAGGAAAAATGTAATAATAAATAAAAGATAAAAGTTAGAATTTAGGTTGTGCTGCAGAATTTATGCCATAAGATCTCTTGCATAGCTAGGAATTTGGCTCTGAAATTCCTAGGAATGAATTCAAATTAATTTCATGATTCACCAAAATCCATGAGACAAAACCAAACTGGCTGTTCAGGAGCAGAGCAAATTCTCCAAGAGTCAGTAAAGGGTGGTGGTCTGGAGACTATTCCTTGGAGGTAGACTATCTGAGTTCCAATCCTGTCTCTATAATTTACTAGCTATGTAATTTGGACAAGTTACTTAATTGCTTTGTGTTTCAGTTTTCTCACCTGTAAAACAAAGATAACTATGTTATCTCCTCATGGAAGTGTTTCACAGACTAAATGAGCTAATACACAAAGAGTACTTTGAAAATTAATTGGTTCTTAGTAGCACCCAGTGAACATTAGTGTCTTATCATTTCTGATACTGAGTCCAGAAAGAAAATTTCTCCTTGAATTCTTTTTGAGGATAGCTTTTCATAAAAATCCTTATAGGATTATTATTATTACTATTATTATTTAATCATTTTGAAGAGTTTGATATCCTTCAGGCAAATGTTCATAAGTAATGTTTTTCCTGTTGAGTTTCTGATACATTTTGAGAACAGTGAGTGTGAGGTGATACTCTATGGGTAGTACCTGGAATACAGCTGATTAGTTACATACTTTTGAAACTAGAGGAGCATAAATAGAAGACCACCTTGCCTCCACATGGGCCAAGAAGTACTTAAAGAGAACATGGCCAAGCATCTGTCCTTGAGTTGTTTTGGGTAAGGAGCAGCGCGCAGCCAAAAGCGTGGTCAATTGCCCAATGGCTGCACTCATTTTAGTTTGGGAAAATGTTAAATCAGCTATTGAAAATTCTCACCTTGGCAATAAATTGGTTATTAAGAAATGTCTATATATAGGTACCTAAATGAATTAACTTATATACTGGATAATTGACTATTCTGCATTCCAGTCAAATAACAATAATCACTACTAATGCTTACATAGGGCTTACTATGTGCTGTATTGTTCTAAGTACTTCACATAAACTAACATTTTTTATCTTCAGAACAATCACAGGAAGCAGATACTGTTATCATCCTCATCTTATAGATGAGTCATGTAACTAGTAAGTGGCAGAGGTGGGATTCAAACCCAGGTACATTGGCTCCTGGATCCAAATATAAGTGAGATGCCTACCCAAAATGATGACTTTATTTTAGAGTAATTGACTTATAGGTAAGCCTTCTTTGTGGCAGTAATTTTATAGCAGGCCACTATATTCCAAATGATGGAAGGATAGGATCTGTGTGTGAGAGTGTTTTTCTTTCTCTGTTCCATGACAAGGCACATGTCCAGCCCAGCCAATCATTGTATACATGTGGGGCATCTGGGAAGCTCAGTCAGTTAGGTGTCTAACTCTTGATTTTGGTTCAGGTCATGATTTCAGGGTTATGGGATCGAGCCCTGTGTTGGGCTCCATCCTGGGTGTGGAGCCTGCTTGGGATTCTCTCTCTCCCTCTCTCTAAAAAAGAAAAAAAAAAAGAATGGTATACATGTATATATACATATATACAAGTAGAAAACAAAGTAAAAACAAATAGAAAACAGTAAAACATCTTTCATACATACAGTTTCCACCTGACCAGTTATAGATCCTAGCTCTGACAGTGAATTAAGGAGCAGGTTCTCATTAAGCATTGACAATGAGGGTCAATAGTATATTGACCTTGTGATCTTTATCCACAGTTAGTTCTCATCTACTGAAATATAAAGAAGAAATCCAAAAAGAGCACACACAATCTTGTGTAATTCTGAAGATATTTATTTACAAGTTAATACAGAGTTTGTCAATGATCAGCAGTGGAATAACGATGCCTAAAGGCCACTTCTGAATAAAGTATTGGCTTGCTGCACCTAAACTTGTAGTTTATTGAGAAGGAAACAAGCATGCTGCTATCTGTAGAGTCCTTTTCTGTGGTCACAACCTGCAGCCCTCTTCAGCTGAGTCCGTCCAGCACACAAGTTCTCGGTGACATTTTGGACACTGCTGAGGCATCACATTCAGCTGCAGCTAACAGGAAGTGCTAGTGGTGTGATTGGGTGTGAGTGGAAGCTGGAGAGCACTGGAAAGCCTGGGGGCATTTCTTGCTTCTCTCAGTTTCTTGGCAGTTAGGGGAAGGTTAGTCCAGCTGCAAAGTGGGACCCTTCCAGTGGTCATTGCCCATGTGGGTTTTCAGGGTTTTGGCAGTGATGGTCAAGAAAATGGCCTTCTCCTTGTTCTTGAGACATTATACCTAGGGGACACCACCATCTTGCTTTTGGGGACTACCTTTGCTAACGCTGTGATTCTATAATGTGGGAATAGTAAAGTTGAGACAGTTTTAAAAACTGTGATGGAGTTCACAATGGTTTTAGCTGGGTGATAGAACATTTGTGGAGTTAATTAAGATTTACAAACATGGACCTGAGCATATTCTTCCAAGCAGTTCTTTAACAGTTCTGGGGGCAGATAGCCTCCTTGGGTACTTTATTTGGTTAGATTTCTTTATAGAAATCAGTTGTTCAATACAACAAGCACTACCTAGATCCAGCAAGAAAGCAGCCTGACATCTACAAAGTCACTTGGGTTTTTAGAGCAAGGAGAACAAGCTCGCAGTTGAGAAAAACCTGGATTTCTAAGACCACATTCATCAAATTCATTGCTGTGATAAGAATATTCCAGAATCTGCTTTCATTTCCACATCTAATGGTCAATCTCTGATCTTATGACATAGATCAGTCATAAAGTATTTTTTAATGTGATAAGATGTTTTAATAATATTTAAAATTTGAAAACTCCCAAATAGTTCTGATTAGCATGATGTAAGTTTTACAGTTTTGTTTGTTTCATTTTGTTTTGGTTTTCCTGTCTAGCAGTCCCTAGCTTTTTAATTATTCTATAATGGGCACTGGAAGGGAAAGTCTCATGTGTTTGAAACCCAGTGTGGATGAGTCAGGTTTTCAGTTATTAGCAACCAATTGGAAGGAAGGGAGGGAGCAAAGAAATTGGAAGAAAGGGAGCAAAGAAATGTCTTCCTCTAGGCATTGAGGCCAAGTTCTGAAAGGTCATAGGATGGCAACAGACCACCAGAAGAAGTTGAAAGCCCCTCAACTTATTCTTCATCCCCAGACTTCCTAACCAACCCAGAAAAGTTTGAGTGCAGACTTGACTTCAGGATGGATATACTTAGACTTAAAACTTAGGGGAAATTGGCTCCTTCTACCTGTCCTAAGCTAACTCTAAGGATAAGAGTAAGTAAACAAGACCTGGCTCTAATATAATACTTGGTTCTAACCTTTGGGGAAGACATATAGTAAAATTTTTCTTTAATTTTTTTTTTCTATAAGCTACTGCTTAGTACCACCACATTCTATTCATAATAAATTTTAGTGAGTCTCTAAAGGAACATCCTCAAACCACAGGAAAGTAACCCATTCATTACTAAATGATTCCTGGCAGAATCTCATTTCATTTACTACAAATCCTGGTGTCTAGAGTCTTAGAGACAACTAACTCCGCCATGGAAGATACAGAATATTTGAGATTTAAACAACATAACAAAGGGCGCCTGGGTGGCTCAGTTGGTTAAGCGACTGCCTTCGGCTCAGGTCATGATCCCGGAGTCCCGGGATCGAGTCCCGCTCAGCAGGGAGTCTGCTTCTCCCTCTGACCCTCCCCCCTCTCATGTGCTCTCTCTCTCTCCCAAATAAATAAATAAAATCTTAAAAAAAAAACAACATAACAAAAACATCATTTGGAGAGCAAAACAATGAGAACTTTGGGGATAGGTAAGGTGAGTGTGAGCAAGATGTCAGGACAAATGATGTCCAACTTCCAAAGGGATTGGTGAGGACTAGAAAGAATAGGTTCCAGCCATTTGAGCAGTGGAGCTCAGAAGTAGCCTAGAGATAAGAAGAAAGAAGATCTCACTCATTTTGAAGATTCCGGAAGTGTTATTATATTCTTCCCATACATCATATCAGGAGGCACATGGTTTGAGTTGGTATTTTCCAGATGTCTCTGTTGTAAAGTTACTGTATTTTCCATTTGTAATTAATAAGTATTACGTGTGGAGCAATATTTTGAGGCTATATATTTCTTATTCCTCTTTTTTCCTCTAACAGTCCTCCAGCTTAAAAACACTAATGTGGAGAGATTAATGTCTTAAAGTGGAGGCTTCTTACAACAAGATATTAGAACCCATTTTAAAAAGCCAACACATTCAGTTCTTTACCTTTGCAACATTACTATCTTTCTAGAAGACTCCTACTCATTAAGTGGCAAACACCAGAGACCTCATGAAGCCCAAAGGAAAGCAACTGAAGACTTAGAGCATATCACCAGTTAGCTGTTTCCTCAGGTGACCCGGCTTTTCTCACATCTTGCAAGTCAAGCTCATCCAGTCCAAGGCGGAGCGCCAACCAATTTCTGGAATTAGGGAATGCTTCAGATTTTCTGGGTCAGGTACCAGGGTGGGGCTCAGTGCTGAGTAATTTATGCAGGGAGTCAAGAATTTCCCCAGAGAGTATGATGTCTGTTGGCAGTGGGTTTGGGTGGCCTGAGGGTCTCATTCTTTGGTCAAAGAGGAAAGAACCGAGAGGAAAACCACTTTCTGAAACTGGGTGTGAGACATGGTACAGTGACCCTCAATGGAATCCTATAAGAGGATCTAACAAGAGATGTGGATCAGGAAGTTACATTGTCACTGAAGCCAAGGTTCTGAAGTTTGACTGACTTGTCCTTCAGGACTCATCCATTCCATAACACCTTTTTTTTCCTTGAAGAAGCCAGATGGTGGTTCTGAGACAGCCTGCCTCAGCCATCATCTTGTACACTGAGAAGTATTCCAGGGATGACATTGGCCTGTGATCTGGATTGAAACAGGCCTTCCTGATTTCCCATGTGGACCTGTGTTGTAGCTGGCCAAAAGAGGCATGATTGATGATGCTTTTTAAACAGTTGAAATAGTCCCTATTCTGGCCAGCAATAGCTCTCACAGAGAAAGGCAGTTCAGGAGCACCTGGGTGGCTCAGTCGGTTAAATATCTAACTCTTGATTTTGGCTCATGTCATGATCTCAGGGTTAAGATCGAGCCCTGCATTGGGCTCCACGCTCAGCTTAAGATTCTGTCTCTCCTCCCTCTGCCCCTTCCTGTTGCTTGTGCTCTCTCTCTCACTCTTTGTCTCTCTCTAAAAAAAAACAAAAACAAAAAACAAAAAGAAAGGCAATGTACGCTACAAGAGTTTGACTTTTGCTGTGACCTTGCTGAGGAGGGACATGGAACAAGCTGGAAAGAAATGTAGTAGAGGATGGCTGGAGAGTGGAGCCCAGAAAAGAATCCTTCACTGTCTTCCTTCCACAAGAGTAGAGTGAAGTGAAGTGAAGTGAAGATTCAGTGCCACCTAGCTCCTCCCCACCATCAGCCGACCTTCCTTTCCACCTGAGTACCTGGTGCTGGTACACTGCATTCAAACGCTCTTTGCCTGAGATTCACCAATTGTTATAATTTCCCCCATTTGCTTTGTCACTTGTGTGTATACTTTCACTCACACATACAATTTCTGAGCCATTCGAGGGATTTCTACTGTAAGAAAGAGCTGTCCATTTCCTTTTATGTATTTATTTATATCTATCAGGATTCATGGATTCTTCTTTCTATTAACTGAAGTGTAATTCATTATTATCATTATCTATTTTGATGTCCCAAATGTCCCAGATTTGGCTAGTGAGATATTATAGACTTTTATCCCCAAATATTTCAGTGTGACTTCCTAAGAACAAAGTAATTCTTTCACATAATCATAGCACAGTCCTCAAAATCAGAACATTTAACAATTATACACTATGTTTTAAAAAAAGATTTTATTTATTTATTTGACAGAGAGAGAGAGAGAGAGAGAGAGAGCACAAGCAGGAGGAGCACCAGGCAGAGGCAGAGGGAGAAGCATACTTCCTGCTGAGCAGGGAGCCCTTTGTGGGGCTCAATCCCAGGGCACTGGGACCATGACCTGAGCTGAAGGTAGACACCCAACTGACTGAGCCACTCAGGCGCCCCAACATTTGTACACTATTATTATCTCATTGGTAGTCCATGTTGAAATTTGTCAATTGTCCCAATAGTGTCCTTTATAGCTATATGCACCCCTGCCTTGCCTGGATCCAAACCAGGATCACATATTGCATTGAGTTATCATGTCTTTTCAGTCTCTTTTAATCTGGAACAGTGCCTTAGTCTTTATTTGTCATAAATGACCTTGACATATTTGGAAGAGTACAGCCAGTTATTTTATAAAAAGACCTTCAATTTGAGTTTAGTTGATATTACCTTATGATTAGATTCAGATTCTGTACTTTCAATAGGAGTGTTACAGAAGTGATATTGTATTCTTCTTCACAGAGCATAATGGCAGAAGGCATATGGTTAAAATTGGTGTCTTCCAAATTTCTCCACTGTAAAATTAATATTTCCCCTTTGAAATTAGAAAGTGATGTGTAGAGAGATATTTTGAGGCTATGTATATATCCTATTCTTCTCAAACTTTTACCCAGTAGTTTCATATATACTAATGGTTCTTGCCTGAATCAGTTATTATTATGATAACTGCAAAATGGTGATTTTCTACCTCCATCATTCTTTCTACATTTATTAGCTGGCATTCTACTGTAAGGAAGAACTTTCCATCGTGTATGTATGTATTTATTTGTTTCTGTATGGATTCATGGATTCTTTTATTCAATGGTTTATAATTTATTACCATCATTATTTATTTTGATAGTCAAAATGTCCCAGATTTGGCCAGTGGGAACTTCTCCAAACTGCGTCCACTGTTCTTTTGATATATCTACACCATTATTTGAGCTTTCTTTTGGACACAGCAAGATAGTTCAGGTTTATCTTGTACTTTCCTTGCCTCAGCCCTGGAAGCATTCATTTCTCCAAGGAGTCCTGGTTCTTTTTAATGGAGAATGGCATTTAGAAACACAGCTCTGGGCAGTAGATAGGCTTATCATTACTGGGGTTTTATTGCTTTGTCAGCAGACAGAGCTATGAAATAAATACATTGTGTATTTATGTGTATACATATATGATATATTTCATATATATATATGTGTGTATCTAAGTAAATATATGTAGAACACACACATATACACATATATGCCATGAGTTTGTACTACTACCTCTGGTTCTACTCCAGGATCATGGGCTTTATTCTAGGCTTCCTTTTCCATATTTATAACTCCCTTCCTAACAGCTGCATTTTAAAAGCCATCCTTAAAATTAGGTTACTTTAAGGAAAAGTCAGGGGGTGTGTAGAAAGCCAAAGGGAAAAAGGCCTTTGAAATCTGTTCATGGTGTGAGTTCTCCCCTATTGCACTTCTTGCTGCGTAATGCTAAAACCAATGAAAACCTTTTACATGGCGGTAGAGTAGAAACTTAGGAAGCCATTAAAAAAAAATAAAAGGAAAACTGAGTGTAAAAGAAAAAAGGAGTAAACAAGCAGTTAAAAATAAGCTCACACGTCCAATAAAGGTAGAAGGTTAAGCTTTTTAAAATAACAAGACAGAGTGGATGAGGTTTAAAATAGAAGATAGGTTATAAATCAATGAGGTAAAAGGTTAAAAACATAAAAAGCAAAGAAGATAAAGTCTGAAACAAAATACAAATACTCCATGAACTGGAAAGTGAAAATACTGAAAGCGATTCAAGAATGAAAATAGAAAATTAGAAATAAAAAGATAAAAATGAAAATTATAAAAATAATAACAAGTAGAAATATTGGGGAAATGTATTTAAAAGAAAATAACAGCAAAAAGCTGAAAGACCAGGAAGGCAACTGAGAGGGGAGAGGAGAGGTGTTGTGTAGAGGATGAGGAAAAGAGATCCCTGACCAGGTCTGTGAGGTTCTGCTTTTCCCGTGGGGAATGAACCTCCTGTTGATACTCATTTGCCCTCTACAGAGCTATAGCTAGCACTTCCTGTCCTTTGTAGAGCGTCCCACTATGGACCCACTGCAAGGAGCCAATGGCCACTGGGAGTGGAGGATGGATGGGTGGACATTCTCACAGCCAGCAGTCGGTGCAAGCAAGGGCAGAACAGCTTCTGAAGATTGGGAGCCCCTGTTCACATTTCCTTCCAGAAGTGCAGCTGGGATTGTCTGCCTTTAGTGGCATAAAAGTGAATGCAATGGTACTTTCCAAGGATCCAGTGAAGAATATGGGGAAGAGTAATGGCTTGGAATTTGGGAGAAATGGGTTTAATCCCAGGGTTCAAGCTAATATAAGCTTGAATAAGCCCTTTCTTTACTCTCTGAGGACGCTGTATTTATTTTTACCTATCTATCTATTATCTATCTATCTATCTATCTATCTATTATCTATCATCTATCTATCTATTATCTATCTATCATCTATCATCTATCTATTATCTATTATCTATCATCTATTATCTATCCATCATCTATCTATTATCTATCTATCTATCATCTATCTATCTATTATCTATCTATCATCTATCTATTATCTATCTATCTATCTATCTATCTATCTATCATCTATCTATGCTGTAAAAGGAGAGACAGTCAAGCAATATTTACCTGTATTGTATACTGAGACAAGTATTTTCCTATCAGTATTAGGCCACAGACAAGTAAAATATCACATTTTCTATTGTAGATTCCTAAATCAAAATCTTATATTGTAGATGTGTATAAGAGAGAGAGGAGAGGAAAGGTACACAAGGAACTGAGCTGTTGCTGAATGGGAAGATGGGGGAAGAGGTACACACAATACAGTACATGTTTGACTCAGCAATTCTCAAATCTGAGGTTGGGAAAGAATGGTTGAGCCACTGAAAGACTTAGGTTCATCAGATTTTTTTTTTTTTTAATAGTATCAGTAAAACTAAAATCCAGTTGGGAAAGCCCAAGAATCCAGCCAACCAGGAAGAACTTAATGAGCCCTAGTAATTATCCAGATCGTAAAGTTAAAACAGGAAGTAGAGCCAATTCTATCTGACGTGTAATCTGAAGTTGTAGTCACGGCATCTGTGTGAAGATGCTTCTAACTGGCACTTGTCCAAGGGTGTCATCATAGTCATGGGTGTGTCGCTGATCTTCTCTTTCCCACATCATACTGGGCATCGTTTCATCACACCAGGGCTCTCTCATCTGCAGGCTAGAAGACGCAGGTCCCAGGAATGAGGGTAACAGGATTGCCAGTCATCCAGACACTGAGGAAGGTCAGGGTAGCAAGCCGGGAGCATCAGAAGGGCAAGGTCCCAGCTCTGTGGCGGTCTTCCCCTCATTCATCCCTCTGTCTGAGCTTACATCTAGCTGGAATGCCCTGTCTCATCCTCTTGTTTTGTGTTTTGGAGTTGGGTTTGGTGTGGTTTTGCTTTTTGTTCCTCCGCTTTCCATGAGGGAATGGTGGGAGGAAAGGGTAAGATGGGGAAGAAACACAGAACATTCCATCCTGTCCTCATTGGATCCAGAATTCCTATTTCAGCTCTCTGTCTCCCTCACCTTTGACTAAGTCCCCCGAGGTCTCTTCCCAGTATCAGTCAGAGGCCTACAGGATGAAAACTTTTCTTTCTTGGTTTCCTCCATATCCACCTTGCCATGGTTTCTTTCTAAGTCACCCCTCAGTCTATTCTCTAACAGACCCAGTTCCCTCTCTGAGACTGGAAAGGAGGAAAAAGTGAATTCAGACCATCTAAGAATCTGCAGTGTGTCTACTTAATGTCGTCAGCATATTTTTGGTGATGATCACAATAGACAGGTGCTAATGTGGACACTGGGAAATATTGGGGCTAATCTCTGCCTTCCGGAGCTTGTAGTCTGCCTGGGGCAATAAAAACTTTTTGTGGGAAGAGTTGAAAACAGGAGAGTCAATAGCATCTTGTATCATCTTGTATCACCAGATGATACAAGGCAGGTCGTGGTTAAATGTGCAGTGAATGGCATAGACCCTGAGTGTTAAGCAGTTCAGAAGAGTGGGGGAAAGATTTGTGTGGGGCCACCTGAGTCCTGATAGGAATGAAATTCACATCCAGTCACTACCTTTCATTTGCATGACACTATAAAGTCTACAAAAGACATTGCTCCATTGAATGTTGAAATCATAGGTCTTCCAGCAGAGGAAACTGAGGCTCAGCCAGGTCACATGGCAGCAGTGAGCCAGTGTCTAGATCACAGGACTAGACTTTTTTGTGCTAGACGGGCTTCCCCTGGGAGAAGGTGACTTGCAATAAGCAGGGAGGAGAAGCTCCAGAAAGCAGACCACCTCATCAAACATGGAGGGGAATTTGAAGGACCTCGAAAGTGGGGCTGGTGTTCTCTGTTAGGGAGATAATTGGCCCAAGCAAGGATAGCAACTGACCTGCCTTACATCTGCCATCCCCTTAAATTAGGTCCAGGAACCAGACTTATCCTAAAGACATATTTGTTTGGTCTACACAGCCATTTAAAATGTGTGCATTAATTGCCCACATTAAAAAATGAGGTGATTTCTCTCTTTCTCTTACACACACACGCACACATGCACACACGCACGCACACACACACATGCACACACTCTTAGATTGCTTGCTTCCCTTGAAAATTGGAATCCCTGGTACCGCCAAATCCCTGTTCTTCTGGCAACTTTGAGCTGGAACTGTGTAGCAACTGCCTCTTTAAATGGCGCTGGAGCTCCGTAGTTCTCAAGGGCTTCGCAGGATATGGCCTCTGAAGGCTTTTGAGTTTTCCTCCCTTGATTTAGATGGAAATCCTGCAAGGGAATGGGAAAATTATTGCACTTTCACTGTCCCTAGGTTTGAGTATTCTGTTACAAATTCTAGAGACAAGTATGACGTGGCAGAAAGGGTCAGAAGGCCTGGATTTCAGCCCAGCTCTGCCATATATTGGTGTGTGACCTTAACTAAAACAGCGGACCTCTCCCAGCTTCAGTTTCATGGTCTTTTGATTGGGCATAATGATACGCACTTGCAGTGAGAGTGTGAGAATGACTTAATGAAAGTGTGGATGGGTGGCCCCCTATTGTTTAAATGCTTATTTTGGGAACTACTCAACTCAAGATGCAAAGACACAGAACATTGGTTCTACAGCATGTTCCTCAGTATGATTTTGGAATCTTGGGGAAGAGCTGTAGTGACTTCCATGGAACTTTGAGGATGTCCTGGACACAGATTAGGGGATGGAAAAGAGGCATTGAGAGAGAGCCTGCACTCGTCCTGCCCCACAACTTCTAGGCCATAGTCCTGTTGGCCATCCCAGCCACACTTTTCCATTTTGCTCTTTGAACAGGACATTATATATACCTATGTATCAGAGAGGCGCTCCGAATTGAAAAGAATTGTAACTGGGCCACTTTGTGAAATCCACCTTCAAGGTAGGAAAGTATTTTAGAAAATCAAAACTTGGTCAGTAGGGAAGGACAAGCAAATCACACCTTTCTCATCCCTGGGAGAGCTTCAAGTGCCTGTTGCAAATTGATTTTAGGATTGTGACAATAATGCTGATGTCCTTTGAAGATGGCAGTAGCCTGATAAAGCTCTTAAAAGAAGCAGACTCTCATGCGAACTATTTCAGGTCAGGATTCTCTTTGGACACCACTTTTTGGTTTGTCTTTCGTTCCGGTTCACTGAGTGGTTATTAATGGTGACGTGTGTGGGCTAGTGGTTAAAGTGGCCACGACGACAAGTGCTTCCTGACTCTGTGTTCAGGTGTATAATTCTGTTCCTTCTTCCTTCCCACCTTCCGCTCCCACTCCGTCTCCCCCAGCCCTGTCAAACAATGCACTTAAAATGCCATTTTGCCTTTTCATTGTGATTGTGATTCCTTTGTGAGAAGAAATTGGAGCGACCATGTAAATGCTGCCTAAGGACGTCTGTCATCTTCTGGCTTGAACAGAAAAACCACAGCTACATGATTGTTGACCATTGGCCCATGTTTACCCAACTTCCCAGACACCTGAGAGCTAACCTAACTCAACATTTATAAAATTGCCATATGTTCAGGCAAGTTTTTTTTTTTTCCCCTACTTGTTTAAAGCTTTGCTTTCTGAAAAATATTACTGAGAGGGATGGATGCTTGGAAATATGTGAAAGTAATAGCTTTGGGGGCCAAGTAGGTAAATTTGCATCCTCAGGCCACCAAGCAAGAGTATATTTTCTCCCTTCGTGGGAAATTGAGAGATGCTAGACAAAGAATAATTCTAGTTTTCATTATCACATGCTTAAAATAGGCTTGGCTCAGGCAGTCCTTGGACTTTAGCTGAACACATAAATTTCAGTTTAAATAAGGCTTAATAGGAAAAGCAAAGGGGTAAGCCCTCGAGGCTCTACTGAAGGCCACCGGTGGCCTTACCTCTGGTTTGCCTCCTCCCTTTTTGCAGTAGCTGCTCTAAGGAGAACTACCCTGACTTGGTGAACAAGACTCAAGCAATGGCAATGAATCTCTTGCCGTGGGAAGGAGGAAGGAACTTGCCCAGCCATTCATGGAAATGCTGATGAGCTAATGGGCTTTAATTCAGACCTTCTGTACTATTTTGCTTTCCTGATGCTTTTGGAACATATTTTTACATTACTTGATAGTGGGGAGTTGGTGAAATGTGGATCCTACACAGCCGAATTGCTACCATTGCTTCTCTAGCCACTCTTAGTGACTTGATGTCTTGCATCAGGGGCGATAGAAACAATTTGACTCTATTATGGGGACTGGCTTCAGGCAAAAGGAGGAGTCGCTTCTTTGCATTTCTCAATGCCAAACAGGGCTGTGGTGGAGCAGGTCACAGTCCTGTTAGGACACCATGTTCCTTATATTTGAGCAAGTTGTCGTCTCTAATTGCACATAGCTTGCCTAGGAAACTGAGGGCAGGAGGGGTAAGGGGGCAAGACATTTGCCTTCCAAGGTACTGTTTCTATCCTCTGGTGTTTCTTGGTATCTGAGAAAACACAACTTATGTCAGGAATCTAATGTCTGCCAGGAACTCTAGGCAATGACCAATCTAAGGTGAATAGAATCTACCAGTTCATGGTCACTGCCCAACAATCCTGAGAAAAAATACTCTTCTGGAAGATGTTATTGGATTATTCATTCAGTTTTTAAGATTCACAGTCTCTACAGTTTAAGAAAATGAGTATTTCATTCTCAACATGACTCAGTAGAGAAGAAGCAAACTTCCTTAAGCAATTGCATTGGAAAAAGGCAAAGTCTTAGAAGGAGGACAGCCTGGCCGGATGTCCTGCAGATGAGGCTCACACACACCGCCCCCCCGAGTAGCACTTTGTAGTCTTCAGTACCTTAGGTTTGGCTACTTATTCTAATGCCATGAAGTTATCTGGGTGGCATTCAAAGTCATGCTCCATCTCATTATTATACCAGCCAGAGATGTAGAGAAAGGACTCCTGGCCCGAGGGAACAGCCCTTCTTTGCCTACTCTTGCCCATTGGCTTTTCTTCTTCTTCTTTTTTGAGAGAGAGAGAGAGTGAGAGAGCTTATGTGTGCCAGGAGTGGGGAGGGGCAGAGGGAGTGGGAGAGACAGAATCTCAAGCAGGCTCCATGCTCAACGTGGGGCTCGATCTCACACCCCTGAGATCATGACCTGAGCTGAAATCAAGAGTCAGTCGCTCAACCGACTGAGCCACCCAGGAGCCCCTGCCCATTGGCTCTTCTTGCCCCATACCTCCAAGATGCTGTCTGTCTAGTTGTCAGAGTTGAGCTCCATGGCCTCCATCTCAGGTTGGCTTCCACATTTGGCTTTGGGCTAGGTGAATGGAAGAGACAGAAGAGGAATAATGAAGAATCAGGAGACAAGGAAAGTGCCTGCCGTGTGGGTGATCACGCAGGGAGTGCTAATGCTCGTAGGTACATGTGGGAATTGAGGAAGAAAAGGCTGTTAGGTGTTTTTATGAAAGCTTTGTATATCTCCTAGACAAAGGTGATAAAAGACCAATTGAGAATGTCAGCTGAGAAAAGTTTCTAAAAAGTTACCTCATTCATTTATTCCTTTATTCAGCAGAAATATCCTGGGTGTCATTATGAACAAGGTACTGTAGGTAAACAAGATATAAAACACCAAGTGCTTGGCTCTCAAAAAGTGTCTGGTCATCATAGGTACATAATCTATTATGTTACTGCATGCCATCTCCCATATGCGTCCCCCTTGAGAAATTGCTTTTTGAATTTAGTACCAAGAAAACCTTGTTTCTTGTGAGAAAATGGTCTATATCCTCTTTTTTGATGTGAGAATTTTGTAACTTATCATGTTTCTATTTCTACCCTGTGAATAAGCTGGGGTTCTAGGTTGCAAATCACAGTAATCAATTCTATCTGTCTTAGTCAGAAAAGAGGAATTTGTTGAACGGATATTTAAATCAAAAGATAGACACTCAGGACCCTGCTATATCACTGACCTGCTCAGGGGCATTGGACAAGTCATTTATCCTTTTCAGACTTCACTTTACTTGTCACTTAAGGAATGTCATACAATCAGAGGGGAGCTCCCCAAAGAGACGGAATGCTCTGAGACCAAGCTTGGAAAACAGATAGGCATGAAAGACACTCTGTAAAGTGAGGCCACAGAAACTGGTTCTCACACTGCTGGACCAAGGTGAGTAAGATGTTCAACTGTCTCTGTGATATTGGGTCACTCACTTAAGATTTGAGTCCTGAGAGAACCTTCTGATCAGCCAGGCTTCAGTTGGGAAAGCTGGTCCCTTTGACAGCCATCGTGGGAGGGATAGCCCCTCTTAAGATAAATGGCGCAGTCTCCAAAAGGAAGATCAGTGGGCTAATAGAAAGGATGGTTGGATGCTGGATAGTAACAAAAGTGGATTGCAGGAAACAGAGTCAAATTGATGTTCTAAAACAGAAGCTCTGAAAAGGAGCTTATTTGTTCTTCTGGCCTTTTCTTAGTTCTGATTTTTTCCTTCCTTTCCCTTTTATTATTCATATTGTACAACATTCTTTGAATGGCAAGTAAAGTGAGATCTGAAAAGGACTAATGACTTGCTCAATGTCCCTGAACTAGTAAGTTCAGGTCCTAAATTTACATCTTTTGATTTCACTTTCAGTCCTCCTTTCTTTCCATGAGTTGATGCAATGCCAAGTGGAGATATTAATGTCAAGAAAGAGACTTAATGCTATGGTCGTTCTGAAGAGGAATATTTCTTCAGGTTTGGGGAGGTTTGTATTTCTATGTGATTAACTAACAAATCTGTTTTCCTTATTGAAGGAAAAGTGCTCTGTCCTCTCTTGTAAACCAATTTATCCACCAGCACAGAATGTCCTACCATTGCTAGGAAGTGGCCACAGTGAACATGAAGAGTGGTTTCTTCAATTTTGTTGCAGCCTGAGACCTTCTCAGGCTCTCAGGTCTATGCTTAGACTATTCTCCTCTCCTGAAAAGACCTGTCCTATCATCTGAATGCACCAGACCTTAATATTCTTGCCTTTTAAAAAAGTGTTTTCTTCTGGGGTGCTTGGCTGGCTCAGTTGGTAGAGTGTGTGACTCTTGATCTCAGGTTGTGAGTTTGAGCCCTGTGGCGTAGAGTTTATTTAAAATTTTATATTTATTTATTTAAGATTGATTGATTGATTGATTGATTGATTTGACAGAGAGAGACATAGAGAGACAGGGAACACAAACAGGGGGATTGGGAGAGGGAGAAGCAGGCTTCCTGTGGAGCAGGGAACACGAAGCAGGGCTCGATCCCAGGACCCTGGGATCATGACCTGAGCTGAAGGCAGACGTTTAACGACTGAGCCACCCAGATGCCCCGAGTTTACTTAAAATTAAAAAAAAAATTTTTTTTTAAAGTGTTTCCTTTCTTGACATTAATGCCTCCACTTGGCTCAGTCAGTTAAGCGCTGACTCTTGATTTTGGCTCAGGTCATGATCTCAGGGTTGTGGGATCCAGTCCACATAAGGCTCCCTGTTCAGCAGGGACTCTGCTTGAGTCTTTCCCTCTGGCCCTCAACCCACTTGTGCTCCCTCTCTTTCTCTCTCTCAAAATAAATAATCTTGAAAAAAAGAGAGAGAGAAAAAGTGTTTTCTTCAAAAGAATTAAAACTGGACCACTTGCTTACACAATACACAAAAGTAAACTCAAAATGGATTAAAGACCTAAATGTGAGACCTGAAACCATAAAATTCCTAGAAGAAAACATAGGCAGTAATTTCTTTGATGTCGGCTGTAGAGGCATTTTTCTAAATATGTCTCCTAAAAGAAAAAAAAAATTAAAAATAACAAAAAAATTAAAGAGTGTTTTCTGGGGGGAAACTACATGTTTATAATAGAAAATTTGGGTAATATATAGACCAAAAAAAAAAAAAAACCCAATAACAACAACAAAAAAACCTCCCTAAAACAAAACTACTCAACTCTACTTATTTTGGCTATTTCATGTTTTATATATATGTGTGTGAAAATATGCATCTTTTCTTTTTTAGAAATTGAGATTAGATGATATAGTTTGATGTCCTTTTATTATATGACATAATTTTGTGAGCATCTTCTCATGACGTGAATCTTTTTGGCACTTGAATTCTTAATTCAATTCAATAACCATTTGTTGTGCACCTGTTTTGGGCTCACCACTGTGGACCAGAAATCTTCCCTGTCCTTAAGGAGCTCCATTCACCTCCACTTTTAGTCTATATCGGGAGGAGGAAAGGGAAGAAGCCAGGAATCAAAGAATGGAGAGAGCAACCCTGAGCACATGACTTTGAACTGATAATTGTCTTTCTATATTAAAGATGTCAGAGAGTTCAAAATGCTTCCTTTTATGTTTTTTTGAGAGCAGAGGCATATGACTTAGTTTTTGCATGAAACCACATCTAAAGCAACACAGTTTTGCAGATATGCTACTAAAAATGTTTTTTTAAAAAGAATCATTATTGGGGCACCCGGGTGGCTCAGTGGGTTAGGCGTCCGACTCTTGATTTCAGCTCAGGTCATGATCTCAGGGTTGGGCTCTGTGCTGAGTGTGGAGCCTGCTTGGGATTCTCTCGCTCCCTCTGCCCCCCCGCCCCATTTACCAGAGCCTCTCTAAAAATACTAAACAGGATCCAATTCATAAACCACATGGTCGGAACTTCCTGTCTCCTTCTCTTGCCAGTCCTCCAGCCTCTGGAAGCTGTTCTGGAACATCTCACACACCAAACCCACAGCTCCCTCTTTTCTCTTCCCTTCTCCCACCTGCCCCCTTCCTCTTATTTTGTGGATCACTTCGCCTATTTTCTAGGAAGTAAGAATTCTTCCTCTTTAAGAGGAGGGAGGATGGGAAAAGCTGTAGGAATTCAGGATTCTCTCTAAACAGCAGGAGAGAGACACTGTGAGTGCTGATCCCTTAATCTTGACAGCCCTTTCCAGTATCTTAGCTCTCCATCCCTGAACTGACCAGCAGTCTCAGGAGTACCTGGGAAGAGCTGAGGACACTCCTAGATAGAATTGAACCTGAGGAACCAGGCAGCGAGGCAGAGGCAGGGTCAGCAGGGCAAATTTCACATATAGGCCATAGCTTGGGCAGGGGCGGGGGGGGGGACATGCAGAAGGGCAAGGCCAGTGGTTGTCCCTGAGTTGCTCTTGATGCCTTTTCATAGCCCCCTTCACACCCCCAACCCCAGTGGTGGCTACTGAAGAAGGACTGGGGTGATCTTCCTGATGACAGCATGAAACCTGTCATCTTGGTAGCCGGTCCCAAGACTATGGACTGGAGGAGATGGGTGTGGGTTAAGATTAAGGTTTAAGCTCTTGTTTCTCCTCTCAGGCTGGTAGCTCTACCATAACAAGCTGCTCTCTTTTGGCTCACTTAGGTCATAGAAGTCAGATTTATGGAAGAATTTCAGAGAAACTTAGATTTCTGCAGGCAACGTGACAGAAAATTGGCTCATGATTTTGTAAATGGGAGGAGCACTGACTCTGTCAGGACCTTATTTGTTTTTATCTTTAGTGGTTTTCTTGGCCTGTTTTCTGATTTTTCCGGAGAAATCATGGTCTTGCCTTAATTTATCCCGTGTAAGCTGTGCTTGGTGTTGCACATGCTCTACCGAGCAAGGAGCCTGGCCTGCCTTGGCGGTATGTCTGGCTGGGGAGATCTGTGAAGAGGGCAGTGATATCAGTCCTAGGGCCTCAGGGTGAGTTGGTGAATGAGTCAGTGAAGATGCAGTCCTTGCTCTGCTATGCTGTGTAAGAAAATGTACCTTAAGTCCCCAGCAGCTGTTGGGAGAATAGGTGGGTTGATTTCTGGGTTTAGATGTAGAACTTTCTTCAGGGTTCCACTTTCCTTGAAAGTCAGGGGGAAAAAAAAAGGAAATATGAGAAGCAAAATGACCAGAAAGCTGGGGATCTTGAATATTCATTTGTTCATCCCTAAATTATTTCAAGAACCTTTAAGCACTCAGGCTCCAGAGTTAAACAGATCAACATTTGAAGACTGTTTTCTGCCACTAGTGGGTTGTGTGTTCTTGGGCAAATTCCTTTACCTCTCAAAGCTCTAGATACTTTATGTGTAAACTTGGGGGAAATAAGAGCAATCTCCTCCTCAGAAAACTGTGGTGAGAATTAAGTGGGGAAAAAAATACACTTAGAGTGTGAGTCCAGCTCCTGCCATGGAGTCTCAACTGTGGGCTGGTACTATTTTTCTTGAAAATGCCATCCCAGAACACTGTGAGGGCGGTAGTAAAGGTAAGTTGACACAGATCCTGCCCCTAGGTAGCTTATGATGGGCAGTCATGACATAGGACATGACAGGAGCCAGGAGAGAAGAACACGGTGAAGGGGGCACGTAACAAATGGAATCAAAGGTTCAGAAGAAGGGTCGATGGAGCTGGTCGTTCACACATGGTGGGGCTCAAAAGTGAAAGCTGAATGTAACAGAGAAACAGTGCTTTCTGACAGAGCCTGAGCACAGTGGGCAAAGGCAGGAAAGAGGAGCAAAGGGATAAATTAAAAAACAAAATAGGTGAGCAGGCTTGTCACCAGGCTGACAGGAGGGAAGCAAAGGAGAAGAAAGGGGGTTGGGGTGGGTCAACAAACAACCCACGTGTGCACGACCCAGCCCGCGGACGGTGAGAGGCAGCCTTTCACTGAGGCCGGAACTGGGCTGGAGATTCAAGATCACAAAAAAAGAAAAAGGTATGCAGACGTTCACAAATGTTTCTGATACTTCGATCATTTTCCTCCCCCGACACTCAGAAATCCTCGCTGGATTTACTCTCAGGAAGGGTGCCCGAGCGCTCTCCTCACCCCCTGCCCCTGCCACAGGGACCGGGTCCGCGTCTTGAGAGGGGGGGCAGTGAATGGGTCGGAGAGGGATCAGCACAAGTTGCTGGATTTGGGGGACTCTGGAGCAGATGGTGGCTGTGCGAGCTGTGTCTAGACATGGAAATTGTGCTACTAATCTCTCAATCTTGCTTTCTTTACATTCTCTGACAATGTGCGTCTCTGTAAACATTCTCCCCACAGGAACGGAGCTGGAAACACGTGTGCAATCAGCAGCGGCAGCAGCTATAATGGGGGTTATGAAATCTGCTCAAAAATAGCCTGCTTGCCCCATAGGCATGCCAAGCAGCCAAGCAGCCAGGGCGAACGTGTCAGGCAGCAGATTTCTCTCTGCATATCAGGAGGCTTCCGGCAACCCGCCACGCTTGGGCACAAAGGAGTTCCCGGCTGGTCAGAACCTTCCAGAGGTGATCTGGGCCTGCGGACAGAGTCCGCCGAGCAGCTGTGAGCCACGAGTCCCTGGCATCCGTGCCTGCTCTAGTGGCAGCGGTGCCGAGCCTCCCAGGAGACCCCGGGGCTAAGCCCTCCTGCCCTACCTACCCTGAAATTTCTCAGCCCTGGGAACGTTTTTTGGGGGGTTAAAACTTGGAGTTTACATAAGGCTACCCGAGGCAAGAAGATAGAAAGTCTGGCTCCCGCCCTTCGGATCTACTTAATGCCTCCCTCAGCTGGCTAGTCCCCTGGCAGGGCCGGGAAGGTACATCCTGATGCCGAGGGGGCGCGGCCGCACGCTGCGGGGAAGAGGGGGCGCGCCGCTGCACAGCGAAGCGGTCAGAGCTGAGACTTGCTGTGACCCGTCCGCTTTGAGCTCCGGCGCCGGCCGCGCGTGTGACCTTTGGCCCGGTAACTGCAGCCCTCTCTGTCGAGTGGGAAGGAGCGCTTCCCTCTGTGCTTCCCCCGGAAAGGGGAGAGGAGTCTGGCGGTTGTCCCTCACTCTGTGTCCTTGCACTTGGAACTTGGTTAACTCAAAGGATTGTAATCTTCGGTTACAACTGCAGAGGTTCCGGGGTATGGTTTTGTCAGTGTTGTCTTTGTGACTGAAGAGACAGGGTGAGTCATCCATTCGCTGGCGGGAAAGACCCCTGGGCTGGGAGTCGGGGGTGCCGGCCCTGAGCCACCTTGTCAGATGGCTTTGTGCGAGTTACTGATCCTCTCTTGGCTTCCCTCAGTTGAACAAGACCAAGACTCACAGCCCAGGAAAGGGCGCGGGCAGGGGCAAGGGCTCGGCTGGGGTAACAGAAAGTGCGGAGGACAGAGTGGAGGGTGTGGCCACGGCACAAAAAGGCCAGCTTTCTCCTTCATGGGAGCCCCAAATTAACCCTCCTTCCCCTCTCCTGCCTCTGTCCACACCACCTGCTTCCCTTCCCTTTTAAAGGCAGGGTGGCCCTGGCCCAGACCAGGTTGGTTTTCTTAAACCAATTCCCAGTTTCTGCTGGGAGGAAACACCATGGGGAGCAGTGTGAGCTTATCTTTGGTTTTGGGGTGGAACTTGAGTTGCTTCTCCAGGTATGTCATGGCTTGGCTTAGACCGTTCCCTCGAGAAAGGGCTGTACCCCACACCCTTTTATGGGAAGCATCAACCTTCCATCCCATCCCAGTTGTGGACTGGGTCAGCATGACCCAGGCAAACATTTGAGGCAGTTGACCCTATTCATAGGGTCAGCCGGGGGGCCCTGTTGGTCTGTGCCTTATAGTTGAGTCCATACTTGTTTCTGAGGAGTCCCTTTGAACTTGATGACCTCCGTTGCCATTTTAGGGCCAAGGGAACCTAAGGGCCTTCAGTGACTTGGGGCATATCTTAAAATCAGAGCTGTGTCCTCTCCCGAGTCCTACTCTAGGAGTCACAGGTGCTGCCAAGGCTGGGACCCTGAGCTAGTGCCCACCATACGCTGCGTGTTGATTTCTCCCTTTAGCATCCTGGATGTGCTTTGGGAGCCTTCGATGGGGACATGCTAATCCCTGTCCCCTATCACATTCATACTTCAGGGAACCTGCGTAAGATGCAACCTACCATTGTGGTTCCTTCCAACATGGGCTTTGACAATAAGGAGAAGTGTCTATTTTTGTGGTACTATCACTGGAGTAGAGCGAGTCTGGAACTCGTGTTTCCTGAAAGCTTGAGGGTTTTGACCTCCTCAGATGCATTCCACATGTTTCACCAGTCACCTTGGGCATGGAGAGCTGCCTCCACTAACCTGGCGGTAAAGACCTAGCAGCTGCTCAGGCTGAAAATAGGAGATGCTTTAGTTTTAATCGCAGCACGGGAAAGGACTCACGTACACACACCGACATACAAATGTGGGTTCAGAGGCTATTCTGGGCATTGGGGCTGGGTTCACAAGTGGCTGTGAGGTGAAGCTGGAAATGAACTCTGGCAGCCAGGAAGGCAGATGAGCTGAGGGCTTCCGTTATGTGGGGCTATCACTTCCTTCCTGCAAACGGCAGGTGAAAGGAGCCACCCGAGCTTCCGTGGCTAAGTGTCTTTGCACTTGCAGCCTGCACCAAGCTTTAATAGGAAGAAGAAAAAGCACATTTATTGTTTCTCTTCTAAGCAAAACCTCTAGCAGGGCGCCTGGGTGGCTCAGTCGGTTAAGAGGCTGCCTTCAGCTCAGGTCATGATCTCAGGGTCCTGGGATGGTGCCCTGCGTCCATGGGCTCCCTGCTCAGTGGGGAGTCTGCTTCTCCCTCTCCCTCTGCCTGCCACTCCCCCTCCTTGTGCTCTCTCTCTGTCAAATAAATAAATATCTTTAAAAATTAAAAAAAAAAAACCCTCTAACCTTCTCCCTTTAGCTCCACATGCTCATCTTTGAAGTGTTTCAGTCATTTCACTAAAATAAAAAGACCTAGAAGCCCCCTAAGAAATGGGCCGGTGATGTCGGCATAGAGAGCACATGCTCTCCTCTGTGCCCATGTGACCTGTATTACCTCTCTCCCCATTTTCCTCCCACTTCTCAGCTGCCATTCCTCAGGGCTCTGTTCCACGCTCAGCCTGGGCACTGACGAGTAGCTCTGAAAACGAAGGACGGCGCAGCTTTAGATACTTAAACCATGCACAGAGGTGTTCCAAACAATATCTACAGTGTCTGTCTGTCTCTGTCCTTCCCTCCCTTCCTATTTTCTTTCCTTGAGAAAATAGACTCTATTGGAAGAGTCATTGAGTCATGCTCTAAGAAGATTATTGTTGATCTACTTTCATTTTTCTTATTCTGTCCTTCAGCCAGGAGGCTTGGCCGACCCATAGAGAGTGCTCAGGCCTTAGAGAGAAATGAGCTTAGCTCTGAAGCTCAGCCACACTGTTTACAGCTTTAGAATCTTCATAATTTGCCTAAATTCTCTGGCCTTCTCAAAACTAAGAATAACACCTGCTTTGCGGAACTTCTGTGAGGTTTCAGTGGGGCCGGTGTATATGAAGCGCCAGGAACGTAGCAGCACCCGGTGAATGGTGATTGTATTCACTTAGCGGTCACATAGCACTTTTTTTTTCTTGAGACTCCTAATGAAAAGCAAACCCCATGGAGGTACAGAGAAAGGACTGACCCAGGCATAACACACACCATCAGCTAGCTCATCAAGCCCAGCCACTCTGACCTTGGGTCACTAGCAAAAATGTCTCTAAAGCAGGATGCTTGTGGGAGGGAGCTGGGCTGCGGTGCCATTCATTTTTATGCCAGTTTAAATCTGCTTCCAGACAGAATTGGGACTGAAAGTACAAACTTTGCTAGAGTCCAAAGTTAGAGTGGAAGTTGCTGAAACAACTTCTTTAATGTTTATACGAAGCATTGGAAATAAAATAAATTTAACAAACTATCAAAAGACATGGCGAGGGGCACCTGGGTGGCTCAGTCGTTAAGCATCTGCCTTCAGCTCAGATCATGATCCCAGGGTCCTGGGATGGAGCCCCGCATCGGGCTCCCTGCTCGGCGGGAAGCCTGCTTCTCCCTCTCCCGCTCCCCCTGCTTGTGTTCCTGCTCTCGCTATCTCTCTCTCTGTCAAATAAATAAATAAAATCTTAAAAAAAAAAAAAAGACATGGTGGTTCATTGCCTACTCTGTCTATAGGGAGTATTGACCATTTTAAATCTTCCATCAAAGGTACAGAAAGAAGCAAATGCCATCTTGTGGCATGGAGGATGGAGCCTGACAGGCCTGGAGACCCAAATTTAAGCCTCAGCAGATGACCGTGGGCAAGTCATTTGCTTTCTTTACACCTTCGTTTCCCACTCTACTTCCCTTCCTGACCTCCTGAATGAGGTGCCTGTGGCAGACAGTCAGTGCTCACTAAATGTCCGACGTTAGGTTGAGGCCAACACACCATGAGCAGAAGTGATGCGTGTGGCTTCCACACTGAGGTAAAAAAGGGCTCGTGTCTGTTGTTGGGAATGTAAGTTGGTGCAGCTATAATGGGAAACAGGATAGAAGTTCTTCAAAAAATTTAAGATAGAGCTACCATATGACTCAGCAGTCTCACTTCTGGGGGCGTCTCACGCCTGGGTGGCTCAGATGGTTAAGCGTCTGCCTTCGGCTCAGGTCATGATCCCAGGGTCCTGGGATCGAGTCCCGCATCGGGCTCTCTGTTCCTTGGGAGCCTGCTTCTCCCTCTGCCTCTCTCTCTCTCTCTCTGTCTCTCATGAATAAATAAATAAAATCTTTTAAAAAAAATTGCACCTCTGTGTTCATCGTAGCATTATTCACAATAGTCAAGATATGGAAACAACCTAAGTGTCCATCGACAGAAAAATGAATAAAGAAGATGCAGTACACACACACACACACACACACACACACACACACACACACCCCACAGGAATATTATTCAGCCAGGAGAAAGAAAGAAATCCTGGCATTTGCAAGGAAACTAAAGACATGATGCTAAATGAAATAAGCCAGAAAGAGAAACACAAATACTATATGGTCTCCCCATATGCGGGATTTTTTTTTTTTAATTCAAAGTCATAGAGAGTAGAAGGGTGGTTACCAAGGGCTTGGGGGCTGGGGGAGATGGGGAGATGCTGGTCTAAGGGCACAAGCCTTTGGTTACAAGACGATGAAGTTGCAGGGATCTGATGTACAGCAGTGACTGTGGTTAATCTGTACCGTATACTTGAAAGTTGCTGAAAGAGTAGATCTTAAGCATTCTTACCACACCACAAAAAAGGTAACTAGGTGAGGTGATTGATGTGTTAATTAACCTGATTATGGTAATCATGTCACAAAATATATGTATATCAAATCATCACATTTTATGCCTTAAATATATACAATTTTATTTGTCAATTATACCTCAATAGAACTAGAGGGAAAAAAAGCTGGTGTCTCACTTCCTTTGCTGTCTACGTCCTCTGCCTTGTGTCCAGGAAGGCTCAGCTGTTAAGATGGGAGTTTGAGGGACACCTGGGTGGCTCAGTCGTTAAGCATCTGCCTTCAGCTCAGGTCATGATCCCAGGGTCCTGGGATCGAGCCCCGCATCGGGCTCCCTGCTCCGCGGGAAGCCTGCTTTTCCCTCTCCCACTCTGCTGCTTGTGTTCCCTCTCTCGCTCTGTCTCTCTCTGTCAAATAAATAAAATCTTTAAAGAAAATAAAAGATGGGAGTGTGACCTGCGTCAGGCTTCACGTGAATAAGAACTAAACCTTTATCGTGTTAGACTACTGAGCTGTTGGAGAGAGGTGGTTTATTCTGGGATCGCCGCAGAGTTTAGCCTGTCCTAAGTAATGGTGGGTGTCCTCACTGCTTCACTCCCTCCCCACCCCCCTGCTCCTCCATTCTGTGTCATCTGTGTCCACTATCCCTGCTCAGGGAAATGGCCGTTCTCAGAATTTCCCAGTGACCTCATCCTTACACACCTATGTGTTGCTGAGTTGTCGTACGTTCTTTCCCACCTCAGTTTTCACTTCATTATTTTAAGCTTCAAAAAAAGGGAATACATTCGTATTTTAAGGAAATCTGTCCTTGTGTTCCTAATTCCCTATTTGCTTTCTGTTCTGGTTGCTTTTTCTCTTAATCGTTCTAAAGGCGCCGTACCTCTTGCAGATCTGCCTCTGGCCCTTGTCTCATCCCCTCCGCACTCTGCCCCCCACACCACCCCATTCTCCTCTCCCTCTAGCTGTTTGCGGGAGACTGCGTTCCTCATCCTCAATTCCAAACCTCTCGGACCTCTGCCTGGGGCTTCAGCCAGCTCCTGGAGGTGAAACTGCCCAGACCTGGACTTGTTTTTATCCTTTCTCCTCTTCCTGCTGTGCCCCCTCTTTCTACCCATTTTCACTCAGGCTCAACCCCTGGGTTTCCTTTTTGACCCTCCTCCCTTCCCAACTCCACCGGCCCCTTATCTTATCACTTATGCGTGCCCTGGGTTCTCTTTCACTTGGTCCCTCCTCTGCATTCTCATGACTATTACACTACTAAGAATGTAATTGCCTTGAGATTGGACTAGAAAGACACAACTGGACTGTTGACCATGTGTAGTTCTGAGGAAGGAAATCCATGGAAGTGGGTGGGAATGATGGGGGCTTTCGTACGTTAAAATGTATTATTTTTTACTTTTTACATGTTTTCTATCACGGTGGATTCACGTATGAGCTGTATAATACAAAAGCAACTTTTAAAAGTAGAAATGGGCTCCTTGTAAGGTAGTGAAGCTTTCATAACTCAAAGTGTTTGAACAAAAGTTGGGTGACTTAGCACTAGGGATGTTGTAGGAAGGACTCCTGAATCAATTAGGATCAGATTCAGCTGTGAGTGATGGCAACCCCAAATACCACAGGCTTAAACAATATGCAAGTTCAGTTCTCTCTGGACTAAAGGAGACCCGAAGGTAATCAGTACGGGGGTTGTGAAAGCATTCCACGATTCTCAGCGATTTATTTTGCCACTATACCTACTCAGCACTTGGCTTCCACCTTATGATCTAATAAAGCTGTCCAAGCTCCAGCCATCACATTTGCATTCCAGTTAACAGGAAGAAACAAATTAGAGCATGCCTGCTCTCTTTAAGGACACTTCCTGGAAGTTGCTTGTTTCAGCTTATACTCTATTGGCCAGAATCAAAGTCACACAGGAAATTGACCTTCAGGGGAATCTAGGATAGGCCTTATTCCATGTCGCCATGTGCCCCTCTGGAACTGGGACTGATATTACCAAAGGAAAAGAGGAGAATGAATACTGGGGGATGGTTGGTATTCTCTGCTGACATTTTAAGATTATTTATTTATTTATTTGAGAGACAGCAAGCAAAAGAGAGAGCAGAGCAAGAGAGAGCCCGAGTGGGCAGGGGGAGGGGAGAGGCAGAGGGAGAGGGAGAAGCAGACTCCCCGCTGAGCAGCCTGGGCTCGAACCCAGGACCCCGGGATCATGACCTGAGCCAAAGGGAGACGCTTAACTGACTGAGCCACCCAGGCACCCCACTCTCTCCTGACATTTTTAACTCAAAGATTTTAAAATTAATAATAGCTGCTCTTTGCTGAGCTATCACCATGTGCTAAACACTCGACTAAGTCCTTTATTTGTGTTATCCTATTCCAGTGCCCATATGCCTATGAGTTAGGGTCAGTGCTGTTGCAATTACATTGAAACTTAGGGAGGTTAAGTCACTTGGCCAGGGTTACACTGTTAGAAAGTGGCAGATCTAAGACCTGAGCCCAGCTCTGGTTGACTCCAGAGCTCTTAAGCTGTACACTCTATTTGCAGCCACACAGTGTCCGCACTGGTCTTCATTGCAAGCAAAAGAAGCTGGCTGTGATGGAGGTGGGCAAGAAAGGAGTTTATTAAAATAACCAAGCTCAATGCAAAGAAGCAGGAAAAATGTCCTACTTCCCCTTAGAACTAGTGGTTTTGATGACAAAACTGTGCGTGCCTTCGTCCTGGCCCTTAAAGAGAGAAAGCTGCCTGTCCCTTGCTTCCTGTGCTACCAGTGCTCAATTCCAAGCCCCTGGGGCTCATTCTGATCCGTGTAGCCAGATACCAGGCCTGCACCCCAGCTGCAAGGGATGATGGGAAAGCCAGTGTCTAATAGATCCATACCCTGTGATGGGAAGCTGTCCTGATTCCCACCAAAACTCATAAGGTGGGAATTCTCCAGACTTGGAAAGGGATTTAAATGTTGACGTAATACCGCTTCACCATTCTATTTCCTTATTTCCTTGCTTAGGTTCAAGAATTTGAGCAAGTTGAATTTTAACTGGATTATATTCAAAAGTTTTGAAATGTTTGGCTTTCCCTTTGGCCCTTTCTTATCTCTTTAGAAATTCTGTAGAAAACAGTGGAATAATAATTCCTGGCATCTGTAACAGGGTATCTGATAGGCAGAATAATGGCTCCCCAAAGATGTCCACAACCTAATCCCCCCAGAACCTGGGACTGTGTTATATTACATGGCCAAAGGGAATTGTAGATGTGATTAAGTATCTTGAAGATGGAGAGGGTCCTGAATTATCCAGGTGGGTCCGATGTAATTACAAGGACCCATACAGGGGCAACAGGGAAGCAGTACCATGAGAGAGAGATGTGGTGACTAAAAGCAGAGGTTGGAGTAAAAGCAGAGATGGATTGCTGGCTGGGGGCCAAGAGCCAAGGGATGCAGGCAGCAAGGCAAGCTGGAAAAGGCCAGGAACCGAATTCTCCTCTAGAGGCTTCAGAAGCAATGCAGACCTTGCAGACCCCTTGCTTCTAGCCCAGCGAATCCCATTTGGACCTCTGACCTTCACAATGATAAGATAACATATTTGTGTTATTCTTAAGCCACTAAATTGTAGTCATTGGTTAGAGTAACGATACAAAACTAATATAGGGTACAAATTAAAATGCCTATAAGGTCCAAATGTGCCATAAATGAGTGAAGTGGCTGTAGGTAAAACATTTTTATGAAGTATGTGGCCCTTTCAGTCTATCTTTTGTTTTCCCAGTTTTGATAGAGACATGAAAGCAAAAACATTTAATTTTCCTCCCAATTTTTTTTAAAGTAATCTTTACACCCAGCGTGGGGCTCAAACTCATGACCTCGAGATCAAGAGTCACATGCTCTACCAGTTGAGCCAGCCAGGTGCCCCAATTTTCCTCCTAATTTTATCTGTAAGAAAAACAATAGTAGAAGCAAGGTGATAAATGGCAACTTACATGCAGCTTTATGGCAGGGAGAGAGTTGAGGGTGATAGGAATTGTGGTGAATTGGAAAGTGAATAAACTGCTGAATATGGATAAACTGGAGCCAATTGTTACCTTGTCGAATTTGGATCTGATGTTTCCAGTGTTCCTAATTTAATGCTAATACATTTTTTGTTGTTTTAGGAATGAACAATTGAAACAAAATATATCTTCAGACAGTGGCTTGCCTTCCTCAGCTGTAGAACAATCTCATTTCTCACCTGTTCTTGTCACCACCTTAGGTATGCTTTCCAGTCTCTGGGTGGTTGTTTTTTGTTTTTTTCCCCTCTTTGGTTTTGTAATCTTTTGTGCATGGAGTGGCAGCCACTCTGCTCTTACTCCATTCCCACCTAGACATGCACGACAGCGTCATGAGGATAATTTGAATTTATCTGCTCTCTCTCTCTCTCTTTTCAAAGCTTAGACAGGAAGCCTTTGAAAAGTCAGGTTTTCAAAAGAGACACCCTGCCTAGATCATTCTCCACACTTCTTACATTCTTTCTTCGCCAGAGTGATATTTAAGATCTATAAGCAATCAATCAGTAGACAAATATTTATTGAGCGTCTAGGAGGACTAAGATGGTGCAGGACGCTGGGAGGACTACAAAAGATAGACGAGAGAGAGGCTCCTGGTGAACACGCTGTTCATAGTGACAGGACGGGGTGTGTTAGGCAGTGGCTGCCTGACCAAATACTTCTTGAGGAGTTGAGATGCAATGTGACTCTCCATGCCAGCAAGATATTTACTCAGAAAGTTGAGCAAATCTGATATTTACATCCCTTCTGCATTCTCTGATTTGTGTTTTCCCTACAGGGTTGGCACACTGTGAGCAGGACTCTGGGGACCCAGAACATTCTCCAGTTGTGGCAAAATCACCACGTGCACCTGTGCGCTAGTACCAAATTGACAGGTGAGCCCAATCTCTCCATGGTTACAGGTAGTGACCAGGTGCACACAATGTGTTTCTGGTGCCTTAGCTCCCAGTGACAGTGACAGGACTCCAAGCTGATCAAACTGTGCCCAGTGTAAAAGCACTGGACAGTGTCTGCGTTTTGAGTTTCATTATTCTGCCCAATTCCCATGGGCCCCGGATCCGTGCTACACACAGAGTGGACCCAAGGTTATTGTTAAATGAAAATAATTGTTATTGGAGTGAAAATGTATGGAGCGCTTACTTTGTGTCAGGCACTATGCCAAGTTCTTTATATTGATTATCTCATTTTATCCTCACAACTACTGACAATAGTTACTAATATGATTCCCCCATTTCACAAACAAGAAAAATGAGGGTCAAGGTCACACTTCTGCTTAATGACAGAGCCAAAATTTGAACCCAGGAGTCCATTCATCTTATATCTGCCACTTGGGTGAAAACTCTAATTTAATCCTATGGCATGAGATTTCAAGGACTATTAGTGTGGTTTTTGAAAACATTGCATGCCTTAATTTGTTCACTCAATACACTCCTGAAAAATTAAATAGAAAAATGAATAAAAACATCCTAAGGGCATGGGACCTGTCTTTGTAACATCTACAGTATTTAGCATGTGCCTTGCACATGGAAGACCTGAAACAAACATTTGTCAGATGAATGGGTGAATAAATGAAACAATTGTAGAAGGTGATTTGAATTTTAAATGTACAAGTGTTTAAAGGGACCTGCAGGGTTACCAAACAGAGTATCTAGTTTGATCCAGTTTATTTAAAGTTACTTATAAAAAGGGTGCCTGGGTGGCTCAGTCAGTTAAATGTCTAACTCTTGATTTTGGCTCAGGTCATGATCTCAGGGTCCTGGGATGGAGCCCCGTAGGGCTCCGCACTCAGCAGGGACTCAGCTAGAGGTTGTCTCCTTCTGCCCCTCCCCCCACGTGCACATGGGCGGGCTCTCTCAAATAAAATAAATCTTTAAAAAAAGTTACTTATAAATGGGCATTAATACATAGAAATATACCTGGAGGGATGTTTCAAAAGTGGACTTTTATTTTCTTATACTTTTGTGTATTATTGAGTATTTAAAAATCAAGGATGCCTCTCTCTTGGTCTGGGTGCCACTTAAGGTAGAACCTCATGGAGAAGGACTTGGTATAGTTGACTTGGGACATGATCCCAGGAAGAGGAGCGAAGGAGAGAGGAGATAGGGTGGGAGAAGCCCGTGTCAGGGTGTATAAAGGCTGCGGGGTGGGGAATGGGAGCTCCTTGCCATGGGACTTGCCCAAAAGCCAGGAGACTGGATGGAACAGTAGTCCATCAGCTCCTAGTCCTCACTGGCACAAACATCCCTACCTCTGCAGGCTGTTCATCTGAGGGCCCGTCAGTAAAAGCCCCGAGTCTACTGGCCAAAAGAGGAGCCGGGCACTGTCAACAGCAGGTGGGTCTGAACTTCTGGAACAGCCTGCCACAGTTGTGGCTGAACTCAGAGGTGGGGGCAGGAAATGGGAAACATCTACCATAGTGTGATTTTTCTAAGATCAAAAATCCAATTTTAGAAATAGACAACAGAAGACATTTTCACAAAGCAAAGAATGGTTCCCTGGTTTGACTTTGCAAGTCCAGACTGTCATAGATGAGGTTATTTTTAGGATCCTGATGTGTTTGGCGTTGCCGGTCAGATTCCTGGGGAACAGAGTACTGTGGGACCCACACCTGTTGGGGAAGCAGGACTGGGCCTAGGGAGAAGCCTGGCTGTGATGTGGCCACAACAAGGCGTTAGCTCATCCCCTGGGGAGCTTTGAAGCTGGGGTGGCTCTGCAGGGTTGTCCTGAGTTGGGGTGAGAGTGCTGGGCTTTGATAAGTACCAGTCACTTTGATAAGTACCCAGTCACCAGGGGAGGGCTTCGAGCCAAGGCCTGCCCACTGCAGTAGTGAGAATCTGGGCAGCACAGCATAGTGCCTATGCATGTGGCTTTTAGCAAACTTGCCTTTGAGCATTGGGACCAATTGATAAAATTGACAAAAATCAAACCCACGGAAAAAAGTAGAACGTAATGCAACCCCAACTCTCTCTCCTTACTGGGGCAGGCCAAACTGAAAATATACAAGGGATAGGACAAAGTTATTTTCTCATATGTCAGGTGGAGACTTTGGGCTACATCGGGAATTACATACTGGTGGCTCACAGGTCAAATCTGTCTGCAAAGTCTGTTTTATTTGCATGGAGAGTTTTTCAAATCCAGATTTTTGGCTTCCCTTGAAAATTTGGAAGAACTGGCCCATTGGGCCCACATTGTTTCAGGGCAAGTACCAGCTAGGGTGGAGTAGCAGGGGCCCCCTTTGAAACCCCTGTCCCCTCCAGCCTGCTTCACTCATTCATGCTACTGCCTGAGCCCTGTAACCATCTGTAAGGTTCCACCTAGATCTGATGAGCTGTGAGTCTGTGTGAATAGTCTTGCATACTGCTGAAATACGTATTTGACTTCCTTTTTTTAAAGATTTTATTTATTTATTTGATACAGAGGGAGAGAGCACAAGCAAGGGGAGCACCAGGCAGAGGGAGAGGGAGAAGTAGACTCCCCACTGAGCAGGGAGCCCTATGTGGGGCTTGATCCCAGGACCCTGAGGTCGTGACCTGAGCTGAAGGCAGATGCTTAACTGACTGAACCACCCAGGCGCCCCTGTATATTTGACTTTCTAACAACATAATGATAACTAAAAACCTTTGGCTTCCTAGTTAAAGTTGCATATCCTCCTGGATATTCTCTTTGGGCAAGCCAGACCACTTCTTTGTAGGGTAGCTTTTAGGCTTTGCCTATGAGGATCTCAGTGACCCTGATTTTGACTATGAGCTAGAAGCAAAATTGACTTTTACTTTCTTATATTTTGGTGGCTGTGGTAGAGGCTATGTGGGATTTTCTAGCCACTAGAATACTATTTAAGCCTTAGTAATTTCCATACCTGCTTGAATCTCAGAATTACTTGGACTATTTATAAAAATACAAATGCTCAGTTTCTTCTAGGCCCTTCTGATTCAGTAGGTCTCAGCCCAGTAGGTGGGGCCCAAGAATCTTTAGGTTTTTTATTTTTTAAATTAAAAAAATTGAATTTGAGTATAGTTGACACACAATGTTACATTAGTTTCAGGTGTACAACATAGTGATTTGACTTCTCTGTATGTCGTGCTATGCCGTGTAGCTCCTATCTCTCACTATACGATGTTATTACAATGTCATTGACTATATTCCCTACACTGTGCCTTTTATTCCTGTGACTTATTCATTCCATAACCAGAAGCCTATATCTTTTTCCCCCATTTTGCCCATCCCCCCCCACCCTTCTGTCTGTCAACCATCAGTTTGTTTTCTATATTTATAGATTCTGATTCTGCTTTCGTCTATTCACCCATTTTGTTTTTTAGATTTCACATATAAGTGAAATCGTATGGTATTTGTCTTTCTCAGTCTGACTTATTTCATTTAGCATAATACTCTCTAGGTCCACCCATGCTATTGGAAATGGCAAGATCTCACCTTTTCTATGGCTGCCTAGTATGCCATTGTGTATATATATTACATTTTTCTTATCCACTTGTCTATCGAAAGACACTTCAGTTGCTTCCATATCTTTGCTATTGTAAATAATGCTGTAATAAACTTAGGGGTGTATCTATCTTTTCAAATCAGTGTTTATGTTTTCTCTGGGTAAATATCCAGTAGTAGAATTACTGGATCGTATGGTAGTTTTATTCTTAACTTTTTGAGGAATCTTCATGCTGTTTTCCACAGTGGCTGCACCAATTTACATTCCTACCAGTAGTGCACCAGAGTTCCTTTTTCTCCACATCGTGGCCAGCGCTTGTTTCTTGTCTTTTTGATTCCAGCCATTCTGACAAGTGTTAGATGATACCTCATGTGGTTTTGATTTTCATTTCTGTGATGATTAGAGATGTTGAGCCTCTTTCCATGTGTCTGTTGGCCATCTATATGTCTTCTTTACCCACTTCAATAGGATTATTTAGGGGTTTTGGTGTTGAGAGTTATAGGTTCTTTTTATATTTTGGATATCAACTCCTTATCAAATACATCACTCGCAAATATCTTCTCTCATTCAGTATGTTGCCTTTTCATTTTGTTGATGGTTTTCTTTACTGTACAAAGGATTTTTATTTTGATGTGGTCCTAATAGTTTATTTTTGCTGTTGCTTCCCTTGCCTTAGGAGACATATCTAGAAGAATGTTGCTATGGCCGATGTCAGAGAAACTGCTGCCTGTGGTCTATGATTTTAAGACTTTTAATTGGTTTCTCAATCTTGGTGTGATCTTGGTGTGCAATCAGATGTAGGAACCATACTGTCTCCTATTTGCTCTTTGTACTTAGTGCTTCTGAGCTCCCAGTGTGGAGGGATCCTTGCTTATTTATCTTTTTATCTGTCCCCATCCGTTAGTACTACCACCCAGCACAGTGTCCTGTAAGTCCTACACACTCAACGAGTGTCTAATGACTGAATGATTGAGTGAATGAATGAATGAACATTCCCCAAAAGCTTTCTTCTTTAAGAGTTGAAGAGCACAGACCTCCAACACCACATGTTCAAGATCATTTGACTCAGAGAATTTATTTTATAAATATGGTGTCAAATAAACCAGAGAAGGGAAGAGTCCTAGCTTTATCTTGGGAGTTTTTTTGCCTTGGGGATGTTAAGAAATAAATGATTCCTTCTAAAAAGAACTTATGCTTTTCATCAAAAGATAGATTATTCACCCACCCAACATGGTGCATGTGAGTTATTTGTACAATATTTCAAAAACAGCAAATTGACTCAATAGAAAAGGAAACTTTCTAAATTATGCTGAAATTTTGCCTTGAAATATAAACCTTGAAAGAATAAGACCAGGAGCTTCTTTCATATTGGGAGATAGATGCAGTGATACAAATTTAATTTATTGTGTTATGGTTTATTTATCAGGTGCTCTGCTTCCAAAAAGTTCAAAAAAACCTGTGTCTGCAGAGAGAAGGCATGGCAAGCCCCCCACTTGGTTTGGATCTTGAAGGGGGACAATCTAGAAAATTTTGGCTCCCAGAAAATCTTAGAGCTTGTTTGGCTATTTACATAGTCTGTGCTTCCCAGAGGCCTTTTGCCTTTTTTCTAATTTCGAATTTCTGGGGTTGAGTTCCTTCCAGAGGAGGGCTCAGGATTCAGGAAGGCTGCAGATGGGTGAGGTGGAGAATCTAATTGGCCTGGACTTGATTGACTGTGGTCTACAAGGCTCAAACCAGCAGCCTTGGGCAAGTTTGGCACTCTATCCAGAATGCTGGGGATTAGGAATAATTTTTTTTCTCAAGTTCTTGGGAGTCTCTGTTAGGTGAATATTATATGAGTTTTTGGGCACCACTAATGATTTCTAGCTTAAACTTGATTCAGATTAAGTTTATGAAATCTGTGCTTTGTATCACTGGCACCTGCACTTTGTTTTTCATTTTTTTCTTCTTAAAAAAAAAAAAACACACATGAGAAGGTTATAATGTAATGAACTATTCAAATTACCATTTTCCAGACCAAGAAGGTAATGGTGCCAAAAGTCAACCATTGGCGGGTTTCACTGTCAGCTGAAAGTCCAAAGGCCATGGTATGAAAGGTGTGTGGGAATGTCAGTGTTTAAATATACACACTTCACAAAAGATACATTTGCTGACAGGGACTCTAGATTGGTCAGGATTGGCCTCGTTTTTGGCTGGGAGGTTTGGAATTATGCCCCCCCCCCACCCCGTGCCCTAGCCATCTTCTGCCCTGATTCCTGTGTGTGTTAAGTAATAGCATTGTGACTACTACCGCTACGTCTCCCATGACCTATCATTGCACACCTGGTTGTTGTCTTGCTGGCCCAGGCCATTCCATCAGGAGGACTCAAGCAAGCCTGAGATTTGTCTTGGGCAAAGACTCCAGAACTATGATGAGATTTGGACAAAGCTTTGAGAGATTTGATCAGATATTCATTTAATACTTCTGAGGTCGATGGCCCTACTGGACAAGGATATTCAAAGAGGGCAAGATTCCAGCCAATCCAAATGGCTGTACAAATAGCAAAGACTTAAAAATCTGAAGAACCAGGGAGGAGCATAAGAGGGTAATACCAGAATATTATTTGCAGACTTCCTGAGAATTGGGCATGGGTTACTTCAGTCTCAAGCTCTCAAAAGGGTGAGAACTCTCCATTTTGAGGGCAGTGATAACAGAACTCTTAATAGGGCTCAACGTGTCCCATGAGGGTTGTGGACAAGAATCCAGTTGGTGGCTTGGCCAGAGAGCTCTCTAGTCATTAAGAAACCTTACCCTGCTAAGGAGGTGTCTCCAAAATTGTTAAGGAAGAGACCCCAAAACAGTCTTAGATGACAGATGATTTCTCTAGTGGGTATGCACCTTCTGAACACTGAAAACATTCAGAATTAATGATAGAACTGTTTAAGAGAATCAAACTCATACTATATTTTGTAAAGAATCTGGGACATTTTATATTTAAGCACTATTAAGGTGATCAAGTAGTGAGTTTTCAGCCTGAAAGTAGCAGAAATATATGTCAGTATAGGAAAACTGACACCATGATGCTCAAGGTTTTCAGCTCCCACCAAAGGCTTATCACTGTCACCACTGTCTTGGTGATCACAGAGAGATACTTACTGAAGATACACTTGTGAAAGAAGCTAATCAGCTCTTACCTCTCTCCTTGAAATCTAGCAGTCCATTTAGTTGGTGAAAAAAATTTTTTTACAGGAAGGATGATATCATTTATACTAACTTACCTTAAGCAAGTTAACTGTCCAGGTAACATTACGAAGAAATCAGGCAGAGATACACTATAGCACACGTTAAAAGTCTTTCCAATTGGTTTTTATTCAGCAAAGACATTTCTCTGACCATTGAAGTCAGCCTAGAACACATACCGTCCTCTCTGCAAATTGACAAATCACATTAAAACATATTAATGATGTTTTGATGTGTGTCAAACAGAAGTTTGCCAAAGGAACTCCAAAAAGTAAGATAATCTCTTGGGCTTCAGGAGATGTCCACAAGTTTCTGTCATTCTACTCTGTATCCTAGAAAGTTGCTGCATGGTATAAAATTGAGATGTAATAACAAAATGAGTTAAAACACTTTTCATTTGGATTTTTGGACATTTTATAATTCAGAGTAAGAATTATCAATCTTTTCAGTTTTTGATGGACTAAGCATTGTACATATGTCAGCCAGAGAGAAGACACTAATCAAGCTGACTGTTATCTTTCATTTAGTTAGCCAATCACATCTACTGATCATAGAAACGTCCTAGGCACCTTGGGAAATTAGGAAAGGAAAATGGCGGTCTTATCCTCAGGTGTAAGTGAATAGAGTTGTCCTCTGGGCTTCTTTTAAAGACTTGGCCGGTCTTGGGCTCCCGGATTGTAAATTATTGGGAAGGAGGACTTTATCTTCCATCTCCACCAGCATTTATCCTGTGCTCTGTAGAACACTGCTTCCCCCAGGGGAGCCCAGCTATCCATTTTTTCTTCATTGTGGGGTAGGAGTAGATGTTTCTCCCCATTTTGCTTATAGCAAAAGTAAAGCTAAGTGAATTGTGAAGGTCTCTTCAGATACATTTATCTGACTCAGAAATCTTAAGATTTTGCTGCAAGCAACAGAAGGAAAAGGGTTACAGGCGACAGTTGCAAGGTTTGTTCAATATTAAGTTCTCTATTGTTATAAGCTGTGCTTCCCAAAAGAGTGTTGACAGTGTGCAGAGTGATGTCTCTGTGCCGTTATGAAAAAAGGGAAACATTACAGAAATCAGTGAGCCTGCACCGTCTCTCTCGAGATAAAAGAAAAACCCCTCAATTTTCAAAGTGAGTTTTTGAAAGTCATGTATGTACTATCTTGAAAGCTGTAGTAAATGAAAAACAAAAAACAAAAACAATCCCCTCAGACAATAGACATATTTGGTGGAATTCTTGAGAGGGATGCGGTAATTTTATAACTGAGAAAACAAACATAAATATTTAAGGAATGATAAGCTCTCCCAGTGGAAATCTCTTCCCCTTCCCAATGCGGTATGCAATTGCCTGCAGGCGTTTCTAGTCAAAGATGCCACCTGCATCTCTCTCCCGGTGAATATTCAGGAAGACTCTCAGTACTTCTGCTGATTTGTGTCTGTGTGATTAAGATTTATTGGAAAACTGTGCAATATCAGGATCAATAACTGGGCACTTTGGAACAGTAGCAGACACGCAGCAATTCCTCTGGTGGGATGGATGTGCAACTTGAAGAGAACACCCAACCCTCTGTCAATTAGGTTTTAGGTTCATGGCCTGAGAAAACAATGAAATCAGTCAGGTATTTAGCAAGGGGGAGTATGATACAATAAAATCTCTCATAATGAATTTAGCTCAATTCACTTGGAAAGCAAAGGATAGAGGCCAAGAGAGAATGGTTGTAGAGTTCAGATTGCTCCAAGATATTATAATAAATGGGCTTATTGACTGTGTCTCACAATAGCTTTCTAGAATGTTTCCATCTAATTGTACCATAACCAAGGTCTTAAATAATAATTGGGAGCAGGATTTGGATGACAAATGAAAAAAAAAAGCCTGCATATATATTTACATTAATATTTCAGGACATATTTTTGGTTCTTTATTTCTTATTTCTGGCTTGTTTTCTGAGAAAACCTACATATATCTTTAACTGGAAAAAAGGGTTTTCATTGTTTTCATTCCTTTGCACTTGAATCTGCTCTGCCTTTGAGACACTTATGGGTTGGAAGAAAAATCCTTTATACAGGACTCATAGACTAGACATTGCTCCCCTCTTCCCCAGAGGCTCTCTCATACCCTGGTCCAACCACCTCCCACCACCCTACTTGCACTTGTCTTGGCACGTTGATCTTGGTCCTGAAGTGTTGCTATGACCTGACCCATGGAGTAGCGTCCTTTTCCTAGAGTGCTGTTAAAGGAGAATTGGGGTAATGCTGGAAGGGCCTCCACGGAGTCCAGCTTCCTGTAAAAGCTCTGTCCAGGAGCACTGTTGTTTTTTGGTGTTTCCAGTTGCTGTGTGAAGCACGGAAGAAGCTTTGAGTTCACAGAGTCTTGAGGTATGTTTACTTATAGAAGTTCTCTCGGCACAGTTTCCAGGCCAGAGGCTCAAGATTACCATTTTAGTGCCATGAACAGACACAGTCAGTAAATAACCACCTGTGCTTCCAGGCAGATCCAAAGAGAATTTGGGAAGGTGCTGTCTGGGGGATCAGCAATAGTGGTAACCATGTAGATTGGGCTGGTGCACATTCTCTTTAGCCCAAAAGGCTGAACAGAACCTGGTAAGACTTCTTTTCCTTTATAAAAGGGAATATTAAGACTAGACGTGGGCCAGAGAATTGCAAACAGCATTCAGGGAATTGCAGTGCTGAAAACAGGCCAAGTTCCCCATTATTGAACATATGGAGGCAGCAGCACACAAGGTATTGATGTAGCTGACTTGTCTTCTGTGTCAGCCTATCTTAATCTTGAAAAGTTCTGTCTGGGGGTTAATGAAACTGGGCTAAACTTCAGTAATAGGTCTCCAAGTTCTTGCCCCGGTGGTGTTCTTGAGCCAACTTGCACTTACCTAGGGAGAGCCAATTTTGTACATATCTTCCCAACTGTGTGTTCAGTGATATCATGTTGGTAGCTGGAAATGGGCCTTGAAGGGAGTATTTACACCATGATAGCTGTCAAAATCTACAAATCCAACTTTTTACCTGCGTACCATTGTCTTGAGCTCTTCCATTTTGAATGCTTGGTCTAGTTTGGACTGAGGAATTCTTTTTTCCTTGTGCAGATCTGCCTTTTGCCTCACAATCCTTGCTTTCACCTCCACTCTAGTGCCATTCCTTTTTTTTTTTTAAAGATTTTATTTATTTATTTGAGAGAGAGAATGAGATAGAGCATGACAGAGGGGAGGGTCAGAGGGAGAAGCAGACTCCCTGCTGAGCAGGGAACCCGATGCGGGACTCCATTCCGGGACTCCAGGATCATGACCTGGGCAGAAGGCAGTCGCCCAACCAACTGAGCCACCCAGGCGCCCCATCTAGTGCCATTCCTATCTTGCTTGCCTCTGCTTAAAGCTCTCTCTCCCCTCTTGATTCTTCCAGCACTTTCCATCCGCAACACTTTGGACATTTGCACTCCTTACCTTGCTTGGGTTTGTTGTTGTTGCTGTTTGACTGTTTCTCCTGTACCTCCAACTAGAATGTGAGGGTGCGGAGAGTGGGTACTATTTAGGAGCATCAGCAATGACGGTAACAATGACAGACGGGGTGGTTCAACAGGGGGCTTGAACAGAGAGGAAAGAGACTTGAAGGGCATATTAAGATAATTTAAAGTCCCGGAGTAATACTCATTCAATATAAATGACATGAGGGAGAGGACTCTGTGGGTCTCATTCTTAAGATATTCAAATGTTCTCATAAGGTGCCTCCCTTAGGAGGCTTGCTTAGTGTTTTTTTTAAATCATCACTGTTGGTTCCCGGTCGGAACTGCTCAAGAAGCAGCCTTCTCTCTGGCTAGTAGAGGAAATTGGACAAGGAGTAAATGTGGGCAAGAAACTATCACTACTGATTTGCTGCACATCCCAGGAGATCTTTCGGGAGAGTTTTGGAATGGAAAGGAGGAGGGAGTAATAGACTCTAACAGCTTCTGCTGTTTACCTGCCACAGGTAAGGAGGTTTTCACAGGAGGTTTTCCCTTAGCTTTCTCCTACATCACTCTCCCTCCACCCCCACTTTTTACGGGCATTTGGGGGGGCTTTTCTCCCATGTCCAAAGAGTCCCAGCTGGGCTCTAACTCTCTGTCTTCTGTTTTTAGCATCCATGGTCTTGTATGAGTAGAAGTCTCTTCTCCTGAAGGGATCCCAGATAAAGGTGACCTGTCAGGGAGGATCCCCCAGTTGGTTTATAGAAGCAACTTCAAAGTGGCCCCAGGGAGTTGAGCCCCCAGTGGAGGAGGTTCAGGCAACTACCAGGTGAGCACCATCCCCTTTGGGTTACAACAAGATACTGTGTCCGCGTCTGGCTTTTCTGGTGAATGTGAGTTTGTTTTTCTTTGCGAAGGTGGGTCGTCTTGATCTGGTGTGTGTGTGTGTGTGTGTGTGTGTGTGTGTGTGTGTGTGTGTGTGTGTGTGTGTGTCAGTGTAGGTGGGGGCGGGGGTGGGGGAAGATGTGCCAGAGAGGAGAGTTGAGCACAGGTTGTGCTCACAAAGGCACGGGAAGGGTTTGTTGGATCATACCAGCCTGGTTAACCAAAGATTCACTAATTCTACAAATATGTGGAAGACACTTTGAAGACAAAAAGATGAGTATGTGTGTGTGTGTGTGTGTGTGTGTGTGTGTGTTGGGGGGGGGAATAGTAATGATTAAAAGGTGAAGACGGAGCAGCTTCATTTTCTTGCCCTGGAGGAGCCTTTCTGTCTTCCTGGAATGTATATTGGCGTTCTACACATAAGGTATTGGGAGTTTTTAAGCAAAACACTGTCTGCTGAGCAGTGTAAATGCCATTCCACACCACCATTTCAAACACATCGGTAAATGACGTTGCTCACCAGTACTCCTCTGCAAGGTGGAGTTTTGCTTTGAAAATACTCCGAGAAGAGGATGAGAGGATAGTTGACATGTGGGTTCTAAATAGAAACATTTTCATTTTTTGTTACTATTGCTTTAGCTTTCCCCACTGCCACTAAATAGACACTGAACCAATAGTAAAAGAATACTGGAGGAAGGGAGGCTAAACTATTAGCCTATTCAGGGTACCCGCATGTTTTGACCTGAATGAATGAATGAATGAATGAATGATGACTTGGAATAAACATCACTGTTGTCACCTATTCCAGCACCAAACCTAGAAGGGGAAAAAATCTCTAGCCTTTGAATGAAGGTGGTAAAATTGTATATGTGTGTGTGGAGGGAGGGGAAAATAGATCTCTATGTCAAAATAGTTTTTCCTCTCTTAAAAAAAAAACAAACTGGAAACTGCTTGCTTTTGATTTAGTTTGGTCCTTTACATCTACCTGCACTCATATTACCTACCTTTCTTTCTCTTTCTTTCTTTCTTTCTTTCTTTCTTTCTTTCTTTCTTTCTTTTCTTTCTTTCTTTCTTTCTTTCTTTTCTTTCTTTTCTTTCTTTCCTTCTTTCCTTCTTTCCTTCTTTCCTTCTTTCCTTCTTTCTTTCTTTCTTTCTTTCTTCTTCCTTCCTTCCTTCTTTCTTTCTTTTTTAATTTGAGAGAGAGAGAGGGAGTGAGAGTGAATGGGGGAGGGGCAGAGGGAGAGAATCTTCAAGCAGACTCCCTGCTGAGCGTGGACCCCCCACATCGGGCACGACCCCATGACCTGTGAGATCATGACCCGAGCCCAAACCAAGAGTCAGATGCCCCACCAGCTGAGCCACCCCAGCGCCCCCCCTTAAATGCCATGAAATCAACATTTGGAGGAACCTAATTCTTCACAAACACAGATTCTCTACTGGAACTGTCACTTTTGTCTTTAGGTGAAAGCAAATGTTATTTCAGGTGGTCACAGTCCTAGGAAAATGATTAAAGTCTGCCATCTCTTTATTCAAGCATCTGGCTCCTTAACACCGTAAATGAAAGCCTGCCTTGAAGCACAGGTTATGATAAACACAAGGATTTTTGACATCGGGACAAAATCCTCTTCACTCCTCTTCCTACATGTTCTGGATAATTGGACAGCAGACAATGCTCCTTTTCTTCCTCTGATCCTCTGGATTGCTGCGGAAATCTGAGCAAAATTGTGGTAATTGCTATGATTGTACACTTAACATTCCCAGCTCCACCAGGATGAGGGAAGAGTAGCAAGCTCTTTGTGGTTTTCACCAAATCTGGTAAAACTTGGGCTCGATGGTGGCCAGTTTTAGCCATTGGTACCAGGTGCCATGAGATTCACTTTTTTGAAAAAACACGTTTACCAACGAACTCCTTCTACATTGCCAAATTTCAAGGAACTGTATCATCTGCATTTGTTGCAAGGGGGCTTATCCATGCTCTTTGGGCTCCATTATGTGTAGTGTCCTCCCCAGGAACAGCCCAGTGGTCATGAGAAGAGGCTACAAGGCAAAAGACACTGTGGTTTGACGGGCTGTTTCTCCCTGGCCCCTGCCTAAAGCTCTGTCCAGGACCAGTGATGTAATCTGTGGGGCTCATTGCAAAAGGAAAAGGCAGGGTCCCTTGTTGAAAATGTATTAAGAATTTTAAAGCAGTAACAGCAAAGCAATAAACCAAGCATGGGACCCTTTTAAGCAAGGGGCTCTGCGTGACTCACAGGTCACAGGTCCGCGAAGAAGCTGGCTCAGCTCGGCTCTGACTTTCCTAAGTAAGTAGATGGGATGAGAAGGGAAGGACCGTCATCCTCTCTGACGCAGCTGACGGCATGTGCCAAACGCTCGCAGGGAAGAGGTGATGTTCCGTTGAGGGCCCCGGGATCCACTCCTCCTGCCCTTGGTGGAGAGGAGACAGAGAAGCCCGAGTGAATGATGGGGACCCCTTCGAGATCCTTCTGATCCTCCCGTGTATGAACTTGGAAGCCCTTCCCCGGGAGAGACTCTAACTCTCAGATGCCACACTTTACTTCATTACTCTCCACAAATTGAGAACGGTGGCTTTACCACTTAAAAACGATTATGACCCGGGGCTGGCGGTGGTGGGTCATCTCTGAGACTCAGTTTCCTTGTTCGTGAAACGGAGAGGATACCTCATGGGGCGTTTGTGAGGAGTAAATTAAACACCAGATGTAAAGTGGCGCTCGGTAGAGTTCCGGGCACACGGTCAACTCTCAATAAATGGGGTTATTATCACTATTATTACGGTAGCCCCTTGCTTTTGGAAAAGTGTGTGTAGGAGAGAAAAGCCCTCTTTGTGTACTACCCACTCAGGCCCCGGGGTGACAACTCGGTTGAAGGCTCTTGCTACCCGGGTAGGCCTTCTCTGACTCTTTTTCCCCCCAGCTTCCTCCAGCTTAACTCTTTTCAAATGTAGAATCTTTTGAACATGATGAAAGTCCACAGGCTAACAAAGCCACTGCTGCCAGCAAGGTCGCCCAAGGAGAGGCAGTCTTGTCCTCTGGGCATGCAGAACCACACGCATTTATGCAGACCCTCTGGAGGCTTGCTGGCTGAGCCGAGCCCCTCCCCCCACCCCCCTTGCAGATTCCCTCCTCAGGCCTCTTTCCAAGCCAGGCTGGGGGGCGGGGGGAGTCTCAGAAACTCCTGATTCAGCTTGGAGGGGTCATCTAGATGCACTTGAGCCTTTGTCGGGGACATCAGACCCTTTCTCACAGATCCTCTTCTGATCGGAGCACAAGCTCGCTCTTTCCGAGGGCGGATGGAGTCCGCGTAGTCATCTTGCCTCAGAGAACGGGGGTGGGCGGGGAGTCACCGGCCTGAGTCGGGTCAATGCCGCATTCTAGAGCAGTGGGCTGACTCTGAAGCCTTTCTGAGGTCCACACTTGCTCCCTCAGGACTGAGAGAATGTCTTAGACCCCGCGCACCTCCCCTCCCCCACCCCTCAGACTTCCCCTGGGGGAGGGGTGGCTCTTTGGGGGATCTGACTTCTCGGCCTCCACAGCCTTCAGGATGCAGTCCTTCTCAACGGGGAAAGTGCTTTATTTCGGCAACTGGAGTGTGGTTTTAAATTATTTGCCCTTTTGCTTTAGTTCTTTGGAGCCAATGGGCTGAGTACAGACTTAGTTGCAGGATCTCTGGCCAGAGCGGCTTTGTCAGAACAGAAAGGAAACTAGCATTTGTCAAGCACCTTCTGGGTTCCTGGCACTGTACTGGGGTTGCCATTATTTCTATTCAGGAGGTGGAAATTATTATCTCAGTTTTCTGTCAGTGAGGGAACTGAGGCTGTTTCAGGCTGTTACCCAAACGCACATCGCTGGTAAGAGGTAGAAGCAGCATTGAAATCCAATCCTGGCTTACGTTTCTCTCAGCTACGGTTTGTTGCCTCCACAGACTGGCATCCTCAAATAGGAACATCCATTCTCACGTGTGGGCACGAGGCTGCCCAGGCAGACACCTGTTCTGTACGCGCGGGAAGGGCAGAGCTTGATGGGGTGTCTGCTCTAGTGACATGGGCCATATCAGGAGGGCGCAGCAGTCCCCAGAGGGCTGTCTGCTGGCAGTTGGCTCTCACTGGAAGACAGAGTGAACGTGGGGCCCAGAGAACCTTGGGTACTGCCTAGGGGTATAGTTTCTTCCATGAGTAGTTATAAGAAGAGAAGCAACTGGAAGTAAATAGCAGGATAATCCACCACAGTTTAGAAGTGGTAGAAAGAGGTCCATAGAACCCTGTTGCACATGGACTCAGGAAAGATATAAAAACCAGCTCTTTCAAAATGTGGACGAAGGTGCTGAGCCAGATACCCCACTGACCTTTCGGGCAACATTGCCTTTGAGGCATCCTTGTTAATAGGGCTGGGACTTGTTGGTAGAGATTCCTTGGGCAGCTTGGCATGACAGCATGTAGGTGTCATAGAAGACCCGGCCATGCCACCATGGAACAAGGTTCGCTCTGCTTTGGATTCTTTTTTTTTAAGATTTTATTTATTTATTTATTTATTTGACAGAGAGAGAGAGAGAGAGAGAGAGAGAGAGAGACAGACAGCGAGAGAGGGAACACAAGCAGGGGGAGTGGGAGAGGGAGAAGCAGGCTTCCCGGCTGAGCAGGGAGCCCGATGCGGGGCTCGATCCCAGGACCCTGGGATCATGACCCGAGCCGAAGGCAGACACTTAACGACTGAGCCACCCAGGTGCCCCAAGGTTTGCTCTGCTTTAGAAGAAGGCTCCTGCTAAGACCCACTCCATACCCCCCACCCCATTAATGGGAGTGGTGGCCTCCGGCTCCTGATACCTCCCAGGGTGGGAGGGTTGGACTGGGGAGCTGACAGCGTTGTTGTAAGAGGCAGTCCCTAGCCCTTAGTAGCGGGGAGCTATAAGCAATGCGGAGTACCACTTCCATTTTAGCTGTTCTGGGGTCATCCCGGGGCGGGGATGAGCCTGGTAGAGGGTGGGAGCTTCAGTGGGACTTAAGTGTGACAGATATTTATCCCTGAACTTCTTGATGATGACAGTCCCCCCCTGTTATACACACTCATAATACAAGGAAAATGGTATCACAATTTGTTATTTCACATACATTTGTGTGATTCGTTGAGTGATGTATCCTCCGGTCTGTCTGTTTTTGCTCATCATTGATTCCTAATGCTTAGTACATTGCCCGCCATGTACAGCAAGTGTTCAGATAAATATTTCTTCAGTGAATGAATTAATGAAAAGAAGTTTTAGAAGTACTAAATGGGAAGAAAGTGCTTCGAGAAATTGTTTAGCACTGCCTTTTTCGGTTCTGCTGATTAAATACATGACAGATACCATAATTATTGGAGTTCCAGATAAGAATCCAGAAAATGCTATTTTTTTGCAGTGTCATAGGAAGACAACCTTTGTTCCTCTTCACTGGTTGGTGATACACTTGTCTGAATGAAATGAGACATGGGGGCAGTCAATATGCCCTTTTGTCCTGGCTCTGGACTTATCAGCTACAGGGCTCCCATTAGAGGGAGGAGAGTTATCAGGGAAAATCAAAAGAAGTAAAATAGATCTTCAGGCTTTGCATAAGGATTCAAGGTCAAGGCAAACTTTGGGAGGTTGAAAGTAGGAAGATTTGGAGGTTGTGTGGTTTGAGGAGATCTGAAAGGCTAGCTTGACCAGAACACCCCTTTTTATTAGCCTAATTGGAGGTTCACAAATATCTGTGTTTATGAACATAGAATTTAAGAATTTGGGTTAAGATCTGACTCTTGAGGAAGTATAGTAGTATAAACATTTTCCCGGGTGAGGTGGGCATGAAGTGTGAGCACCCTTGAAGCATGGAAGCATGAATTATTTTGCGAAGTTAGCTAGTTCTTCCTGACTGAGCTGAGGTCTTCCAAGGGCCAGAAGGAAAGTGATAGGCAAAGCTGAAAGGAGATTGGAGTGTGGGGAGTTTGGAGGCTGGTGGGAGTTGGGAGGAGAGGTTTTGAGGAGGGTGGTCTCATGGAACATTCCCGTGGGGTCAAGTAGGCACTTGGCAGAGAAATATTGCCAGGGTCCAGGCAAGTACCTGCATACACCCAAGCTGGATATTTTAGGGGGAGTTTAATAAAGAGGCCATTACAAATGTGTGATCAGGGTATAGGTAAATCAAACCAGGGACAGTACAGTACTTTGGGACAAGCACTAATAAGGAGCCTGCGGCTCCACTCCTGGGCTAATGGAGCAAGGGGAGAGATCACTTATTGGACCCTGGAAAGGTAGCTGTAGGAGAGACCACTTATAAACTGTGGTGGGTTAAATGGAATTAAAGTCTAAAATTGTTTGGTACTCCTTTCATCAGGAGTGGGGTCTGTGTTCTCCCCCCTTGATTCAGAGGCGCCTCTGTGACTGCTTTGACCAAGAACATAGCAGAAGTGATGTCGTGCCAGTTTCTAGCCCAGGCCTTAACAGATTGGCAGCTTCCATTTCCATGCTCTTGGACCACTCACTGCGCTGGGAGGAAGTCTCACAGGCCCCAAGGAGAGGCCTACTTGGAGACCTGAAGGTCGCTGTTAGCAGCCCTGGCTAGGCTCACCCAAATGATAACCAGCACCAACTTGTCAGCCATCTTAGAAGTGGATTCTCTAGCCCCAGTCAAGCTGCTCCAGCTTATGACACATGGAACAGAGTTGAGTCACCTCTCTGAGCCCTGTCCAAATTATAGGTTCATCAATAACATAAGTGGTTGTTAATTGTTTTTGGTTACTGAGTGTTTGAGGTAGATTGTTACCTACCGGTGGATACAGGAATATATATGTTATGGTCTCAGTAGAGAGACTCAGATAACTCAAGGGAACCTGGCAGGACAAACACTCTGGCCTCTCCTCCTGCCTACTTATTTACTGCCAGTGACCTCCATTGGATGAACCCAATGAGAGCCAGAGGACAAGGAATCTATTGATATTGTCCTTCTAGGTCAGTACCCTGGGAGAAGTGTGAATGGGGGAGGGACAAATGGAAGACTGGCACCAGGCAATTTGAAGTCGATATCATGGTGTTGATCCCGTTTGATAAAACTGAACTGCCCAACACAGCAGGACACAAACCTTGAAAGACAAAGGCCAGTGTCAGTTTTGGAAGATAGCCAGGCAGATGATCAATAAGCCAGGAAGGAGAAAAATTTGCCTAAGACTTTAGGCTCTAAATTGTGGCAATGCCCTATGAATGTTGGCCCATCGGGATCAAGGCTGGGGCTGAGCAACTCATTCCCTAATTTCCTGAATGGCCACCTGAGGGGAGCCCTGGGGAGCCAGTGGAGGAACTGGATTTGCCTTTGTGTTCCATAAAATTCCAGAGAAATTGGAATCATCTGGCTAAGGAAGAGAGAGCTACCTTCCTGGACTTGGAAGCCCCAGAAAGGCAGGGGTGACCTGGGCATAATCAAGACTGGTATGACCTTGCTAGTCAGAGGCAGGTGGCTATGAACCCGTCCCCGGAGCAGTGTGCAGAGAGGGAGGAGCCTTCTCCGATATGCCTTTTAGGAGGGAGGAGAGCTAGGAGTCTAGCTACCTCCATTCAAGTTCTGACTCTGCCCCTTGCCCGCTGTGGAACCCTGTTTAACTCCTCTATGACTCAGTGTTCGCGTCAGGAAGATGGAGATACTAGCGCGTAGGCCCTGCAGCCGCTTCTGTGAGGGGTAAAAGAGCTCGTGCCCCACACTCCGGGAAACTGTAGGATGAGGGGGTTTAAGATCGCAGGCTGTGGAGCAAGGTGGCCAGATGTGAGTCCTGACTCCACCACTGACAACAGGCACGAGGTGTGTCGAGCTATTGAATTTCTCCGTTGTGGTGTCCTGTTTTATGGGGGTAATAACAGCGCCTCCTTTATTTGGCTGTCACGAAGACTGAGTTAATCTAGGTGAAGGGTTCAGAGTGGGTAGTTGAGCTGCACCTAGCCAGCAGTCCCTTAGCTGCGATGACCATGTTGGCTGCTCCATCCCCACGTGAGTGCACATCTGGGGACCGCAGTAGTAACCCAACATCAGTACGTGCATCCGGCTGGGAGCACGAGCTGGAGGGAGCAACCCATGAGCTCAGTTCAGATTTATCAGGACCGACGGCCCTGCCTCTGGGTGGGTGGCTCCGTGGGTGGTTGAGCTGTCTGTTTCCTCAGGTTGTGCTCACACTGGCCTCTTTGCTCTGATCCAGTCTTAGCTTCCAGGCTTTTCCCAGCGGCATTGTGAGACCTGGCTGGGCGGAACAGGGCTGCCACGGCCAGTGTGGGGTGACTGATGGCTCACGGGGAGCTGGGCTTCCCTTCTGCCCTGGGGCCTGCTTGTGGAGAAAAAAAGCCAATGAAAAATGGTCGTAATAAAGAAGACTGCTCCTGGTAGACAATGCTTCTTTGTTTCCAGGTAAATGATACGGCTTAGGCCTCCGACCAAGGCGTCTGGAATTAGAGCAAGCTTGTTCTGTTTCCAGCCTCTGGAACCCACTTGTGATATTGCTACCTTCCCGTGCCTCCAGGATAGCCGCTTTAAGATCCTGCCTTTTAAAGGCCTCCTCACAATTCTCCTGTTGCTTTGACAGACAGACACAGGGGTGGGATGTGGCTGAGACCCACAGCAGCTACTGGTAAATATTCCAGAGCGCCACCAGGCAGGAGGGAAAACTCAGTCACGGCCTACACTGGCAGGCCCTGGGAAGTCACATTAGTAGTGAACCTCTTGGGGCCCCTTTTTGCAAAATGAAGGTAACATTAAATGACTTTAGCAAGTATCCTGAGGCTAATGAAATCCTTGGAGAAAGTGCTAAAGAATATCAGGTGATGGTATTTATGGTGTTGACAGAACAGTAATGCTCATTAGAACCTCTGATTTTAAGGCCTGTGGGGTGGTCATCCTCAGGGGGAGGGTTCTTCCCGCTGTGACTCCTCCCTCCCTCCCGTCCCAGTCCTTCTCAGAAGGTGAGGAAGATTCTCAGGAATGGTTGCCCCTTGGCCTGGCAGAGGGGCAGGAATTCTGGGAAGAGAGCCATTCCAGGAGCCTGGCCTGCCCCTGAGCTACAGCGAGATGAGTCCTCTGAGAGCCCAAAGATCGGCTGCCCTCATCCTCCTCGCCCAGGCTGACCTGGGAAAGCCGCAACCCACATATCATGCCTTGTTTCTTGGCTCGGCCCTTTCCGTAAAGTACCTTGCCTCCTGCGAGGACAGAGCTACCGTCCTAGTCCCCAGCTCCCGAGTCGTGGGAGGGGAGAGGTGGTACAAAGTACGCAGGTACGCTGACCCTTTCCGACACCCGCCGGAAGAGTGTGGCTGCAACGTAAAGCCATTCTGTTCAACTGCAGTTTCTGCAGGTAAAGTTTCCAGTCAGCCGCCAGAGGGTGCCCACAGAGCTCTCTAAAAATGACCCAAACCCGAAGAATGAGGGGAGAAAGACGATTTCCAGGGCCTGTGAGACCCAGACAAAATATAGCTGGGCCACAGCTGACACGACCAGATGCACAGGCCAGCGAAGGAGACAGGAGTTTGCTGGCGAAGGAGAGCCAGGGTGGGAGCGATAGAAATCACCTGAACGGTAGCTAAACAAGTTGCTTCTTGATTTTTCAATTGGCAGCTGCCATTGCACTTTGAGGATTGGCTCAGGGCACATTTTCATTCCTTGGCAAAACTCCCTTCCCCACCCTTTTCCCCATCCTTGTGTACAAAGGAAATGCAAATGCATGTAAATATTAGCCTAAGCCACAGGCTTCTGGAAGGTAAGGCGGCTGCCCCTGCTGCTGAGGAGGCTTTAAAAAAAATCCTATAATGCAAGTGAAAGGACAGATTTTCTGAGCCACTGCTCCTGCGCCAGGGTGAGGCCTCTGAAAGGAACGGCGAAGCCATGGTTCTCTGAAGAGAGGGCCTTGTGTGGAGCGTGCCTGGGATGAGAGGAGGGGAGGGACAGCTCCTCTGCTCTCCCCAGCGGGGCCTGGCAAGCAGCCTGGGTCTGGCAGCCCTGGGTCTCCAGCCCAGGGCCTGGCACGATGACTGACACACAGTAGGTGCCTGTGGATGTTTGCTGAATGAGCGAGCGAATGAATGGGGAGTAAGCTGGCGTGGGTGGCTCAAGGCCTGGGCTGGCTGGGAGCTTTCACCAGGGTGAGGGGAGAATTGGGAAAGGGGTGAGAGTGGGGGAAGGGCAGAAGGGTAACTTTCCAGGGAGGAGAGGTCCTGTGTTCTGGTTTGCCTCTACCTCAGGCCTTTTCTGCGGACGTCCAAGACTCCAGAACAAAACGTTTTGACTTTGTTCCGATGCTAGTCAAACTACCCAGTGGACCCATTCATTCGTAAGGTCTACTCATTTACAGTGATGGAGCAGCGGTGGTGACCCTGGCAGTTACCCTGTGTCCCCATTCAGGGGAACCCCAGTCTCCTTTAGCCATTCCTTGGTGAACAGGGGATGTAAATGTTGGAGAAAGCCAGCATATTACTATTACTGAACAGGGCTTTGGCTCTCTGGAAACCCAGCTAGTGTGGAAATGGGCTTAGGCGCTGGCTGCTGGGTAATTGGGCCATGGATCCCCCCCCCCCCCCGGACAAGTGCGGGCAGTGTGTGTGTGTGTGTGTGTGCGCGCGCGCGCAAGCATGAGAATTGTTGCAATAATGCCTTGCAATGCCTTGTATTCTTTCACAGTTCTGGTGGCCAGAAGTCTGAAATCAGGGTGTCAGCAGCGGTGGTTTCTGCTGGAGGCTCTGGGGGAGAATCTGTTCAATGCTTCTCTCCTACCTTCCGGTGGCTGTCAATAATTCTTGGCATTCCTTTACTTGTAGATATATTGCTTCAATCTCTGCCTTTGTCTTCACATGATATTCCTTGGTCTCTACGGTTCTGTTTCTGTGTCTTATAAGAATACTTGTCTTGGGATTTAGGGCTCACCCTAATCCAGGATGATATCATCTAAAGACCTTTACCTTAATTACATCTGCAAAGGCCAAATAAGATTACATTCTGAGGTTCTGGATGGATATATCTTTTGGGAGAACACTGTTTAGCCTAGTACAGACAAGATACAAATGTGTTTATTGCTGGATTATTCCCCTGGTGGACCACCCATGCGCTTAAACAAACAAGGATATTGAGAGCCAGAGAGATTGATTTTGTTTTAGAAAGAATTTGATATTTCAAAAAAAAATGAAGTCCTTGTGGAAAAAATATGATTTAGGATTGTTTTAAATTCTAATTTCATATTGAAACGGAAGAGAGAAATCATACTTTCACTGCCTGGGGTCTCTAAAGATGTTAATCAAGGTAATTAGTGAATTATACATAGGTCAGTATGCTGAGAAGGTAGAAAGTGAGAGTGTTGTTGCTGTTGGTGGTGGTGGTTTCATTCAGTTTGGTGTCTGGCAGTTATTGAGGCCACTAGTGACCTTAGGAGCAACCACCATATTGTTACCATCAGTGGGTTGGAGTTAAGGATTGAATGGAGGTGAGGAGACTGTTAGTGTGGATATCTTTTTGCCAGGAGCTTGACTGTGAAGTGAGAGAGAAGATTTAGTGGTCTCTGAGATGTGGTCTGTGACCTTTGAAGGTTAATTAATAATCTATTTGTGCTTGCTACAATTAGCTTGAACTGCTTCCAGAACTTCTTAGGGATGGTATCCACTGGCGATGTCTCTTGAACAGTGCAAACGGAGGTTACTAGCCAGGCCCAAAGCTCCCCCCCTCCCCCAGGTGCCTTTGTGTCCTGGGTGGAACAGCACTGCAGACCCAAGTTCAACAGCTTGACAGAACCTCAGCGCCATGCCAGTGTCCTCTCTGTCCTTTGTACAGCTGTTTCCCCTTCTTCTTCTTCTTCCATCACCTGCTCATCTTTTAAAGCTCAGCTGGAATAGTCCCTGTTTGTTCCACCCTTCCCCCATGAAGTTGCTCAGTCTTTAGAACCCCCATAGCACCCTTAAATTATGGACATAGCATTTATCATGGTACTATGGAATTCCTCAATTTTCTGCTCTTCCATGACATCATTGAGATCAGGATCAGGATCCCTGTCTTTGCTTCCCAGTCCTCAGCTCCTCACACAGTATTGGGTGTTTAGTATGAGTTCAATAAATTTTTATTGAATAAATGAGTTTGTAGTTAATACATTACCATTCAAACAGTAAGTATGTGTGGGGGAGGACACTGTTGGATGTCTGGCAAAGGAATCCAGACAGGAGAGAGAAAGAGAGGGAAACGGGGCACGAGTTAACAGCATCTATTATCCACTTCTGTTGCTACTTGAATCCAGGTTTTGTGCAGGTATGTGTGTTCTTACAAGCAGCCATGTGCCTTAGAGGGAACTCACCCTTCCCCAGCCTCATTGGGTAGGTCTGTTTGGACTGCAGGTAATCACATTACTGTTGCCAGAGGTTGACTCAGGAATGGGCATTATACCCAATTCTGGGCAATGAGACATGGGAGACTTCTGAGAAATGTTTTCTTGCTCCTAAGAGAACAAGAGATGTTGTCTCTTCTTTCTCAGGGTGTTGTCATGTCTGGAGGGGAGACCTGGCATTAATGAAGCCATCTTGCCATCAGCTTGAGATGGAGCAGATGCCCGAGGATGCAGAGCAGAAAGACGGTAAGACCCTGGCTGGGCCACTGAAACTGCCTACCCAACCCTCTGTCTCTTAAGAATTACAGTTATTGCAATGAATGCATTTCCTTATTGTTTAAAGATGCTTGAATCTGTTTTTATGACTTGAAGCCAAAAGCATCCTAACTGAAACAACTTGCCATATAATAAATATTCATCAAATATAACTCAATTTGAAAGTGATGGCCTTAGAAACAAAAGAGCATGTTCCCCAAGACCCTGTCATGCACTAGGATTTGGAAAAGTAAAATATGATATTCCTGTGATCTTCTCCTTATTGGCCCAATGTTATTCCATTTATTTGCCTATGCCACTCAGCTGGTAGAAGCCAAATTCCTTTTTCTGGAAGATTAAGAAAAAAATTGGTCATGAGCTTTCTGAGGGAAAGTAAACAAAGTTATAAGACACAGAGAAGAAACCTTGTTGCTTTGGGGAGATAGAAAAGTAAAGCTTTAAAAACTGCAGTACAGTTAACTTTAGTTAAGTTCCAAAACATTAAAATAGGGTACCACTGGCTCATGAATAGAGAAATTGAAACAAAATCAATGTCAAGAAGTAGACCCCAAAACATACAGGGATTTAGCAAATAATAAAGGTCTCATTTCAAATCCGTGGGGAAAACTAGATGTTTTATCAGTGGTGTTTGGACAACATGATAGCCAGCTATCATAAATAAAATTGGAGCCATACCTCATACTTTACCAAAGAAATTCCAAATGGGTCAAAGATTTTAAATATAAAAATGTGAAACCATAAAAAATACGAAAAGACATATGGACTCTTTTTTTTGTTGTAATTTATGACCAAAGAAAACCTTTTAAGATATGAACAAATTATAGCAGTTATAAAATAAAAGATTGAAACATTCAACCATGTTTTTAATAATGTGCATGCAAAAACAACCATAAGGGGAGTCAAAAGTCATTAGACAAATTGGGAAACATATTTGCAAGTCATTGCTACATAATCCTTAGGAAAAAGACCAATAACGCAATGCAAAAGTGGGTAAAGGATATTGGGTCAGGTGACATGGATTGGCAATTTGGCAGTCTCTATCAAAATTACAAATATATATAATCTTTGATTCAGTGATTTTACTTATAGGAATTATTTATAATAATTCTATTAGTAGCAATTCTATTTACAACATACTCCTAGATATGGAAATCACTTGTTGAACAAGGTTATTCATTGCAGCATTTTTTGTAGTATCAAAAAAAAGGAAATAATGGACGTGATCACTTATGGCAGAGTGGTTAGACAGATGGTACTATGTTAATATAATGGATTACTACTCATCATGGAGAAAGATTGAGGAGCTCTTTGTGTACTGGTGTGTAGTGACCTCTGGTATATCTTAAGTAAAAAAAGTAAGGGATGGAACAGAATAGTGGATTGCCATTTATGTAAATAAAAGATGGTGAGAGGTGGGGTGTCTGGGTGGCACAGTTGGTTGGGGGAGTCTTGATTTCCACTGGGGTCCTGATGGGGTCATGGGGTTGTGATCTCAGGGTCATGGGATCTAGCCCGACGTTGGGCTCCATGCTCAGCATGGAGTCTGCTTGAGATTCTCTCTCTCTCTCCTGTCCACCTCCCCCCAAATCGATCAATCCTATCTTTAAAAAAAAAAAAAAAAGATGGTGAGAGGTGCCTTGCACAAATTTACTTGTATATTTTTGCAAGGAAACATAGGAAATCAGTGACCCTGATACCTCTAGAGGGGAACTGGAGGGCTGGAGCATGTGTCGGGGAGGGAGACTTCACTGTGTAAAATTGTATGCCTTTGACTTATGAACTACATGAATGGATTTCCTATTCCAATTCCAAAACAAATAAATTACACTTAAAAAGGTATTTGAAAATTAAGGAGGAGAAATAGAAAAACCCTCAATGCTTTCAAAATGAAAACTGAAAATGAGGAACTGTAAATCTAATTTAATAAGTGCAGGACACCCATATCCAGCATCTCCACCTTTTTCAGCTCTCTACCAACCTCACATAGGCTGGGGTTTGATTTGCCAGCCCTGAGCCCCCTCCCTAACCACTTCCCATTCCTCCTGCCCCAGCGTCAAACTCTGCTGGGGATTCACTTTCTATGCTTCTGTCTTCGTCATACCCAGGGCAGAGCACTAAGCTGAGAGCATCCTACTTTCCTCTGCTGGGTACAAGTGATGGGTACAATTGTCTGTCTGAAGGGTGGGTGAGTAGTTGAGACACTTAATTTTGGAAAATTAGACTAAGGCAGAAGAAAATGAAAGCAAGTCAAGGTAGGTTTTCACCCGTAGAGAACTGTAACAGGGTGGGTGAGAGGAAATGATAATAAACCGTAGAGAGGGTACCCACCTACTTGCCACACTTTGGCTGAATTTTTCTCTTCCCAGAGTTCTATAGTTGATGCCTTATTAACATCAGAGGGGATTTGATGACTTGTCATATTCAGTCCTGACTACTGAAATGAAAAGGATAGAAAATGAAAAGTATGGAAAATGAAAATCAATTGCATTCTTTAATTTTAGTCATCCCATTCCTGGAGCATATTGAATACTACTTTGGGTTCTTTCATTGTTCAGTTTATTAATAACAAAGAACCAAAGTATTTCACATTCCTAAAGAGTCTTTCATCTCAAAGGAGCCAATGTAATTCACTAATTCAGTTACCTGAACTACATTTGGTAATTATTTGAGGATCACTTCACCCAGGGGTGAATTTCAACGAGTTGTGTGACACAGCTAACAGTCACTTCATTCTCCAGTCAGTGCAAAAGAAAAATGAATAGCTAATGGGGATGTCCTCCTGAAGGATTTGCCCAGTGAAAACTTCAGGGAGATGGATGCTGAAAGAATGTAATTAACTGCCCGAAATTAGTACCTCTACTCTTACTCAGGGTTTCCTGACCTCTTTACTAGAGTCAGGATGGAGAGGTGTCTTATCTCAGAATGGGGCTCTCTAGCAGCCAAGAAACTTGTGAACAGCAGTCACTCCATTGCTATATTTTTTTGAGTGGTTATAAATGGTATTGTATTTTTAATTTGTGTCCACATAGTCACTGTAAGAATATAGAAATGCAATTCATTTTTCTATTGTTACAATTGATTTTTGTATGTTGATCTTGTATCTGTGATGTAGTTGAAACTACGAGTTTGAGGAATGTTTTTTTCAGATTCCTTGGGATTTCTATGTAGACCATGATGGCATCTGCAAAGAGGGACATTTTTAGTTCTTTCTTGTCTGTATGCCTCTATTTTTTTTTCTTGCTTTATTGAGCTGGCTAGGTCACAGGAATAGCAGTGATGAGAGCAGACAACTTTGCAGAACTTTTTACCTTGTACCTGATCTTTTTTTTAAATTTTATTTATTTATTCAACAGAGAAAGAGAGAGAGAGTGCCAGAGAACACAAGAGGGGGGAATGGCAGAGGGAAAGAGAGAAGCAGGCTCCATGCTGGGCTTGATCCCAAGACCCTGGGATCATGACCTGAGCCAAAGGCAGACACTTAACAGACTGAGTCACCCAGGCACCCCCCCACCCTTGTGCACGATCTTAGGGGAAAAACATTCAGTCTTTTACAATTTGTTAGCTATGGGATTTTTCATTGATGTTCTTTATCAAATTGAGTAAGTTTCCTGCTATTCCTAGTTTTCTGAGAGTTTTTTAAATCATGAATAGGTGTTGAATTTTTATCAAATGTTCATTCTGCATCAACTGATACAGTCACAAGGAATTTTTTTCTCTTTATTAATGTGGGTGACTATATGGATTGGTTTTTGAACATTAAACCAGATGTATCCATGACTAGCAGTTATTCCAATACTACTTATTTTAAAGTTCATTTATAAGAAATAGTGTCTCAGTTATTTGACCCTATAAGGGGGTGGGGGGAGAAGAGAGGTTACGGCTTGATCCGCTTTACTGAATCCAGTAAGGCTTCCTTTTCTCTTCCATCTACTCTCTACTATTACCCAGAGGTCAGGAAAACACTGCCGGTAGGGACACCTGCCCATTACCATGAGGCTGGTCATTGGCGAGTGTAACATGGAGTCTGGCTACTGTGAAAGCTTGTGTTTGTGGGAGCATGTTCATCAGTCACTGCTGTCCCAGAAAGAATGATCTCCGCTTCCCTTCTGTATGCCAGAGAGCATGTTAGTACATTTTAATGGCAGAAGGTAAGTCATATCTAAAATCCTAGCAGAAAAGGAGTAAGGAAGATATGGTTTTAAGTCTTCCAACCCCTGTGATCCAGCGAGGAGTATAGAAAAGAGGCAGAAATACATGCAGAGGGTGAAGAGACAAAATTTAGCACTCCCATCTGCTTCACTGAATCTGATAGGAAACAGACCTTCCATCTACTCTTCTTAATTACCCTGCAAATTCTTTCTCTTAAATTTTGATGTCATCTTTCCTCTTATTTCCCTCATCATCATTCAAAAGCCTACCCAGAAGGATGTATTTGCAAAGGTGGAGTTGGGGTGGAAAAGAAAGAGGTAAGATGCAATGCAATAGGATAGCTGCTATTTGAATGACCTATTTGAATGACGTGTGCTTGTGTAGAGATGTTTGAGAAGATGAGAAAGAAAGAAAGGCAGACAGAAGAGTCTAGATTTTGGCAGTTTGGAGTGCTCTGAATGGGCACGTATGTAGCCGGAGATAGCGTGCAGAGTTAGCAAGAGGTAATTAAGGACAGAGCTCATGAGGCTGGGGGCTCAGTAATGGGACATGACCCCAACAAAGAGAAACAGATGGGCAATGATCATGTTCAGAGAAACAGAGCCAAGGACTTGAGTAGGACAAGCCGTGGCTTGATTGACAAGTCAAAGTTGAAAGAAAGGCAGTTGGGAAGGAGAATTTGGAGTCAGGGATAGGATTGCTTCAGGGACTCTGGTGGAGCAGATGCCAGCCCTCAGCCCTCTGCTGCTGCTTATTATTTGAGGTGGCAGAGTGTGCAGAGGAGACTTCTATAACCAGTGAGTCTGGTGTGTATCACTTTCGGGGATTTGACAGACAGATGCTGACTTCCAAGATCCTAAGATCTTTGTAAGTTTAGTTCTTTCCCCAAGGCCCAGGTGAGATGTTCTGCTAAGAGATAGCATGATTAGAAGTCAAAGTTGTGTGAAAGGCCCAGGACTGCCTCCCTTCCCTTCCCTTCCCTTCCCTTCCCTCCCCTTCCCTCCCCTTCCCTCCCCTCCCCTCCCCTCCCCTCCCCTCCCCTCCCCTCCCCTCCCCTCCCTGTCCCATCCCCGTCCTGTTCCCATTCCTGTTCCCTTTCCCCTTCCCAAAAGCTCAGTTGGGAACTTTTTCCCATATGGAAGACTACTGAACCCTTGAATAAAGAAGTATGCTAAGTCTGATGGGTTAGAGAGGTCAGGGCTATGGGAGGTAACAAGAGCCAGTGAGGGACAAAATGCCTTCCTTCTGGACACAGCTCCCTAGATTCCTCCAGTCTCTATGTAACACCTCAGAATGCAGCTGTGCACGGCTCTCCGGCTTGTTATCCTTCAGAGGGTTAGAGTGCAGCTTGGAGGTAGCGGGGTGACTGATTTTATTCCTGCATGGGTCAGGGCACTTTGCACTGCTCCATGGCCCCAGACTGCTCCCTTAGGCTGGTCTACAGGTGTGAGATATTGGTCTCAAGAAGCATCGAACTGGCATCATTAGATCCATTGGCGACGTTAGAAAAGTATCATCTCAGGATTAGTGGTACACCCCAAGTGTCCTTCTCACATACAGAGGACTAAACATTTTTCCATGCCAGTGATTTTCAAATTCTTTTGGCCTTTAAATTCTTCCCCCCCCAAATGAAATCTTACTTGGAAACCCAATATAAAAATCAAATAGAAGAGGAAGTGTTCTGATTGAATATTGGGCATTCAGATACCCATGTATTTACCCCCTTCCTCCTTTGGACTACCTCCAAAAATTTTCTAGGGCTTTAGTAAACAGAATATTAAAATCACTGTATTATGTGTTCTTTAAAGCTGGTTAGTACTCTTACTCAACTTCAAAGAGTAAGAAACTGAGACATGAATGGGCTAAAGAAGTTACTTTGCCAAGGGCACGCTGTGTGTTTGTATCAGTCAGGAACTGTACTTGGCTGATCTGAAAATTGATTTAAGCAACACAGAACTTTCTTTTCCTCTCCTCAAATAAGGTGTCCAGAAGTGGGCAGTGTAGGGTTGATGTGGCGGTGCCATGAGCTTTTTGGGGATCTAAGGTCTTGGCGGCTTGCCATTCCACAATCCCTAGGGTGAATCTTCATCCCGTGTTTATAGTATGATTTCTAGAGCTCCAGCCACTTGACCCCAGCATCTGAAAGATATAGAAAGAGGAACAGAAAGGGCCTGCCATCTGAGTCATTCCCTTTAAAGGGGGCTTTCTAGAAAGCCTCAATGTCTTTTACTTATATCTCACGTAAGTCATAAACTGAAGCTGGGCGTTCTGTCAGTCCTAGCAATGTGGGAGCTCTGACAGTGAGGAAGGGGAGAATCACTATTGGTTGGGTAACTTATGGTCCACCACAAATATGATACCCTTACCCTCTAAGTGAGCACATGTCTTGGATTTTGGATTAGTTCCAATCGCAAAGAACCCGCCTATTCTTCTAAACCCACAAAGTCAGCATTTTGGCACCTAAGTGTATGTTTTTTCTATTCAGAAAAGGCTCAAATATCCTTTGTCTCATTCATTTGTCCTGAATTTTATTTTAGAAAATGAACTGTTCATAAAAGAACTGAATCTGTTATTTGCTCAAATTGCTTGATACATGTCATTTTTAAAAAAATATTGTTCACGTTTTGGATTCTCTTCAGGTGGCAGGTGGAAAGACAGAGGTTAGTCATACATGGGGGGTTGGTGACCAAAAGTGGGAGCCAGATTATTCTTCAGGGTACACTAATCCCCATCCTTTGACCCTTTACCACATGAGGGTCTTCACTGACTTCTCCCTGAAGTATTACCATTCCCTACCTGCTTTCCTGTCCACCTAATCATGGGGCACGGGGCACTGTTGGTGCACTCTGAGCCACCACTGCCTGTGGTGTGGTGTGGAGGACGAATACTGGACGTGGACTAAAAAGAATCTGGACTCAGCTCTGCCCCTTTCCAGGGGCCTTGCGGCGACCTTCAGGCAAGCCCCTTCATTCCTCCAGGCCTCAGTTCCCTCCTCAGTAAAATCTGGGGTTAGACTAGATGAGCTCTGTGGACACCTGCCAAGTCAAACATTCTGATCGTATCTCCTGCTCCCGTCCCCCTTCCTTTGCCCTCCATTGGACTGGAATGTGACCTACAAATGCTGCCAATCGCTGGGCAAGGGCTCTTCAAAGTCACCTGTCCCTTTTCTGCCACCAGAAAGAATTGTGCTGAAAGTCAGCCTGTTTTCTTGAAGTTTCACTGAAGAAGATTTGTTTTCCAGACTCTAGGAGGTTTTCTTAATGTAGGTCTTTAACTAAAATGCCTCCGATTGTAATTCAAAGCCTGTTTGCTTTTGCCCTATTGTTTGTATGATTCTTGTCTGGTTATTCAGAGGAAAACTTCGGACAAAATAAAAATTGCAATAGGATGAAAAATATTTTCCAGGGGAAGATATAGGATTCAGATTTCTCATTGTCTATTCATGAGTTCACTTATTAGCTCATTCAGTTGACTGAGAAACCTAGGTGCCTATGTGCAAGTCACACATGGAAAATGTGGGCTTCTACCCTGACCTGGTCTATACTGTGGATGAAAGTGCCAATATGTGTCAGGCCCCGTCCCATGTGTGTCACATTCTTAGTTAATCTTTACAACAGCCATATGATATAGGCATTTATTATGGAATTTTATTGCTCTTGGGGCGCCTGGGTGGCTCAGTCAGTTAAGTGTCTGCCTTGGCTCAGGTCATGCTCCCAGGGTTCTGGGATTGAGCCCCGCATCGGGCTCCCTGTTCCGCGGGAAGCCTGCTTCTCCCTCTCCCACTCCCCCTGCTTGTGTTCCCTCTCTCGCTGTGTCTCTCTCTGTCAAATAAATAAAAATGAAATCTTAAAGAAAAAGCTGTCTGGAATTTTATTGCTCTTGTCTGCCCCCTCTTTAGACTCGAGGGGCTACACATTACCCCTTCCTAATTTATTTACCTAATTTGGGGGGCACCTATTAGGTGCTAGACATTAGGGTTATGACCAAATAAGACAGAAAGGGTTTAGCTGACAGGCCTGCCAATCTGTTAATCATAGTGCTCTGACTACTCCCAAGTATATGACACAAGCTTGGACCATCATGAAACTGTGTCTTTTTTGATAGTGATTGGGCTGAGGGTTGGGAGAATGACCCAACTAGGGACAGTTAGAGTTTTTATATGCCATATGATCTGATTCTGGTTGCTGGAAAAGGCAAAGTTTCTCTTTATCCATTTGAGCCCTGGATTCAGATATATGTGATACCTACTCCACTATTATGCTTTCCAGTTTCATAAACCAATAAAATCTTTTTGCTTGAACCATTGGTTTGAACCATATAAACTGCCATTTTTTTTCCCAGATTTTTTTCTGGTTTAAACTAATGATTTGAATTTCTGCTGTCTGCAATTGAAAGAGTCCTGACAAATCTGGTAGTATTGTTATCTCTCATGTAGATTAAGAAAATGAGGCTAGGAGTATTTATTTACCCCAGGTCATTCTGCTATTAGGCATAGCAAGAACTAAAACCCAGGCAACTTCAAAGCCTATGTTCTTGATTACTCTGGTACCATCCCATAAAGTCAGACAAGGACTGAAGAGAAGAGACTTCTACTCAAGGAGTGGTCCACAGGCAGTTGCCTACCAGCAAACTCTTTGCTACTGGTCCAAGAGGAGGTAAGAAGTAATGAACCAGAATGTAAACAAACTGTATCTCTAAGTACACTTTTCAAGTTCAGCTGACATTTTTTTTTGTAATAGAAATACTTTCCTGAGAAAGTAAGCAGTATGTTGATTTAGATTCTGATGCATACTCTTTATCCCCTCTTGGGTTGGCATCAAGCTATGGACCAGTACTTGGAGGAGCACTGGTAGAGGACTGTTGGGTTTGCTGCCCAGCTGACAACCATCTTACTATCTCTGGAGACTTCCACAGAAGCTGTGTCTGTATCACGTGACCTTGTCCCCCTCTTCTGTTAGTCATAACTGATTTGTTCATGTCATTTGTTTGAGTCAAGCTGGACCAACCAGATTTTCTTGTCTAAGAATATGGAATCTTAAAAAAAGAAACAAAGGAACCAGGAGATGTTAGTTGCTGAGTTCCAAAAATGGATGAGCCCAGAAACTCTTTATTTTCATGTCTCTGGAGCTGGTGTAATTCTTGACTTCTGAGGAGTGGTTGTTTAATCTTACATCTTGTAAGGTTATGAATATCCTTTTGAGTAAATTCCCTTTTGTCTTAAGCTAGCCAGAGTTGGTTTCAAGAGAACTTTAATACCATTGAAAAATATAGGGAAGACCACCTGTTCATGACTCAGAATTCTATAATTTCAGTTATTAGTTAGCCTATATGACACCGTCCTCCATAATTCTAGGTCTCAGTAATAGTTGGAAACATTGCTACCTGAGCTGGGGGGTCCCCACTATAAAATGGAAACAAAGATGTACATAATCAATTACCCTTGGTGACTAAAGTAACTCTGATAAAGACTAAACATCTTAATTAAAGCAAATAAATGATCAACCTTTGTCTGCTTAACTATAGATAAATAGGACCCAAATGAATGAATTAACTCATTGCTGACTTTAGGAACATTACTACTCCGGGCTAGAGCACTCACATCTGCTCATCTAGCTGGCTTTCAAAGAATGACCATGTGCTCTGGGAAAACCAACATTATCTCCACCAGCTAAATGCAAACAGCAGTTTCTTGAATTCATATTTGGTTTTTGGGGGAAAAAAAAACGATGGACACACAACCCCAATCCTCTTGTTACTTGGCCATATCTGTTTAGATGCAATATTTGATTTAAAAAAATATTTGGTTGCCTCCTGAGATCATCTCACTATTTGAAGTTGCGAGTCTGGATTGAAGCAAGTCCCCTCCAACTTGGTGAAGGAAGCAGTACAAATGGAGGTTTGAAGATGCATCCTTAGCGGCTAGAAGGCGCCGCATGGAGTGATGGCAGGAAGAGAAAGGAAGCACGCACGAGGTGCTTGCTGCTTTTCCTTCAGCGGAGGAAAAACAGTGCTGGAAGGTATTGGGGGAGGCTTCAAAGCTTGAAGCTTTCATCGTTTATTTCTGAATCCAGACAATTGTCTCCTCTGTGCTTACCTAGAATCTCTGTGATCTTGGTTCTGAATAGGTTAATCTATTTTTAAAGGGTATCCAAATGCTATTAAGATAATTCTTGCATTCCTTTGCTCTTTCTATTTAAAAATTAAAGTGCTTATAGTAATAGATATCTTTGCCCGTATAGCCAAGAGGATCACCTACAAATGCTCTCTGAATAGAAAAAAAACCCCTCGAACCTGAGATTCAAATACCTATGCTTATAATTCTCTACATATAAAACCTCTTCTTAGTCTCTGTTTAAATTCTAGTGATTTAGGTGCAGAGTTCTTTTTTTCTTAATTGTATCGCTGGACATAAATTAGGCATAATCTATAAGATTTTCAACGTGATATCATACGTCCAGCATTTTTTATTGTACTAAATTTCAGGGCTAATTTAAGTTTAAACTCTTTATTTTAGAAAATCAGTAACAGCAACTAATTAGCACATCTCATTCTGGATGTATTTGCCAACCAATTTCAGAGACTCATTTGCCTGTTAAGAGATTTTATTGAACACCAGCACCACAGACTCTCCTTTTTTTCTAGTAAACAGCTCATGCTTATTATCTTATTACAGGAATGCCACTGGTTAAATCAGGCTCTGAATATAAATAGCCATATTACTGCCATCAGGCATCAATGTTTATTTAGTGGCTGTGAGTCATGCATACCTCTTTGATCGGGTTTGGAATGAGCCGTTGCAGTTTTTGTTCAAAAAGGTTATTTGCAAAGGCTATAGAAGTATCAGTTAGATTAAACATGAAATTAATCAGTGTGGAATTTTATCAGCCATTTCTGCCACCAAACACCAGGTGTCAAGAGCATGTGCAAATGAGGGCTGAACATAATGAAGCTGGGGGGGACAGCTTAGTAGGGAGGTCAGAAAAGATTCCAAGAGGTCTACCATACTCAGGGAGGAAAGATGGAGGGAGGGGGAGTGGGAAGGAGGGGGGGAGGGAGGGAAGGAAGGGGGGGAGGAGGGAAGAAGGAAGGAGGGAAATATTGAAGGCCTACCGAATCATCTGGAACTCATTGGCAGTTTCACACTGTGTATCTCATAGCAGAGTATATGGAAAAGAGAGTCCGGTGATCTGGGTCAGCCTGAACTCTGCCTTGTCCTACCCAGTGATCTTTGGGAAACTGTTTAACGCATACATGCATTACCAAGGATACATATAGAACATATGATAAACTGGTACAAAAGCATATTTTCCACCTCAACCTTTCTTGAGACTAAAAGTAGCAGGGAGCAAGAGACCCAAGATAGCTGTCATATGGTTTTAGTTGATGAAACTGTGTTGGTGGAAGAGATGAGGCCCTTTGACTGGAGGGCTCGTTTAAAATGGGTCCATTCATTCCTTCAACATTTAGTGGGTGCTCCAGCCTGTCAGGTGTATGTGCGGAGAGAGGCCTGTGAATAATTATACCAAGGTGAGTGCTGTGATGATTGCCACTATAAATTCCTGGTGACCTCACTCTCCGGCAGCCCTCATCACTGCTCAGCCATTATGTGGCATTTCTGCCCTGCAACTCTCCCTGCCGCTGCCTCAGTGCCTATTTCTGATGTTCTCCACTGTCTTCAAGCTTCTGACTTTCCCTGAGTTCGTCTTCCTCTCAGCAGATGATCTAACTTTCCCTACAGTGAAAATGAATTCACCTACATCCACTCTCATCCTCTCCTTCTCCCTCATTCTCCTCATAGAGAACGTCTTCCCTCTTCTAGGAGGCAATCCTTCTACCTGTCGTTTGGACCCCATCTCTTCCCAGGGTTCTTTTTCTATCCAGAGTCTTCCCTTCTTCTCTCTCAACTGGCTCTTTGCCGTCAGCAGATAAAAATGCTTAGTGTTTCCCAATTAAACAAAAAGCAAAACCATCCTCCTTTGAGAGTACCTCTCTGCAGGAATCTTCCTTCCTTGTCACAGATAAGCTTCTTGAAAGAATTGTCCACCTAGAACTCTCACTTCCTCGGGTTCCACTTAATCTTGGGTCAGGTTGTCTGGGAGACTCTGACCCAGAAAGTTGCATGCAGGTGGTATATGGGGGTGGGTGCTCTAGAAACCACCTTGGAAGTGAGATGAAGGAAATGGGATTGGCTAGAGAACTCAAGAGCTGGCATGGCCTTTCAGAGATGACCTGAATTGAGGCAAAGGGGACAGACCTTTTTCACCCCACATCAATGTGTCATTGGATGCACATGGCAGGTGTATACCCTTGGGCAAGGCAGCTTCCTTTGATAAAGGGTAACTCTTGGAGAAGAATCTGGCCATGGGCCACCAGCAGGCAACAGTCCTGGCAGCTGGGGGAATGAGTGCTTCATTCCTAGAGGGGGTTTCTGGGTGGCACAGCCTAGCGCACACTGCTTACCCAACCTTCTATGACCTGGCTTTCTCTTGAGCTCCAGACTCCATCTACATTCAACTGCTTGTCAGACATTTCCATCTGGACATCTCCCAAAAGCCAATGAAACATTCAAATTTAACTCATCACTTTCTACCACTCCACTCACTCCTTCCTTAGGGTTCTTTGTCTTGGTAAATGGAAGAGAGACGATAACCTGTGAGAGTTATCCTTTCTCTCCTTTGTGGATTACTTCAGGCTCTGTTTGTTCTTTGCAGCCCTTCTGAGGGGTCCTGTGGGCTGAATACACATGCGCACTAAGCAAGCTGCTCTTTTTGCATCCTGTCACCAACCAGGAGCCAGGGCGGCACCGCAGCTCACTGCGTTCTGGCACGGCTGTCCTTGCTCGCTCCACTTGTCTTCATTCTCACTTTCTTGGGCTTGCATCTACCAAATATATTGTTATGACCATCACTATGGTCTCAGGCGTTGCTTTTTTATATTTTAATTTTATTTTATTATGTTATGTTAGTCACCATTCATTACATCATTAGTTTTTGATGTAGTGTTCCATGATTCATTGTTTGTGCATAACACCCAGTGCTCCATGCAGAACATGCCCTCTTTAATACCCATCACCAGACTAACCCATCCTCCCACCCCCCTCCCCTCTAGAACCCTCAGTTTGTTTCTCAGAGTCCATAGTCTCTCATGGTTCATCTCCCCCTCCGATTTCCCCCCCTTCATTTTTCCCTTCCTACTTTTTTTTTTTTTTTTTAACATATAATGTATTATTTGCTTCAGAGGTACAGGTCTGTGACTCATCAGTCTTACACAATTCACAGCACTCACCATAGCACATACCCTCCCCAATGTCTGTCACCCAGCCACCCCATCCCTCCCACCGCCCACCACTCCAGCAACCCTCAGTTTGTTTACTGAGATTAAGAATTCCTCGTATCAGTGAGATCATATGACACTTGTCTTTCTCTGAGTTATTTCACTCAGCATAATACCCTCTAGTTCCATCCATGTCGTTGCAAATGGCAAGATCGTTGCAAATGGCAAGATTTCTTTTTTTGATGGCTGCATAATATTCCATTGTATATGTTGTATACATATATACCACATCTTCTTTATCCATTCATCTGTTGATGGACATCTTGGCTCTTTCCATAGTTTGGCTATTGTGGACATTGCTGCAATAAACATTGGGGTGCACGTACCCCTTTAGATCACTACATTTATATCTTTGGGGTAAATACCCAGTAGGCAATTGCTGGGTCATAAGGTAGGTCTATTTTCAACTTTTTGAGGAACCTCCATACTGTTTTCCAGAGTGTCAGGCCTTGCTTTTTGAGGACCTGAGCAAAGATACCACCTTTTCCCCAACATCCTTTTTTCCAATAAGTCATATCAATTCCAACTTCTAAAGAACTCTTCAGTCTATTCTTTTGTCAACATCTCCATTGCCACCACCCTTAGGCAAGCTCTATCAGTTCCTCCTGGATTGTCACCTCAGCCTCCTAACTGGTCTCCAGGCCTGCTTCCCTACAAGCTATTCCCCACTCTCTAGCCTGACACACAGAGCTTAATGTTAGTTCTGAGAGTGAGTGAATACGTGAATAGATGTATCACAGGGTGCTGCATCTTGTAACTGAGCTACTTTGGAATGTTGACATAAGAATTTTTTCTAGAAATTTTTAGAGTATGTGTGAGTTGGGGTGGGGAGGCGCTGAGGGAGAGGGAGAGAGAGAATCCATGCCCAGCATGGAGCCGACATGGGGCTGGATTCCACAACCTCAAGATAATGACCTGAGTGGAAATCAAGAGTGGGACAATTAACCGACTAAGCCTCCCAGGTGCCCCTCTTTGTAGAATTTTTTAACATTTGACACTCAATCTTCCCCTCTGGGAGGGATCACGCATTAGTGGGCCAGCTGGTTACCTCATAGACAGAGGCTCAAGGGCTTCAAGATAGGAGACTAGAAGTTTTTTTTCTTTTTAAATTGAATTTTGGTTGAAGTTCCCTTTCTTCCTTCCTTCCTTTCTTTCCCTCTTTCATTTCCTCCTCCCTCCCTTCCTTCCTTCCTTCCTTTTAAAAAGATTTTATTTATTTATTTGACAGAGGGAGACACAGCGAGAGAGGGAACACAAGCAAGGGGAGCGGGAGAGGGAGAAGCAGGCCTCCTGCTGATCAGGGAGCCCGATGTGGGGCTCGATCCCAGGACCCTGGGATCATAACCTGAGTGGAAGGCAGATGCTTAATGGCTGAGCCACCCAGGTGCCCCTTTTTCTTTTCTTTTCTTTTCTTTTCTTTTCTTTTCTTTTTTCTTCCTTCCTCCCTCCCTTCCTCCCTTCCTCCCTTCCTTTGTTTCTTTGTTCATTTTTTTCTTTCCTAGATTGGGCTGACCCACATAGCACTTTTATTCTTCTCTGCTGTTCTACTTCTAAGAGTTCATGGGGTTTTAAGGTAAGTGAATAGTAGTAGATGTGGAGTGCTTAGAGCTGTGCGGGTTACATATTAGGGACAAAATAAGTTTTAGTTATTAGCATTATCATCCTATTATGGATTTTTTCCCTCCTATTTCCTTTCTCCCATTTCCTGAGGGTTAAAATAGTTTAAAAATATTTAATTCAAAATTGAGTAAATTCCATTTTCTGAATGTAGCTCTCCTAGGAAACAAAATACAGTAGAGATCTAAGTGGTCATCATCCTAAAATTGGCACTGTCCAGATGAGTTACTTAGTTTCTGTGCAATATGTTTTTGTGGATATAAAATGCAATTTAAACCTCAAGATTCTAGAATTAATATTCAATTTAGAAAAGTTAGAAAGTAAAAATAAAATTAGTTTTCCTTAAGCCTTCAAGTTTAAATTATAATTCTTATTTTAAAAATAAATGTAATCAATCCAGGGAGGTATTTGATTATAATTTGCTTGAGTAGCTGAACAGACCAAATTCCTTAGAACAGTCTGTGCTATTAACATCTCAATTTTTAAAATTCCATTGGGGGTGCCTGGGTGGCTCAGATGGTTAAGCGTCTGCCTTCGGCTCAGGTCGTGATCCCAGGGTCCTGGGATTGAGCCCCGCATCGGGCTCCTGGCTCAGCAAGAAGCCTGCTTCTCCCTCTCCCTCTGCCTCTCCCCCTGTTCATGCTCTCTCTCTGTATCTCTGTGTCTCAAATGAATAAATAAAATCTTTAAAAAAATAAAATAAAATAAAATTCCCTTGAACATTTTAAACTGCGTTTATAAATTGAGTGTATCCGATTATTTAAAGCACTTCTACTGCCCAACCTGACCACCAAAGGCTTCCCAGCTCTAAAAAAGCTAATTAAGTTAATGAATGTGGTCCATCTCAAGCTAATCGTATACATTCCAGTTTTGCTTACAAACTTTGCATAATTCTCTTTATCTTTCAACTGAAAATCTAAGTCTAAAATAAATTACTGAGTTATACCTTTCAAACTAGAATCAAAGTCCAAATCTATCAAATTTCCCTAAAATCTCTTAAACACTTCAAATATAAAATGAATACAGATCATTCCTAAATGCATGAACGAACTATTAGTAGCATGGTTTGGTTTATTTCATCATCTCTATATTTAATTCTAAACTTCCAGAGTAGAGAGATAGCTTTTACCATCTCAAGCAACTTGGTGCTGCTTTTGGCCAAGAGTTTTGGCTGGGATACAGTTATAAGGTCTGAATGCCTGTCTGGGCACCAAAGGAGATGCTGAGCACCTTTTTAATAGCCACAGTGATAACAAGGGACTTCTTGTCTGTGCCCGACACATGGGGCTGTTTTCACAGCTGACCTTCCAGTTTCCAATTAGATCATTATCCAATTCTTTCTTCTGATTTGAGCCTGCAGCTCTGGGTGGTTTACCTGTTGGTAGATATTAATTACTCTATTTACCACTGATTAACTTGAAAATTAAAAAAAAATTACCTTTCATGTTTGAATATTGGTCGTAATCCTAAAGATATTTATACTATCAGGTACACTCTTGTCATTTATGGGAAAGGAAAAGGGGGAAAAAAAGATATATTGAACATAATTTAGCAAAACTTAGGTGCTATACACAGGTCATTATATTTGTATTTATTATTTTATTTAATCTTTTTCACAGTTGTATGATAATAGGCAGGTGCAGTTATGTCCATTTGATAGAAGGGAAACTGAGGCTCAGAAAATTAAGTAGCTATTAAGTCACAAAGCCGGCATATGAGCCTAGTTTTGATTCCATAACCCGAAGTCTGTGCTTTGTGGGGAACTTCATGTAAGCCTCCTGAGATTTCTAGCTAGAAAACAAGTTTGGCCACACATGTAGAAGGTTCTTGGGGTTGTATTTCTTAAAAATTATTTTTCCTGCTATCTTTTTTTGTAACAAAACAGTCATGAATAGTTTGGGGTCATGGCTGTGAGTTGAACATTTGACACTCGCTCTTCCCTTCTGGGGGAGATCACACATTAGTGGGCCAACTGGTGACCTCATAGGCAGAGGCCGGAGGGCTTTGAGATAGGAGATTAGAATTCTTCTTTTTTTTTTTTAATTGAAGTACAGTTGAAGCTTGCTTGCTTGCTTGTTGGCTTGCTTTCTTCCCTTCCCCCCACTTCCCTTCCCTCCTCTTTTCTCCCCCAGCCCCCACCTATTCCCTTCCCTTCCCTTCCTTCTTTCCATTTGGAAATAATTTCAAGCTTATAGAACAGTTATAAGAATAGATTAACAAAAAATCCTTGTTATTCCCTTCCCCCAGGTCCACCAATTGTTAATATTCTATCATTCTCTGAACTATTTAGGAGTGTGTTGCATACGTCATACTTCTTTACTCCTGAACACTTCAGTGTATATTCCCTAAGAATAAGGATATTCGTTTACACGACCACAGTTCAAATATCAGATCAGATCAGGAAATTTTGAAATTTTGAAATTGATATAATGCTGTTGTCTAATTCAAATATAAAATGAATACAGATCATTCCTAAATGCATGAACGAACTATTAGTAGCATGGTTTGGTTTATTTCATCATCTCTATATTTAATTCTAAACTTCCAGAGTAGACAGCTTTTACCATCTCAAGCAACTTGGTGTTGCTTTTGGCCAAGAGTTTTATCTGAGATACAGTTATAAGGTCTTATTCCCATTTCACCAATTGTGTCCCTTTTAACAATTTTGCTTTTCTGGCCCACAATCCAATATGGGATTAAGTATTACGTTTACTTATCTGGCTTTTTAGTTTGCATAGTCTGGAATTTAGTTTGCATAGTCTGGATTCCTGGGCTTTCTCTGCCTTTCATGTCATTGACATTTTTTTTTTTTTTTTGAAGCATACAGGTCATATATTTTCCAGAATAGTTCTCAGTATGGGTTTGTCTAATGTTCCCTCATGATTAGATTTAGGTTATGCCTTTTTGGCAGGAATCCTACCTAAGTGCTACCGTGTCCTTCTCAGTGCATTCTATGAGGAGGCATTCTGTGTCAGTTTGACCCATTATTGATGATGTTAATTTTGATCACTTGGCTAAGGTGGCGTCTGCCAGATTTCTCTCCTGCAAATTTTCTACTTTCCCCTTTTTAATTAATAATTTGTAGTGAGATGTTTTGAGATTTTGTAAATAAACCGTTTCTCATCAAACTTTTATCTACTAGCTTTATCATTCATTAAAGATCTTCTCTGAATCAATTAATACTATATAGCTGCAAAATGCTGATTTTCTAACTCCATCATTGTTTCTACATTTATGAGTTGGCATGTTGTGGTGAGGGAGCACTTACTGGTGTCATTAATTATAAGTATGGACTAACGGGTTCTTAGTTTTGTTCAGTGTGTTATTGTTCATTACTATAATTATTTTGATGCTCAAACTAAGATGTACCTAGTGGATGCACATTTTAAGCTGGTTCTTGTGTCCCTTTGACTCATCATTTTTTGAACACTTATTTACTTTCTGACACAAGATAGTGGAGACTCATCTTGTACTTTTTCTGTGTGAGCCCTGGAATCACTTGTTTCTCCAGGGAGCCCTGGTTCCTTTTAGTGGGGAATGGTTTCTAGAAACCCAGATTTGGATGCTACCAGTGTCAAAGCTTTTAGGCCCTTTCAGCAGAAAGACCTAAGAAACAGACTTACACATTTATTTCTGTCTCTCTCTCTCTCTCTATATATATATGTATATATATATATAACTATAAATTCATACTGTACCCAAACATTCATATATACATAAATAAGCATATTTATTTCTATATTTATATATGCACTAAAAACTATAACTTCATACTGTATCCAATTTCAATCCAACAATGCAGGATTCTTTAAAGCCTACCTCCTCCATATTTGTATGTCTTCTCCGAAAGCAAGAAACCTGGTTCCCCACATTCTCAAAATATTTATTCATTTACTCCATCCTACAACACAGAGAAAATAATTTCAGAATTATGCACCCATACCACTGAGAAAAATGTGTATACTGAAGTGGAGTTCAGTTTTGGTAGCTGTTTTAGTCTTTAGATCAAGGTTATATAAGCAAAGCATTGTGTTCAAAAGTTATTTGGCTTAATTTATTTTTCTTCAGTGTGCTTAGGTTATTTGTTTGAAATATAGTAAGACTCTTTTGTTTCTGTTTGTATCCCATTTTAGATTTTTCATCCACCTCCATTCTTGTTGCTTTAATTTTATGTTTTTGAGTAAATAAAATGGTAATATACTTCCAAGAGCCAAAATGATACCCGAAAAGGATATTCCAAGAATGTGTAGTGCTCCTTTATCCCTTTGTACCCTGTTTTTACCCTCTGGATAACCAAACTCATTAATTTCTCATTTGTTCTTGCTGTGTTTCTTTTTGCGAAAATATGTAGTGAATATACATATTCTTATTTCACCTTTATTTTCCTACACAAAAGTTAACATACCACCTCTACTCTTTGTGCTTCACTTTTTTTAAACCTAAATCTATATTCTATAAATCACTCCTATCATTTCATAGAGATCTTCCTTATTCCTTTTTATAGTTATACGGGACTCCATTGAATGGATGCACTATACCTTATTCAACTGCTTATTTTTGCTATTATATCTGTTCATTACGGTAGAGGTACAGTTTCAGGGTAAAATCATAAATGGGGGATTGCTGGGTCAAAAGGTAAACATACATGTAGTTTAGTTAGGTATTGCCGAATTCCCTTCTATAAGTGTGTGCCATTTTGCATTTCCACTAGTAATCTTTGAGAGTGACAATTTCCCTGATGTCTTGCCAGCAGAATGTTTTGTCAAGGCTTTTAAGTTTTGACAACCTGGTAAGAACAAAAAGCTATTGCAGCATTGTTTTAATTTGTATTTCTCTTATTATTTTGAAGTTGAACAATTTCTAAATGTTTATGGCTTATTTTTTGTCCTTTTGGGTAAATGGTTGATATCATTATGCGATTTTTAGTCATTTATTCTTCAGTTTCTCAGAGTTTTCTGTATATTGGGAGCATTAGGTTGATATCCCTAACATAGAAAGATCTCTCCATCTCTATCACTCTTCCTATCTCTATCTTTATTTCTATCTATCTGTTTGTTTGTTTGTTTATTTACTTCAGTAGACTCCATGCCCAATATGGAGCCCAATGTAGGACTTGAACTCACGACCCTGAGATCAAGACCTGAGCTGAGATCAAGAGTTGGGTGCTTAACCGACTGAGTCACCCAGGTGCCCCAATTTCTATCTACTTTTTTTTTTTAAAGATTTTATTTATTTATTTATTTGACAGAGAGAGAGAGAGCAAGAGCAGGAACACAAGTAGGGGAAGTGGGAGAGGAGAAACAGGCTTCCTGCTGAGCAGGGAGCCCGATGCGGGGCTCGATCCCAGGACTCTGGGATCATGACCTGAGCCGAAGGCAGGCACTTAACGACTGAGCCACCCAGGCGCCCCTCTATCTACTTTTTTAACGGACGTAATTCTACTTTTTTAACGGACATGATTCTTGGGGCACATAATTCAGTTGGTAGAGCAGGTGACTCTTGATCTTGGGGTTGTAGGTTCAAGTGCCACATTGGGTATAGGGATTACTTAAACATAAAATCCTTACAAAATAAAATAAAAGACATAATTCTCTCTCTTTCATACCTTTGTGATATATTTGTATAGTAACATTGTTTTAGAGACTCTTAATGGCAAACAAATGTCTTTGCTTAGATAGCTATCGATGAGCAGAGGCCCTGGGAAAAGGGCCTTCACCTTCAACCAGCAGTTAAGGGACAATACCTATTGGAAAGGAAGGAATGATGTGAGACCAAGGCATATTCCTGGAACACAGACCAGAAACCCCTTCAGAGATCAGACAGTGATCAGTAGAGGAGCCTGAGTGTTCAGCAGCAGTTTGTCTCTCTGTCTGAATCTCCAGGTTGTCACAGGCCTTGTCTTAGGGAGGGACTAAAAGAAGTGAGGTCGCAAGATTTCGGGCCCGTGTCAGCAGTGGGGATCCATGTGTGTGTATCTGGTAAGAGATGGTTATGTCATAGAACCAAAGAAATCGAGGCCTGTAGGAGAACTTACAGATCACTGGGACGCAGAACCGAACTAGCACTATTTCAGGGGCAGGGAACAGGCCCAGAGGTAAGCCAGCTTGCCCAAAGTCACACACTTAGCTATCATCAGTGCTACATACTGTGACTTTGGACTAATAGGACTCTTCAAAGGTAATCCATGTTGAAACATCTACGTTCAGATGATTTTCATATTTTAAAGGTGTCATCCTGGTTAGTTGCATACTTCATTCTAGCAACTGCCTGGCCAGAACTTTTCTGAGATCCTCTAATTGAAGGAGAGCTGAAAATTTGCTTTGGCTGGTCTGTGTATTCCTTCATTCTTTCATTTTAATAGTACTGACACATTATTCTGATTTCTATTTTAGGCTTGAGTCTGACACATACTCTTCTGTCAGCAGAGGTTTGTTGTTTTGTTTTTTTAAAATAGATCTCTGTGTAAATAATTAGGTTGCTTTTCTTTAGTTGCATTCTTGTTTTAAGGATACACCATAATTAACTTAATTGGACTCCCGTGTTTCCTCAGTCTCTTAACCCATTTCTATCTAGATTAATCTAATCCATTATGTTAGTGGTTCCCAAACTGATAATCACCGAGGGCGCTTATTAGACATACATATTCAAACCCACCATGACCTCCCAAATCAGACTCTTCACGTGACTGGAAATCTGAAATTTTAACAATTTAAGAAGGATGCAGATTCTGGGAAATGATGATTCTGTGTTAGTTTGGGGAGTTTAACTCTCAGCTGGCAGCTTTACCCCAAATCCTCTTACTTGTGGATTATCCCTAGGTTCTGAGGGCAATGCCAATAAAACCTTGTGGTCTATGGCAGAATCATTGGAAGAAATACACAGCTTCCTAGCACAGGCAATTCATCAACACGTAGGGGGCTACTTTGAGAGGGAGAGAGCTCCTCCGGATGATGAGGTACACGCATGCCAAGTCACAGTCCTTTACAGAGACAGCCATTCTTCAGGAAATGCAGGAGGCAACGGGTAGTTGGTTCTTCATCCATTCCAGAACTGGATGACAAAGGCAGTCATTCCTTCAGTCATCGAGACCTGTTGACCAGAGCACTTGGTCAGGCACCAGAGCTGGTTCACTGACACCAACAACACTGCTGCTTTTGTGAGCAGACTGTCACCCCAGCTGGGGCTGCTTATCATCCCACTTGTCTTACATCACTACCATTGGGGCTATCTGTTTCAGCTCTCACAAATTCACTCTTTTGATTTCCGTCTCTTATCTTAGGACATCTTGCTCTTCCTACTTTAACACTTAAAATTTATTTTATTTTATTTTTAAAGATTTTATTTTTTTGAGAGAGAGAAAAATGCATGAGCATGAATGGGGGCGGGTGGTCAGAGGGAGAGGGAGAAGCAGATTCCCCACTGAGCAGGGAGCCTGACGTAGGGCTCGATCCCAGGACTTTGACATCATCACCTGAGCTGAAGGCAGATGCCTAACCGACTGAGCCACCCAGGCGCCCCTTAACACTTAAAATTTAATAAAGGTTTGCTGAGTGATTACTTTGTGCAAGGTACTGTGGGTTTGGGGGAGCAAGATGGAAAACTACTAAGAAAAATAAATACTCAGCCAAGTTGTCAAGGCTATAAAAATGCTTAAGCAACAGTTCCTGCTCTAAAGGAACTTAAGTTCACAAGGGGAATAAAACAAATAAATAACTATTAAAACTTGGCAATGAGAATAGCCAAGAAAAGGCAGGTATAAGGCAAACATTTTTGTTGCAGTAATGAAAACAGGTTAGTACTGATGTAGGAATAGATACATTGATGAAATTGAATAGTGAGCATAGAAATATACCCAAACATAAAAATAATATTTGATAATAACCTCACTTCAAATTGGTAGGGAAAATACAGATTACTCAATAAATTATAGTGGGACAACTGGCAACGCTTCAGGAAAATAAATTAAACTGAATCCTTACGTCACTCCTCACACAAAATTAATTCCAAAATGATTTAAATGTAAAGACTTAAACCATAAATATATTAGAGAAAACACAGGTGAGAGTCTTTCTAATTTTAAATACAGGCAGCCTTGTTTTATTGCACTTCACTGTATTGTGTTTTGTAAATACTGGTTTTTTAAAACTTGAAGGTTTGTGGCAACCCTGCTGTGAGCAACTGTACCAGCACCATTTTCCAACAGCATTTGCTCACTTCATATCTCTGTGTCACATTTTGGTTTTTCTCATAATATTTCAACTTTTTCATTATTATTATATTTGTGATGGTAATCTGTGATCAGTGATCTTTGATGTTACTATTGTAATTATTTTGGAGTACCATGGATCACGCCATGTGTGATGGCAAACTTAATTGATAAATGTGAGTGTGTTCTGACTGCTCCACTGACCAGCTGTTCCGCCATCTCTATTCCCTCTCCTCAGGCCTCCCTATTCCCTGAGACACAGTGATACCGAAATTAGTCCAATTAATAACCCTACAATGGACTCTAAGTGTTTAAGTGAAAGAGAGAGTCAAATGTGTCTCACATTAAATCGAAAGCTAGAAATGACTAAGCTTAGTGAGGAACACATGTCGAAAACCAACACAGGCTGAAAGGTAGGCCTCTTGTGCCAGTTAGCCAAGTTGTGAATACAAAGGAAACTTTCCTGAAGGAAAGTAAAACTGCTACGGTAGGGAACGCACAAATGATAAGAAAACAAAACATCTTATTGCCGATGTAGAGAAAGTTTGAGTGGTCTGGATAGAAGACTAAACCAGTCATATTACCTTAAGCCAAATCTTCAACTCTTTGGAGGCTGTGAGAGGTGAATACGCTGCAAAAGAAAAATTGGAAGCTAGCAGAGGTTGGTTTGTGAGGCTTAAGGAAAGAAGCCATCTCCATAACATAAAAGTTCAAGGTAAAGCAGGAAGTTATCCAGAAGATGTAGCTAATTAATGAAGGTGGCTACACTAAACAACAGATTTTCAGTGTAGATGAAGGAGGTTTTTATTGGAAGAAGATGCCATCTAGGACTTTCATAGCTAAAGAGGAGAAGTCAATGCCTAGATTTAAAGCATTAAAGGACAGGCTGACTCTCTTAGTAGAGGCTAATGCAGTTGGTGACGTTAAGTTGAAGCCAGTGCTCATTGGCCATTCTGAAAATCTTAGGGTCCTTAAGAGTTATGTTAAATCCATTTTGCCCATGCTCTATAAATAACAACAAAGCTTGGTTGATGGCACATCTGTTTACAATATGGTTTATTGAACATTTTAAGCCTACTGTTGAGACCTACTGCTAGAAAAAAAGATTCCTTTCAAAATGTTACTGCTCGTTGACAAGGCACTTGGTCACCCAAGAGCTCCGATGGAGATGTACAATGAGATTAATGTTGTTTTTGTGCCTGCTAACACAACATCCACTATGCGGCCTATGGATCAAGCAATCATTTTGATTTTCAAGTCTTATTATTTAAGAAATACATTTCTTTAGGCTACAGCTACCATAGTTAGTGATTTGTCTGAAGGATCTGAGCAAAGTAAGTTGAAAACCTTCTGGAAGCGATTTACCATTCTAGATGCCATTTGTGATTCATGGGAAGGTTAAAATAGCAACATTAACAGGAATTTGGAAGAGTTGATTCTAACCCTCAGGGATAACTTTGAAGGGTTCGAGACTTCAGTGGAGGAAGTAACTGCAGATGTGGTGGAAATAGCACGAGGACTAGAATTCGAAGTGGAGCCTAAGGATGTGATGAATTGCTGTAATCTTGTGGTACAACTTTAACAAACGAGGAGTTGTTTCTTATGGATGAGCAAAGAAAGTAGTTTCTTGAGATAGAATCTACTCTTGGTGAAGATGCTATGAAGATTGTTGAAATGACAACAAAGGATTTAGAATGTTCCGTAAATTTAGTTGATAAAACAGTGGCAGGGTTTGAGAGGACTCTAATTTTGAAAGAAGTTCTACTTGAGTAAAATGTGAGCAAACAGCATTGCATGTTATAGAGAAATTATTGGTGAAAGGAAGGGTCAATCAATGTGGCAAGCTTCATTGTTGTATTATTTTAAGAAATTGCCACAGCCACCCCATCCTTCAGCAACCACTACCTGAGCAGTCGGCGACCATCAACATCGAGGCAAGACCTTTCACCAGCAAAAAGATTACAACTTACTGAAAGCTCAGATGATGGTTAGCATTTTTTTAGCAAGAAAGTATTTTTTAATTTATTTTTTAAAGAAACTAGTTTTAAATTAAGGTATGCACATTGTTTTTTTAATACATAATGCTAGTACACACTTAATAGACTACAGTATAGTGTGAACATAACTTTTACATTTACTGGAAAACCAAAACATTCATTTGACTCACTTTGTTGTGATATTTGCTTTATTACAGTGGTCTGGAACTGAACCTGCATTATCTCCGAGGTGTGCCTGCATAAAGTCTTTTCCATGCATGAAAAAATAACCTAGTGGCATTTTTAAAAGAGTGATTTTCACTACATAAAAATCTAAAACACACCATAAGCAAAGCCAAATGCCAATGACAATGGGAAAAATATTTAAATCACACATGACAAATAAAGGACCGATATTCATAATATCCAAAGAACTTTTACAAGTCTATGGAAAGATAAAGAGCTTTACAGAAGTTTAAAGAGACATGAATTGGGTATTTATAATAGAAGAAGTACAAATGGCCAGCAGACAAATAAAAATACACTTCAATAATTAAACAAATGTAAATGAAAGCATTTTTTTGGCCTATTTGATTAGAAAATGTATTATTTATTTTTAAGCTTTTAACCATTTATTAGAGAGAGTACGAGCAGAGGGAGGGCAGAGGGAGAGGGAGAAGCAGGCTCCGCACTGAGCAAGGAGCCCAATTTTGCCACTGGATCCCAGGACTCCGGGGTCATGACCTGAGCCAAAGGCAGATGCTTAGCCGACTGAGCCACCCAGGCGCCCCGGAAAATGTATTTTTTAATTGGTAAAATGTCCAGTAATGTTTGCTGTAAATGGAGTGTAAATTGGTACTTTTAGGAACAACTTGGCAATTTAAATTTAAATTGGGAAATTTAAAGTGGGAATGTGGCTTTCCTGTGATTGAGAAATTCTATGTTTATAAAATTACAGGTTTACTCCAATAACTGTGCAAAGGTGTATATACAAGGTCATTCACTGCAGAACTATTAAGTGAAACACTGGCAACACTAGTTGATAAGGCTAATAGATTATAGTACATCCATATGAGAGGATAGGGTAACAATGCTCTGATCTGATGAGATATGCACTGGGTACTTGCTTAATTCAAAAATTTTTAAATGGGGAATCATAAAAAATGATACATATGTATTTTAAACAGAAAATTTTCACCTAACCTCTCTAAACATAGAATTATTCATTAATCTTTTGATGCTAAGACATGGTCTTTTCTCTGAGTATGGGTTTGCTGACTAGAATTCTCCTCACCTTTCTTGCATAAGCCACAGTTATGAGGTCTCTGCTCTTCTTCCCAATCTTGTGTCCTCCTTCTTTCCACCTTGCTCACATTGACCTCTATGTTGCTCCAGTTGCTAAATTCCCACTGAACGGCCTCTGCATTGGTTATTTTCTCCTTTCCTTTTCCTGCCTCTTTGCATGGTTGGCTCTTTCTCATGCTTTAAATCTCAGTCTAGATGTCGTTTCTGAGTCACCTTCTTTGATGACCCCAGTATATCAGCCAGGATGATTTTTCTTGCAAGTAACAAATTCCAGCTTAATTGGCTTATATTATACAAAGGAATTTATTGTCTCACATAACTAAATAACCAGTCATAGATCTGGCCCAAGAATACATCATAGCCATAGTTTAAACTAATTGACCAAGATCTGTCTTCTGTTTTTCACCCTACTCCCTTAGTGTTGGCTTGATTCTTCTCTTCTTTCCAATGGCTGTCAACAACTCACCTAACGTCTGGGTATTGAGATAAATATACATTGGCTCTGACAGTCCTGATACGGATCTTGTGCTCATTTGTCTTAGGCCATTTTTCCAAAAGCAGAGTCTGAGGTAGGTATTCAGATGCATGTGTAAGTGTTCTTCAAGAAATACCTGAAAGGTGTCAAGTATCTTTTCCGACCACATAAGAAACTAGAAAGCAATAGCAAGAGAAAACTCAGAAAATTCACAAATACATGGAAATTAAAGAGCACGGTCCTGAACAACCAGTGAATCAAAGAAGCAATCAAAAGGGAAGCTACAAATATCTTGAAACAAAGGAAAATGGAAACACAACATACCAAAACTTGAAGGATGCAGAAAAAGCAGTTCTAAGAGGTAAGTTTATAGTGATAAACACCAAATTAAGAAGAAAAGAAAGACCTTAAATAACCTCGGGGAACTAGGAAAAAAAAAGAACGAACAGCCTAAAGTTAGCAGCAGAAATAACAAAGATCAGAGTAGAAACAAAATGAAATAGAGACTATAACAATAAAAGAAAATCAATAGAAAAGAACAAAACTAAGGGTTGTTTTTCTTGAAAGGAGAAAGTTGACAAATCTTTCGCTAGACTAACCAAGAAAAGAAGAGAGAAGACTCAAATGAATAAAATCAGAAAAGAAAGAGGAGACAATACAACTTTTGTTGTAGAAATCCAAAGAATTGCTAGAAATTACTGTAAGCATTATACACCAACAAACTCAGAAGATAACCTAGAGGAAATGGCTACATTCCTAGAAATATACAACTTACCGAGACTGAATCATGAAGAAACAGAAAATCTGAACAGAGCAATAATGAATAAGGAGATTGAATCAGTAATAAAAAAAAAAAATCTCCCAACAAAGAAAAACTCAAGGCCACATGGCTTTACTGTTGAATTCTACCAAACATTTAAAGAAAAATTAGTACCAGTCTTTCTCAAATATTTCCAAAAAATTGGAGAGAAGAGAATTATTTCCAAACATTTCACAAGGCCAGCCTTATTCTGATACCAAAGATAAAGAAGGACACTACAAGAAAACTACAGGCCAGTATCCCTGATGAGGATAGATATAAAAATCCTCATCAGAATACTAGCAAACCAAATCAACAGTGCATTAAAAGGATCATACACCATGATAAAGTAGTATTTATCTCTGGGATTCAAGGATGGTTCAATAAATGCAAATCATTAAATGTGATATTAACATAAAGAAGGATAAAAATCATATCATCTCAATAGATGGAGGAAAAGCATTTGACAAAGTTCAACATCCTTTCATGAAAAAACAAAACTCTTACAAATTAGGTATACGGTAATGTACCTAAACATAATAAAGGCCATATATGGCAAGCCATGGCTAACATCATATTCAACAGTCAAAAGCTGAAGCTTATCCTCTAAAATCAGGAACAAGAGAAGGATGCCCACTCTTGCCACCTCCTATTTAAAATAGTACTGGAAGTCCTACTCACAGCTGGTAAGAAAAGAAAAAAGGAAATAAAAAGCATCCAATCACAAAGGAAGAAGTAAAATTGTCACTGAAGATGACCTGATCTTGTATATAGAAAACCCTAAAGAGTCCATCAAAAACTCTTAAACCTAGTAAACAAATTCAGTAAAGTTGCAGGATATAAAAACATACAAAAACCAGTTGCATTTCTATACAGCAACAATGAGCTATCTGAAAAAGACAAGAAGACAATCCTGTTTATAATAGCATCAAAAAGAATAACATACTTAGGAATAAGTTTAACCAAGAAAGTGAAAGATCTGTACACTGAAAACTATAAAACATTGTTGAAAGAAGTAAAAAAAGACACAAGCAATGGGAACTTGTCCCATTTTCATGGGTTGGAAGTATCAATATTGTTAAAATGTCCATACTACCCAAAATAGTCTACAGATTTGGTGTTATTCCTACCAAAATTCTAATGACATTTTCACAGAAATAGGAAAAACAATCATAAAATTTATATGAAACCATAAAGAAATCCAAATAGCTAAAGTAATCTTGGGCAGGAAAAACAAAGCTGGAGACATCATACTTCTTGATTTCAAATTATATTAGAAGTTACACTAATCAGAACAGCATGGTACTGGCATAAAACAGACACATAGATTAATGGAACAGAATCAAGGCCCCCAGAAATAAACCCAGTCATATACAGTCAACCAATCTTCAACAAAAGTGCCAAGAATATACAATGGGGAAAGGATAGTCTCTTCAATTAATTGTATTGGGAAAACTGAATACATACCTGCAAAAGAATGAAATTGCACCCTCCACTATCAGAAAAATGAACTCAGAAAGGATGAAAAACTTTAATGTGAGACCTGAAAGTATAAAACTCCTAGAAGAAAACATGGGGGAAACCCCTTGGCATTGATCTTGCGAATTTATATATATATTTGGATTTGACACCAAAAGCACAGGCAACAAAAGCAAAAATAAGTGGGACCACATCAAACTAAAAAGTTTCTGCACAGCAAAGGAAACAATTAACAAAATGAAAAGGCAACTTAACAGAATGGTAGAAAATATTTGCAAATCATATATCTGATAAGGGGGTAATATCCAAAATACGTAAGGAATTCAAACAACTCAGCAGCAAAAAACCAAATAACCTGATTTTAAAAATGGTCAAAGGACCTGAATCAATATTTTCCAAAAGACATACAAATGGTCAATAGATTCATGAAAAGATCCTCAACATCACTAATCATCATGGAAATGCAAATCAAAACCACAATGAGAGATATTGCACCTGTTAGGATGCCTACTATAAAAGAGTCCAAAGATAACAAGTGTTGATGAGCATGGAGAAAAAGGAACACTTATACATTGTTGGCGAGAATGTAAATTTATACAGTCATTATGGAAAACTGTATGGAGGCTCCTCAAAAAATTAAAAATAGAACTACCATATAATCCAGCAATCTTACTTCTGGGTATATATCCAGAGCGAAAGAAATTACTATCTTGAAAAGATATCTGCACTCCCATGTTCATTGCAGCATTATTCAAAGAGTCAACATATGGAGACAATCTACATATCTGTCAATGGATGAATGGACAAGGAAGATGTGGAGTATTGGGTCTTAAAAAAAGGGCACCCAGGAGCACCTGGCTGGCTCAGTTGGTGGAGTGTGCAATTCTTGATCTCAGGGTTCTGGGTTTGAGCTCCATGTTGAGTGTAGAGATTACTTAAATAAAATCTTTAAAAATTACATTACATTTTTTAAAAGATTTATTTATTTGAGAGAGAGGGACAGCACAAGCAGGGGGGAACAGCAGGCAGAGGGAGAAGCAGGCTCCCCGCCGAGCAGGGAGCCTGATGCGGGACTCAATCCCAGGACCCTGGGATCATGACCTGAGCCGATGGCAGACATTTAACCAACTGAGCCACCCAGGCATCCCTAAATTTGTTTTTAAAAAGGACATTCTGCCATTTGTGACAACATGGATGATTATGGAGGACAGTATACTAAATGAAATAAACCAGCTGCAGGAAGACAGATACTGCATGCTCTCACTTACATGTGGAATCTAAGTAAGTCAAACTCAGAGAAACAGGGAGTCAAATAGTTACCTGGGGCTGAGGGGTGGGAGACGTGGGGAGACATTGGTCAGAGTATATCAACTTTCAGTTATAAGGTGAACACGTTCTGGAGACCTAATGTGCAGTATGATGACTATAAAAGGAAAGAAAGGATGGAAGAAAGGAAGCAAAGAAGGAAGAAAGAAAAAAGGGAAAGAAAAGAGAGAAGGAAGGAAGACGCATTTGTGAGGGAGAGAGCAGAACAGGGTAAGGAAGGCAAAGATACTGAAGAATTAAGAAATCTCAGGTCAATTCTAGTCTTGGCTTGATGCACAGAGGGAGCATAAACCACAACTCAGGGGCAATGTAGCTTTTTGTGCCTGTAGATCAGTTACAGTTATTGGCTGAGGGCTGCCCCCAGGTTGGGCAGCTCCCATCAGCCAGGACCACTCTCTGGAGAAGAGGACAGCTGTGTGCCTTAGCAGTCAATACTCACAGTATCCGGGGGATGTGTGTACTGCCCAGAAAAGAACATCTGAATGGGGCACCATAGCCTCCATCACACCACTGAGGCCAGGAAGATTGCCGTGCTAATTGGTTTAAACCAGGTAGGTTTTTCACTTTTGGAGCTATGGATGGGGTCCATGCCACCCACCCAACATTGCTGAAGAACTCATGATAGTGTAAGCATGGGAAATGGGGAGAACGGATGGTGATCAGGGACCCAAGAAATGTTCGTATACTTCCTACTCTTAATTAGTTGTCATATAACCCTGTTTATTTCCTTCAGAGCACTTTCCATGGACTATAATTCTCTTATTGATTGATTGATCGTTTGCCTGTCTGACTCTTAGGATGTAAATTCCCTGAGGCTAGGAACCACTGTTGTAGCCTATGAATCTATTGGCATGCCTGGTACTAAATATGTTGATTGCCTTCCAGATAGGACTCTAAATGTGCAAAGACAGAGATAAGAAGGAAAAAAAGTCTGTAGATAAGGAAGATAATTCTAGACCAGTTGTTCTCCAACTATTAGTCCCCAGACCAGCAGCATCAACATCACCCAGAAACTAGTTAGAAATGAAAATTCTCAGGCCCCACTTCAGACCACATGAATAAAAAACTCTAGGGATGGAACTCAGAAATCTGTGTTTAATAAAAGTCTGCCAGGTGATTTTGATGCACAGCTGAGTTTGGGGACTACCGTTCTAGAACAGTCTGACTAAAGCATAGGACTTATACAGGATAGGTCATGGTAAATAAAGTAGTAAGAAAAATTTAGGACCATGTTATTGTGAATTTTAATGTAGTATGTACCCTGTGTGTTCTTTGTTTTTACTTTTCTGAAATATGTTTTGTTGGCAGAGTCATGAATTCTTTGAATTCTAGACACCCTTGTTGGTATATGGGAGGAAGGAGTGGGTTGAGTTAATGGTGTTTTGATTTTTCAGGCCAGGAGGGAATGTAATACTCCTGATTAGTCATCCAGACCCTCACCCTCATCCACAACCAGCTCCTTGCCCTATGTACACAGTTTCCTTTTCTTTTTTCTTTTTCTTTTTTTAAATAAACTTAATTTTTTAGCATGGTTTTAGACTTACAGAAAAATTACCAAGACAGTACAGAGAATTCCCATATACTGCCCCATCTAGTTTCCCCTACTATTAACATCTTATATTCATTTGTGTGGCACATTTATTATAATTAATAAGCCAATATTGATCCATTATTACTAACTAAAGAACATATCTGATCCAGATTTCATTAGTGTCTATAGAATGTCCTTTCTATCTGTTCCAGGATCTATCCAGGATACCCCATTATATTTAATCATCATGACTACTTAGACTCCTTTTGGCTATTACAGTTTCTCAAGCTTTTCTTGTTTTTGATGAACTTGACATGTGTTTTTTTTTTTTTTTTCTTTATTTATTTTAGAGAGAGTGAGTGTGGGGAGGGGGTGCAGAGGGAGAGGGAGAGAGAGAGAGTCTTAAGCAGGCTCTGTGCTGAGTGTGGAGCCCGCCTCAGGGCTCTGGCTCACCACTCTGAGATCATAGCCTGAGCCAAAACCAAGTGTCAGATGCTTACCTGACTGTGCCACCTAAGCACACCAGCCTTGACAGTTTTGAGGAGCACTGTTTGGGTGTTTTGTAGAATCTCTCTCAATTTGGGAATGTCTGATGTTTTTCCTAACATTTAGATGGGGTTTGCTTTGGGGGAGGAAGATCACAGAGGTAAATTCTGCCATTTTCATCACCTCACATCAAGTGTACATACCAACATGATATATCACTGTCGATGTTGACCTTGATCTAGAAAGAGGATGGATTTACGAAACGTTACACAGACAAGGTTTTCAGGACTTGACATTTACTTCGATTTTGGGAGGATGGTTAGAGTAAGGAAAAGGAGAGTAGGAGCCAAAACCTTTCCCTTGGGTGCCTCTCTAATATGGGTGACTGGGCTCATGGCGAGTGTATTTAGCAGAGGTGCCGGCGACCTGTCCAGATAAAGAATTTAGTCTGTAGTCAGCTTTCTCCCTTGGGAGCTGGGGGAGGGTTGGGGCAAAGAGGGTTCCATGGCCGAGACTCTCACTGCCCTGGAAAACAGGGGTAGAGAGTGTGATTGGTGCACAGGCCCTGCTGGCTGTGTCTGCCAGTCAGATCAGCTAGGACAGTCCTTCCTAGAATGACTTGTAGAGTCACTTGGAGGTGACGCCAGGGACTTTTTAGGGCCTTGGGCTCTGAGTTTGGGGGAGTGGGAGGAGTCCGGGGATATTCCTCAGTATGCTCTCAGCTGCTTAGTTATTTGAAAAAGCAATGGATGCCCGAAGTCAATGAGGAGAGGGATCGCTGCAATTTTCCCAGAGAAAAACTGGCCATCTCTTTCATGAGATGCATTTGACTATAGAAAGAATCAAAGGACATACATTAAAATATTAATATTGTTTATCTCTGGGGGTGGTGGGTTTTGGGGTTGTGTCAGTTTCCAACGACTGCCATTACAGAGTACCACAAGCTGGGTGGCTTAGAACAACAGAAATTTATTGTCTCATAGTTCTGGAGGCCAGAAGTCTGAAATCAAGGTCAGCAGAACTGTGTTCTCTTTTACAGCTCTTGATTTTTCCTTGTCTCTTCCTAGCTTCTGCTGGGGGCCAGCCATCCTTGTTGTTCCTTGGTTTGCGTGCAGCCCCTCAGTCTCTCTCTGTCAGCACATGGCCTTCTCCCCGTGTGTTGTGTCCAAATCCCTTATTCTTACAAGAACACCAGACATATTATGTTTAATATGACTACCTTTTTTTTTTTTTAAAGATTTACTTATTTATATTTGGGGGGGGTGGGGATGGGCAGAGGGAGAGGGAGAGACTGAATTCCAAACAGACTCTGCCCCGAGCGTGGAGCCTGATGCAGGGCTCGAACCCATGATCCTGAGATCATGACCTGAGAGTCTGATATTTAACCAACTGAGCCACTCAGGCGCCCGTAGTATGACTTCTTCTTAATTACATCTGCAATGACCCTATTTCCATTCACAGATCACTTTCACAGGTTCTAGAGAAACATGAATTTGAGCAGGGGAACACTCTTCCCCCCCAGCACAGGGGTGGTTGATATTCCCTTCTTCATATATTTCTATTTCTTTTAGGTTTCTTTTTGCAACCGACATGTGTTACTTCTGTACCAGCCAAAAAACAAAACAAAACAAAACAACAACAACAACAAAAAAACATAACAACACAACCACACCAAAAAGCAAAAAAACAAAACAAGCCAACAAACAAAAACTAAAAATGCTATCCCCACCACCAGTACTCTGAGAAATAATACAAACTACATTTGGTGAAGGGGCCAGTGCTGTCCTGAAATGTAGAGGAAGGGTTACCCATGCTAGTGATGATGTTCTGTGCCAGGAGGCTTCCTACATACCCAGCCCAACCCTGGGAACAAGACAGGGACGGGTGTGGGGCTGGGATGCCTGGGGAAATGCCTGGGCATCTCTGCTCAGGCCAGGGTCGAGGGCGGAAGCTTTTCTGTCTTGCTGTGGGCTGGGCTGCTGGCTTCCTAGATATGGGGCTTACCCCAGAGGGATCATTTAGACTTCCTGTGGCAGCACCCCGTTCCTGCACAGACACAGGAGGGCAGCTTGGAAAAGCATGAATATGATAACTAAAGCCACATTCACCCTGGCTGGGTAAATACTGCCTGAGAATCACTCGTTGTTTTCCCCAACGTTTTTAGGTACTGGAGCCCTGTGGGGAGGTGACTTCTCTCATGACAGCCACACCCCAGGTCTCCTTTATTAGTCACAGCACATGCTTAACTCTGCTTGGTTCTGCTCCCCTGACGTTCTGCACGTCCCACCATCCCGTGGTACGTGTTTACCCCTCCCGGGGGGCTGGTTGGACTGAACAACATTTTGTGCAACCCGTTCTAAAGGAGCAGCTGGGAATCAGGTTTAAATCATGGAGTTTCAGCACGACGGAATTAAAAATGCCTTAGACGCTTTTGTTTATGGGTGCCAGGGAGAGAAAGCAACCAAGGGAGAAAGAAGGAATTCTTCGTGTGTTTCATTTAATCACAAGTTCCGTCTGCTTCCTTCAGAAGGCACTGGTGTCCAAGTGATTTTTTTAAATGTAAGAGCATCCTGTTTGGAGATGGGGTCTTTGAGTGGATAATTCTGGCTATTAAGAAACAAAAACAATGGGTTCTTTAAGTGTGTGTGTGGGGGGCGGTAATGGGCTTTCTTGAAACAACTGTTCCTAGGCCTAAAACTCTCTTAGAATGTCAATATCAAGTTCAGTCCCACGTGACTGAGGCAAAAGGCTTTCATCCTTTTTCTCCAGCCATTTAACCCTTTACTAGGGTAAAGGACAGCCACAGAATAAGAAAAATCTCTTTAAAACAGTCTCTGTTATCAAAAGACTTCTCTTCCTGATCCACACCTAGCCACAACTGACTGACGGCTCCCAGTCTGTACCCCCAGCACTGTTGTTATTATCTCCATTTCACAAAAGAGAAAACAGAGGCTCAGAGAAGTTGAGTAACTTGCCCCAAATCATAGTCTAGATTTGAGTGTCTGCAAAGCCTGGAATCTTGACCATTACACTGAGCTGCTTCCAGAGAGGGCACTACCCATAAAAGTGTCCTCAGCAGAGGCTGAGAAGAAGAGCAGGCATCCACAGATGGGAGTTGGATATGCTTTCCTTTTCCACCTTTTCTATTCACCTGCTGTGTGACATTCAGTAGCTCACTGCATTTTCAGTATTGTAGGTGGCGTATTTGTGGAGCAGCACACGCCCTCTCTCAGAGGTTCTGCCATCGCCAGCTGTCTCCCCGGCAGGCACTAGAATGCCATATTTTAGGGAGCCTAAGGATTGAAGGAGGAACCTACAAAGGGTAGGCACCTGCAATACCATGCTCAGGGAAGCCCCAGCCCAGTCCACGGGCCAGCCCTGGCATGCCAGAGGTACCCATTTCTGCCCCAGGGTACAGTCAGAACAGAGGGGTCTTGCAAAGCCAGATCTTTCCTCTTTTGTGACCAGAGGTTCTTGGCATGCAAGGCTAGCTTCATCCAAGACAGGCTCTCCAGGCCCACCCCTTTCATAACTCTGATAGCACTTGTACTGCAAGGTTGTAATTATTTTTAATTTGAATATACAGAAAAGTACAAATGAAAAAGTAATGATCACTCATATTCTTGCAACCCAGAATTAGCCAGTGTTGATATATTTGCTTCTGATTTTATTTGTTATATCGTTACCTTAAAAAACCCCCACAAAACTTCATGATATAAATGTACACCATTCTTTGAAACAATTAGTATAATGTGGAATAAATTAAATCCCTAATGACCCACATATCAAATCCTAATTCCTCCTCCTCCATCCAGAGAGACCTTTAAGTTTGGTGTGTATTCTTCCAGCATTAAAAAAAAAAGACATATAAATATAAAATACGTGGATTTTTGTGTGTGCATGCTTTATATAAATGGCATCATGCTGTGTGCATCATTTTGCAACTTAACTGTTTTTCACTCAGTGTATTTTTGAGGTTTATCCATTTTGATAGACACAGATGTAAGTTACTCCTTTTAGTGGCGCTAATATCACTCCATTGTATGAATGTACATTTTATTTATAAATAAACGCATTTCAATTTCCATTTTTGCTATTATGGACAATATTGAAATAGATATACTCAGGACTACCGCCGCACAGCTATGTGTGGAGTTAAGCGGCACATAATCTGCCTTGCTGTACTGGGCCCTGCCTGTGTCTCCTTCCTTCATTTTTTAAACAATATTTATTGGGTGCCTCGGGACCGCAGGGCATTGTTCAAGTGCTTTGCTTGTATTAATGTATTTAGTTCTTTGAAAAGTCCTAAAAAGTATTGTTTTCCATTCTCATTTTTCAAACAAGGAAAATGAAGGCTGTTGAGGGCAATCCGTTGGCTCAGGAAGCTGCAGAGCTGGCTGGGGAGCTTGGACGGCCTGGCTCCTGAGTCCGGGTGTTGAACCATTGCACTAATTCTCCCTTGTGTTTCACTTTACTTGATGTCCCCTCTCAACTGTAAACTCTTGGGAGTAGGGACCCTGGGGAGCCACTGATTTTACATTCCAGCGCCCAGGCATGCCTCAGCTCCATTAGGGGCTCACTAATAACCTGTGAATCACTTTACTCTTTGTTCAATGCTCCTTTCCTAATTCACATTTCCCCTTCCCCATCTCTCTCTTTCCCTTCATAAGCATTCTTCTTCGGTCCCCTCCCCATAACATGGCTACCCCTGGCTCGGGCTTTCAAAGAGTGACAAGGGCACATCACCGATAACATAAAAAGGAAAGCTTTAGAGCGCGCCCTGATTTGGGAAAGAATATTTTACCAAAGGGCAAAGGAGGATTTGAATTTTTTCTGCCCTCAGGAGGCCCAGTCTTGCAACCCTGTAGGTCTAGGGCTGAACGGGAGGCACTGCTGTGTTCACACGTTTAGTCAAGAGTACTTCTAATTCTGTCCTTCAGCCGTCAGGCACGTAGGCAATTTCCTCTTGAAAGTTGGTGGTTGTAACTAAACAGGTGCAGATTTGAGGAAATGCAGGCCGCCTCCACTAAGCCCCCGCTGCCTGTGAGATTAGGTTGTTGAGGGACTTCCCCCCCTTAATTTAGTCACCCCCACCCCCTCCGCCCCCAGTCTGCCCCGGGCACGACACCCCCCCGCATCTGGGCCCCACAGCCCCGGCGGGGGAACTGCCCGGTTGCGCCAAACGTGAGCAGGCGAGTGTGTGGCTCAAAGGAAAGCACACAGGGACACGAAGGTCGAGTTCCCGCTGGCGCAGGACCACCGTCCCAGGCCCCATCCTCGCCCCCCGCCCCCGCCGCCCCTCCTTCCGGGCCGGCCAGCGCGGGGGTGGGGGTGGGGGCGAGTGGGGAAGGTCCGCGGGGGGAAGGCGAGCCCCACAGCTGCGTGGCCGTCCCGACTGCTGCCGCCCACGCGGACGGCCGCTCGGCCGCTCAGCCTTGCAGAGCAGGGCGGCGGGACGTGCCGGCGGCCGGCGCGGTTCCAGGGAACCCTGCCTGGGCTCAGGGGTGCGGCCGAGCGCGCTGACTCACGCTCTCGCTACGTGAGCGGCGAGCCGGGCCGGGCCGGGCCGGGCGTGGGGGCCAAGCCCGCGCCGCCGCCGCCCGCGCGTGCCTGTGGGGTGGTTCGCGCCCAACTGCGCGCGCCCGTCGAGGACTTCATCCTCAGGCTGGCCACTGGTGCCGATTTTGATCTCCTTTACGGCTTTTATGGCTGCTGCGGGGCTGTGATCTTGGATCTGCAGTGCCGGCACCCGGGAATTTCTGCTAGGCACGGGCGGCCACAATCACGTCAGGTCCGCGTGGGCGCTGGGCTTAGCCTGTCCCGGCTCCCGGGGGAGTCCACTGAGGCCCGAGGCCCGGCCTCGGGGGTTGCACTTCACAGCATCTTACCTACGTGAAGAGCCGTCTGTAGGCTCACACCCTCCTTGTTTCAGTCGATCCCTAAACAGCCCTGTGACACGGAAAGGATAGGAACGGCAGGCGCTGTTCAATCCATTTGACAGCTGAGGAAATCAAAGCTTGTGTTTAGGTATTTTATCAGTTGGCAACAAAACAATTTGCTGTAACTTATATGTAGAGGTACTTAGCTCTTCGATAAATAAATTTGAGTGCCGGCATAGCCTGTTTTACCAACATCTTCCATTCTCCTGTGTTCATTGGGAAGACAAGTTAAAGAGGAACAAAAGAGTCCCGGGTGCGCGCGTGTCTGTGCGCGCGCGCGCGCGCGGCGGGGATGGGGTGGCTGGGGGGGAGAGTTTATATTAATATATGTGAAATCGGCCCACTGTCTGCACAGCTGTTACCTTTTGGTAGGCTTTAAAGGGACACAGCTGAGCTTACAGTAAGACCAGTGTTCGCTGAATAACTGGCTAGTCCTCTTCAAATACAGCAAGGGTGGCCTTGGATGCCTGCCATGGCTGAGGGTCCTGCTGGTGCCTGGGGCAAGGGCCGCACCTGTAACGCCAGGCCTGCGTCCAAATCCTGAGCCTTCGGTCATTGCCAGTGACTCTGAGCAGTGTAACTGACATCACTCAGCTTCTTCTCACTTTGGGTTGCCATGAGGTTCGAGATGAGAATGTTATTTGGAGTTTCCTTAACTACCGTGTCCGGTAGAAAGGAGAGGCAGGGTTTCTTTTCCTTGGTCCTACAATATCAGTCGTGGGAAGTGGGAAACGTTGTCCACTTCAGAAGAATCCGTGTCACTCTTGTTTGCTCATCTTGGGTAAACCACGGAGAACACAGTTTCTATAGAGTCGGGAGGAACAAAGATGAGTTAATTCTCATGGAAATTCCGCCTTTAGACACGGCACAAGGTTATGGGATCTTGGCTGTAAACACAGAGCTAAGCCACTTGTAGAGCACTCTTCAGTTTGCCTACTTTGTTTTTGTTTTGATTTTTTTTTGGAGGGGGCAGAGGGTTTGCCAAACTCCAGATTTTAAAATTAATACATGATTTTGTAAAAACAAACCAAAATATAAAGAAAAAAAACCCTTTATAACCCAACATATATATACCAGTAATGTTAGCATTTCAGGTATATTTATTCCTAGGTACTTTAAAAATTCTTTTAATATAACCGAGACCACAATCTATGTTATTTTATATTATTTACCTTGCTTAATGTTATACACATTCTCCCATGTCATTAAACCGTTATAGCCACCTTCAGAATATATTATATTTTTTCAACATTGTTGGAAGTTTAGGTTGTTTCCATTTTTTGACTAAGCAATACTCTGATGAATATCTTTGTGTATAAATATTTGACCATTTTATTTATTATCCCCTTAGCATGGGTTTCCTGAAGTGGAATTTTTAGGTCAAATAACAAAAACATTTTCATGATGAGATCACATTGCCAATTGGCAATTTCCATGCGTGCAGGGACTAGCTCTGCCTTCTCGACTACTGTATTCCCAGTGCCCAGCATGGAGTTGGTTAACGTGCAGTTGAAGGAATGGCTACAAGGGACAAATTTTCGTCTGCAACAAAACTTGCCTGGGAAATATTAAAACCAAAAATTATGTTTCATCCCAACTGGTTCTAACCAGGTGAAGCTAATAAAGGACCTTGAACCTTTGGGAACACCCCGCCCCCCCTTCACGAGCTGACTGAAGACTCTTCTGACCAATGAGGAATGGGACTTGTTTAAACCTACTACCTATCCAGAGTGCTGGTTTTCAGCGCTTGATTAGAGTAACCATCAGGCACTCCTCCCTCCTAACACTTAAAACAAAACAAAAGAAAACAAAACAACCCCGACTTTTCCCCCTTTAGGGCCCTGCTCTGCAAATGTCTCCAGTGGTGTGTGCTCCCTTGGCTGGTAAATTAGTAGACTCCGGTGTGATTGAGGGAAAAAAAACATACCTCTGGTGCTCTTGGTCTTTATTCTTTGACAAATGAGTATTGTCCAATTGAAATACATGAAATTTGTAGCAATCTACAATTTTTCTACCAGTTTCTAAGTGTGTTTCATTGTTCCTTTGCTAATATTACATATTATCCTTTTCATAACCTCTGCTATTTAGTGGATTAAGATATGAAAAATTTTTTTTGCCTATTAAATGAGCTAGACTGAACCTTTTATTTTTTATATTTTTTAAAAGGTTTATTTATTTGAGTGGGGGGAGGAGGAAGAGAGATTGGGGGTGGTGGAGGGAGGGCAGAGGGAGAGAAAGTCTCCCGCAGACTCCACACTGGGCCCGGAGCCTGGCATAGGGCTTGATTCCAGGACCCTGAGATCATGACCTGAGCCGAAAACAAGAGTCAGATGCTTAACTGACTGAGCCACCCAGGTGCCCCTAGACTGAATCTTTTAATACAAGTGTTGTGATTCTCTATTTATATTTTTATTTACTGAGATCTTGGCGATTTGTTTGTATGACCCTTTTATGTACTAAGGATATTGCAGAGTAATTTCTTCATAATATTTTTAAAGTGATGCAATGCCAGGAAGATTCTGATGCAACACATTATTTTGATGTGTTAAATTTTTGAAGTAATTGCATGTTTAAATTACTTATTGCTGGAGGTGTTCTTAGGTGGAATGGGTGGTTTCTAGCCACTGGAATGATCTAAGTAGAGGCTGTTTGATTCCTTAGGGAGGAACTGAAACATCTAAATGACAGGTTGGACTAGTGATCTTTAAGTTCTCTTAAAACCTAGAGATTTTATGATCTTAGCATTTGCCCAAGGATATAAGGCTAGTAAGTTTTGGAGGGTAGTTTTCTTCCAATACTCTATAAAATCAACCGGATCCTATAAGAATCAAAGGATGATTTCCCGAGTCTATTGCCTTTATGTACATTTTTTCCAGAAAAGCCCAGTTGAAGAGTGTGAATGTGCTTTGTGTTGAGCTGTATCCTGGCCCTTTAGGACTTTATTTACCAGAAATAAACATGCATTTTGGGGCACTTAGCTGGCTCAGTTGGTGGAGCATGTGACTCTTGATCTTGGGGTTGTAAGTTCCAGACCCACGCGGGGTGTAGTGATTACTTAAAAATAAAAACCTTTTTTTTTTTTTAAGATTTTATTTATTTATTTGAGAGGGAGGGAGAGAGAGAGAGAGCACAAGAGCAGGGGGAGAGAGAAGCAGACTCCACACTGATCAGGGCGCCTGACTCCATCCCAGGTTCCATCCCAGGACCTTGGGATTATGACCTGAGCTGAAGGCAGACGCTTAACCGACTGAGCCACCCAGGTGCCCCCAAAATAAAAATTAAAAAAAAAACCATACATTTTTACCAAAAGTTTTTACATATGAAGAACATTGATTTTGCAATCTAATTCATATTTTTGGTTTCTTCTATGTAATAAAATTTTATAAACTTATATTTTACATATTTATTCCTTATTAAATAATCTTTATTATTGTAGATTTTTACACATATATAACTATGCATGGTTGTATGTAAAAACCATGTGTACTGTATTTTATTAATAATATGGGTTTTGTTTTTTTTTTAAAGGTGATTGCTTACATAGTTTTCAGTTATGTGCCAACTTTGGAACTACTGCCAGCATAAAAGTTAGCTCCACTGTGATGTCTATGCAGATCTCTACTGCAGATGTCCCTGACATCTTGACACAACATAAATGACATGGATTTTATGTATGCATTTATTATACGATATGAGAGCTGTATGTGTTCTGACAGCCCTTGTGTTCCTCTTACTGGTGTGCTCATTACTGTGCGAACTACATCCTCACCAATCTCCCCTAGAGGTTACGTGTTTTGGTGGGGAGGGAGCAAGTGGGACTTGATCTTTCTGTATCCCTAGCACTCAGTTTAGTGCTTGGCATTCTACAAAATTTTTGTTGAACTGAATTAAATGTAGTAAGTCACATGCAAAGACCAGACATGAAACTGTGCAAGAGGTTATGGATTGAGTTTGTGCTGAGAAAGCTGACTGAGGGTGCTCAGGGCCGGCGCTGGGGTAACAGTTAGCAGAAGCTAAATGATTTGAGTGCCTCCCAGGAGCTGGCACGAACCTGGCATCTCACAGGCTTTCCCTTATTTAATCCTCACAACTATACTGTTTAAGTTTTTGTTTTTTATGTTGTTTTTACAGAGAAGGTTTAGAAAGGTTCAGTTAACTTTGTCAATCGTCAGTGGTAGAATTGGCATTTTCTCCAAGCTTAGACTGGCTTGGAAATGCAGGCTCTTTTCTCGTGACCAGGATGCCCGCAGTAAGCACCCCAGTCTTGACTGGGGCAGAGCTGGGGAGGAAAGTGTGTTGGTTTAGAAAAGAACTTGGTTCCATTAACCTAGATGAATTTTGTCTTTGTATCTCTCCTCTCTCCACCCTTTGCATTTCTGCATGCCCTTTGCTTCAGCTTTTCTCACTCTCTCAAGACCCAGGGCCCTCTTGTTGCCCCCTTCCTTATAGTGCCCCCCTGGACTTTCTCTCCACACAAGCCGCATACTCTCTCCTTCCCATCCAGCTATAGTCCTTATTCTTCTTCCATTTAATCTGATAAACTCTTCTAGAAAAAGAATAGAATAATTGTTAATAATGTTTCTCCTCCTGCCCATGTGTTTTGTTAAATACAGATGTTAGTTGTAGGGATTCTAAAGTTGGGAGGGAGGCTTGGGTAGAAGGATATTTTGTATCTTCAGATAAAACCATAGATTGGGCTCCTGGGTGGCTCAGATGGTTGAGCGTCTGCCTTCGGCTCAGGTTGTGATCCCAGAGTCCTGGGATTGAGTCCCACATCGGGCTCCCTGCTCCTTGGGAGCCTGCTTCTCCCTCTGCCCCCCCCCCCCCCCCCCCCGTCTCTCATGATTAAATAAATAAAATCTTTAAAAAAAACCAAACCATAGATTGCAGCCACTTAAGCTCTGAGTAGGGCAACAAAGGGCCCTTAGATCTCCAGGACAACCAACATCTCATTTGTTCAATACATCCATGTGAAGGCCTACTGTGTACCACTGTTCTAGGTGCTTAATGTAAATTAACTCTTTTATCCTCCTAACATCCCAATGCGGTAGGTGAGAATGTTGCCCCTGCAGTTGGGACCAGAACCCTGTAGGTTTGGCTCTGGAGCATTAGGGCACTCAGCTCATTTGGAGGCAGTGGGGAGGCAAGGGGAGAAGGCCAGGGAGAGGGAAGGTGGGAAAGAGGGTAACAGAAAAAGAGAAGCTCTTAACAGTGGCTTAGGACTTTGACTGGACATGAAACAAAAAATAAGGTTAGCCAGTGAACTGTTTTTGGAATCCATTCAAGAGGTAGTTTAGAGCAATGAGAATGGGGGAGAAATTAGCACCTGTGCCAAGGGGCCAGCCACAGATTGTTGGGGCCCAAAGGAGTGGGGACACCACTGGGCACAGATCTGCCACTCTGTAGTTTATGACAGATAGTTTACTATTGGGTGGAACTCGCTGGAAGCACAGCCAGCCGGGAGGGAGTGAGGAAGCAATCCGCCAAGGGATAGTGCAGGGGAAGGTTCCAGGCTGGGAGTGTGAGCCAGAGGGAGGGAGGAAATGAGCTTTTCCTGGTGGGTGGATTTCACCCAAATGGAAGTCCAAATATGGGCCTCCAAGAGCCGGAGGACTGCAGGAGGGGGCCTCGTGTGTCTGGGAATCTCAAAGCCAAGATCATTCCTAAGCTGAGTGGGGGTGGATTCCTGGGAAGCCTCCTCATCATTACAAAGTATTTATTAAGTTCTAAGCTCTAATAGTTTCTCAAAAAGTGAATGTTTCTGGAAAAGACATTTAGAAGGTGTGAGAGAAACATATTCTTGGGTAAGTGGCTGAAGGCAGGCAGCCAGGCTCTCAGGAGCATTCTGTGCTAAGGTGATCAGTCGATTGTTCTGGTTTGCTTGGGACTATTCCAATTTTTGCACTGAAAATCCAGCCCGCCTTCAAAATGCTCAAGATTCTGCTCATATGCTATGTCTTGATAGAGGCCTTCCCTGATCATTGTCTGAAATAGTATCCCATCCCATCCCCAGTGGTCACATCCTACCCCCTTATCCTGATAACACTTATGCCCTTGAAATCAACTTATTTATTTGCTTACTGTCTCTTCTCCAAAACCAGAATATAAGTTCCAGAAAGACAGGGATTTGCGTTTGTTCACTGTTCTATTCCCAGCACACAGAACAAGACTGGGCACACAGAACAGGATCATTTTATATTTGTTGAATAAATGATCGCTTTTTAAGGTTTCTAGTACTGTGGTCAGCTCTGGATGTACAATGATGAGAAAACCAGAAGTGGTTCTTGCACTCACGAAGCATAGAGTTCAGTGGAGGAGAGAAAGACATTAGTGACATATTTTCACATGTACAAGTAAAATTACAACGGGGTTGGATGAACAGATGGATAGGAGCCTAGAGGAGAGGTATGGATCTTTGAGAAGGTATGATGCCAGGTGGAGTCTGGGGCCCTGAGCTAGTGAAAGCTTGCCAAAGGAAGTAATGATTGAGTTGACTCTGAAGGTTGGAGAAAAAATGCTTTCTTAGGAAGAGGGCACTACGTGTGCAAAAGCTCTGGGGCAGAATGGCACAGACTTGTTTGGAGAACCATAGTCAGGCCCTACGGCTGGTGTGCCGAAAGCAAGAGCACTTATGGTACCCTGTGAGGCCAGGCTGGAGAGGCAGGCACAGCCAGGCCACTTGGGGCCTTGTGCATTGGAGGCCTTGCTGAGGATTTGCCCATTTTCCCCTCAAGACTGATGGGAAATCGTTGAAGGGTTTTAAGCAGCGGTGTGTGTGCACATGTGCATGCATTGTGTGCATGTGATGATTAATCTTTTGTATTTTGAAGTGAGCATCCAGTTGATTGCCAGGGTTCCTCCATCCCCATGGTTAAATGGTTAAAAGTAGTCTGGGAGAGAATAATTAAAATATTTATAATTATAAAAGGTGGCTCATAGTCTTAATTCTTTTCTTCTTCTGTGTGTTGATGGACTAAATTCCTGTGGCCTAAATAAGGGCAGAACAATGGGGGAATCAAATTTGTGCCCAAATAGTTTTTTGAGGAATCTTTCTAGAACTTGGTACTCCATAAATCTGTGAAGCCATTGTTTTCCAAGCACTCTTCTAGGCTCTGTGGGAAGAGAAAAAGGAAACCACATGAATGTTCTTCCCCCTTGGGGAGCTTAGATGTTTAATGACAGGTATGCAAATGAAAAAAGTCACAGGATAGACCCAGAAACAAGTGCTACAAGAACTGCTTCCTAGAGATGGAAGCTCCCATGGAGCAAGGTCCATGTCTGAATCATTTTTGTTCCTCCCACAGAAGTTAGCTGAGTGCCTTGCCCAAGAGATGTGTCAAATGGATAAAACTGAGGCTGATTGCCTCAACAGAGAAGAACACTTAGTCCATAAGCAAACCAGGCCTCTGGTGACACTTCCATTATAAAAAGTACTTCTGAAAAATGTAAACTGCGTGACGACAGTTTTGCATCCATTTTTTGGTTGTTCACCGCTGTGTCCCCAGTAGTGAGAAGCTCTGGAATGATCAGAGGACTTGGCGAGGAACTGGTTAAGTAAATGAATGGTCCCTCCATATGATGGGATACTATTCAGCATCTAGAGAGTATGTCACTGGGGAGCCTTGCTGGCTCAGTTGGTGGAGCGTATGACTCTTGATCTTGGAGTTGTGAGTTCAAGCCCCATGTTAGGTATAGAGAGTAGTTAAAGTAAAATCTTAAAAAAAAAAAAAAAAAACATAACGAGTATGTCACAGAAGAAGGCTTACTGACTAGGCAGGGTAGTGAAAGCATCAGCTTTGGAGGCCCACTGCCTGGAGTGGAAGCCCAGTTCTGCCACTCACTAGCTGTGTGGTCTTGGGAGAGGTATTTAATCTCTCTGTAAGGCATTTTCCTCAGCTGTACAATAGGTGTAATGATAGTACATACCTCAGAATTCTTATGAGAATTAATGAGCTGATACATAATGAGTTTATATTAAAGTATGTAGGGTAGTGCTTGCTATGCGGTAAGCACTCAGTGAGTATCAGTTCTAAGGGCTTTCCGTATAGTGACTCCTAATCCTCACAACAACTCTATGAAGCAGGCACTGGTTTGAAAATAAAAAATATATTTTTTTTGTTTATTTATTTATTTATTTATTTATTTATTTGAGAGAGAGAGCATGCGTGCAAGCAGATGGGGGCGGGAAGGAGCAGAGGGAGAAGAAGAGGGAGAGGGAATCCCAAGCAGACTCCCCGATGAGCACAGAGCCCTACACAGGGCTCCATCCCATGACCCTGAGATTACCACCTGAGCTGAAACCAAGAGTCAGATGCTTAACCGACTGAGCCACCCAGGCGCCCTGATCCCCATGTTTTAGTAAGTGTGATTCTCTGAAAGTGATGGGTAGAAATTGGGACAGTTTTGTGAAGAGGAATGACATGATCTAATTTATGTTTTAACAGGATCACTCTGTCTGCTGTGTTGAAAACAGACTAAGGAGGCTGGAAGGGGCAAGGCCAGAACCAAGGAAACTACTTAGGAAACTATCGCAAGAATCCAGGTAAGATATGTTGTTGGCTTGTGTCAAGGTGGTAGCAGCTGAGGTGGTGAAAAACAGTGTGTTTCAGGGTATCTTTTGAAGTTAGAGCTCCATTTCAGGATTTGCATGATGGAATGGATAGGAGGTGTGAAGAAGATGGGTCGTGGATGACTACATGATTTTGGATCCAATCAACTGGAAGGATGGAATTGTCATTTATTGAATAAGGAAAGACCGCAGGAGAGTAGGGTTGGAATGTATAATTGGAGATGCCTATTTGTCGCCCAAGATGAGATGATAAATAGGCAGGTGGGACATATGAGTCTGGAGTTCAGGGAAGAGTTTTGGGATGGAGATAGAAATGTGCACCTCGTTGGCCTACAGATGATATTAAAAACCATGCGACTGGATAAGATCACTGAAGGAGTAAGTAGAGATGGAAAGCAGAAGTCCAAGGCTTGAACCCAATCTTTAGAGGTTGGGGAGATGAGCAGGAACCAGCAAAGACTGAGGTGGACAGCCAGTGAGGCAGGAGGAAAACCAGGAGCATGTCAGAATCCTGGTAGCCAACCAAAGAAGAGACTCAAGTGTTTTACATGTTTTAAAAATGTAATCTTGGAAACATCCTTGTCAGTTGCCCCTGTAGCCATGTAGGTGATGTCATAGGTGGAGGAACCTGGGCTCACACAGGTTGGGCCCAAGATGCACAGTCTGAAGCAGAAATTGGATTAGAGAGCAACTTATCTGACTTTATGTCCAGTACCTTTTCCTTGTACCACACTTCTGCACCATGGACCCCTCTTGGTCAGAAGAGGGAGACTTGCCCCATCAATTTTATTGGGTTAGTCCCCTCACCTTGAAAATGGTCTGTTCTAAACTAGTCATTCAACTGGTGTGCCCTGGTGCAAAAACCTATTTGGTATTTAAGTAAGAGCGCCCGCGACAAAAGAAGACCGAAAAGGAAATAGGATAGGCAGCTTGTCAACAGCTGAAGGATATGACAGAATTAGTGTGGCCTGCTTAGGGATTTCAATTTGGAATTCCCCAGCCTCATGGGAGTTAGTGGGCATGATTAGGAGCCTGTGCTCTGGGCCACAGAGGGTTAGTTGTATAGAGGTGTGTGTGCACCTATATACCTCTGCATGTGTGGATGCCTGTGCATAGGAGAGAGAGAGAGGAAAAAAGCAAAATCTCTTGCCAACCTCATCAGCCCATTTGTGAGCTGACCCTGGGGTGCCTGGACCCGATGGGCCTGCAGGACTCTACCGGAAGAAGCCTGATGTCAGGCAGATGAGAAGTGACAGAGATGGCCTCACTATGGAAAGAGAGGGCAGGGACAGCGATACGTTCTCTGCTTGTTTCCTGTCCTTACAGAGAGGAAGGTGAAAGCCATCCAGAAATTTAAATATGCTTTACCTACCCCACCTTCTTCTACCTGTCGGTGGCATGAACTTGGAACTGGGAAAACAGAGTTGGATAAAACTGTGAGGAATTCTATGGGGTGGGGGGAGGGGCACTGAACTATCTGTAAGAACTGTGGTGCTAAAAAAATGAATAAGAAAAAAGTTGAGGATAGACTGGACCAGCAAATAGGCTGGCTGAAGCTAAACACATGGCGAACTAGGAGAGAAGAGAATCGGGTAAGGAGTTACCTGCATTTTGGGGAGGTAGGTTGTAAGACAAGGCAACTCAGAAACAGGCTTTGACAGGAGGCCATGATCTGTGGGGTTGAGACCACCAGTGGCTTCTGGTTGTTAGCAAACCTATTCCAGCTGAGACAGCACCCCCCAAATTGCCTGGGAGGGGAGCCCAGGCTATTTAAGCTGACATTGTTTCTTAGAGGGTGAGCAATTTTTTTTTTTAAATGAAGACTTAATTTGTTAGAACAGTTTTATGTTCAGTTTTAAAGCAGGAAAATTGAGGGGTCGGTACAGAGATTGCTCACATATGCCCTGTCCACACATATAAATAGCCTCCATCATTATCAACATCCCGCAGCAGAGTGGTACATTTGTTATAATTGGTGAACTGGCACCAACACATCATATTCCCTCCAAGTCCATAGTTTACATTAAACAGTGTCATTATACACTTGTACCAACCCATAGAACGTACACCACTGAGAATGAGCACTAATGTAAATACTGGACCTTGGGTTAGCATTTTTAATCTTGCAAAGATTTATAAGTAAATGTAGAAATGTTTAAGAGAACCATCAACCTCATAATAGTTTTGTCAATTTGTGTACAAATTGGTATTTTAAGTATTTGCAATATTTAAGGGAAATTGGCCCGTGAGAGTAATGGTCATTTTTTGACCATTTTAAATATGTAATTAAGAAATGACTTAGTTTTGTGATTTTATATTGAAAGACATTCTAAAATTACTGTCAGTATTGGAATATTTGAGACTGGAAGATCTGTCATACTTTGAATTTTATTTTATTAGAGCTATATGAGATTTTTAGACAATTAGATGTACTTATAAAAGATTAAATATATCATGTTACATATCAATATTGAATATGTTTATAATATATAAATATATCAAATGTATATTATAATTTAAATATTAAATATATATAATTTATATATTAAATATCAAAATATAAACATGGTTTAAAATGAGTGAGTTTTGTAAACTGAATTTGTAGATGGAATCAAACATTAATTAAAAACCTCTTAAATGTGATTAATACTTGCTATGTTTATAAAGATTAATAATATCTCTAAATTGAACTTAAAAGTTTAAGGAAGACCTAGATTTTTAAGTTTATAACTTTAACAGTTTGAGGATTAAATTTTAAAAATCAAAGTAGCTCTCTGTAATCTTTTCTATGTGAAGAGAGGGTCCTTGAGATTACCCCCAAAACTCTCACTATTCTATCAAGGGCCCCGTGGCAGCTCCTGGGTGTCCAGTCCTTCCATGCGTTCAGTGACTCTTACTTCCAGGTAGCTTGCTGTTGGAGGACAGCTGGCTAAGGCAGGACCCTGTGGGGGAGGCGGAGAGCCTTGGTGTTCGGGAGTCCAGGAGGTAGAGGCAGCTCTACTCCCTTTTTCCTCAGGGGCATGTTGATCTTGCATCCTGGAGACTGGGCACAAGGGCTGAGAGCTATAAAGACAGCAGGGAAAGCAAACTTGGAGAGTAGATGACAGAGTAAGAGGCAACTCTAGAAATAATGAAGGAACCAAAGATGGTAGAAACTGTGAACACATGCTCAGGAGAGGATTGTGACTTCAGCATGAAATCAGCGTGGTCACTGTCTCATTTTGTAGATAAGGAAACAGACTCAGAGAGGTCAATGACTCACCAAGATCTCATGGCTTGTCAGAGGTAGAGATGAGACTGGGGAATGGATCCTCTAACAACTCCTAATTTAGGATTCTTTTCAGAGTATTTCTTGGTATCAATGCAGGGTAGGCGGTTTTGATGGTCAACACCCAGTCAGAGCACAGGTTGGTGGTTGAGGTTTTACAATTTGTCTGAAGGGCTACTGCCTGACGTCCAAGGCTTTGGATAGAAATTAATTGTTAAATACACTCACCTCCTCCCTGTAGACTTTTAAGTCTCTTTTGGATCCTGGTCCTGAATCCTGGACATTTCAAAGCAACCCAGTTCTGAGGGGAATGTCCTCAGGACTAGAATGTCTTATCTTGGTAGAGGTCTTAGGAGGAGCACTCCTGTGAGGCCGTCTCTGAGGCCCTGTGCAAAATGCCAATGTGACAGCATCCTGCTGGGACAGGTACTGGTGGGAGCGGGAGTCGGCATGGCTGGGGGAGTGGGCCTGGTGGGGAATGAGGGGAAGTCCGTGTATCCTGGAAAACGGAAGGTTTCTGAAAAGGATGGGGATAAAGATCTCTAGGGAAGAAGGGCAGTGGTGCCATCGAGGACTGTGTGAAGTCCAAAGAGCTCCTCATTTTGCATGTTCTTCCCCTGGGCCCTACCATGTCTACATGTTTAATAACATGCTTTATGACTGGGCAGGTTCGCACACCTTTTGCAATAACCTCTCCAGGGAGAGAGAGAGAGAGAGAGAGAGAGAGAAGGTAGCAGTATCTCTGTTTTATGGCTGGGGAATCTAAAGCCCCAGAAGGATAAAAACATGCCTAATAGAAGAAAAACCTAGGAAGACGTAGGGCCTGATTTCTGAACTCAAACCCCCTTCTTCCATTCTTCCCCTTTTCCTTCTCTTTTTAATTTTAAAGGTTTTATTTTTCTTCTTTATGGAGGCAATATATGATCCTTGTTAAATGTTATTAAATATATTAAGATAGAATAAAATATAGATAAAATTTGAAAAGAAGAAAAAATTATAATTCTACCACTTAGAGTTAATCACTGTTACCACCTCGAAGTATGTCATTTTGCATTCTTTTCTCTGCACACAATAGATATCATTATCAATATGGCCTCATACTACTCGTACTTTCTGTAACATGCTTTTTTCTCTTTTGTTCCCTTTTTTTTGCATTGACCCAAAGAGGGGGAAGAAAAGAGCCTTTAGACGAAAGTCTTTTTTAAAAAATTATTTTAGAGATAGAGGAGGAGAGGGAGAGGGACAAGCTGACTCTGCACGGAGCACAGAGCCTGACTTGGGGCTTGATCCCAGGACCCTGAGATCATGACCGGAGCTGAAATCAAGGTTTGGATGCTTAACCGACTGAGCCACCCAGGCACCCCTACACTAAACTCTTAAAAGTTTTTATGGGGGGGGCACCTGGGTGCCTCAGTTCATTAAGTGTCTGCCTTCGGCTCAGGTCATAATCCTGGAGTCTGGTATTGGGTTCTGTGCTCAGCAGGGAGTCTGCTTCTCCCTCTCCCTCTACCCCTCCCCCCTACTCACGCACTCTCTCTTTATTAAATAAAAAATAAAATCTTTAAAAAAAAGTTTTTTGGGGAGTGCCTGGGTGGCTCAGTCGTTAAGCATCTGCCTTTGGCTCAGGTCATGATCCCAGGGTCCTGGGCTTGAGCCCTGCATTGGGCTCCCTGCTCAGCGGGAAGCCAGCTACTCCCTCTCCCACTCCCCCTGCTTGTGTTCTCTCTCTCTCTGTGTTTCTCTCTGTCAAATAAATAAATAAAATCTTAAAAAAAGTTTTTTTTAACCAAAGTAATATAGGTACATAATTGAAAAAGTCAAAATAGTACTACAACTTTTACATCAAGAAATATTTGCCATGTTCATCCTACCCCACATTTGATTCCACCTCAGAAGCAACTACTTCTAAATCTTAAAACTTTCTAAATAACAAGCTTATAATGCTCTTTGTTAGTTTTTCAGGTTTAGATATTACACATCAACTTCCTCTATGTAAGATGATGGTTTGGTTTCTGACATTTGTGTCACCCATGTCCCTCTCTTCCCTTCCTCTCTTTTTCCAAATATGGTCACAACACTGGTAATGTGGGTTAAATGAATATTCAGTGATCACATTTCTGCAAGTATGTAAATATCATTAAGGCTGAGCCATATAGGGTACTAGGAGTGTGCTTTCTATTTTATCCAGCTCTTTCCCCCTGGACTTAATACTTGACTTAGTTTTGTTTTAATTTGCTTAGTTGCTTGGTTTTCTATACCGAGCTCTTTCACATAACTGTTAATCACATCTTGATCTATGTACAAACATTATTATTTTTTTTTTTTCGAGAGACAGCCCTCCTAAGAGGCTCCTGTCTCCCATACCCTTTCAGGACTGGTGGCTCTCCAGGACCGCTACGTGTTTTCCTCACCATCACCCTGGAACTTTCCTCCACCTCTCTCCTGAGTTGGATCCCCTAGTTCTGGCTCCTATGTCTTCTTATGTCTTGGTTTACTCTGTTAGTTTTATTATAGATGCTATCCAGGAGTGGCCCGAGACTGCCCATGTGCTTTTTACCCTGCTACATATAAACCTCACCCTTTTAATGGGTGAGGAAATAAATGTTGGTTTTTGTTTTCAGCTCAGCATAAACCAAGAGAAGGAATTCATCCCACCTGGAGTCCAACAATTCCTGTTCCAGAATTAGTCAAATTTGTTTTCTTTCTAGATTTAGCAAGCTTGTTACAGTTAAAAACTTTGAGTTTCGTTGACCTTAATAAGAAGGCAATAGGAAAAAAAAGAAGAAAAACCTTTATCTGAAAATCCAAGCTGTGACCATCGAAGGAAAGAACAGCATAAAGTTTGCTCCCTTTAAAGAAAAGGGGGACTTGAACGGAGCATCTTCAGCCCACCCACAGTCTCCCCGCTTGGAGACTTTGGCAGGCGATGTGCAAATTGTCACATGTGCCTGGCCTGGCCTGGCTCTCTCCCAGATTTCTGCCCCGTAAGTGGCCTGTGGGTTCTCAGATGTGGTTTGATGCTTCGTTTGCCACTTTTTTTTTTTTTTCAGCACAAAATACAAGCCTTGGACAGGTGCTGGGGATGTAGTGGCTTCTGAAATTGTTTCCCAGAAGGCAGTGACTCATCACAGGAAACCCCTTTGTTTTCTCTGACCTTCCCTTGGCTTCCTGCTCCACCCATCTGTGTGTGAGTTTTCACATTCCTCACCAAGAGACAACAGCTTACCTCTAACTTGAGTCAAGAGTGGTGAGTGGAGATAGTTCTGGGAATAAGTTGGGACCACCTCTTCCAACAACAGTGCCCATGAAGGCAGCAGGCTTGTTCTCAATGCCTTGGCCTCTCCCCATTGCTGTATGGGTCAATTTCCATTTCATGACTCCTGGGAAATCCCTTTTCCTATGTCCCTGACCACACGGATTGTCACATTGTCAAAGAGGTGGATTTGCTCTCTTAGCCCTGACTCTATAATCAGGGACAGCTTTTGCAGAACTCCTTTCCTGGAAAATATATATCACTATACATTTAGTAACAGGTGTTCAATTGTTTTTAATTGATGTGCGCTAAATCAAAGAGGATGTTGGTGGTTGTTGACCCACAGAGCTTCTTCAGGTATAGCCAAGGTCTTCAATGGATACATGTTGAAGTGAATCATACCACTCAGATTCCTACATGTTTAGAGTTAGAAAGGAGCTTAGAGGTTATCCAGTCTTGCTTTTTCTTTTTATAGGCAAGGATCACGAAGGCCCATCAAGTTACTCTCTCATGGTCACCCAGGCAGGTCCTGGCCTCGTGGGTCCTGGGCCATCTGAGGCTGTCTGCATACTCATGCTTGCCTCTGCACTGCTCTCCAGTGGCGCTGTAGTCCCACTTCCAGCTGCACCTCTTCTTGGCTCTCTGCACCTCAGGGTGGAGCCTCAGGTGGGCAAAAACCCTTCCACGAGGTCTCACCCCTCCACTGCCACTGCTTTCCCTGACGTTCTTCCGTGGCCAGGCTTCTCTCCAGACTACAGGCAAATCCAGACTGTTGACTTTGGTTTCCTTTGGCTGAGAACCCATGACTTTCCATGAAGAGTGTGTTTCAAAGTAGTTCTTCAAAAACTTAATGGCAAAATACTCAAGAAAATTTGAAGAAGACACAAACAAGTGGTTTTTTAACTTTTTTGGTGGTTTTTTTTGGACATTTCCCTACTAGACCCCTCCCTTCCAAGGAATAGCTTGGTTGTTTGTTTTATCATCATCATTTAATCGTCATCTTACTCATCCAACTTTGTATCCTGCTATTTTCCATTTGTGTTCTTTTAGGATAACTCTATGACAGAAGATTGGGAGCAAATATTGGTCTGCTTTTTTATGAAAACTTCTGTTAGAACACTGTCACCTATTTAGAAAAGTAGGTTCTCTACTTTTTGGTAGGACAAACAATAATGTGCATGTCCAAGACACATTTGGGGGGGGCAGGAGCCATGGTCTATATATCCCCTAAATCTTCCCATCTTCCTCACTACCCCATGTGGAGCAGCTGGGGTTGCATTCTCTGTCACTGACACTGTGCTTCCTGATAATCTGTGAACCAGAACTCTTCCTTTGCTACCATATCCACATTCAATCATGTCTTCTGGTCTCCCTGGTGGTAACAGCTCAGCCCCAACCACCATGTTGACCTATTTGCCATCTCTGATCTCTTGTTTATTGTGAAAGAATCTGTTGTAAAATAACCAGCTGTGAGGCCTGCACACCCTACAACTCTGTGAAAGCAGGAACCAAGTCTTCTTATAGGTCTTTGGCATGTTTCTGTATCCCCAGTATGATGCCCAGCATACAGAAGATACCTAAGAAATGTTCGGTGAGTGAATGAATGGATAACTCTAATTGTGACTGCAGAATAGTCTTCCTTTTTGGTAACTCCCAAAGCAAAACCACAGCTGTGATGGGAACATCCTCACCAGAGTATTTCCTACCATGAGGGAAGAAATAAACTGAATCAGAAATTGAAAGTCAGAAAGGCTGAGAAGTATCTTGGGTAGGAATGATGGTTCCTGGTTTCTCCGGTTCTTTCTTCTTAACTCCCCACAGCCCACGGACCCTGGATATTACAAAATCCTTTTTATCATTTAAGAATCGTAAGTGCCTGATTTTTCTTTGTTATCCTTCTTAATTTTGAAGCAATAAAGCTTTATTTCCCGAGATAGGAGCAGCAAACTCCACTCTAGGAGAAAGCCCAAATCTTCATAAGTTTCCCTTCACACCTCAAAATCTTAGTCATGGGCTAACCTTGCTTGTGATGTAAAATTACTTCTCAGTGGAAGACTCCTCAGCAGTAAGAGAGAAGGAACAACATGATAGATACAACAACCTGAGTGAATCTCAAAATAATTTTGCTGAGTGAAAGAAATCTGAGCAAACAGTATGTACTGTGTGATTCCACTTACACAAAATTCTAGAAAATGCAAGCTGATCTACTGTGACAGAAAATGGTTGCCTCGTAGGTAGGAAGGGAAGAACTAGGAGGCAGGGGTTATAAAAGGGCACCAGAAAACTTTGGGTTGTGATGGGTATACTCATTATTATTATGATTGTGTTAATGGTTTCACAAGTGTGTATGTATGTCAAAGCTGGTCAAGTTGTGCATTGTAAATATATGCAAATTATATTGGACGTCAGTTACACACCAATAAAGTGTTTTTAAAATTGTTGCAAGCAAATGGAGTCCTATTCCCCACCCTACATTTCCTACCTCACTTTCCAGCTTCCTCCTACTAAAAGGTGATCACACCCCATTTTGTTCCTAACGTGCAATCAGTCCTTTGTTACGGTAGACACTGAGATTTCTTTGCTTCTTCTGGAAGTAAAGGAAGTATTTAAATTGGGTCACCATTTCCTCCCACTTAATTCCCAGGCCCTCCTGAATGCTATAGAGAAGCTTACCCTCTTCTGTCTGTAGCCATTTAGGGACTGCCCCCTGCCTGGCTCCAGTGACAGGTTTTTGAATAAACAGCAGCTGATTGTGTAGCTGGTACTTGCATGACTGCAAGCCTGGGTGGGCCATGACTTACCAGCTCGAATGATAACAATTCTCAGACCTTCACATGTTCTGGGGATGCTTTTCAAAAGTCCCATCGGTTCTACACAGGATGGCCCAAGACAGTGACCTGCCAGTTTCCCTGTTCCTTCTCAAAGTGTTCCCTCATTGCTCCCCAAGGTGCTTTAGGGTTTGGTAGCTCCAGATTAGTAGTGAGAAGTGCAGACAGATCTCCTCCTGAGGAAGTCAGCATTATTCTAATGTTAGAGGTATTTCTGGAACCTAAGGAAGAATTGGCCATGAGTCCCTGGAATATACAGATGGGGGGCATCACTGACCAGCTGAGCTGCTGCCTGTTCTCCCATCTTGCAGAGAACAGAGGTTCAAGGGTTTGGGTGGTTAAATAAGTAGCAAAGGCCTCACGTTAGAGCAGGGCTACTACTCACACCTGTGCTGGTCTGGGACTAAGGTAAGAAATTGAGAGCCAGTGTTTAGAAACTTTTATAGCAACATGCTAGCATAATTTTGTAACTGTTGGATCTAAGAACAAAAGAAGTTGGGCTTACATTTGCATGTCTTTTACTTTAAACTCTTTTTTAGTAATTTCTTTTTATTTTACAAAAGTTGGAGTTCATAATGGATTGGAAAAAAAAAATGAACTGGCTCTTCACTACAGATCTTTTGAGACACACTGAGCTAATTCCATGGCCTCTGAAGGGCAGTTCTGGGTGCCTTCCTTCCAAAGGCATGGTAGATGAGCTATGGAGAGATGAGGTGGACCGCGCCAGGGGGGAGGAGGGCAAGGAGTCACCCTTTGTCTCTAGTACCCTCTCCTTGACCAGACTGTACACGCATCCCTGGGGAAGCGTCGCACCAAGGATGACCACAGTTGAGACAAAATTGAAGGGGACTGCAATCACAGGAGGGGCAGGAAAAACCGTGGTTATCATCTAGAACTCCTGCCTTAGGCCAATGTCCTTCACAATGGACCTTAGGGGCAGGTGGAGAAAGTAGCTGAGAAATAAGGATTTGAGGGGAGCTATAGCTCACACCTCACTAGTCTGGAATGAGCTGAAAGTGGAAGTTGGACTGAAGAGAATTTCCTACATTTAGGATGCTTCTATAACTCGGGAGGAGGAGGAAGGATGCTTGCAATGATTGCTCGGCAATTCATGCAAATATACGGATATTTCTCTGGAGTCACTGAGGGGCGGAATCATCCCTGTAGAAGACAGGGAAGGAACAGCACATTGGACAGAAAAGTTTTAATGAAAAGAGGTGGGCTCAGAAAAGCGCTGAGTATAAAATGGACCTACTATCTATCTTAAAATGGGGAGATCCAAGCAGCTGAGAGGCATCAAGAAGGACCTATACTTGGAGTCTTCACCATTGTATTTTAGGGCTGTCTCTGCTGGACCCTGCTCTGTTTCTGTAGTAAATCATGGTGTGAGGTGATATTCAGGTTCCCAGGGGACGTGAGACAGAGCACTGCCCTGCCTGTCCTTGAAGCAGTCAGCTGACAACCCCCTCACACTCCCATATGCTGGAGAGGTGGTGGGACAGAGATGACAGCTTCCTCTTGTTGCCTCTTTCGTGACTCAGTCTGCCCTCGTCCCTGGTTGTTGACGATGATGTGCTCCTTGACTGAGAGGAGAGAATCAGGTTGGGTGGGTTCTGGCTCTTTAATATGAGAAAAGCTTTTGTGTCTTAGTTTTGGAAAAGAAAGGAAACACCCAGCCCTTTTGCTTTTTTGTTAAATTAGAGGGTGCTTTCTGCCTTGTAAATTCTCCTGAAATATATGTTGGCTTTGACTCAGTGATGACGCAGGCATGTCTGAGTGTGCCTTCTGTGTGGCAACACATTCTTTCTAGTCCCAAGGGTTGGAGTGCAGGGAAAGCTGAGAGTCGACCTTGGGTCTCATGTTGGTTGGTGCCACACCAGGAGGAGGCACTTGCAACATGGTGGGCTACTGGAAAACTGAAGCAGGGTTGAAAACTGGGCGACCTTTCCTCTTGTGCCAAACCCAAGTTAGTGACAATGCGGTCCTAGCTACTAACTTTGGGCGATGCTTTGCATTGTCTGGAACCATCTGCAAGGAGTTTTAAAGGGAATGACAAAGGAGGGCAGGAGTAACGTGAAGGCTGCTACCAGATAATGTGATAGTTAACTTATAAAGCCAAGCTGGCGCCTTCTGGGGATGAAGTGACTGACTCCCCTGATCAGGGAGACCAGGCTGTGGTTATAGGTCTTTTTTTTTTTTTTTTTTAAGATTTTATTTATTTATTTGACAGACACAGCGAGAGAGGGAACACAGGCAGGGGGAGTGGGAGAGGGAGAAGCAGGCCTCCCGTGGAGGAGGGAGCCCAATGCGGGGCTTGATCCCAGGACCCTGGGATCATGACCTGAGCTGAAGGCAGACGCTTAATGATTGAGCCACCCAGGCACCCCGTGGTTTTAGGTCTTTACCTCTCCTGGTTTCCTGCCCAGAAATACTCAGGGACAGCCTGAAATAAAATTCAACCCACACCACTGGCCCCCAAAATTTAGCATCTGTTTGGCTAACAAGACTGGTCCAGTATGAAACAGTGTTAGTAAGCATTGGACTATGGCAAAGATTACAACTAACACAGGGGTTTCAAGGAAGAGGGATGGATGTGGGTCTGAGGACCCAGGAAAGGCTCCTGGAAAACCAAGGCTTGGACTGGCACTGAGTCCTTCCTTTGGAATGGGGTTTGAGTTCTGGACTTAACATTGGACGGATATATAAGCTCTCTGGGCCACAAGATGGGGAAGAGAGCAGCTACATCCTACGCTTTCTGTGAGCATTAAATCCTAGCTGAGTACTTGCCTAGTAATGCTCCCTCTCTTCCTTCATTTCCATGGCTGTAGGGAGTTCCTTCTGGGGTGAATTCCTGGGAATGGCTCACCAATTTGGAGGCAGAGCTTAGATTTGCAAGGTTGTGATTGCTCCTTGTTGGGGGGGGGGTCAGTGCTATAAACAAAGCAGGAGTCAGTAGCAACTTTTCCTCACTATGCACCCAGGTCCCCCACTGGGCTAAGTATGTCTCTCTTAAGCTGCGAACTCCAAGACAGAGCTTGTACCAAGAGAGGTACTTTGCCCAAGTACTCACTTGGCTAAAAATACCAGAATTCTCAATATTCATATTGCGATTCATATTAATCAAGTTCTTGAGCAGTAGCTTCCTTCCTAGCTAATAATTTATTTTCCTAGCTAATAATAATAATTTCTAATAATTTCTAAATTATTAGAAACATTTCCCCATTCTACTATACATGAAATAGGAGGTTCTAAAATCCTAGCTCAGCACTAGAGTGCAGTTCATTCTGGAAAAAGAGGCCTTTAAAGTGCCTTTAAAATTTTTTAATCAGTAAGAAATTGGTCATAGATAGAGAGGAAGTAGAGCATGATGGAGAAGAGCCCAGACTCTGGATCCAAAGTACCTGCACTTGCTTCCTGGCTCTGCCACTTGACTAGCTACATGAGTTTGGGTCAATGATTTCACCTCTTGGTACCTCAGTTTACCCATCTGTTAAGTGGGAAAATAACTGTGCACATCTCCTAGGGTTGCTGCGATAAGGAAAGGAGTTCAGATTTATGTAAAGCACTTGGAGCAGTAAGTGGTCAGTGTAAGTAGTAAACATGTGTTGGCCGTAATTAATATTATTATGTCCCAGGGAAACGGAGAGAAGGAAGGTTTCAGTTCAGGCCTTGAGGGATCCTGTGCCCTAAAGAAGAGAGCACCAAGACAGCCAACACTCTCGGGGCCTGGTGACAATGGGAGGTGTAGAAAAGAATAGGAGATAGGAACCCAAGTGCCAAATCCTGATGCGATGACCCAGGCTCGATGACTGGCATTGCAATTGCCATCAGAGAGCCCATTGGAATTTGACAATCTGTGTTCTAGATTCTGGAATTCCTGGATACCGCCTCTCTGCCAGCCTGGCGCAAGACTTGTTTTGGTGAGGATGACATGCTAACACAGGACTGGCTCAATAACAGCTCCTTTGTTCTGTCTCCTGGACCTCTGGGTGCCACCGTACGGACTTGTCCACTTGGCCGGCAGCTGGCATCTTAAGGGTTCAGGCTGTTATCAGATGGATGCTCACTAAGCAGAGTCCCTCCCGATCGGGTGGTGTGTGCAGCAGTGCACGTAGGCCCACATACCTCATATTTCTGCCTAGGCGATTACATCCCAGCCACCCTGCCCCATTCCAAGGCAACAGAGCCAACTGGGACACAGTGCTTGGGGAGGGAGCCAGGTGTTTTTCCCCTTTCATCCATTCTGATTCCATAGGCATTTTCTTCTAAGCTTGGGCTCTAACTGCAATGCCCAACATGGAAAAACAAATCCAAAAGGCCCGAACTGAGCTGGGTCTGCTCACAGTGCTTCATTCTGCTGTTCTGAAATGAAGCCAAAAGGCACAGCCTCTGTCCTCCAGGACAGAGAACTTAGAAGCAGCTTGTCCTTTCCCCAGCTGCTGCCTGCCCAGGGAGGGTACTGCACATATCTACATGTGAGTGGTTCACTGCCTGGTCTGATCGGCAGGTCTCTATTTAAGTACTCGTGTGGGGCTTTCAGAATCCAAGTGTATAAAGTGCATGTCTGGGCATGGTCTCTTGGCTAGGCCCCAGGCTTTGCAACCCACCCAGCTGGTCCCCAAAGCTGGCCTCTTGCATCATAAGTGATCCCACGCAGTTCCAATGACATATGGTTTATGACAAATCACCCTGGTTTGGGAAATCTCCCGGCTAATGTTCTCTTATCTTGGCAGAGAGAACCCTGTTTGAATACTAACGATTGGTGCCATTTATTGAACACATGCTATGCCCCAGGCAGCGTGCTCAGGGTGCTTTACATAGTGATTTCCCACAGTCTTCCTGCCAGCACTCCAATGGAGATAGTGTGATCAGCTCTGCCTTACACACGAGGACCCTGATATGCGGTGATGTTAGGTAACTTCCTCAAGGCCACCCAGGTAGGAGGTGGTAACACCAGTATTTGAGCCAGGCAGTCTGGTCCAGGGCATGTTCCTACCCACCATGGTGCCCACCACTGTGTTGTCTCTCTGCTTATACATCTCCAAGGATTAAATCAATGCCTGAGAATGATCATCCTCATTGTTATCATTAGTTTAATCTAATGTTTTATTGATAATGTTTTATCATTAGTTTCATCAGTGGGGCACTGAAGCCTCTACCTGGTTGATACTTTGGGTTAATTTGCTACATCTTTGATATTAGGGACAATAATGAAAAAATTAAGTTACTTCCTTATTGATTTCTACTACTTTGATTCAACAAATATTTAGTGAGCATTTACCTTGTGCCAGGCATTATACTAGACCTAGCAAAGAGAGCAGTTGGGCTCAGCAAGTACTTATTGGACACACACTATTCTTTGACACTGAGGAAGACACAATAGGATTGGCTGTACGTGTGCTTTCCTCAAAAAGATTTAAGCTAGTTAAGAGACAAAGTAAACTCACACGCATGCTCCTGAACCTCAGCTTTCTCGCTTCTAAAATCAAGATAACTGCATCTACCTGGTGCGACATGTGACAGATCCAGTGGCTTCTGTGAATAGGGTAGGTGTTCCACAAATAAGATTTGAATGAATGAATTTAAATAATAACGATTCATTGTCTGCCTCAGTTTTTCAGCTTTTCTAGTCACTTCAACGGGGCTGATAGTTTTCTAAGTTTTCGAAGAAACTTTTGGCTTGGGATGTCTACTTTCTGTGTAATTACTCTCATCAACAGTCCCCTGAGGCTTTTTCTTTAAGAATATTTCAAGTAGAAGAATTGCAGTTTAAATATGTGATCAGTACCAAGGGAAGATTTAGTGTCGAGTTACTACATTGAAGGAAATCTCTGGGAAAATGCTCCCTGGAGTGTGCTTGGCCCAGTGAGCTCACTTCGGAGGTTGGTTCCTTAACTCTTAACCCCAAGGCAGTGTTCAGTTTGTTCTCTGTTACAGTAGTCGTTGGGACATTGCTTAATCAGGTTCTTTCCATAGGTGAAGGCTGTGGATCCCTGAGGGAACTGGAGATGTGGGGTGGGGTGGACCTCCTCCCTTTTCCTTACTGCCAAAGTAATGGGGTGGTCTGCCTTTGCCTTTCCTCACCCCCAACACCCTTCTTATATATTTCTCTTTCTGTACATTTCCCCCCTTCAACACTGCCCCCAAATTAATCTTATCTTCCTTTCACTTGTTGAACTGGCCTTTTCTTTCTAGGAATTGGTTTTAATTCACAACAGTCTCCAGAGCAACTAAATAGATGTAGATATTGTGCCTCAGTATTCTCATACATAGAATGAGGGGAATAGACTGACTAAGTCATAAGATATATATATATGAAATGTTAACTGCTCTAAAAAAAGTATCATGGGAATGAAGAAGAAACCAGTTTTCTGGGTGAGGAGGCCACATTTGATCCAAGACTCACTGTTAATCATTGAGAAAGGGGTGAAGGAGACTCTGTTCTGATGAAGTAGCATGAACAACCGTAAGGTGTGTTTGCCGTGCTCCAGGGAGACAAGACAGGTCATTTGTAATGGCTGGAAGATACGGAGGGATCCAAGGACAGATGAGAAGAAAAAAGTGGGGTGATGGGTAAGCTATGGCAGTCCTTGAAAAGCTTGTTCAGAAACATCATAAGTCAAGGGGAGCCATTGCTGTTTTAGAAGCAGGGGACAAAGTTTGAACTATTTAGGAAAAAATGTCTAGGTGAAGGACAAAACCAAGGCAGACTAATACAATAATTTTGGTGAGAGAGAATAGTTTCCATAGAAATGAAAATAGGAGGGCAGATCTAAGAGATAGAATGCTGTGGGATCAGAGAAGAAGAGGGCATTAAAGGTTTCAAGCCCATGTATACTGGGGTCAGGGGTGGGGGAGGATGCCACTGAGAAGGGGAACTGAGGAGGAGCTATCTGCTAGGCTGGGAGTGGGGGTCTTCACAATAGATCATGTTGCATTGGAGGGCTGGCAGGGTGTCTATCTGGATATGATACTGGAAATTCAGATCTGGAGCTCAAGAATGTAGTCAGGGCTGAAGATGAAGACTTGGGAGTTGTCATCACAGGGGTAGTTGTTGGAATAGCCAATTGTTTTGCTTCCTCAATCACCTAAAGAAAGGCACGGGTTTCCAGTTGCATGGGTGAGGGCAGGTGGAGGGATGTTTTCTGGTGCCTGGATGGCTAGTCCTGATCCCCCCAACACAGGCCTTGGATCTTTGAGATTCCAAGGAAGGAGTACGTTAGTCTTACCCTCCTTCACTTAGCAAGCTTTGCCTCTTCTCCCTCAGTTGTCCAGCTTCTAATTCTGTAAACAACAGCTGGAGAGGGTGCATGAGGGCCAACTTAGCAGCTGTGTGTTGGGAATCAAGAAGGCATCCAGGATGAAGATACTGTCTGGCTACAGCTGCTGCCAAGATGAGTGTGTGTGTGTGTGTGTGTGTGTGTGTGTGTGAGAGAGAGAGAGAGAGAGAGAGAGAGAGAGAGTGAGGGAGGGAGGGAGGGAGGGAGACGGAGACGGGATAGGAAAGAGAGAGAGATGGGGGGTACTCATAGCAGGGAGTGGGTAAAAATTGCCGGCCAACTGTCTTTTAAGAGTGGTAAATTAAATATTCTTAAAAAGTTTTAATTCTGTACCAAGGATGATTTCATTTCATATTTTGTTCCCAACCCCGGTGATGAGAATATTAGAAATTGACCTTTCTGGATCCTCCAGTTGCTGGTGACCAGGCTTTGCACACATACCCCGGTCACCTTGGCAGTAGAGTGTGCTCAAACACTCTGGGGTTGGCTGGAAGCTGCTTCCAGGCTGGTGCCGCGAGGAGAAGCACAGGGATCTAGAAATATGTGAAAAGATGAAAAGTTAAAGAAAAGGCTGTTGTTCCCAATCCCAGTGGAAGAGAGGCCTCTTCCCGGAAAGGGATTAGGGATTTGGGTGTGTGGTTTTGCTCCTGGCCAAACGAAGTCTTGAGCTGGGTAATCTGTTTCTAATCATAATTTGGATTACCCCACACACTAACCAAATGTTTGTTTGTCTGAAGAGGCCCATCTTCAGGCCCCAAGAGAGGCATGACAAAGCTCCCCTGAAGAGCCAGTGTACTCCTGGCTGGTAGGCTCATTCTGAGGCTGGCAGGCAAAGACCGTTGCCTCTTTGTGTGGGGAAAGGGCTGGAAGTTACTGTTCGCAGTGTCTGGGCTTCATCAGCCTGGAGCTGTCCCCTTTGGTCCCTGTTGATATACTCCTTTCAGGAACCAGCTGGAAATGGCCGGGCACCGCCCCTGAGGCCAGGCTGAGCCACGGGGCTGTGTCAGGTGTGGAGGTGGGGCTCCTAGGAGGAAGCCACAGTGAATATTGAGACATCAGCGGTTGCCGGGTTTCTCCCAGGTCTTATTTTGACGGGTAGGAGAGAAACCAAAGAGGCAGCACAAGCTAAGTAAAAGTTAGCTTAAAACTTAGCCTCTTAGATTGTCCATATTCCTTAAGACAGTTACTATGAGTTTGCAGTTCACTCTTGAGGGCCAAGCAAATTTCATTGATTTTGAAAGTAGCCAACTTATCAGAACTGTTTCTCCCAATTGGGAAATACACAGTTCTTTATGAAGGAGGTCTGTACTTCAGGACTACAAAAATGGGCTAGGAGATGAGACAAGGGTGGTTTTGCCAACTCAGGGCTTAGAGAAGATGAATGAATAAAAGGTGGCAGGCAATTTCACAGATGAAAATGGATTCCATTTCATTCATGATGTGCAGGAAAACTTTATGTCATTATTAACACTTATGGTGTACAGATGACATGGGCCCCACCCCTGCTGCGAGCACAGGACAAGATGTGAAGAATTCCACTGTTTTGTCACCATTAAAAAATCTTTCCTTCTCTCCTCCTCTCTCCCTGAACGTGCATATGCGTGTGTGTGTGTGTGTGTGTGTGTGTGTGGTTTCAAAAGAAATGTTGGTAGTAGTTTAGAGGGCAAGACATATAATTGTTGTGTTTCTCTTTTCAGGTCTTAGGAGGAAATACCTAAGAAGAGGTGATTAATTACTGTCTGAAAAGCGCTTTGAGATCCTCTGAAGGAAGGTAATTAGAAGTGTGAGACGTGGTTCCTGGATGTGTGATTATATGTGATTATATGTTACGAGTGGTGCTAGACTACTTCAAATGCATTCCTCTCAGGCATCTCCAAACAGGCAAGTGGGTGCTGGGAGGGGAGGAGAGAAAAGCTAGAAGGAAGAGGAGCTATTGGAACAAGGACTAGCATTTCCTGTGAAGTGGGAGGAAGACAGCCCGGGGTCCCCGGGGTCTTTGCAGAAGATGCACATCTGAGAGTGTTCCCCAGGGGAATTTGCCTCCCCACCCCCTTACAATCCCAACTCTGTTGACTTTTAGGATGGTCTCGTTGTTCAAGTTTTACCAAAGGTGTCAATGACTGCTCTATTGTCACGGGGGAAGCCATCTTCCATTTTCCAAGAGAACTGAAGGCTTGTTTTCTGTCATTGCTATGTGGGTAATAATCATGGAGCATTAAAATCTTTATTATTCTCTGCACTTATGGAACTGCTTTTCTTAGAAAGCCCCATATTTTTTTTTCCCAACTAAGTCTTATTTTGAGAGGAAGGGGCTCTAATATAATATCCGGTATAAAGCTAGAGTGAGGCCACCTCTCGACGATCAGTGGTGTCTGACCTCAGGGGCCCAGAAGCACTAGTGTATGTTGGTTAGACCTTGGATCCGGAGCCGGCTTGAGTTCTGGATCTGTTGCTCCTACTCGCAGGACTTGAAGCAACTTATCCAATCCCTCAGAGTCATAGTTTCTTCATTTGTGAAATTGGATAGGAATGGTATCTACCTCTTTGAGTTATTGTGAGCATTCGAAGAGGAATTGTGTCTCACGTTTGTAATAGGGTCTTGTAGGTTGGAAGCACCAAATAAGTGTCTGCTTCTGCTGCAGCTACTACCTAGGAGAAACTATAGGCTCATTTAGAGCAAGTGATTATGATTATGACTATGATTGCCATCATTATTAAAGTACTCCTAAAGAAACTAAGGTTGATTTAAAACTAAATGTTCAAGTAGCTAAAATTTTGTTTGGCACTCTTCCACTCCTATTCTTAATCTCTCCTCTTTGTTGTTCCAAATTTCTGACACATGACCATGGCTTGAGGTTTTCATGATGTGTTAAATATATCCCCTGTGAACATAAGTGACTTAACGTACAGATACCTACAAGGATGGATTCACACTTTCAAGGACATGGAAAGCTTGAGGTTTTTCTGAAAATCAAAGTAATAAACCCTATAGACCTCTAGAACTTTGAAGCTGAACTTCAGGGACCATCTAGTTCAAACCCAGAGTAGGCAAATGATTCACCCTTGGAGAGCAGGTGTAGCTGGTTAATGGGAGAATGGGATTAGAGTCTTGAGTTGAGCTAGACAATTAAGAACTATGAACATGTGAAACATGGTATGACTCCTTGTAAAGCTGCTTCTACTGAGCTACACCCTAGCAATATGCCATTGGTCTCCAAAAAAGGATGCGATAAGATTGCCTACAAAATGGTATTTTGTGCACTAAAGGAGATGAAGCTGAGGATGTCATCCTGATCCTCTTTACGCAAACACTTGAGTGGCCGTATCTTTCAGTTCTAAGTACCAAGAATAGCTGGCACTTCTGAAACAACTGTGTTTTCATCTGATGAATGTCATGAACTTTTTATGTGATCATTGATCATGGGATTAATGCTTTTTGCATCAGCTACTAGAAAGCTCAAGGCCAAATTTCCATGCTACCTCTGTGACTAAAAGCCAATAGCTACTACAAATTACAGATGTTCACTACAGCTGAAAACTTCATAGCCACTTTTCCTGAGCTGTGTTCTACTGAACACTAGCATCCTATGGCACAATGGCTATTTCTTGGGGGCGGGTAGGAGGAGTTTTGGGGTCCTTGACACTGCATCCTTTACCTCCTTCTTCGATAGTCTTGATGTTTATATTGGTATCTTAAATGTTCTGAGGAGTCTGATCATTTAAAATCAAAACAAACAAAAAAACCCCTTTTGAACTTTCTTTAGCACTGTCCTTATAAAACTTGTTTGACCACAGAATCTTATAAAAATATTATCTCAAAAGTCTAGTTTTATATGAAATATGTTTTGGGAAATACTACCTTTCAGTAACATGTAATCAAATCCTGTTTATTGGATTTATGTCAGTACAAAGGTTGGTTCTTGACAGTGTGAAACGTGATTATTCCTAGTTCTGCACAGCATGGAGAGAGTCCAGTCAACTGAGGAGGCCCGTTTGAACTAGAAAATTTGGTGATCCCTGATTTAAAAAATGAAGAAAAGTTTTTCAAGGGTGTCTGTTCATAGAATTACGAATTTAAGTTTACTAACATGAAGACTAAAGTTAGAAATTAAAACATTACATAACATTTCTGGCATTCTTTATTTATATCTAATCTAAAAGATGGCTTTAAAATCATGTTTTTAAAAACAAACCCCCCCAGGAATGTAAAACAAAGATAAAAATTTCCTTTGAAAAGCATCAAAGTTAAAAGTTATAAAATTTTCATCTGAACTCCGGTTATGGAATTGAACCGCTCCCTCTTCCTCCTTTGATAAAGGCTTACATAATGGGGGTGATGCAACTTCATGGTATATCTTGAGGGGGTTGTGCAGCTCGGTTTCTTCCTCAAGCACATGGTACATGCAGAGCCTACAATGTTCATTTCATGCACCTTGGCCTTTAAGATCCTTGCCCTGCCACTCTCCATTAACACTCACCAAACAGAAAACCACAGCAAGGACCTCAAACCCCAGCCACACGTGTATTACTTGGGTGGGAGACTGGGACTTGCCTCAGACAACACACTCAGCCTCTGGACTTGCTCCGTCCCTTTGGCCAGTGAGCTAGACCCAAGGGGAAATTTCATAAGGCAATATCACCTTCAAAGAGAAGGGCCAGGCTCTCCTGCTCAGGTCCTTGGTTGACAGCCAGCTCCTTCAGCAGCCTACCTGACATGTCACCATACCTCCAATGGCTTTCATTGCCTTTCTCTTTGTGTATGACGGTGGAAGTTGTGCAGTTTTGTTATTTCTCTGGTCCACTTGTCTCTTTGATTGTATTTCTGTGTTTTTGTCTGTGTTCAACAATGCCTGCTATGTGTCAGGTATTATGTCACAAAAATGCATATGCCCCTGTCCTTGCCCTTGAGGAGATCACAGTGTAGATGAGCAGATAGGCCCTGGAAACAATTTCCATTCAGTGTGACAAAGACTCCACAAGAGCCATGTTATGATGACCAGGGAAGCAGTAATGGAGGTGGCTTTTGAGGCAAGTCTTAGAGAATGTGTTGAACACTGTTTTTTCCATTAATAGAATTACTTTTTCTGCTTAATGGCAACCTGCCTGCTAGAAAGGGAGGTATAAACCAATAGCTTGTTTTGGATTAAATCAGGAGACTAACTGACAGAACCTATTAGCTAAACGCTAGATTCTTATTTCAAGCAATTCAGTGAATGTTCAGGCCTTAATCATTTCAGTTCAGTATCAGAGGACAAGACCATCTAGAAAGTGGACTCTCTAGAACTTAGTCTCAAGTTTCCCTGATGTAAAAATATTCTAGGGATAGTCTTTGATTTTGGAAATTCCTAGAATTAGCTTTGCTTTATGTTCAGTAATGCCTAATTTCCCAATCTCATGGCAAACAGAAAATAGATGGCATGTTTAAATTGCTGTGTGGATGAAAATAAAGCTCATTACTGAAGAACGGATTTTAATTTAAATTTCAAAAGAAATTTTACAAAGTGCAAGAACACTTGGGGTAAGCTGGCTCCTTGAGTTTGCTATTTCTCAGCTGACGCCAAAAGGTGGTTAGCAGACCTAGTACTGGGCAGAGTTCTGTGAATTCTTTTTCAAGTTACTTTTATGAGACAAACCTGTTGTTGTCAACCATGTGATATAATATCCATCACTTCTCTGGCTATACGAATAGTTCTCTCATTTGATGTTGGTAGAAAATCTTGGTTTTAGCAAATACTCTTTTTCTTTAGACTAAGCATTTCAGGTCTTCCCTTTCCACCTTCCCAAAATTCAATTTAATAATGATTTTTGACTGTTTATGTTTATTATATCCAGACTCGATAGCATCTTCATCTTTTGTTCTGTTTGGGTTGAGAGGATGTCCATCCTGATGGTTTTCCAGAACCCCAAATTTAAATAGGACCTTTCACCACCAAAACCATGGGGCTGGCCTGGCATTTGAAAGCAGCACTTAATGTTCCTGTTTCTGGTTTGAAACTTCGGATCTCCTATTTCCAGACTTGAGAGTTTTGCTCCCCACTATCTGTCATCCTACACTCCCTCGTGGTATTTCAATATGTATGTGTGACTCCTACCAGCCCACAAACTCATTAAGAACAAGGAATGGGTCTTATTTGTTCACTACATAAAGGAGGTGCTTAAGAAATATTTGTTAAACATATGTTTATCCTAAAAGTTCATAAATTAGACAATCAGATGTAGGTTGTTTCCCTGTGCAAGATGTGAAAAAGAGAAAGTATCATGTATATAAGTCTCAGAACTTGACTTCTCATAGTATTTTTTTTAAAAGGGCAGATCGAGGAATGTCCTCATAAATTAAATGTTAACTCCTCCCCGGTGTGATCCAAGAATCCTGATTTACTTTGCACTCAAATGGGACATTCTACTTTAGGATCTTGCATTTGTGGATCAGATATTCTATCAAGAAAGGTGATATCTGGGGGCGCCTGGGTGGCTCAGTCATTGAGCGTCTGCTTTCGGCTCAGGTGATGATCCCAGGGTCCTGGGTTCGAGCCCCGTATCAGGCTCCCTGCTCAGTGGGGAGCTTGCTTCTCCCTCTCCCACTCCCTTTGCTTGTGCTCTCTCTGTCAAATGGATAAATAAAATCTTAACAAAAAAAAAAAGAAAAGGAAGGTGATATCTGGACTGAAAGTGAAGGATCTTGCCCTCTGTGGAAGGCCAAGACAGAGTTGCTTCAGTACTTCTTGTCTAAAATCCCTGGCGTCTACTCTGTGTCAGGCATTCATAGGCATATGATTTCATTTAATCCTCATAAGGGCTTCAAGGCATAGAGGGTGAAAGACTTCTCCCAGGTCACATAAATAAAACATACCTAAAACTAAACCCAAGAACAAGCGTCCCTGAAACTTGGCATTCTCCCAGCACTCCCTCCAGCGAGGAGTCCTCCCTCTAGGACCAACTTCTGAGTCGTGCTACTGTAAGGCCCAGCCATCTGCAGAACCCGGCACGGCTTCCATTCCAGCCCAGCCACCATCTGCCCTCCATGGATGGCTCAGTAACCACCTCCGTCGTCTACCTTGCCCTCCTCAAATCTATTCCCACACCAAAGCTTGAGTGGTCTTCTCAGGACTCATGTATGACCATGTAATTTTCTTGATTAAAAATCCTCCACTGATTTTTCTATTCTCTTTTAGGATACAGACCAAAGTCCTTAACCAGGTCCACCATGCCCTGCCTGATTTGGTTCCAGATGACCTCTCCAGTCTCTTCTCATTTTCTGGGCTTCTGCTATTCCAGCTGTTCCCTCAGCATGAATGGTTCTTCCCTTCCCTTTCATAGTCTAGGCTGTTGCCCACTCTGCTGACAGAGCTCAGCTCAAGAGTGTTTTCCTCAAGGGACTTAAATGTACTTTATGGAGTGTGTGCCTCTTTCATAGTTTTAAATTTATTTGTCCTTGCTTAATTCTTTTATTACTCTCTGGCTCGCCCATGAGCCTGTAGGCTGCATGAGGGCAGGGTATGCCTGTTTTCATTCGTTAGACCCTGGCCCAGAACCTGAAGGTAGTCGATAGTCGCGAAGTATTTGTTGCATAAATTAACACACGAACAACTGGCAAGTAACCAGAACAGATCTGAAGTTCAGCACCCCATGTTTTTGGTGTATGGCCAGGCCCCCAAATGGCCATTCTCATCAAAGGACCACAGGTGTGGAGCCAAAGGAAGGTAGAGGTTGGGAGTCTGGCTCATGCCTCCCTTTGGGTCCCAGGAGGGGCTGTCCATGTAGCTTGTGGTCCTTGGACACTCACCCTGTCCCAGCATTACTCCAGGCACTTTGCGTAGATTCTGGCAATTAATGTCTCTCAGGAGGTTAAGTAACTGGCCTAAAGTACCCCAGAAATTAGGTGTGGAGCCTGGGTTCAAGCCTGAGCCATTTGGCTCTCGACCCACATTTGCAATCTTTTTGCTATCTGTCCTTGGTTTACTTTGTTCCATGTTTTCCCCCAACTATGAGACCCTCTCTGATTTTGGTTTCTGTTCTGTTTCTTTAAAATCTGTACCCATTTCTTCTCTAATTTATCCTTTCTCTTCCCTTCCCCCCCCCCCCGCCTCTTTCTTCCCTCTCTCTCCCCTCTTTTTTCCCTCTGTCTTCCCTCCCTTCCTCCCTCATAATTCCATTAGTGAGGAGAACCATGACGTTATTTACCTGGAATTTATATTTCAGGAAGCTTTTTCTCTCAGCAGCCGGAAGCTTCCTGCACACTTTGCAACTTTGTAGAACGAAATGCAGATCAGCATTATAAATCTCGCAGCACGCGTGCGCTCTTACTTTTATGATTCGTTAAGATAGTTTTAAAATCACCTCTGATTTTGAGCTTTGAATTTGGACTAGTAAAGGTAGTAAAAGCAATATAAAGAAAGGGAAATAAACTTCAAAACTGCCTTTTTTTTTTTCCTGTGAGAAGCCCACTATAAATCGTGGAGATGCTTCTCAAATAAAATTAGATTCCGCGGCTGCCTGCCGCTTCCCTCCACATTTCGCCTCTTTTCTCGAAATCGCTGGAGCCTCTCTCTGGTAATCTGAAGAAAGGAAGAGAGTGTTCAGGCGCCGTAAGTCCTACAGAGAGCTCAGGCACACTGATTTGCATTTCTGGGTCAGCGTGATTTCACTTTCATTTAACCCTTGTACTGACCCTTGTTTTTCCGCACTGTGGCTCTTGCCACCTCTGAGAGCAAGCAGTGTGCCCCACCCGCAGGCGGTACATGGCCCCCCGCAACCCCAACCATGCACACTACCCCCACACTCCCCTTTTCAAAGTTCCCAGCATCACTAAGGTCCTTTCAGTGCGGCACTGGCCAACATTTGAGGTGTCTCTGAATGCAGGTTTTATTCCCATCTAAAAAGGTAGTTTTGTGTGTTAATCATGAAAAATGAAATGAACATTATAAAGTACGTATTCAGATGTGTCCATGGCTGCCACGGATTCACACTTCCTGTGTGGGTGTTAATACTTGATGTCATGAGAAAGCAATGGAGAAAGACAGATGTCCTATTCTGTCTCTCTTTTGTATGAGTCATGCTGGGAATTCTGTGAGGACCCACAGTGTGTCAGAAAGGGGGACATGACATATATCTAAGGCTTTGGAATAAGGCTTTTTCTGGGGACCTGGGTGGCTCAGTCAGTTAAGCGTCTGCCTTTGGTTCAGGTCATGATCCCAGGGTCCTGGGATCGAGCCCCGCATTGGGCTCCCTGCTCAGCAGAGAGTCTGCTTCTCTCTCTCCATCTGCCTCTTCCCCTGTTCATGCTCTCTCTCTCTCAAATAAATAAATAAAATCTTTAAAAAAAAAGAAAGGGGACACCTGGGTGGCTCAGTTGGTTAAGCGTCTGCCTTCTGCTCAGGTCATGATCCCAGGGTCCTGGGATCGAGCCCTGCATCGGGCTCCCTGCTCAGCGGTGAGCCTGCTTCTCCCTCTCCCTCTGCTGCTTCCCCTGCTTGTGCTCTCGCTCTGTCAAATAAATAATCTCAAAAAAACAAAAAAAAAATTAAGCCTCTTTCTGCTCTCTTATTCACAGTTAATTTCTGTTAAGAGGAAGCAAAGACCCCCAACAAGATTTAGTTACCTGTACTGTGATAGGTATAGGGCATTAGTTGTTCGTCTGTGATGAGGTCCTTTTGGCTAGAAGACCTTAGCGCAAAGGTAAAGGTGCAATGTAAAATGCAAAGCACTGCACAGATGTTGGATACGAACCCGATGCTAGAATTATTGAGATAAAATATGAATGAAATGTTTGTCTCCCAAAGCGTTGCCTCAATCAGTAAGAATAACTTTATTGCCTTTTTCCTAGAAGTAATAACATAGTTGTGTGATATGTGAATTATATCTTGACACAGCTGTTTAGAAAAATGTAGTAACAACATTACTAAGAAGATAGGTAAACAATGAGAATCAAATAAAAATCACCAATATTCCCAGTTCCAAAAGATAACCACTGATGGTGTAATTTATTTTCTATTAGTTTTGGTGTGTGAATACCAAACTGAAATAGTCCAATAAGTCGTGCTGAAATCTTTTTCACTTAATGTGTTGTGAACATTAAGTATTTTTCTGCTTCTGCATAGTGTTCTGACATATATATAATATAAGTGTTTTATAAAGAATTTAAACAATTCTCTGTTGTTGGACCTCTAGGCTGTCTCCAAGTTTTTGACCATGTGTGGAGCTCTCTAATGAGTATCCTTATGGCTATATTTGAAGCACATCTATGATGCTTTCTTAGATAAACTTCTAGATATCTAGTTGCTAAATCAAAGAGTGCTCATTCTTTTAAGGCTTTAAAACACACACACACGCGCACACACACACACACGCACACACGCACACACGCACAAACACTCCTTCAGAAAGCCTGAATTTATACTAGCAATGTATACCATTGTACTTATTTTTATATATATTCTCCAACACTCCATATTATTTTCAATTTTTTTTCCAATATGACAAGTGAAAAATGGTGTCTCATGCTTGTGATTTTGACTCCTTAGATTCTTAATGTCCTTAAACATTGGCCATTTACAAAGTATTTATGTCCTTTGAACATTTTTCTTATGTGTTGTATAGCTTTCTGGCAATTTGTAAGGTCTTTAAGATCTAATAAGGCTATTAATTCTTTGTCATCCTTTTGATTTGAGTTAAAAAACCAACAACCTTTCAAATGAAAGTGACGCAGATTTTTCCTTAGAAAGAAAAGCAGCTGAAATTGGTTACACAAACAAAGTCTTCTCCCGACTGCATTCACCTGGTGTGTGTATGGGTTTGTGAACTTTGTGTATACCTCAGTTGTTTTCTGGCAGATACTCCCGAATCAAGAGTTAGAAAACATCATCTTTACAGATAGTTGTGGTTTCATGTTGAGATAAATAATTACTTTGAGTTAAATAAAGGAAAATTACAAATAGTTTTGAGCATTAGCCGAGCTTATATTTAAAGGAAAATTTATGTTTTCTTCTACTTCACCTGCTTCATGCATGGCATTGTTTTTTTCTCTCTTTTAGCAGTAATCTAAATCAGGACAAACATAGGCCAGAACTCCAAGGCCGATGACAGGAACTCCTAAGATTGGATGGTCTGCTGGGCTGGGTACTTAAATAGAAGTTGATGTTGGATGAGACCACATCCTTCCTCCCCCTCCCTTCCTTGCCCTGCCGCACTCTCCCTCTGTCTCTCTTTTTCTCCCTCTCTTCCTCTCCCCACCCCTCCTCTCTCTATCCCCCCCCTTTCTCTTTAATTGGCTATAGGACCTTGAGTAACTCTCCCCTTTGCTTCTAGGCAGTAGGAAATAATAGTCCTCCTACCTGCCTGAGGCAAGAGGCTGGGGGAGGTGGTTGAGCTGCCAATGAGATCTCTTAAACATGCAAAGGATGGTTTTTCCTGTTACTTAAAAATGTAACTGTGCTCGGGTGCACACACGCTCAGATGCACGTGTGTATTGGTTTGCACACTTGTTGCTCAGTCACTCCGCTGTAATTTTTTTCAGTTTGCCTTTCAGAATGATAAAATGTACATGTAGTATTTAAAATCTCTAATAAGACTGCTATTTTTTAATGACTGGCAGTAACTCCTTTCATTAACTAATGGAGATAGTGTTGGCTACATCTTAACCCAAAGAGGTGTTGTGTGAGGGTAATTAAATGGGTCCGTTAAGTTGCCCCTCGTCTAGAAATGGACTGCCATCTTTCTTTTTTCTTTTTTTAAAGATTTTATTTATTTATTAGAGAGAGAGAGAGAGAGTGCACGCACGAGAGAAAGTGAGCACAAGCAGGGGGAGTGGGAGAGGGAGAAGCAGGCTCCCCAGTCAGCAGGGAGCCTGATGTGGGGCTCGATTCCAGGACCCTGGGATCATGACCTGAGCCGAAGGCAGACACCCAATTGACTGGGACACCCAGGCGCCCCAGGACTGCCATCTTTAAATAGAGCAACGGACATGGCTTGTTTCCAGATTGTGGGGTGGGCGTGAGGATAATACTTTTAGTGACAAAGTTGGCATTTCCCATCTGTTGTACTTCAGACACAGGCCTCCTTCTTTCTACCAATCACAAATATAAAAACTCTGCTGATACTTTGACCATCTGGATTTCCCATCATACCCTGTTTTCACACCTGGAGATTCAGAGCAGAACTTTGACTGATATTTTTCAAAATTGTTTCATAAAATTAAAGGACAGATTAACATTTTTCCAAAATTGTAAATGGTAGAATGAACATTCATAACTTTTGTTACTGCTTTTAGAATTGTTAATAATCTTAGCTTCCGGATTTTTCAAAAATGCATTTTTTTTTTAAGCAAAACATTGCATTCTCACTTGCTGCTTATGTTTTAACAGTGTCAGAGCTAAGATTAAAGCGGTGGGTAATAGCAGTCCCAGGTTCAATATGAAGTTCAGTGAGTTCTATATTCTATATTATACTTTAATTAAAATATTTACGTGTTCATGGTTTGCTTTCCCTTCGGGAGCCAGACACTACCTTCGCCGGGTCAGCTGGTAGGCTCTGCTAATTCACTAACCATGTCAAATACCACTTTGAATCTGTTCTAGGGTATGGCATTATTCGGAACTATTACTACATTAGTCATTTCCACAGAGCTATCCACCTCTCTGTGCCTTGGTACCAAGCCCAGCTTGGGTTCCAAGGGCTGCTTTAGAAAAATGCAGTAGGCCCCAAATTTCCTTTTCTCTCCTTAGTCACTCCTCAAGCAGCGATTTGCCTATTTTTGCTGTTTCCTAATTTTTAAGAGGAGCGACAGACAAGGTATTAAGCTTTGGTTTCTCTCTAGATCCTATCAGTTTCCTCAAACACAGTAATCTCCTCTGTTAGCCCCTGGAGTGCTGCTGGGGATTACTGGGCCCCACTAGCCACCGCTGCCTCGCCCCTGCAGAGCTACTTGCTTTTAGGGAGCTAGGAACGAATTCCCCTGAGTGTCACATACTTGGAGACCTTTTAGCGTGCACAGCAGTGTAGAAACAGGAACGCTCATCCCCTTCCTGGCATCAGAAAGAAAGGACCTGCATGCTTCAATACCCCATTTTTTCCTTCCCTTTTCAGTTCCGATGAGGGAGCAGGTGCAGTCTTGTGGCAGAAGGAAGATGACCCTGGCTAGGATTGTTTTGTCTGTTAACTCTGCCTCGGTGAGGGAGAGTCTTTTAAATAATGATTCATACGTTTGAAAGGTCCACGGCACAGGGAAACAATTAAATACAAGATCTGGACCATCCACTCTGAACTAGGTAGCATTACTGATAAATGTGATAAAAGAAACTTTCATCAAGTTCAGAATGTGGTGTTGGAAACACACTGCCGCCTCATTGGTGGGCGTACTTCCTTCTTTCTTTGTAAAGCTTCACAGTAAGTAGCCCCGTGTGAAACTGGAACTCGGTGTGGGGTAAGAGGACGGGTGGAGGAACTGTCATGTTATTAAGTTATTGCAAATGTAGTGACTGGTGATTTCACACGTACGCATTCCACATTTTACAGGAAGCTCACACGTATAAGAAACCATGCCCTGTTGGCCCCTTACCACCAGATTTTCCATTGCCTACCTCTAAAATCTGATGCTTGCTTATTTGATCATGTCAGTTGCTTTTCTATAGTGCAGAAGGAATGTGGTCATGTGAATTTCAAGGATAAGAAAGCAACCTACGTGTATCAAGCAAATCTAAAGGACAAAAGAAATTTTTTCAGTCACTCGCAGCATAGTATGTTCTTCCTTCACTTCACAATGCTTCCTTTGAGATGGCTTTTTTTTGTTTTGTTTTGTTTTGTTTTGTTTTTAATGAAGCCAAAATAATCTTGCCAGTAGGGTCATGGAAAATTTTACCAACTCCATTTGTTCATAGTTGCCCATCCCTTCTCATTTCTCTTCCTTCTTTATAGACAAAAACTTAAAAAAAAACTTATTTGACTTCTTTTTCCATTATAAAAGGGAATTTCTAAATAAAAGCTTGTAAAAATTTGAACAATATAAAGGCATACAAATTAAAAAAGCAGACTCTGTCCCCCAGTCCCCTTTCTTCCAGCCACACTTTTTATCTGTTGGTAGAACCAGAGTCAGTTAGGATTTCTTTCTTTCTTTCTTTCCCTCTCTCTCTTTCTTTCTTTCTCTCTCTCTCTTTCTTTCAGATTTATTTATTTACTTGAGAGAGAGAATCCTCAAGCAGACACCCTGCTGAGCGTGGAGCCCGATGTAGGGCTCCATCCCTGGACCCTGAGATCATGACTTGAGCCGAAACCAAGAGTCGGATATTTGACTGACTGAGCCATCCAGGCACCCCTCAGTTAGATTTTCTATGAATTCTTGTCAAGTATAGTAAAGACACATGGAGAACTGAATATCAGCTCTTCTTTTTCAACACACATGTTTCCAGAAGATGCAGGGGTGAAGGGGGGAGAGAAAGTTGAGCTAGACTGAAGAGAGATGGGAAGGAAGATGCAGCTCCTTTCTCCTCGCTTGGAGGTCAGCTCCTTGAGGGTGGGGTTTCTCTATTAACTATCTTTATAAATTAATCAGGTTAGGAAGATGCCTACCAAGTAGTGGTGCTGAATGAATAAATAAGAATGAAAAGCAGGAGGGGTGTCTGGGTGGTTCAGTCAGTTTTAAGTGCCCGACTTTTGATTTGGGCTGAGGTCATGATCTCAGGGTCCGCAGATTGAGCCCTGCGTCAGCTCTGTGCTGCTGAGCATGGAACCTGCTTTATTCTCTTTCTCTCTTTCCCTCTGCACCAGCCGCCCACCCCCACCAACCCCTGGGCTTGCACACACATTCTCTCTCTTTCAAAAAAAAAAAAAAAAAGGGAATGAAAAGCAGGAACTAACTGGCTAAGGTTAGGCAGAGTTCACTGAGATATTTTAGGCCTTTTCAGTCTATCAAAGGCTTCCTTGCTTGTATTTTCTATGTCTACCTTGGGTTTTTAATCTATAAGCCGTCAGCATGTGCTACTTTGAGGCTTAGTACCACGGGTAGTTGCTGCTAAATTAAACTAATATTAAAGATAAAGACCTGTTTGGAATAAATCCATACTTGGAAACTTTGAACCATTTCTACCATTAACTCACTGGGGGATTTGTACTTCAAAGGTCATTAAGATTCATAGGCCCACTGCCTCCTTTTGGTAAAGAGAGGCCACAGAGAATTCTGTAGACGTAGTGCCCATCTCTCCCACCATCATGGCCACAACAGGAGTCAACATCTGACTAAAAGTATAGCCTGCTTAAGGCTCTCCAGGCCCCCTTGAGGTACCTGAGAGTGGCACTGGATTGTTATTGTCTGAACCAATCAAAGGGAAGTCTGAACTTGAGACAGAAAAAAGGACCCAGAAAGAGAGAAAATCAGACTCATTTACAAACAAGGTAGTCCAGTGTCAATGCCAAAAACTAGTGATGTGGAAAGAGAAGGCAGTAAGCAGAAACTATGAGGCAAGAGATGACTTCAGTAATGGAAGGCATGAAAGAAGGTATAGAAAACCATCAGTTAGTAGAATAAGCCCATAGAGAAAGGAATAGGATGCAGGAGATGCTTCAGGAGCGGCAGGATGCTGGAGAAACTGCTGTTTTATTCCAAACAACATTCTAGTTCTCCGTGAGGCCTGCCATGGAGCTCTGGAAACCATTTACTTTGCTTCCTCAACCCTCCCAAGTGTCCCTACAATGGAAACTCTTACCCGGAGGAGAAAGAGTAGCCTCCATATTTTGCAACTTGAAAAATCCCCATTTGTAAGAAGAGTAGGTTGTTTAGAGATAATCACAGACATTCCTTCCCTTGCAGTTTGAGAGAGACATTATAGAATGACATACAGATGACCTGGGCAGAGCTTTACATGGTGGCAAATGCTTTGCTAGGGTCGCTACAATTCAAGGTCTTGTTTTCTCTGCTGTGGACTTTGAAATTTAATTTCATCCCTGTAGCCAGTGTTGGCTTACACCAAGTAGGCGATTTCTAAATCATCCAATGTATGGATTTCAATGTGAGGTAGAGCTTTCCAGAGATAGGGCTCCCCTTTTTACAGTTTTTTTGGCACTATTGAATGTCTTTTCCTTGTCAAGACTCTCTTTGGGCTTTTCACCCTTTTTCCTGAGCATTACTTCTTCTTTTCCTCCTTTAGTTTCATAAATACATATGTTCCTTATGGTTTGCCCTTCCTATCTCCTTGCCTTCCGTGGAAATGCCCTCCACTGCCATGGTTCTCCTCTCTCCCACGACCACTTTACCACCTTCCTAGATTTCCAAATCTCTTGGCCACTTGCCCCTGAAAGTCTCACCAGCATCTCATTTTCCAGGAGTTCAAATGGAAATAATTTTCTTTTCCTCCAAAGTTCTTCCTCCTGCGTTCTTTCCCCTTCTCTAAAACGGGACCTCAGTGAGCCGGACTCAAAGTTCAGAGTCCTTTTGACTTCTTTCTTTTTCTCCCTATGACCAACAGCTATCATTACAAAGTCCTAGCAGTTCTACTGTGTACTGCTAGTGTCATCCGTTCTCCTCTATATTCATCATCTGGTGCTGCATCACAAAGCATGCTGAGGTGTAGCAGCTTAAACGACACATTTATTGTTTCACACAGTTCCTGAGGTAAATTAAGAATCTGAGAGTGGCTTAGCTTAGTTGGTCTCATGAGGTTGTTGGCAGGCTCTTGCTGGGGCTACAGTCATCTCAAAGCTTGATCAGGGCTGGAGAATCTGCTTCAAAGATCATCCATGTGGTTGTTACCAAGTCTCTGTTTCTTGCTGGCTGTTGGCCAGAGACTTGAGCTCCTTACCAGGTGGGTCCCCCTCCATAGGGTTGCTTACCCCAGGACAGCTGGCTTCTCCCCACAGGGAGAGAGAGGAGAGAGTGAGAAAGGGAGAGGGATGGGGAGAGGAGACTTAAGATGGAAGCTGCAGTGTCTTTATAACCAATCTTGAAAATCATACACGGTTGGTTTTGCAATATTCTATTTGTTAGAAGCAAATCACTAAGTACAGCCCACATGTAGCATGAGAGAATTAAGGAGAAATGTCAAAGAATTTGTGGACATTTTTATTTTTCAAACCACCACCCCCTCTTCTTTGTATCTCTTTCCACGGTCCCAGGTCAGGCTCTTATCACTCCTCATGAGTATTTGTTCTGAAGATAAAGGCCAAGATATTAAATATGGGCTACCTGGCCCACATCTCTGTTTCTGTGCCTCCACTTGACTGCGTCCTATTTATCTGTTGGCTTGCTTTTTTTCTCTTTCTGGGTCTTTCTCTCCCTCTCTCCCGTATTCAAACTTCCGGAGAGAGAAGCTTTAATTGGTTCAGGCAGTCAATAGCTGTCACTCCAGGTCACCTCATAGGGGACTGGAGAGCTTCAGGGAGTCTGTCCTTTGGTCAGGTGTTGGCTCCTGGCCCCATCAGCTGTGCCCAAGGTGGTGGGTGACTTAACCCTGCCTCATGCTCCCCTATCTCAAGTCACAGTCCCCACCGCCTTCCTCCTGTGTGCCACTGGCCTCTTTTGGAAGGTCACAAGGGCCATTTTCCCTCCTGCCACAGAGCTTGTGCTTGGCCTGCCCCTCTGCCTGGTCCCCACTTGCCTTACTCCTGAGCGTCTTTACATCCCAGTAGATGTTACCTCTTCAGGTAAGAATTCCTGATCCCTTCACCTACATGAGGTTCCTTGTGAGCTCTCCCAACACCTGGTACTTTTCCTTCACAACTCTTACTTGCGCGGTTATTTAACATTTCATTCCTCCATTAGACGGTAGCCTCCACGTGGGCAGGGACCCTTTTGCTCACAACGTCTGACACTTGCAATGAGCACAGTGACTATTTATTATAATAAGTCTCCAGGCTCTTCTGTCATATGCATGTTGGCATAATTACTCTTTTTCCTGCGTTCATGTTTCTCCCTTGCTCACACGCTTTCGGTGGTCCTTGAGTGCCATCACTCTTGAGTCTGGCATTCAAGGCCCTATGTAACAGGGGCCAACTCTCTTTTCTGGTTTTGTTTCTCAGCATTCCTTTTAACAGACCCAAAAGCTCCGATTGAAGTGAATCACTTACTGTTTCTAAAGCACACTTTATGCTTTACTCTTTGCATCTTTGCTCCTATTGTTCACTATATCCTGGAAGGTATTCTCACTGAGATTATATAAAAATCTCTTTTTAGGAAACCTTTTAGTTTGTATCTTGTGGTTGCATGTTTATATGTATACCTCCTGAAAATTCGGCTGACTTTAATTTATATCATAGATATCATGACATTTCTCTCGTAAATACTGTGAGAAAATAAGAACATTTTCTTTCTCAAACACAGTACCATTTTTGTATTTACAAATGAACAGTAATCTCTTTATATCATTTAATATTTAATCCACAATATATTTCCTCAATGTCCCCCAAATGTTTAATTACCGTTGACTTAGTCAAATTAAGAGTCAACCCAGGTCCACACACTGCATTTGGTATTTATGCTCTTGATTGACTGTTCATCACTTGTAGCTTTGGCCCCGTGTCATTCAGCTTGGCCTCGGGGATGTAGGTCTGACAGGTTTAGGGCACAGCCAGCTTGAAAATCCCAAGAAGGTCACAGGTTCAGAATTTTGACTGCTTTGGGAGCAAGCTAAGATGACCCAACTATTTCTTCCTAAACCCTTCCAAGAGTAAAGTCTGGCCTGATCTTCTGCTCCCTGCCCCCTGTTGGCCCTGCTCCAGCCACACCGATCTGCTCTCCCTTGTCACTCACTGTGCCCAGGTCCTTCATACACCACGGCCCTCCTGTTTGCTTATGTGGCTGCCTAGATTCTCTAACTCCCACTTCCCTGCCCTTCTTCCGTTCTCCCGCCAGCCCGCCTTAATACACTCATTATGTGCCTGATGAATTCCCATTCTTCCTTTAAGAATCAAGCACAAGGTTCCTCAAACAGTTGAAAATAGAGCTACCATACGATCCAGCAATTGCACTACTGGGTATTGACCACAGATACAAATGTAGGGATCTGAAGGGGTATGTGCACCCCAATGTTTATAGCAGCAATGTCCACAATAGCCAAACTGTGGAAAGAGCCAAGATGTCCATCGACAGATGAATGGATAAAGAAGATGTGGTGTATATACACAATGGAATATTATGCAGCCATCAAAAGGAATGAGATCTTGCCATTTGCAACGACGTGGATGGAACTGGAGGGTGTTATGCCGAGTGAAATAAGTCAATCAGAGAAAGACATGTATCATGTGACCTCACTGATCTGAGGAATTCTTAATCTCAGGAAACAAACTGAGGGTTGCTGGAGTGGTGGGGGGTGGGAGGGATGGGGTGGCTGGGTGATAGACATTGGGGAGGGTATGTGCTATGGTGAGCGCTGTGAATTGTGCAAGACTGTTGAATCACAGATCTGTACTTCTAAAACAAATAATGCAACATATGTTAAGAAAAAAGAAAAAGAAGAAGATAGCAGGAGGGGAAGAATGAAGGGGAGTAAGTCGGAGGGGGAGACGAACCATGAGAGACGACGGACTCTGAAAAACAAACTGAGGGTTCTAGAGGGGAGAAGGGTGGGGGGATGGGTGAGCCTGGTGATGGGTCTTAAGGAGGGCACATTCTGCGTGGAGCACTGGGTGTTATGCACAAACAATGAATCATGGAACACTACATCATGAACTAATGATGTAATGTATGGTGATTAACATAACAATAAAAAATTTTAAAAAAAGAATCAAGCACAAATATTACTTCCTCAGAGAAGCCCCCCCCTTTTTTTTTTTGGGTGCCTCCCCTATCTCTATTGCCCAGAGTAGGCCAAAAACCCTTGTTAAATTTTTTCATTGGACAACACTTTTCTTCTAGAGCACTTATCCAGCTGCAATTAAATAATTATTTATGGAATTACCTTTTGAATGTGTCTTTTCCCAGCCAAGACTTATAACTCCATAAGGGAAAGAGCCATATTCATAATGCCCAGAGTTGTATCCCAGAATTTTGCAGAGGGCCTCACAAATACAGGGTGATCAGTAGAATATTAATGAGTGGATAGATGGATGGATAGAAGTAGATATGAAACCAGTCAAGTTTCTGGGGTGCTTTGAACAATCTATTGACTGGGTCATTTGGATACCGTAGGGCCTCCTTTGAATCTGGATGGACAGATCCAGAGAAGGGTCAGAGATAGGCTGCTTTTGGCTAAGAGAAGGTGAAAGAAAGACATTTGTTTTATGGTATCAGCCTGGCCAAAGGATGTCTTTACTTTCTTTGCATTTTCTCCTGAGAGATAGAGAATTTTCTCAAATCCATTCATCCTTGAAGACAAATCACAAGGAAATTTGAAAGTCCCTGAAATTTCTTGACTTCAAAAAAATTTTTTCTTTTTAGGGGGAGCATGTCAGAAATTGATGCTAAAGAAAGACAGAGTCTTGGATTCCACACACTTCCCTGAGAATTACTAGACTCAACACAACAAAAAGTCTGTTTCAAAGCAATGTTCATCTTTTGGAGTATTTCACTAAATAATTCCCTACAGAGATCTCAGCAGTTCCTTCCATAATGTTCTGAGCAAATGTGTTGGAGCCACTTAAGCACAGTGCTTTCCTCATGATGGCAGAGCCCACAGACACTATTTACATGTACCGGTGCCATTTAGATCTTAACTATAAATTACCTCATAAAGGTTAATAGAACTGAGCCAAGCTTTAGGAAAGCCCTTATGCACAAAATTGCCTCATATATTGGTGGATGATAATAGAAATAAACACTGAAAAGAACAAGAGGTGTGGCAGGGATAAGAGAGCCAAGTTCTTCGAATATTACTGGAAATCCCTATCAATGGATCAGCAGGGCAGAGATGTTAATTTCTCGGGAACTTCTTTACTCCAGCCTCAGAAAATTCATTTTCTGATCATTTGTTTCCCATTGCCCTTGTGGCCTTCGACTGGAAAACAGTCCATTTAAAATGCCTCCTGAATTAGCGCCAAGATTTTCCTTTGGTGCTGATAAGGTCTACCTCCTGAAAGAGTAACAGCTAGCAACGTTGGTCAGAGAGGCCTTCCACTCCCCAAACTTTATAAATGGCCGGTGACGGCTTTAAGTGAAAAAAAAAAAAAGGCACACCTGCCTTATATGATGGTATAATGTGATGGTCACATGGTAGTCCTCCAGCCCCATGCATGTCGGTTATATTTCTTATCTGCTTTTGAACAGTTGCTGGGAACCTAAAACGTTTCTAAGTCCATCACTCTCTAAAATGAAGCATGACAGGTACATGCCTGGGTTCGGAATGAGTTACAACTGATTTCATAGTCACTCTGACAATTTACACGGGAAAGCAAGTGGATGTGGTTGGTTGCTGCTCTCTTTTTTTGAGTCTGTCAGATTCCACATCAGGTGTCCACCATGCCCAGTTCCCAAATCGTACTGGTTTAAAGACCTAAGTGAATGTACAGGCTCTTAGCAGACGATCGCCCAGGACACGGAAAGGGTGAGTAATGCTCAGCATCTGGTCTTTGGGTCTCATCCCCTAACTGCGAGCGCAGTTGCAGGGACACTTCCAGCGAGCCGTCCCCTCAGCGTCCCAGGGTCAGGCCTCATGAGCTGCACCAGGCTCAGACTGATCCTCTGTACCCCATCCATGCAAATGGGGACCTCTGGTCTGGAGGATGCGAGCAGCTGCAAGGCCTGGCAGAGCTTACCGGCGTCCCTTCACCCACCATTGTCTTGTGGCTCCCTGAGGAGTGGAGTGCTGTTCCACAGCTCAGGGGAAGGCACTCCAGGAGGAAGTAGAGAACAGAGTCTGAGAGGGGAAGAAGAATGCCTGTGGGAGGGGAGTACTCACGGAGCGGTGCAGCAGGGGAACAGTGGTGTGACTGATGCCCCCACAGTGAGCGCAGAGGCTCTTAGCTGCTCAAGATGCCGGGTTCCGCTTTCCTCCCTCAAAGAGCACATGAGGACCTTTCCTATTTACTGTGTTTATTTATTTTATTTATTTTTAAGATTTTATTTATTTGACAGAGAGAGAGAGAGACAGAGAGAGCAGGCACAAGCGGGGGGAGGGGCAGAGTGAGAGGGAGAAGCAGGCTCCCTGCTGAGCAGGGAGCCCAGTGGTGGAGGGAGGCTCTCTCCATCCCAGGACCCTGGGATCATGACCTGAGCCAAAGGCAGAAGCTTAACTGACTGAGCCACCCAGGCGCTCCCCTCTTTGCTGTGTTTAGACCAGAAACACATACATGTTATAGTGTGGAGGGAGAGGAACAGTTAAGTCAGCTTCCTTATTCTCCAAGGAAGCCCCACACCAGGGATCAGAAACAGAAATTGCCATACTGTGTCGGCTCTAAGCTGCGGGAAGCTAGGTCTGTCTTGGACAGAATTTTGTAAGTCAGGCTGAGGAAAAGCAAGTTTTCTAATTGACAGAGGCTCCACTCGTACCCCAAACATCTTGTTTTCCCTGACCTCATTTTGCATCTGGCATCCCTGAATTTATCCGAAAATTTTAAAGCTTTTTATATTTTCAGCCTCTAAGGATAAAAGGGTCTCACACTGTATAAAGCAATGGCTTCCTTGTCTGTCTTTCTCTGTCTCTCTGTCCTCCCCCCGTCCCCCTACCCCCCGCCATCATCCCAGTTTACCTATCTGTCCATCTGTTTCTCCATCCTTCCATCTATCCTAAAGCTATTTTTTTTTAAAGACTCAGGGAAGTACTTCCTGGTTCTGGTAAGTTGGGGTTTAGTAAACAAATCCACACTCTGTTTATGATTTTATAGCCTATATCCATTCTCAGCTTTTGCTTTTTACATTCATCCTGTAAACTATGAAAAGAGCAATCTGAAATCCCGCACACTCACTCTCACGTTTCCGGATAACTTTGGTCAGCATGGTTGTCTCTTCCCTTCCTAATTTATTTTCTGATAATATTTGGGGTTTTATTATATGTTGTATTAGTTTTCTAACTGCTGTAACACACTATCATAAACTTGGTGGCTGAAAACAAAACACATGTATTATGTTGCAGTTCTATAGGCTAGAACTCCAACAGAGGTCTCACTGAAGCTAAAATCAAGATGTTGGTGGGATTTTGTTTCTTCTGGAAGCCCTAGGGGAGAACCTGTTTCTTTACTTTTCCCAGCTTCTAGAGGCTGCCTGCATTCCTTGGTTCATGGCTCCCTTTGTTCATTTCAAAGTCAGCCACATAGCATCTCTGCGAGCCTGCTTCTGTCCTCCCAGCCCTCTCTCCAACACTCTCTGCCTCCCTCCCTGCCTTGGGAGTACCCTTGTGATGACAGCCGACCCACCTTAATAATCTAGAATAATCTCCCTATTTTAAGGACAGCCGATTAGCAGTTTAACCACATCTGCAACTTTAAATCCCCTTTGCTATGTAACCTAACATAGTCACAGGTCCTGGAATTGGGATGTGGACATTTTGGGGGGCGTTGCCCATTATTCTGCCTCCTGTATGTTGGTCCTCCTTTATAAGGTTTTTTTCCATTTTGATGTATGGAGATTTTGATCTAAGTAAATTGTGGACTTCTTGAAGGCAAATCTATGATAAAATATTTTGCTTTTCTATATTTTTGGTCTTCCCCGTTAACATTTTCAAAAATGCCAGGATTTTGATAGGATCTTGGTAAATACTTACCAGCAGCTCCCAACGGCTTTGGTGACTATAGTCATCCTACTTCCATTGGATTCTATCTCTCCTGGAAGTTTGTACGGACAGAATTCTCAGGTGCCGATGCACCGCATTTATCCACATGTTGGCTAATTTTTACCGGGAGGAGTTGTTGGGAATGGTTAGGAGTTAGCCTCTTCACAAATCTATTTTGGTTTTATAGCAGATAAACAACAAATCGATTTAGAAATCGTGGGTATGCATAATGAGAAGAGGATAGGAGAAGTAGATGGCGAGTACGGAGGTATCTTTATGGTTCCTCCACCACCCCCACCAGGAGCCGGATGGTCTCTTTCACGTGACAGTGGACACCAGACTATTGACTAAGTGGAATTCTGCCCACCCTTCCTTCCTGGAAAGTCCCAGAACCTCCTACGGCAGAAAACAGCCACAGTATTTCTAGCAAATTCCAAAGACAGTCCTGCCTCTGGCTTTCACTTGACCAAAGATGTCCCCTTCTATCTCTAAGACCAAAGAATTTTTTCCAACAGGGAGCTCAGAGATGAAGAAGAGCATCTTACTCGCTTATCCGCTTTCTCTTTGAGTTTTGGCCCAGTTAAAATATAAGCTTAACCATAGGCACTGCAATTACTAATTCGTTCAGCTAAAACTAGCTATTTGTCAGGTACTGGATGGGCCCAATAGTCAAAAAACCTTTCTCTAATAAACATTTTTATAGGGTTTACTGTGTGCTAGGTATTTTTCCAAGTGACTTAACCGTACTATCTGGTTAGTCCTTTAATCACCCCCCAAATAAGGCACTATTATTATGCCAGATGCGGAAACAGGGTCAGAGTGATCAAATAATTTGGTGAGGTGGTAGATCCAGGATTCTCTCCTCGTTCTGGAGTTACTGCTCTTGACCTCTGCATCATGCTGCCTCCCTTTAGCCAGTCCCCGCTTACAAAGAGATTATGGGATAGGTTTATGATAGAGAAGATGAAGAATATGCAAGAAACAACAAATACAAATTGAACTGCTACTTGTTTTGTACACTGCTGTATCCCCCAGCACCTAAAACTAGGGACTGAATAAATATTTGTGGAATGCTGTTGAAAGACTTTGTGATAAATACTGTGTAGCAAACACATTGGATGAGATGACTGACATTCATCCATTCAGCAGCGGATTTGCTTTATATGGTGTGGTGAAGGAGGGCCTCTCTGAGGAGGTAATGTTTGAGTGGAGACCTGAAAATGAACAAAAGGGAACCATGAGAAGAACATGGAAGAACATTCAGGCAGAGGACCAGCATGGGCAGAGGCCTAAGGTGGTCGAGAACCTGAGATCTGAGAACCAGCATGTGGGGAGCAGGTGTAGAAGGAGGTGAGGTGAGGGTGGGCAGAAGCTGGGCAGTGTAGGGCCTTAGGTCACTGTAACTCTTTGTGGCAGAATACTGTATAAGGGCCATGGAAGGACTCAAAAGGAAAGCACAAGGGCCCTGTCCTTGGGATTTTTCGATCCTGTTAGACATGGCAAGCAAGAAAAAAAGAAGAAGAAGAAAAAAAAGAAAAGATGTATTTCAGCCACTACCCCCGATTCTTTGGTGAATGTCTTCATTTGCGGTGTTTTGTTTCTTTCCCTCTCTCCTTTTTGGCAACTTAAAAATTACTCTTGCCTCCTTTTCCGATCTTTAGAAGACTTTGACTCAAATCAGGGACCGGCTTTTCACTTGTGTGCTTTGAAACATTGGAACATCTGCTTTTTATCTGTTTAGATTGTGATCCATGCGATGGAGCTCTGCTCTGCCGTAATTTTAACTGGGTCCAAGGAGGTCGCGAGGTCCTAGAGCTAATATTTTACATTTGCAGTGTCTTTCACAAGGTCTAAGTTTGGTTTGCTAGCTTGTTCTACCTCCTGGCCTTTGTTTCAAAGTGCTGACCCCAGCGGAACATCGTACTGGAAGACCACACACTGTTTCTGTAGCGGTGTCCTGGCTACGAAACGAAGTCCAGGAAATATTACAGCAGGCCTGATATCAGCCAGAGGAATTTAGGAAGCTGAAATGAACTTATAAAAACTATCATTATTTTCTTTTTTCAAAATGGCGTTACTGAAATGTACCCATTTACGGTGTACGATGCAATGTTTTCCTATGTTCAGAGTCATGTAATCACAATTCATTTGAGAACATTTCATAACCCCAAAAAGAAACCCTGTGCCCCCTCCCACAGCCTCCCAGTCCTAGCAACCATTAATCTACTTTCTGTTTCTATGCCCATTCTGAACATGTCATACAAATGGAATCATGCAATATGCGGTCTTTTGTGACCGGCTTCTTTCACTTCACATAATCTTTTCAAGGTTCCTCTAACACTGTAGTACCTGTCAATACTTCATTCCTTTTTGTTGCTGAATGATATTCCATTTTATGAACACTGCATTTTTGTTTATTTATCAGTTGATGGGTATTTAAGTGATTTCTACTTTTTAGCTATATGAATCATGGTGCTATGGATGTTCAAATACGAGTTGTTGTGTGGATGTAGTTTTCATTTCTTTTGGGTTAATACCTGCGAGTAGGATTGTTGGGTCATGTGATAACTCCCCAGTGAACATCTGAGGAACTTCCAAGCTGTTTTTTGGAGTGGTCGCACCATTTTACATTTCCACCAGCTCTGTATGAGGCTTCCATTTCCCCAATCTACTCACCAGCATTGCTTACTGTGTCTTTTTGGTTACAGTCATCCTAGTAGGTATGAAGTGGTAGCTTATTGTGGCGTTAATTTGCTCTTACAATTATCTTTTTCCTCCTCCTTTTTAAACATGCTCCAATCTCCAAAATGATGTTTTCTGAATCACTGCAGTATGAGCATGCCCCTGGCACGTTGTGACATAATTGTATTGTGAAAGTGTGGAAATAATAGATGAACCACGAGCTCGGTGTAGAACCAGAGGTTTTTAAAGTGAGCATTTGCAATCCTAGCTTGAGTTTAAGACATTCATTAAAGATTGTAATATTATAGATGATGCTGTAGCCCTGATTATTGCATTAGATCATTTACAACAAATGACTTCACTTATCTACTAAACATGATCTAACTACTTCAGAAACATTCTCTAAATCTTATCCATCAAGTTTACATTGGTCTAAGTCAGTATTATTTCTCCGACTTTAGAAAGGACTATCAGAAGAGAATTGAATTGCCCAATATTGTATGGTGGATGAGTGGTGAGGACTTATGTCCTGATCCTTTGCATTAATGTAGAAAGTAATATATCCTCAGAATCAGAAGAGATCTTGGAAATCCTATATCTTATCATTCAGTATAAGAATTCCCACAGTAAAGAACATGATTGAATATTTCCAGTCATGGAAGTTCTTCACTGTATGAAACAGCCCATTCTGTTGGCAGTTCTGACATTTCTTTCTTATACTGAGCCACCTTCCGCTCCCAGGTCCCTTCTCCCCACTGTTACTCGTTCTGTCCTTTAGAACCATGAAGAGTAAAAGTACTTAAGAGATGCTCAGTAAACATTTGTTGAAGGATTGAAATTACTGTCTAATTATTTACAGTAAGTGTTCATGTATTTTTATAATTTAAAATAAAAATAAAGAGAAAAAAACACTAATCTCTCTTCTGTACACACACACTCACACACACACACACACACACACACACACAGTCCCCTCCATCTTACCATGTCAGACTTTTTCCCCCCTCTTTCTCTCTCTTTTGTCTATATATTTACTGGTTTTTGTATGAATACAGATGTGATATTTTTATTGTAGAAAGTTCATAAATATTAAAGACAAAACATTTTATTTTTAAGCAAATTTGTTTTATACTCTCACTTTGTCACTTCCTTCGTTTTTTGAATGTGAGATCCTTAATGGCTGTCTACTGCCCCATCATACAAACGTGCCCTAATATATTTAAATATTTTCCTTTTGCTAGACATTTAGGTACTTTCAAATTGATAAAGACAGTGACATCCTCTTTTTCAGTCTTCTTCTCTCTAAATGAACCATACCTGTTACCCTAAAACCTCCTTATGTGCCCTTTTTACCCTCTGGCTTTTTTTTACTGTTGGACATACTCTAATTTGCCAGTCTCCCCTCTTCAGTAGTGGTTTGCAGAACTGAGCCCCTGATCCAGACAGATGACAATGAATGTGGAGTTCGGGTGAACCACTACATTTTTTTGAACATTGCAGACCGAAACGGCAATAGTTTTTCTTCTTTCATTTTACTGGGCTTCTAGGAGCACAGACCTGCCCAGCCTCACATAGCTTAACTGCTGCTCTTTATTGCCAGCGTCTCGGGCTATTCCTCTGTGGCCATCTGAATTCTCAGGTCTCTCCACTTCTGCTGCATTGTGGGGGATGTGTCCCCATACGGTGGCCAGCCACTTCACTTGGTCTGGTGGATCTTCTTTAACACCAACAATTTGCATCACCTTAAAAATACCCTAGATGGAAGTCTAAGTGATTAAATGCAAACAGCTTTTCTTACTTGAAAAGACTTTACTTCCCAATGGATAAAAGTAAGGAAGCTAAGTGATATATGAGGTTTCATAACTCATTTGTCTTCTTCCCATTTTGCAATTCGGGAGATTAAATAATGGACTTCGTTGACTTCAGTGCACCTGCTGCTGAATGTGTAAATTCATCCCTTCTCATACAGTCAGACATGACTCGCTAAGCAGCTTCCAAAGTAAAAGGAGTGACATGAATAATTCTGCTTGGAAATAAGGTCAACCCTGTTCCCCTGAGATCTGCACTGTGAGCAAGGAGCAAAGAGCTACATAAACCTTGTACCTCGAAGAACTCAGAAGATCTGTCCCCCTCCCCTCCCCCAGTGCCTAAACACCGAGAAATGAAATATGGGACAAGAGATTTTTAAAATCTGGGTTTTGTGGAAAGAAAGAGCATAATACATTAAGTAAGAGATGGTGGCCATGTAAAACTATTCTTGAAAAAACTAGGAATTCTATAAATGCATAAAATAAGGATATATACAAATAAGAGTGTTAACAGTGATTTTTTAAATTAATGATTGGAGAAGAGTTTTTTTTTTAAATCTAGATTTAAAATAATTTTCTACAATGACCGTGTATTACATTGTAATATGAACAAAATTAGTTAGTGGGTTTATTCCTTGTACTTTGATTAAATTAAGAGGCACAGATTTTTTTTTTCTTCCTTGTGATCCATTATTTGGATAAAAAGTAAATGTGAGCGGGAGACTGGACAAAATTACCTCAAAGTTTGTTCCAGCCCCTAAGGATTTATGAAGTCACCGTCCACCGTCAAATTCAGTCAGCAAAAGAGATGGCAAACCATGACACAGCACCAATCACAATTTTTTAGATTTACATTTATGAATAACAAATCACTCAAACTAGCTGAAGTGAAAAAGCAACATTTTTTAATAAGGACACAGGGCCGATAAGTCAGTTGGTTGTACTTATACAGTGATGCTGGTTATTTATATTTTAAAAAGCTCTGTTCCTGGGACACCCGGGTGGCTCAGTCGGTTAAGCATCTGCCTTCGGCTCAGGTCTGATCCCAGGGTCCTGGGATCGAGCCCCACATTGGGCTCCCTGCTCAGCGGGGAGCCTGCTTCTCTCTCTGCCTCTGCCTCTGCCCCTACCCCTCCCCCTCTTGCTCCTGTGTTCTCTCTCTCTCAAATAAATAAAAAAAAAATCTTAAAAAAAGGGGGGGGTTCTTCCTTCCTTTAAAAAAATAAATAAAGTGCTCTGTTGCCCCAAAGGCCTCCTCCTGCCTCAGCCAGCCCCGCTTATCTTCTGGGGATTTCTCAGGATTCTGTGCTCTATCACAAAAGGGGTAATGCCTAGAAGGGCAGCAGACTTCCAGGACTGTGTAGCAGCCATCTGGCCCTGACCTGATTTTTTTTTTTCTTGTGCCACTGTTAAGTTGTTTTTGTTTTTGTTTTTAAGATTTTAGTTATTTATTTGACAGAGAGAGAGAGAGAGAGAGAACGCACAAGCAGGGGGAGCGGCAGAGGGAGAGGTCCCCCCGCTGAGCAAGGAGGCTGACGGGGGCTCGATCCCAGGACACTGGGATCATGACCTGAGCCGAAGGCAGACGCCCAACCAGGCGCCCCCACTGTTAAGCATTTTGAAAGCCCCCCCCATAGGGATACTTGGAACTCAAGGACAAAGATTTAGCTGGGCCTCAGGAAGGCCTTAGAACCAGGCTCCTAGAAGCTGTCCTGCCTCGCCTACCGCTCTCTTCTCTCTGCATCTGCTCCATCCTCTCTTACTGCCTTCTCTGCCTTTGTGTTCATGGGATGGAGATTAGGACCTTTACCAGTTCTCAGAATTTTCATCTGATGCGTGTGGCCACTTAGAGACTGATCTTTCTCCCTCCTTTCCTTCTGATTTCACATGTCCAGAGAAGAAAATGAATGGCCAGTCTTCAATCATGTGCCTACTCCTGTGCCCAACATTTATGACCCTATGGGGAGAGGGATCATAGTGCCCAACCATGGCTTTTCCCATTATAACCACATAGATGGTGGGGGGTACTTCCAGATAAAATGGGGGGAATTTTCTAGAAGTCAAGGAGTGAGGCATAAAACACAAGGTCCCTGGCACATGGCTATTTCTCAACCTGCCCTTAATTGGGGTTTTTAGAGAGAGGGGTTTCTTTTTCCAATAATCTCTCTATAAAAGGGCCTCTAGATAACTGCATACCAATGCTTATAATGTTACATACATAAAAGTACCCAAATCAAACTTTTAAACTCTTGTTCTACACACATTTTTAACAAACTTGCTTACTAGTTTTTATGTCCAAGGCAAATTAGAAGTAGAAATTAAGAAGGGGCAGTAAGGGGGCGCCTGGGTGGCTCAGTCAGTTGAGCGATTGAGCATCAGACTCTTGATTTCGGCTCAGGTCATGATCTTAGGGTCATGGGATCGCCTTTCATGGGCTCTGTGTTGGCCCCCTGCATCAGGCTCTGCACTCAGTGGAGAGTCTGCTTGGCTCTCTCCCTCTGCTCTTCTCTTGCTGGCTCGCTCTCTATCTCTCAAATAAATAAATAAATAAAATCTTAAAAAAAAAAAAAGAAAAAGAAGGGCAGTAAGAAAGTAGGCAGGCTTGCCAGGATGGAATCTGTATGTGTATGTGTGTGTGTGTGTGCGCGCGCATGTGTCTATGTGTGTATACACTTATATATATTCAGGAATAATTATTCAGGAATGCAAAAGGTAAAAATATATCTGGGGCCATTTTCCCATAAAAATTATCATAAATTTAAATAATCTAAGGAGTCATCACTGCAAAGAAGTTAGTATATAATTGTTGATAATTCATTTTAATAACTAGAATCCTTCATTTTGAAAGGCTAAATTATGTTCAATATATGTTAAAGAAGGTAAAGAAAATTTTGATGCATTGATGAAGAGAATAATTCTCAGTGTAGGAGTGGGGGTGCTTGAGATCTACAGATATGAGTTTCATGTAGCTGGAGAATTACTATTTAGCAATGCTCCATGAGTACAGAATGCTGGGCAGTTGTTGTTACCAACTGAGCAGTCAAAAGGCTAACTATATTTTTCACTTGACTATTTGGGCAATGGTTATCTTGGACAGGTCTTTACCAATTCTTCCACCACAAAATGGGACTGATCATTGCTACCCAGTTGTTAGGGTAGAAAAACTTATTATATGTGAAAATCCTTTGAGATCTTTGAAGATGTCAAGAATGTTATTAAGTAGGAGTTATATAAAAATCCATTTTGGATTTTTTTTAAAGGTTTTATTTGATAGAGAGAGAGAGCACAAGCAGGGGGAGTGGCAGGCAAAAGGAGAGGGAGAAGCAGGCTCCCCGCTGAGCAGGGAGCCCGACACGGGGCCTTGATCCCAGGATCCCTGGGATCATGACCTGAGCCGAAGGCAGATGCTTAATGGACTGAGCCACCCAGGTGCCCCTCTGTTTGGGCTTTTGCAAGAACCACTGTATTGGTAACAAACTTACTTCTAATGAAAGAACATGAAAGTAAATGGGTTATTCTGCTCTGGGGCTTTATAAGTCCATTTTAAATCATTATTTACTCAGATCAGACCTTTATTGGTCACTTGTCCTAAAGTTTCTATTAATTATTTCATATTTTAGTAGTTTGCAACTCCAGATTATGTATCTTTTATGAAGTTGGATCGATGACTTTATTTCACAAACTACAGTTGTTCAAATCATGTTTTCTCCTATTATGATTATAAAATAACATAATAATGCCTCACAAAATTCACATTATAGAGAAAACAGTCACTCATAAATCCCATTCCCTATACAACTGTGATCATTTTCAATATAAATATATATTTTTAAGAAACTTCACTAGTAGTTACGTTCATTATCGTATTTCTCTTTTTTCCATGTTGTTCCTTGTTATCCTTCTTATTCATAATTGTCGTCTCCAAAAGGTGAATAAAATTCTATTGAGTGAATGTACTAAAATAATGGAATAATCTACTTCACTATTTTTGGATATTTAGATGATCTCTTCTTTTTCTGTAACAAAAAGTATAGCCCTTCCCCCTTCCTAAATTGTGTAGTTGTGGGTAGTCCATGAAATTCTAAGTGCCTGCCATGGGCATAGCCTGCCTCTGCGAAAGTAGCCACAGACAATTCTTTTCCTCCTAAGGTTTCACACTCTGGGTACCTGTGGGCCGGGGATCTGTGCCTGGGCCAGAGGCAGACGTGTTTAGGCTGGAGATCAGAAAGGCCCATGAAGTGGCTCTGTAAGAGACTCTGCGCAATAGCATGGCACCGTATTGGATGGGCTCAAACTGATCCCATTTTCTCCTATGTCTCTGTAAGTATAAATGTAAGATTATACAGATAAGTCAAGATGCTCGATATACCCTTTTGGAAAGGGGGAAAGATTACCAGTACCCAAGTCATGACTCATCAAACCCACCACTATATTCTGAATAACTTTGAACTGTGTTTCTCATTTGGCATGAGGCGTGGTGTACTTGCCAGCGTCAGAGGGCTGGGACTCAGGGTCATAGGCCAGCTTCTGATATTGTCATCCATGCCAGCTCCTCATGGAAGCAACCTTCCACTGTCTAATTATTTTTTTTTATCCTTTTAGATGACTTTCTTAGGATGAATTACCCAAAAAAATGGGATTAAGGAGTATAAATATTTGTATGGCTCTAGATACATATTGTCAAATTATTTGATACTAATACTTCTGACACTTTTTCCATGAATCTTCTCTTTTTATACTGTATTTTCTGAATCATTTTGCCCATCTCTTTGGCTATAAACACTGTCAAGTTTAAGAGTCCATTCAATTGTAAGGTTCACCATTCTTTTGTGAATGGCAGAAGTAAAGCGTGTGTTAATTAGGTTGACATGATGCTTTCTTATCACTTAAAATTTTCATTTCATAACTTTTGAAAAGTTCTTTAAGACTTCTGTACATGTGTGAAAAGGAAATATAAGCACAATATATTGATTAAGGTATTATTTAAGATTTTTCAGAATCCAACTCCTCAGAGCTACTTTCTGACTCATATTCGTCTTTATGTTTGTTTTTTCATCACAGTGCTATCTCTTGTCCTATCATGAATGTTGATAAATTGGCATTACTTAAAAGAATTAGTAATGTCTCGAAGAATTTCTTCAAAGCCATTGGTACCCATAATGAAAAATTTGAGGTTGGCCCTTTCTTGATCTTGCCAAAACTTATTTAAAAAAAAGTCTTCAGACAACAACAGGACTCACAAATCTTTCTCAACTAGTCTTTGTGTTTTGTTGACTGAAATGTCCAGAGGTGACATTTGTCTAGTCTGGCCACCTGGACATGCACAGACAACACATCTGTTGCCTGACAGCAACAATTATAAGATATTATCAATTGTAAGACACATCCTGATTTCAGAGATGTTAACATATACATATATATATAATATACATATAAATATATAAAATATACATACATACATACATACATATATATGTATGACATGTGCTAATGACTAATTATAGACAAATCTGTAATTCCATGCCAGGCCTGTATATAAAACTGTCCTAGATCTCTGTTTGGATGACTCCTACATACCTCAAATGTGTTTATATTAGTTCCCCATTGCTGCTGTAAAAAAGTTCTACAAACTTAGTGGCTTAAAACCACAGAATGTATTATGCTACAGTTCTGAAGGTCAGGAGTCCAAGACAGGCTTCGCTTGGCTAAAATCAAGGTTTTAGCAGAACTGTGTTCACTTGGGGAGTTCTGGGTGAGAATCCATTTCTTACCTTTTGCAGCCTGTAGAGGCCACCCATATTCCTTGGCTTGCAGCCCCCTCCATCTTTAAAGCCAGCAATGGCGCAGCCTTCTCACATCCCTCCACTCTGACTCTTACTCTCCTTACCTCTTTCACTCAGAAAGACACTGGGCCCATCCAGACAGTCTAGGATAATCTCATCTCAAAATCTTTAATCACATCTGCAAAGTCCCCTTTCCATAAACATGTTCACAGGTTCTGAGAATTAGGATGTGGGTTTCTTTGGGTGGGGCAGGACTCTGCCTACCACAGCGTGCAAACTAAATTCATGGTATTCCTCTCTGATCAAGTTTGCTCCTCCTCCCATCTTTTCTTGCTCAGTGATTTAAACCACAATCTATCAATTTCCCCTGCTAAAGCCTAGATGTCATCTTGGGATCCTCCTTCTTACTCATGTCGCACATCCAATCAATCAATTCTTCCTGAAAAGCCTGTAAGTCTACTGAGTTCTACCGGCACTGTCACTACCCTCGGCCAGATCCTCCTCATCATCTTATCTGTTTCACTGCAAAGCCCTCCTAACCCGTCTCCCTGTCACCATAAGTGATAGATCTTAAAACATACCAGAGTGAAATTTATGAGCAGAAGCTCTACATCTGGGGCGCCTGGGTGGCTCAGTCGTTAAGCGTCTGCCTTCGGCTCAGGTCATGATCCCAGGGTCCTGGGATCGAGCCCCACGTCGGGCTCCCTGCTCTGCGGGAAGCCTGCTTCTCCCTCTCCCACTCCCTCTGCTTGTGTTCCCTCTCTCGCTGTCTCTCTCTCTGTCAGATAAAATAAAATAAAATAAAATAAAATAAAATAAAATAAAAATAAAAAGCTCTACATCCTCTTCAGCATCATATGCACGTGGGGAGAAGATGCATGCATAGTAAACTGCTGAAGGCATACATTTGGATAGCACTTTACAGAACACTTTCACATTCTTACCACAGTTAATCAGTTCCATAGCCGCCCTGTGAGTCAGGCACTACTCTCCTTGTTAATGCAGTTAAATGACTTAGACTCAGGTTTTGAAACAAAGTTTCATTACTTTCTCAAATCAGCCTCCTACAGGGTCATTTCAAACTTCTCCCACTCCCCCTGCTTGTGTTCCCTCTCCCACTGTGTCTCTCTCTGTCAAATAAATCTTAAAAAAAAAATTTTTTTTTCACACATTCAAAGACACTTCCTCCTCTGGCTTCCCTGGTTCTGTCATTGAAACCCCCACCCCATCCTTCACCCACCTTCAAATGTGCTCTTGACTTACTCCATCCTTACCCCACATCTAGCCAGACACCGAGACTGGTTGAAATTTCTTTTGAATTATCTCTTGCCTCTGCCCCCATGGCCTCCACTATGGTCAGAATGTCCTGTTTTCCCCTACTGCTAAGCCAACTCGGCTGCCTTGCTCCTAGTCTTCCTTCATCCTCTGTATCACTGCCAGAAATAGAGTCTGAAAACACCATTTTATAACATCACTCCCTAGGTCAAAATCCTTCTGTGGCCCCTTATTTTCTATTACATGAACCACAAGCCTCTCAGTGTAGCTTTAAAGCCCCACAATACTTGGACCCCTACGCATCAAATTTACATAATTGCCCTGGTAGTCCAGATCCCTCTTGTAGACAGGCTGACCACCTCATTGACCACACTGGTTTTTCTCTCCATGCATTTGCCCTTGTCATCGCCTCACTTGGAATGCCTGCTCTTCTCCCTCTGCCTTTCCAAACCTTGTTCTCCTTTAATACTCGACTCAGTTTACCTTGTCTCTGAAGCCTTTATTCATTAACCAATCCTCAGGGGTCATGCCCCCCATAACGTAAAGAGAGCCATTATGACTCAGTAATCAAATGCCTCACATTGTACTCGTCTCATTGCAACCAACTTGAGAGCAAGGCCCAAGTTTTCTGTTTTCTTTTTACCATAAGTAAATTTTTTTACGGATTCCTTTAATGATCCTCAAACTGGAGATTTATCTCTGGTTTGTTAGTTCATTTACTTTTAGTATTTCAAACCAGTAAGATATTGAAGTCTACTTGACCGTTCAAGGATTTACATTGATTGATGGATAACTGATAATAGCTGAAAACCCCAACTGAACCATCTCCAGTTTTATCCCACATCTGGTTTTCGAAGAAGGACAGAATGTAACTGACTAATATAAACTAAACACAGCCATCACTATAGTGAATTCATAGACTACTCAGTGAGGTCCTTCTTGTATGTCAAGTGCTGCATGAGACTATAAAGTTGGAGAAGACAAAAGCAATTGGAAATTGGAAATTGGAAGAGGGTCTGACCCACTCCCTCAGTCACAAGGAATTTAGCAAGTTTAGGGAGGGTAGTGTGCAGAACATAGCCTAATGATCAAATTGCCATAGGCATAAAATGAAGGCATATGAGAACAGTGTTAAAGTAAGATCTTTCGGGTGTCTGGGTGGCTCAGTTGGTTAAGCGACTGCCTTCGGCTCAGGTCATGATCCCGGAGTTCCAGGATCGAGTCCCGCATCGGGCTCCCTGCTCAGCGGGGAGTGTGCTTCTCCCTCGGACCCTCCCCCCTCTCATGTGCTCTCTCTCTCTCAAATAAATAAATAAAATCTTTAAAAAAAAAGTAAGATATTTCGATCAAGAAAGTGAGTGGTTAATTTACAAACTGACTGAGTTGTTGCTCTGAAGACCAGTCACAACACTGTTACTGTTTACAAACAGTCACAGCACCACCACCCAAACCAACATGAGAGCAGGCAACTCTGTAACCAGAGTATCCAAGTGCAAGAGCCTCGACTCTGAGAAGACCTACCTTATAAAGATTTCTCTCTACACATTATCCATTTACTAGTTTCGAAACTCAGTTTTACAGTCTGGTTAAATCAGGGTTGTTCAGGTCTTTACAGTGAGAAGAGACAACTTTCTTATCATACCATGATTTTCAAGACACTGTTCAGAAAGCAGCACAACCCCTTCCTCCACAACACACACACACACGTACACACGCACATGCGCACGCATGCACACACGTACACACGCACGCACACACGCACACACTATGAAATGTCAAAGTCATTAGCTGTTTGTACCCTAGATGTGGAAGAAGGAATTCCCCGGATGATTTTTAAATTCTGGGGCAATTACTACATACAGTTTCAAGAGTCAGAAGTAAGAATCAATCTGCCAAGCAACTCTTAGGAATGGAATTGCTTCTGCTTCAAAGTATATGCTGGATTAACTTCTAAAGTAGTTAATTACTGCTCAGATCATGCTGTGGTGACACACGGGCTACACAGAAAGCTGCTGCCCCCTGGGCCCAAGGAGACAGGAGAGAAGGAAGGTCACGATTTCTGTTATCTTTTAGATTGTCTAATGGGACTAGCTTAAAAGCCAAAGAATCAAAAACCAGGGTTTTTGTTTGTTTGTTTTAGCCAAAACAAAATAACAAGGTTTTTTTTTCTTTAAGTAAATTAGTTGTTTAAACGAATCTACTACTGGTTGTTTGATCATTATAAAGATTTTAACCAAATTGAAGCTGCTTGTCAAAGACTCAGGAAGTAGCCAAATGCTTTGGTTGAATTACCTTCAGATCCATTTCGACTTTGATAATGGACTAAATTTTCCTAGTGGAAGATGGTAGAATACAGAGTCCCCAGATTCATTTCCCTTCAGAAGTACCTAATGGGAAGTGAAGAAAACACTGGTCTCAGTGGAAAGATTGGGAACACGGATGGCACGTGGCAGGCCTGTATTGCTGTTTCCCCCCTTTCGGGCCCAAGACGATCCCCATTTCTCATGGCACTCTTAACTCCCACCAAGTGTGCCCCTGGTTTCAGAAACCTTCTCACCACGGTGCTGTGGGAGACTGCTCTTGCTGCAGGACTTCTCTGCCTTTAGTGCGTGCCGTTCTTGGTCACGCTGCTTTGAAGAATGAAGAGGTAGACCAGACGAAGAGTGGTGGGCAGCAAAGCCAAGGTTATTGAGTGATAGTACAAAGCCGCCGAAGAGCGAGGGAACCCAAGAGAGTTGCTTTGGAGTTTCTAAAGTTAGGGTTTTTTATGAGCTCTTTTGCAGAACTATCTTAAGCAACCAGGGTGTGCTGAGTCATGCCAATCAGGGCTTTGGTCATGCATTTGTCTACCTATTAGGTTAATGTTTATGTGCTGATGGTCTTTTTGGGCTGACATCTGGGGGCTGATGTCTTAGCTGCCCCTTGCTTGTGATAGGGACAAATGCTTTGTGGTTGGGGTACCTGGGTGGCTCAGTCGGTTAAGCATCTGCCTTCTGCTCAGGTCGTGATCCCAGGGTCCTGGGATCGAGCCCCGCATCAGGCTCCCTGCTCAGCGGGGAGTCTGCTTCTCCCTCTGCCCATTGCCCCCGTTCATGCTCTCTCTCTCCAATAAATAAATCTTTAAAAAAAAAAAAACCAAACGCTTTGTGGTTAATTGTTTTATTTTAGGATGTTCTGCAGAAGTCATTTCTGCAAAGGCTGCAAAGCAGAATGCTAGCATGGTTCTGTCTAAGCTGAAAACAGGATGTTAGTGCTGTATTGTCTTAGCTGTCCTGACTCCGTATTTCCTTGCTGGGGACCCTGGTCCTAACTACCTAACTGTCCAAGTAACTCCTAACACTACTAGTTAAATGGGCTGGACCTGGCGATGAGACTTATTTACAATGTCTGATTTAGAAAGAATATAAACTCAAGGGGGGGAAAAGAAACAGCTAGAAATAGACACTCCTCCTCAGAGTTTGTCAATGTCTGCCAAATCTAGGGGAAAGAACCTACATGGTGCATTGATACCTCTGATGGATTTCGGGCTCAGGATACCTTATCAAAATACTAAAGTTGAAGAGGCCGAAGTCACCCTGTTCTATGCCCTCATTTCTATGACTCAGGAAACTGCATCAGACTTGAACGATGTCAAGCTGAGCACCTCGGTATCCTGCTCCTCTCTTCTTCCTCCATCTCATGCTCGCCTCTACTGACCAAGTGCTGGGCTCAACAGATCTTTAGTGCCTTGCTTATATTGCCTGTGTATTTATATATAGACTTGTATGGATTATTGTATGAAATAATACCGCATGAAAATGATTCATTAGTAAATTAGCAATTTTATCAATTTGTAAAATTCTTTTCTCTTTTTACAGATTTATTTAGTTATTTGAGAGAGAGAGAGTGAACAGCGGGAGAGACAGAGAGAGACAGAGAGAGACAGAGAATCCTCAAGCAGATTCCCTGCTCAGCGTGGAGCCTGACCTCAGGCTCGATCCCAGGACCCTGAGATCATGACCTGAGCCGAAGGCAGACACTTAACTGACTGAGCCACCCAGGCACCCCAGTTTGTAAAATTCTAGTCACAACTTACTTCAGAGGTTAACTTAAAGGTCAAAAACTGCACAACTTAGTTGTCTGCTGATTTTTGAAGAGCAGTAAATTTAACATCTTCTTCGAACATGGACAGAAAGAAATTGAGCCAGATTTCACAATGAAAATACCAGTTTATAAAAATTTAAAACATAACAGGGATGATTAAATGATATATAACAGCTTCCTAGGATTTCAGCATTTCCTATGCTTACTAAAATTTCTAATTAAAAAGGAAGACTCACTAGTGTTTTCTTAAGGGTTCAGAAAAGTAATATTTAAGGGTCTTTCTAGGACCCACAGAGGAGAACACAGACCCCTTCTCCTCAGGCTTCCCTTTCACTAAGAAACGGTCCTGGCCTTGCCATTGACTTCTTCCCTTTTTGCCAGGGTTTGTAAGGTTGACTTTTCCTCTTGATGCCAAAAGCAAAGATAATAATACCAACCCTCTGCCACATAAATAAGAGGTCTGCTACTTTATTTTTAAAGATTTATTTGATAGAGAGAGGAAGAGCCAGTGGGGGAAGGGACAGAGGGGGAGAGAGAGAATCCTCAAGTAGACTCTCTAGTGAGCACAGAGCCCAATGCAGGGCTTGATCCCAGGACCTGAGCCGAAATCAAGAGTTGACCAGTTGGCTGCTTAATCGGCTGAGCCACCCAGGTGTCCTAGAGGTCTACTACTTTAAACCAGCAGTTCTCAACCTTGGCTGCAATTAAAATCATCTGCTTTTAACACTCCCAGACCAGATCAATTGAACCAGAATCTCTGTGGCTGGACCCCAGACATTTATAGTTTTTAAAACTCCCCAATGTTTCCAGTGTGCAGTCAAGTGGACCAGCCACTGACTTGAACCAAAAGGATGAAATGTTACTGCAGGAGCATCATAAATTAGATGAAGGTCAGGCCCCAGATGCACTTCCGAGAGCATGAGAGCCACACCCCACACTGTCTTTACTATTCCTGTTGCTCATCAATGGAAATTTAGCATCATCCTCTAGAGTATAAGGAAATCAGGAAGCAATCCCAGGCTGAGGCGACAGATAGATCCCAGGGTTCTGGAGCCAGCTGGTATTACCTTGCAAAGTGCAAATGTGAACATTTCTTCTCCTATTCCTAGCTTGCAACTGACCATGGTGGGAGTATTTACACCACGGAAATTGGCAAATTCTACCAACTGGGGCTTGTTTTGCCCTGGGGAGCCAGTGGTTACTGAGCTGACTAGATCTCTAGTTCCTGACCCTAGTCAAACCCGAGAAAGGGAAACTTAAAGTCACCCTTGCTTCAGTAGCAAGTCTGAACTTATATGATGTATATTACTGCTCTTTTAATTATTGGCTAAAAAGAGAGGGAGTAGGTGCACCTGTGTGGCTCAGTTGGTTGAGCTTCCAACTCTTGATTTTGGCTAGGTCATGATCTCAGAGCTAGAGCTCAGCATTATACGCCCTGGGAGTCTGCTTGAGATACTTTCCCTCTGTCCCTCCCCACCCCCCACTGGCTCAAGCTCACTTGTGCACTCTCTCTCTCTCTTTAAAATAAATAAATATAAATAAATATATATATATTTTTAAATAGGAAGAGTAAAGTCAAATAGCAAGAAAAATTAGGAGTTTGCTGCTACCATTATGATCCTGGTTGCTTCCCCGGTAAGTATGAGAGGACAGCAAGAATTTAACATGGCCCAATACATCCCTTTTCCTTATCACTTTTGTCTAGGTGTCTGTTATTTTTTTTTTTAATTTTTTTTGTTATTTCTTTAGGTAGAGAACCAAGATAAAGGAAAGGTGGATAGTTATTTTAATAGTTAAGTTATAGTATAAACTGCTCTAATATGGACACTCCAAACCACAATGACTTAGGCAAAAAAGAAATTTTTAACTGTCATGGAAGTTTCCATAGGTAAATGGTCCAGGCTGTTATGGGAGCTTTCACCTCTGACTACTCCCAACTACTGTCATCACATCTGCATAACCAACGAGTCAGAAGGGAAGAAGGAGTAAGGGGAACACATACCTTTCCCATTAAGGACACAACCAGGAGTTACATCACTTCCACTCATAGCCCATTGGCCAGAACTTTGTCTTCATGGTCGCACCTAACCCTAAGGGAGGCTGGGAAATGTAGTCTTGACTAGGCAATGTGCCCAGCTAAGCCTCAGAAAATTTACTGTTAAAAGAAGAAGGCGAGGGTGAATATTGATAGATAAGTAGAAGACTTAGCCACACCATCCTACTTGTTTAAATGCAAGTTTATGGGTTGTCATGGCTGGAGGTAGAGGCTTAGAAGGACAGTACTTTAAAACACTTTACAGACTACAGTATGTTCTCAGGGTTTTCAAGTCCTGACTCTCCCAGGAGCTTCCTGTGTTAGTAGAAGACATTATTTCTGGAAATTCACTGGAGATCACTTTTAGAGTTTATTTCAGTGTGCACGTGTGAAAATACTGTGTATCATAAAACTTGGTCTTAGACTTTCCAATGTAGCATTTTACTTGATATATTTTTGGCCCGAATAATTCTTTCAAAGACATTTTATTAGGACTTATGAAAACACATGGGATGTTTTTACAATCACAAACTACAAAACCGTAGAGCATAAATATGCTAAGTGTAAGTAAATTGGAATTAATGTAATTTCCAGTCTTTCCCTCTCCAATTCACTTTACAGTCATCACACTAATCTTTCTTTAAAAATCACTTCTGTCATAGCACTCTTCTGTTTAGAAACCTTAGAGCCTGTGTTTTAAAGTCAAAATTCTTCTGCTTGGTACTGTGGGGCTCCATGTACCTGTGCTAGAGTCGTAACCAAACACACATGAGAGAAAACAGAGGACTGATCAGGAACTTAGGAGTCTTGGATTCTGGGTGGGTGACATTGGACACACCTACATTCTGGGTGTGGCTCCAGGTTGAGCTGACCCTGAAGCTAAGATTCAAGATTGACTAGACCAGCAAGGAAAAGAGCCTTCTTTAAAGTAGTTGTGGAGATCAGCTTCTCACATTATTCTTGATGATCCCTGCCTTCTGATGTGCACCCCCTTGTCTAATCCCTTCACCTGGAGTGCAGGATGTATCTAACGACTTGCTTCTAACAAGATACAGCAAAGGTGATGGGATGTCACTTCTGAGATTAGATTACGAAAGAGCAGACCCTTTGCTTCCATTCTGTCTCAGGCTTTTCTTGCCTTCTCTCTGATGAAGCAGGATGCCATGTTGTGATCTGCTCTGTGTAGAGGCCCATGTGGCAAGGAACAGAGAGCAGCCACCAGCCGGCAGCCATGTTGTGAGTAGCACTCTTCAGAGGCCTGCATGGCAAGGAATTGATGCCTCCAGTCAAGAGTCAGCCAGGACCCGAGGCCTGCCAACAGCCATAGGAGGGAGCTTGGAAGTACATCTTCCCCTGGTCGAGCTTGGAGATGACTGCAGTTTCTGCTGACACCTTGAGTGTAGCCTCTTGAGAGACTCTGAGCCAAGGAATCCAGCTAAGCTGTGCCCTGGTTCCAGACCCCCAGAAACTTGTGACAGTGAAGATGTTGGTGTTCTAAGCCACAAAGTTTTGGGATGATTTTTATGCAGTGATAAGTAATGGATACAGTAGTACTAGAGACCAAATATCATCTGAAAATGTAGGGGAATTAGGAAAACATTAATTAGAAGTTAACACTACTATGACTGAATTTAATTTTGAAAATCACATGCCCAGTAAAAGTCCATAAAAAATTAAATAACACCAATAAATCTTGGTCTAGTGACTAAGATTTATGCTCAGCCTTTGGCCTTCAAAGGAACATGTTTGATCTTCCAGAGAATGACTTGTTCTGGCACAATCTAAAATACTGTCTCCTCAAGAATTGGGAGATAAAAGATCTGAGGAAGACATTGGTATGTAGGCCAGAAATTATTGGTTTCAACCAATTTCCTGATCATTGTGATGAAAAAGAAGAGGAACCTCATTTTTATGAATATTCTAAATCTACACTGTCCAGTACAGTTGCACCACATGTGATTATACATATATGTTACAATTAATTAAAACTGAGTAAAATCTAAAATTCAGTTTCTCAGTCATACTAGTTACACTTCTAGTGCTCAAAAGCTTCAACAGGCAGTGGCCATAATATTGCACAAGGCCAATATAGAACATCTCCAAAATTGCTGAAGGTTCACAGCTGGGCAGCCCAACCGCAAAGTGGTTTCATGATGCCTAATACCAGTGTTTACGAAGCTTGTTTCACTATTGTTCTCTTCATGTACCATTAAAGCAGTGGAAGATGTCAAGTGTTCTTGGCTACTCTGGAGGAATCAGCAGCTCAGCCAAACTGGAGGTATTCTGTACACATTGCAGAGCATCCAAACTGAGTGGGAAGAATTTATGTTCTAAAAAGCATTAGAAGGCTGGTGCCATAAAGGACTACCAAAGACTCAGTCTTTAGTTGAGCCAGTGGGAGTCACCACCAGCTCTCAAACACAGGCCAACTCACATGATCGCTCTGAGCTTTAGTTTCCATATTTGTCAAATGAGAGCAAAAGGGCTGACAATCTCTCAAGTTCCTTCAAGCTCTAAAACTCAATGACTATACAGCCATCGAAAAGAAGGAAATCTTGCCATTTGCAACTATGTGTATGTTTATGTGGGGCATACTATACTAAGTGAAGTAAGCCAGTCAGAGAAAGACAAATACCATATGATTTCACTCATATGTGGAATTTAAGAAACAAAACAGATGAACATGAGGGAAGAGAAGGAGAAATAAAATAAGATAAAAACAAAGAGGGAGGCAAACCATGAGAGACTCTTAACTACAGAGAACCAACCGAGGGTGGCCGGAGGGGAGGTGGGTAGGGGGATGGGCTAAATGGGTGGTGAGCATTAAAAAGAGCCCTTGATGTAATGAGCCCTGGGTATTATATGTAAGTGGTGAATCACTGAATTCTCCTGAAACCAGTACTACACTATATGTTAACTAACTTGAATTTAGATAAAAACGTGGAGAGAAAAAAATAGAAAATAGAGAAAAAAAAAACCAACAAAATAAAACTCAATGACTATATATATTACTCTAATGAAAAAGTGGTTACCTGTGTAAATTATTTGATGATTCACAGACGCAGGGTTAGGAGTCCTACAGCTGGTTTAAAACTGCCTCCTTCAGGTTTCTTCCTTCGTCCAGCCTCCCTTCTTCTTCCTGGATGATATCAGGGCACAGAAAGGGGAAGCGGAGAGGGAGTAGGGCTGCGCTTGGGGAGCTCAGCCACCTTCCTCTAAAGATTTGGCCCTTCCGAACTCCTAGTCATCTTGCACACCTCTCAGTGGGTCTTGTAGGGCCTTGGGAATTTCTTCAACCTCACGTGACGGCCATAGGCAGCTGGGCCTGGTGGTCTCTCAGTGCTTTCTCTACTTAAGGATACTTCACCACCATGTCCACTGCCCTGGGGTTACTTCATGTCTTGGGCTAAGATGCTTGAGGTTTTCCTCAGCTACTATGTCTTGAAGGGGAAGAAACAAGTCCTTGTGCTCTGGATTCTCTCAAATTTTTCTGTTCATTCCAAGTATTCCCCACTCCCCACCGGCTCCTGGATTTTTAGGTTTATCCCGGGTGGGAGCTCCCACGTTCACGTAAGACTTCATGTCCTTCACCTCACTTGCCCTTCATGTCTAACCAAAAATGGGTCTCCACCTTACCCTGCCTCTCTACACGGTTCGTTTGTTTTAAAGATTTTATTTATTTATTTGAGAGTGAGAGAGCACAAGCAGAGGGAGGAGCAGAGGGAGAGGGGGAAGCTGACTCCCCGCCGAGCAGGGAGCCCGACGCGGGGCTCAGTCCCGGGACTCCAGGCTCATGACCGGAGCCGAAGGCAGGCGCCCAACCAACTGAGCCACCCAGGTGCTCCTCTACACTGTTTTGTAGCAGACTTTCCTCTCGTACCCTCTACAAGAATTCTGAAAGCTTCCACACTTTTAGGTTGACATCTGAAAATTTTTATCTCACGCTTAATTGTTGCACGCTTAATTGTTGTGTTTTATATCGTGTATATATGACTCTAAATAGATTTTTGTTAAAACCTTAATACGTTTGACTTTGCTCCTTCAATGTATGGAAAATAACCACGCAGAACCTAACTGGCAAAGTCAGTTTTTGTTATCTAGCCCGTCAGCCAAAGCAAACATACTTTCTGTCTGGACAAGTCTGGGTTTTATTTCTCAGTTTATAAGTCAATGTTCAATATAAGTCCTCATGACAACCATATCACTTCTGAATTCTAATACAAGGAAACAAAGATAAATAGATGAGGCACTTAGCCGTGGATGACGCTGCAGCCTGGATGAGTTGAGGCCCGTGGCCCTCAGTATTTTCCTGGGAGCTCACCTGGAGCTGCTCCCAAAGAACCTTCCCTCAGGGGCATGCATTCTCCAACTGTCCAGTCATTTGGCGACCCAGAGGTTTTTGTGCCCTTGGGCAATGTACTATTGTAGGATTCTGGACAATGAGAGTTATGCTTTTCCTTTGCAAAGGAGGAGATTACTTTGAAAAAGCAGGGTAATCTGCAAATTCTAAAAGTAGGTTAATTTTAGGAAAGAATACACATGGAAGTTGATTATTTTGAAAACCGTTCCCTTAAAATCCCCAGTGACCACGCATCCCTTAGCAAATCTTCATGCACTCCCAGAGGGACACACACAGCAGGGTGAAGACCAAAGCATTCTAGTGAAGTCTGGGCTCAGACCCCTGAGCTTTGCTCTTTAAGTGTTGAAAAGAAAACTTTTCGAATTTAGGCAAAACCCTTTTTTTTCCCTCTTAACAAAGCCTAGAATTATCTTGCTGTGAACTGAAGAAATTTAGTCTGACACTCTAAGCTGAGTAATGACTTTGTTCTACTTAAGTATGCAGCCTTTCCCTGAAGTAGTCAAACCCATTGATTCAACGAGTGAGGGGTTATAGGACAACACCACTTATGGGGAATGAAAATTACTCTGGTTTAATATTTCAAGGGCATCATCTTTCCTTTATCTTTCATTTGGAACGGGGATGAAATGGACTGAGTTGTTACAGAGCAGAACCAAAGGCACGGAGTCAGATGCAGATTGGGGGCTGCTCTGAGCAGAGCTGGAACAGTGAAAGAGGCTGTCCCACTGGGGCGTGGGCCTGTGGAACCCCCAGCAAGATGGACCCTCCTCCCTAGTTTCCACCAGGTGAGGGTCCAGAGCTGTGACCAAGAGTTTGGCAAGTTCTGGTCTTGTGGTTAATACCAACTCTGGGTGCTCTTTCTCAGCATGCCAATTGAGATTTAAAGTCACCCATGACTGTGATTTTCACTAAAAAAAAAATTAGAGTGGGAGGAAGCAAAGCAGAAGAGGCAAGGAGCTTTTAACATCGCAGGGAAAAAAAAACAAAACCCAAACAAAGCAAGTTAACAGTCTCATGGTGCACGAGGTAGAAAGACCTCCCGCCAGCCTCTCTCAAAGATGGCAGCAGTGGTCCCAGCCTCTCTCTAGCTTGTGAAATGCCCTCTCTCCTCATCTTTCTCTGCAAAGCTCTCTCCCATTCCCTTCAGGAAGAACACAAATGATTCCCCTTGTCTCATACAGAGCACTTGATCATGGGTATACCCCATGGTCTTAGGGGCTCACCGCACCCTACTGCCCCCCCTGGTATTCTGTATTTCTCCAAACTCTATTCCCATCCCAAATGGAATTCCGCTGTCATCAGAATTATCTTGTTTTACTTGGAAAGTAGTGAGTTTCCCACTCATTCATTAATGAGGTGATGGTCTGTCAGAATCTTCCAGATGGGGTTCCAGCCCTGGCAGCAAGAGGCGGGGGAGTGGCAGAGTTGGATGAGGGAAGCTTTTACTGTCCCTTCTGCATCAAAACTCTTGGACTCTACCCTTCAAGTTGAGATTTTAAAAAATGAAAATAATATTACTGTTGGTTATAATGATGAAGGTAATATGTGTACATTGTCTTAAAAAGGCAGTTCTTACAAAAACCTAGAAATTCAAATGATTCACCCAGATTTCCATCACCCAGAGAAAAGCACTGCCATTTACATTTTGGCATACATCATTGGAAACTCCAGATTCATACAGTATTATTTATTTGCTGACTTATTTTACAAAAATTGGATTGAAGCCTGCCGCTTTAGAACCTGTTTTTTTCCCCAGTGAATATATTTCCACATCAACGATTATAAGCCTCATCATTCTTAATAGCTACAGAGATGTCTATGGCTTACTTAACCAACATCCTATTGTTGGACATTTAGGTTGTTTCCAGCTTTTAGATCATGCTGCAATAAGGATGCTAGCACAAAGCCGGTGAAAAGAGACTTTCTAAAGTTTCCCTTTCCTGAAAACTTTTGAAATTAACTACTGTACCACACATTTTACCACGGGAATCTATTTTTCTTCACTTTCTTAAGTTCTTTAAGACACAACTGTAAAGTCATTTTTAGAAAATGATAGTGATAATGAAAATGATAGTGAAAATGATAGAAAAGCAGGGGCGCCTGAGTGGCTCAGTTTGTTAAGCGACTGCCTGGGGCTCAGGTCATGATCCTGGAGTCCTGGGATCAAGTCCCCGCATCGGGCTCCCTGCTCAACAGGGAGTCTGCTTCTCTTTCTGACCCTCCCCCCTCTCATGCTCTCTCTCTCTCTCTCTCTCCCCCTCAAATAATAAAAAATAAAATCTTAAAAAAAAAGAAAATGATAGTTATCAAATCAATACTATGTCGTTGTATCATTAGATAAAGGCAGCTCTTCAAAAATTTAAATAACAGGCTTTATTTGCATACACTCCAGTGTAATATGCCACGTAAGGAAATATTTCCTGTAATTATTATTGGTAAACCTCGTAAGGATAATTTTTATCAATTTGCAGCTCATTCTATCACTCTAGGAAAAGTTGGAATAATCTCCATATCCTACACGGAAATCCAATTTACACGAAGTTATATATCCATAAAGAACAGCTGGACTGTGATCCAAATGACTGTAATGAAGCTGATGATATTTGACAATAAAGTTTTCTGTAATTAAATTGAAGTGAGCTCCAAAAATTCTACCTAGAAAAAAAAATTCTCAGCTGCCCTCAAATCTAATGGCAGGAGTTCCTGTGGAGAGAGAATTTTCTCTGCTAATGCTTTGGGGTTGATTAATCTGAGTTTGTGCGTGACCTGGTGGCTCTATTAGTTAGACGTACCTCTCTGGGTCCAAATATCAGAAATCAGCTCATGCTAACTTAGGCTAAAATGAGAAATATGGGAACGCAGAGGTGCCTTGTCAGTGGGATCCTGGGGAGGTCCTGACACGGGGACCTGGAAAGCTGGGTAGCCGCTCCGGCCAGGAGTCAGCACTGCTTCTCTGCACACCCTGGCTCCTTCTCTTTGCTTGCGCACTGGCCTCTCCTGGGTCTCTGCTGCAGGAAGGGCTTGCCCTACAACCCAGCCTCACTTACCTTTTACAGGTCTAGCTCTCTGGAGAAGGAAAGTCAGTTGATCTTTTGCCCTCTCTCTCTCCCAATTCCAAACGTAGAGAAAAAGGAACTCTGGCCCGGATCAGACGACTGCCCCTTCCTTCCCCAACCAACTGCGGCCTGGAGGCCAGAGCACATCACACAAGATGGCTGCCCGGGAGGCTGCCGCTGGAGTGGTCACTGTGAGTCGGGAAAATGCTCCGAAGTGTTCCCTCTGAGTATGAAGCTTCAGAGAGAGAGGCGAGTCCTACAGAAAGTCAAATGCCATTAGATTATAGGTGTTGATTATAAACTTGGGAATCGATGAGATGGTGTAGGTAATTTTTCACTGTGCGGAGTAAGGAGGGAAGGACACGAACAGAATCCTGAGGAATCTGACTTGAGGGCTGAGCAGAGGAAAGGGAACCATTTCTCCCAAAATAAACCTGACTTGTCAGTGAAGAGAACTCCAGGAATGTGTCAAGAGCTGCGAAAGGCATTTGCTTTTCATTTCTGGAATTTATCAAGTTCACTGCTTGTTTCTCTCGAGGGATTTTTCTAGATCCTTTGCCTGCTTCTCTTTCCACCTGCTTTCTGTGCTGGCATTTCTCCACACAAGGATGAATCCAGGTTTGAATGGGACCTTGAAGCTCACACAATAGCGGAGGCCATTTTAAGAAAGAGAATACAAAATTATGAATACAAAATAAGGTACAAAAATATTTATTTGGAATGAAAAGAGAAATGACAATAATTACAAATTTTTAAAAGCTGACAAATACCTCAACATCACAAAAATCTGGAAAGTCACATAATTTAAAAAAAATCAACTCCTTTTCCCCTAAATTTTTGACTTCATAATTTTAATCACTGATTCATATGATACTGATTTTGCAATATCACTTTTCGTAAATAGGTAATTTTCTCTTTCCTCTAGCATGGTTGTTCAAACTTAAAAATTGATAGTTTAGAAAGTTTTCTTTGAGCATCACAACAATTATTGATGACGTTGTGTAAATATTTAAGATTGTTGTCAAATCTGGGAAAACTATCAGGCTTCTTTCCTCTTTGAGCTGCAAAATTTGGAAGTTTTCCGTAGACCAGCTTCTGGCTCCATACATTTCAAACCTGCTTTTCCTCCACTAAACATGCGCATCCAGTGCTGGGCTCTGTAGGAGGCATTCATATTGCCACATAGCCTCGGGCTCTGTACTTTGTTGTGTTAGGACACCTCACACAGGAGTGGTTAGGAACTCACTGTGGAGGCTGGTCTTGAACAGGCTAGTGGCTGGGGTGGGAGAGAAACAGGTCAATGTGTATCTTAAGGTAGGGGAATTTGAAGAAGAGATGGCAGGAAATTGAGGGAGTTCCTGCTAATGACTTCAGATTGTATCAGGAGACAAAGGTGGCTATGAGAGGAAGAGACGTTAGAGACAGGTTGCCAGATTTCAGCAAATAAAAATAGAGGACATATTAAATGTGGCACGGGACATAGTTACACTAAAAATTACTCATTGCTTATCTGAAATTCAAATTTAACTGGGCATTCTGTATTTTGCCTCACAATAGATGGTGGGCCCTTCGAGAGAAAAGTGAAGCTTTGGCATAGTCACTGAGAGAATGGGAGAGCTAACCAAAGATTAGTGCAAGGAGGGCCTGATTAAGATTAGACACCAGCAAATTCATGGTGGGGGGTGGGGGGACAAGGGGGGTGTTTCCCAAATGGAGCTCAGCCACTCAGGTGCATTGGCATTCATGCAGCCTGTGATTACAGAAACAAGGTTTAAAATATATGATAAAAGATAGGATTCAGTTAGGTTTCTCGTCTCTTTATTCTTACTATTTGTGCTTTCATAAAACGAAGGCAGCAGAAATTTTAAAAGAAAGATGTACTGATTATGGACTGGAATCCAAATCACAGAATATGTTAACATAAGAATATTTTATTCTACACTTCCCAAACATGCCATAATATATTCACCCAAAGCAATAAATCCCAAGCTGCACAAGCAAATTATAAACAAATGATAGAAGCTGAAGTTTCCTCTCAAAAGAGGCTAAGGAACAGATAATTTAGAAAGAACAGATTTTATTGGAACGTCAATAGTTTTCATGACACAGATACTTAAACTACTCGTTTTCAACATTCCCATATAAAGAAAATTATAAAAGGTTTTTTTTGTGTTTTTTTTTTTAAGAAAAGCTAATTTGACAGATGGAGTCTTTTTATGGGATCAGTAGAAGTGATAAAATTGAATAAATTACCAAGATTTTATCTCCATTTCTGTAATTCTCCCTAAAGATTTAGAGGTGGCAGATTGAATCAACTGGGAAATAAATTTGCATGTTTATAACGTGTCTAAAACAGGAATTAGAGAGAAAAACTTCTCACTTGTTTTTGAGAGCGGTTTGTCTTGAGGAAACCTGCTCTTATGAGATCACACATTTCCTAACCAAGTATCAAGGTTCATCAAATGGAAATGTATTGCCAAAGGTACACGAGGTTCGGTGAACAGTGTACTCTCTATTATTATCATTAGTGTTAAAGAACAAATAAAAATAATTATGAACTAAAAAAAATTGGGGCAACTTAACTAAACTCTAGGTAATTTTATATGGGAGAGGATTTGCTTATGAACAGGCTGGACTAGATTTTGAGTAAAATTGAGCCACAGTATTTTGGTTCACACGATAGCTAACTCTTGAGATACCCGGGTCACGTAATCACACATTACAGAGCTCGCAGTCCTGCCTGCCCCATAAGGAGAAAGTGCAGAAGGACCCCTGCCTGGGTGGTGGTGGCATGTTTTATGCACCATGTGTCTTACTTCAAGAAAAGCACCCAAAGACCAGATGCACCTCCTTCTACAGAATCCTCAGTGTTACACATCCAGCGGCTCTGGCTTAGACCAGAGTATGAATGGGACAAGGCGGTGGGAGGTACAGTCTGCACTGAACCATGGGAGATGGTATCTGAAGAATCTGTCAATCCTGCGCCCCTCACCTGATAGGTGAGAATCCTGAAACCCAGAGGGCAGAACTGACTCCTCCAAGCCTCATACACTCACCGAGTGAGTGGCAGAAGTGGGGTCTACATTGGCCAATAGTGAGTGAGGCAAAGACTGAAATGGGAAGCCTTAGCAAGTGGAAGCGTCTCTGAGGGCCTCGTGCTAAGTCCTAAGTCAGCTGGCACCGTCATTTTCCATTGGTTTTTGGCGTTCTCGAATTCAGGGTTTACATAAGGAATATTCTCTGAGTTCTGTCATTTTTTTCTTTTTCGTTTGAACTTGTTCCATAATAACGGCTTTCTAGATGTACTTTATTTATGTACCCATTGATAAGAAAAATCTGTGGTAGGCAAGGAGTCATGTGGAATGGATTCATCAATTTTTTAAAAAGCAGAAAACCACCTCTTGTTTCCTGGTATATTTTTGGCTGCCCACCTCTCTCCTCCATTTGCAAATGTTTGCCTTTGTTCTTGTATTTAGTTAAGTTTGTAATGTAAACAGTGAGAAAATTGGAACATTTAAGGATTCTTTCTGCTTATGTATTTAATTGTACTGCAGTGTGTTTGAAGCGGGACCCCTCTCATCTCCAACTAAATCGATGGTGGTTAAAAAAAAAAAAGATTTATTTCCCTATTGGGTCTTTTCCCTCTTTGTGTAGGATTCCAATTCCAAGTTAGTGTGGTTGCTCTGTGTGGAAGAGAGACGTGTCAAGAGAATGTGGCCCCAGGGAAATAAGAAATCGGAAAGAAGTCCGTGCACCCAAACTAAGCACGTTGATACCTTCTTGGAGGAAACACTAAGATATTATTGGGATAAAAGATGGCCCTAGAACAAACATGATGTCGACTTGGCTGGGGGGAAAAGCCGAGAAAACTTGTAACTACAATTCTCTTTTCCTTCTTCTGCCAAGAGCAGAGCGTATCTGCTGGCCCAGCTCACCGGGCTGAAGGCACATCATGCACTCACCTTGGAAGACCTCCCTGACTCCGCTTGGCCTGCCCGGCCAGTGTTTTCTTCGATGACAGGAACTTTCCTTTTGCTCTGATTGACTGATAGAGGTGAAGCCTTGGAAGTAGACGAGGCATAAATCCCAGCACCACGACCTACCCCGGGGAAGTCACTCTGGGGAAGTCCCTCGACTTTTCTTTGCCTCAGTTTCCACAGCTGTAAAACTAGGACCATAATTTGTAACTTGGAGAACCACCGTGAAATGAAACGAGGCAAAAGATGTAAAGCGCTTCATACTGTCTGACCTCATACTGTCTGCTGCGCTTCTGGCCGGGTTCTGAGAGCAGCCTGCTCGGTCCTTTTCCTTCTTCTCTTGCCATCTCAGCTTCTGGCCCTACCCCGGCCTTTCTCCAAATTTAGTATCACGTGACATTGTCTGTCTCAAGTTTTGAAGGTGTTCCTTTGCTAGACAGCCGATGGATGGAGGCTTTGTTTTCGTGTCCCTCTACATACAACTTCTCTACTGCATTCTGGTGTAGTGATCCCATCTTTAATTATGGCTCTGCCTCATCTATAGGGAAGACTCTCAAATCCACTTCCTGTCCTGACCCCTCAGACCAGTCTTTGCCCTCAACTGTTCCTAGATCTGACCTGTGAGGAGGAAACCATACTATCTGCAATTAGCCATTTTGCAGACACGGCCTGTGAATGCATATGAACATCACCGTTGTTTTTTTTTTTTAAGATTTTTTAAATTTATTTTTGACACAGAGAGAGAGCGTACAAGCAGGGGAAGCAGCAGGCAGAGGGAGAAGGAGAAGCAGGCCCCCCGCTGAGCAGGGAGCCCGATGTGGGGCTCGAGCCCAGGACCCTGGGATCACGACCTGAGCCGAAGGCAGCCGCTTAACTGTCTGAGCCACCCAGGCGCCCCAACATCACCTGTTTTTTGAGCATTTGGTAGATCCATGTCTCTGCATCAGAATGCAACACAGGAGGGAAAAGATGTGGTTCCTGCCCTCAGGAACTTCTGGGTCAAAGAGGGTTCCAATGCCAGTTACATGCATGGCATCACTATCAACAGGTGTCACTGAAAATAGAAAGTTATTTCCACAGAACCGCTATCTCACCTTGTCCTTTAATGCTATCAGTGGCGCCCAGAATAAAGCATTGGCAGTACTATCAAGTGGGAGAGGATGAAGGAAAGGAAGGAAAGAAGGAAAGATGGAAGGAAAAAAGGTTTATGAACAGAAAAGAAGGAGAGAGCCCACGAAGGAAGAGAAAAGTCGGGACAGGGGAGTGTATATGATATACCATGGAAAATCTCACAATCTTGGTATTCTTGGTAAAGAAAGAAATGTCACCGAGTTGAACTCCCATCAAATGCTTCAGTTTCTCCTAGCGTTTCCACCCAGCTGTGTTATACTTCTGCCTGAAACTCACTGATGAATACTCCTGGAGCCCAGTCTGCACTGGATGGTGATAATTATTAGAATATTCATCTAATAATATGGAGAATCTAAAATTGCTTCCTATTGTTTTTTTCCCCCATTGATTTTGGTTCCCCTGTGGGGCCTTAAAGCTAACCTATAATTCTTTCCCTGACCTTCAGAACCTTTATGATTTGGGCCCTGTCTAGCTCTTACTTCTTGTTCGCTGTTTGCTAACACACTGAGCCCAGTCCTTCTTGAGAGCCTTCTGAGGAGAGCGCCTGTCTCCTGCGCTTTGCATGAGACCCCTGCACAAACAGATGTATGTGAGACTTTTGAGGTTCTTGTTCAACGGCCACCCTTCTAGAAGAGCCTTCCCACACTGCCATAGCTAAAACAGCCCACTCTTGGGGCACCTGGGTGGCTCAGTTGGTTAAGTGTCTGCCTTCGGCTCAGGTCATGATCCCAGGGTCCTGGGATCGAGTCCCACATCGGGCTCCTTGCTCAGCGGGGAGCCTGCTTCTCCCTCTGCCTGCCACTACCCCTGCTTGGGTGCTCTGTCTTTCTGTCAAATAAATAAATAAAAATCTTTAAAAAAATAAAAATAAAATAGGCCGGTCTTGGAAGGCTAAATTGGATAACATTAAAAAAAAAACTGATGGCAAAGCCCCTAGAAGCCAAGTCAAAAGACCAAGAAAAAACTGGGAAAAATATTTGCACTTTACATATTACTGGGATAATTTCCCTAACATAGAAAGGGTTTCTACAATTCAGTAAGAAAAAGACCAATTAGGTTATTGGTCTACTGTAAAACCAAACCAAACCAGGCAAAGGATACAAACAGGTCAAGTATACAACCCACATATGCTGCTCAAATATATGAAAAAGTACTCAAAAAAGAAGAGAGAGAGCGAAATACAATTTTTCATCTATCACATTGGCAAAGATAAATCAATAATAGTATTATGTCAGCAAGGATATGAGAAACAGGTACTCTCGTATCCTACTGGTAACAGTATAAACTAGGACAATTTTTATAAAGGAAATTTCATAATATTTATCAAATTAGAAATGCGCAAATGCACCTTCCAGCCTGTGATTTTTCGTTCTAGAAATTTGCCCTACAGATATGTTCCTGAATGTGGGAATTGATATATGTACAAATGTACTCATGGCATTGTTTTATATGATAGCAAAAGGCTGAAAACAATATATGGATCTATCAATAGGGGGATGGATAAATTATGGTGCATTCATACAACAACGTAGTATGCGGTTATTAAAAAGAATGAGGCAGATCTGTCTATGGCATGGGAGTGCTTTGAGAGCATTTTATATTAGCTTACAGGCATTTTATATCTGCTATTTTGTATTTTGTTTAAAGAGAGCCCCTAAAATTGTATCAGCTTCAGGACACCCCCCCCCCCCAAAATCTGGATATACTCTTGGCCCCAACACGCTTGGGAGACAGACACACTCCTGTGAGTAACAGAGGTTCATTCTACAGTGATAAGGTGGAAGAGAAGGACATGGAGGTATCAATATGGGGTTGGGGGCATGGTGGACGGGGTTGGGTCAAAATGACAAGTTTGAAAAAGTTTCACAGGTGATTCTGATATGCTTCCCCCTTTTGAAATGCACCCCTACTCCGTGTTCAACCCACAGATCCCCAATCCTGCACAGCCACCCCGTCTGCCCCTTCTCCTTTAAGGCTCTAAGACCACTTTCACTCTCAGATGAAGACTAACCTCGCAGCTAAAGTCCAGAAGGCCTTTGTCCATTTCATTGCACCTCCCTGTCTTTGTCAGCCTAGTTCTCTGGGCCCTTGAGGTGCCCAGACCAGCCATGCAAACTGCAGAATGGTTTCGTCTCTCTGGCTTTTCTGACCTCTGCCTTGCAACACAGCTACTATTCACCCCAAGTTTATCAAAAACATGGCAATATCCTGAAGTTCCCAGATCATTCTCTAAGCCACTCAGCCTTCGTGGAAGCAAGCAGCCTCCAAATAGTTCTTATCTTTTTAAAATCACCTGGGTATTCACTTTCTGTTTGTCTCTGTTTCGCCAGTTGTCAGACAAACACATGCTGCTGCTGGGGAGGTTTGAGAGATTTTGAGGAGCGTGGGGAGTAAGCCAGGCTGGCAGGAAAGATTATAGTCTCATAAATCAGAAGTGAAGTTATGTGGGGGGTTTTTTTTTAACCACAATTAAAAAAAAAAAAAGTGAATGAGGCATAGAACTTTGAAAAATGAAGGGGCACTCCAGAGTAGCTCCGCCATATTTAATAAGACATGATTCCATTTACTTTCCTAAATTCCCCCCTCCTTCCCTCCCTTCCTTTTTTTTAATGAATAAAATGAGCTAAAAACACTCTATAAAGCTTTCTTTTTTTGTCATTAATATTTCGTGGTAGCTCCCAGGCTCTGCGTTCATCTGATTTGCATTTGGACTTAGAAAACAAAGGCATTTTCAGGCAGGCCCCAAACTGAAGATTCCAGCTCAAATCCACAGTAATTTGAGAAGAGCAATTTATTTTTTAAAAATTGAATTGGGGCGCCTGGGTGGCTCAGTCAGTCAAGTGTCTGACTCTTGATTTTGGCTCAGCTCATGATCTCAGGGTCTTGGGATTGAGCCCCTCATGGGGCTCTGTGCTCGGGGGGGGGGAGTCTGCTTCAGATTCTCTCCCTCTTCCTCTGCCCCTCACTCCCACACGTTCTCTCCCTCAAAATAAGTAAATACATAAAAATCTTTAAAAATGGAATTGATGCACTACTGGGTATTTACCACAAAGGTACAAATGTAGGGATCCGATGGGGTACGTGCACTCCAATGTTTATAGCAGCAATGTCCACGATAGCCAAACTGTGGAAAGAGCCAAGATGTCCATCGACAGATGAATGGATAAAGAAGAAGTGGTATATATACACAATGGAATATTATGCAGCCATCAAAAGGAATGAGATCTTGCCATTTGCAACGACATGGATGGAACTGGAGGGTGTTATGCCGAGTGAAATAAGTCAATCAGAGAAAGACATGTATCATGTGACCTCACTGATCTGAGGAATTCTTAATCTCAGGAAACAAACTGAGGGTTGCTGGAGTGGTGGGGGGTGGGAGGGATGGGGTGGCTGGGTGATAGACATTGGGGAGGGTATGTGCTACGGTGAGCGCTGTGAATTGTGCAAGACTGTTGAATCACAGATCTGTACTTCTGAAACAAATAATGCAACATATGTTAAGAAAAAAGAAAAAGAAGAAGATAGCAGGAGGGGAAGAATGAAGGGGAGTAAGTCAGAGGGGGAGACAAACCATGAGAGACGATGGACTCTGAAAAACAAACAGGGTTCTAGAGGGGAGGAGGGTGGGGGGATGGGTTAGCCTGGTGATGGGTATTTAAAGAGGGCACATTCTGCGTGGAGCACTGGGTGTTACGCACAAACAATGAATCATGGAACCCTACATCAAAAACTAATGATGTAATGTATGGTGATTAACATAACAATAAAAAATTTAAAAAAAAAGGAATCGAACCTGAATGCAATTGAGAGTGAACAAATGAGATATGGCAGAAACCAGCCACTCTCAATCAGTCTAGGAAGTTTTGTCAAAAACTTCGGCTTCCGTCACCTTCCATAGCCTACTTGCCTTCCCTTGCCGGTAGGAGCCAATACTCAGAAGAAAGCAGATACAGAGTGGACCCAGACAGCCACCAGATAGGCAGTGGGCTCAGAGTTCTCAAATTAGAGGAAAGAGGCCACGCTGCTGTGGATCCCACTAAAGAGACACAGGCCTGCTTTGACCAAAGTCTCAGCTCTAGAGCAGGGAAGCCCAGGCAGGTAGGCACATCAGCAGAGCCCCGGAAGACTCTGTGCCCTGTGAGGAGGACCAGAGAGGGGGGCACAGCACCAGAACTCTGCCATTAGCCTCGCAGGGCTCTCAGCCGCTTGTCACCAGAAGCTGGAGAGGGACACCCACGTCCGCACTGTGTTTCTCATGGCTCGGGCAGCTGGTGGAAGCCCTGGGACACTTCCAAGGCATCTGGGAACGCCTGGAATGGGCAGAAGTACATCAGAGGCCTCTCAAAGAAGAGGATTAATCAAATGGGACGACTCAAAAGGCATCTTTTTCAACTGGTAAGAAGAGCTAGACCCTGGAAAGGATACTTTGAGCCCTTTCGGGAGAAAAATAAGCCCATGTTGTAGCTACAGAAGGCTTGGCGCTTTGGGAGACTTGACACCTACTACTGTTCCCACGCAAGTCCCAGCCCCGGGGACTCACCACCACTGCTGCCAAAGCTTCTCCTGGTCTCTGCATGCCCAGCCTCCCCACCCATGTTCTGCATAGCTGACATCTTCACCTTTTAGAAAAGGAAAAGGAAATCAAGCTCCCTCCACAGCTGAAAATTCTCCACCAGCTCTTGATCTTATTTCATAAGTTAAAAAAAATAAAATCCATGGATCAGCAAACTTTTTCTGTAGCAGGCCACTCAGTACTTTAGGTTTTGTCTGGCATGGTAACTATTGTGCTGTCACACTGTGGTGGTGGGCCGCGCTAGGGGGAGGAAGACAAGTTGCCCAAGGGAAGGAACAAAGTTAAAGGAGATGGTCCCTCTTGGTGCAAGTAGACACAGACAACGTACAAAGAATGTGTCCGTAAAACTGTATTCGGCCCAAAGGCTGTGTGCACCAAGTTCTCAATCAGAGGCTTTGTTCTCGCTCTCCCTTCTCCCTGGAATACTTTCTCCTCAGGTTTTTGTGGAGAGGGCACTGAGTGCTAGGTAACTCAGTAAACAGATTAAAAGTATACTTGGGAGACTCAGCAAAAAAAGAGCCCTAACAATGAGAAAATATTGTGGAATGAATTTGATTTTAGATATTTCCCCCAAAGTATTCAAGTAGTTGTCATTAAGGTTGGGGGGAGGGTGAACAGAACTTTGTTGACCTTCTCTGTACTTATTTTAAGCCTTCGGTGGCTTTTTAAACTTTTAATTACCTGGCGGGGGGGCGGTGGGAAGGAGAGAAGGCACCATCATTTTGATAAGTTCAAGTCTCAGGGTGGCCTTGCTGGTGGGGTCTTCTTAGGGAAGATTTCTCTGACCAGTGACTCAATGGTGCCCCTCCACCACGTATCACATTCTGCTGTTGTATTTTCCCATAGCACGTAATCAGTACCGGAAATTATTGTTCTTTACTTATGTGTTTCCTTGTTGACTGCCTGTCTCCCTTTCGCATGTAGGCCTCCAAAGCCCAGGAATCCCGTCTGTCTTGTTTACCTCTGTATCCTGCACCTAGTAGAGTGTGTGGCACAGGGAAAGCATGCAAGATAATATTTGTTGACTGACTGACTGACTGATTGATTCAATGAATGAAGTCCTGACTGAAGGATGTAAAAACGCAAGAGCTAAAAGTGTTTTAAGAATGAGATCTGATCCTATGTGAAATTTTCTGCTTGACCTTCATGCAGCCTTAAAAGAGACTCAGAACCCAGGCTGGATAACTGAATCGGCTTTAGCTAATGGGCTTAAATCAACTCAGGCAAAACCAGATTTGTCCACAGGAGAATTTGGACCAAATCAGATTTGGTAGGACGTTTTGCAACTACATCATGGGACGATATTTCAGCTCTTTATTTATCTTTTGTCAATTTGGTCTGTTTTTCCAAAATGTTTACTTTTTTTCTTTCTACTTTTTAGATTTTACATAACTTTTGGCTTACTCTCTACAGAAACATAACATAAACATCCAACATTGAAAAAAATTATCGAGAAAATCAGATTTCCTTGAGTTCTATGCATGAATTTAGAAACACACTTAAATATGCAGCTCAGTCATTCAATGGATAGCAAACATCTCATTTCTATCAGGCCCTGTGCTGGGCATTGGAAAATACCTTGGTGAACACGTCCCTACCTTCAGACTTCTGGGAGAAATAGATGTAAAACAGACCCCCCCCCAAAAAAAGTCAAGTTTTGATAGGCATTATTGAAGGACATAAACAAGGAGCCGAGATGGGCAAGCCCATTTTCATTAGGGTGATAAAGAAGGCCTTTTTGAAGAAATAAAACGTAGGAAATGATCAGAAGGAGCTACCTTTTGTAGGGTAGGGGAAAATGTATTCCAGAGTGAAGATACCACATATGCAGTATCACTGAGGTAGGAAAGGGCTCAGCTTGTTTCAAGAACTGAAAGAAAAGTGTGACTGGATCACGGTGAGTGAAGAAGACAAGGCACAAGGACCACCTGGTCACCGGGGCTTCACAGGCCATGGTAATGAGTTTGGCAGGGGTTTCACAAAGGGGAATGATGCCGTCTGACTTATGCCTACAGAAGATTTCTCTAGCTTCTGTGTAGAGAATGGATTGTTGTAGGGCAAGTGTAAAAGAAGGGAGACCTGAGAGAAGGCTGTAGGAATGCACGTGGGAAGCGATGGTGGTCTGGACTGGTCCTGGCAATGGAGGTAGGGAGCGGACGAGAGGCTGGAGTTACAGTTTGGCAGTAGGAGGAGTTATTGGGGAATTTGATGCAGGAACTGAGAGTACGTAGGCATATCAGTCAGTCTCCAACCGAGAAAACAGACATCATTCTGGGTATTTCAAACAGAGGGAGCTCAACTTAAGGAATCCGTTACAAGTGTTGGAAAGATTAGAGGAATGATAAGGGGGGAAGGTGTGGTAACCTGGAGTAAGCGTCTGCAGGAAGTCAGGACCAGTCCTAATGCTGGAGGGGAGAAAGGGAGGCGGCGATGGCCTCTGACACCGCAAAGCTGCTCCTGCTGTGGGAACTGGCCACTGCCCCAGCCACCGATACTGTTGCTGGAGCCCCTAGCTGCCGGTCACGGCCACAGCCACTGCCAGAAGCTTTTAACAAAGGGGAGGGTGCCTCTCCATCATTTCCTCCAGTTTCCTACCAGTGCTTCCCACTGGCAGCATCTAACTTGGCCAGCTGGCAAGGGGGCTGGGAAATGCAATTCACAGGACCCCAGCCACCTCCAGCAGAGCACTGTGCAGAATGGCGGGAATGGTCCTTGGTACCCCACAAGCCAATGACCAGCACATGGAAGAATTAAAGATTTGTTTTATGTAGGAAAAACATTCCTTTATCCTTTACAAATATATATCTCATTGTTTTTACAAAAACAGTATGTGCCCATTAAAGTTAGAAACTACAGGCAAATAATAGAACATAACAAAACTTTCATGTTCCCACTTAACTCAGAAATAATTATTAATAACATCTTGGTCTCAGTCTCTTTTTCTCTCTCAAAAAGCGACTCTTACTCTACGTTCAGTTTTGTAACCTGCACTAAACTTATGCAATAAACATTTGCTGGACACTTAACTTTGTTCCAACTAGCTCCCAGTGTTGAATATTTATGTTTTACTCACATTTTCCTATTATAAAATATAAAAAAGGAATTATTGCCTGAAAACAAATTTGCAATTTAAGAAAACAGCTCATGAAGCATACGATTGTAACCTCCAATTTGACTATTATGAGATTATTCACTTAGGTAGAGGAAACTAATTACTTTTAACAGAAGGTGAAATGCCAGGTCTTTTCTCATCCTGTTCATTTCCTCTGTTGGGGAGAAGACAACAGAATTTCCGAGATGGAAAAGTGCAGTCTGGAGAGGGAGAGGCGCATGGCCGGACTACCCTAGAACTGTCCTGCTACCCATCTGTCCAGTCCTCTGGAGTGTACAGAGGGGTGACACTGAGCCAGGGTGTCTTTAAGAGCAGACGCCATTTATGACAGCTACAGGATGACAGTTTCTCTGGTCACCTGTTAGAATGCTTCTCAGTACTAGTTGCTGAAAACCATGACTTGAATTGGTTTTTAAAATGAGGAAATGGGGGCGCCTGGGTGGCTCAGTCGTTAAGCGTCTGCCTTCGGCTCAGGTCATGATCCCAGGGTCCTGGGATCGAGCCCCGCATTGCGCTCCCTGCTCCACGGGAAGCCTGCTTCTCCCTCTCCCACTGCCCCTGCTTGTGTTCCCTCTCTCGCTGTCTCTGTCAAATAAATGAATAAAACTAAAAAATAAATAAATAAAATGAGGAAATGTGTTATCTCACATTCTCACATAACTAGAAGTCCAGAGGTAGGACAGATTCCCGGAACAGTAAGATAAGCCACTCACTGATGTCATCAAGGTCCCAAGTTCTTTCAACACTAGGTTCCGCCTTCCTCGGTGTTGGCTTCATCCTGACACTGGCACCCTTCACGGTGACTAGATGGCTGCCAGAGGCCACAGAGCTGCCTGTTGCTTTTCTCCACATTCAGCATAAAGAAAAACAGAGACATCTCCTTCCAATATAAATTCTTTTCGGTTCAAGCCAACCAGTGGTTCTCAATACTGCTACACATTAAAGTCATCAGGAGTGCTTTATTATTTATTTATTGCTATTATTTCATTTTAATTGATTGATTTTTAAATTAATTTATTGTTTAGTAATTGGTGATGGTGATGATGATGTATTATTTATATACTTGCTATTTTACTTTTTTAAACTGCTGGATACCTACGCCTTATTGCTGGAAATAATGACTTATTAGTCTGGGGTGGGCCCTGGCTGGAGGTAGTTTTTAGGAGCTCCCAAGTGAGTCCGATGTATAGCCAGGGCGGAGAACCACGGGATTAGGCTGGTTAAGGTCACCTGCCCACCCCTTGCACTAACAGTTGCCAGGGTGATGTCAGGAATAGATTGGCTTAGAAAAGTGAATCTCAAAGTGTGACCCAGATGAGCAGAAGCAACTACTGGGAACCTGTCAGAGATACAAAGTATTGAGCCCCACCCAGACCTACTGAATCAGAAACTCTGGGGGTGGGGCCCAGTAATCTGGGCTTTAGCAAGATTTGACAGGTGATTCTGATGGATGCTGATGTTTGAGACACATGGCCTTAGACCAATCAGGCTTCTTCTCTGGAGCTAGGGAGGAGATAAATATGTGAACAAAATCAAGGTCTGTTAGAACAGTGAGCCCCAGGTCACGGGAGCCTTTAGTACTCCCTCCGTTCATAGTCAGGAAGAGGGAGGAGAGGGGAGGGATTAGTGACCTGAACCCCAGAGACCCCTGGTTGTACAGAGAGGGTTTCTCAATGCCGCCACCAAGGCTCAGCCACCACAATGGGCTGGTAGGATGGGAAGAAGACATGTTCTATTGGTATCTGTTCCTGCAGTTTCTGCAGGAGCCCAAGGGCTGAAAAGACTGTCTTGGTCTATACTTTCCTGAAAACACTGTGGACTCATTTCAACCACTGTACAGTCTCAACAGGATCCTGGAAAAGGAAAAGGCCATTAGGTAAAAACACAGGAAGTCTGAATACAGTAAGGACTTTTGTTAAAAATAACGTATCGATATTGGTTCATAAATTGTGACAATATACCATATCTGTACTAAATCAGGTATTAATAGGGGAAACTGGGCATGGGGCATATGGGAACTCTCTATAAATCTTCACAACTTTCCTGTAAATCTAAAACTACTCTAAAATACAAAGGTTTTAAAACCACAATATATTAAGGGATACCTGGGTGGCTTAGTCAGTTAAGCATCTGCCTTTGCCTTGGGTCATGATCTCAGGGTCCTGGGATCGAGTCCTGCATCGGGCTCCTTGCTCAGTGGGGAGCCTGCTCCTCCCTCTGCCTGCCGCTCCCCCTGCTTGTGCCCTCTTTCTCTTTGACAAATAAATACAAATCTTAAAAAAAATACGATACATTAAGCTGTGAAATTCTAATAGATGAAAACACTTTTGGAAAAGGCTTTATGAAATTAAGCATAAAACAGTCTTTAAAATACTCCATATTAATATAAACTTGACCCTGCTGTATTTTTATGATCAGTGTCATGTTTTTAGCCAGAGCAAATGCTTTTAAAACATTTTCAGCTTAAGCAGGAGTTGAATTGGAAAATACTAATGAAGATTCCTGATATTTCACACTTCCCAGAATCTGCACATGGCCTGAATTATCAAAGAACAAATGAGAGAGGCTTAAGCTTGTCCATATGTTAGAACAATTAAGAACCCATATAGGGACGCCTCCACTTGATTTCGGCTCAGGTCATAATCTCAGGGTTGTGAGATCGAGCCTGTGTCGGGCTCTGCAATGAGTGTGGAGCTGCTTAAGATTCTTTCTCCCTCAGCCCCTACCCCCCTGTAAAAAAAAAAAAAAAAAAAAAAAAAACCCAAACAAACAAAACAAAACAAAACAAAAAGCACATATAGAAAGTCGCTTTCTTTGCCATCCCCCAGACCTGGAAAATAGTAGGATGGCTTGACTCACGGAATGGGACATAATCATATGCATCTTTCTTTAAATCCAATTCATAGCAGGGAGCTGGAGCATAAATTCCCTTCAGGCATTCTCCTCTTGTTTCACTAGCTCCATTTAAATTAAATGCACTTTCTGTGTCCTGAAGGGTAAGCCACGCAACCCAGTGGACTGAGGTGTGGCTTATTACCAAGGACTACTTGACTACTGTCAGCAGACTGTGTATCACTGGATTTATGTGGGATTCCTGGAAACAATGGGCCATAGCTGGTGGAATGGGGCAAGGAGCAAATCTTAATTTGTAGTTTGGAGGTTTGAAAGATTACTCTTAATGCAGTTGACTAATTTATGGTAAGTTTTGCTTATCTCCCTTCTGTACCAAATATCAGTAAGGGAACCAATAATTAAAATTGTCATTGCAGAGTGTTATAATTAAGAGTTATAAAAAAAAAAGAGTATTTAAGGGCGAAAACATTGCTATGCCAAGCAAGTGGCCCAAAATGATTTTTCCCCTGATTTTACTGCATTGGAATCTCTCCGATTTTGTCCGGTGCGGTTATACTCTCTTACTTTGTGACTTGGACAAGTTCCTTAGGCTCTCTATGTCTCATTTTCATCATCTTCACGATATGGAATAATAATAGTAGTACCTATTTCTTGATGGTGTCATCAGAATTAAGGGAAGTAATATTTGTAACACTTCAACACAGTGCCTGGAATGTGGTAAATGTTACAAGTAAGATAGCCCTTGCCCGCATTCAAGTCATTCAGTGTAAGGATCAACGTCTTGATGTGTCATGGCAAAAACACAAGGAAGAATATTCGGGTAGCAGCTAGGAGAGAGGGAACATCAGGCACGGCAGGACACTGAAAGGGCAGAAGAAATGTAGACAGTGTTCATCAGAGATTAAAAAAAAAGGAGGAGGACAACCGGGTGGCTCAGTTAAGTGTCCGACTCTTGATTAAGTCATGATCTCAGGGTTGTGAGACTGAGCCCCATGTCGAGCTCCACACTGGGTGTAAAGCCTGTTTAAGTTTCTCTCCCTTCCTCTTTCTCTGCCCCTTCCCGCTGCCTCTCTCTCCCTCTCTAAAGAAAAGAAAGAAAGGAAAAAAAAGGATGTGATGGACCTCTCCCACTCTTCCGTATTGTTGGTGGGAATGTAAAATGGTGCAGGTGCTGTGGAAAATAGTTTGGTGGCTCCTCAGGAAGTTAAACATAGGATTACCATATGACCCAGCAATTTCACTCCTGGATATATACCCCAAAGAATTGAAAGCAGGTACTCAAATACTTACATTTTTATGCTTATAACAGCATTACTCAAAGTAACCCAAAGGTGGAAACAACCCAAATGTCCACTAGCTTATGAATGGGTAAACACAAGTGGTATATCCATACAATAGAGTATCATTCAGCCATAAAAAGGAATAAAGTACTGATACACGGTACAACAGGGATGAACCTGGAAAACACGCCAAGTGAAAGAAGTCAGTCACAAAAGGTCCCATATCCTGTGGTTCCACTTATGGGGACTATCCAGATTGGAAGCAGACTGGTGGTGGTCAGGGGCTGGGAGGAGGTGGGAATTGGGAGGGTAACTGCTTAGCGTGTACAGGGTTTTCATGTGGAGTGATGAAAATGTTTCGGCACTAGACAGAGGCCGTGGTTGCACAACATACGAATATACTAAGTGCCACTGAATTGTTCCCTTTAAATGAGTGAATTTTATGTTTTGTCACTTTTACCTCATTAAAAAAAAAATACATAAGAGGATGAGAGGGAGCGCTCTCTTTGTTCTAGCTGAGAAGACAAGAGGCATTCTAGGTTTCCTCTCCCACTTACCAGAGACTCCTTACTTAAGAGCTGATGTCCAACCCCTGGGGGCCTTGGTTGTCTCATCTGTAGGAAAATGAAGTTGGACTGAGTGACCACTAGGATCCCTTTCAGTTCACACATGAAGGCAAAGAAATTCAACATGCTTCTTTCTCCCTGACTCAACCACATGGTTGAAAATGACGGCATCTCTACCGCACATGTACTCTGGAAGACAATATCATTGTAATTAAATGACATGGACATTAATTTGTTTTAGTTATGAATATAAAAAGCATCTTAATATTATTCTAATGCCACAAATTAATGGGTAAATAACGAAAACACATGTACTTTAACACTTAGCTTGGGGTTTGCCAGTCTGAGGCTCAGCCTCCGAGTCTGCACGCGGCTCCAGCCAGTCTGCTCCCCTCTGTGTAATCACACACTATGTTTTTTGCCAGGCACAGTATCTCGGGCTCCTTTGCCAAGTGCGGTGCTGGCAGCCCCAAATGGATCGGGGTTGGGGGCGGGGAGGCTTGATTAATAGGTGCCCTTGCTGAGCAGGAAGGGTGGCGAGGGATTGAACACCCTTCTAAACTGCGCACATTGTGCAACCAAATCATCTAGAACAGTTGAAGGCTGTCAGTCACTAGAACTTGTTTATAGACTCTTGTTCTAGTTACAACCAGACTAGTTACAGCTTTAAAACTATTGAAACATTAGTTGCCTAGTAAGCCTAATTTACCCAGTCCTGGGATTTAAAGTCCTGGGTCGATATGTTCATTCTGGGAGATGGGTACGCAATTTTCTGTATTTTGCTGACTGCCACTTCCCCCACCTGCTACTGCAGATTTCCAGCCCTCTGTAAGTTCCCTCCTAATTACTACTCTGAGTGTCAGGTGTATCTGCAGAGAAGTTTTAGCTAGAAAAATTTCAGCCAGCTACCAAGGATTATCTGTCATTTCCTCCTTTTTCCATTCAGGGTATCAGCTTCTAAAGTCTACAACAGACCCCAAAGCTGCAAACACTACAAGCCACGGCCTAACAGGACCCATATTCAGGCCACCTCAGACCACATCTCTCCTGGTTACCCCAGTATCCATAATGCCCCTGGAGGAGATCACTGAATGGGCCAGAGCAGTTCCTGGCTACGTGGGCGATCCGGCAGAAGTGGGAGAAGGGCCTTCCTCCCTTTCGGTGTGGCATCTCCATTTCCCTCTTTGCCACAGATGAACAGTCGGTCCTTCAGCTTTCGCTTTAGGTCTCCTGCTCCCAGGACTTGAACATCTACCATGGCTGGATGGGGAGACAAAGCCAAGAGACAAATACCCTGCAGAATGCCCAACTGCCTCCTTCACTGGCCTCCACGGTTTTGTTCTGGACCAGGCTCATCTGCCAGACACTCTTCCAGTGGCTTCTCTTTGGGGACATTCCCCAGGTCCTCAAGCAAATGGACCCTTCTGTAGCCTTTCAGACAAGTCCAGACATGCCCCCAAACCCTCGTGGAGGTTGCCATGGCTCAGGGTTACACACCAGGTTCCTAGTAACTATTTATCAGGCACATATTAGGTGCCAGGGACTGGGGGGGGGGGGCAGGAGGATGGGCCCCTGTCATCATGAAGCTGCCGTGGAAATTTGGACAACAGCTCCTTGAGGCTGGCCAAGTCAAGACTTCACCCCATTTGGTGCAGCTCCTGTTGAAGGGTCATGCTAACAGTACCAACTAATCACCATCCTGACAGAGAAACTCCTCTCAGGATAACAGAAGTTTCACCAAAGGTTTCTTACTGACCGCTCCTCCGGAACATTCCTCAGGTTCTTGCTCCACCAAGTGCCCCTGTCTGCTTCTTTCCATCACGTAGCAGCAGCGCCTTTCCTATTCTACTCTTTGTTCTTGGCTAGGATTTCACTGTTTCTTCCTTTCCTATTTCTCCCCTAGCATGCAGAGTGGAGAGGACTATTGGAAGGAGAATAAAAGTGAAAAAGCTGTAGAGGATGTGTACAAATACACAGTACCTGTAAAATTTGTACATTCTTTTGTTCCATTTAAATGAAGAGCCTGAATGCAATCTAATGTAAAATTTAGAATATGGAAGTGACTTTGCATGTAATTTAGGAATCTTTTTTCCCTGATTCTAATCTCTGGTGTTCGGTAGGAAAGGGAATGAAAAAACTCCATAAATCGGTCAGCTTACCTTTGGATAACCAAAAAGTCTTTTAGGTGGTGTCCATCCCTCCTATGTAAGTGTAGTTTCTTGTAGAAAAAGTGAGATCGGAGACCTAGCATTTAGTCTGTCTTTTGGCGGATATACCTAGATGGCTGTTACATGAGCATGTGATTAATTCTGAAGGCAAACTTTCAGAACACCCTTTTTGAGTAAGAAGCTCGAAAGAGAAGTCGATGAAAACATCCAGCAAAGCAAAATACAGCATTTTCAGGTTATTTCAGGATATTCAGTCAGATAATATCCTGCATTTCTTCACTGTGCATATCTACTTCTCTCCCTCTCCCTCCCCCCCCCATCGAAAAGACACAGGGCTTTGGGGACACAGGGGTTAGGGAAATGTTTAATTTTAGTTAAAACTGGATTTCTCCCAGTCTCTCAGTGGCTTGAGTCTCCTGACCTGGGTCAAACAGCAGAGGCAAGGGGAATAAGGAAAGGCACCAGGTAAAGCTAGAACGAGATCACTGTTGAATACACATACTTGTTACGGAGTCTGTTACTCTGTTCAAGAGGTGACCAGCCCAGAACGTGGCCGGAAACCGTGCTAATTTCATTTACATTTTCAGAGTTGAGATCCAGGTTTTCAAGTTTGTGATGGGATTTTATGCCAAACATATGCAAATCGATCTCAGTCTAAAAATTCCGTATGTTCTCCAGCCTCTCCTCTAGTCACAAACAACCGAGGCTGGCGCCGGGCAGCGGTAGCCGGGCAGCGGTAGCCGGGCAGCGGGGGACGGGCCCGGGAAGGGCAGTCCCGGAGGCGGGCCCGGGGCGGGGCCTGGGCGGGGCCCGTGACGCGCCGAGTCGGCCGGCTTGGAGGCCGGACCTCATCCTCTCCCCGCCTGGGGCCGCCGCGGCACCAGGGGTGGGTCGGCATCTCCAAAAGGGGCCCTTCGACTCCACGCTGGGCCAGTCCGGCGCCGGGTCGTGGAGCCCCGCGCAGCTCCCACTGGTCTCTGAAGGGATCCCTCCTCCCAGAGTTTCGCGCAACTTTCCCCTCTCCCTGGCGCGGCGGCGGCGGCGGCGGCTCGGGGACCGTGGCCGCCGCAGGTAGCTGAACCCCGGGCCACGCTCTCCGCGCCTCGGCTGCGCGCGCGCGTCGGTCGCTCCGGGTCTCCGTGCACGCTGGGGATCCCCGGGCTCGGCTCTGAGGGCGAGATGCCTCTGGGACACATCATGAGGCTGGATCTGGAGAAAATCGCCCTGGAGTACATCGTGCCCTGTCTGCACGAGGTGGGCTTCTGCTACCTGGACAACTTCCTCGGCGAGGTGGTGGGCGACTGCGTCCTGGAACGCGTCAAGCAGCTGCACTGCAACGGGGCCCTGCGGGACGGCCAGTTGGCGGGGCCGCGCGCCGGCGTCTCCAAGCGGCACCTGCGGGGCGATCAGATCACGTGGATCGGGGGCAACGAGGAGGGCTGCGAGGCCATCAGCTTCCTCCTGTCCCTCATCGACAGGCTTGTCCTGTACTGCGGGAGCCGGCTGGGCAAATACTACGTCAAGGAAAGGTCCAAGGTAGGACGCGCGCGGGCTGCCCGCCGCCGCTGTAGCCCGCGGGGACTGGGGACTTTCGGAGCCCGTTGTCTGTTGCCTTCGCAGGGCTGCAAGTGAACTTTAGTTTTTCACCGAGAGCGAGCAGTCGGTCTGGCTCCCCCTCCTCCACCCCTCCTTCGAGCGAAAATCCATGCTAAGGGACTCAGGTGTATCGTTACGATGACCTTCTGTTAACTGAAATAATGGGTCTGGTGGGTCAAAGCGGACAAGCTGTGGGTTTGTTTGTTTGTTTGTTTGTTTTGGTCTGAATTTAATACATGAAGGTTCTCAAAGGTCCAGATGAGGGACAGGTTATTCAAAACACTGCGTATGATCTGAGACACGTGTGAATTCATATTAAATGGCCACTTTAAAGGCACCTACTATTGTACTTCATTGTGTTCAGAGGGTATTCCTTAAAAAAAAAAAAAAGGCACTGCTCAAGAATTCTGGAGACAGTTGTGATTTTTCGGTGTGGCATTTGGTGTGTGGAGTTTGACAGGTGAGAAGAAAGTTTGACCTGTGAAAGAGTAAAGCTGCTTTTCACTTTTGAGTGAGTGGTGCCCTTGGCTTGTTGCACCCAGGACACTAGGAGATCACCCACTTGATTAGAAGATTCTCTGCTGCTGGTGCTGAGCCCTACACCACCACCTTCCCTTTCCTATCAGATCCACCCAAAACAACTAGTTAAGCGATGGGGAGAAGGAAGTCAAGTACCTCTGGGAAGAGACCATGTTTTTGTTCACACAGCCAGAAGTGACTCCCTGGGTGGTAATTTATCTTGGAAACATTTACAGGTACACTGGCAGAACTATGGGAACGTGAAGTACAGCCATGCAGGTCCATGTACATTACTTTGGCATAGTCTGGCTACTCAGTCTTCTCTACAAATGATAATCCAGTGCTTTTCCCGTGGCAGTTCTGAGTGATTTGCCCTTTTATTGCGCACTGGTCAAGGTGCACGGGGAGCTGTAGAGAACTTTAACACAGTGAGGCACAGCGTGCTAGCATGAGAAGAAAGGGGCACCATTCTTAACCACATGTGTAGTATTTCTCAGTTCAAGATGGACCCTTTGATAAAACGTACCATTATCGTCTCATTTGTCTCGTAGACTGAGGGGACATTTTTAATAAAGGGTGAAGACTGGCATGTGTAGGAAGGAAGAGGTTGGAGTGGGGGAACAGAGTAGGGGAGAAAACACATTGCTGTATTCCTTTCAAGCCAGGAGGACAGGAATAGAATGTCTGAGAGCACTTATTAATCAGACACAAAGTAAATCTTGAGAGAAAATGCTGCTTTCTAAATTTTGATTTGGGGAAAATTCAGTTACCTGGACTCTGTAGAAGGTTGATGTTGAAGTGTTTCTTTACTCTTTTATCATTTGGGTGATTAGAAAGCCATTTGTCTTGGTTAGTTTTGTTTTTGTACTGAGTGACCTTGCCTCCTGGGGCGGGAATGGTGGGGGGGGGGTGAAGGGCTAGCCTCAGTGTTACCTAAGTGCTTGTTGCTTCAGTCTGGAAGAGCAGATGACTTCTTATCAGTTTTTCAAGTTTCATTTCAACTCAGGTGCTAAGAATTTTACCCCCCGGCATTCTGGGAAGTAATTTGCTCAGAGGGAGGTCAGAATTAATTGGTAGAAAGATGTCACTAACAAATTTGAAAGTTAAGGATTTGTATTTACCTGTGACTTAAAGGACTGTCCGTGGTAGGGTTGTAGGCTAGGATTTGACTCGACAAATTGAATGAGAAACACTGTGTACGTCTGGGTAAGGAAAAAGAAAGATCTCTAGATCTAAAGATTCTTCAGTTATAGATTATCTTCTGGATAGAACAAATAACTTCTCAGTTAACCCTTTCAGAGGGTCACTGAATTGAAAAGAGAAATTCATCTTTCGTCCATAACCTAGATCTCCAGCTTTTCTTTGGTTGTCTTGGCACAAAGCTCTTCATTCCTGTCCTTTAGAAAAATCATCTCTAGGTTGGGATATTCCGTGGCCAACTGGAGCCGAATGTAAACCAGGCTTGACCAAACAATTATTAGAGTCAAAAAATAAAAAGTTTGATTTGCTTGTTACATAGTTCTCCTTAGCTTTGTGCCCTTGGGTCTTGTTAAAGCATCTACATGATGTACATTAGTTTCACATTAATTTAACTTTATTCTCTTCCCTCAACTGAGTGCCTTACTCTGTGCTGCTTCCCAGAGTAGTGATATAAGCCCAGTTTCCTGCTGCATCCTCCAAGCAGGTGTTCAGTAGAAACTAAATTTTTAAAAGGTAGAATGTGTACATTTATTTTCAAATTTTATTTATGATGTATTATTATGGAAAATTTCAAACATGTATATGAGGTACAGAGGTTGGTGTAATGAGTTATGCTCCTATGACCCATTTTCAACGATCGCCAATTTATACATTTGTTTTAGACCAGTTGTTTTTTAGATATTTCTTGGGGTTATCCTAATTAAATACTTTTTTTCCTTGGACTTTTAAAGGTCATTGAATAATGCAAGAATGCCCTTTATCTCAGTGAAGCAAAAGCAAAGACATGGGGAATAAAATAGAAATATATATGTTGGACCTAAAGTTGAAACCGTGGAAGAGAATGGAAAGAAATATTAAAGGCTTCTCCCTTTCTGCCAAAAAAAAGTTGTTACCAGTCAGAATTTATCTTCCTTCACTTTGTTGGAGAAAAATCCAAGGGTGCTGGAGACCCTCTGGGGAAGTGGTTTCCTAAAATGCACAGCAGCATGGCGCCCCCTAACTTCAAGCATGGTCATTGCTTCCAGGCTATCAAGAGATTTCTTATCTATTACTGCCTTTTGGAGAATTTAGACCATATCCAAGATAAACATTGGTCATAATTTGCTCCTTTTGCTTTGGCTGCCTAGATCTTGGAAATGGCTGTTTTCCAGAGAACGTGTAATTTATGGAGCCGAATGTTCTTCCTGCTTGAAGCATCTCAGTGTAGGCTCACTATTTAGTAACTTTAACAATAGTAACTACTTTTTATTGAGCAGTTTGCCTGGTCTGGCCCTGTGCTAAGCACTTTATAAACACTGTCTATCTGATTTAGTCTTCAGAATCAGAAACTTCAGCAAATTGAGTGATTGAATTGTTCCCCCAAGGTCACAAAGTGAGTGGTAAGCAGCAGTTTATCTTAGGTGTTAGGGGCTTAGGCTTGGGCTCAGGAACTTTGTGGCCTCAGGTAAGTTGCTTACTTTTCACCAAGTGTAAAACGAGGGGTAATAATACCTTAAAGCTTTTTTGGGGGAAGGAGCATTAAATAAGATAACGCACATAAAATTCTTAGCGGAATTCTGTGCCCCCGTGAATGTTATGAGGCTGTAAGCGGAAGATTTAGAATTCTAACCCAGTTCTGTCTGACTCCAGAGTTTGGGTTCTTGACTATTCTCTTTTCCGTCCTTGGATTTGCTCAGTGGCGTTCGCTCTGTGTGGGGGTACTGTGCAGGGGCTGGGGATACCAAGGTAAACAGGCATAATCTCTGCCTCATAGAGCTTCCATTGCCATGTACTTTCGAATGGTAGGATCCTGTAGTTCCCACTCGATTAATTCCCAAGCTTACAACAGCAAAAAGACAAAACCCAAACATTGAAGAGGAAAGTGAAGCGCTGGGCTAATGTTTTCCTACTGTTATTTGCAGGAAAAGTATTTGCTAACAAGGTTGGTTGTGAGGATCCCTGACCAGAGTAGTTCTGGACAGTGGGGTCACGGGAGTTGTACTGTGAACAGATAGATCAGCCCGCCTGAAGCAGCACAGACAAAAGATGCCTCAGCAGTAAGTTATGAGTAAAAGAAAATGGGTTGCAAGGTGGTGGGTGAGCAGTAACAGTTGTAGCCCACCCTTCTCATGTGATATCGGGAATATCTTTTACTCGAGGGAGCTTATCATGGCTGCAAGCTACTTTAAGCAAAAATGGCATAATACACTCAAAGATCAGGATATGTCTCAGGACCCAAGTGCAGGAAATGCGATCAGGGTTCGCAGAAGACTGGGGCCATGAACCAGGAACCCGAAAGTCCGAAGGACAGCTGGTGTGTTAGTTGTTTTCTGCGGAGCTTTATGGCCCTCATCTTTGCTTCTCTGCATGTGCCCTTAATTTCTGCCCCAACCTACTTACCATCTAGCTTTGGCTGCTTCTCCGTGCATATGGCTCAAGATGGCTGCCTCACAATGGCCACCCAGCCTCAGTTGAGACATACAGAGACTCAACTAACATTCCAGAATCCCTGTTTTCATTCTCTGGAGTAAAGTCTGATGGTTTCACCTTGGTCCAGGGGACCTGTCAGCCTGGGTTGGGGGTGGTAGTGGGAGTGTAGAATCCTATGAAACCATAGTTGCCGGGGCCAACGAAAGGTCCCGTTCTTAAAGAGCACGGTGTTTGAGGACTAGACACCATACACGGTGTCTCTGTAATTAAGATCTTAAAAATCTATCTGTGAAGAAGATATTTTAGGGGGACGAGTCACTGAGTTTGAAGCACTGGAATATCTTCTTGTAAGGATGTGAGGAATTTCTAGAAAAGGTTTTATATTTCAAAATAACTTAGCTCCTGGAGGAAGGACATTAATTCAAGGAAATAATTTATAGGATACAACCTCAGTGACAGGGAAGCAAGTTTCCCCATTGGGTGAGCTTTCATAATGTTCTTGGTCGATTTTGTTGAATGACACATGCGAGCAAGGAAAAGACGTGTGTGTGTGTGTGTGTGTGTGTGTGTGTGTGTGTGTGTATGTGTTTACCTTGTAATTTCTTTTGCTCAATTTTGGGCCCCTGGCCACTCCACCACATCTTATCTGCTTGCAGTGATGTGACAAATCAGCAGGTATCAGTTTATTTATCCACAAATCATTAAATGCCTTGCACTGCGGTGGACCAGTACACGGACAGGCAAAGGGAGGTGGAAAGTGATTATAAAACCACCTAGAGAAGAAGTATGCTGAAAACAGAGTGGGGTGAGATAGTTGTCACCAACTTTGCTTTCTCTTTTTCTGGTTAAACAGTCCCCCTGTACACTGATTTGTCACTTTTTGTTTTCTCCTCTTTGGGCTTTCAACAATTTCTCTGTTTACTTAAAGTGAGAAGTGACCAAAAATACACAGACCTTTAATAATACAGGAGTTTAGAGCTGGAAAGGTATGAGAAATCACACCTATCCAGTCCGTCAGTCACTCAGCAGGTAAGGTGTTTTTGTATTTGGAGAGATGAGGTCTTATGCAAGCCCTCAGAGAAGGGATCGGGATGTGTCTCGGGCCTGAGCAAAGAAAGGTACTTTAGAGAGGGGCTTGCTTCATGAGTCAGGTAGGCTAGGAGACAGGGTTGTTAGGTTAATTCAGTCACATCAGCGTGTGATTTGGGAATTTTAAGTATAGTGATGACTTAAAAATGATAAACACCCTTAGGTGGAATTATGTGCGTTCGACTTTTGGGTGTCATGAATTGTTTCCCTTTCTGACCTTGCTCAGCTCAAGCAAAATTTGTAAATTCCTTCCTGTATCCTGACTCTGGCTAGAAAAATTTCAAATTTGTAAATAACAAGCAGCCTCGCATGTTACTATTCCATTCCGTAAACACACCATGTATGGAAGATTTCTCTGCCGAAGCTCCAAGGTGGGGTGGAGTTTAACCCATAATGAGCAGAGCACGTATGAGAAGCATCTCCAAGCACTCCAGCATCGTGCCCTTCAGGATAAAACGTAGAGGACCTTGCCTGTGGGCCACGTTTACTCAGTTTGGCAAGACCTCTGCCTCTGACACACCTTTGTGGCCTTGGGTACATTAAGTGACATTTTGACCCAAGTCTGTTGAGCACCCAGGAAGCAGCTTGCAGCTTTAGCACTATGGAGAAGGTTATTCATTCTTTGTTAATTATTACAGCAACAGATTTGACCATTTCTTTGTAGTAGCACTTTGTAGTTGTTAAGTAATATTGCTCTAAGAAATGGGTGTCATTTTTCTCTAGTGTTTGTCAAATGCTGACGTTCTGACAGTAATGATAGTTCAGATGTATTCTGCTGGGCAACTGCCAGGGGTGCCCAGCGGGTAGTGGAATCCAGAGGCACTGGAATTGTAAATGCGACAGACAAATCATTTTATGATGCCAGACTAAGGAATTCAGTTTTGGCTGGTGGCCAGGAGCCGTTGATTTGGCTCAGATTCAGAGCCGTGTGTCTGTTTGCCAAGCGAGATTAGTTAGCTTGGTTCATTATACATAGAATTTATACCCCGTTTCCCTCGATTATCTTAATCTCAAACCAGGGTGGCACTTACCTTAATTTTGTATCTTCTTTTGATGGTGATTTGTGGGTTATATTCGTATTCTTGGTTTGGTGAACTGGGAGTGACTGAGGGTTTTATTTTTCACCCCCTCCCCCAACTCGATCCCAGATTTACGGACATGTGGGTGTATGGTCATATGATGTGGGCTTTCAGATCTGGGACTGGATTCATTCAGTACCTCCTTACTGAGCGTCCCTCATTTTTGTGCCATGTGAATACCTCCTTATTAGGCCATGCCAGGTTTTTATCCTTCAGGAGATATAGTGATCGATGTTTCTCAAGTTCTGGAATAATTGTGTCTATTTCATACTAAATATTCTTTTTCCTCCCAAAATGAGGCCAAAATGCTATTACCATGTAAAACAAGTTCCAAGCTACAAAGGATCAAAGACTATGATGGTAGTCTCGGGTTTTTTTTTTCACTGGGAAGAAAACAAAACGACAAACTCAATTCCAGGTGTCAGTGACATCTATTTCTGGTTCTGCTGGGGGAGCTTGAAGCTGTTTTGAAGTGTTCAGGATAATACTCTTTTGAGCATTGCTTGAAAGTAGTAAGGACATACCATTTTAAACAGTTCGCTCTTCTTCGGGAGCTTGCTCTGTGTTCTCCCTACACAACACGTAGAACAAAGATTTCTTCCTGTGCCCCTCCCTCCATGCCCCCTCCTATTTCTCCCCATCTTTCTAGTTAAATCTGAGGGACTATTACTCAGAGAGCTCCATACCCCCACACAGAACTGACAGGGAGTCTTTTTTTGTGTGTGTGCTTTTGGGTGTTTTTGGATGGCTTCTTTCGGATTCATACTGTTTTGCAGGTTAATTTGAATGACCGGAGTGGGTGGATAAGCAAAACCTTTTTATTTATATTTTTATTCTTAATTTTAATTATTTATTTCTTTTAAGATTTTATTTTTTAAGGAATCGCTACACCCAACGTGGGGCTCAAACTCACAACCCCAAGATCAGGAGTCCCATGCTCTACTGACTGAGCCAGCGTTTTAAAACCCAAAACATTGAACACTCTGGCAGGAACATGCAATATTATTGGTTCAAATTTGGCCTGTTTTGGACTGTTTTGGATTTTTGTTTTGGTTTTGTTTTAGGTTGACTGTGGAACCTCAGGTTTTGTCTTTTTTTTTTTTTCTTTTTCTTTAACTAAATTTTGTTTTGCTTTCATAGTAGGTAGGACTCCCTGCGGAGGGAATTATTTTAAAGAGACTTATTTTAACCGTAAATCACCTGCCTTTGTTTCCTGTTCTCCCTGTGATCCATTTTAATGTGATTTTGCCAGACTGTAAGTAGTCCAAAACCCAACACTAATCATGTTGTCTCCATGCTTTCAGCAGACCCAACCATGCTCTCACCCCAGTGTCTACCGTACGTGCTGTGAACTTCTTACCATGTCATTTAAGGTCTTCCATGTCTGACCCCATTTGACCCCATCTGACCTACACTTAATCTCCTGCTGACCGACTTCCCTTCCCTCCCACTCCCTGAAATGCTGGAAGCTGATTTGCCAGGCACACTGAGCTTCCCTATTGTCTTCTGCTTTTCAGAATCCATCTTAGTGCCTTCTGCTTCCCAGAACTCTGTGGGTAGCTCAGTCCATGCCTCCCTGCTACATATAGACGTACCTGTATTTACTTACTTACTTAGTTACCTTACCCTCCATTTACTTATAAATGCAGAGACTCTTAAGCTTGATACATACTTTTAGTGCCTCAGAATAGTCTCTTACAATTCATAGGTGCCTGACTTAATTTCATCTTCAAAAGGAACTTTGATTTCAAAGGCTGTCAGGGTGTCAAAAAAGCTATAAATATTTTGTTAGGTGAAAAAAAGATTTCGCAGTGTGGCCCCTAATTTGATGTCAAAGTGTTTAAATATTTTATTATATTAACATGCTATGAAGGAGCCTCGCAAAGACAAGACTTTGGCTTTATGAGGTTTTTTTTCCTCCGTTGTGAAATTTTATTCTTGGCCCCAGAAAATACCCAAGGCACGCCTGGATCCTGGCAGCTCATACCTACGGGGCTGGCGCCGGGAAGCAAGAAAATCCAGGACCGTGAGCTTGGAGCCCTGGCTTCTGATCCTGGCTCTGGCAAGTGGTGTCTCAGGACCTCCATCTCCGTTTCTGCATGCATGAGATAGATTTTTATTTTTATATTTTAATTTAATTTAGTTGGTACCAACCACTAGGCCCTAGGATGGGCAGATTACATTTTAGTTCATCTCGCCGTGATCTGGGGCAAGTCTGTTTTCTGAGCCTTGCTTTCCTCATCTATACCATGGATGTGATACTATTTCTCTGCCTCCGGGATTATAGGGAATTAAATGAAAATTGAGACTGAATTTCCATCTGAGAGGGCAAATAGGTGCTCTCAGTGCTTCTTATTTGATTCCCGAAGAGACTCCTACCCGCGGTCACACTCCAGCGCTGACATGACAGTAATCCTCAGCAATGCCCCAGAGTTACAATTGGAATGTTCCCTGCCAGCTTTAGGAATCACACTGCCAAGCCTGTGCCAGAAACTGCCTGAGGAATCCCTGCTGTGCCCACCACCTCCTCCGTCTACCCACCAGCCTCCCCAGATTAACCAGCGCCCGTGACTAATGACTCTCCACCTGCTACCATCTAGGGTGAGGCGTTGCCCAAAAACTCTTGGTTTTTGCCACGGAATCGTCATGGTTCGCAAAGTGGGGTTGTTGGACCAGCTGCATCAGCATTGTCTAGAAACTTGCCATAAATGCAAGTTCTTGGGCCTCTCCCCAGACCTTGTTAATCAGAAGCTCATGAGTCCTCCAGGTGATTCTCACACATGCTAAAGTTTGAGAAACACTGAGTGTAATGAGTAAGAGGAGGCTAAACGGAGGCGGGGGGAGGGTGCTATAGCTTCCTACACTTTCCCTGTTAGTAAGAAAATCAGAGTTCAATTGTTTGCTCAGATCTGAGTTTATTCGTTGCTACAACGAAAACATACAAGCACGTGAAGTTTATTTGGGAGATTTTTTGAGAAAAACCCACTACCTGTTAACATGTTAAGACACTTTTTTCTGTTATTTGTAGCAGTAAACTTAAATTTTCTAGAGCCAGCTTTGGAGCGCGGTTTGGATCTGATTCCCTCCTGTTCACGTTAAATGGAGAGGGGGAAGGAAGAATCTTTGTTAATGACCTCATCAGGGTATTGCCGCCCTCCGTGGGCCCAAGAGTCTCGCGAGAAGTGTGAGCTGAAGGCACCAGGAGGAAGGAGACAGGATCCTCGTGATTTTGGATGAGCACAAACTGGAAGCACAGACTGCTTTGGTTATGTGTTAACTGTCGTGCGCTCCCCATGAATCCCACACAGAAGCCCAAGGTGGTGTCTGGCCCTCTGGGGTCGGATGGCTGCCCCATGGGAGACCTGAGAAGGCCGAGGTGAGGAGCTCTTTCCGGGTGGGGAGGAACGCTGACAACCAAATCCATCGTGGTGGGAAGTCAAGGGTAGGACCTGGAGAAGGGCGGAGAGTAGCTGCCGCTTGGCCCTTTCTTCCGCCCGGAGTGTATCTGGTGAGTCAGGAGAGTCATCTGAGAATCAACCTTTTTGCTTTATCTTGGAGCTAAAGCGGTTGCTCTGGAAATAAGAGCACCTGTTTCAGTTAACAAATGCTTCCTGATACTTTAGAAGCAGTGTTTAGTAGTGGAAAGACCATGCTTAGTTCTGTAACGTTCCATGAGTTACTTCGGGTTTCTCACCCTATGTTTGTGAAATGGGGCTTTGTATGTTCCTTGGAAGAACATGGGGACACATAAATTAATGATCCCTGTCCCCCAGATTCAGAGCCAGCCACTCCTTTATTTCTAGTCCCCTTGCCGCTCCCCCAAATAGTTTCTACTTTGCTCTCAGAGGAGCCTTTTACTTTCTACTCCTCGAAGTTTCCCCTCTGCATCTCACTCCTCCCCTAGGCCTCAGTGGGTCTGTATCCAGTGTATTCTAGTTAACGTGCTTTTCAGAAAGTTCTGTATACAGTGGATTCCAGTTGACACGCTACTACTGGAGTTGTCTCCTGAGCAAGCTTTGCTTGTGAGTAAGGACAGCTTATCTCATCTCTGGCATTCCTTTGCATTTACCAGGTGCCGCTCCTTTGACAAAAACACTTTTGTATTTCCTTTAAAATGTTTTCTCCCTTGGTCATTTATCTTCTGACTTTGAAACAAGTGTGAAAACCTTGGCTGGAGCTAACAAGGAAAGGTCCCAAGACGCCGATTTCCTCCCATAGAACCTGGGCCTGGGAAGAGCAGCCTGGGGATGACCTGGGCTAATTGTTGAGCAATTGTATCCAAAGCAGATGTGGGTTGTGCTGGGGCTGCAGAGAGTTTAGAGTGGGGGTGAGTTTGCTGTGGGAGTAGCTGAAGCAAAGACCATGTGGACAGCTGGTACTTTGCACCAGGAATGAGTCAGGCTCCTTTGCCCTGTGCTTTTGTTAACACCCCCCCCACCCCAAACCATCTTGGAGCTTTCGTTCACAGACTCAATACCAAGCACCCTCCTTTTTCATATTTTTGTCTTTTTTTTTTTTTTTTTTTTGCCCTTTACAGTTTTCTATGATTAGGGAAAGGGTGCTAGGCAAGGGTGAGAGGGATTCAGATACTTAAAGTAGAACCTAAGATCTTTGTACCCCCCAAAATGGATGACTTGGTTCATGGTAGACATTAGGTAGGTGGTGCTGATGAAGCATGACTTGATGGTGGAGGCCTCACACTCTGCAGCCAGACAAACTGGGTTCGAAAAGGCAGGGGACCGAACCTCCTGGTGCCTCAGTTTCCCCATCTGTAAAATAGACATAAGGATGTCTCCTGCCATATGGGGTTATTTATGAATATTGAATGAGGGGGGCTATTCAGGAAACACATAGAACAGTGTCAGGCACGTAGTAAGCACTACACAAATGTTTGTTCAGTAAATCAGTGTGTCTCCTGAATGTCATAGGTTCTAATTCCAACTGATTTGCTGTGTGTCATTTCTTTCATTGAGCAGATAGATTTTTCCAGGTGCTGAAGGGCACATGTAAATAAAAGATCTGGCTTCCTAGAAAGTTCTCTATTTTTTCCAGCATAGTTGCCGTGTCCCTAGGGAATTGCTGGTAAAGTGCCTGGTTTTAGCTTTAAGAAGATTGTTGCATTTTTCATGTGTTTTGACTGGTAACTTTTTTTTATTACCCGTTTATAAAATCTTGTCTTACCAATTATATTTGAGTTATGGATTCCCTTAACATATTTGAGGATTCATGGCAGATGAGAACTTAAGGACAGCCATATTTAATTTTCTGACAGTCCTGCAACCGCAAACATTCTTGTTTTCCTCTTATTCTCAGAGCCTTTCTGAGAACTGCAGGTGAAGTTTTGTTTTTCTGAGAAGGCTGTTTCTCACAACAAAAGAAGTTAAATACTGTGAGTCCCTACCCCCATATTGCCTTAAGGATTACCCATGAATTTGTTTTTCTATACAAAGACGGTAACTTGGAGGTTCCAGGGTTTTAATGACTTTTCCTGAGAACTTGTGAGCAGGGAGACTCGAGCTGCTGCTCACCTTCCCCATAATCAGGAAACGAAATGGGATGGTATGTGGAAAGCACCACCCCAAGTGCCACCTGGCCGCATAGGTCCTCAGGAAATGGCAGCTGATACAGTAAGGAGAAAGGCGTTGGAAAGGTTACTGTTAAAGGCCCCTCTTAATGTCCTTCACCCTGAGTCTGGCTGACTTTTGCTGATTTCATAAGTGCAAGGAAGCACTTATTCAAAACATTTCTCTGGTGACTCGGGTAGTGCCGGGGGAGGGCTGTCCTGTGCCGGTTCCCTCGGCAGTCTGCCCTGCGGTGTGCTCGGGTGTGGGCTGGCTGCCACCCTCACGCAGCGCACGTAGCCCTGTCACTCAGCCGGCACCCTGCTGGCGGGGAGCCAGGCCTCGCGGGAAGGGCCGCCTTTCCAAACCCAAACAGCCTGTATTGATATGTCGATGTTTCCTGGCCTGTTTACTGTGCTTAATTGCAGAGCTCTGGCTGAATCCTCTCCAAGGAGAGGAATTAACCACAATTCAGAAAGGAATGACAATAGTTTCTTAAATTCTTGGCCTCGCAGAGTTTCAGTGGCTTCTCCTGGGAGGGTGATTCACTCAAGTTCATGCACGAAGTGCAGGATTCCCTGGAATAGAATCTTGATCTAGTGCAGTCAGACTTTACAGTGAATCCCCTGTGATTTTATGCAGGCATGTGTGTGTGTGTGTATGCACGCGCGCATATTTTTGAGGTGGGGGTGGCAGCCTAACTCTTTAATGAAGAATTTCAAGGGGCTTTGGCATCTGGTAAAACTGCCATCACTGAGCTAGGAGAACTAAATCGAAGGTTCTAGAGTCTGGGTAGTTGGTGGTGGTTTGGATGATCCCAGAGCTAGGACCAAATTCATAGTAGAGCAGAACAAGGGCATGGATGGAAAAGTCTACTTGGGGACAGGTTTTCAAGTGAAGATGGTAAATTCCTACCCCCACAGGCACGATGCTGTCACCTGACCAGAAAGGGGTGGAGAGATCCCCATCACCAGAGCAACTGAGAATTGGTTAGACCTTCTTACTTTTATTTTCAGAATTACCAAAACTCTTGCATTTCAACAAAATTCATTCATGGGGGGGTATGATGATTATTGCTCTAAACTGAAAGTGAGGTTTTGTGTCGCAGTGCCCTGGGTTTGGGAAGAGGCTTTTTTTTTTTTTTTTAAGTAGTCTCCACAACCAGCGTGGAGCCCAACGTGGGATTTGAACTCAGGACCCTGAGATCAAGATGTGAGCTGAGACCAAGAGCCAGATGCTTAACTGACTGAGCCACCCAGGTGCTCCAGGAAGAAGTATTTTTAGTGTGGATTTAGAACAAATGAGGAAGGCAGAAGTGGTTCTCAGTGTAGAAATAGAATAGCAGAAAACATTTTAATGAATAACTTGAGGCTTGTTGAAAGGATTACTTACCTTACAGTTGTAATTTGTCTGGTGTTCTGACTCCCCTGAATTGTCGGATACTGAAACTTTGGGAAGGAGAACATGGTAGTTGGCCAAGGCTCACGTTATTGCTCACCAAAAGTATATTTCCTATATTTTCCTCATTTTGTTACATCAGTCTTTAACTAGAAGCACTAGGCAGAAGGAGAAAGGTAGGTTTGCTCTTAACCAACAGGATAGATAACAAGCAAGATGCCAAGGTAACTCGTGACAGTTTGCAGAGTTTCCTACTTCTCTAAAGTGCCTACGTTATCTACAACTAATGTCTTCATGCCAACCTGGATGAAGTTAGAGTGAATGTAGAAGTTTCTAAAGCAGTTTTTATGTTTATGAGCGGTTCATCATCACCTTGAGAGCTTGCTTTTTTTGGTTCAGTTTCAGATGAAGGATGGGACTGACAGCGGTGTGAACTTTGCAGAGTGACATTTTCTGGAAACTCTTGTATTTCTTCTAAAGTCTTTACACATCGGGTTCTCCGTGTAGTTAATTGTCTCATGGTGGAGAGAGGAAGGACCCTGTCCAGAGCCGACATGGCGGGAAGGCTGGAGGAGGCCCATGGAATGTGGATGCCACTGAAGGATGAGGCCGTGCCATTGGACAGGATGCATCTGAGCCAGGCGAGGAGAGATGGGGGAGTGCCCACCTGGCGCTCAGGAACTGTCCCAGAGTAGCTTGACTGCTTAGGAGACCACAGACGGTGACCTCAGAGTAGAGCCTGTTGTATTTTTTAGTGGCCCTGGTTAAAAAAATGGGATAAAACCTGTTCAGGAGAGTTTGCATGCACATCTGGTTCCGTTGCCTGTCTCTCTCCTAAGGTCTGCAGATTTGGAACACCGGGCCTTTGTTACAAAGGACAGCAGACTCCCTGCTTGTAGGCAGCAGAGCGCACTCACCGGAGTTCTGACACATCTATTCCTGATTGGCTCTAATCATTTATGTTCCTTGGAAGCACCAAAAGCTGTTTGAGTTAGCCAGTCCTGGATTTGAAGCTACAGAGCACTTAAGTAGAGTCCGGTCCCTGAAGAGGAGACATTCAGAAGCCCTGGCTGAGGGGAATAGCTTAATATATATAGCTAAAGAAGCAGCGTTTGGTGTATGCCAGGCCTTGCACTCAGCATTTTACACGACTTAACTCCTTCAGTCCTCATAAGCCCATTTTACAGATGAGAAAACAGAGGTATGAAGAGGTTAAGTACAGGCTATCCTGTATTTAGGTTGCATTTTATTCAAAGTATGCTTGTGCTCAAGATCATTCATAATTCGAAGCAAATCCTTACAAAGACTGACTGGTCCACTGAGTGGACCAAAATACGGGTTTGACCGTCACTCAACCAGGTAGCTTTGAAGTTATGCTATTCTTGACACATTTCTTTAAAATGGATTCACATTGATTGCAAATTAAAATGAGTTGATTAATATTTTTAATTTGCTAAATTAAATTTTACGTAAAAGGCCCCTTTATAACTTGTTTAAGACCAAGTCATACTAGTGAATCTGACTCCAAAGTCATGAACGATGTGAAATACGTTTCTATCAAAATCTAGATCATTGATTGTTATTAGGGAGGTGGTTAGTCTAACTGGAGGCTGGATGGGTCAGGTGTGCCCCCTTCCCACCTGGGGGTCTGAAGTGATCATCATCGCTGGATGGACAGTGGAGGTTGCCGATGGCACTTTTTGAAACTGGTTTATACATGCAGTCAAGCTGTGGCTGCTTTCAGTCAAGAGCATTCTGTGTAGGCATTGGAATGGAAATCTTCAGCTTTCCTTTTCCAACGTTACCTTTGGGATTGATGAGATATGGTTTCTTAAGCCAGCTCAGCGATAACTCCAATAGAACCACTGTTTTTTATTCTACCTGTGGTTTTGGGGGAACAGATTTTGTTACTTGGATTTGGCTATTAAAATTCTGTGTATCTGTGTGCATCTTCAAAGAATGCATAGACAGTCCCTGCCTGAATGTGGCCACCTAGATGTCTAGAGCACCTAGCTCTGCTCTAGAGCTAGCCTGGGAGGGGTTCACCCCTCCGCTCATTTCCTTTTGCCACAGAGCTCTAGAAAGGCCTCCAGGGGTGGTGGGAGGGGGGACTGTGGGGTGGGGGCACAGCAGCATCAGAGGAAGAAATGGTGGATGCCTTTATATATTATAAATCCCTTCCCAGGCTTGATGAGGCTTAGATAGCCCTGCAGTCGAACCGCTCTGTTTCTGGGGTTTGTTTCTGTCCTCTGCACAAATTGGCACAGAAATGCATGACTGGTTGTTGAAGGGAGCGTTGCTTCTCAACACATCCTTAGCCTCCTGGTTCTAGACTGTGTCAGAGACCAACAAATAGTTGGGAATGTGCCCAAGCCTAAGACCTATCTCCTATGGCTCTTGTCCAGAAAACACTGATAAAATTGGCCTGTGTAGTTTCGACGGGCCCACCGAGGCCCACAATAATTTCCTTCCATTGTTTCAGATTTGATGCTGTGGCTTCAGAAACCAGGAGAGAGGGTGAAGATTGGCTCTGGCCAGAAAAATTCCCTCTGTTGCCCTCCCCTAAGCAGTTAGATACTTTGCTGACACTTAGGAGTTTTGTGCTAATAAGTCCCTGGGAGGTGCTAGCTCTTTTTCTGCGTGTGTGTTTTTGTAGATGCAGGTATTCGTAAAGGAGGTACTACTGTGAGTTTGTATCTACTTTTTTCAGTATTTACTGCAAACTGAATTCTGTGGCAGACAGGTGCTTCATAATGCCCTGAAGAACCCTGTTGCTCCTTCTGGGGTTGCTGCTTAGCTAGAGTCTCAGACCTTTGGAGGCCCTCCAACCTGTGCCCCTCCTTCTAGAAAAAAAACTAGGCCTGGGATCACACAATTCGTTGCTGAGGGAACCAGATGGCAGGCATCCAGACCACTGACCTTTTCCGTAGAGTAGGACTGTTTAAGAATATAAGATTATATAGTATGGATGGGGCACTGTGCTTTTCAGGGCCTCACAGTGGGGGGAGGTTGAGAGGGTAGGGAATCTAGCCTATAAATGTTTGTGGCTTAAGTGACTTTCATTATTGGCTCAGTGGTGGCTCTTACAATCCTAATAGCTGCTCCCAGGGATGAGTAATTCCCTAGTCAGTATAGGTGACTTCATTTATCTCTTCTTCCCAGCCAGGCCCATCATTTCCGCCTGCTACCAGTCAGCTTTCTTCAAGCCATCCTTTGCTTGGTGGTCCCATCATTTGTTAAATCTTGATTGCAGTGGCCTCAACATTCCACTTTCTGGACGAGGTTCGGGCCAACAGCCTCACTTCAGCTCCAAGATACGACATTGCATTGACATTGTTAGATGCTCAGAGGCGGGTTGCGGGGATTGATAGCCGCATGAGGGATACGGTGATTTAAGAGTTACGATCATTGTTAAAGCCAGGTTGCTGTTGAGCCTGATTGTTCTAGTATGCCGTGTGCGTGAAGCCTTTGAAGCTCCGTGCTTTGTTCATGTTTTCATGCTGCTGCTGGGAGTGACTTGGCGGCCACAGTGTTGAAGCTGATTCATTGAGCCACTAATGCCTTAGTTTGGGCCTCTACCTGACTGATGGTTTTACCAGCGAAACAGCCCTGCCCTTTATGAGGGAAAATACCAACTGGATCACTAAGTGTATGTTTGAAGATAGGTTTTTAAAAATGACAGAAATCTTGGGGCGCCTGGGTGGCTCAGTCGGTTATGCCTTCAGCTCAGGTCATGATCTCAGGGTCCTGGGAATGAGCCCCGCATCGGGCTCCCTGCTCGGCAGGGAGTCTGCTTGAGATTCTGTCTCTCCCTCTGCTCCTCCCCCCGACTTGTGCTGTCTCTCTGAAATAAATCTTTAAAATAAAATGACTAGAGACCGGACACCTGGGTGGCTCAGTCAGTTAAGCGTTTGCCTTCGGCTCAGGTTATGACCCCAGGGTCCTGGGATCGAGCCCCATGTCAGGCTCCCTGCTCAGCGGGAAGCCTGCTTCTCCCTCTCCCACTCCCCCTGCTTGTGTTCCCTCTCTCGCTGTCTCTGTCAAATAAGTAAATAAAATCTTAAAGAAATGACAGAGACCTCTTATCCTTTAGAGGACAGAGCCATTTGCTTATTTATTCACTTAATCAAATTTTTAACAGACACCTTCCATGTGGCAGGCACTGTTTTAGGCACTAAGATTGCCTCAGCCAACAAAATAGGAAAAATACCCCTTTCCTCATCTTATGTTGTCAATTCCAGTATCTTCCCTGCATATGCCTCATCCCTATGAGAATATTTGAGAAATAAGGCAGTGTCCTGTGAAGAGAACTAGCTTTTGCATTTTGCCCCTTGTTTTCTATTCCTTGCTATAATTTTCCCATGGAACAATTAGAGGTTTGATACCTGCTTAATAGTAATTCTCTAATAGTAATTTTTAGTAGGATTTGTTTTTATGGCTTTCTACTTTATTCCTCCACCTGGCTGTTACAGGTAGTGCCTGGGCAAAGGAAGAGAACTTCAGGTTATTGCCTGATGGGATAGTTATCAGTAGGCAAGACGATGAGCATTGTGAAACATACCTAGATGTGTCTGTGGCTTCCTCTATGAATTGGACCTGATTGTGCTGCCTGTGGTAACAAATTGGGGCACAGTTTCCTTCCTTCCGACTGACCTTTCCCTTTTCTTCCTGTCCTAAGTATTTTATTGAGCAAGCCTGATCTTTTCCGCCTTTGTGATTGGTTCCTATCTCTTTGTCAATGCACGGATCTTTAGCCATTGTTCTAAGACAGCTGGTGATTCGGTGATTGAGGAGCACTTATTATACCAGGCATAATCCCTAAACTCCATTACCCAGTGAGTCTGATTTTGTGGGTCTAGGATGGGAACCCAGAATCTGCTTTTTCAAAGAGGATTGGAGAAAAGCAGGGCATCCTCATGATGATGTAGCTGGGTTACTGTCTGAAATGTTCTAGAACTGTGGGAATATTGCTGAACCACTTTCCACTTGGGCTGAGCCATAAGGTATGACTTGGCTGTTAATCTTACACCACGACGGTGAGTCTCGATTTATGTACTGTCCATGCAATTAAGAAGCCCGTGGCCGCCTGTAAATGTCACATAGCACCCAAAGAAACTGCATTACTCAGCTGTTCCCCGGTGGGAGAAGATGGTCTCGGCTTTGTTTAACCAGCTTTCTTGGGATTTCTCCATAGGCAATGGTGGCTTGCTACCCAGGAAATGGGACGGGTTATGTTCGACATGTGGACAACCCCAACGGCGATGGCCGCTGCATCACCTGCATCTACTATCTGAACAAGAATTGGGACGCCAAGGTACTCTGGCATAAAGGGAGTAGAACGTGGGGCTAGAAACTCTAGGGGAAATAATTCAGATGACTTAGAGGAGGGTTTGGAATTCATAATTCCCACGGATGAATTTTGTCTACTTCACCATTTCCTTTTTGTCTCCTACTATGGTGTTAGTACTTAAGTTGATCAGACGAAAATAATGGATGTGAAATTAATCTGGTGGGGGCAGCGGGGGTGGGGGGCAGTAGGGAGGGTCATTACTAGGTTGTGGGAAGGGTGGTTGATAAAGAGAAGGTAATTTATTTTAGGAATGGGGATAAATTTTTTTGGGGGGGGGATCTAATCCAGAGCTGGTAGGACTTTCAGTGCACAGTAAGATACATACTTCTTCCTTCCAGCAGCAATGTTGTGAGAGAATTCCACAAAAATAGAACTAACTGTAGGATATAAAACCGGCCCCAAGTGAGGTTTCCCACACAGTTCTCTTGGGGTGATATGTCTCGTTGGTGGCCGCTTGCCATGGCTCACCATGGTTTGTGAATGTCAAAGGCTTTCTGGCTTATTTTTGTATTTTTGAACATATAGATAGATAGAGATGTGAAGTCTGGTTCCACGCTTACAGACATTTGTCTGGAATTTGTATGCTTTCTGAAACTTAAGGATGATTTAGGAGTCAGAAGTCAGAGAACTTTTCAAGCTCATTTGGCATTTGAACCTTCTGCATCTCCATTTTCTGTTCATTGGGGCAGATACCGGTCGTCCGAAAGCACAAGGATATTTTATCTGGTGTCAGGGAAACAAAACCTGGGAAACCAGTGAGTCAGATGTCTCTTCTCCCTATTTGGTAACATGATTGGAATACATCCCTTAGTTGTCTTTTAAAATCTTGAAAGGTAGTGTTATAGGCAAGAGAGTAAAGTTATCAGGTCAGTGATAGTAAATCATGAAGTATGAAATCATGCAACAAATATTTGAGTGCCTGTTAATGCCAGGCATTGTGCTGTGCAGAAGCATTGATGTGTGAGGCCTGGATTCTACCTTGATATGGTTATCCCAGCAGGAGATTTGGGTGTACATATTTTTAAAAAGAAATCAAGGAAGAGAGTGATGCATGTACTGAAAAGTGTAGATAAGGTAGTCTGAGTTCAGAAAAAGAATATGTAACTTCCAGCTGATAAGATCACATAGGAGCTGGAGAAATTCAAAAGAAAGCCGTAAATTCTAATTGAAGGGGATGTTATGTGTGATGACTGTCCTAGGAAGTTCTTAATATTAGATGGAACCATATGAAGTTGCCGGTGGGTTTTTGTAGGTCAAAAACAGATGTTGACAGGTTTGTGTGATTGGACGTAATAGCACTCCATTTTGTGTCCACGGGTTTCATGACTGGGGTAGGAAGGCTTCATTCCGTATGAGGTGGATAAGGAGAGATGACTAGCTAAGTTGGAAAGAAAAAGAAGTACAAGGTGTAAGGTTGGAGAGAATTTTGGGAGTAATATACACCTGGACTGGAGGTTGGAAGATGGCATTGTTTCCAGATGAGGCTGAAATACCATTGTTAGCCAATTATGTGTGAGGCTAGGAAATAATCCATCTTCTTTGTGGCCCTCAGCTACACGGTGGGGTCCTGCGGATATTTCCAGAAGGGAAATCATTCATAGCAGATGTGGAGCCCATTTTTGACAGACTCTTGTTCTTCTGGTCAGACCGCCGGAACCCACATGAAGTCCAGCCTTCCTATGCGACCAGGTAATAGCCAGGGCCATGATTCCTCCTGAGAAGCTTCTGTATAGAACCCAGTTCCCAGAGAAGTCCCTAAACTTGCGTCCTGTGTATATGAGGGACCAATCACACTCCAAGGCTGATAGCAAACCTGTTAGAAGGCAATCACAGTTAAAGGGGAAACTAGTATTCCTTAGGTTCTTCACAAAACCTAATGTCAACTGGAACTGTTAACAAATTGTTTTCCCTTAGGTGAGCATGGTGGGTTCCAGATTTCCCAGTGTTTTTCCCTTCTTCCTTTGCCATTCCTCCCTGAAACAAATCTAACATTGAAGTAGCCCTAGAGACTGTTGGCACTCACATATCAGGAATTCTGATGGTTAACTCCGGATGGGTTTACAAGTTGCCTATTGCAAACAGAGAGAGAACCTTGAGAAAAGAGAGAGGAATTTGTTCCGACTTCTTTTCCTTTTTACCCTTTCTTTCCCTTAAAATTGGTTTGGGCCCACTGTACCCATCATGTTCCAGGAATGGGATTTTTTTAAAAGCCCCTTCTTTAGCTCAAGCATGAGAAGGTTTTCAGAGTAACTCAACAATTAAACTTGTTAAGATTACACCAAGAGTTTCTAGATTAATACCAATTTCGGAATATGCCTCTCATTACCTTTGTTTTATGGCCTGAGCTGGAAACCAGGTGGTGGCCCCATGCTGTGGGGATGCAGCTTGAACTGGGAATCACAGTTGGGGGCAGGGGGAGAGAACTTTGGTAGGATAATGACTTGAACCTTAACAAGCCTAATTAAATTAGAATCACATGTGTGAAGTAGTTAAGATTTATAGGTGTTCCCCTCCAGAAATCACCATCTGAGCCCCACACAGAGTTGCATATTAAATGTCAAGTTGGAATGTGCCCTAGGTGAGCAGGTAACTAATTCTACCCCCAGAGCCTGGTTGTGGCTTGTTTAATAGGGTATGAAAATTGGCCCCTGTCATTTGTGCCCGAATTCCCTCAGGATTCCCCAATCTCTTGATGACCTAAGTCACAGGAGAAACATTAGCAGATGTTGATGGGAAGCCCTTGAAAAAAATCAAGGGCTGTAGAAATTCCAGTAGTTAATAATAATTAGGAAATGAAACTTTTTGAAAACTCATGCATGAAATGATTCCTATTACAGTCTGTCCCATAGATGGGATAAAGCAAATTAATGGAAACACAGTAGAAAGCTTGAGGGCATCATTATTCTGTTGCATCCTTGCCTCAGTATCCAAAACTAAGGAAAGCAAGCCAAGAGCTTTAAGCGTTCTGTCATTTAAATAATTTACTCTTCAAAGCTTTACTCAACTGTCACCTCCTCTTCTCTGTGTTCTCCCCAAAAGCTTGGGTCTCTCGAGTCTTGATTAGAATGACTCCCTTCTAGTCCTATCTGTGTAGATCATCTTGACCTGTCACATTATTTGTTAAATTGCCTGTCTCCCCTGTGAGAGCCTGAGCTCCTTGAGAAAGCGGCAGATTTATTCACAGGATCATTTGAATTCCCATTGCTCAGGATAATGCCTGCTGCATACTTGGAATTCCTTACGTGTTTTATTACATTTAAATAGAATTGAAACCAGGGAAGTTTATTTTAAATTAAAATTGGGACGGACTTCTAATAATAGGGAAGACTTTAAATGTTGGCTTTAAGAATGCCTCTGATGTGAGATTCATAGTATTTTTTATTTTTTGGTAGTATTTTTAAACTTCTTTTATATCTGCTTATCACAGATACGCTATGACCGTTTGGTACTTTGATGCTGAAGAAAGGGCAGAAGCCAAAAAGAAATTCAGGAATTTAACGAGTAGGTGTTTGAAATTTTTCTGTGACTTTTAGTCGGGTCAATCTATGACTTTCAGTTAACATTTGTATATATATTCTGATATATACTTGACCCTTGAACAATGAGGGTGGGGTTAGGGGTGCTGACCCTCCCTCATTGAAAATCTGCATATACCTTTTGACTCTCCAACACTTGACTAATAATTGCTTCCTGTTGACAGGAAGCCTTAAACATAAACAGGCAATCAACACACATTTTGTATGTTCTGTGTATATTCTATATTATATTACAATAAAGTAAGCTAAGGAAAAGAATGCTATTAAGAAAATCATTAGGAAGACGTTTTGTTTCCCCGCCCCCAAAAAGACGTTTTCTTTTTTTTTCCCCAAAGATTTTATTTATTTGAGAGAGAGAGCATGAGAGAGAGAGCACGAGCAGGGGGGGTACAGAGGCAGAGGGAGAAGCAGACTCCCCGCTGAGCAGGGAGCTGGATGTGGGACTCGATCCCAGGACACTGGGATCATGACCTGAGCCGAAGGCAGACTCTTAACCGACTGAGCCACCCAGGCGCCCAAGAAAATACATTTTCACTACTGCGCTGTATTTATCAAATACAGTTTTTGTGGACGTGGACCCATACAGTTCAAATCCATATTGTTCAGGGGTCATGGTGCTCTGTTCAGTCCTGGGCTGTGGCTTAGCCTCACGTGTAATGACGTCTTGATGGGCTGAATCCCGAAACCCTGGCCTTAGCTCCCCTGGAAAAATCAGAAAAAATGCAAAGGACCTCCCCTGCGAATGTCCACTGATTGTGTGACAGTAAATAGTTAACCTTTTATCATTGATGTTCACCCCTCAAACATAGCATTCAGTTTGGCCCATGATTTTGGCACATTTCATAGGGGATACAATGGAGCGCAGCTAGAATGGTTAATGTATTATATTGGTGTGGGACTGTGACTGTCTCTACAAACACTGGGCTCACGTAATACAAACTGAGTATGACTTAACGCTGTTCCCTCCAACCTTAACGCCATTCCTGTCTGCCTCCAGCTGTAAGGCAGCGTTTCCCAAAATACGCTGTCTCGAAACACTCATCCCGCTAGTGGTCTTGCCAAGTTGGTTTGTGAAAGGTAAATTTCTGGCCCCCTAAATGTGGGAAATGTTACATACTGTATCCTTCTCTTGAAGAGTCACAGTGGTCATTGGCATGTTAATCAAGAGAAGTTCATCTAAGATTGAAATAAAGATGTATGCAACATTGCCTGTTACCCATTTGGAACCAAAGAAAACACATTATGCTAAGTCCTATGGGGCAGGGGGCATTGTGCTCAACTTTGTATTATAGGATGGGAAGTCTTCGCTGGAGGCTTTTTTGATGCCATTTGTGGCATTAAACTCATCAGATCTGGCTCCTTACCCTCTTTATTTTCTCTTCTGTCCCCAACCCAGGGAAAACTGAATCTGCCCTCACTGAAGACTGACTGTGCTCTGAAATCTGCTGGCCTCGTTCATTTTAGTAATGGTTCCTGAGGTCTCTCTAAGAGTTGAAATCCAAAGAAGGCCTCTTCCATGACTCGGTGACAAGAAGCCCCCCTCCTGCTTGCATCCCTCACATCCCTGTCTTACGTATGGTACTTTTGTGTTTTCTTGCCAAAACTGCGTCCACCTTCAGACACTCTCTTTGCCAGATGAACTCATTTGCTAACTCCAGAAATACCTGCAGACGACCTAGCTGGCCAGCGGTTGAACCGATATATTTGGTAATACTGGCTATCAACACAAGATCCTGGAAGCATGGGCAAGGGAATGAATCTTACTTGCACTTTATGTACACTTCCTGGTTTGAAAGGAGGAGGTTTGCAAAGAAAAACAAAATGGCGACAGATGCCACCGAGAGGCATCCGTGAAGCCTTCACCGCAGGAGACAGAAATTGGTGTCATCTGAACAGTTTCCAGATGTTCTCAATCCCGGGCTTTTGGGGTTTCTGGAGAATTACCACAACCTAGTGACATTATTACCTCTAGAAAGGGCTAGAGGTAATGTCCTAGTTCTCAATTTAGAAGTATCCTGTGGGTGGACACCCTCTTTTTCCTGGTCCTGCAACCTGGACTTGCTGCCTCTGCCCCATTTTGCTGAAAGTAGGGCTTTCTGGTCACAGATGATCTACCATCTATCTTTTATTTTCACTTCTTACTTGGAGAACCTAATTCCCCAGAGGCAAAAACTAGACCTTAATTGTTTGGGTTACTTTGTTGAAATGGAATTTGAATTTCAATCGAAGGGGAAAAGAACCCACCTGGCAGGTAGCTTCAGCGGCAACAACCTCTGGTAACTGGTATTGAGAGACGTGGGTCTACCAATACACGATAAACCTGTGTGCATCTTGGTCCGTCGGAGAATGGCAGTGGGGTTGGAAATGTAGGCATTCCCGTGTTTCAGTTTTCCTTTTCAATGCGCTCACCCTTCTTGTTTAACAGAATGAGACAGTAACAAAAAATGGGGTGTTGTATTTTAAAAAGGAGATGGAAAGCAAAAATCCCAGAAGGCTATTTGAGTTTGTCCACGTTTTCTGTCCCTAGTAGTCTTTCTTCAACAGAACTGAAGCACAGGTTCCACTGCCTCAAGAATTCTGAATTGTGCACCTATTCTATGAAAGTTTAGTCTTCCTAGTTTTCAATTCCATTTTCGTTTTTTAAATCCCCTTAGTGTCTTGCATACAAATTCCATGAACATGAAAGAGCCAGAAATATATTCTTCTTTTGTCATTTATAGGTATATACACTTTCCAAGAAAGAAGCTTATTTTTTTTTTTTTCCATTTCTGGTTTTGGAAAATTCCCAGATAAGACTTGTCTTCATTCTCACAACTGCTCTATTTTTTTTCATAGTGCTTATCACCTTCTAACTTCCCATGTAATTTACTTATTTATTATGTTTGTTGTCTTGTATCCTTTCTCTAGAGTGTAAGCACAATGAAGACAGGGATTTTTGTATGTTTTTAATCAACGGAATGTATTCCCAGCACCTAAAATAGTGCCTGGCACACTAAGGGCTCAGTAAATACTTTGTTGAATAAACTTCCTCTCCTACCTTAGTGTTTTCGTGGCTTGATTCATTTCCTCCATCCTTGGCAAAAAAGGCTCGCTAGAAGTTTTTATACACCTCTTTCTCTCATTGACTTACAGATTGAGGCTAAGAGTGTTAGAAAGCTTTGGTCCTAGTGTCATTCCGTATCTGTTTCCCTGTTGGAATAGGTCTTTGACCACCATGAGTCTGAAAACTGAACAAAGAAAAATTCTGCCCTTCGGGAGCTTGGGACTGTAGGGGGAACATGAGAATAGCCTCAGACAGGACAGAGTACATCCCTCCTTTGGAACAATTTTGAAAAACAAAAGGATGAGAGAAGGAAAGAACGTTGTTCACTAGGAATTTCATATCCCACAAAATTGTAATGAAGTTTTTCCCACGGTTACTAATGTCATGAGGATGCTAGTGACAAGATTCTGAAGGAATATCATGTCATTCCAATAGTATGTGTTGTATCTTTCACCTGAGTCATTATTTTGACTTGCCAAAAGATCCGACCTCTTGGGCCTTGGCTTATTCCTTTCAAAGGTCCTGTAAACTAATAAGCTAAATACCAGATCAATTTTGAATGCACTGATTTTTCTCGTGGTTGAATCTGAGCCCTAGAAGATTGAACCTGGAAAATAAAACTAATAGTGTCTGCTTTTTGCTTCTCTCTTTGACAGCCCACTTAGGGGAGGACTCAGCCCCTGTGAAGAAACATTATTTGGCAAATAATCCGATCAATTTCTTTTATGTTCCTGGCAATGAAATGTTAAGAGCCCACCTCAGTGTTACGTCACCTATATGGTGCAGAGTCCTCGGCAGGAGATTCAATTTTGAACCAAAGATCCAATTTCATGGAAATAAAAAGTCTTACCTAAGTGCATTAAATAGATCTACTAGAGTAGTTAATATCAATTAAATGCTGGGCTGTCTGAATCATGAATTATCCATTCAGACGTGATTTTGTTTTTCTTCTTTAAATAGCTCAGGTTTTTTTCGAGGCTAGGTCATCCTAATTTCTTTTGGCCATTCAGTCCCGAAATTTCCTGTGATTTAGAAAGCAATGATGGGAAATGCCATGCTGGGTCAGCAGTTTGTATAAAAGAGGAATTTGGACATGTCAGGTACTTTTGTATTTGATTAACTATAAGGACTAGCCCAAAGGATGTTCTTGGTCAAGTTATTTTAAGTACAAAGAACACAAGATTGACCTAGCTTCAGTCTTGAATCCTTTGAATGACATGAAAAGAATACTACTGGTCAGCGAGGTGGCGAGAGACTTGTCAAAACAGAGTAGAGACAAATAGTTTTTTTCTCAAAATGAAGCTGGTCACAGTTGAGCTCTGTTGGGTCATAGACGCTGGTTTAGATTCAAGAACCAATCTACTCTCAGACCCACTCAACTCCCATCCGAATGTGAATTCTTTAATATGTTGCTGTTTCTCCATGTTGATAGGTCCTTGGAGAGGCTGCATTTGCCAAGGCCTGTCTCCTTTACGTTTGCAAGGCCAGGGTCAGAGGTTAAAGAGTCTGGACAAAGAACAATTGGTAAAATGACTCTGGGGCATCTGAGAATACCAGTAGGCCAGGCCTGCACTATGGGCTCTCACAGGTTTCTTTTTTGCCGCTGCTGTGACACAGCTCTTCTCTCCATACAACACGGTCTCAACAGTGAGGTGGCTCGTCTAGGGTGACAAGGTAATGGAGTAGCACCCAGGATTTGACTTGGGACTTGGGGGTCCTCAGTGACCGTGGTCTTTGGTGGTCGCTGCTTCCTGTGGAGGAGAGGGCAGACAGAAGAGAGGGAATGAGTGGAGTTGGGAGAAGGGGGGCTTGCCTCTTGCATTTTTACATAATGTTTTGGTTATCAACAGGGGTCTCCTGCCCAGCCTCCTAAAGGAATGTCAGGTATTCCCTGTAAACCACAGGAACAGAAATCACCCAATTCCTAGTGGTGGTCTCCCTTGACTTGGTAATGGGATCTTTCCTGCATGCCTCTCCCGGATCCTGGAGGAACTTTGGGTCTGTGTCCAACATTGGCCTCTCAGGCTCACGCTAGACAGGAGCAGGGCGAGGCCACGAAAGGGAAAACAGAGTGGATTTCCTGGGTGCCACTTGGAGGCCTCCCAGCAGACCACAGTGCCTCATCAGGATGTTTGGGCAGTGTGCAAAATGCTGCCCTCCTGTCCCTGTTTTGATGGACTCGGGGGGAGGAAAGCAGATTTTTCTTTCTGATGCATCTTCCCAATTTGGGGTTGAGGTCGAGCTGAGATGTCAGTGTTGTTCTGATACTGATGATTCTCCATTTGATAAGTAGAAACTAAGGGAGAAGACAGAGCAAGGCCCCTGCATCTCAGCAATACTTTCATCACCTCTGAGTGACCTTGAGTGGGGATTTAGAAACATTTTTAATTCTCAAAGACACTTGGGCAGTCTCTGCCTAATCTTTTTAAGGTGGCTTGTAGAAGGATGTCATTTAAATTTTTTTCACACAGCTCTTTTGCTTACTTAAATACTTTGAGTGTCGAAAAAGCACCAGATTTCTTTCTTGAATCCTGTTTGTTTGACCTTTGATAAACTTCGCACTTGGAAAAGTCAGCTTTTTTGGACGTGGTTGCTGCTCATGCTCCCAAGTGCTGAGATTTTTCAGAAAATTTATAAAGACCATTTTTGTGATTCCTTTTTTAAAGGCAGAGAAGGAGCTCGGAGAGTGGTTGTTGTGCTGTATTGTCACTATTTTGCATTGCAGATTTAAGAGCAGTTGTGGAATGAAATTCATAATTTTAGGAGCAGATAAACACTGGGTCATTAAAAATTAACTTAACAAGGAGTCTTTGTTTTGTGCCCAGTTTTTTTTTTTTTTTTTGAGGGAAAACAGCGTAACCCTTAATGACAGGTGCCTGGTGGATGTACAAGGCAGAAGGTGACTTGGGACGGCGAAATGGAAGGAGCATTTTGTTTATCATCCCTGAGCTTTCAGGGAAACGGGAGTTAGAAGAGAACAGGGGCCGGGTGTGGTCGGCCTGTTGCAAAGGGAGCTTTGGGAGTTGGTCTCCGAGTAGGTCTCCGGCAAGCGGTGGGTGGTGGGGGTGGGGGGTGAGCAGCTGTGCCCAGCGCCTAAGGGCTGGGCAAGGTCGACTGAAGCAGTAACAAGCAGCTGGGGAAGGGCTTAAGCACTTGCCAACTTCTGGATTTTTGAACAATTCATGGGGGACGAGGTTACCTGCCATAAAAATGCTGGTAAGTAGGAATTCCCCAAGAACCTTTTCCATAGACCTCTATTTTTTTCTGAAAAGGTAATAAAGGCACATGGCGGGTGGAGGGGGGGATTTGAAAGAGGGATAGAGGGAAAGAAATCTATTTTGGCGCGAGAAACAGTCCATTGGCCCATTTGTTGGGTACCCCCTTGAGGGTTCCTGGCCTGTCCTGGAACCTCAAGAAAGGCCCTCCTCCTGCAGAGTTGGCACGTTCGCATGGTCATTTCCTCCTATTTTTATGCTTATTCATCCTGTGGCCTGTGTTCTCCTTGACATGCCTATTTTTTATTTCCCACCCTCCTGTGGGGAGAGATAACATTCTCCGGACTTAATTCTCATCTGATAAGTTTTATTTTTAACCAACCTCTACATCCTTTCTTCTTCGCTTCTTATTTTCCTGAGCCCACGCGTCCCTTGGACTTCCCTGGCTTTCTCAGAAGGTGTGAACACGGAGTCTGGTAACAACATACGGCCCCGGGACCGGGTACCGTCCTGGAGCCGCTCAGGGTGCTGGGAACCTGGCTTAGCATCCAAGGGGAGGGAAACTTTCTCCTCTGCACATGTTCCTCTTGTTAACTGGGCAATTCACTCTTACCTCCTGCTTCCCCTCTGGGCTGTCTGTAAGTTTCCTTTTGTCAGTACATTTCTGTTATCTTGATGAAGGAAACTCGCTTTAGAAAAAAACAAAACAAGACAGCTGTGACTTGCAGTGATTAGCATGGGCTGTCTTCCTGGCAGCCAGTTAAGGCTCCCAGCAAGTGACAAAGCCATGACTGGACATGATGTCTCTTGGATTGAGATGAATGAAAGCAGCCAGTGTCCACCCAACTGAAGGAGAAGGTTTCTGCTCTGGTTGGTTTTGTTGGCCACATGACCTCTGACTGAGGCTTTCCCAGACCCGTATGCTAGGAGTAAACTGATCTCAGCTATGGAAGTATATATAATATACTGTCTTTATTTTTCTTTTTGGCTTTTGATCCGCCCCTGCCTCCCTCCTCCCCAAATATGACTAAATATGGTTGTGGCTCAAAAGTTGTCCAAACAACACCAGTAGGGTGAAGAGGAAGTTTTTAACCTGCAGAGGGGAGCGGGCCCTGCAGCTACTGTGGCCGCATTCCCCAGAGAGAGGGTTGTGCCTGGGAATGCCGCTCAAGACTTGAACTCCATGGCCTCCAACTGCATTTTGTTCTCAGTGGACCAGTTGTCTCTCAAGCATCGCGTAGCTCCATCATGCATCGTGTGTATGGTCATTGCATTTCCTGTAACCCCGTCAAAGCCCTGGAAACGAAAGCTAAAATAAAAACGAACTGTGATATGGCTTTATAATTTCACAGGATGGGGGACAATTATCAAAGGATCTGAGAATACCGCTTAATACAATGTAAGCACTTTAACCTGGTGTACCAAGCAGGGTCCCAAGAGGAAACAGATGACCCATGCAAGTTGGGATAACTGGAGAGGAGTTACTTGAAGGGACTTTTTCCCAATGTGGGGAGGGTGGAGGGAAACCACGAGAGAGAGAGAGAGAGAGAGAGAGAGAGAGAGAGGTACCCACCGCTATCTCAGCAGGTGGGATCACCCCAGGCACGAAGGGAAGGGGGAAGGCAGGGGAAGAAAGTGGTAACCAGAAACAGAGGCAGGGGTGGAGAGGCTCCCTGACAGGAGCTGGGATCTTCGCTGGAGGAACCCAGCTGGCTCATGGGATCCTGCAAGAAGGGAGCCAGGGCAATAAACATCCCACCTTCCTGCTTTTTCCTCTTCAGACCTGCTGGAGTGGACCCTTGGCTAAGCGCATCGAGAAGTCACCTGTCACCCAAGCCCACGGACAGAGACACAGGTCAGGCTCCTGGAGCCCAGGACAGGGGCATAGGGGTGAAGTGTGTGGAGGGACCAAAAGAAATCAGCACAAATGGCCTTCAGAATGCTACACGATCCAGCCCCCCGGCTATCCCTCTCTCTTACAGCCTCTCACTACTCTTTTCTTTGCTATGTGTCCACAACACTAACAGTGTCCTGATTTTCAAATAAGCCAGGCTTGTTCCTGCCTCAGGGCCTTTGTACTGGTTTCCTCTGCCTAGAGAATTCTTGCCCTCCTACTTTGCCTGGATCCTGATCATCTCAGCTCCGTAAAGAGATTTTCTCAGCCTCCCATCTCAACCTCTGGTCATACTCTATCTCACTATCCGCTTCTATTTATTAAGGGAATTAATAGGACAGTTTTATTTTAAAATGTCAATATACTGTAAGTGATATTGTTTGCAACAGTTTAAAATCAAAATGAAATATTTAGGTATTAGCAGAGCTCAACAGGGATCATGTGAAGGAGTGAGTGGTCCTCCTCTACGGGAGACAGCATGCCTCTGCTTTTTAACGGGGACACTGACACTGTCTTTATCCACAATCTCACCCCCACCCCCCCACCCCTGAGAACTTCAGAGAGATTTTCTCCCTGCTCTGACGGCCACACCCTGCCTCATTCGAACTCGTGTGGATACAGAGCAACCAAAATTTGAAGTGACTACCTGAGTTCCACCTGAGGATTTGGTCTGTGTGCCAGACCAGGGAGATTTTCCCTGTGTTTCAGAAGGGCCCCACCCCCACTCCTTTCAGGCACCGTGGAAAGTGGGGTAATACCAAAAGGGCCGAGTCTGGGTGGGATAAATGTGAAGACCGGATCACACTTGCTAATTTATGGTAAGCTCTTGCAGCATGATCTCATTTAGGGAGGTGTGAAGCCATTGTCGAAGGCCTTCTTTCGAGGGCCATGACCGACCGCCCGCCTTAAGCTGGAGGCCAGTGCACCTCCGCTGGCGTCTGCTGGGGCAGACCTCCATTCCGATGAGTGGGGCCTCTGCCATACAATTGTTGGGTATTTTCATGATCGCCCTTACATCGGTTTTGGTTTGGAGGCCAGGATTTTGCTTTAAGCTCTGCTGCTAACGGATGGACCTTGTTCACCCTCTAGGTAGTGCTATCACAGTGTTGAAATTCAAGAGGAAATGTCATGGACATCCAAGAACAGGCCAAGAGGAGGGGAAGTCTCCTTGGACTAGCTCTGGAAGCCTAGAAAGCAACCAGGGACTCAGGAAACTCTCAAGGCAGCCATCCCCCCCCGCCCCTTGCCCTCCTTCTCTTGGCTGAAGAGTTTCTTCCGGACTGTGATACCCTAGCTACCTGCCATTCTAGCTGCCTTCAGTTTTCCAATTCTCCTGAAAAAAATACAATTTGCAGAGTTTACCTTTTTGGGCCAGACTGGAAGTCTGGACTGACTACTCTGTGGTCAGGTGTCTGCCAGTGCCGTGGGTGGAGGGGATGGGGTTCTCTATAAGGCTGTTTCTTCAGAAAGGGGATGTGGGCAGTGCAGGCCCTTCCAGATCCCGTAGGGTCACACACACTCTTTCTTTCTTTTCTTTTTTCTTTTCTTTTCTTTTCTTTTTTAAAGCAGAAATGAAGTCATTGTAATCACTTGTCCCTTCAGAGGTGAAAGCTAGATTTTACTACAGATCTACTTAGATGATGGTACATTGCCTATTTGTCGCTTCACACGTGCCCTGATTTGTGAATCAGGTTCACCGCGGACATCTGGGGTCTGAGGGCGAGAGACGAAGGACATGGGTTGCAGGGCGTGGAGGAAGCAGACAGGAAGGGGGCCTGTCTCCACGTACCTGGAGGGAGGAATGCAGGGGGGTGCGTGGCGGCAACCCAGCTGGATGCCAGAGCTCAGGGCACTTGTTCTCATTCTACACCATTTCCCAAGATGGGCTCTGCCTCGTCCCTCCCTTGACTCAGTGGTAAAATGGAATGAGTACATGAGTCATGCCTGACCCTGAGTGAGTACTTAGAGCCACACAAATGAGATCATGTTTCTAAAACCCACAGTGGAGCCTGGTCTTGGGGCTGACCCATGTGCTCAAAAGTTGTATTGTTATGAAGTTTCATCTTCAAAGGGAGTAACTACATCAGGATCAGCTGCTTCTCAAAAAAAAAAAAAGGACTCTGTTAGACTCAGCATGATCTGTAGGATCTAGTTCGGATCTTTCCCCAAATCTGAGCCACGTGTTTCTCCTGCAACCATTAGGGCGCCTCTGGGTTAGAGATCACCGTAGTGCCGAGGTCTTGAAGCTGCGCCAGTCACGCCCACCACGTCCAAGGAGACGCTAGTTAGCTCACCACGTGGAAGGGCTCCTTTGCAGCTGCGGCTCTTTGCCCGAACAGCCACGCTAGTGCTTGGAGGCGGTCTCCGAGGTCAGCGGTTCCTCCCTCAGCAGCTTAAAGTTTCTCCCGCTCGTCCCTGTTGTGTGCCTTTTCTTCCTTGCAAAATCATGGTCGCCGCCCTGGAGGCAGACTCGGCGTCCGCCACGCACGGGGTGGGAAGTGTGGTCAGACCGTTGCTGGAGGTCTGGCCCCGTAGCTCCGAGGAAGTCCGACTCTGACATAAGGGGAGAGCCCTCTCGCTGCACAGGTGAGGCTCCCAGGCTCAACATTGTTGGGTAAATGCTGTTTTGGGGGTGATGAGCAGCACGAACAGGGAGGGGAAGCTGCAGGCAGCTAAGCACGACTACAGGCGTCGTGTGTCTGTGAGGTGTAGGTGATTCTCTTGGGTGCTGAGATGGAGCCCCGGAGGTCGGGGTCTGATGTCGTGGTCATCGCTCATACTTGACAGCAGCCTGGCAGATTAGCCAGGAGGCCACATGGTATATTGGAAACAACGTGGATTTGGGAGCCAGGCGTGGTTTTGAGTTCCCGATCAGCAGTCTGTAAACCGTGCAACCTCTGCGAGGTATCTAACCTTTATGTGCTTCGGTTTTTTCCTCTGTACCTTTCCCTCCACTCCATCTAATGATGATATGATAACTCACTTACAAAGTGTTTCCTGTCCCTGTGATTCTGGGCTCTGCGAGCCCCGAGGTGTTCGCACCCAAAGGCCACATGCTTCCTCCAGGAGGCACAGTGATATTTCTCTTGAATTTGGATGTTGAGAGAGCCACCTGGCCGTCCTGGCTTCAGGAGTCATACCGGGTAAATGGGCAACAGTGACTGAAAACAACACAACCCACTGTTGACTGGAGTGATTGATTAAACTATCAAAGGAGAGTTTCCTTGCCCAAGGAAGATGTGGAGAAATATGGACAGCAGACATCTAGGGCTCCCCGTGGGTTTTGTCCTGGGACCACCAGGTCCATAATACAGATTGGCAGATGGCTCCAGGGGCACTCTCCAGACAGCACTGCCCAGGGCTAACCCCACTGGGAATGAAGGTTTAGGGTACTGAGCCAAGTCAAGAGCCCCAGGACAGCTATAGAGCTGGGTGAAGGAAAGGGGGGTGCAATGGAGAGTGAATAAGTTAGTTACCAATTTACTGCCTCCCCACCCCAAACGTGCCCTTCTCTGCCTGGACAGTGGAGCTAGACTCTGTAAGCCTTTCTCCTTTACCAGCCGGCACAATGCCAACATTTGTCGGTAGAGGGTGCTGGAGGGACGTTGCAGGAGGCGGGGGCGCCTTCCTGCTGGGCTTGTCTCCTGGCTGTCAGTGGACTATGTAGGACACTGAGAGGTGCTCACTCTCTAGCACGTTGTGTCCCCAGCCCCTAGCCCATCTGCTCGGCTTGTGGGCACCCAGCCAGAGGCTTCCTGATCCTAGCCTCAGCTGCCCCACTTCGGACCAGGTCTGACCCTAGGCATCTAGAGTGCTCCTCCATCATCCAGTGGGCTGTAGGCTTGTCCTCTAGAAAGATATCTGAATCTGGGGATCTCTGGTGAAGGGGCTGCCCTTTTACGTTTGTTCCTTCCTTGGTTGCTCTTCCTTAGCCCTGTTCTCTATGAGTATAGCCTCCCTGTAGATAGTTCCTCTATATTAATCTTCCCTGATCAAATGCCTATGTAGTTTGTCTCTTGCCTGGGTCCTGAATGATAGAATGGTACTTGGATTGGTGCCTGGGTCCTGAATGATAGAATTGGTACTGGGAGTGGTCCCAGAAGATAAATCTCTCTCACACACACACTCACACACACTCACACACACACTCTCTATCTATCTATCTATCTATCTATCTATCATCTATCTATCTATCTATCTCTATTTGGGGATTTGTCTAGGCTTAAGTGCGGTGCTCTGCTCCTGCTAATGGGAAATGGGATGCTGCTAATCTTTGGCATGCCGTGGAATCACAAGGAATCGAGCTATCACCTGTGGTTAATTGTGATGCAATGTCAATGGAAGCAAATGTCTTGAGATCTCAAGCAACTGCTGGACTGGACTGTTAGATCAGTAATAAGGACTAAAGAACACAGCTGTAGAGGTGGATTGGCCTGAGTCTACTAGAGTGCTTACAGAGAGGAAAGGACAAGTTCAAGTCCATTAGTTCTCAGCTCAGATCCTGGTGTGATTATAGGATAGCAGAGAGCTTTTATTATAGCCCTCCAAGGATTAGTACTACTTGTAGTCACAGGGCTGATCTTGCTAAAAGTCAGGTACAAAATTTAATTGTGTGGATTGTTGAGTTAGGAGTGCTGAGTTCATAGTGTTAAGTTTCTTTTGTTCGAGTTTGGGGCATCGACTGGGAAAGGATGGGATTCCGAAACTTGGAATGGAAATGTCAGGTTAGACTCTGATGAACAGTCTTAAAGCCCCAAATCACCGCAAGCTTCCCTTGTCCCTGGAAGTGTCCTGCCCACCAGTAACTGAAGAGCTTGCCCTTCTTTTCTTGAAACCTACGTGATCACCTCAACTAGAGCAGGTGTCTTGAAAGGGGATGCCCATTCTCCTCAAGGCCTGCCACGGCCGTCCTTGTTACCCTTAGCTCTATCAGTTGTCCGTTTTTAGCATGCTCTGGGGACAGAAGTATACAGACACCCGAGAAAAAGTAACTTACGCACTAAACAACTTACAAGACTTTGCTAAGAAATGAGAAAACTGGAGAGGATATATACGGGAGGATTTCAAGGATATTAGACTTTGCTTATAGATTTTCCTTTCTTATATTTTTGTGAAGATTTTTTGCTTTCTGTACTTGGAAATTCTGGGGCTAAAGCACAACTGTGTGTGACTATTAGGATTTTTGTGGATTGTGATTTTTTTTTTTTAAATATGTGCCTCTGTTTTCTGTTAGTGACTCTTGCCTCCAACTCTGTATTATCTGACATTACTGTATTCTTGTCGCATTTTTCAGGTGTTTTTTTCATTTCTTTATTTTTACCGTCGAGGTGGTGGTTTATTTTGGGGGTATCTCTTGTAAATAGCTCCTAGCTTTGTTTCTCCTCCTACAAGCCCTCCGTTGGAGTCCCTGATGTGCTTGGAGTAACATACCTTATTTTACCGTGCTTCTTGTTTTGTTACTTTCCTGTCTTTGATCAACTTCTTGTTTGCTTTTGTTCTTGCTCCTGTTTTTTACTCAAGTCAATCAGAAGCAAAACACTATATTTTTCTAGTAGTTAACCTTGAATTTTTGATGTGTGTCTAAATATTTCTTTATCCTCTGGAGTTCATCAGAATCTATAGCTTCTTTTTGTGCAAAATAACCATGTCTGCATGCCTTCAGTTCCTTCTCGATTCCAACCACCTCTCCTATTAACACAATCTCAGATATTAGTTCTCAGGTTATTATTTTCTTCTGTAATGAAGAATTTTCAGAGGGCTTTTTTTGTTTTGTGTTTTTAATTGCTTTCTTGGTTGCCATTGGTTTCTATGTCTTCCTTTTGGATTTTTTTCTTTAGCAAGGGAATATCCCAGCGTATTTACTAATGAAGAACAGAGACTCTTTCCCCGCCCCCCTTTGGTTTTTCATTTTGTCTGTGTGTCTGTCTGTAGTCTTTTTCAAGATCCCAGTTCAGTTTTTTTTTTTTTTTTTTGCAGGGTATCTCTCTATTTGTATTTGTCTGACTCCTTCCCTGTCTCCGCTTAGGCCTAGGTAAACATTGCTGGCAGGAGTATGACCCAGACAACGCTGTTCTCATCAGCGGGTGTGTTAGGGGCACATGGGACAGTTTGTCGCATTATAATAAGTTTGAGCCCTGGGTTAAGGTAGGTGTCTGTAGGGTTTCTCTACACTCTGCTCCCCCGCAATCTCTTACCCCATATTTTATCATCCATTGGTGATTTTTACTCTTGCAAAATAATGATTTTCGATTTCTTTCCTTCCTTCTACAGTTACTGGTTGGCATTCTAACTCTCCAGAAAAGCTTTCCCTTTGTCTCCTCTCTTGCCCCATTCCTTTTAAAATAAAGTTTTAGGATCAGGGTGGATTCGTGGATGATTTTGTTGATTCAGTGTTATAATCTATTCCTGTCATTATTCATTTTGAAGTGTAAATTCTCCCCGGTTTGGCCATCTCGAGCTCTTTAAAGCTCCTGTGTCGAGGAAACCTGTTTTTGTGAGAATACCCACCAGGTTTGAGAGCACTTCTTTACTCTTCTGGGACAAGATCTTCCAAGCTTCATTTTCACTTCCCCTGTCTCAGCCCTGCAATCTGTCCTTTCTCTAGGATGTCAGAATGTTCCTTTATAGTGGGGAACAGTGTTCATAACAGGTGTAGATGCCACAGCGCTCTTTGGTACAGAGATGTAATTGCTTCTAGGTCCTTTCTGTGGAAAGCTAAGCAATCTCAAGTTGACACTGATAAGATCTCTTAATTCTATTATAGTATCACAGGATTTTTTTCTCTTCTGTCCACCTTCAATATTTGTACCTTTCATCTCCCACAGTGAGAACCTGGGTTCCCAACAATATGTTGGTTCAGTCCTGTGATAAGTTCAGAATATTTCATAATGGCTTCATCAACAACAAACTTACTAAGTCATTTAAACATTTTCTTTGCAGCTTTCTTTTTGTCCTTAGACTACACTGTATTCCACTGAGGGTGTATTGTCAGACTACGGTGGTCAGAAATTATTTAACTTTTTTCCTTCTGTGTAATTATGTGTATAATTACAGATACAGTCAATGTGATATATGGTTGGGTTCTTCTGTTTCTATTTGCATTCCACTTTCGTGTTTTCCCCATTCTTGTTTTAATTTAATTTTTGAATGCATAAAATATTAACATGGTTCAAAAGTCAAAACTCTAAGAACAGGTAGATTTAGAAGTCTCTTTCCCTTCTCCATCCCTTCTACTTCATAGATATTAATGCCCTCTTCCCCCAAAGGCCACTGATTTTCTCATTTATCTTTTGCTTTATTTTGCAAAAGTAAGCATGAGCATTTCTATTCTTTCTTCCACAAAAGGTGACAGGTAATTTTTTTTTTTTTTTTTTTTTTTGCCTCTTGCTTTGTCACTTAGGTGATTTTCAGGACATATTTTTATCAGCTTGTAGAGATTTTCTTCATCCTTTTGTATATGTTTCAATTAAATGAAGTGTGATCACTTTATTTGGCTTAAATCGAACCTTATTTTGTGCTTTATACTTCTGTGTTTCACTTTTTTTCCTTTCTTGCATCTTTTAAATTTTTTTATAATTCCATTTTCCCCCCTACTAGTTTAGATATTATATATTCTTTCTCTATTCCTCTTATATGTTATCCTGAAAAATCACAACCTGTATCATAATCTAAAGTTAATTGGTAACTGTCCTCCTTCTAGAAAAGGTAATGACTTTTCTGTATTTAGAACCCGCAAGATTACTTTATGCGTTCAGTGTTTATTTACATGAACTCACAAATCCTTTTCATGTTTCTCATCAACAACTTTGGATCATATTTGCTACTACCCACAGCACATTTGTTAGCTTTTTTTTTGTTTCGGTGATAAATTTTTTTTCTGAAAATGTCTTTACTTCACCTTGGTTCTAGAAATATTTTCACTGGGAATGTTAGGTTGATAAATGATCTTCAACATACTAAATGATTATTCTACTGTTTTCTGTCTTGTTGCTGTCAGTCCAGCAGTTCTTCTAAGAAAATCTATTGTGGGGCATGTGGGTGGCTCAGTTAAGTGTCTGCCTTCGCCTCAGCTCATGATTCCAGAGTTCTAGGATCGAGGCCCACGTTGGGCTCCTTGCTCAGCAGAGAGCCTGCTTCTCCCTCTGCCCCTTACCCTGCTCATGCTCCCTCTCTTGACCTCTCTCTCTCAAATAAATCACTAAATAAAATCTTTAAAAAAAAGAAAATCTATTGTTTTGGGGGGCACCTGGGTGGCTCAGTCGGTTAAGCATCTGCCTTCTGCTCAGGTCATGATCCCAGGGTCCTGGGATGGAGCTCCACATTGAGCCTGCTTCTCCCTCTCCCTCTGCCTGCCACTACCCCTGCTTGTGCTCTTTCTCTCTCTCAAATAAATAAAATAGTTTAAAAAAATCTGTTTTTTTTCCCCTCAGACTTCATTTAGGAGTATCTTCCTTGTCTTTGCTTTTTAGAAGTTTTACTATGATGTGTCTAGGTATGGACTTATTTTTAGTTATTGTAATTGGAATTCACTGACCTTGAATCTGGATAGGTTAAGGAAGATTCTCAGCCATTATCTTTTCAAATGTGGTCTCTGTCCTTCTTTGGGGACCCTGACTGGATCCCCTTGTTCTTATATCTGTACCTCTTACACGTTTTTCTGTTTGTTTCTCTGGGCTATATTCTGGATAACTTGATTTTTATCCCTGCTTATGATCTTCTGTTAACTTATCCACTGACTTCTTAACTTTGGTTATCACATTTTTTAATTGTAGACGTTCTATTTGATTCTTTTTCTTATTTGCAAGATGACTTGATGAAGACTTCTCATTCCCTGCATAGGCATAGCATACATATTTCATTAATCATAATCAATTCTCTCACAGGCCAAATCTTTCGTGGATTTGTGCACAGGTTTGCACGCATGTGTGTGTACACATGCGTGAGCACGCATGCACCCATGCCTGATTCTGCTTTTCTCTCTTGAGGTAACTGGTTTTAACATGCATCCTCATCATTGATTCCCGACTATTGCACTTGGACTATCTCTAAGAACAAGTGGCAAACTAGAATAAAGCTACAATGCTCCAGAGAGCATTCAGGTGCTTCTGCTTGGCACCTGAGGGCAATTCGAGTCCAGGACTACCCTAATCCTAGTTCAAGCCTGGAGTTCGGGGTCTATCTCGGATGCAAGATCTCACAGAAGGCCTGGATTCCTCTGGTTCGCCCTCCCCTATGGGTCCTGGCTTAGTGAGGGGAGAGTCTCCCATTAGATATTCCATCTCGTGTGAGTCTGTTTTGACATATGTCCCTTTTGCCACCAAAAGTCTTTCAAATGCAAGTTCAAGTCTAATGGGAGAAACCGATCTCAGGACAAAAGTGGCTTCCGTGCTCGTTTATCTCCAGAATTCCCTTTGTTCTGGTTATTTCTGTGTTCTCAGCTCCTCCTACTTTTAAGAAAGATGTATCTGTGTTTTTTACTTTTTAACACTTTACCAAGTAATTTTAGGGTTTTGTTTTGTTATCAAGAGGGCTTGTCCAAATACCCTAGCTTATTATCATAGAGGCTCTGAAGTCTTATGGTTTCCTCTGACAATTTATTTCTGTCTACTCTGACTTTTGGAGGGTGGATAGTCTTCAGTTTTTGGTCTGCAGATGGCTGTTTATTTGCCAGTGCTGTGTGTGTGTATAGAACGCATATGAAATGAGAGAATGAAGTAGTCTGTACCTTAGTAAGTGCTTTAGAATTAGTTCTTACAACTTCAGGAGACGCGTGGTGGTGGTAGCTATTGTTTCCCCCATTTTCCCTAAGAGGAAAATGAGGTTAAGTAACTTTACCAAGATCCTAAAGCTAGCAGATGGCCAAGCCATAGCCTCAAGCCAAGATCTGATACTGCAGCTACCTATGAGGGTAGCTAGGCAGCAAGCAGATAAAAGTGCTGGTGGATGTGACTGTTTTCTTGGAGCTCTTTGTCTCTTTCTGCCTACACAGAGCAGAGCAGCTTTCCTGTGGGGATTCAGCTTCAAAAGCAAAGCATTCTTGTCTCTGCCTCTCGGCCTACATTATTAGCAGTAATGGAAAGGCCCTGTTTTCTAAGGCTACAAAATCAAGGGAGCACAACCTCTGCATTTAACTACCTGTGCGCAGCCCGCTGCCTCGAATGCCTTCCCCTTGACTCGAAGGACTTTCAAGGTTGCTCAGTGCAGGGTTTGGATCTGCACCAGGAGAAGGAGTTGATTCTTAGTGGCAGGCTTTGTCGGGTGCAGCTCTGAACTCCTTTCCCACGTGGGCACTGGTTTTTGTATAACAATGACATCCTTGGTCCAACACCCCCCCCCCCCCCCCCCGAGATTTGGGTTTTGGAACTGTTGATCCAGGAGCAGCGATGGGTTTGTTTTCACTTCGGGATTAGAGTATATCTGAAAAACAATTAGCTAGTGGAGGAGGAAAAAAAACTTGACTCTCCTGTCCTTTTACCTGCCAAAATCTTACCTGTTGAAGACAAAATTAAATACTACTCCAATTTTATCCTGGGTCTTAATTTCCCATTACATTACGCTATGAATTTCAAGGAACTCATCACAGACTGCCTTTGTGGCTACTAATGAGCATGTTTTATGTTACTTGGTTCTGTATATACCCTTGGGGAAACAAAGTCCCTAAGCTGAATTAGCTTTTATAAAGTAGCTGCTTAATAACAGTTGCGTAACTGAGGGACGACTCTCCTTCTGATTCTGCTTCTGATCCCAGTGACTATTCTGACACCAATTCTAATGTGTTTGTGTTTTCTTAACACACCGCCAAGCAATCCTCTGACACCAGTGGGGTGTCTTACAATTTCTCTCAATTCTGACACTACCTGGGGATAGTGTCAGATCCCACAGATTGAGGGCTCAGTCCTACAAGAGTGTCCCCCCCGCCCCCATCCCCGACTTTAGTCACCAATTTTGGTCCAGGTTGTCAGTGGGGGTTCTGAAGAGCTGTAGACAGGAGGTTTCAATAGTCCCTTCTTTGGGTTTGACTGATTGGCTAGAACAGCTCCTAGAACTCAGAGAAGGATTTTTACTAGGTCACCTGTTTATTACTATAAAAGGCTATAACTTAGAAACAGCCAGGTGGAAGAGAAGCGTAGGGCAACGTAGGGGGAATCGTTTCCAAGCCCTATCTAGGGACACCACTCTCCTGGCATCTCTGCAGGTTCACCAGCTGGGAAGCTCTCCAAACCCTCGCCTTACGGGTTTTTATGGAGGCTTCATTACACAGGTGTAGTTGATTAAATCCTTGGCCATTGGTGATTGATCTCGGTCTTCAGCCTCTCCCCTTCTAGGAGGTGTGTGTTGGGGAGGGGTGGTGTGCAGTGGGGCTGAAAATTCCAACTCTCTAATTGCTTGATTGGCCCTACCAGTGACCAGCGCCCTTCTGTAGGTGCTTTCCTGGAGTCGCTTCATTAACCTAACGAAAGCTCCCTTTATTGTTCTCATCACAGGAAATTCCAAGGGTTTTGACCCTCAACAAAGTAGGTATAGAGGCAACATACCTCAACATCACGAAGGCCATATGCGAAAGCCCCACAGCTAATATCATCCTCAATGGGGAAAAAACAGAGCTGCTCCCCTAAGGTCAGGAAGAAGACAGGGATGTCCAATCTCACCACTGCTATTTAACATAGTACTAGACGTGTTAGCTTCAGTTATCAGACAACAAAAAGAAATAAAAGGCATCCAAATTAGCAAGGAAGAGGTCAAGCTTTCACTATGTGCAGATGATTTGATGGTCTATGTAGAAAACCTGACAGACTCCACCAAAAAATTGCTAGAATTAATACATGAATTCAACGAAGTTGCAGGATATAAAATCCACGTGCAGAAATCTGTTGCATTTCTAGACACCAATAGTGAAGCACTAGAGAGAGAAATCAAGGAAGTGATCCCATTTATAACTGTACCCAAAACAATAAGATACCTAGGAATAAACCTAACTAAAGAGGTAAAAGATCTGTACTCTGACAACTATAGAACACTGATGAAAGAAGTTGAAGAGGACATAAAGAAAAGGAAAAACAGTCCACGCTCATGGACTGTAAGAACAACCATTGTTAAAATGTCCATGCCACCGAAAGCAATCCACAGATTTAATGCAATCCCCATCAAAATACCCGCAGCAGTTTTTTTTTTTTTTTTTAATAGAGCTAGAACAAACAATCCTAAAAGTTGTATGGAACCGTAAAAGACCCCAAATAACTAAAGCAATCCTGAAAAAGAAAAGCAAAGCTGGAGGCATCACGATTCCAGACCTCAAGCTCTATTACAAAGCTGTCATCATCAAGACAGTATGGTACTGGCTCAAAAACAGACACATACATAGATCAATGGAACAGAATAGAGAACCCAGAAAATGACCCACAACTGTATGGTTAACTAATCTTTGACAAAGCAGGAAAGAATAACCAATGGAAAAAACAGTCTCTTTGACAAATGGTGTTGGGAAAACTGGACAGCAATATATAAAAAATGACACTGGATCACTTTCTTACACCATATACAAAAATAAGTTCAAAATGGATGAAAGACCGAAACATGAGACAGGAAATCATCACAATCCTAGAGGAGAACACAGGCAGCAACCTCTTTGACCTCTGCTGTAACAACTTCTTACTAGACAGGTCTCTGGGGGCAAGGGAGACAAAAGCAAAAATGAACTTTTGGGACTTCCTTGAGAGAAAAAGCTTTTGCGCAGCGAAGGAAACTTTCAACAAAACTAAAAGCCTACGGAATGGGAGAAGAGATTTGCAAATGACATATCTGATTACAGAGTTTGGATACTAACCTTTTAAGAACTTCTCAAATTTTACACGTGCGCATGTGTGTGTGCGCGCGCACACACACAATCCAGTTAAGAAATGGGCAGAAGACATGACATTTTTCCAAAGAAAACCTATAGATGGCTAACAGGCACAGAAAAGATGTGCAACATCACTCATCAGGGAAATGCAAATCAAAACCACGATGAGATCCCACCTCACATCAGTCAGAATGGCTAAAATTAACAACTCAGGAAACAACAGAGGCTGTCGAGGTTGCGGAGAAAGGGGAACCCTCTTACACTGTTGGTGGGAATGCAAACAGGTGCAGCCACTCTGGGAAACAGTATGGAGGTTCCTCAAAAAGTTAAAAATAGAACTGTCCTATGATCCAGCAACTGCATTACTAGGTATTTACCCAAAGGATACAAAAATACAGATACAAAGGGGTACATGCACCCAGTAAACATTCCGATAAACATAACAGCATTATCAACAATAGCCAAACTATGGAAAGAGCCCAAATGTCCATTGACTGAGAATGGACAAAGAAGACGTGGTGTGTATGTACAGTGCAATATTACGCAGCCATCAAGAATGAAATCTTGCCATCTGCAAAGATGTGGATGGAGCTAGATTGTATTATGCTAAGTGAAATAAGTCAGAGAAAGACAAATACCATATGATTTCACTCGTGGAATTTGAGAAACAAAACAGATGAACATATGGGAAGGAAAAAAAAAGAGAGGGAAGCAATTCATAAGAGACTCAAGTATAGAGAACAAACTGAAGGTGGATGGAGGGCAAAGGCAGGGGAATGGGTTAAATGGGGGATGGGCATTGAGGAGGGCACTTGTTATGATGAGCACTGAGTGTTATATGTAAGTGATGAATCACTAAATTAAAAAAAAAAAAATTCCAAAGGTTTTGGGAGCTCTGTGCCATGAAGAGGAGGAAGAGCAAATACACATTTCTTACTATAAATCACAGTATCGCAGTGATCAGATGTGAAGTATTGTTGGTGCTGTTTAGTAAAGTGCTGTCCCCACCTGAGCTAAGCAACCACTGAGCAAAATCGTGTATTTCCATTAGCTTCCCTTGTAGGGCTTGTGTGCGCATGTTGAAAACTGCTTTTAGTTTTGTTTTAAACATGATTTGGGGTACTTTTCCCAGGTGTCAGAGGGTTTGGGAGGAGGTACTGCCAATGTTTGCCTTTGCCACTTTCCCTTTTCTCTTTCCTGTGGCTTCCCCTCTTTTGATGAACTGTTGGTGTGTTAAGTTGTATCTACTGACAGTGTGTAGTCACTTCCTACAGGCCCAAGAGTCATTCTGTCGCTTTGACCATCTGTCTCAGCCTTTTTTTTTTAAATTTCTAGTTTAACCCAGTCAAAGGTTTTAGGTGCCAGTGTCCTACAGCCCCCAATAATAACCAGGTGATCATATCAAATTAATAGATAGTACTCTTAGAGTCATTTCTACTATCATATGGAATGAATGTTTTTCCTCTCTTTAACCAATGACTTGGAAACCTTGTCCAGGTCTCTACTGGTTAATCACTCAACCAGGATTTTGAGTATGGTCAATATGCCTTGTATCATTATATACACTACACACCAAAGTGTATACAGAAAAAGTATGTTCCCTGAAGGAATGTCCAGTCTAACTGATTAGGCAATGTATACCCATATGAAATACTGAGTGGTATAGGATGGTAGTATATGAATCAATATTATCAACTGCTTTAAAGAAACTCTTCATCGGTGTTTATTATGCCGTAAGTCTTCACAAAGTACAAATTGGGGTTGGGAGATGGATAGTCTCTACTATCTTCCCATGGTGTATAGGAAGCCAACTTCGAGGGGAAGGCTGAGGCAGAAAGACACAAGGGCATAGAAGGTTCCCTTTGGGTAGACCATGAATGAATGGGGAAGATGAGATTCACACCAGCAAGTGGGGTGATGATCCAGGGATGGTATTAATGTTGCCTCAATAATAATTGAGTCCTCAGGAGGGTGGGGCCTGAGGACACTTGGGTTAAAATCTAATTTCTACTCCTTCCTTTCCATTCCTGTTGCCGCTATTAAAATGTAGGCTTTTACTATTTCACACCTCCACTCTCCTCTCTGTAATTGGCTCTCTACGGGTCTCTCAGTGGGCCCCAATCCGTTCTGGTCCACTGCCAAATTAGTCTCTCTAAAATGCTGCTTTTGTCATAGTGTTAGAAACTCTTGAAAATAGGAGATGGACACACTCATTGGGGCCTCAGGGCAGAAGTGATGGAGTGATAGCCAGGACAGCGGTGCTTGGGGGGAGCAGGAGACCTCTCCTGTCATCCAATCCCTTCCTCACTATTACTTCACAAATGTATAAAAGGGAATATGACTTTCATAAAAACCCTGGCATGCCAGTTGAGTTCAACCCCTCCTTTGGTTTTTTTAAAAAGCTCATTAAAAATATGCAATAGCACTGGGAGAAATCCTGAACTAATGCTATTGAACAGCCAACCTTCTTAAGTAATGTATTAACCTTAGTAGAAATTGGTAGCAATAGTCCCATCTGTCCACAGATTTTCAAATAGGAGTCCTACCAGTATCACAGATGTAAGTTTGGCTCTCCTTAAAGTAGACTGTGACACAAGGATTCACGTGCATATATTTTATGAAAGGAAAAAAGAAGAGCAAGGGAGGGGGGTATAAGGAAGGGAAAGAGGTAAGCATGAAATGTATTTTCAGGTAAAGTGTAGCTCATCGCTGGGGTAGGAAAGGAGTGGTCTGGAGCATACATGACGTTGTCTTTGTTCATAGGAGTGGGGAGGTGGGAATTGTAGCCTTCTGGGAAAGAGAGTTTCCTTTGGCTGAGGGCAAGTTTACATAAATGGCATATCTATGAGCTATTACCAGCCAACACTCACGGCAGCTGAGAGAACTGGGTACACAACCCTGTAAAAATTATTTGGGTGGGACACTAACAGCGTCAACTGCAGTCTACCCTATTCAGATGCACTGCTTCTTACATTAAATTCATTTCATTAAAGCATAGATGCTCCATGATTCTGTTTGGTTACCATTTCTAGGAAAGCATGCAAGAGGAGAGTGAATGATACCTCCACTGATCAGCTAGTCCTGAAGTCACAACGAATACTCTTCATCTCCCCCTTTTTTTTTTTTAATCCTTCATTCTAGATTCTTCATACCCTCAGCTATCCCTTCTGCTGGCCGAGATGGCTTGTTTGATGGGATGACCCAAACTCTCATCTCTGAGGTGTCTGAGCCCAAGAATCAAACTCATGTTTTCCTTCCTTTGTTTGTTAGCTGATCTTAGGGAACTTGCACCATAAGGTCATAGGTGTGAGTCAAGGGAGGGGCATCTGTGCATTACTGGTAGGTGTCTTGGGAATCTGGGCTACCTGTTTTTGCAGATTCTTTGTGATCTTCGGGCCTGCTTTGGGCCTGATCCCAGATGTCCCATTTTAATTATATGGTGGATTGCTTCTGAGCCTATGTGGATCATGGTGGGCATTCACGGTACATGGTTACTGGATATCCCCTGATAAGATGCTCCATTGCTAGCATGCCAGGAGCTGTTTTTCAAATAGCATTTAATTCCCTCTACTCCCTATACATGTAGAACCCTAATGATCTGTGTGTGTTCTCTTCTTGGATGTTGCCCGAGACTCCATAAGATAACTTTGGCTACCCCTAGTACCATTAAATCTGCCCAGTAGTGTGTCCCAAGTGTCAGAGTTGCTTTTACTATAGTCTGAACCTACTATTGATCCCTTTCTTACTCTGGGACCCATTCAAAACTGTAAGCCTTCAAAATAATTTGATAGATGAGTCAGAGCAGTATTCTCAAGTATGGATGATACTGCCCACAAACATCCAAAAGGGCTATCGAGCATTGGGTGTAGGAGGTACAAGGTAAAATAAATTGTCTTTTACTTTGGAGGTGATATCCTGGAATGATCCAGAGCATTGGATCCCAAAACGTTGGAGGGAACAAGACTCTGAATGTTCACAAGGTTTATATCTCTTCCCATAAACCTCCTATATCTTACAAAGACATCAAGAATACTTGCCACTTGTAGCTCATCAAGACTGGTTAACATGATGTCATCAATATGGCAGATCAATGTGATGTTCTGCAGGATGACCAGATGTTTTAAGTTACTTTGGGAATATGAGGTGCCAGAGAGCAGGAGAATTTAATAACCTAGGACAAGACCACGGGTGTACGTTGTTGTCCATCACATGGGGATACAACCAGATTCTGACTTTTCTTCTTGATAGGTATGAGAAAGGATGCATTAGCCAGAGGAGTTGGGGAGCAAGATGACAGAGGAGTAGAAGACCTGGATTTCGTCTGGTCTCAGGAATTCAGCTGGATAGGGATCAAACCATTCTGAACACCTACAAACTCAACAGGAGATCGAAGAAAAGAATAGCAACAACTCTCTGAACAGAAAAGCGACCACTTTCTGGAAGGTAGGACATGCGGAGAAGTGAATCCGAGGTGATATTCAGGAGGATAGACAGCGGGGGAGGTGGCCTCCGTCGGCCACTTCTGGCAAGTGATAGAGCCACGGAGCACAAAATTGGAACTTTTAGAAGCCGGCTCCGCTGAGGGACGTCACTCCAGTGGCTCAGCGGGGGGTGGAACCCTCGCGGGACAGTGTGGTCTCAGGACCCTCGGGGTCACAGAAAGACCGGGGGTGCCTGACAGTGGCAGAGCTCCCAGGTATCGGAGTGGGGAAGCCGGCTGCAGAGACGGAGCCGAGGCTCGGGCTCTCAGCTCGGGGTTGCCATAAACTGTGATCCGTGGCCCAGTCGGGCCACTGCTCCTCCAGCAGGGACCCAACAAGTGGCAGAGCTGGGGAGACTCCGCCTTCCTCCCCCGGGAGGAGCGGCGCGGGAGCGCACCACAGGGATCTGCTGGGTTTGGAGACTCCACACGGGGTCGTGTGCCAGAGATAGAAATGCTCGGTCACAGGCCGGGTGAGCACGGAGTGCGGCCAGAGACTGGGGACACGGGAGTGACTGACTGCTTTTCTCTGCGGGCGCACTGAGGAGCGGGGCTCCGAGTTCTCAGCTCCTCTGGGCAGAGATTGGGAGGCCGCCATTTTCACTCTCATCCTCCAAAGATGTACGCGAAGCTTACAGGGAACAAAAGCTCCCAAGAGAGCAAACCCGAGCTGATTACTTAGCCCGGACTGACAAGGGCGGGGCAATTCCGCCTCCGGCAGACATTTGGAAACCACAGCAACAGGCCCCTCCCCCAGAAGATCAGCCCGAACAGCCCGCCAAGACCAAGTTTACCGATCAAGGAGAACGGGAGAACTCCAGCGAGAGGGGAATACTGCGCATAGAATTCGTGTCTTTTTTACCATGATTCTTTAGTCTTTCAAAGTTAATTTATTTTTAAGTAAGATTTTTTTTTAAGATTTTTATTTATTTATTGAGAGAGAGAGAATGGTAGAGAGAGAGCATGAGAGGGAGGAAGGTCAGAGGGAGAAGCAGACTCCCTGCTAAGCAGGGAGCCCGATGCGGGACTTGATCCTGGGACTCCATGATCATGACCTGAGCCGAAGGCAGTCACTTAACCAACTGAGCCTCCCAGGCACCCTCAAAGTTAATTTTTTTAACTTTTTTTTTTTAATTTTTCTTTTTCCCTTTTTCAACCAACATCTTATCAATCCCTTTAAAAAAAAAAAATTTTATTTTTCATTTTTAGAGTAATATTCTATCCCTTCATAGTAGTTACCCTTATTTTTGGCATATGTATATATATAAGTTGTTCTCTCTTTAAAATTTTGAGATAATTTCTTCTAACATATCAAAATATACCCTAAATCTCTAGTGTATGGCTTTGTTCTAGTCTCCTGCCTGATCACATTCTCTCCTCTTTTTCTTTCTTTTTTTTTAATCCTCTTTTTTCTTTTTTCAAGCACGTTATCAATTCCTTTTTTAAAATTTTTTTATAACTTTCATCTTTACAGTCATATTCCATCCCTTCATTGTATCAACCCTTATTTTGTACATATATAAGTCTTTCTTTAAAATTTTAGGAGGCACTTTCTTCTAACAGACCAAAATACATCCAAAATCCAGTGTGTGGCACTGATCTATGCACTAGCCTGATCATATTTGATCATACTTTGTTTTCTTTTTGTATTGTTCTGTTTTTGTTTTTTTCTTCTTGTTTTTTTTTCTTTCTTTTCTCTTTTTTTTTTCTTTCCCTTTCTTTTCCCCTGGTTTCAGGTCTTTTCTGATTTGTTTAGAGTATATTTTCTGGGGTTGTTGTTAACCTGTTGAATTTTGTTCTCTCATTCATCTATTCTCCTCTGGACAAAATGACAAGACGAAAAAATCACCTCAGCAAAAAGAACAAGAGGTAGTACCGTCTGCCAGGGACCTACTCAATATGGACATTGGTACGATGTCGGACCTAGAGTTCAGAATCATGATTTTAAAGATACTAGCTGGGCTTGAAAAAGGCATGGAAGTTATTAGAGAAACCCTTTCTGGAGAAATAAAAACTAAAATCTAACCAAGTCGAAATCAAAAAGGCTATTAATGAGGTGCAATCAAAAATGGGGGCACTAACTGCTATGATAAATGAGGCAGAAGAGAGAATCAGCGATATAGAAGACCAAAGGAAGGAAAATAAGCTGAGAAAAAGAGAGATAAACAATAACTGGATCACGAGGGCGGAATTCGAGAGATAATTGACACCATAAGACGAAACAACATTCGAATAATTGGGATCCCAGAAGAAGAAGAAAGAGAGAGGGGGGGCAGAAGGTATATTAGAGCAAATTATAGCAGAGAACTTCCCTACTGTGGGGAAGGAAACAGGCATCAAAATCCCGGAGGCACAGAGAACCCCTCTCAAAATCAATAAAAATAGGTCAACACCCCGACATCTAATAGTAAAACTTACGAGTCTCAGAGACAAAGAGAAAATCTTGAAAGCAGCTTGGGAGAAGAGAGATGTAACCTATAATGGTAGAAACATTAGATTGGCAACAGACCTATCCACAGAGACCTGGCAGGCCAGAAAGGACTGGCATGATATCTTCAGAGCACTAAACGAGAAAAATATGCAGCCAAGAATACTATATCCTGCTAGGCTGTCATTGAAAATAGAAGGAGAGATAAAAAGCTTCCAGGACAAACAAAAACTACAGGAATTTGCAAACACGAAACCAGCCCTCCAAGAAATATTGAAAGGGCTCCTCTAAGCAAAGAGAGAGCCTAAAAGCAGCATAGACCAGAAAGGAACACAGACAATATAGAGTAACAGTCACCTTACAGGCAATACAATGGCACTAAATTCATATCTTTCAATAGTTACCCTGAATGTAAATGGGCTAAATGCCCCAATCAAAAGACACAGGCTATCAGATTGGATTAAAAAATAAGACCCCTCAATATGTTGTCTGCAAGACTCATTTTAGACCCAAAGACACTCCCAGGTTGAAAGTGAGGGGGTGGAAAACCATTTACCATGCTAATGGACACCAAAAGAAAGCTGGGGTGGCAATCCTTATATCAGACAAATTAGATTTTAAAACAAAGACTGTGATAAGACATGAGGAAGGACACTATATCCTACTTAAAGCGTCTGTCCAACAAGAAGATCTAACAATTGTAAATATCTATGCCCCGAACATGGGAGCAGCCAATTATATAAGGCAATTAATAACAAAAGCAAAGAAACACATTGACAACAATACAATAATAGTGGGGGACTTTAACACCGCCCTGACTGAAATGGACAGATCATCTAAGCAAAAGATCAACAAGGAAATAAAGACTTTAGATGACACACTGGACCAAATGGACTTCACAGACACATTCAGAACATTCCATTCCAAAGCAACGGAATACACATTCTTCTCTAGTGCCCATGGAACATTCTCCAGAATAGATCACATCCTAGGTCACAAATCAGGTCTCAACTGGTACCAAAAGATTGGGATTATTCCCTGCATATTTTCAGACCACAATGCTTTGAAACTAGAACTCAATCACAAGAGGAAAGTCGGAAAGAACTCAAATACGTGGAGGCTAAAAAGCATCCTACTAAAGAATGAATGGTCAACCAGGAAATTAAAGAAGAATTTAAAAAAATTCATGGAAACCAATGAAAATGAAAACACAACTGTTCAAAATCTTTGGGATGCAGCAAAGGCAGTCCTAAGATGAAAGTATATAGCAATACAAGCCTTTCTCAAGAAACAAGAAAGGTCTCAAATACACAACCTAACCCTACACCTAAAGGAGCTGGAGAGAGAACAGCAAATAAAGCCTAACCCCAGCAGGAGAAGAGAAATAATAAAGATCAGAGCAGAAATCAATGAAATAGAAACCAAAAGAACAGTAGAACAGATCAACGAAACTAGGAGCTGGTTCTTTGAAAGAATTAACAAGATTGATAAACCCCTGGCCAGACTTATCAAAAAGAAAAGAGAAATGACCCGAATCAACAAAATCATGAATGAAAGAGGAGAGATCACAACCAACACCAAAGAAATTCAAGCAATTATAAGAACATATTATGAGCAACTCTATGCCAGCAAATTAGGTAACCTGGAAGAAATGGTTGCATTCCTAGAGATGTATCAACTACCAAAATTGAACCAGGAAGAAATAGAAAACCTGAACAGACCTATAACCACTAAGGAAATTGAAGCAGTCATCAAAAATCCCCCAACAAACAAAAGCCCAGGGCCAGATGGCTTCCCAGGGGAATTCTACCAAACCTTTAAGAAAGAATTAATACCTATTCTCCTGAAACTGTTCCAAAAAATAGAAATGGAAGGAAAACTGCCAAACTCATTTTATGAGGCCACCATTACCTTGATCCCCAAACCAGACAAAGATCCCATCAAAAAGGAGAATTACAGACCAATATCCTTGATGAACATGGATGCAAAAATTCTCACCAAAATACTAGCCAATAGGATCCAACAGTACATTAAAAGTATTATTCACCACGACCAAGTGGGATTTATCCCTGGGCTGCAAGGCCGGTTCAACATCCGCAAATCAATCAACGTGATACAATACATTAACAAAAGAAAGAACAAGAATCATATGATCCTCTCAATAGATGCAGAAAAAGCATTTGACAAAGTACAGCATCCTTTCTTGATCAAAACTCTTCAGAGTATAGGGATAGAGGGTACATACCTCAATATCATAAAAGCCATCTACGAAAAACCTACAGCGAATATCATTCTCAATGGGGAAAAGCTGAGAGCTTTTCCCCTAAGGTCAGGAACGCGGCAGGGATGTCCACTCTCACCACTGCTATTCAACATAGTATTAGAAGTCGTAGCCACAGCAATCAGACAACAAAAAGAAATCAAAGGCATCCAAATCGGCAAAGAGGAAGTCAAACTCTCACTCTTTGCAGATGATATGATACTTTATGTGGAAAACCCAAAAGACTCCATCCCAAAACTGCTAGAACTCATACAGGAATTCAGTCAAGTAGCAGGCTATAAAATCAATGCACAGAAATCAGTGGCATTCCTATACACCAACAACAAGACAGAAGAGAGACAAATCAAGGAGTCGATCCCATTCACAATTGCACCCAAAACCATAAGATACCTAGGAATAAATTTAACCAAAGAGCCAAAGGATCTGTACTCAGAAAACTATAAAATACTCAGGAAAGAAATTGAAGAAGACACAAAGAAATGGAAAAACGTTCCATGCTCATGGATTGGAAGAACCAACATTGTGAAGATGTCAATGCTGCCTAGAGCAATCTACACATTCAATGCAATCCCCATCAAAATACCATCCACTTTTTTCAAAGAAATGGAACAAATAATCCTAAAATTTGTATGGAACCAGAAGAGACCCCAAAGAGCCAGAGGAATATTGAAAAAGAAAAGCAAAGCTGGCGGCATCACAATTCCGGACTTCCAGCTCTATTACAAAGCTGTCATCATTAAGACAGTATGGTACTGGCACAAAAACAGACACATAGATCAATGGAACAGAATCGAGAGCCCAGAAATGGACCCTCAACTCTATGGTCAACTTATCTTTGACAAAGCAGGAAAGAATGTCCAGTGGAAAAAAGACAGTCTCTTCAACAAATGGTGTTGGGAAAATTGGACAGCCACATGCAGAAGAATGAAACTGGACCATTTCCTTACACCACACACAAAAATAGACTCCAAATGGTTGAAAGACCTAAACGTGAGACAGGAGTCCATCCAAATCCTAAAGGAGAACACAGGTAGCAACCTCTTCGACCTCAGCCGCAGCAACTTCTTCCTAGAAACATCACCAAAGGCATAGGAAGCCAGGGCAAAAATGAACTATTGGGATTTCATCAAGATAAAAAGCTTTTGCACAGCAAAAGAAACAGTCCACAAAACCAAAAGACAACCGACAGAATGGGAGAAAATATTTGCAAATGACATATCAGATAAAGGGCTAGTATCCAAAATCTATAAAGAACTTACCAAACTCAACACCCAAAGAACAAATAATCCAATCAAGAAATGGGCAGAAGACACGAACAGACATTTATCCAAAGAAGACATCCAAATGGCCAACAGACACATGAAAAAGTGCTCAGCATCACTCGGCATCAGGGAAATCCAAATCAAAACCTCAATGAGATACCACCTCACACCAGTCAGAATGGCTAAAATTAACCGGTCAGGAAACGACAGATATTGGTGGGGATGCGGAGAAAGGGGAACCCTCCTACACTGTTGGTGGGAATGCAAGCTGGTGCAGCCACTCTGGAAAACAGTATGGAGGTTCCTCAAACAGTTGAAAATAGAGCTACCCTACGATCCAGCAATTGCACTACTGAGTATTTACCATGAAGATACAAATGGAGGGATCCGAAGGGGTACGTGCACCCCGATGTTTATAGCAGCAATGTCCACAATAGCCAAACTGTGGAAAGAGCCAAGATGTCCATCGACAGATGAATGGATAAAGAAGAGGTGGTATATATACACAATGGAATATTATGCAGCCATCAAAAGGAATGAGATCTTGCCATTTGCAACGACGTGAATGGAAGCGGAGAGTGTTATGCTGAGTGAAATAAGTCCATCAGAGAAAGACATGTATCATATGACCTCACTGATATGAGGAATTCTTAATCTCAGGAAACAAACTGAGGGTTGCTGGAGGGGGGGGTGGGAGGGATGGGGTGGCTGGGTGATAGACATTGGGGAGGGTATGTGCTATGGTGAGTGCTGTGAATTGTGCAAGACTGTTGAATCACAGATCTGTACCTCTGAAACAAATGCAATGTATGTTAAGAAAAAGAAAAAAGAAGATGGCAGGAGGGGAAGAATGAAGGGAGTAAATCGGAGGAGGAGACGAACCATGAGAGATGATGGACTCTGAAAAACAAACCGAGGGTTCTAGAAGGGAGGGGGGTAGGGGGATGGGTGAGCCTGGTGATGGGTATTAAAGAGGGCACATTCTGCGTGGAGCACTGGGTATTATGCACAAACAATGAATCATGGAACACTACCTCAAAAACCAATGATATATGGTGATTAACATAACAATAAAAAATTAAAAAATGGGGAAAAAACAAAGAATGCATTAGTCAGATCAATACCTGCATGCCACGTTCTGTAGGCTGTGTTAATTTTATCTAGTAAAGATGACCGCATCTGACACAATAGCTGCAATTGAGTCTACTGCTTGATTAAATTTATGGTAGTCCACTGCTATCCACCATGATGCATCGGGTTTTCGTAGGGGCCATACTGGTAAATTAGAACATCAATGGGGATGTGGATCATCACCACTGCACCATTTAAGAGTGGCCCTAATCTAATTTTCTCTGGGAAGCAATATTGGTTTTTAATTTATTGGTTTTTCTAAAGATAGGGGTAGTTTTAGGGGCTCTCATTTGACCTTTCCTACTATTATTCTTCTACTCTACTGCTTAAGGAACCAATGTCAAATGTGAGAGTTTTATAAATTAGTATGTCCATTCCATTTACACATTTAGGAATCACAGAAATGACCACTAGGTAGCTCTATGGACCCAGTAGACCCATTGTGAGCTGGGTAGGATTGGGTTTGAAATCCATTTATTACCTGATGCCAAATACCTCTGCTCTAGCAGGAGGTCAGGAGAGGGCTTTAGTTTTCTGGGTAGCAAAGACCCTGTGCACAGCAGGCTTCTAAAGATCTGGGTCCTCTACTTCTTCCCAATATATGTTTATCTGAGTACATGACCACAGGCCTCTTTTAGGAAGGACTTTGGCAATCACTACTATATACATTTGTTGTGGTATTAAAGCATAATTTCCTCTCTATATAATTTTTACCTTATTTAAAACTTACAGAAAAGTTGCAATAATACAAAAAATTTCTGGATTTATCTTTTATCCAGATCCCCCTTATGTTAACTACATTTGCTATATCCTTTTCTCTGTACATAGATGGATGTGTAGTGTGTGTGTGTGTGTGTGTGTGTGTGTGTGTGTGTGTATGGATGTGTATATACACATTTTTTCTGAACCGTTTAACTTGAAACATGATTTCCTTTTATTTCTAAACACTTTAGTGTATATTTTCTCAAAGCAAGGATTTCTCATAACCATAGTACGATGATCAAAATCAGAAAATTAACATTGATACGATACTATTATCTAAACTTGCTAGGACTCTAGAATTCATCCTGCTAGAGTTTTGGTGGTCTTACAATTGATTCCTGAGCTTGGGAGCAGAGAGACCACAAACAAAACAAAAGAAAACAAAAAACATGTAAAGGTGTTGGAAGGTAGGATTGGGTGTCTGTAACAGTCTAATTTTAGAGGCTTCATGAGTAAGTTTCTGGTCAGTGCTTGGCTACAAGATACCAGTATCCACAGGAGCCACAGATTAGATGCTGGCTGAAAGGCCCAGAGCTGGCAAACTCTTCAAAGTGGAATCTGGCTCCCCCTGTGTAATGTTACCCCCAGCTCAATAGTCCTCCAGCCAGGCTGAAATCCTCAGGGTCTGGCCAATTGCCATGTGCATTGCTGAGCCATTTCTTCTTTCATGCTGTTCTTTCTTTCCAGAGTAGCTTGATTCCTGCCCGGCCCCCGCCACCAGCCGTCTGAAATCCAACTATGTTTTTAAGCCTGAAAACGAATGGACCTACCTGTGGGTTTTTAAAGGCGTCATTCCTAGATGGGCAACATCTCTCCCACTGGGTTGCAAGTTCTGTGGTCCATCATTTTACTTCAGACATAAGAGTTGAGCAGAACTGTCTTCCTTCCACCTAGCCAGATCCCAGCTTGCTCAGTTTTCCTTAAGTTTTTTTTAAAAATAGAACTATATTTAATTGATTATGTGGGTATAGTTTTTGGTCAAATAGTCTTCTTTCCCCATTCACATTTATGAAAGTTTTTTTTTGTTTTTTTTTGTTTTTTTTTTACTTTTAAAGCTGTTCCTTTGGATATTTACTTTCATATTTCTAGATGGCATGTTTATACTGTTATTTCCTATTTGACTTACGTTTGGAATATTGTTGGCTTCATACTTTAAAAAATGAGGATTTATAGGGGTGCCTGGGTAACTCAGTCGTTAAGCATCTGCCTTCGGCTCATGTCATGATCCCAGGGTCCTGGGATCGAGCCCCGCATCAGGTTCCTTGCTCAGCGGGAAGCCTGCTTCTCCCTCTCCCACTCCCCCTGCTTGTGTTTCCTCTTTCGCTGTCTCTGTCAAATAAATAAATAAAATGTTAAAAAGAAGAAGAGGATTTATATCCTCCTTCACTACCACCAACCATCACCATCATTCCCCTTCCTTCCTCCATTGTCTCAATAAATTTATACCATGCCTTTTGATTAGTCTAATGTTCAATGTTTTAATTATTAGGCCTGTGGAAATGTTACTTGAGACAAGCCATGCAGTGTTCTGTGATTACATTTTCACGCTACATAACTGCTTTCCCTTAAGGTTAATATTTGTTTGTTTATTTGAGAGAGAGAGCGCGTGAATGAGCACAGGCAGGGGGAGGGGCAGAGGAGAGGGAGAAGCAAGCTTCCCGCTGAGCGTGGAGCCCAAAGCGGGGCTTGATCCCAGGACCCCAAGATCATGACCTGAGCCAAAGCAGCCGCTTAACCGACTGAACCTCCTAGGCGCCCCAGCAGCATCTTTTTATAGTTGAATGGATATGAAATCTTTTCTCAGGTTGTCTGAGGATAGTAACTATACAACTTTAGACTTTGTTCCCCCGCCCCCGCCCCCCCCCCCCCCCCCCCGCCCCAGCTCCCTGCATGGTCTCTTGTTCTTCCAAGTCTCTTCCTGCTTGATTGACTCACTATCTTTTTTTCACAGAGAAGTCCTGCTGAAGTTATCTGCTGATTTTTGGGCTATCTCTTCCTATTTAAAGAGTGAAGTCCGTCAGATCTGTCAGAAGCTCTATTGGCTCTTTGACTGATTATCAGTCTCCTTAGGTCTTTTGTATGGAGTGGACATTTTTCCCTAGAGGGTAAGGTTAATCCCTTGCCTTTAAAATGTGCATTTAGCTGCTAGGGATCTTGGAGACATGGGAGAAGGGAACTGAGGTATCTGATCTGATATGAAGATTTTCATGTAATACACCCATTGTCATAATGCTACCTCTTAGCTCCGCTGTGCTTGGTGTGCCCGAGTTCAGTGTGTCAGACCCCACAGGGGAGTGGTCAGTACTGAGGGTGGGCTCAGGCCACTGCTGTTAACGTTCAACCTGTTAAAGCCCTCCTGCCTTCAGTTCTATCCACCATACCATACCTGAGAGATACTTGCCTCCACTTCCCTGAGTATATGTATATTTTTAAAGATTTTCCTAATTTTTTGAGAGAGAGAGAGAGAGAGAGTGAGTGAGCATGAGGGGGGAAGGGCAGAGGGAGCAGCAGACTCCCCACTGAGCGGGGAGCCTGATGCAGGGCTCCATCCCAGGACCTGGATATCATGACCTGAGCCGAAGGCAGATGCTTAACTGACTGAGCCACCCAGGCGTCCCCTGAATATATTTTTGAGGGCAGTGGTCCTGCAAAGAGAATTGGCTTGCTTCTGGGTTCCTCCCATGTCCAGGTCACATTTCAACTAAGATACTAGTTCTACAAAAATTTTGTTGCTCTTACCTCTTTTCTTTGTCCTTATTATTTCGTGCCATTTAAAAAAATTCCCTGTACTGTGATTTTAGGCAATATCAGGAAGGAAGGAATGTGTTCACTCTGGCATATTTAACTGGAAGCTCCTTTTCCCTGAGACTTTCTATTTCCCTGAGACTTTCTATGAGACTCCATTCCAGATGAATCTTTCCCTTTTCTAAACTCTCAGAGTACTTGCTGTCTGTGTACATTAATTTTGCACTCATATACTCTTAAGATTTTCTTATAGTTTTGTGCATGGGGACTTGTTTCTAGATCTTCTCTTTTACGACAAAATAGTAAATTGACTTAAATGATTTTTAGATTTTCAGGAAGTAAGGATTTTTGTCTAAGTATCCATATTTTAAAAATAATTAGGGTTTGACAAACTTCCTGTTGCGGTGGCCGTCCCCTAGGCTATCGACTTAGCTCGTGGCTACTTCTATTTCATAGTAGTGAAAACTGGTCTACAAATCAAATGTTTTACACTTAGAATCACATTTCTTTTTTTTTTAAAGATTTTTATTTATTTATTCGAGAGAGAGAGAATGAGCAGGGAGGAGGGGCAGAGGGAGAGAGAGAGGGAGAAGCAAACTCCCTGCTGAGCAGGGAGCCTGATGTAGGACTTGATCCCAGGACCTGGAGAACATGACCTGAGCCAAAGGCAGATGCTTAACCAACTGAGCCACCCAGGTGCCCCTAGAATCACATTTTCTAAGTCTTAACAGAGGAAAAATCTTTACATAAAGCAGATTATCACCTCATTTTATAATTTTCATGTACAATATTTTGGTTAATAAATGCTTAAACTAACCTATGCTATGCCAGTGTTTGTGGGGTACAGACAAGCTTTTGAGGGTGGGAACATGTCTTTACCTAACTGGGGGATTGTATTAGATTTCTGTTGCTATGTAACGACCCACCCCAAACCTAGTGGCTTACACATTTAAACAACAACATTTAAACACTCATGCAGCTGCACTTAGCTGGTGGGTGAGCTGGAGGTAGACGCTGGGTGCTGGGAGCACTTGAGACAATCTGTGCCTTTCTCTCCCCAAATCTGGCCTCCCTCACAGCATGGTGGCCGTCGGGTTGCAAGACAACAAGCTGCAGAGTGACATCACTTCTCTCGCCTCGGCTTGCATCACCTTTGCTGATGTTCTGTTGACCGAAGCAAGTCACATGGCCAAGGCCAGAGTCAGGGTGGGAAGGGACTAACAAGGGTACGGATACTAAAAGGTGTGACTCACTGGAGGTCATTACTATAGGAATCTTCCACAGGATACAGAATATATGTGTGTTATAAACATAATTTACGTATCACTAGAGATCACTATAAATCTTCTAGCTGATATATGTAATATAAATACAATTCCCTGGAATTGCTGCACCTTTATTTTAGTATGATGGGGAGGACTGATATATGGCCTGCAAGTCCCAACCCACTGAGAGCAGTTGGACTTGGTGCGAAAAGACACAGCCCGTTTACAGTTCTGCGGACGTGCCTATCCGTCACTGGGGCAATGGCCTGTACCAGGCTGTAATCCAGCATGGGGCATCTGATGCTTTGGTCACCGGCATTTTCTGGTCCCTACATTCCATCACCATTCTCCTCAGCTTTCAGCAGCACTATATTGAGCCCCACTAGGCTGCAGGGCTCTGGCACATAAAGGTGCCTTGTGTGTGTGGCGGGGGGGGGCAGGTGGGGTATGTTTGGAAGAATCCAAAGAAGGACCCTCTAAAGCACAGGGTCCAGGACCAGAATCTCCAGTCTAATGGCAGTATTCTGGAATAGGTGAGATTTAGCTATTCCTTTGCAAATTCACCACCATGTTATAGTGAAAGCAAGTTTTCTGATCCAGTTTTGTCAGATGGTCACTTTTTAGTAAATTGAAACAAAAGCACCTCTTCTATAATCTCTGTCAAAGGCTGATATTCTGATTATTTTTGATCCCTGACCTATCTGCCCCAGTACCTACAATAGTGCATGATGCCTAAATTAATACCTAGTCCAGCATCAGGATTCAGTTAACTATGTCAGATAGTTCTACTGGAAGCCTAGAATCTACTGAACCAGTGCAGCACCCAAGACCATTTAGGGATCAAACTCAGGGCACCATCTTTCAATGACCAGTGCTGTCCAATGGAAATATAATTTGAGCTATATTTAATATATATATATTAATTTGAAAAATATATTTTATATAATTGAGTGTATCTGAAATATTATGTTAACGTTGGAACTAGCTACCTTTCAATTGCTCAATAACCACATATGCCTACCATGCTGGACAGCACGGTTCCAGATTCTTTTTTTTTTTTTAAAGATTTTACTTATTTATTTGACAGAGAGAGAGACAGCAAGAGAAGGAACACAAGCAGGGGGCGTGGGAGAGGGAGAAGCAGGCTTCCGGCTGAGCAGGGAGCCTGATGTAGGGCTCGATCCCAGGACCCTGGGATCATGATCTGAGCCGAAGGCAGACACTTAACAACTGAGCCATCCAGATGCCCCATGGTTCCAGATTCTTAAACCCTGTTCATTTTAAGGGTTGGGAAGGCCTCTAATACAGTTTGGCCACTGCACATGTATTGGATACTATTACTTTCGCAAATGAGAACCCAATTTGAACATCTATTGTGTTAGCAAAATGTCTGATATTGATGAGAAAGGAATAACTGAAAATCTGGTGGTAGCTACTTTGGGAATAGACCTTCTTGAAGGACTGTTCAGCTAACAGCGACTGGGATGTATATTCTTGACCAGCACAGCTAACTAGCCCTGAGTGAGACTTAAAGTAACAGTGTAGAGTTTATTCTAACAGACGGTATTTGAAACATAATTTTAGATTGCCATTACTTTGGAAATAGTTCTAAAGAACTCTGAGACAGATCTTCAAAAATTTTGTACATACACAATTTTAGAATGCCTCTTTGATAGGATGGCGTTTGAGCTCAGACCTGAATGAGGAGGGAGAATCCCTTAAAGTCAAGCTATCTTGGGTGTCTAAAGCTAAAGCTCTTTCCTTTAACTTAAAAAAAAAGTTGTTTTTTTAAATATGCTAGCACCAGGGGCCCAGCGTCAGCATGGCCTATGAAGGTGAGGCAGAGTAATGTTTTGAGATGCTCACTTGGATTTTGTTTGCTGAATATTTTTTTCCGCTCCTGAATTCTAATTAGGTAGCTAGACCCCTACTATTTTCTGCCTGAGGGATTTTTGCAGGACCAAAAAGCAGAAGCTGCTTGAAGTCAATGCCTCTTCCTCTCTTTTTCTTAACATGCCAAGCTTCTTGAGAAGAGGATGCTGGGGATCCTGGAGGTGAGAGAAGAGAAGGGAGTGCTGGGGATGGGAGGTGTCCCAGCGGCCAGGAGATAGGAGGAGGTTGGCAGGTAGATGAGGGAGGAGTCGGGACAGGAGCGGTGCTTTGTGGCATTGCCCCAGGGAGACGGACAGCTTAGGGAGGCGAGGTCCCAGGCATGAGGGTTTTTAGTCTTGGCGAAGATGCTCCTGCTTTGGTGATAACCAATGTGGATTAATAAGTAGCAGGGCATTGGGAAAGCTTTGGTGGTGTCTAAAACTCCCGAGGGCTTGGTCCAACCACGTGGTGGGAATAAGGGGAAGGAAACCCCCCCATAATGATTGGAACTGAATCACAGCTAAGTAGGATTCGGAAGGATTTAAAGAAATGAGTGCTGCTTTTTCACACTTGAGTTTGGACGGGGTTATCCTGATACAAATGACTGTGTAGACACATCAAGAAGCTTAGGCCAAAAACTGGATTTTGTGTGCGTGTGTGCGTGCGTGCGCGTGCGTGTGTGTGTGCGTGCTGTCATCCCCTAGTCCAGTGGATCATAAATGGATCACATCCCAGTTGCTAATTACTAAAGTGAACTTAACACTGAATCTGGAAATGGGATGCCAATTCGTAGCCATGGTTCTGCCTTGAGCAAGTCCTACCACTCTTCTCGGCTTTGGCTCCTTCTGAGGCCCAAGATTCCATGAGATGTTCATGGCCCCCTTCTCTCTGAAGAGCCCTGGGCAGGAGCTACAGCATGGAAGGAATCAGCGTGTCTATAAGGGCAGGGGCTGCTGCTGAAATTTCCCCGTTTCCTGAAGATTGTTCTAATTTCAAACCCAGACTAAAAAGGCACTTAGAGGCAGAGAAGACAGCTTAACAGACTTCAACTCATCTGTCATTAGAGGTTTGTGTGAGGCTCCATGAAACACTTCAGGTGGAAGGCTCTGGCTTTTGCATCTGTGAGAAACTCTGCATATCCCAGTCCTTGGACTCATTTCCAGTAGGGTGATTTCTTCTGTCAGGTCTGCAACTGGATGCCAGGTCCTGAGGGTTGGAAATCCGTTTCAGTTCTCCTAAAATGGCTGTTGGATCTCCTTTCTTTGTAGCTTGTATTTTCTCGGATTTGGAAAAATCAGTGGCCGGAATTTGACCAGCAGCCCTATTGTACGAAGAATCTTTATGCTACTAAGCTGAACAGCAGAGCTAGGTGGGCAGTCAGGCCACTAGAATTTGGGGTTCACTGCTATTTTTCTATTAAGTGGCTCTCCAGGGGCAGTTTTTATGATAGTTTGAATGCATCTCTTTTTACGCTTCATTTTGTAATCCAAATTAGAAATATTTCCAAATAATCTTCGGCATTAGACTAGATATAACCTTTAACTTTGATAAACTTCAGGGCCCTGGGGACTGTTCATCTTTGCAACTGGGTGTCCTAGAATATGTTGGTTTTTAAAGATTTTGCTAGCTTTCACAGAGTAGGTGGGGTATTACAGTCAGTAGCATATGATAACAATTTTGTTTGACAGGAAATACGTGTGAACAGTTACTAAGAGCTTACTACAGTGTATCGAGCATCATGTTAGGTGCTTGACTTGGAGCACTTCCTTCAGTGCTCTTGATACCACGGAGATCCTTATCACTCTTCCTTGACAGGAAGGTACCTAGTCTCTTACCTGCAATCACACAGCTCAAGTGGCAAAGCTGGGTTTAAACCAATGCCATCTGACTTGGTGTTTATTCTCCCCAGGTCCTTTACATTCTCCCTCTCTCTCCTATATCTAGATCTACACACACATACAGAGATTGCCTGTACATAAAGTAGCTATGTATACACACTCCATATGTAGATAAACTGATTCATTCCATCAGATATTGACTGCCGCTACTGTTCCAGGTCCTGGGTGAGAAGCAAGAAATATGACAAGACCAGGTCTTTGCCATCCGTGGGGTGAGGCAGGACATCGGTCAATGAGGTCATTCCTGAAAAATGAGTGCTATGAAGAAAAGAAAATCGGTGCTGTGCTTTGGGATGAACTCCTGGGAGGGGGTTTACTACTGTGGTTGTGGAATGCCTCTTTGATAGGATGGCGTTTGAGCTCAGACCTGAATGAGGAGGGAGAATCCCTCATGCCAAGATCTGGAGGAAGAAATTTCCAGCTGGAGCAGAAGCCTTCAGGTGGGAGAAAACAGGGTGTGTTCACGGGACAGAAAGAAAGGCAGCTAGAGCATCATCAGCAGGAGGAAGGGTGGCTGGATGTGAGGTCACAGCCAGATCTCTGAGAGCCTGTGGCTCTTGGTTGATAAGCAGGAGGAGGGGGAGGATCGTATGTGTGTGCTCACCTCCTCTGGACCAGCGATGGCCAGAGGTTGATCATAGTTATCTCATTTACTCCTCCCAACAATCCTGGGAAGTAGAGTCTGCCATCTACACTTCATAAGGATCAACTGTGAAATAAGAGCCCCACGTAGCTCTCTCTGCCTTCAGCAGACGATGACTTCAAAGATGACTGCAGAATCCTACGAACCCAGCTGAATTCACACACAGTATGATCAAAATACCTACTGGTTGCTTGTGACGGATTGTGTCTCGTTACTGTTCTTATGTTTTTCTTCAGTCTAGCTTTATTGGTGGTCCTCGGAAAATCTTCCCTCTTCTTTAACACTAGAACATATGCTCCATCTCTTCCACTTGTCTCTTCTGCCCAGTCAGTCGTTTATGATCAAAGTATTTTCTTTTTATTATTAACAACAATATTCTCTAAGAATCTTTGGAGTTGCTCATGGAGTGGTACATGAAAGATGAAAAGTCTTATTTTCCATTCATTCCTTGGACCTCTACTTACTGAACATGTTACTGGTCAGAAATGTGTGTTCTAAGATTCCGCTGGGACTTCCAGTGGCAGAGCTGGTGCTGGGAAGCCTGGGATTTTGTTGTGTGTGGTGGCTCAGGGGACACACTTGTCGACAAATCTTCAGCTCCCCTTCATCCAGGGATAAGCCATTGTGATATTTTTTGTGACAGCTTAGAATTTTGTACTAAGGGTTAAATTCAAGACAATTTTTTAAATGTTTTGCTCACTTCCTGCTATAGGACTGTGGGTGAATCCTAGAACCTCTGGTAAATCTCAGTTTCAATGAATCTTTTAGGATCACTAAATCATTAAACATAGTGTGTATATGGGCCTTTGGCCCCATGCTTCCTTTCAGTTACTGTTGTTTTTTGCCCTCCTTTTTGAGCACAACTCTTAAAAAGTGTTTCTGTTCTGTCCCCAGTTCATGACCTCCCATTCTCTTGTGAACTCACTCCAGACAGGTGTCGTCTTTCCATGAAAGTTGTCTTTATCAGGAGAGCCATGACCTTGTCTTGCCCAAGCTGGGGTCATTCTCAGTGTTTTCAGCATTAGTTCCAAGCTCTCCAGTCCCTGGGTTTTCTCTGGCTGGCCCTTCCAAAAGAACTGCCCCTTCTCTCCCCCTGAGTTATCCTCTAACACTCCTGCGTTATTTATTTATTTATTTATTTATTTATTTATTTATTCATGATACTTGCGTTAGTTTCCTGTGGCTACTGTAACAAATGACCACAAACTTGGGGGTGTAAAACAGTGGGTATTTCTTCGAACCCGTTGTGGAGTTCAGAAGTCCAAGGTCCGTTTCTCCAGGCTGATCTCAAGGTGTTGGCAGGGGTGTGCTCCCTCCTGGAGCTCTGGGAAGAAGTCATTCCTGGCCTCTTCCAGCTTCTGGTGGCTGCCCCCAACCCTTGGCTTGTGGCCATGTTACTCCAATTTCTGGTTCCATGGTCATGGTGCCTTCTGTTGGTGTGTCCGTGTCAAATCTCCCTCTTATAAGGATCCATGCAATTGCATTTAAAGCTCACTTGGAAAATCCGGGAGAATTTCTTTAAGATTCTCATTTAATTACATCAGTCCTTTTTTTTTTTTTTGCCATATAAGATAATATTCACAGGTTCTAGAGATTAGGATATGGATAGTTTTGGGGGGACATTTTTCAGCCTATCCTAATACTTAACAGTTGAGATTGCACAATATTTAGTTAATAGTGTCTTAGGTCTCTCCTTCTAGATTGTAACATTCATGTGAGCAGGGCATTTTGTTTTGTTTTGTACACCTTAACAACATGTAAAGAATGTTTTTAAGTTTTTATTCTGCTAGAACTCTGGGATGGGGAAGAGAACTGAAGGTCTTTGGTTTCAGGTGGAACTTGGTATGCACAAAGAATATTATTGCCACATATGAATTTGAATTTCCAGTTTGCTTGATTTCCCAGGAATTAAAGAATGTAATGGTTTATAAGCCTTTTTACATTTGTAAAACTTGTCTAAAACTTGTCATGCAATCTCATGCCACTGTTGACATCATACACTCCTGCAAACCATATTCATCTATTGGTTTATAAGGTAGCAATTGGGACTGAACCAATTGGCATTACATGGGTGCCATGTAATAGATGTTTAATTGGGAACATGCCTAGAAGGGAAAAACAAATTAAACATTTGGGTAGAATATTTAATGTATTAAACACCAAACATGGAAGGTTAAGTCAATGGGTTTTCTCCCCACCTATTTTGTACCGGAGAATAGCTCAAGAGAATCTATATAGACTTAGCTCCATTCCTCCTTGCAAGGGTCACAATGCAAGGGCTTTCACATGTGTCTCCTCATTGGGAAGTTAGGTGATGATCTAAAGGGTTATATCCCCAAGGAATGGTTGAGTAAGCTGGCAAACTGGAGTAAAAGTTCCAACTTTACACTTCCCCTCCCCTAATGACCTACAATTTGACTAAATCTGTGGGATGTCCAAGAGCTCTCTCCCTTCCTATAGTGTAGAGGCCTCTAGGTAGTACAGTAGTTCTCCCTTCATCCATGGAGATTATGTTCCAAGACCCTTAGTGAGTGCCAGAAACCACAGATAGTACTGAACCCTATATATACTATATGTTTCCCTGTTTATACATACCTATGATAGTTTCATTTATAAATTAGGCACAGTAAAAGACTAACAATAATAAAATAGAACAATAATCTGTAATAAAAGTAATGTGAATGTGATCTCTATCTCACAATTTCTTATTGTACTGTATTGACCCTTGTGATGATGTGAGGTGATGACATGCCTACATGATGCGATGAAGTGAGGTGAACGATGTAGGCATTGTGACTTAGCGTGAGTCTACTACTGACCTTCTGATGATCCTTCAGGAGGGAGATCATCTGCTTCTGGACTATTGTTGGTTGAGGATAAGAGGGGACTACTGTATTTGCAAAAGTTGTCCCTTGACACAAATTTATTTGTGGTCAAGGAAACATTGACTAGAATATTACTTCATAAGTAGGGGTATTTAACATATAAAAGATAATAGCTTATATTCTGCACCATGCTTATATCCAAGAGTTGAGATGGGCAGAACATTTACCAGATCTACAAACCTCGTGAGAGAGAAACACTGCATTGAGGATAATATCTGAGAGGACTTTCCTGCTGTGGGAAGACTCTCCAGAGCTTTACTATGGCAGGTAGGCCCTGTGGTGCCAACCTCCTGGTATTCACTCTCTTGTGTAATCCCTTCCTCTTTAGCATAGGCAGCACATGTGACTTGATTTTGACTAATGGAATATGGCAAGGGCAACAGAATGTATATGATCATGTTTACATGATTATATAAAATTGTAGCATCCATCTTGCTGGAGTGTCTCTCTTTCTGTCGCTGGCTTTGAATAAACAAGTTGCCATGGATCCTCTGGCCGAAATGAACTGAAGACTGCCAACAACCACAAGCATGAGGAAGCATGTACTTCCCCAGTCGAGCCACAAGAGACCTAATCTTGTTTGACATCTTTGTTATCTCCTTGTGAGATCCTAAGCAGAGGACCCAGCTAAGCTGTGCTCAGACCACTCCTGATTCAGGGAAATTATGAGACAATAAATGTGTGGTGTTGTAAGCTGCTAAATTGTTGTAATTAACTATATGGCGATAGAAAACTAGTCCAGTCACCAAAGCTACTTCCCTCCCCACCAAAGCAAATGTGGCTTGTTGTAGTTTCACCATTGGATAAGGCAACAGAAGAAACAGATCATGGGTTGGGGGAGGAGGAGCAGGGTGAGCTGGGGGTGGTGCACATTTGTTCTCATCTAGGCTAAAGCATTTATACCTGATCCCAGAGGCACTGGAATCCCTTTGAAGAGTTTTAAATGAAGGAATAACAAGTTGAGATTTATGGGCTCTAATTCCCCTCTCAATAAAAATGAGGGAGCAAGGGGCGCCTGGGTGGTCAGTTGGTTAAGCATCTGCCTTTGGCCTGGGTCATGATCCGGGAGTCCCGGGATCTAGCCCCACATCGGGCTCCCAACTCCAGCGGGGAGTCTGCTTCTCCCTCTGCGGCTCTCGTGTTTTCCCTCACTTTCTCTAAAAAAAAAATGAAGGAGCAAGACTGACCCTTAAATTCTCTGCACCTAGAGCCTATTACCCTTGTGCTCTTTCCCCAACTCAGGTTAAATGTCTTTGTGGTGGTCCCTTTCTTGCCCAGTGCCCCTGGAATCTCCTTCACACTTCCCATCCCCATGCCCCCATCTCTTCCCAAACCCGAAAGTGTTATTTCTGAAACTTTCTTCTGATTTACTCTACCACTTTCAAAGTTTCTGAAGATAAGTGGAATGAATACATTACTGGCCTTTAGAAGGTAGCTTCAGAGATATTCCAAACAAAAGCCTGTGGAGCAGAGACATTCTAGATGAGTCCTTAAGGGAGTCAGCATTTGATGGGCAAATGAAACTTAAGGGGGTGGGTAGTGTGCCTCAGGCACACAAGCCAGCTAGTCTCAGCTCTGATAACTACTTTAAAAAATTATCTATTTCCATTATTGCCAGGGATCCAGCTTTGTTCTTACTGACACATTTTCAGTAAATATGTGAGAGAAATATTTTCTTGTTGCACAACTGTGGCTCTTCACTATCAATTATCATGTCTTTTTTATTCCATTCTGGCTTAGTGCTGCTAGCTTTTAAGCTTGGTGGAAAGGACCTTATTTTCCCAAACTGTATCAAATTGATTATTATTACTAATCAGTTCTTTTTAGATTCACCACCACCTCCCTTTTCCTCTTGACTTGTGGTGGTGGTTTCTGGTGTTCACTCCTTCTCTCCTTACTTCCCTCCAATTCCTCGTGGATTCCTCCTCCAGGAGGCCGAAATCATCTCTTCAGACACCGTGTCCGCTCATCAAGCATTTAAGTGGCCTGGTGACCCAGGCATTGAGAATAGGAAACTGTGAAGAGTCCTCACTCCCGTCCTCTCTCACGAGGTGATTACAGTAGCCTCCCGGCTGGTTTTTCTGCATTGTGTCCTCCTCCCATCCCTTCTTCTCCCAGAAGCCACTTCTCCCAGAAGTCAAGTACAAATCTGGTCAAGGTACTCCACCACGGAACATTCTCCCATGGTCCTCCCTGCCGCAGGGTGGAGGCCCCGCTCCTCAGCTCTGGCTCCTGTGTCCCCTCCAGCCTCGGGGCTCACAGGTCTCGCGTCCCTCTCCGCTCCAGCCCTGTGCGGCTGCCTGCGGATCTCTCCTCCCTGGGACCCTGTGTGTGTTGTCCCCTCATCCTCACACGTGCCTGGGCCCCATTCTCATCTGTCCGCAGCCGTTTCACAGGGAACGTCCCTGACCCCAACACGGGATTATGTGCCCCAACTTTTCTGTGCTTCTGCATGTTAGTCCTTAAATGATAATGGCCTATTTCATTTCTTTCTTGCTCCCCACCACCAGCCTAAGGCACGGTCTTTTTTTTTTTTTTTTCTTTTTTTAAAGATTTTATTTATCCATTCATGAGAGACACAGAGAGAAAGGCAGAGGGAGAAGCAGACTCTCTGCTGAGCAGGGAACCCAGACATGGGCCTCAATCCCAGGACCCTGGGATCATGACCTGAGCTGAAGGCAGACGCTTAACTGACTGAGCCACCCAGGCGCCCCTAAGGCAGTGCCCTAATGCCTAGTGTAGCTCCCTGTGCAGTGTCACAGCACAATAGGTCTAGATTGTTGAGCAAATGCGCCCTGGGGCGGTGTAATGGCTTAGTATTCAGGCTCAGGAATCAGATGGCCTGGGTTTCGTTTCCAGTCTCATTCAAACAGGTGGGGAAAGGCAGACAAGGTGTGTCTCCAGCCTCTAAGGTTTGTATTTTACAACAACTCAGGACTAACTGCTCAGCCTCGCCCTGGGCTTACATTAATGTTCCTACGTGGCTGGATGAATTCTAGGCCCACTTACTGCCTGAGCTGCCCCTGGTCTCAGAAAGGGAGCTCAGTGGGGCCCTCTATTGGAGATTTTTCTCCAGGGCCCCAAGGCCCCCCAGGGCTTGCTCCCAGATCCCTCTCTCGGCCTTGAACGGAGCAAGCGGAAGGGGAGCCCCGTTGGAGGTGCTAAGCCTGTACAGTGGCTCCCTTTCTACAGAGGCCCTGAGTAACTCATGCAAATGACATTTCTAGAAAACCCCGACCAGCTGCCGAGGAGGGATTGAAGAATCTTTCTTAGTGGTTGATTTGAGGTGAAGGGGTCCTGATGCAGCCCAGAAAGTTTGAGCTGTTGCAAAGGAACCAGCTCTGCTTCTCTTCTCCCCTCCTTAGTTCCCTACCTGTGCAAACCTCTGCCCTATTGAGGACATAGGGAGAAGTTGTAATTTCCCTTTCCAGGTTGATTAAGCCTGTTATTCTGGAACCAGGGCAGTTGCGCAGACTTGACCCCCAACTGAGGCGGGAGGGTGGAGAGCTCGAGGCTGTGCGCGCTTCCAGGCTCTGGTTGCTCTCTCCTTCCCGCAGCTGCTACGTGACTTGACTCCCTGCTCTCGTCACCTTCTGTCTTCAAGCCACCTGAGTTCTTGTTTTTATGACCTGCAGTCTGGTTCTTCCTTCTTGCTAAACTTTATTTCATTAGGACTGTAACAACAGAGAAATAGCTCGTAAACTCTCTCCATCAAGGATGTAGATGTTACAGAAAAGAAATACAGAAAAGCCTAATGAGTCTGGAACCACACTGGAGAATGAAGCATTCATCGCTCAGGTTCTGGAGGTGTGTGTGTGCGGGGGGGTGGGGGGGGTGGGGAGGGGCAGCTAGACTTCAATGCTAGCTCTCTGCATTTCTGCCTGTAAGAATGTGGAAAGTTCTATTGCCTTCTTTGCCCCATCTATAACATGGAGGCAGTAAATGTATTGGTCGGGGCTCTTTGCTGCAAGCCATGGAAATCAGCTGTGACTTCAGTTAAAATAAAGGGGGCAGGGATAATGGGAAGGACCTTTCGGGATAGCTATTTCACAGATTCAGTGTAGGGTGGATTTAAATAACGGATAAAATCATTTAGCACAATATGTGGCATATAGAAAGTTTTACAAGTGATGGCTATTCCTGTATCATTATTGTTGTAGTATTCTTACTTTGAGCTCTGTCCTAACTTTCTTGCCAGTAGCTTTGTCTTGACAAAAAGCCAGTGCTGGCCTTGATGGTAAACATTCTTTTGATTTTGGAGAATTGGTCTCTAGAACACATGGTCAGCTGTCTAGTTTTTAAACTATCTATAGTTCGATCAGCTATTGCCCAAAGAGGTAGGGTCATAGGGCACAAACTTAGCCTCTAGTCTCTTACTTTATCTGAGGCTACAAACAGGGGACAGTTCTCTGAGAAGGGCAAGCAAAACTAATTTACCTAAATACTTGCTCTATAGGGCCATTTCCAATATTATGTTAGAGGCACTTAAGGAATTCTAGCTCAGTTGTCAACATCAACTCACCTCTTCTGTTACCTTCAATAACTGGGTTCTTGCCTGAGTCAGCTCAACATTTACTGAGCATCTCCTATGTATTATAGTGCCTGCCTCCGATGTGCTTGCTGTTTCAGGGAGGAGATGGGGGATAGATGACTTAATTATAAAACCATGTTGTGACTGGTATAGTAGAAGTCTATAGACTAAGTGCAGAGGGCATACAGAGGAGAGTGGAATTAGCCAAGGAGAGCAGTAGAGGGGAAGCTATTGGAGAGGATCTCATGGAAGAGATGACATTTGACCTGGGGGTTTAAGAATGCACAGAAGTTTGCCAGCATGACAAATGGAACATAGTATGAGCAAGAGCCCAAGGACCTTCAAATTCATCCTCTGTGGTTTATGTTTTGTTGTTTTCAAGTTTATGAAGTAGGAGAGGTGACGTGGTCAGATTGGAGTTTCAGAGAGCTAATTCCGGTGGCACTGTGGAGCGTGCTTGGGAAGGGGATTATCAGACAGGGAGACCAATTAGGAAGCTGGTACCCTAGTTGGGAGAGATGACAAGGGCCTGACCTGAGGCAGTGGAGGAGGGAATGGGTTGGAAGTCGTATGTCTGGGACCCATTAGGCATGAATAGTAAGGGACAGGACAGAGTATTTTGAGGAGTCCCATTTGCCTATTGGGGTGGAGGGTGGTGCTACTCTCTCATAAAGGACTCAAAGAAGTTTGTCTTGAGAGGATGAGGAGTTCCATTTGCTGAGTCGAGGTGCCTGTGGGATGTTTATATGAGAAGTCCATAGGCATATGAGGATCTGGAGGTCAGGAGACAAGTTTGAGGCTGCTTGGAAGGGGCCCAGGCCTGGAATCAGCCCTACTGTCCAAAAAAAAAAGAGCTTTAGGTGGACTCTAGACTTGTCCCTTGGACCTGAGCCTCCCAGTCTCTTTATGCCTGGGGGCCCTGCCTCGTTCTTAGTTGCCTGCCCCAATCCCAAAGTTCGGTCCTATACATCTCCATGTAGTTGCTGCCTTCCTGCCCTATTCACCTTCTCAGTGACGGCCACCTGCCGCTTCCTTGGATTTCTCCATTGTTGCCTACCCACCCTTCAGAAAAGCCAGAAGATTAAACTGGAACTTCCATTGCTGGTCGTTCTGGACTGTGTTGCCTTTTGACTATGGAGACCCTCTTGGAAGCCATGGTCTATCTGTGTGAAGAATCCCCTATCATCCCCTGTGGGAGATTTCACCACCTACAAACCAGTCTTCATGGCTGACATTTGCCTTGTCCTGTCCTGAGACAAATAGAGAGCAGTTTGACTTTCAATAAACAAGTAGGTAAACACGTCCAGAGCTCTCAGTAGTCAGGCAGTTTGGGGGCTTGCTATGGCCGTTTAAAGAAGAGAAGATGGTTGATTTAAAGAAGAGAAGATGGCCCTTAGATTTGCAACTTCTCTCAGCTTTCAGAAGGCAGAGACGAGACGTCTCAATAAATCAAACGTGTAGGTGTTGCCCCCAAGTGGCACAAAGGAGATTGGGTTCTAACCACCATTCTTTATTTTTACCTTAAAGTCTTGATGGAAATGGTGTTTTTAAAAAAATGACATCAGCCAAGTACTGGACTTGTAAATCAAGGAGCTCATATCTGTAGTTATTTTGGATTTGGCAGAGTAAAAATCCAGTTACCCCTACCCCAGCACATAAATTTATGTCCTGCCCCACCCCCGTCCCCTCCACCCCCACTTTAGGTTTTTAACTTAGACCTGAGTCTGGTGGGTATTGGCCAACTTCTTTCTCATCCCTCATGGACACATCCGGACCACCTTTACCTTTTATCTTGACACGACTATGCTCTTCTGAGTAGTCTCCGGAGACCTTTCCTTTCATGGTTCTCTTGGGCAGTTAACGCACTTCTGGATGAAAGAATACTAGACTCTAGCACTAGATAGGAAGGTTTACATTTTAGTCCTAATTCAGTCACAGCTAAGTTGGGGGATATTGGGCAAGTCCGTTGACCTCCCTGGGTCCTGGTTTCTTCATCCACACGGTAAGGAAACTAATTAAAACATGTGGGCAAGATATTTCACCTCTCAATGAGCTATTTCATATACCTGTCCATTTCAGCCCATCCTCCCACACTCTTTTCGCATTGCTCAGGAAGACCTACAGCTTGCCCACAGCTCCTGCTGCCCAGCCAGCTGTGTTTCCTACTATGAAACAAGTCCCTCCCTCCTGCTCCACCTCCCTTCTTACTGGCCCAGGGATAGTTTCTGACCCGAGAGCGATCACTTCAGAAGCTGGCTTTGTGGTCAGGCTTAACTGGATTAAAAAGACGAACTGGATTCATCTTTTTTTGGGGGGTGGGGGTGGGGGTGGGTGGAATTTGAACAGAGGAGCCCAAAAGGAGTTTTTTGGTTTACAGAAAGGATAGAGGAGATTCTAGACCCTTTAAAGCTCAGCTGGACTTCTTTTCTATCCTTGGCTGTTCTTGAAGATTTCATGCTCCATCCGTCCAAAAACCTTGCCTTACCTGGACACAGAATCTTGAGTAGGCTACAGTAGGGGAAGATGAAGCCTCTCTGCAGAATTTCTAATGTTTAGTGGGAGAAGACAGACAAGTAACCCACCTTCGGCTTCTCCCCATTTCAAGACCATCTTCCTTTAATAGATTTGAGGAAGAGGGATTGATCTCCTGTCTGCGTCTGAGTTGCCCCCATTATAGCTGTCTTCTCTATGGTATGCTCAGAGAAATCCAAGTTCAAATCCCCAAATTGTCACTTACCAGCTGTGTGCTATGGACCAAATTACCTACCCTCTCTAGAGCTCAGTGACCATGTCTGGAAGATGAGGATAATAATCCTATCTGCCTCATCAGGTTGTTGTGAGCATTACATAAGCACTCTACTTTGCTCTACTCTTTAGCTCCCGGCTTTTAAATGTGAATACGTACCTGAGGGAAAGAGTGCTCTTCTTTGCCTCACCACTGCTGTAGTGCATGTTTTGCCATTGTTATCAGTCAAATGAGTTGGAATGGGAACCAAGGAATGGTGGGAAAGGGAGCCCGCCTAAATTCTCACAGCATGTCTATGACAGGAACAGATACAGAATTTTCTCTTTGGTTCTTGGCCTAGTTTCGTATTCTTCAAGTTGTATTGCGTTTGTGTGTGTGTGTGTGTGTGTGTGTGTGTGTGTGTGTGTGTATTGATTTCAACTTTCATAAAATAGCTGCCAGGTGATAATTTCACTCTGGCACAGTGGAAGAGAAACAACCCGAAAGTCAGGTGGGGAGCTTCCCAGGGAGGAAGACAGGTTCAGGTCTGATAAATTCCTGGCTGTGACAGCTTTTAGTCTTTCTGTCTTGAGGGGAAAAAAATGCAAATAAATAATAAATAGATAAAATCCACATTAACATGAGAATTACCTCACGGTGTTTTTTGAGAGGAAAAAACAGAGTTGCCTGAGCAGGTCTATTTCAAGATGATTTAACAGGTGAGGGGGAGTTAGCGCCGATTGTTTTATGTCTCAGTCTATTAGGTACAGTACAGTGCGACAGATCCATTCTAATTTATACAGTTGTTCAGCAAAACTTTTGTGGGTTTTTAAATTGACTGTAATGTTTAGCAATTGGAATATAAATTTATTCAAGCCTCTTATTTGGTTGCCTCAATGGTGCATTACAAAGTATTTTATAGTGTCTGATCTGCTTAAGTTTTACAACCAGCTTCTGTTGTTCTGCACTTTTTACAGCTAGTGCTCAGAGTGAGACTTGCTGTCCCTGACTCCTGATGGCCCCCAAGGCCACTCCCAGCGGCTGGCGAGGGGTTCTCCGTGTGAACCCAAGATGGCGACAGCCCTCTCTCTTTCATTTCCTCCTTGCCTGGGATTCCTATCAACCACCTGTGGTCTGAGACCACCAACACTAGTTCATCTACAGATAATAGACAGAATCCTGAGTGGGAGTTTGCCTGCCTTGTCCAAGCTATGATGAGCTGAAGCCTCAAGCTTCTTCCTCTCATGATTTCTTCCTTTATTACCAACCTTCCTGACATGGTAGAAAAGTACAGCCAGTCTTCACTTTCACATGAACTGCTTTTCCCTTTGTGATGTGGCTTCTCCAGAAATCACTTTCTCAAAGATCCACAGTGGTCTCTCATTGTCAAATGTAAGTGCCTGTGTTCTCTGTGTGTCTTCAGTACTCCATACTGAACATACTTCTTCCCTGATACCATTTTTCCCTTGATCAATTTGACATAACTTTTATGTCTTCTGTTTTCACTCCTCCTTCTTTAGACCCTTGTCTTCTCCTGCATGTCTGGGAATGGCTGGTTGTCCCCATGTCCCCATCCCGCACAGTGGCGTGCACAGATCAGATCTCTCAAGCCATCCTTGTACATTGTATCTCCACTCTTCCTCCTCTGATTCCCCCTGGGTGTCCACTTTTTATGCTGTTTATCACATTTTATATTAATGGGTCTAGCTGGGCCCCCCTTTGCCCATGACTGGAAACTCCTGGATGCAGGGAGTGTGAATGATGGAGCTCTGAGAGTCCCATGGTGCCTGGCACACAACAGATGCTTGCAAAGTTAACGCACTTTCAAATGTGTGCTTTGAGATAGGAAGGAGGAGGATTTTTGGAAGTTGAGGGAGGAGAGAGGAGAGTGGGAGGAGGCTGGAGAGCTAGGGAAGGGCCAGATGAGGAAGGGAAGTTGGGAATCCTTTGAGGATTCTAGACTTGACCCAAAGAACTAGAATCAACACAGGATTTCAAATGTAGGAAATGACACGGTCAACTTGGCATTTAAAATTGTTTTCCTGGCTGAAGTGTGAAGACTAGAAGGCAGAGGAGGTGGCAAAAGATGATGGTAGGTTAGATTGATGAGGGCAGTGGAGAAAAAAGGGAAGAGATTTAAAAAAAATGTGGTAGGCATAACAGACAGGGATCGTGATTGGATGTGAGGGATAAGAGAAAGAAAAGTATGAAGAGTGAAGAGTGCTTGCCGAGTTTCTGACTTAAATACCTGGGTGCATGGGGTACACATTTTGTAACAAAAGACTATTGAAGAAGCAGGTTCAGCTCTGTGGGTGGCAGGTGCTGGGAGAGACAGGCAAGGGGAGAAGTGATTCAGTTTCAGACACAGTGAGTTTGATACGCATGAGACATTCAGGTGGAGATGGGTGTGGGCCTAAAACTGAAATGTGACATATGTGGAGATGGCCACTGGATCTTTGACAAGAGCACCTGAGAAGGGAGGAGAATAACGAGAGAGCCTGAGAGAGAGCATGGAACGTTCCAGCATCTACAGGACTACGGAGAAAGCAGAGTCAGCCACGACCACTGAGGAATAGTTTGGTGTTGCTGAGGCTGAAGGACTGCAGTGTTTCCAGAAGGTGAAAGGAATGGATGAGCACTCATTGGGAGTAGTGCTGTCTGGTCAGCGGCACTGGTGAGAGCGGACTGGGCGGAATCGTGTTGGAATGGGCTGAGAAGAAAGTGGACAGTGAGGAAACAGGGATTTGGGTCATAGGAAGCTCCATTGAGAAGTTCCACAAAGGGGAGAAACATGGGGGATCTAAGGGGACCCATGGGGTGTAGGGGAGATTTGGTTTTGTTTAGTGACCTTTATTTTTAAGGTAGAAGAGACTAGAGCATGTTTCAGTGTGGGAATGGAAGGGGCCAGGGAATAGGGAGAGGAGGAAGATGCACCAGTCAGGTGTGATGAATGACGACTAAAGGCCTCAGGTTCTTGAGAAGGTGGATGTGGCCTCCAGCTGCAGACGGACAGGATGGCTTCACCTCCGAGGAGAGAAGCCTCTGCATCTACAACAGGAAAGAAAGAGGGGGTCCCAGAAACTCAAAAAAAGAGGGGGTGATGGGTACAGTGCAGGGCCAGGTGTCTGTCCCTCAGAAAGCTTTACTTTCTCTGTGGCATAATGTACAGCCAACTGTCATTATTAACAACGGCAGTCGCCATAACGTAGCAGCTCCTATAACGACTCTTAACTGTGCTAAGTATTTATAGTCAGCGACTCATTTAATCCTCACGATGAACCTATTGGGTAGGTTTTAATTCATAGATGAGGGAGCTGGGCTTTCTAGAGGCTATGTGACTTGACCAAATTCATGGTTGGTAAGTAATAGAGCCAGGACTTGAACCCTACGCTGATTCTGAAACCCCTGTTCTTGTTATGAGTGTGGCTACTGTTGGTGGTTACTATTCCATTGACTTGAGGGGCCAACTTTTTTTTTTTTTTCAACTGCACTACCTACTTTGTGCGGGTGGGAGAGTGTGCAATGTACCAAGGAAGGCTCTACTCTTCGAGTCCTAGGCTAACTGAACTGCCTGCAGCTTTATAATACTGGGAATGAATGGAGCGGATCAGAGGGAAGCCTCTTCCCACACATTCTGAGATGCTATAACCAGGTGCCATGTCAGAGCGTACGAACCCCCTATCTGCCCCGTGTCTGAACGAGCGGACAGCCAATATTTGTCAGCACTGGAACAGTTAATGAAGCGTGCAACATTAGGTTTCTTTCTCACAAAGGGCTGTAGGGATTTTTGTTGTGATTGTTCAAGGCACACTCTGCCCTCTTGTGGCCAAGCTCTCCCACAGCCTAAGGGGTATCCACCACCAGGTGGTGTGGGAGCGGCCATGACTGGACAATCTCCCTGCCCCAAGCATTCTGTTGCATGAATTTCTGTGTTCTTTTCATTCGGTGGTTGCTCTCTCCATCTCCTACAATAATGTCCTGACCAACTGAAAAATCCAGCCGACCCAAACTCCAGTGCCATTTTGTGACCATTGAGCCTTGAGTGAAATTGTTACTGCTGAGGGCTTGTGCCTGTGTATATGAACACGGGCTTCGGAGGCGGAAAAACATGGGCTCCGGGCCCAGTGCAGGAACCCCCCTGCTGGACTGTTAGTTTCTTTCCCCCTGTGGCATGGGGAGAACGGTCACCTGGCCCAGGATAAAATGGGCAACTATATTTAAATGGCCTGGCCGCATGTGGTCGTCCAAAAACACTGGTCCTCATCTTTCTTTGGCATAACTCCCTGATTCCTGGGAAGATCTTCTAAGATGAAGGGAGAGCTGTCTCTGTAACAACAGCTGAGCAGTGCAGCACTATTGTAACGGTATGTTTTTTTGTCCAGATCCCCACTGGACAATAAGCTTTTGTGAGGCTAGAGATCTTGTTTGTAGCCCCACTGCCCGACACATAAGCCATTCAATAAATCTTTGCTGAATGAATAAAAGCCAAATATGTGGGTCCTGACGCCAAGCATCTTAGGTCACTCCTTAGGCACACTAGACTATGAGAACTTCTACTATGGAAGTTCTACTTAATAAGGAGTCAAGCCATGGATAGAATCTAATTTGGGCCTTACCTTTGCTCTACTATAATTTGCTTCATATCTGGCGCCTTTTGACCTTTGCTGGAAAACAGAGCTTGGGGCCTGCTGCCGGATACTTTGTGAAAAGGGCTCGTGCATGTGTTTATGGAATGGGGTCTGATTTAATGTTTGAGCCCTTTCTGAGGGGCTTGGACTTGGTTTATGGTTGAGGGGATTATTACAGAAAAGACAGCAACTCCCTTGCTGACTGTGTGCTTGAAATTTTTACAAATCGACGGTGTTTGTTTATATTCAAAACATTTTTTTAAAGGTAACTTATTTTGTTATTAGAATTGGCCCCTCTTGGGCGCCTGGGTGGCTCAGTTGGTTGAGTGACTGCCTTTGGCTCGGGTCGTGATCCTGGAGTCCCGGGATCGAGTCCCACATCGGCTCCCTGCTCAGCGGGGGGTCTGCTTCTCCCTCTGACCATCTTCCCTCTCGTGCTGTCTCTCATTCTCTCTCTCTCTCAAATAAATAAAATCTTTAAAAAAAAAAAAAGAATTGGCCCCTCTTGTCTTCTGACACTTTCCTTGGGTCACCGTCTTTATGGCTTCCAATTGCGCTCTTGGAGTTGCTGTGGCTCCCTGTGGTCCCAGGAAGGCTGCTCCTGTAATGTTGCCATTGCTCTGGGCCTTCTTGGGCTATCAGTTGTACAAACACAGCAAAAACCCCAGGCTTTCCTCTCAGCTTGGGTTGCCGGCATTCTTCCTCAGAACTTCCTTGCCAGAGAAAACCCCTTATTAGACCGCAGTCAGGGGCAGGTGCCTCAATCAGGGCAACCTTTTCATAGCTCCTGCCGCAAGTGGCTGTTTTCACGTTTAAGTTTCAGGAAATCTTAATTTGGGGAAAAAACATCCTCTTCTCTTCCATAAATGAACACAAAATCAAAGAAGCCAGTCTGGTCACAACATCTAAGTGAGGTGAGAGTTGAGCAGCATTAGGCTGGGGGTGGCTTGCTTCCCAATGCAGAGAACGTTAATAACAGGAGTAATATTTACTGAGCATTTATTACGTGCCAGGCATCAGGCTAATCTTACCACAGAGCATGTGTCTAGCAGGATTCTCACAACAGCGGCTGTGAAGTAGGTTTCTTGTTTCCATTTTACAAGAGAGCACCTGAAGCTTATGGCGGATGAGTGACTTGGTAAGGATCGCTCTGTACCCTACGCAACACAATAGGATTCACACCCAGGCCCATCTGACCCACATTCTTAAAAACTGGGTGATGCCCAAGGACAGCTCCTTTATTCGATGATGGTCTAGGGAGAGGTTGACGCTCTGCCAGCCGTGGCACTCTGGAACCCACTGGAACTGCTCCTGCAACAATGTGGTCTTTGTAATGCCATCAATACCCCCTTTCGGTTGTATGTGTTAGGTGGAGATTTCTCCCCACCCAAAGTCAGACTCCATCTTGGTCTGAAGATTTAGTTTTGCATTGTAGGAGCTCCGTTGCTTTGTCTGTTGTCTCTCAGTGGTCCTGATGCATTTCTTCTTTCTCTTCCCTTTTTCCCTCTTCTTCTTTCTCTGTAAAGAGTATTCTCTTTCAATCTTGCTGGGTGATTTGGCACCATTTATTCATTAGTGCAAAGGGCTTCTCCTTTTAGAAAATCAATATATCACGGACTAAGGAGAGTGTTGGAGGCAGGCCCAGGAGGGATGGCAGAAAGCCGGGGGGGATGGGTTGAAGTGATGGCTGAACACCATCCAGCGAGGCAGAGGCAGGGGGGATGCAGAAAAAGAGCCGGAAGAACCAGGGAGAAAGGGAGGGGGAGGGGCAGTGGAGGGTCAGGTGCATGGAAAAGTGCCAGGAATGAGTGCAGAAACAAATTCTGTCTGTGTAAAAATGCTGGGCTCACGTTAACCACAAACCTCTTTCCTGTTGAAAAGATAATGCCGAGAAGTTAAGTCCTTCATTGCTAGAGTGTGGGGTAAGGTCAAGAAGCGTGCGGATTCTGGCTGCAGGTGGCTTGGTAGAGCCACAGAGGGGAGGAGATAAGCAGTTGGGTTTTCTTTGAAACAAGAGGAGGTATCAATTTGATGGTTGGCACTACATTTGCCATGTTCTGGAGGCTGAGCCTTCTCTGTGATTTCTCCTCAGGCAAAAAGTTTTTCTGCTTGGGGTGCTTTCAGTGGAAAATCTCCCTGCGTGAGGTGACCTTCTCTATGGTAATTTCATGTAATCTGTGGGTATTTTGAGTTGATTGTGATATTTCTATATTGTATCTGCTTTTTTTTCCTGAGAGAGGGAGAGAGCAGTAGAAGGAATAATTTGCCAGGGTGGAGGGGTTAAAACTCCCTGTCATCTCCTGTTCCCAAACTTCAGAGCAGTAATGACAAAATCTGGGTGTAATACTGATGGGGGAGAGAGACTTGTTTCTGGAAGACTTCTCTCTAGCAAGAGCAGAAAAGCCTAGGCAATGAAATTAATGTAAGTAACCAAACCATACAAAAGGATACAAAGAGAGATCCTGGGGTAGGCAGCATTCTAAAGACGACCCCCAGTAACCAATCCCGTCTTATTGGGTGTGGGCAGAACTGGTAGCTTGCTAACCAACAGAATATGGCAAAGGTGAGGGCATTTGACAGGTAAATTAATTGACTTGAATCCAAAAGGAACCGTCCTAAGTGGGCCTAACCCAGTGAAGTGAGCCTTTAGCAGAGGGTCTAGAGGTCAGAGAGAGATTCTTCTCCTGGCCTTGAAAAAGCAAATGGCCATGTTCCAGAGAGGGTCACACGGCGGAAATCTGTGAGTGGTCTCTAGGAGCTGAGACCCACAGTCCTACCACTGCAAGAAAGTGAATTCTGGCAAAAACCAGTGAGACTGGTGGAGGACCTCACACTGCAGACGAGATCGCAGCCCCGGCTGACACCTTGATTTCAGCCTGGTGAGCCCCTGGAGAGAGGACCCATACTTGTTCTCCTGATAGATGGAACCTGTGAGATGAGAAATCAATTAATTGAAACTGCTAAATTAGTGGCAGTTGGTGAGCCCGCAATAGAGAATGAATACAGCTCCTGTGTCCTTCAAAGGAAATCTCGACGAGTCTTCAGGATGAAATCTACTTCAAGACTTTCTTGTTACTAACCTAAATTGGAAGCCCGGTTTTTCTCTCCTTCAGTCACTACCTGCCACGACTCTCTGGAAGCCACCTCTTAGGAAGCTCTGTCATTAAGGGCTTCCCATGAGCTTGCTTCTGGGGGCTGCAGGAAGATAAATAAAACAAAGAGATGCTTTTCTTTTGGTCTCATTTTGTAAGATTATGGTATGCAAATTCCCATGTACATTTGGGCAAAACCCCTTTGTAGGCTTTTGAGCTGTCTCAGCAGTGGTTTGGGGAAGGGTGGGGGGAGAATTCACGGGAGACACTGCTGGGTTCACTGGCTCCCTCCAGTATGTAAATCATCCAGCAATATGCAAATGACGGCTCAGGTTTGCAATCCTTTCCTCCTGGTCTTTCTAGACAGTGCCCGGGGTGTGAAAAAGCCTCTCAGATTTTGCTGCTTTTTAGCCCGTTTTTGTTGTGGGCATCTTCAAGTGCTTGGCAAAATGTGATTTTGTAGTTTCAACTACAGAACTTCTGGCTCCTGAAGGATGTCGGGAATGCCAAGACCCCGCACTGAGGTGGCCGCATATTTCATGGCGGTGGACTGGGCTGGACTTTATAGTAAATATGGCGGCCTCGCTTTACTCATCTCAGCCTTATCAGGCTCAGCACTGTGCACTGTGGTACTTGCTCAAGGAATAATACCTCTTCTTTTACCTGAGAAAGAAAACGAAGGCGTTCCTCCCCAGCCCCCGCTCAGCAGGGATTCAAACTCTCGCCCAAGGTCACATAGTTTGCTGGTGGCAGGGGTGGTTCTGGAACACCAGCCTTCTGGCTGTCTGTGCCTTTCCACTCCACCCCCCGCCCCCCGCCCCAGTTCCTGAACGGGTCACGTGCCGAGGAGGCGGAGGCAGAAAGAGGACCCTGTCGGCTGCTCAAGGACTCCAGCAGGTCAGCCGCAGTGCATCCGAATTCCTTCTCCGTCCCGGTCCCCGTGGCCATGCAGGTCTCCAGCAGGCAGCTCTCAGCTCCGTGCCTGTGTTGTGCATACTTTTCCTGATGGCCTCCCTGCCCAATTCCCTCCAGTGCAGTTTTCAGCTTCACACTTCATGAATTTTATTCGCAATCGATAAATAAACCTATTATCATCAGGGTTTTGTATTCTCATCATATATCGTCATCTGTCATAAACCATTTCATGCAGGAGCCCGGGTTCATTCAGCATAACCCACTCATCTTTATTTCTGAGCCAGTGATGGAGAGAGAGAATCTAAAAGTACAAGTCCAAGAATTCAGTTTTTTGCTCAGTAACAGAATGTCTAAAGATAAAAATCATATTTAGACATTATTGTATTTGAGATTAGTGCTGGGGGAGAAAAAAGTCATTACCCTGTCAGGCTCTCTATACTTATTAGAAGCGACAAAGTATTTTGTTTTTCCATTCAAATGTGACGGATCTGTTGGAAAAGTGGCTTTTCATTAAGGTGTGTTTTGGAAATGTTTGTGGCTTCTGGCCATATCTGCCAGTTTTGTGGCAGGGGTGCATTTGATCTGGGTACAGCTTTGGGTTGGCCAATAAGCTGGAGTCACAACTACATAGATACTGAAGTACTTTGAGGGAGAAGCTGAATGATACTGCATGTCTAATTAAGAGCCCCATTTCCCGGGTTTCCACCACAGTCTTCAAGGGTAGCAAACATTTTTTGATAGATTCTTGAGTTGGAGAGGCACACACTCCATGACTGGGGTGGCTGGTCATCAAGAAACTTAAGTGAAGGCTTAGCAAGTAGAGAGGTAAGTCATGGTTGATGGTTCTTAGCCAAACTGTGGGCAAGTAGTTCTGAACTGTACACTGCTTCCCACCCCTTGACACATCCACGGACTATTAGATAAGGTAATATTGACCGTGTCCTGGGGAGAACTGACATTCTGGGCTGGTGGCCATCAGCCCTGAGGATGAATGTCAGGCACCCCGTGACCCATTCCTAGTCCACCGGTTGGGAAGCTGTGCTCTGAGTAGGAATGAATGAGGAGGCCTCCAGCTTGTTTAAGTCTCTTACGTTCTGAAATTTTCCTGGGTCCCCTTCACTGATACAGAGGAAAGGTCTTTTGAATGGCATACTCTGCTACCCAGAGACACTTCACAGAATGATACGTGTGCATATGTTCTTTAGGGCTTGAGAAAGTACTCTCTTGGGTAAAATCCAAATCAAAACAGGGGTGGGGCTCCTGGCTGGTTCTTTCGGTAGAGCACATGACTCTTGATCTCAGGGTTGTATGTTCAAGATCCACACTGTGTAAAGAGATGACTTAAATCAGATCAAAACAGAGGTGAAGGTAGTACTGCTTCTATCTACTTATATTTGTGGATCTCATCATCTAAGAAGCCTGATGCTTCGATGGAGGCAGCCTAACATGTCAACTGTAGCAGGGTTCTACGAACAAGTCATGACTATAGCAGAAAATCAGGATTGAGAGGAGTATTGAATATCATTACTTTGACACATACTGTATTAACATTTATTGAGAACTTACTACGTGCCAGGAACTTGCGAACTGTTTTACCTGCTTTATGTTGCTCAGGTGCTCACAACAACCTGGCGGACTAATACCTTTTCTCTGCTCGGTTTACAGAGGAGGAAACTGAGGCTTTGGAAAGTAACTAGGCTAGAAAGTGGGGCAGCTGAGATGAAAACCCAAGTCAGACTCCAAAGCATGTGTGCAGAATGTCTCTGCTATGCAGCTCCCAGGACACTGAGTAGTGGGTGTTGGAGCTGGTCCCGGGGAGAATTTTATTTCCAAAGCGTGAATGTGATTTTCTTTGTTGGATAATAAATCTGAAGACTAGTACTCTTCTTCTATCTGTTCCTCACTTTTTTTGCCTTTCTCTGCCTTGGGCAAATTACTTAACCTTTGTATCTTAACACTTGATTTATAAAACAGGGACAGTGATGTTGCATTTGTCAGAAGGCAGGAGGCTTTTATCCTGTGAGATACACAATGATTTTAGAAAAGGACTTTTAATGCTTTACTATTGGATTGTAAGCCTAAAATATAATAAAGGAGAGTTAGTATTTTCTTAGCTCTCATTCATGGTAGAAGAGGCCATTGCATTTATTGAATTTTTTTCGGTCCAATAAACAACATCTCTAGTCATTAAAGAACATAATATGCGACTACTAGAGGCTGCCAGGCCGCTGAGATTACCCCGAGAGGAATTTCATCTTGGGCAAAAATACCTTCTTAGCAGCTGGTGAAAACACTTCTCTGTGGGACCTGGCCTTATGGGAGGAAAGAGATCTGACAAGCCCATCGCTGGGGGAAGCAAGCCTTAGGTGTCCTTTTCTCCAGCCAGGAGGAAGACGACAGGAGTGAAGGTGGATCTCTGGAGTTCCTTTCTCCTATCTGAGTTTGGAGCATTCACAAATGGTTGACCTTGGACAATTTGATTTCTTTACACTTCAGTTTCCTCATCTATGCAGTTGGAATAACATGACTGTGGACCTTTGAGCATTCTTACGAAGCTCAAATAAGGCAATACACGTGTCGTTCTTGCCCAGCACATAGTTTGAAACAGAGGCGGGAGATCTTCTAACCCTGAGGGTTTGTAGTGAAAATGACAAGGACCTTTGAGGAGAAAATAATGTCTGTGGAAATCAGTTAGGTTGTGTTGCATGGCTTCTCATTGGTCTCTGAAATAATCTTACTATTTAAAAAAAAATAAAGGAAAAAATAATCGTCCACATTTTCACCACTTCAAAATCATTCACTGCTGGTGTTTTGGCCTACTTGCTTCCAGTTATTTTGGAAAAGCAAGAGAGAGGCAGCTAAGAAGGAAGAAAGATACTAGTCCTATGAAAAAAAATTATAGGTTTACTATAAAGAATTCAACACGGCAGAAAATCTAAAAATGAAACTTAAATCACCTCAAATTCCACTCTCCTATTTTTAAGACTAGGTGAACTGCAGGGGTGTGTGTGTGTGTGTGTGTGTGTGTGTGTGTGTGTGTGTGTGTGTCACAGAAAACAGGTAAATTGTTGATAATTGTGAGGTTAGTTGCTGGACATTTGGAAGTTTACTTTTGGGACTGTTTGAAAATATCCGGCATACGTTTAAAAAAAGTATATATATATATACAAATATATATAATGTATGTGTATATATGTAAATATACGTAAAATGTGTGTGTGTATAGGTGAGTTCAATAGAAGAAAAATATCCAATTAAAACGAAGGAATCATTGAAGTTTGAATGAATGTGTTCTTCTACCACAAGGGATAAAATACTCTAAAAAAAAAAAAATCCCTCTGAAGTTTAAAACTCACTAAGGTACACATGCAGCTGTGTGGAGTCCCAGTGTTTTGACTAGGATTCCATTACAGACAATATATACTTTGAAAGAAGAGGGCACGGGCACCCATCCCCTTCATCTCTTTTGTATCTTTCACTTTTTGTGAGTTATATTATTTTTTTATTACATGGGCTTACAACATTCACATTATCTTTGGTACCCATAATTTCTATAGTGGTATTGAATCAATATTGAGATGGATTCTATGTCGTTTGACCTTCTTAATCTGATTTCTTTATTCTTGAATTATTTTGCTGCATCTCTTAATTGGTTGGCTTTCATGATCATAAACTTTTTCCAAGAAGCTGCTTGAGTGTTCCTTGAGTTCTTTCATGGGTCAGAATGTCTTCCCATTGTGTCCAGATGAACTACTGGTTGGTTATTTCTCAGTAATGTATTCTTGGCATCAGAATGCTGTAGACATTGCTCCAGTGTCTTCTGTCATTGAAGTTGGAAACCAACTGACTTTTGCTTTCTTTTTTCTTTTTTTTTTTTTTTGGTAATTTTGATTTGGCTGTCTGGTTCCTAAAGAATTATCTATTTTTGATTCTTGAAGTTCAATGATGTAACTAGGACTTGTCTTACTTTTGAACTTTCTGTGTCATATGCTCCCAGAACGTGATTTGTAGCTTCAGTTTTTCATTTCAGAAGAATGTTCTTGTATCATATCTTTGGACACCTTTTCTGCTTCACTGGGGGAGAAGGGACAGACTTGAGGAATCCTGATGATCTTTATGTTGATTTGTCTTTTTATGTCTTCCATATCTCTCAGCTTTTCAATAATTTCTTTATATTTGTCATTTCTTTATATTGGTGTTTGCATTTACTGTACTTATCTCTAGTCATTCCTATATGTTACTGAAGTACTTAATCTTTTCCTTGCTTTTTCTATTTTTTTGGTATTAATTTTATAATATAATAATTATATTATTTATATTATTATATAATATAATAATTATATTATTTAAATATAATAATTATTAAATGATTATTTTATAAATAACTAATATTAATTAATATTAATTTTATAATAATTAATTTTATAATGTTGCTTCAGCTCTCAATTGGTTTTCTTTGAGCTACAATCTACATTTTCACTCCACTCTGTTACAGTTTCATCTTTGAACTCGATCTAAAAAATTCTTACTTAGTTGTTCTTTTTTGTTTTTGTTTTTAAAGTTTATTTATTTTATTTATTTATTTATTTAGTAATCCCTATACCCATCGTGCGGCTTGAACTCATGACCCTGAGATCAAGAGTCACATGCTCTTCTGACTGAGCTGTCCGGGTATCCTAAAAACAGGGCTCTTATTTATTTTATTTTTTAAAGTAATCCCTAGGCCCGTCTGGGGCTTGAATTCATGGCACTGAGATCAAGAGTCACATGCTCTACCAACTGAGCCAGCCAGGCACCCCCTTACTTAGTTGTTCTTTGGTACAATGCACTTTTTTTTTTTTTTTTTGGTTTGTTTTGCTGTATTTGTGTGCATAGCTCACATACTGGTTTATTTTGGCTTATCTTTATTTGCTTGTTTTATATCTTGCTCATGTTCATGAACTTTGTCTGGATTTTCTGTTTGCTCTGATATAGTTTGGATGATTTTTTTAAACTCTTTTCCCACAATACCTCAAATCAGTTTGGTTTTCCTTAAGCTACATTATGACTGAGTTTCTACTTTTCTGTAGTAATAGAAAATGGTAGGATTTTGACTTAGATTGGGGGAGGGTGGGTGAAGGGAGGAAGCTCATCTCAGGGTTATGCTGTCTTTGTTAGACTATCTGGGCCCTCTTCTGATATTCTGTTATGTGTACTTTACCAAGTTCACTGTACATCACTGGAGGTGTGTTTAACATCTTTTCAACAGTGTATGTTGCTTGGAGCACTCACTTTGGCTCAGGTCTGCCCTGTCTTCATGTTCTCCACTTCGTACCTTGTTCCTAGCAGTATTTCCGGTCAGGAGAGGAAAACGTTAATAATAACCATTTAGTTTGCCTTTCTCCAGATCTGTAGGTATTAGGGAGAATTCTCAATACTTAGTTAAAATCAGTGTTGAAATTCTTGGGGGAGAGGATGAGGGATTGTTCAGAAATGGATTTGTGCTGAGTCTTTTCTCTTTGCTCCAAAATATCTTGTGTTGAAGCTTATTAAGTTAGATTATGACCCTTTTGTATTTGGATGCTGTCATGAGATTTTTTTGGCCTTCTATTACTTTTTTCTCATTCTGTTAGTATCAGGGGGGAAAAAATTCAGTCAGGACTTTTAATCTGCTATCTTAACATGGCCCCAAGTGATTTTCCAGTAATAATACATGGCTCACGATTACTTTGGTTTAAATGCAATTTTATTTGAAGAAATTTGAAGATGAGGAGGGGATAACAATACACCTGAGTTACAGTAAAGTTGTGTATGACTCTGTAGGACTAAAATGTAAGTTACTTAAAATTATTTCAACACATGAATATTGAACAATGTTCATTTGAAAGTGGGAATAAAATGTATTAAAAGAGCAATTTCTGATGAATGGGAAAGCCCTCTTTTTGTTTGATAAATTAAGGAATTGTGTTTTGAGACATCCAGATTTGTTTATCTGGGAAGGGAACTGACAGCAAAGATTTAGGAACATCAAAATCAAACCAGGAATCATTCCTAAACCTGTATTTCAGACAGGTTTGTGTCCTCTGTAAGACGAGGTTAAGGTGGCTGGTTCTTGGCGGCTCTAGTACCTCTCCTAGAACTGAGAAGTGTGGGAAGGGCAAAGGCAGTGCTGATGGAGGTGAGGAGAGAGGTGTAGAGTCCTCTAGAAGAGGCAGGTTGGTGTCCGGGCTTGCAAGACGGCAATCTTACCTGCATGTGTAAATGTATTAGCAGACTGACAGAAGCAGTGTGTCTGGAGCAGAGGGCTGGGTCAGCTGTGGGAAGCACAGAAAAAAGAGAATCACCAAGGATCCCTTTTCTTTCATCCCACACCAGCTCTGTCCCTGGGAGTGGGAGGATTCACCAGCATTCAGACTTGCAGAAATTCCAATCCCAAAGGCAAGAGGGTCCCTCTTGTGAGCCTGATGTTAAATCATGAGTTTCCTCTGACTCCCCCCACCCCTTTCTGACTTCATGTCCTCGTGGCAGTTTTCTGGTTCTTGTGAAGGTCTGCTCATGTAGAGAGAGAGAGAGAGAGAGAGAGAATGCAGAAAATACACCGATTTTAAATATTTCTGAGTCTTTCACAGTGATTTCTCATGGTAACGAGTGGCTTCTGATTACCATTTGGTTTTGCCTGACTACAGGGAGAAAAGGAGATTGTTATGCCAACCTGAATAATTGCAGTCTGGGTGACAATTCTATTTCTCACTCTAATATATTGCCAGCCTGCTGCCTTCCTAGGTCTTCTGTGCATTTCAGTTAGTATGAGTCAGTATTTTTCGGTCTGTTCTCCCCTGGACATTGACAAGGGTGAGTCAGCCTTCTATATAAATGATCGTTTCCATCATCTACCTCTCTCTGTTTATTTCTATGTTGAACACAAACTTCCATGTTTGGTTAATTCACCTGTACTAAAATGTGTTAAGACCAATTAAAAATTTAAATACTGCTGGAGAATATTTATGAAAAACTTTTTTTTGGATCTCATTTGTCTTCGTTGTTTTGAAACAAGAAGAGAGACATGGGGAAACCAAGACAGTTTCTTGAAATAATCTTGTGAAGGTCACTTGGGAAGGTCATTTTAATGTTGTGGACCTATCTCTCCTCATTTGAAGTATAATGCTCTTCGACAACTTTCCTGTCCAACCTAATGGTACTGAGGCTGTTAGTGGAAGCCAAAGGTTACTTCGTGAAACAATGGGGCTAGTATGGGGCCTAGATGTTTGGAGAGAGCCCAAAGGTGAAGCTGCTCTCTTGTTGATTTGTGTGGGCATTTGAAATGCTTGTCGTTGTGGTCTTGCTTATTTCAGATTGACCAGTTCTTTTGAAAAGCCAGATAATGTGATAAAAAGCACAGAAGAGAGGGTTGAAGAGATAACATTTGGGCCATTTCAGAAGGCTGTGAGGGAGAGTTTATTGAAGGCTGGGGCCTTACCAAAAATGCTTAACAACCACTGTGTTTATTTTGCATAAACACAATCCGAGTTACAAAATAGGGAAGAAGCTTTGTTATCTAACAAAATCAAGACAGATAAGCTTAGTCAAAAAGTTGGATGGAGTGTGGAACTTATTTTACAAAAAAAACCATAGAAAACCCAATACATATATACCTATAACATTTCATATTAAATTAAGAAATCTAAATGCTTTTACATTTTGATAAGATTCCAGGCTAAAACAAAATTTTTTTTATTTAGTGCAAGTCTACCAATTATAGTTCAGCATCATTTTTCTTGCACAAATACCATTGAAACGTATCATCTCCATTGTCCAAATTTTAGTTTATTTAAAGAGAAGTGCAAATTTAAAGAGATTTTTGATACAGTCTGAAAGCAGAATCCATCTAGAATTTTATTTTTTCTCCTTCATGTTTTACAGTCCTTCACATCAAAATTTTACAGTGACTCGCCTTTGTGAAATCCTCTTTATATAACTCATTCTCATAGAAACAACCATTTGCTTTCTCTTCATCCTCATATTTGAATATTTATATAGAGTTAAATAAAATACATTGTTTTGATAACAAGCACAATGAGTTTGATTACACTACTGGCTCTCAGAAAGCAGGAAATGGTCATTGACCGTCTTGCCCAGAGCTCAGCGGATTACAAAAGTCTCTGTTTCCTGACTCTTAGTCCAATACTGGGTATTGTTTTGTGGTGATTCCTTTTGAATATTCTGCCCCCACCATCCTGTTTTATTGAGATATAACTGACATGTAACATTGTATTAGTTTGTGGTATACAACATAATGATTTGATATACATATATATGCCGAAATGATAACCACAATAAACTTAGTTAACATTCATCACTTCACATTGTTACAGCTTTTTTCTTGTGATGAGCACTTTTAAGATCTATTCACTTAGCAACTTCCAAATAAGCACCATAGAATTGTTAACTCTAGTTGCCATGCTTTACATTACATCCTCAGAATTTATCTTCTAACTGAAAGTTTGTGCCTTTTGATCACCTTCAGCTCTAACCCGCACCCCCCCCCCCCACACTCCTGCCCCAGTCTCTGGCAATCATCAATCTATGTTCTGCATTTCTATGAGCTCCGTGTTTTAAAGATTGAAAACATTTTTATTTTTAATTTCTTGAGGAGCCTCCATACTGTTTTCTCGTGGCTGTGCCAATTTACCTTTCCCCCAGCACTGCACAAGGGTTCTCTTTTCTCCACATCCTCGCCAACACTTGTTATTTCCTGTCTTTTTTATAACAGGCAGTCTAACAGGTGTGAGGTAATGTCTCATTGTGATTTGATTTTGCATTTCCCTGACGATGAGTGATACTGAGCACCTTTTCATGTATGTGTTGGTCATCTGGATATCTTCTTTGGAAAAATGTCCATTCGGGTCCTCTGTTCATCTTAATTGGATTATTATTTTTGCTTTATATATTTAAATATATTTTCTTTATATATTTAAGTATGCACATATTTATATTTGATACTGAATTCTGGGAGTTCTTTATATATTTTGGATATTAACCCCTTATCAGATAGATGATTTGCAAACATTTTTTTCCCATTCAGTAGGCTGCCTTTTCATTTTGTTGACAGTTTCCTTAACTTCTTCATAGGGATGCTTAACATATAATTCTAATACATGTTTATAGGGTTATATATTTCCCTGTAAGTAATGCTGTAGCTGAATCTTACACCTTTTGATATAAAGTATTGTCATTATTGATCAGTTATTTTCTAGTTTCCATCATGATGCCTCCTTTATGGGTTTTTCTTAATTTCCAAACATAGGGTAATTTTCTAGCTATTTTTTGTTATTTATTTCTTGCCTAATTTCGTTATGGTGAGAGAGCATATTGAATCTGAACATTTCAATCCTTAGACATTGGTTGAGGCTTGCTAAAGCCCAGCATATGGTCAGCTTTATAAGTGTTGTGTGTGAATTTGAAAGTTTCAATATTTCAATTATTGAGTGCTGTGTTCTATATATGCACATTAGGTCAGATTTATAAACCTTGTTCAAATTATTGATTCAGTGTTTATTTTTTTGTTCTTCCTTGTTCTAGCAGTTTGTAAGAGAGGTATGTTTTAAGTCTTCCAACGTGATTGTAGATATGATTTATAAAAGTTTAGACTGCGTTATGTAGGAATATAAATGTCAATTTTTTTTTATTTCTGGTGAATCAAACATCATTATCAAGAAACTTTTTTTTAAGTAACATTTTATTATTATTTTTTGTCTTAAGATCTCTGTTTTCACAAAGGCTTTAAAAGAAAAAAATAAGTGCTATGGCTTTCAGGAACAATTTCCTCCCCCAGATCTTCTTGTACACCAAGGGGCAAAAAAAGCCCATAACAAAACGGTTAAACAGAAATCAAGCTTTGGAACCAGGGAGACCTGGTTCCACTACTTAATAGCGATGAGAGTTTGAATGAGTCACCCCAATTCTCTGAATCTCGGCTTCTCAATCTGTAAGGTCGAGATAACAATAGCACCTACCATTTCTGGGTCAGGAGGTTGCAACAAGAGGATCGCTGTAAAGTGTGGACCAGAGTGCCTGGCGTGGGTAGGTGGTATCTGTGATTATCTTCTTGTGGTGACTTGATGTTTTCTTTGTATAAGTCTCAGTTTCCAGTTGCTCACATTAGGCAATGTTCAAAGCCCTCAGCTGGGATTGTGCCGTGTCTCCAGATAACTGGTGGCTATTGAGTAGTACCATGTTGGGTTCTCATTACTAGTCCAGCTTACATTAAGAAGTTTTCCCAATTCCATCCATGCCACTCATATGGCAACTCAATGTTGCCATAAACCGTCTCACTGTCCTCTGACAGTAAAGTTCGTTTGGGGAAGCTCTTGACTGGTTCTCTGGGTTGTTCATTTCAGAGGCCTTTTGACTTTTTCTTGGATCTGTGTCTACCATGTTTGGTGTTGAAGAACAGTTCAGATGATGCCTCTGAGATAAGTGGTTTCATAGAAGACACCACCTTGCAACAAATGGGATAGAGAAGGTCCATGTATTGCCTGTGCTGCCAGAATTGGTTCTGTTTTTGACTGTGAAGTACTTCCACTTCCCTCTGGCATTCTTTCTATCTTTGGGTATGTGGAGTTAGCTGGAATCCTCACTTGTCAGCTGTTTGCCAAACATTTAAAGGACCTCATTGCATCCCCCTACGATATTGAAGCTTCTAGCTTTTCCCACATTTGATTTCTCGTGCTTTCCCATCCTTATGCTGCAATGTATAAGGAGCAATGCAGGTTAAAAGATGGTCTTCAGGAAAGAACTAAGGAGGTTACTTTAGGGATGAATAGTCAGTTCATCAGTTAAGAGTTGAATTCAGTAGCCAAATAAGCTCTCCCTACCTGATGACATGGTGTAAACAAGATAGATTATTCAGTTTCATGTGAAAGATGTCCAGATAGTCCATGGTTCAGATAGTTCAGATACCATGGCATGGTATGGTCCTCAAAGAGCTAAGTTCTCCTTCAACCTAGTCTACGCCTTCCATCTTTAAGGTCACTTCATGAGCCAATATGGCTGCCAGAGCTCCAGTTGTTATGCTGAGTTACAGTCTAGAATGAGGAGGAAAGATAGAAACAGAAAGGTGCCATTCTAGAGTATCAGCTTGCTTGGAAGTTCCCATCCTCGCTCAGATCTCACTAGCTAGAACTTTGGCATATGGCTCTATCTAGCTGTAAGGGAGGCTAGGAAGTACAATATTTTATTCTGGGCAGCACTGTGCCTACCCAAAGTTTTGGGCTCCGTTAACAAAGAGAAAAATGTGAATGGATATTGGGTAGTCAACCAACAGTGTTTGTTACAATGGTATTTGGCGATAGTGGCTTAACCGGGGGTGATGATTCCATATGACTCAACCCCCAGTCTCATGCAGGTTTGGGAGCAAACTGACTCTTTCTGTATGGAATAAAGCCTCAGTTATATACTTCATTACTTTCTCTTTCTTGGAACGAGGTATCTTTTTTAAAAATAAAAACTATCACACAAGAACCACTGTGAATTATCCAAGAAGTCATGCCAAACAAAGTCAATTTCCCTGGGGAGAGATGTTAGTAAGAGTGCAGGAAGTTCTTGATACATACATAGCACCCAGTGTGTTTGATCTGAGTGTATGCAGTGTCTTCTGTGATTGCAGTGTTTGGTCCAGAGCCTAGGCTGTAAGGTGAACCCATGTGGTGCACATAGGAAGAAGGGGACAGGGTAGATTCCATAAGGGTAAGACTTTGCCTCAAGTCCCCTTGTTCAGTACCCATTTGAAATGAATGGTGAAGGAGTTACCGTTTTTTGAGGGAAGAACATACCAATCAGTGTCAAATATCAGGCTGTTCCTTGGAATGAAGCTTTCCTTTTTCATTTCCTTCATTGTCAAATTTCTGGAAAGGTAGCCATCATTTGCTGTCATTATTGGCCAAAACCATTTGGCACTTGAGTCCTTACCTAACTTTTGTGCGGCATTGGGTAATGTTGATTCTTCTGGTCTTTTTGAAATCATTTTCTTCTCTGATTGCTGTGACACACTTCCCTTTGCCCTTCTGGCCTCTTACTTTTCCAGTTTCTGTCAAGGGTTCCTATTCCTCTGATCACTCCTTTGACACCCCCTAGCACTCCATTCTTGGCCCTTCGCTCATCCTCTCTCTGTTTTCCTAGGCAGTGGCCCCTGGACTGGTGGCTGCTCCTACTGTCTAAGTGCTGATGTCTCTGATGCTGTATTTTTTTTAAAAATTTTTTATTGTTATGTTAATCACCATACCTTACATCATTAGTTCTTGATGTAGTGTTCCATGGTTCATTGTTTGTGCATAACACCCAGTGCTCCACGCAGAACGTGCCCTCCTTAAGACCCATCACCAGGCTAACCCATCCCCCTACCCCCCTCCCCTCTAGAACCCTCAGTTTGTTTTTCAGAGTCTATTGTCTCTCATGGTTCGTCTCCCCCTCCGACTTACTCCCCTTTATTCTTCCCCTCCTGCTATCTTCTTCTTTTTCTTTTTTCCTAACATATCTTGCATTATTTGTTTCAGAAGTACAGATCTGTGATTCAACAGTCTTGCACAATTCACAGCGCTCACCGTAGCACATACCCTCCCCAATGTCTATCACCCAGCCACCCCATCCCTCCCACCCCCCACCACTCAGCAACACTCAGTTTGTTTCCTGAGATTAAGAATTCCTCATATCAGTGAGGTCATATGATACATGTCTTTCTCTGATTGACTTATTTCACTCAGCATAACACCCTCCTGTTCCATCCATGTCGTTGCAAATGGCAAGATCTCATTCCTTTTGTCTGATGCTGTATTTTTAAAACAGATTTCTTTCCAGAAATCTAGAACTATTTTCCAGTGGCTCACTGGACATGTCTACCAGGATTCCCCATAAGAACTTACAACTTACTATGTCCAAAATGGAGTTCCTTAACTCCTCCTACTTGTTCATTCTCTTAAACCTTTCCTTTCTCCTGTATTCTCCGTCTTCGTAAATGCCAGCCATCTACCCAAGCCAGGGACCTGGGAGTCATCTCTCCTTTCTTTCCATTATTTTTGTCCGTATCTAACCTGTCACTAAAACCTCTTCCTTGAGGCCCTCAGATCCACTCCTTTCCTTCCACCCAACCCGCCTTGCCATCGCCCAGGCCCTCATCCTTTATCACATGGGATATTACTACAACCACCTCCTAACTGCCTCTATTTAATCCGAGCTGTCCTTCAAACTGCCATCAGAGTGACCTTTCCAATACAAAAACTCTATTATGTTACTTCTCTGAATAAAATCCTCTAAATGTCCTGTTGCCTATAGGATGCCATTCAGACTCCTTGGCGTAACATTCAGGGTAGCTCCCTAGCTGGGCTGCAGCTTGTCTACATGGTTCTTTTGTATGAACAAAAAATGTCACCTCTCCCCATCCCCCCGGGGCACACGCAGCCCAGCAGAGGCAGAAGGAGGGCTCAGAGAGTAGAACGTGCCTTTCTGAGAGAACAAGGTACCCCTTCCATTGGGAGGATGCAGCCCTGCATGAGGGCACAGGGCTTGGCTTAGCAAAGCTTGGCTTAAACCCATTTCATGAACTTGTCAGCTGACCTATTTCCACGTCTACACACGTCCCTAGATGTGGCCATACTCCAGCATAGTGAATTATTTGCAAGCTTTGTCTTGCCTCCATGATACTGATGATGTCTTCCAGGAACCCCCCTTCCTCTAGCACCCATGATTCATTCCTACTTGTCTTTTAAGTCTTGGTTTAAGCATCATCTCCTCCTGGGAGGCTTCTCTGCCCTCATAGCCTGAATTACTTGCCATTATTCAGGGCACCCCTAACACACGGTCTGTACGTCTGCTGCATCACTTTGTCATACTGTTGGAATGATTAACTTTTACATTTGTCTCCCTCTGTGCTTGGTGAACAACTTAAGGGCAGAGGGTAATATTTTATTCATCTTTATATTCCTGGCTTGGTTTGGACAGATTCTCACTAAATTAATTGTAGGGCAACTGCCGGAAATGAGGCAAAACGTGAGACTCTAGGCTTAGGCAGAACTACAGGGCTTCCGTGTATTGTAAACAATTAAGAAAATAATAGGACTGTGTAGCAATGCGAAACCATTGCCAAACACTCCCGAAAGGAATCGTCATTTATTTATGAGCAAAGGCATAAATACGAAGAGGGTAAATGCTGACAGTAGGCAAGGAAAGCATTGGTCTTTCAAGAAGCATATTAAGGGCCTCCCGGCAAAGTTAGAGCGGGCCAGACGTCAGAGGCGGCTCTGATGGGAAGAGGGCAGATGACTAAGAACAAACTTGAATTCAGCCTAAGAACAGAAACAGGAGCTTCTGTTTAAAACCCACTTGCGCAATTGACTGGCTGTTTGACCTCTGGGCATCATTAACCCCTGTGTCTTAGTTTCTACATCTGTAAAGTGGAGATAGTAGTGCTTCCTGACTTCAAAAGAATTACAGATTAATCAATGTCGGGGAAAATGTCTCTAACTTGGGCAACTCTATGTAAATATCCAGAGTAGTGTGCAGGGAAGTAAGGCGTAAATACAAAAGGGAAAGAAAAATCTGAGCTTCCTTTGAATGTATTCCAAATGTTAAAAATGAAAACAAAACAAAACAAAACAAAACAATTGCTAATGTCCTCATCCTGGAAAATGCTATCAAGGAAAGAGCAGTTAGATGTGTATTTTGGGAAAAAAAGTCCTTTTAATGGTTAGACATCTTTTATTCTTCCCTGTGACTCCAAAGCCGAGCTGTCTGCTGACGTTTGTGAATTTGTGCTTGGGACCAAGACCTCCTGGGTGAATCCGTATAAACCGACGGAAGCTGCTCCTGCCGGGAGCATTGGACCCGTGTCCACGGCTAGCGCTTGCCCTGGAGCCAGTGATGAACTTAGGGCTTAAGGGAGCTTCCTTATTGCTTTTCCCTCCCTGTTGCCCAGCTCTACAGGGAGGGTGGCCCTCACAGGCGATCCCCAAATTAAAATGGTAAGAATTCACCGTTGGCGCCTCCCCAGCTTTCTCAAAAAAAGGGTAGACTTCCTCAAAGGGCCTTCAATTTATTGGCTGGCTTGAGGGCCTCATCAGGCTGAGGGGGGCAATGGGTGGGGAGGAGGGAGAAGGGTAGCCAAGAGAGGTCAAATCACCCCACAGGAACAAATAAACCGGACCCCAGAAGAGCTCTTGTGGTGCAGGAGGGAGGGAGGGGGCTGGGCTGGCAAAGGGGAGGGCCAAGTACTAGAGCTGGGGCCTTTGTGTGGGGGGAGGGAGAGGGAGGAGAGATTTGGCCTGCTTGGGAAGATGGCGTCCTACTATGGGAGAAAGGATTTGCGGGGGATGTTTAGAACTTTTACAGGGCCGTGGACTCGGAGTTGTATCTGTCGCTTTTTGATTCCACTTCCTCTCCTTTTAATGAGTTTTTATGTCAAGACTGGTCTCGAGGCAGAGCGACTTAACAATAGTCCAGGTACATTCAAGAGACTGGCCGATTTTAAAAACGAGAGCAGTAGAGAGGGCAGTTGGGTTATAGATGAAATGGTCCAGGGTCCTTGAAGCCTTGAGCTGTTTAGCCGGTCGCCTGGATGGTGGGGTTTGGGGCTGATCAGACTGGATCCAGTTCAACTATGCCAACAAGTGTTGCCTACCCCAGTTCATGGTGCTCACTGTTGGGCACTAGCCCTACCTTTTCTTAGACACATTTTGATGTCAAGAAGAGGGGAATCTGATCTAAGTTCAGGCCAAACATACCCAAGGGCTGTCCTCAAAGAGTGCAATGTTACCGGAGGACTTGGAAGTCTCGGATGCCTGGGTTGGTGTCTCCCTATTGGGGAGAATCTCCCTACTGGGGATTTCAAATTACCTTGTTTTGCTTGCCAGTTAGAAACAGAGACTGGTGAGAAAGTTCTCTTGCATGAGGAGCTAATGGCAAGCCCCTCTGTATTATGGATTTGTACATAACCCTGTATTATGTACAACTTTTATCTTGAGAGGGTACTTCCTCTGTTGCTTCGCTAATCATTGGTTTTTCTTTTGAATTGTGAGATGAACGGGTTATCCAAGAAGTAGGCCTATGACCTTCAGTGATGTTAAACAACAAAGTAAAGTAGTTGGAGATGCTTTTTGTACTGTTACTGTGTTTGGAAATGTTAACCTTCTGGTAGAGTCTGGTTGAATCTACCTTCTTGTAGAGTGCTTTAGATCAGACTCAAACATCCTGAGCAGCCGGAGCCCTGATGTGTATATAGATTCAGGTAAGGTATGGACCCCCTTTCCAAGTTCTGCACCCACCTCGCTCACCTCTCCCACCGGAGGGAGGAAGCTGGAGGACAGCCTGAGCTGTCTACACACGGGTGGCCATCATTTAAAAGAGGGGACATGCCATTGTACTGCTGCTCTTTCCTTGGCTTTCAGAGATGAACTCCTTTTTCTTTATTAGTATTGCCCAAAATGGAATAATAGAATAAACCTTGTGTCTGTTTTTATCTCCTGAATAAGATCTCTTCCGAGACACTTCTTTGGGGGAGTGTGGAATAATTAATTCTCTCCCCCCTCCATCTTTCTCAATGCATTTAATTTAAACTTTCTTAATGAAAACTCATCTCTCATAAACGCTGGGTTGGCCCATTTTGTGTATGCCTGCTCTGTCCTGCTTTGAGTGATGTGTAAATAAGAGGCAATCTGGTGATGAGTTTTGCTTGTGTGGTGTGGAAGGGTGGAGAGGGAGGAGGGTTTGATGAATAGAGGCAACCAGAAAATGTACTTGATAATAACATGGCCATGATTGATGTTGTAATTCCTGAAAAATTATCATTGTGATATAATTATTTGTTTATGAACTGTGCCCTGAGACTCCCAAGTTTGTGATTATTCATGGCACAGATAAAACTCTAAAGTCAATAATTCATCAAGGGCATAATGGTTTTGTTTGGGGGAGGTGTGGGGGGGGTCACATGGATATTACATCCTGTTTCTGACACTTCCGCTATAAATCTGAAAACTCCTTCAGTACAAGGAAGAGCCACTTCCTTACCCTCTGCTGCTTTTTTTTTTTTAAAGTAGCTTTAATAGTTTGCATAAATTTAAAAAACAAACTAATTTTATTTCTCTAGAAAAATTCTTTCAACATAGGAATGTTATCTGAGTCGTTCCTGTTGGTGGCTCTCATGATACCAAAAAGGGAGAGAGGAACAGAAGAATGAAGACAACTGTGCTTTATCTCCGGAAAAGTATAGACAATCTCACACTAATCTCTTTGATTTTGATCCATACAAAGGAACAAAGGGAAACAAAAGGAGGCCCAGTCATTTTCAGAGAGTTGATGAGTTTGGCCTCATGATTCCTTCTTGAATTATGAGTGGATGATTTTACTCATACATATCGGGAGTCTTGGCATCCCTAACCCCATTCTGCCCCCACAGAAGGGCTGATATGGTAGTTTGTCCAATTTTGCCCATTTCCTTCTCATGGTTGGTTTTTCCCTGCCTCGGCTCACAGGGACTCTTTGTTGTGGATGTACTGTGTGCCAGGAAGCTTTCAGAGATCCTGGGGGCCAGGCTCACCTCTCCAGCGGGGCTGGGTGAAGTGGTCTCAGAGAGTATGTAAAGTACAATGAGAACGAGAGATGTGTTTTCACAGGCACAGGCTCTTGCTCACCTTCCATGCCTACTGAACTAGGCAACTTTTCTCCTCAAATTGCTTTCCACCTAAGCTCATGCCAGCATTACGTGAGGGCCGTACACATACAGGAGGTGGGAGACTTACCTTAACAAAAGTTTGTGAAAAACCCGAGATATTCTGGTTGACTAGAGAGGCTCAAGATGAGATAACAATTTGATCTGGCTGCTAAGAAGTGACTGCCCTCTCAGGCTGTTTTAATTAAGAGCTCAGAGTCCTGGGGCGCCTGGCTGGCTCAGTGGGTACAGCATACAACTCTCGGTCTTGGGGTTGTGCCATCAAGCCCTATGTCGGGTATAGAGATTACTTAAAAAAAATTTAGACCTTCCTCCCCCGCCCCCCCCAAAAAAGAGCTCAGAGTCATGAGCAAGAGATGTAATGGGACTTCTATCCCGGGTTGGCACCAGATCACACCTGGAGATCTATGATTGGCCCCAAGGGCCATATTTTAATAAGACCTCTTACAGGTTGAATTAAGTCCTCGAAAAAGTTAAAGTTGTAACCCCCAGTACCTCAGTACTAATTTCATTTCCTTCTCATAATAAAGTACTGTGGATGAAATTAGTGAAGGTGCAGTCATACTGGAGTAGGATGGCATCCACTCATAATTCAAGAAGGAATCATGAGGCCATAATCCAACAACTGGTGGTATCCTTCCTGGAAGAGGAGAAGCACACTGGGGAGAATGCCATTTGAAGACATAGAGACCCAGAGAGGGCAGAGGGCCCTGTGATGACAGACGCAGAGATCAGAGTGATGAATCTACAAGTCAGGGGGTGCCAAGGATTGCTGGTCACTGCTAGAAGCTAGGAATAGTCTCTCCCTCAGAGCCTGCCAGAAGGAACCAACCATGCTGGCACCTTGAAGTCCGGCTTCTATCCTCCAGAGCTGTGAGAGAATAGATTTGTTTCCAGGCACTCAGTGTGTGGTAAGAAGGCAGCCCTAGGAAAGCAATACAGGGGCCCTGACAAATTCTGGTATGCCCAGATGCGAGTGCCAGGCTAGTGAAGGCATCTGCCACAGAGCCGCTGGATGAAGAGCTGGAAGAACAGGTGGCAGCCTAGAGAGTTACCGAACTCTGATGCCCACCTTCACATATTTGAAGGCCACTCAGATAGCAGAGGGCTCCACTGAACTCCAGAGGTAAGATTTCAGCTCAGCATCCTCTAAGTGTTCCAGCTGTCTGCTAGTGAGCTAGAAAGCCCCTCACCACTAGAATTAAGGAGATGTGATTTCTACATGAGAGTTACTAACATCCTCTGGATGATGCCTGAGTTTACAGCTCATCATGTCAGGAGGATTTGTTATTAAATGGTACCTACTTGAGGATCTAAGATCCACTTACCTAGCTGTCCAGGGCATATGATGTCAAGGCTTACTAAGTTAGCAACTGCTTGGCCTCTTTCTTCTAATTCCCTTCTCTATTTGATTGGCCTAATTTATTGCTGTATACAGAATAGATTGTGTTATGGACACATACACACATCCCCCAGCCAACAGTTATTGATGGCCAACTCCATGCCAGCTGTATGGACTGCCCAGGAGGCAGGAATGAACAAACTTGTTGCTTTGTCCATTTTGCTATTCCTTCCTTGATAGAAACTCAAGCTATCCTGCCATTACCACACTGACATTTCTAGTGGAATCTCTGCCTCTTGACAAGTCGTGTTTCATTTTTTCTTCCTTTCTTCCTTTCTTTTCTTTTTCTTTTTCTTTCTCTTTTGTTCTTTTCTTTTTCTTTTTTTCTTTCTTTCTTTCTTTCTTTCTTTCTTTCTTTCTCTCTCTCTCTCTCTCTTCCTTCCTTCTTTTTCTTTCTTTCTTTCTTTCTTTCTTTCTTTCTTTCTTTCTTTCTTTCTTTTCTTTCTTTCTTTCTTTCTTTCTCTCTCTCGCTCTCTCTCTCTCTCTCTCTCTCTCTCTCTCTTTCTTTCTTTCTTTCTTCTTTCTTCTTTCTTTCTTTCTTTCCCTTCCTTCCTTCTCCCTCCCCTCCCTCCCTCCCTCTTTTCCTTTCCCTTCCCCTCCCTTCCCCTCCTTTCTCTTCATCCCTTCCTTGTCTTTTCTTCCTTCCTTTTTCTTTCTTTTCTCTCTTCTCTCTCTCTTTCTCTCCTTCTTCTCCTTCTTCTTTTTTACATGTCCTCTGAGCAAAGACTATTGGTGAATCACTGAGCTAGACACTAAGGGGGGACATGAAGGTGAACGCCATGGTTTCTGCTTGTGGGGGGTTTACCAGGTCAGTGCCCCCTTCTTTATAATGATTTCTTAGGAAAGCAGGAGCAGCAAAGGACGATCACTTACCTTAGCCACCAGAGTTGTCTCATAAGCCTGCTAGTTGTTATTCTTTGGGAATTATTCTCAAGAACAGAGTTTGCCTTTTGTCACTATATGATATGAAGTATTGGCAAAGGTTATTTTTCTTTCTCTCTTAAGTCCTCCACTCTTTCTACTTTTTGAACCTGGATAACCCTCTTCCTAGCCTGAATAGACTATCTTCTAGGCTTGACAGTATACATTATCTCTTACCTTTGATGTAGTGCATAGGCCAGGTTGACTTCAAATTGTTTCAAACGTGCTCAGTATAAATAGACTTTGTCTAGGAGTAGGCCAAGATGGGTCAGAATTCCGGTCCACAAGGACTAAAACCAGTTGCTTTATGCTCAACTGATGCATAGCTTCTCCTCTTGTCCCACTTGCTGCCTTTTTTGAGATTTTTTTTTTTCCTCGTTCTTTATTGCCAAATAAACGAGTCTCAGCATGGGCTGGGAAAGTGAAGAGGCAGGGTACAGAGAGCTGGCCGCAGATGCCTGTTCTGTCCATGACCTGCACTCTGGAGCCTTGACACGTTGCCTGGCTGCCAGCCCGGCAAGGGAGAGGTCCTGTGCCTCTGGGAGCTCCAGGCCCTGGCTTGGCTTCCAGCCCCATGCCTGGGGTGGTGACAGGGCTTCCTGACTGTCCGTGGGTCTGAGCCCAGAGCTCGCTTGCTCTCTTTTGGGACCCAAGAGGTTTTTTTTTTATTTCATTAGTGACGTATTTTAGCATTGATGGGTACAAATAAAGGACAGGGCACTTGCTGATACTAAGGGAGGCTTGAGCTTGGGTAAGAATCCAGGATTTCCACTATTTCTGCAGAAGCTCCAGATGCTGTGCGATTTCATTGCATCCACCCCTGGCCAGCTGGTGCTTTTCAACTCTCATCACCGCCACCTCCAGATCACAGGGCTGCAGCCATGTCCAGGAATAAAGTGTTAAGGCCCACTGACATTGCCGTCAGCCGACAGAGGGTCAGCCCTAGTAGCACGCTCCTATAATTGCCCCTCTGCCTCTGCAGACCCTCCCCCATGGAAGGTTCTGGAGGCTGCCACTAAGGGCCAGCGTCAGCGGCGCCTACCAGACCGAATGCCTTGGGGAGGCTGGCTTCAGCACTCTGTTCAGGATCGAGTTTCCAGCTTCAGCAATGTTTTGACTTACTCTATTCTTCTGACTCTCCAGAGCGAAAGAGAAAGAGAAATTTTGGAAAAGTGTTGGGAGAACCCAATTCGGTGTTCTTAATTACCTTCTCCCGATTTCCAATTTTCAAGTGTTTATTTCAAGGACCTGTAGCGGGCACTGTAGAGAAATCTAGGGCCCCACAACCATACCCACATTTCCGTATCTGAGGGTCTGACGCAAGCCTCCATTAGTAAAAAGCACCCTCAAATTGGCAAATGTCACTGAAGACTTAAACTAGGGAATGACATTTACTACAGTTGGTGGCTCTGGGACAAAAGTGTTTGCCTTTTGCTTCAGCTCAACCCGTTCCTCTCTCTTCATTTTCTGGAGAGCACAAAATTAACATGTGACCCATCTGTAGCCTTCTCTGAGAGATAGCAAGCTGAAGTTTTCCTTCTTTTTTTGTTAGCCAGCTGACCTGCCTTCAAACGTGGCAGGCTGCATGCTGCGTGCTGACCTAACCAATAACACAGCACAACCAGGACTTACTCTGTCTGGAGAAAGAAAATACATATTTAGTGTAAAGAGAAGATATAAGCAATGGAACGGTTGGTTATACATTATAGATTGTAATAAATGAAAGTATCGAGTGCATTTTCAATGATTAATGTATGAAAACTGTCATCACGTACTGTGCATTAATCAAGAAAAAATGCACACTTCCCATAGTGGTTAACGTGCAGGCCCACTGTTCAGCTTTGATAATGTGCATAATAATGCTCAGTATGACAATGAGTTGGGGTAGCTGAAAATTTAGGATGGTTGCAAGTTTGGTGTAGTATTTGGATTAGCATCTTAATCTGTGCCTTGTCAGCCTCATCACGACACAAACTATGCATTTTTTTTCCAAAACTAGCAAAAATATGAACATATCTTTTTTTTTTAAACTTTTAAAAAAAATCAAGAGTAATGACCAAGGTACCTGCTTAAACAAATACTACCAGCATTCATTAGTTAGGATGGTTACATGTAAAAGAAATGATGCCAGATAGTAACAAATCCAAGAGAAGTTTATTATGAAAATGGCACCTGCGGATGAAAAAATTAAGTTACATAAAGACAACCATGTATGTGACATGTATGAGAATCTACAAAAGTATAAAAAGAACCCTGTTGTAAATGAAGTATGTACATTTCTGATTTGCAGCATTATCAATGGTCAATGAAAAAAAATGTTTCAAAATAAGCCAGGCACTCAGGAAGTTAGGTCCGGTTAGCTTCACACAAAACAAAATGTACCATAGCTGTCGCTTTGTAACGTTTTAATTTTTTTTTTTTTATATATACTGTAGAGTTGGTAACACTGCTAAGATTTTTACGAACAGAATATCCCTTTCCCCATTATTCAGCTACTTGGCACCAGTCTCCTCATAAAAGTTTTCATATATTTGTACAAGAAATAGTTAAAAACACAGACACAGTCTTCACAGGTAATGAAGTGTTTTTTTTCATTTTGTAATTTTAAACACTATGGATTTAGACAGCAGCTGTGATTATCTGTTAGTTTAAATCACCAGAAATCATTTTGACACAACACAGAAACATTTATAAAAGAAAAAAAAAAAGAAAACCAGCTGTCTAGCTGTTGTTTGTAGCTGACAGGTGCATTCCTTTGATTGTTCGCTAGCTAGAGCAGAGCTTCCAGAAGTAATCTTTAAATATCATGACTGGCCTTCTTCACCTGGTAAACCTACTCATATCCTTCAAGTAAGCTCACTATTAAAATTTGTGGCATTTCACTTCTTTTAGTTATTATTCCACAGTGACGTGGGCCCAACTCACAGAATCGAAGGTCCTAGAGGAAACCACTCAACACAGTGATATTCAAAGGACAGCCGAATTACTCTATTAGCATTGCACACATAAACAAATATATATGACAATTCTATATTCCATTATCCCCTCCCCTTTTGTTTTTAAAAAATGTTGGTTGACCTTTGAAATAATTTTCTGTCTCACTGGTAATTGCTTTATATATTGCTCCATCAGCCAACCTGGAAGGAAACCAAAGAAAAGCACCTACTGCTTATATAGGTAGAGCACAAGGGACTCTGGGAATGTTAACAACTGAGGCTATATGGCGTCAATTTATTTAATACATCTGAGCATTATTCTTCAGTGCTTTGTGTTGCACTCCAGAAGAAAAAGTCATACCCAGAACTCCACTGTGGGAAAAAATGGCTCCATTAACCTTGAGCTAGTTAAGAGTCTTTTTATCTCTGAGAACGAAGAAGATTTTGGAGAAGGATAAAGGGGGGGGCAGGAGAGATGAGGAGGGAAAAGGGGAGACTAGGAGAGAGGGAGGGAAAGAAAGGAAAGGTCGGGAGAATATACACCAGCAAAGCAACAGCAGTTTTAAAAAAGTGGAATGGAGGATTCACAGACAGTAGAAGCAGCATAGGGTGGACATTACAGAGGAAGGCCACCACACAAAACTCACTAACCCCCAAGAATCACTGATTCACTAGGACTGCAGGAATGGGACTGGACCACCCCGGACTAGAGAGAGCGCACAGAGAAGACAAAGGACAAAACAACTACATTAGCTTAGTATATACTGCATATAGCAACACACATTGAAACTGCAATGGGACTGACAGCCAAGGACACGTACACATTGCACACATTACAGTTCTCACATCTGTTATTAGATGCCTTAAAAACAGCTGCCAAAGATGGAGTGGAAGAAGAATTTATACTTGACAGTCATTTGGAGTGTTTGACACTACACTGATTTCTGGCAACAAAGACAAAATAGGAGATTTTTTTTCTTTTTAGTTTTTTTCTTTTTTTTTCTTTTTTTTTCTTTTTTACTTAATGTGCGGTTTTTCAGTTGCAGTTATCCGTTTGAAGCTTATTAACCCATTCTTTAGTTTTAAACCGTACTGGTTTTGACCTAGAAATAAGAGAACCAAAGGGGAAAAGAAAATGCCATCAAATCAAATCAGTCCCCCAAAATACAACCTTCCTTTTTTTTTTAGCAAGAAATGAAAAAAAAAATCAAAAACATGTTAAATATCTTTTCCTTCTTTTACTCTGAAGTGTTACTGAAGTTGCAAAAATTAGCCTCAGTTAGACTGAGAAAAGGAAAAAAAAAACAGCTCAACAAAAGGCAGTATGTATCTAAACTCCTCCTCAAATCAGTTTGATTGAGTTTTTCCAAAAGCCCCTTTAAAAAGGGCTTTATTGACCCATTAAATTTAATGTGAGGCTATGTTTGTTAGTTGGGAGGTAAAAAATTTTAAGTCCTGCAGCAAACGTTAATGAGGGCTTTGTCTTAACTAACCAAGGAGACTGCAGCAGCGGACTCCAGACCAGGACAGAACACATTTTTTCCAAAACCCAGCCCAGGAGCTGCATTTTGTATGAAGACATTACAGATTAATAAATGATAGCACCATGGTTTTAGAAATTAAGTTAATGTTTCAGTAATTAACATTTAGTCCAACTTTTTTTTTTAAACATTCTAGTCACAGGCCAGAAATTAAGTTTAAGAACCCAAATTATTTTTATGTGCAAGTAAGAAAATCTTAAAATCTTAACCATAAAAAGAGAATTAAATTCTGCATAAAATTCTAAAATACTATCCCCCTATTTTTTTTAAAGGAATTAGGAACCAAAACAAACAAACAAACAAAAAAACCACCCCATTTCATTTGACTTAGTCAAACAGGGCACATTGTTTATGCTTGTCTCTTTCAATCTTGATCATATCAAGATCTTGATGAAGAAACCCAATGGTTGTCACTTGAGAAATCTCTTGACCACAAGACTGAGTATTCTATGGCAGAGGCATATACACATTAAAGACATCTTAATAAAGATGCAAAGGAAAGCAAAACAACCCAACACACATCTTAGAAGAAGACAAAATGGCAGGCAACTGGTCATCTGACTCTCTGAAGGCAAAAAATAAACATATCTTTACAGGAAAGAATAAGTCAAGTTAAAGAAAGAGGGGGGTGGGGCAGGGGCCGTCGTGGTGAGAGAGGACGCTGACCTGCTCGAATTCAAAGTGCTAGAATTAAAAGGTCTAAACGAAAACGCCGACGATGCCTCCGGGCGGAGCCCTGGCCCGCGCTGGGCGGCGCCTCAGTCCTCCTTGCGCTCCAGAGTCTGTGCCGCGTGGATGCCGTTGCTGTAGACCGGGAAGGGCAGCGTGGAGAAGAGTCCCTCGGCCGTGGTGAACACGTTGCCGGCGGGCATCTGCGTCAGGCTGGCGGCGCTTACGGCGCCGCCGAAGGGTCCTGACATGTTGAGCCGGTGCACGTGGTGGTAGAGCATCTCCATGGGCGTCTTGGGGTCGAGGCCGAAGCCGGGGCTGTTAACGTCCACGAAGTTAACAGCGTGCGCGTTGGGCAACAGGTTGCCCTGCATGGCCAGGGTCACCTCTGCGGGCGCGTAGCGGATGGTGCCGGTGGTGTAGACCCTCTGCGCGGCCGTGCTGGTGGCGGCCAGGGTCCCCGTCACCCTGTGCACCAGCGGGAGCACGACGTTGCCCGCCTGCAACCTCTGCAGCGCCTCCAGGTCCCCAGTGTACAGCAAGGAGTTGGACGTGCTGGGGCCGCTGCCGCCGCCGCCCCCTCCCCCGCCCCCCCCGCCGCCGCCGCCGCCGCCGCCGCCGCCCCCCCCGGGGTGCTTGTCCCGCGGGGACGCCGAGAGCGGGGGCGAGAGCGGGTCGGAGGCGACGGGGGCCAAGGCCGCATTGGCCGAGGCGCCGAACTGAGTTTTGCGGGCGGCGGCGGCGCCGTCGGCGCCCGGCGGGGTGAGGACCGAGTCGGGGATGGCCACGTGCAGCCCCCCGCCGCCCCCGCCACCCTGCGGGGACGGGAAGTGCTCGGAGCTGGGGGGCTTGGTCATGCTATAGGGGGACTCGTTCCTGGAGATCTCCCGGTTGGGCGGGTAGTTCCAGATGCTGCTGTCGTTGTCGAAGTTGATGGGTTCCGAGATCTCCGTCTTGATCTTGAGCACCGAGGCACTGTTGGGGGACGACAGCAGCCGCGGGGGCTCCACGAGGCCCGCGTCCAGGCCGCCGGGGCTCGACGCGCTGGACAGGCGCCGGCGGCTAGCGCTGCCGCCCTTCTGCCGTTTCCGCCTCTTCTTGCGCTTCTGGTGCTTGCTGGAGGCCTGCGCGCCCGCCTCGCCCGCGCTGTCGGAGTCCTTGGCGCTGTCGGACGTGAGCGACTCGCAGTTCTGCAGCCGCAGGTCCGACTCGCTCTCCACGTAGCGCTCCACCTTGATCTGCATGGGGCCCAGCGCGCCGAAGCCGTCCTCGCCCGCCTTGGGGTTCTCAAAGTCCGAGTGCTCGAAGCTGTCGTCGCTGTCGCGGCTGTCCGGGTTGCTGGAGCTGTGGCCGTCCTCGTTGCAGTTCATGTCGTTGTTGCACGCGTTGCCCGACTTCTTCCGGTCGGGGTCCGGGTCCTCGCTGTTCTCGGACTGATTACCCTTCTCGTCGGACTTGGAATTCTCGTTGTCCTCTGCGTGGGGCCAGTGGCCGGAGGTGGCGGCGGGGAGAGGAGACACAAAAGACACCACATTAGCAGGGTGGGGGTTGGGGAGGGTGGGGCGGACGGGGCAGGGCTGGGGAGGTGCATTGGCCCACCTGAGCTGCTCCCCCACCTTAGTCACCTAAAGCCTGGGCTTTCTCTCTCTCTCTCTCTCTCTCTCTCTCTCTCTCTCTCTCTCTCCAGGGCCTCTATTAGCTGGGCCTTTACTCCAAGTGTGGTCCGCAGACCAGCAGCTTTGACATCACCTGGATGCTTGTTACAAATGCACAATCCCAGCTTTTCACCCAGCCTGCTAAATCAGATTCTGTATTTGAACAGGATCCCCAGGTGATCGTTTGGCATATTAACATTTGAGAAGTCCTGCAAAAATATTCAGGGCCTCAGAGTCAATAATCTGGAATAAGATGTTAGTGACATAGAAAAATGATGGTATGCAAGGTGACTTTCTACAGAGGGCTGCACCCTCCGTTGGTGAATATTTGTTCATTATTGAAAACCACACTCCTAATTCCTAAAGGTATTTTTCTTGATCGTGCTTAGCCGTGCAGAGAATCAGATGGTGCTTATTTTTATTTACTTTGATCTCTTCCCCCCACCTAGAATACAGGCTCCGTGGGGCAGGTCATGGAATTGTTGTCTTTTTTTGTTCCCTGCTATATGATACAGAAGTAAGGAGCAGAGCCTGTCTATTTTAGAACTTCTGCCCTAGTAAAGAACTTTCATATGAACTCAGTTTAGGATAGGAAAACAGTCAAGATCTTCTGTGCTTTGCACCTCCTTCCGCTTCCCTGAAGGTTTGTCGAGGGATATGGGCTTACAAGCTTGGAGAGCAGGTGCCCTAGGGATGGAAGGTGGTGGTGGGGGGAACCCCTAGCCATCTGGCAAGTTAGACGGAGAATAGATTTTCCCAGTAACACAACTCAGAAGATTTAGGGATGATGCTGAGTTTATGGCTCTGCCATGATGCTTTTAGATGGCAGCCTGGACTAGAACCTTGGGCAAATCATGGAACTACTTCATTTCCGTAGAAGAGGTTGGGTTAGAAGAGGCTTAGGATTCTTTGCAGCTGTAAGATACTGTGAGTTCTGTGCTCGCCGGCTCTAAGTGAGTCTGTGGGAGTGGGGGTTGAGGATTGGAGGAAAGTAAATTTTTAAATTAACTTCCTTTTGCCCCAAAGAACTACTAGAAAGTCTGCTTTCCAAAGAGTCATTCACCAATGCCATTAAGTATCCTGCTTTGGCGGCTCAATCCCAGCTTGGTAAAGGTGTGAATACGTGGGGCTCAAAGATAGAGACTGTTGTGGAGGTAGCGCAGATAGCGCTGCCTACTGCTCTTGGTAAAGAGGCCAAAGCTAGCTAGGAGGTCAGGGCCGACGTGGAGCGATTGCTAAATCAATCAGTCTCTCTCTCTGCATATTTGTGTACATATAGACATGTTGGGATGTATAAATATATACTAAACATGACACATGCACGTATAGATACCACATATGTATACACATATATGTGTGCACAGATGTATGTGGTGGTACATAAACGCACACGCACACGTGTGCAGAGAGAGACTCAGTATCAACTTGATGTCTGTGTATCAACCTATGTCTCTGGATCCGACGGAGCGGTCGCTCTGCTCCGCCGGCCGCCCTCGGGCCCCCGCCCACCCCTCGTGTTCAGACAGGCAAGCCGTGAGCGCAGAACATGGAGAAGGAGGAATACCTGTAATACCTGAGGTATCTTTAGAGTCTGATTCCGAGTCGGACGTCTCCGAAGATTCCGAAGTTTTCTCTGGCAGGTGGGGGAGCTGTGCAATATCCATGGGTGTGTCCTTGTACTCGGGATTACTGCGGGAGAGGGAGGCATTCATCAGGAGGGCAGACACCCATTCTCGATGGCCTGCTTCTGACCATCTTCTCCCCACTTCCTGGCCCCAAACTTTTGGAGTTGAGAGTTTAAAAGACGCCGTGAGAAATCATTTCTCAGCTCCTTATGGGACTTCTGTAGAAGCTGGGATTTCATGTGCTGGGGATACAGCTGCACCCCGCTACAATGGCTGAATACCCAACTGCCACAGGAAAGCCACTAAAAGGCTTTTAAATAATCAGGGAGCCCTGGGGGCCAGAACACTGTGCTGCTTGACATTCCTCCCAGTCTCACACCTGGGGGGAAGGGAGGGTGAGAAGTACTCTCAGCTAAGCCTTCCCAGGCCTCCTGGTGGGCCCTATCTTCTCTTCGGCTCCTGATGAGTCCATTGCCTCAGTACCCTTGTCCTGGTTCCTTGATGGAGCTTCTCAGCTGTTCAGATGGCTCTACAGCTACCCGGCGTGGGGGCGGCGTGCCGAGCCCTTGGCGCCTGATGATCTGACAGATGCACAGGTGCACCTTGGGATGCATGGGTTATGGCTACTGAACTGTCAACACACCCATTACAATCACATTTTCAGCCGCTCATGTGGTGTACACCTGTGGCTTGTTAGGCTGGGGCTCTGATTGCAGTGGGGAGAGACCCAGTGTGAACGAGGCCCTAACAGAATGGATCTAACCCCATTTGCACAAACGTGCTTAATTTTTGTTCTATTTTTAATTCAGAAACAGGCCTCTTCTGGAAAAGAGAGTTGTGTCCGGTCAGTTTGAGTTAGTTATCTTCTAGAAATGCCACTCCAAGGCCAGCCCAATGAACGAGCAACGTGGGCTCCTGTCATCTCGGGACGCGAGGAAAGCCTCTGGCCTCGAAGCGGAAAAGGGCCTCTTCTACGTTCCATGATGGCTAGCCACCCGGAGACTTAACCAGAGACGATCACTGATCCGTTTGCTACTCTCTAGTGAAGTTCCGATAGTAAAGAGCCAGCGTTTCAGTAGCTACTCTAAAACGGCCGGTGTCGCTCAGAGGGTTAACTCACTAAGATGGATCGTCAGGCATTTACACCTTAGTGTGAATTAGCTTCAGTAGCAGAGCTTTGGCGAGATAATCGGATGAGGCTAATGGTGGGAAGGTGGCCTGAGCGCTTATGCTGTCTCCGAACACTCTGGAGTCCCTGACTCCACCAATGCGCGAGGGAACAGGGAGAAGAGCAGTAGAGGGCCAGTCCTTTCACGACAGGGAAGGAGAGGTCTGAGTGGGCCCAGAAGTGAGGGATTCTGAGGAGGGAGAGGTGGTATGAAAATACTGCTCAGGGAGGAACAAAGGACACGAATGTGGGAGAGAAAAGCAACCTTCAGTGAGTTGCTCTTTTGCTAACATAAATAGTTGCTATTTTGCCAAGGCCACGCACGTCCTTTTCTTCTAGATCTTTAGCCTAGAGAAGTGATACCGATACATGGCGGGCGTGGTGGAGTTTCCTCTGCTGACGCCCATCTGTATTAGTCTCCTTTGGTCCAGATGCCACGGGGCTTCACAAGTCATTTGTCACCCAACTTGTAGCCTTTTATTATTGAATTCAGGGTGAGTCTTTGGGTCAGCTGAGATGGGTCTACCTTGTCTGGGACTGAGGCCCTTCAGCGTGAAAACTGGTCTTTGGGACCCAAACTGCTTCTGTCCTATGGAATTAGATAGACTAGAATCACCGGACACTTGGGAGCTTGTATCCTTTGATCCCAGGCTAGATCAAGGGGGTTGATCCCAAATTTCATGGACTGACCTCTCCTTCACCCTTCTCACTGCCTGCATTTGGGGGCAGAGTAGGAAGTCATGAGACCGATGAGGCAGTAAGAAAGATCCAGACCAGAAGGAATCTCCCTGAATGGGAGCGGCAAGTGTACGGATGACTTCAGTACCCTAAGTTACATCAGCACGGGGGACAGATAGCTTCTAGTCTGTGGTGTCCCTGTTACTAATGCCTCATTTCTAATAGTAATGGGTCTCCTTGGCACAGCACCATTTTTGACCAGCCAAAGAATGTTAGTGCCACACTACCTTATTCTGTTTTCTCTCTGGCATGTGAGTTTTTACAACCTGCATCACACATAGCCACTATTCCATAAGCCTCTTGGCAAAAGGATTCCTTGATATCAGAACCCATCTTGAGCATATCACAAACACAGGGGAAGGTTCGAGTGAAAATCAGGTCTCCGAGAAAGCCACATTAAATACACATACTTGGACCTTTAGAGAGAATTAATGTAGAGTAGAAGAGGTCAAAAAAGGAAAAAGAAAGTAGATAAATGGAGACTCTTTTAAGTGGTGCACATTAAGGCCCTCTCTAGAGCAATAATCATTAGTGTCTGATTGATATGCTATTGGTAGCAAGCACATTCATGCCTTCGAGTCATCACCGACGTACGCGAACACACTCTGAAGGGTCAGTGTGCTGATGAGCTATGGTTGTCAGCGTCTCGGCTCCATTTGGCTGTCTCAAAGAAAAATGGGATTCAGGTACTCCCTGTCTAGATTATCAGCCAAAGGGCAGCAACTTCCATTCATAAGACCTACCGGAAGCTTTCCTATTCAGACCACGTGTGGGTTCTGCGTGGTGGCTTCCGGCCAAGAGAAGCCAAAAACTGGAATGACGGTGGTGGGAGACGGCCAGGCCTCGAGCCTCCTGATAGTTTCAGGACAGGATTGGTGGAAAACCTCCTGGAAATTCTGCCCCCAGAAGCAGACCACCCCGGCTGTCGGTCTTGGTTTTCTTTTTGCTCGTTTGACTCCGGAGATGAGAAAGCAGATGAGGAAGGCGAGAGAAATGGGGTGGTGGACTAGAATTTAGGGAGCTGTTGAGCCTGGCCTCATTTACGGATGTCAATTTGAGGGCACATTAAGATAGCAGTAAAACTGGACTGAGGCCACATGGCATCAGGCACAAGAAGATTGCTTTCATTTATAGACTGATACTGCCCTGATTCTGGCAAAGCAGCTCACTCAGCTTACCAAAACTTGAATGCCCAGGGAATCCAATGTGGTGTAATATGCTTAAGGTTTCAAAGGGATGGAATACAGGGGGGATATAATGCACCCTGCCCCTTCTTCCCCATGCCCTTTTGCTCAATTTTCTCAAGGACTAGAATGCATGAGTGTAGGCTGACGGGGTAGGGAGAAGCGGGTGCTTCTTGAATGCTTCATCTGTGGACAGAAGTCTGTAATTTTTTTTTTTCCCTAGCCTGAACATTTGTGGGGGATACCAAAGCAACTTCTGCAGAGCTGCCCAAAGGTTGGCAGACCAAGAATTACTGAAAATGTTGTGAATCTGCCCTAGATGTCCCCTCCAAAATAGCTCTGATCTTTTCATATTTCTTTGAGTCCCATGGAAGGAAAAGCAGAATTTCCACATAATTCCACACCAGAGACTGCCAAAAGATAATAAAACATGTCAGCTATTAACCATGGGCTGCATATTTTATAACTGACGCAGAAATGAAAAAGAATTAGAAAATATACCTAAGAAGATAATTCACCCAGATGATATTCTTCTCATTTGCGTTCTTGGCATTAATAGCTATGGTGGCACTAGATTGTATCCAAATATATCCTCCATTCTTCTGCATCCAGCGATAGTACTTCGTCACACACTGGCCCTTATTCAGCACTGGGGGTAAAAACAAAACAAAACAGAAGGCATTGTGTATTAAGACGAGGACCAAATGATTATCATCTCGGCAAAACGGCACGCTTAGAAAGGGGAGGTCCTGCACTAAGCCAGGGGTGCCCTTCTGTAAGCTTAATGTAGAATGCCATTAGTAGGACAAATAAAATCAACAATTCAGTGGAGCGAGGGTTACTAGCATTTGTAGCAAGACTTTATTCCGTTTTGGGCAGCCATGGTGTGAACGGAAGAATAAAAGGACCACAAATCTTGTTGGCTCACAGAATACCTAATGTGGTGTGGATATTGTCAATGGGTTTGACGTCAGACGCTAACAAAGGAAAATCTGTATGTGATTTATTCATAGCTGCGAGGTAGATCTCTTTGAGATTCCAGATATTTGAATGGTTCCGAAGATGCTTTACCTGTCTTTGATCATTTCACCTCAGTGCAAGCAGTATCAACCAGTGTCCTCGTACATCTGTTCCTTTTGATCTTGTCGAACAGAATATGTAGTCCATGTATGAACGAAATTTACATTGGTCAGTCAGGGGAAATTCTGGTGAGACTTTACTGACTGTGGGAGCAAAATAAATCCCCCGGCCAAGTCAGAGAGAAACCCTGGCCTAAGGGAGGCACAGAATTAACTTGGTGAGAGCCAAACAGAGTGACAGCTCCACACAGGCTCTGAAATATGGCCCCAAATGAAGGAACAAGTAAAAACAATCAGTAATGTGAATGGTGCCATTAAATACCCACTGAAGGAGAGCTTTAAAATGCAGATGTTAAAAATGATACTTTAACCAAAATCTTGCCAAGTTGAAATTGATTTGATTTGTATCTGGGTACTCCTGAGCTAGTAAAGGGGAAAGTGTAGTAAATCATCCCCTGAAATAAAGTGCTATGGAAAGGAATGGTTTAAAATGATGCCGGAAATGTGCAAAACCTGCTGTTACTACTTGGCTAGGGATCCCAGCGACTCCACACCCCCGAAAGCGCGCCAGCTGGTTGGCCACTAGAGGGCAGTGTGCACTCGTCCACGTTGCCCACTTTTTGGCATGTCCTTGTCTCCGTCTGCTAAAATGAAAAACCTCTAACTGCTGTAATAAATTTGGCTAAATTAGCTGCTAAATGGTTATCTCAAGTAATATGTATTTGCATTAATCATCTTGCTCTAAACCAGAACAAGCCAGAGTCCTAAAGATGTAGTAAATTCATATTGTCCATTTAATTACGGCTAATAAGTGCTTCATATACAATAGTTTCGTGAAGTACATTTTGATTTTTTTTGGGGGGGTTGGATGGGTAAAGGGAAGTCACTTTGGAAAAGAGCCGTGTTTTAAGGCTGTGGAAGCTCATCCCGTCACGTCCAAGCCACTCTTCGTGGCTCCAAAGGTGATCACAAAATCCCCCTCCACATCGCCATGTCCCTAAACATAGAAGCCCCGATGCCGGTCTCCCATGCTCCCTTTGCCTCACGATGCACTCAATGGATGGCTGTAAAATGTAATAATTATGTCTTCACAGTTGCTTGAGAAAGATTGGCTTTGATGAGTGCTTCACATAGTGGCAAGCTCTGTTCTGAAACTACTCAGCAGTTCAGGGTATTTTTAAGGCCCGGAACTGTCACTTCTCCTGGCGGCGAGGTTCCAAAGGTAGCATTGTCCTCTCATTTTGTAGGCAATTGTAAGTTCTGCCATTCTGCATGCATGGCTTCCCAGGCTACAAAACTGCGTGGTGAAGCTGAGAGCAGGAAAATACTAACTCTGCCGTACAGCTCTTCTGTCAAATCGCTGTTGCATGCAACAAGATGTGCTTTTATTCAAATCCTCTCAACCTGGTTACCTATTAATAGAGGAAGGACGGGTTATGAAATTTTGCCCACTATTTTCACAGAGAGAAACGGAGAGCACCCCCATCGGCGGTCGGTGTATAATTCTATCTGCTCTTGTCTCTGGACTAAGGAATAATTGCAAATGGATCTAGTATTTTTAACGAGGGCAAAGAGACGAAGAGGCCCCTTTTTTTGGAATCTCACCTGAAGAAAACACTGAGCTGGCAGGCCAGATCAGCCCAGCCTGGCTGGGGATTCCGGACTGCACTGTGACCATTGGTAGGCAAAAAAAAAAAAAAAAAAATTATCCCCAGGATACAGTGCATAGAAAGGGGAAAAGTGCGAAAGGACTTCTAAAGTTAAATTAGAATTTGCAGAATCAACATAAAGATCCCCCCCACCCATTCCTTATAATACTTTCTCTTCTTTAAAAACGAAGAAACAGGGCGCCTGGGTGGCTCAGATGGTTAAGCGTCTGCCTTCTGCTCAGGTCATGATCCCAGGCTCCTGGGATCGAGTCCCGCATCGGGCTCCCTGCTCAGTGGGGAAGCCTGCTTCTCCCTCTGCTTCTCTCTCTCTCTCTCTCTCATGAATAAATAAATAAAATCTTTAAAAAAAAACCAAAGAAACAAAATCTCAATTCTGAAATGCATAGCCAGCAAAAACATCTGCCTCCTTGGTGAGCTCCACGTGTGTGCCGTGAAAGGCGCCGAAAGACTAATGTGGTGTCGTCTTTTGGAGCTAAGGCAGTATGACTCTGTTTCCCGAGAATAAATACAGATTTAGTAGGGCCCAATAATGCAGGCTTCTCCATCAGCCTGGCCAAGGGCCATCTAGCAAAGAGAGGAGACCTAACTGAGAGAGGCAGGCTTGGTAGGTCTTCGTGTGAGGAAGTGATTGTGGAGGGACCGCTGAGGAAGGGGGCCCCCTCAGGCTCCTTTGGGGAGTCAGGCAGCCGCCTGAGTGCCATAAGGTGCTGTGGGGAATGCCACAAAGCAGGTCTGGGAGCCCATCGCGGTTGGCAGGAGAAAACAAGTTTCATCTAATCCATTCCCCTAATCCCTGGGCCAGCCGGACAAACGGTTCTGCAGAGGCGAAGGTGCATTCTGGCCTGGACGCCGGTCTTGGCTCTTTCCTGAGGACTAGCGTTTTCTGAATATGACCTCCATGTGTCAGTGGGAAATCGGACAGTGAGAGAGAAGGTACTGAGTTAGCTCCTGCTACAGCAGGAAATGGGGACCAAAATATTGCCCTAGCTGGTTTTGTTTTCCAGGAGGTCCCACAAAAAGAAGTCACAATGGAATTTTGCTTCTTTTAAGATGAACAAGGAATCATTTTTGCTTGGGGCTCCAGAATATAAATTTATGACTTTGGGATGAAGCTTCTTTCTTTAAAAAAAAAAAAAAAAATCATACTGGCAAATCAGTTGGATCATTCCAGCTGCGCCAGAGGCAGGCTCTGACAGTTTTTCCTGAGCTCATGTGGTCCTAATCAGCTCAAGAAGAAAAGCCACCTTGGTGCCAGTTTGAAAGAGATTTCTAGTTTGTAATAAATTAGACAACTTGAAAAAACAAAAACTTTTTCAATTCGCTTTAATCCGGTGGCTGTTGTTTTTTATTTGTGAGTTTTAGCTTTAGCTAATGGAGCAAAATGAGAGAATGTTTGTGTCAGACACTCTCCTAAAATCCCCTTTGTGGGGAAAATCCGAAAAAAGCATGACGTAAGTTACTTGATATGGAAGTCCTAAAAAAACAGCTAATTGTCCCTTGAAAAGAGATACATAGTCATCAAACCAATGAGCTGCAGACTAAGTTCATAACAATGTGCTCAAACTAAACTATAAAGAGAGGAAGCAGAGAGAGAAAGAAAATTTATATGTGGGTCGTATTTTTAGCTTTATACCATGATACGGTCTGAGTACTTTTAATACATAACCTGGCATCTTTGATGTATCTCAAAGTTTCCTTTTTGGTGTCCAAAATTTTTGACAGAGCAGCCCGCGTGCCCCTCGCTGGATTCACCGGTCACATCACAACATCTCTAGAATTATGTCGTTTAGGTTGTACCATAGGAATTAGTTTTTATATAAGGCTCTCACAACGTTTTGATGGCCTTTACGGGGATTATACAGGGTAATCGTGAAGACATGGGGAGGATGGATACCTGTTTCCTAGGTTCACTTACAATCTTGAAGGGTCCCAGGTATGATTCTGAGCACCTCTGCTAGCACGTGAGAACTTGTTTCTTTTACTCTGAAGTCCAGGGTGTAACCAATTGTTCTTGGCTACTGTTGCTCTCAGGAGAACCAAGAAGTGGTCATCAGCGCCTCCCCACATTGCAAGCTGAAGGTGCCTTTGAGTTACAGGCTGTGCCCTTTAGAGGACAGAGGTGACTCCACGTTTGTGAGAAGAGTATAACAAAGAGAAGCAATTCCTGCTGGTTGAACTGTTCCAGTCCTGCTCATCTGACAATTTTTGGCTATTGGCATCAAAATCCCACCCACCCCCAGCTGTGAAGGGAGTGACCAATACAGTTCAATCAAAAGAAAACTGCAGGGTGTTACTGAATATCTTTGAAAAATGTCACCTGGCCTCTTGGCTTGAGTTTAAGTGGGAGGCATACGAGAAATGTCCTGCCTGTGGAGGAGAACACCTCTCCCCCTCAACCTGATGAACTCTTGCTGAAGCACACATCCATGGCTCTGCACACAGGCACCAACAGAGGGATTTCAGTTTTCCTTGGGAAAACTTCGTCCCCAGAAATAGACCGATGATTGAAAGGACATAAAGGAAGCCTGTGTCTGTGGCAGGCACATAATTCTGTTAGTAAATCAAAACAAATCAGTACAAGTTTGCCTTCAGAAATATGGAGAAAAAAAGAGAACATGGTCTCTTCCTGTTGGGCTGTTCTACCAAATCAAAGCCAAAGATTCTAAATAGTGAGTTACTTGTGTCTTAAAAAAGAAGGAAGCAGTCTAATTCAGTTTGAAGAGGAGATGAAGAACACATATCAAAAGCGGTCTTTTAGCAAAATGTCTCACAAAAGGACATTTTAGTGGTTTGCATATGCATTAAAAAGCTGCAATACTTGGCGTATTCAGGTAAGTATAGAATAAATAGGAAATGGTGAGATCATCGGAGATTGCACACTTCACATTCACACAGCTGAACAAAGAGCTTCATTATCGTCATGGCGATAGGAGGACGCATCTGCTGCGCCATTCACCCCTCTGTGAGGTACCTTCATCAGTGGCTGCACAGAATGGAGAGGGGGTGCTTTCTCTCAGGAACCCAAATACTATTTTGGAGTTCACTAATGTGGAGAGCGTGCAAGTAAGGCGGGGGGTTGTGTGCTAGAATCACACCTTTCTACTTAATACCACAGTTGGGTGCTTAGCTGTAGCCACTGGTTTTCTTTCTACATTCACAAAACTGGCAGATGAAACATGAAAAAGAATACTGACTCCTTTAATCTCTGCTTCTCCACCTAAGGCCCAAGGCAGGCTGACAGGGAACTTCATTCTGGAAACAGGACTTTTTTTTTTTTTTTAATTCTGGATTACTTTTCCCCTCTGCTTTTGAAAACTGTGGGCTATAGGGGAATGAACCTGACATAGACTTAAAACAGGAACAAGTTTCTTTATCTAAAGTTATAGTCCTTGATGCTTACAGGAAGGTCATTTTCAAAACCCACAGGAGAAACAGCAGAAACTGGGCATTAGGTGCTTTATTTACTTGCAATAGAGACAGTTTTTCATTTAGAACTGCTCATAGGATCAACCAAGGCTTTGATGCTGTGCAGACTTTCCTATAGATTTTGCAATTAGTGAGCTAGATGTCTTAAATAGCAGGCATCCACAAATTGGTTTTTAGTTTTTTTGTGAATCTATGTGCCGAGCAATATTTGGTAAAGTTTAATGGTATTTGATACTTAACGTGAGTTACGAGCTTGAGGACAGAAGACCTGTGGCTGTTCTGTGAATGACTATGCATCATCTATGGATTTTCCCCCTAATACACTAATGACAGGCCCTGCTTGAATCGCTATCTGTGTGATTTATAACCTCAGAAGAGGTTTTTTCCTACACCACTGCCAATTGATAGATTTTTATTAACTGTTAATATTGAATCATGCAGAAAACTTTTCATTGATTTAGGACATGTCAATTTGTTAAGTTTTAAAAAAACAAATTCCCCTTTTCTTCATGATAGTGTACTGAGTTGGAGACCAAGGCTTTTAAACACCGATGGTATCGTGTTCTAGGACGGGAAAAATCAGTGATGGTCAGCATGAGTGACATTTGAGGTCTCAGATCTTTTTTTTTTCCAAGCTGTTTTCAGTCCAGCCAGAGTTTTTTTACCACCCATTCGCACCCTTCTTGACCTAAAATAGTTAAGGACAGGGTATTTCTTAGCCCTTACACTTTGTTGGTGGGGGGTGGGGGTGGGGATTTGCCATATAAAGGGAAGCAGTGAACTCTTCAGGGAATTAAGAAAACTTTATGGCTAGGAAATGAGGGAAATGGATTTATTCACTCACTCAATAAATATTCTTTTGAGCGCCTACTTACTCTGTGCCAGACACGGGGGGATCTCTCAGTATGCGAAAATTGGTCATGGGCCTGTTGCCCTATTTGTCTCAGTCTCGTAATTCCATTCCCTTACCAGTGATTGGCTTAGGTTTGGAATATGGTGAAACAGCGGACAATTGAGACCCCCGGGGAGGTCTCTCTCGTTGGGAGTTGTTGGGGAAGTTTTCTTCATTCTGAAAATAGGACTTATCTCGATTTCCATTGCTATGGGAGACAAGGACTTACCGTTTTCACTAAGAAACTTTAACCGTGATAATTCTTAGGGAAAGTGGGATGAGGGTCAGAAAGCACAGGGGTCTGATCTTGTCCTTTTAAAAATGAAGTATTGGGGCGCCTGGGTGGCTCAGTCAGTTAAGCATCTGCCTTCAGCTTAGGTCATGATCCCAGGGTCCTGGGATCGAGCCCCGCATTGGGCTCCTTGTTCCGCGGGAAGGCTGCTTCTCCCTCTCTCTCTGCCTCTGCCACTCCCCCTGCTTGTGCTCTCTCTCTTGCTGTCTCTGTCAAATAAATAAATTCTTTAAAAAAAATGAAGTATTGGGCAAGGTTAAGCTGGAATGTAGGGAGAACTAAAAAAAGGTAGAAGCATGAGGTTGCATCTTTACCTCAGATTTATGTCTCTCATGGACCCTGTGTTTCTGGATGAGGTCATTTTATGAAGTCCACTAAACATCGTTAGCAAGAAATATGTAAGTGGTGAGGCATAGGTATACAGAAACTAGTGTTTGGCAAAATCAGGAATATTTAAAGGAGCCCAGGCAAATGTCATTTATTCACCTGTTGTGTAGATTTTCAGAAATCCAAAGGCTTTGTTGTGAAAACAGGTCAGATTTTCCCAGGTAGCAGCCGCTGTTGGTTGTCCACTGAGCAGCTGTTCCTTTTTTCCCAGTTTTATTTAGAAATAATTGACATACGTCACTGTGTGCGTTTGAACACGCAGCACGGTGGTTCGATTTACATATATTATGAAACAGTGACCACAAATAGGTTCAGCTAACCTTCATCTTCTCATATAGGTAAAATAAGAAGGGAAAAGAAGGATAAAGGAAGAAAATGTCCTCCTTGTGAGCTCTTAGGACTGACTCTGAACCCCTTTCCTATAGATCCTGCGGCAGTGTGAGTTGCAGTCGTCATGGTGGGGATGGAGCAGCTGTTCTAGCACTTCTTCCTGGATCAGGGACCTTTCCCGAGTCCCAGGGGGGACAAGCCTTGATTGTTTAAGCCAGTCACGGTCACTGAATCCAGCGTGTGGCTCAGGCTTGGGCACTTGATGAAATGCTGGACAATGAGACATGGGTTGGGGGGGCTCGCTATCTGGGAGGGCTGCGATGAGTATTTTTTTTTTTTAAGATTTTATTTATTTATTCATGAGAGACAGAGAGAGAGAGAGGCAGAGGCAGAGGGAGAAGCAGGCTCCCCGCGGAGCAGGGAGCCCGATGCGGGACTTGATCCCAGGACCCTGGGATCATGACCTGAGCCGAAGGCAGACGCTTAACTGGCTGAGCCACCCAGGCGTCCCTGCGATGAGTATTTTCTTTCCAAAATGAACACAAAATAGTGACTGACCCTTTCCTGACTTTGGACATTGTCTTGTGAGGGACTGGTGATGGGCAGGGCTACAGCTGTCTTTTGATCATGAAGAGAAACTGAAGACAATTACAGAGGAGGTTCATATCCTTTTTGCATGGGTTTTCTGTCACTTGGAAGTGGATGCATTCTAGTCGATGTGCCCCACCAAAAATTCTAGGAAGCCAGAGGGGATGCGGAGTTCATAAAAAGGTTCAAATGACCTGATCCTTAATTTATGCTAAATTTTTGGGAAAACCATTGTATGCTAAACACATACACAAATTAAGTCCCTATACCCCTCATCTGCGTTAAACTAGGAAAAGTTTGAGGTTTTTTTTTTGAGATAGGCAAGGTGTCATTGAATCAACATTTTAAGGAAAATAGTTATAAAATATATACCTGCATTTTGTTCTTAATCTCGTATAAAGTACAAGAAGTGATGGAACTGATTTTATTTTGGTTGATTCAGGTTAAAATGGATGTCTTAGAAGTATTTTTTTTCTGATCATGTTTTATAAGAGCAATGGGGGTTAGTTTCTCTCAAATATCAGGTATTCCTTATTATGATAATAAAAGCAGCTACTAATTGAAATAGGAACAAGGAAAAGCCCAGGGATCCACGTTCGGATTGTATTAGAATATATCCATCCCATTGAAGTTCCAGCTTACTTCCTGGGCAGAAAGGAAAGATGGTGTGTTGCTGTATTCTGTGTCCTTTTATGCTCTTCTAAGCCTGGAATGTCCCTGACCCTGCACTTCTGCCCATCTCCTGCCACTGTGGCTTCCTGCCATCCTCTTTCAAGGTCCAGGGCAGATGTGGTGCCTCTGGAATTTCTTGTCCGTCCTCCCTTGTTGCCCGCGCCCCCCCCACCCCAATCTCTGGGATTTCTGTGTTTTATTCATCTCAACAGTCCTCATTTGATGCTACCTTTTCAAAATTGGCTGTTTTCATGCTGTCTTCCCTACTACCATGTAAGCTCCTGGAAGGTAGAGACCACATCTTAGTTATTGTTCAAACCTTATTGGAATACCACAAAACTTTGTATATAAGCGACTGCCTTTGGCTCAGGTCATGATCCTGGAGTCCAGGGATCGAGTCCCACATCGGGCTCCCTGCTCGGCAGGGAGTCTCCTGCTCCCTCTGACCCTCTTCCCTCTCGTGCTCTCTATCTCTCATTCTCTCTCTCTCAAATAAATAAATAAAATCTTAAAAAAAAAGCTTTGTATATAGTAAGTACCACATATATTAGGTGAACTTGAACAGGGAAAATGCTACTGTTGTATTCACATATGTAACAAGTACATGGAAAAATATTCACCTGGGGAAAAAAATGAAAGACCTCCTTTTCCTTACGAGTTGACTGTTACTTCTATTTAGACTTTATTAGCTTTCTCCACTCCACTCAAAACTTTGCACCTTTGTAAAGAAGTCCATCTCTTTATCAAGTAATCACATACTCATTTCATTTGAACACTGCCTGAGATACCCTCAGAGTCATTTCGCTACTTATATTTTACAGTATTCACAAAATTCATCCAACTGGAGGGGAATATGAAGCCCCCTAAGATTGCTAGTCAGTTTGCATTTACTTTTACTTCATATACAAGAAAGCCTTCGAAATACTAGTATAAGTCAGTCCTCAAACGTTAACCAGAATGGGAGTCTGCTAGGGATCTTGTTGACTGCAAGTCTGGATTCATTAAGCTGGGGGTAGGCACTTCTGTAATGCAGTGGTGGAAGGACACTCAACTGATAGTTAGGCCCTTGCTAGTCTCTGTTCTCTGTGTGCCTGCCTTTAGCCTGGAAAAGCCAAAATCAGTACTCTCCCAAAAAGAAAAGAAAAAAAAAAAAGCGAAAATAATACGTCATTCACTTCTGCATAAAACCCTGACTTGACAATCTTTTTTGGTTAACGGACAGGCACACGATGTGGGCTGACTTGGCTTCTGAAAACAGTCTGACATGGTAGCTGTTACGTGTACCTTCTTTCAGGGGCATTTTCATATTCATACAGAAGAAGATGAAAAACTCATTTGCTTTGGGAAAAAGTCTAGCCAATGATCGGGTCGCGGCTAAATCCCCGAAGTCCCAGCCCTGAAAAAAGCTAAGACCAGAGACTAGAAAGAAGTCCCCTGTGCTCTCTGCACTTGGCCCATCCACCAAACTTTGCACCTTCCTCTCTCCCTGCACCGCAGCTTCCTTTCCGGTGTGCAGTGGCTGCGTACGTAGATCAACAATTAAATTCCCCCTTTGTTTGCGTGGTAGATGACAAATGCATGGAGGACATCTTGTGTTTCCGAGGCAGGCAGGGCACTTACTTTGATTGATGCTCGGTTGTGGAAAAAAATGAGCTGGGAAGGAATTACAATGGAGGGCCTGCAGACTGGAAGGGGATATACTAATTAGTCCTGCATTAAGCAGTCGGCTTGCATTTGGCGATGAGACGCCTTCAGGAGGGAAGCGGAGGGGTTATTGATGCAAAACAGCATGCAATGCATTCTGCCAGGTAGCTGTGCATGAGCATGACTTTTGTTAAGAAGGATAAAATTTTGTAATTAAGAAATAAAGGCTGAGGCTAATGTATTTTTTTTTTAACATCCCCTAAATATATTGGGTAGGCCGTGTTTTTTAATTCTATAAGATCTCACAGACAAGCTGCAAGGCCTTCTGTCTTTGTGAAATAACTCTTGCAGAGTTTCCTCATTCTGGGTAAGGTGCTAGGAAGGGAAAACTGCTACCACTTTTAGCTTTCCTGGCTCCTTTTTCTTGAAAGTCCCACAGCGGCAGAGCCTCGAGCCTTGCAAGTGGATCACAACATTATAGAGGGAAGGGAAATCTCCCTTGGCCACTCTGTCTAGGTTTTAGAGAGTTGCTCATTTGACCCGGGAAGGACCCCGGGGATATCTCAAGACAAATTCAGCAACTTCTATAGACAAAAGGCTGGATTAAAAGGGACAAACGAGAAATGCAAAACACGTTCCTCTGTTTGGTTTAGCATTAGTGGTCTGCCCTTCTATATTTGGGCTACCAGCAGAGGTAGAGTAGTAGATGGTTGAGTGGCTCTCGAATGCTTGAGCTAATTGGGGCGTCAGACTCGAGGGAGACCTGACTGGTCATCTGGAGGTCAGTACCTCCTGAGCAGTGGAGAACTGGAGCCTGGTAGGCCAAGATGCTCAAATAATTGCTTATATGAGTAGTTGAAAATTCAAACCTTGAAATGTTGATTGGGTGAATTCAGCCTGGAGAATCAGTGAAATTGGGTTCAATGACTCCAGGACGGTGATGTAAGGAAAAGAAAAATCACAGAGGTCTTTGGTCACAGTGTGAAAGAAGAGGTCCTACAACCCCCTTGGTTTTAGAATCCCAGTATAATTTCACTCACCCACCATGTTGGTATAGATAATGCGATTCTTAGTGATTCTTTATGTTGAAAGCCAGTGAACTATCAGGCGTCTCATGTTAACTTAGTGGGAGAGTGAATGGTCCAAAGTTCTTGGTTCAACTGATGAAAGTTGTCAGTTCCTGATGCAGCTGAGATTCCCTTTTACTTTTCTTATTCTAGAGACAAGTTCATCTATGGATTTACAGATGCCTATGCTAGGAAAAAGATATAAGTGATAAAGATAGCATTTTGAGTTATCAAAGACTATGGAGTCTTTTCTTTTTTTATCTGTAAACTGGAGCATAAGACATATCAAAATATCAGAAATATTATCAGATGGCTAAAACCTGTCTTTCGTGCACAGAAACAGGAATTGTGCCAATAGCTCTAGGAAGAAGAGCTAAATAGTTAATGTGGTTTATTGTTTAACCGTCCCTTTGTTTTAGAATCCTATCTTATTTTTGAGCTGATTCTATGCCACCATGACCTTCTCCTGCCAAGAAGGTACAGTCGAGGCATCCTTCAGTAATAGCCTAGGGCTTTGGACAAGCAAGATACTGTGCTGGCTTTTTTCCTTTTCTTCCAGTGTTTACACAACCAAGACTTATTACATGCTCTGTCATTTTGTTACTGGGCTGGCTTTGGTTTGAGAATTAGGTAAACATCAGACATTCCATCACACAATTTTAGACTCAATCTTACTTTATAATGATGTTAATGTTTATTGTACAAAGCGAGATGCATTTGTATATTTTAGCATTTTATTTCAGTCACAGAATGCAAAACCTGACTTTGGCATCAGTTTGATTGTGTGTGTGTGTGTGTGTGTGTGTGTGTGTGTGTGTGTGTGTGATTGAAGATATTAAGCACTACAAGAACGTTGAAATTTCAATCTGATTAGGATCAAAATTCTTCAGGATCAAAACCCTCCTTTTCCTCCCCCTACAGCTTTACTAATTGTGTGCTACTTGACATTGTGGAGTTATTCCACAGCATGAGAGCTAAATATGTGAAGTGTATTTTACTGTGCAGAATTATCAGCTCATTTTATTTGTTTTTCATGTGTTTGAGGTTATTAAAAGAACTTAAAATTAGAAGTCGTGTGTATGAGTTGAAAGAGCGAACTCAATCATTGTTAGGAGGCTAAATCATAAAGCAATAGCCAGTATGTCAATATCAAGTAATGAAAAAAAAATCACAGAATTTAAAAGCATACCTTCTCTGTTTATTAGTTGGCACAATACCAGAAAAATTAGGCGACTAGCACAATAGTGAATGGCAGAGTTGTTTATTTTCAGCACTCTCAAATTATTCTGGTTACTGAAAATGAGATAAAAGTAGATCGGAAAGAATGGCATCAAACATATTTGTTGGAGACCTTTGCTTCATGGGAAGAAATGAACTGCCCTAGCTCACTGTTCCTGAGGAATTGTGTTTCTTCAAGCTGTAAATCAAATCCCAGAGAGATAGCATGACGTTTTCCAAGTAATAACTGAAGATGACATAGTTCTTTTTTGTCAGCACCGGGTTTCTGAAGTTAGACCTCAATTAAGATTCCAAAATGAAAAAGCACCCTTCTCTCCCCACACACATGGTCCGTGACAGTGTCCTAAAGATAATATATTCATTTTTAAAGCCTGGATCTCTGGCATATATTGGTCCAAAAATATATTCAGAGCTTCCTCCAAAGATCCCGATTTTTCCTCCATCTTCTCTAAATTCCCAGCTACAAAGACCCTGATGTTTCTTTTCAGGAAACAGCATCATTTCCCCCCCAATTAATTGAAGAGCCATCTGCTTCTGCGATGCACAACACCCATTCATTCTTAGCAACAAGTGTGTTCCCTAAGTCCCTCGTGTGCAATACTAAGGCATGCGCTCAGTGTTAGGAGTAGAGTTTGCTAGAGAGCAGCCTCACAGGCAGGCTTTTCCAACAGACATGATATATACAAAATTTGACACTGAACTTGGTCCCATGTCAGTGGTGCTAATGCAGGGTTAAAAAACAGTACAAGATGCTCACATGTTGAGACTCTGCCTGGCTGACTGTCTTGGCATTATGCTGTTGAAGATGTGTGTTTAAAACGAGCAAACACTTGCAAAGAGCAGGAAAGACCTGAGAGGGCTCTCCTCAGGCTCGGCAAGAAAGGGGAGAGGAAGTAAATACAGAGGGCACCTGGCTAGTGGTGCTACAGGAAAACTTGACCATCAAGCTGTAGTCTCTCATTTGTGGCACCTCGCATGTATTTAAAACCAGAGTTCAGAACCGGGTTTAGAACCTTCTAGGAAGATGAGCACGTCGGGCCCTCATCTTTTAGGAAGAAAAGTCTACTGATCAGTCATCAAAAGGACCTCCGGTTGGAAAAGGGGCAGCCTCTTCCTAAGAGGGTTCCGCACACCAGTGCCTCCTGCCAGAAAAGGCGCCTCGGAGGTCAGCTTGTGAGTCAGGAGCTGGGAATCAGACTCAAAGAGCTGAGATGAGTCTCTCTCCCTCCCGGGAGTCAGGAGATGGTGGTATCTTTTCCTCGGAATAACCCCCTTTCCAGAAATACAGTGAAGAGATGCTGCCTTTGAGAGCGGATCTGCTCTGGCCCTGTGCCCTGGCTTCCCCCTGGCCCCAGCTGTGCAGTCAGTCAAGTAGGAATGGCTATAGGCTCTGGTCTATTTGAACTTGTCTTCTCCCACATATATCTTGACACAGAGGCCACAAATTTCAGAGTGGAGCTCGCTCTCTAGAAAATGAAAGGGTCAAGAAGGCACTTAAGGCAAATTTCCCCCATCACTTCATGGGAGAGAGAGCACAAGAGACCACAGAATCCCGGCCGAGGGCCTAAAGATCCAGCAGTTTTTCCGGGCCTGAGTTCCAACTTGAGATCTAACTCCAACACGAGTTGAAGTGATTTCTGTCTCACTTTTTCTCCCGGCACGCTGACAGTCATCTCAAATGTATGCACAAGACAGAAGGAAAAAAATCAGCACTGAAACCAAACAAGCCTCAGAGAGAGATGACCCCAGCCTGACTGTTCCCACGCACGGGAAGTACTTACGGTCCAAGTGACTGTGCCTGATGCCCTCGACATCTTCAGCGTGGATGAAGTGGTAGCATCTCTTCCCTACAATGTCTACAGGGGTCAGATCCATATAATCACTGATCCTGCAGAGAGAAGAACACAGGCTGGAATTCAGAAGGGGAAAGGGGGAGTAGAGAAACTGTTAAATGACTGAGAAACAAGTCTCCTTACAGTTTTCATTATCCTGGGGGTACCCGTCAGGAGGTGGCGCTTTGCGGGAAAGCCCTTTACGGACAGAGAAGATCATTTCTTTAACCGATATCAGACTTTCCCCAACGTAGGAAATGTGCTAGATCCAGCAACCGTGTGTAAATAATAAGACAGGTTTTCCTTTCCTTTTCTTTTTTTTTTGGCATCAGAATACACATTTGGACAACATAATTCCATGAAATTATGGTGAATCAGTAACAATGCAAGATCCTCATTAGAGGCCAAGATAATGCAAGGTTACATAATAAAATAAAAACATGTTATGTTGATACCAAATGATTAGAGACACCTTTCATTTAAACAGATTGGTCTTCTATTGGGTATTTCCATGAAAAAGGGCTTCAACTGCTTCTTGGCACAACGTCCAAATTGGCATTCAAGGGATATAATTTAAATGCTGAGACATACAGATGCCTGGGGGTATTATCTTTTTCAGTCTTAGTCATTTGGGAGCTCGGCTTTCACTCCTGGCCCTTTTAACTGGTACTTTGTGGTGGATTCCACACAGAAACTTTTAAACCACTTCAGCAGCTCTTGCAGGCTTGTGCCCGGCAGTACGTGTGTGTAAGCCTGTGTCATTGATTGTCCAGACGTCAATGTCCTCGGGCAGGAGCACAGAAAAATAGAACAGAATTTGGAAAACATGTTGGGGGAATCTGCCCGATTTACACAAAGACGTCAACATGCTCATTACCCTCCTCCCTGTCCAGCTACAGATTGGTTTTGGGGGGGTCCAAAATAGGATATATCTTTTGTTTTGTTTTTTTTAAAGAGTTTATTTATTTATTTGAGAGAGAGAATGAGAGAGAGCACGAGAGGGAAGAGGGTCAGAGGGAGAAGCAGACTCCCTGCCGAGCAGGGAGCCCGATGTGGGACTCGATCCCGGGACTCCAGGATCATGACCTGAGCCGAAGGCAGTCGCTTAACCGACTGAGCCACCCAGGCACCCAGGATATATCTTTTGTTTAATATATTCTCTTTACCGTCCCCATGCTTTTTATCTTTTAGGGCTTATGATATCTCCAAATAGGAAGTGAATCTTTAGAAATGACATGTTTCAGAAACCTATGAGACCACGGTTGGAGAGTTCAATCTGACCTCCAAGGCAGGGAAATAAACCAAACCAGAATAATGTGGAATATAATTAAATTATATTACCCAAGGAGTGAATTTCTCAATGTCTAATATTAAATATTAAATGAGATTTTTGGCCAAACTAGAATTCTTGGTAAGTCGAGACAAAAATGGGGCAATATAAAGAGTTTTATAACCCCATGGTTTTCTGGTACAGAGCAGATTCGTTGGTGTTTTCCTAAAACTATTTGCTGCTTTCCAAGCACAGTTTCCACCCCCTTTCTGCAAATGAGTAGACCAGGATGTCATCAGAAGGCCCTCATTGGTGTTTCTGAAATTTACCAGCTCCCCTGAAAGCATCTGGTGTCGGCTTTGTCCTTGGCCATCCTAGGGAATGCAGAGGAGAAGAATGGTCTGCAGAGTCCAGGAGAGGGCTTGCGTTTCTAGTTAGCAATTCCCTAATTAAATAATAGACTCTGGGAAAAAGCCAATCCTACTTTAGGGAAGATGTTCTTTAGTTTATGCTTTATTGGAATGAAATCCTTCAAAACATCTGAAGCATTCCTATGTACTGGAGCCTGTTACTGTGGCAAATGTGACCAGCTCAGTGTCCGGAGACCTCTTAATATATGTGTAGAAAGCCCCAGACCAGTCTGATGACCTATAGCAGGATCAGAATCCTGATGGCACCTTGTACTCCGAGCCTCAGTTCCTTTATCCGTAAAAACAACTTAAGAGGTTGGTGAGGGGATTAATGAATGAAATGAACATAGCACAGTGCCTGGCACACAAGGTAGGCTTTTTCCTCAGATCAAATAAGCAGTTACTTTTAACACAGGTCCTTTTAGAATAACTTCTATCATCTTCAGCTGGGAAATAATGCTGTATTGTATTGGCTAATAAGGGGTTGTGGAAAACAGGTTTTTTTTTTTTTTTTTTTTTTTTAAGGGAAGAGAAAAAGCTTAAAGTGGGTCACAGAAAATGATCTCAATTATTGGAGTGGCACCATAAGGCACTCAGGTCCGTGAAGCAGAATTAATCAATCTGTGATCACAGGAATGAAAATTAAGTGAGGGTTTTGGGATGGGACAGTCACCGGGAGCAGGTAAATCAGATGAGGCTCTGTTTTTCCAGAGGGAGTGATGGTGGTAAATCTAAATCAAGGGAGCCCTACATATGTTTTCAAAGAGGTAAAGCCATAGGTCATCAGACTTTCTAGCTGCCTCCCTGGGTTGGAGCTCCATCTCCAGCAGTCTGTGTTTTTCATCAGAATAAACAGCTTTGTGGGCTAGAATTGTGTTCTTTAATGGATGCATAGATATGAGAGGTCCCCTTCAGTGGTTAGTCTGACTGCTTCCTTACCACTTAGCCTGACTTCTCTAGGAAAAAAGTGGCAAGGAATGCAGGAAGGGCCACGTGTAGCTAAATGCCTGATTTTTATTTTATTATTTATTTATTTAAGATTTTATTTATTTATTTGACAGAGAGCGAGAGAGGGAACACAAGCAGGGGGGAGTGGGAGAGGGAGAAGCAGGCTTCCCGCCAAGCGGGGAGCCCGATGTGGGGCTCGATCCCAGGACCCTGAGATCATGACCTGAGCCGAAGGCAGACGCTTAACGACTGAGCCACGCAGGTGCCCCCAAATGCCTGATTTTTAAAATCTGGCACATTTCAAGTTCAAATTGTGACCTTGGGCATACCACTTACCTTCTCTCTAAACTGAAATTGCCTGAGGGTGTGGGGGGCAGTGGCAACACTCATCTCACAGAACTGTCTTGAAGCTTAAAGGAGATGATGTAAATGATGAGCTCTGCACATTGCCGAGTGTGTAGTAAGTGTTCAACAAATGCTAACTGTCTTTCTTACTACTTGCTAACCCTAGCTAATCACTTTGGCTGTCTTTCCTGATATTCTTTTGCCATTCCAGAATACTTTACACACAACCAAGTACACAGTCAGTTTTCTAAAAAAATTTAAGAAATGCCAACAAAACTTGAAAAAATAGATTTAGAGTTACTTATTAGGTAAGAGTGACGGGTTCATGGTATCTTCTACCCCACGGAACACTAATAGCTCAGGTGGGTATCTTTTTCTCCTGGTGAATTCTTTCCTCTGAATCCACTCCTGCCCGGAAATGGTAGGCATTTCTAGCTTGGTCTCAACATCCTCAGTGCTTCCCAGTGGACTGAACGCAGATGACGGCTGTCTTCCTCTTGGCTAGGCCCCGGAGAAGTCAATTACCCGAGCCGCTTGACCATTCTGCTCTTTCATGTGGCCTCTGAAGGCACTACCAGGGCTCAGTGAACATACGCTGCCTTCATGCCTGACCATAATCTGTGCCACAAAAGCACCCTCTCAAAACTGCCTCAGTGATTCTGCCTGTGACACCAGCAGATGGATGATACCTTCCTTCCCACGGCCGACACGTGTACAGTCCCCCATCCCTCTTCTCCCCGTGCCCCGTGATTCTCTCTTCTTCAAATCCGTCTGATGATGGGCTGGTGACTTGTGGGTGAAAGGTCTGAGGGGGCACTGTCCCATTTCCTTGTCCCTTGCTTTGTGCTTAATGGAAAAAGTGAACTTTTAAACCAGAGGTTAAAAAGTCCTTTTATCCACAGCTGTGTTAAGGAAGGACTGTCAAGTCATTTATATGAAGAGTCTTTTTTTTTTTAATTTATAAAAGCAGAATCCTCAGGATTACAAAGTTTTATTTAATAGTTTTGCAGATTTTTCATCCTTTTCCCTCTGGGGGCGTCAGATTCTCATTTTATTTATTTTTTTCCTACGTGTGTTGTGGCCTGAACGTGTCCCTCCCACCACCACATTCATATAGTGAAGCGTTTACCCCCAATGTGATAGTATTAGGGGGTGGGGCCTTTGGGAGGTAATTAGGTGTAGATGAGGTCATGGGGAGGGAGTACCCATGATGGGATTAGTGTTCTCATGCGAGGAGGGAGGGACCAGCGCTCTCGCTCTCCCCTATGTGAAGACCCAGCAAGAAGACCCCTATCTGCAACCAGGAAGTGGGCTCTCGCTAGGAACCTAATTAGCTTGTGCCCTCCTCTTGGGCTTCCCAGTCTCCAGGCATGTGGAAATAGACGTCTGTTGTTTAAGCCACCCAGTCTGTAGTAATGTGTTCTAGCAGCCCGGCAAGCAGCTAAGGCAATGTGCTGAATGCCTATATGAACACTGGCCACTGTGAGGCTGGGCCCGTACAGTAGTCAGGAAGTGGGCCTGACTGAGGCATCAGGAGATGCCTTCTATGGCATAATTTGGCCAAGAACGTCTCAGCCGGGCTCTCTCCTTGGTTTCTCGGCCAAAACGGGTCTTACTTTCAGCATACGGATGTCTGGGTACCCCAATCCTTTCCATTGTCGTCCCTAATGTAAATCAGGGCAGCAATGTAAATTTTAAATAAAAAGCATGTTTGGTGTCAGTCCAAGCAGCCATTAAAAATAAGATCAGGATTTATAATGAGCCTCACTGGGAGAGTAAAATCCTTCAGACTGCTGCAAACACCAGCCTTCACCAATGTGTAACAGACAACAGAGGAGATGAGAACAAAAACAAAGTACCTATTTTCACAGTAAATGATATTGAGGTCCATATTTACTCGAGTGACGAACATATGGCAGTCAATTCTGACTTCATTGATCGTAGGGGGAGGCAGGGCGTGAGCCACAACCACAAGACCCATGATTTGGCTGGGAACGGTCCTCCCGTGGGATAGGGCCACCCTCAGTCGTAGCCGGCCTGTTACGTGAATCACCTGTAACACAACATTAAGGACAGGACACAGTCAAATTTGCATCTGGGACGTAACAGTATTTCTTTCGAGAAATTGTAAAATTACATCTGGAACAACCAACACTAGCTTGTATCTTCTGTAATCGTAATGGCTGTCAAAGTGCCCTCAATGTCCCCACGGCAGGGACAAGAGAGAAATAATAGTATAGGCTGAGCTTTACTCAAAGCAGCATTATTACTGTGCAATTGCTATTTTCAGGACTTTTTCTTTCCCTTCCCTGTTTTTCTCCCTCTTTTCTTTTCTTTTCTTTTTTTCTTAACATTGTGAGTAAGTGTATAACTGGTTAAAATGACCAGGAAGTTGAGCAATGAGCTAGAAAAGAAAATGTTTGCATTTATCTGCCTTTGTTAATGGATGATGTCTGTCTGTCACCACATCTGTACTGAATGGATTCCATGGCCACCTCCTTTCAGAATTATGGCCCAGAGCTTTCCTTCAATGGCTGCGTGGGTGGGTGGGTGCTGATCACGTAAAAAGGCCAAGAGACTCCAGTGAATACAAGTCTTAGTGACAATGACATGGATGGGCCCTTCTGAGCATAGACATTCTGTGTCAGAAAGCCCTGAGCTACCAGTACTATTGTGATTTATTGCTCTGCCCTAGGGGGTTGAAGGTTAGAAGGCTTTGGTCTTATCATTTGTTCCTCGAGCTCCTTCGAAAGTAGGAACAGGAAACCTGCACCATTTTGGTGGCTTATTCTGGTTACCTGTGCAGAAACAGGCGGGAGAATGCTGGGCTGTTATTTTCCGTTTCTTAGGAAAAGTATACCGTAGATAGTCCAAGCCATCCAGAACCAGACAGAAGTGCTTCATCTTCCTCACACATTTGAAATGGTATTTTTACAGACGCCCTTTGAAAAAGTCCCTTTGCTTGTAAACTACACATAGAAGGCCAGCTATAATGTCAACTTCCTGAAGTGATGTTTTGAGGAAACAAAATCATAAAAGGGTGGAAAAGCATCAAGGATTGTGTGCACTTTGAGATGATGGAAATCGTGTGTGTGGATGAGTCAGGGGAGGAGGGTGTTAGAGATGCACGCGTGCACGTGCACTCCAGCTGTGTTCCTAGGATTGTGCTATGGGGTGGAGGACCCTCCAAAACTAGGTTGTAGACGTAATCACTGTGATTCACCGTACCAGGGAGCTTGGTTTAGTAGTTAACCAAGTTTCTGCCTTTGGTTTGCCTCTCCAAAAATGCACCATTGAGCATCAAGCCATCTTTTTCGATGCTTCCCTCTTTGCCATAAGGAACTCAAGTGGGAAGTGGGTCTCTGGCCTCCCAGGAGCAATAACAATGAGCCTCTGCTCTCCTTCCCAGGGGCTTGACTGGTAATTCCTTTTTCATTTTGTTTTTGTTTCCCTTAAGTTATTCAGTTTTCCAAAAGCAAGCCACACTGCTGTCAGTCAAGAGGCAGGATCAGAGTTTAGGGGGCTGCCCTTCGGAGTCCTGGTGTCCTAAATAATTCCATTTTTCCCAGTTCCCCTTCACATTTGCACCCAGTGCTGCAGATCTGGAGATACCAATGAGGAGGATTATTGAGGGGATATTTCAGGAGCAGCTTTGTGACCACCCACATTTGAAGTTGACTAAAATTCATACTTAATGCACCTTTGCTTTAGGCTTTGGTCAGAGGAGCGACTTTATGAATATTTGAGAATGTTCCTAGAGGCAAGGATGCTAAAACACCATCACAGACACACATTTTTGTAAGACCTCATTAACTAATAAAGAAATGGCTAAAAGAAATGGGATTAACTTCACAGGAGGGGTGTTAACAGTCCCTCGGCCTCCTCCCAGCTAGGCTAACATAGATGCTCATTTATCATTATCTGTCGTGTTTTGTCAGGAACTCTCAGCTTCTTGGAAAAACAGATCTATAAATGCTCAAGAAAATATGCACTCGGAAATGATATGATAAATAAATCCTCACTGGTATTCTATTCCAAAGCAACTTATGGGCTTCTGGGCTAGAAAGCATTTTGGGAAGGCACAGAGGCTACTGGGGGGAGCTGTCTGCATGTCAGATTTACCTGGGCCCCCTTCTCCAGCATTGCCTGTGGCCATCGAGGTGCTGAAGGAAGTCAAAAGTTGGGTTCCCTAGGGGTCTAGATTTGTTATTTTCTGATTTTGTTACCCAAGGCAAGTCACTCAACCGTCTGCATCTCAATTTTCTTTTCTGTGAAATGGGGATAATAAGGAGTGTTCTGCAGGTATGTTATGAAAATGAAAAGAGATAATGGAGGTGAACACTTTCTACCTTGTGAAGAAGTGTCCAAATTTCATTATAATTCTGTTTGCCCTTTAAAATATCACCTGAGTAGTGGATCAGGATCGATGACTAATTTAATCTTGACCAAAAGCCTTAATAAATTAATTCTTCTTATTTTAAGGGATCATAAACTTTCAAATTTGGAAGAAAATTTGGGAGGTCTATTGTAGGTCCTTCTCCCTTTCATTTTTTTTAGGTGGAAAAGAGGCTTCTGGAAAGTTCATTCCTTTCCCAGAGTCACCTAGCTCAGAAATGGCAAAAAGAGCCTAGAATCCAGGTTTCTAGATGTTGTTTGAGTTTCATTTCAACTTTGTTATGTTTATGTGCATATTCATATTCATATTGAGTGAAACATCACAAGTTTATACCAGATGTCAATTTACTACCTTAAGTAAACTGTATATGAATCTTTTTATTTTATTTTATTTTATTTTTTTAAAGATTTTATTTATTTATTTGACAGAGAGAAACACAGCGAGAAAGGGAACACAAGCAGGGGGAGTGGGAGAGGGAGAAGCAGGCCTCCCATGGAGCAGGGAGCCCGATGCGGGGCTCGATCCCAGGGCCCTGGGATCATGACCTGAGCCGAAGGCAGACGCTTAACGACTGAACCACACAGGCGCCCTGTATATGAATCTTCTAAAAAGATTTCAATTATAACCAGAAACTCAGGTTATTTGAAAATCTTTGAGAAGTAGTACAAACTAAGATGAAGGGGAAAAAAAACCCTAATGCAGTAACTGAACCGTCAAGAAATGTCAAAGGGTATGTTTGTCTACTTGTAGGTACCTCTGGAGGTGAGGGAGGTTGAGATTGATGAGAAGAAAGGGGCCATCTATTTAGTTCCATGCTTAATTTTTGGGTTGAAATTAATGTATTTTTCCAAATCCATTTCATAATGCAAACAGACTTTTCTCCCCCATGTGACAGGTTATGTTCAAATTTTAGAAACACATCTGACAGCAGGTATGCAAACACATAGATAGTTGAGTTTTTCACTTTGTAGTTGCTTTGAAGGCCTAGGTGTAGAGGCCAGAGTATTGTCAGAAGAGCTGAGTTCAAGTTCTAGCCCTGGCACTCTACAGACATGCAAATATGATGCTCAGAGAACCGAAATGACTTAGTGACTTTCTAGGTCAGTATGGTAGAGATTAAAAACTCAGCATAGAAGAAGTACTGTGTAAAGGTATCTTTGTTTTCTTAAAAAGTTATCTTTGTTTTCTTCATCAAAGGACATAATATTGGTGCTTTAGTTTCTAAAACCTACTATGCGCAAGGGACCTTGCTAGGTGCGAGGGAGCAGACCACAGTGACTCGAATGTAAACCTGTCCTCAAAGAGTTTACAGATCACACAGTGGGAGGAGACATGCATAATTACTTGTAATATAGGACTATGGGAAGATGATACAGTGTCTGACAAAGACGGTGGTTCTCCATCCTGGTTATGTGACAGAATAACCTGTGAAGCTTTATCATCATGTGGATTCCTAGACTCTGTCTCCTGGATATTCTAATCTGGTAGGACAGGGCTGGGGTCTATCATTTGTTTGTTCTTTAAAGCTTCAAAGGTGATACCTACTATTGGAGAATGTCCGGCTCATGAGTTTGGCGTTAGACCAGCGATTCTCAACCATGTTATACATTGGAATTACCCCGGGAGTACTTAAAAGTCCCCATGTCCGGGGGAACCTGGGGGGCTTAGTTAAGTGACTGACTCTTGATCTCATTTCAAGTCTTGATCTCAGAGTCATGAATTCGAGCCCTGGGTGTGGGCTTCAAGCTGGGTGTGGCACATACTTTAAAAAAAAAGTCCCCATGTCCAAGCTGTACCCAAGACCAGTAGAATGCGGATCTCCAGGGGCAGGGGCCTTTCTAGGTCTTACAGGGCTGCTGAAAGGATTAAGTTAAAATGTATATAAAGTGTCTACATATATGCCTGATATACAGTGTATATGCTCACAAATATTATTTCAGTTAAGTTCCAAGTGTGCACCATAAGAAAGATACAGAGTAAAATCTTGGGAGAGTTCAGGATAGGTAGGGAATACTTTTGAGAGAATGGATCAGGAAGGTTATGTTAAACTGGCATTAGAATAAGTTGTTGACATAGATAGGATTATAGAATGGTGAAAGGGGTTCCCAGATAGGGAAAAGGGCTAGAACAAATAAAAGGGAATCCATCAGGAATGCCCAGGGCTCCAGGAGCACTTCAGTTGGTACGAGCAGGAGACGAGATAGAGATGGGCCAAAATGGCAGGTGGAAGCCGTAGAAATTAGCAATAATGGGACCTGGGGAGAAGCACCATGATTTTGTGCCTGTTTCATGGGATGATGATGATGATGATGATAGACTGAATGGAAGAATTGCTGACAGAGGGACAAAACAGATTTCCGGTGGACATTTTGTATCTGAGCAGCTTGGAGAGGTCCTGGACAAGGTCTCCTGGGGAGAGCTGGAAAAAGGGGTTGGACACATAAGAGATGATAGTTAAAGGAATAGTTTTGGAAGGTGGTCCCCCCCCCTCCTCCCCGCCCGTGGTAGTTAAAACCAAGGAGGTAAATGGAATTACCAATGGAGAAAATATAGAGTGATGAGAATTAATCAATAGGGTTTTATGGGTCATTTCAGAGCTGAAACAATGTTTTGATTTTGGCCAATGCCAGGTAAAAACTGCCTCTGTGTTCTAAAGGTTCATCTTAGTCTGCTCTTAAATCTAATCTACAGACATTCTTCAAAAGAGATTTCTGAACGAAGAGATTCTTTGCCCCTGAGCTCAACTTTAAATAAGAGCTCAATCCTCACTCTTCCTTTCATTGTTCTTGTTTTATCATAAAGAGCTCTCTACAAAAATGCTAAAGCCTGTATTTTTCCAAACCCCTTACACAGCACTGCCCAGATGCCAGCCACAGTGAAGCAGAATGCGCAGGGTTTCTGAGTTGCAATCCTACCATCTTTGATAAAAATGTCCAAATTAGCATTATCTGACAGTCCCATATTGAAGAAATCATGACTTGACTTTTCTTTTTCTTCTGATACACCCAGCGGATGCGCATGATGCCGTAAGTACATGTCCACAGAGTTTAGGATGAGTGTGGGAGTGTTAACAAGCCACGTTTCTTAGACAAATATATATTTCTCTTCCTGCCATATGCTCTTTTCAGTCATCTGTTAGTGATAAACACTTAGATGTGCTCCACTAATATCTTCTCATTATAAACAAGCCCATCACAAAGACCTTGATAAAACCTCCCCTCTGTCAATACTTAAGGAAAGAAAGTCCGTGACAGAAAAATACATCTGGAAGCTATTCTCCATTCTTTTAGGAATAAATTTCAGTACTAGTAATATGAAACGTTTACTTTATCAAAAGGAAATGCTAAGTATTATGTGCATTATTTTCCACATATAATGTAGAGTACAGAACAGGGCTAGGCAAATAGGAACAAAAAAAGCTGCAGGCATGAGAAAACTATGGATTCCCTGGATTTAGAGCATCTTCAGAGATTTTTCACTTGTCCTTTAAGGGAATCCAACTTTACCTTAAAAATTAAGCTTCCTTCTGGCACTCTGGTCTTTTCTCTTTTATTCCCCTGTAGAAGTCTGGTTTAGCATACAGATCATCAAATCACTAGCTCAGGTGGGAAAATCAGCTAATTATTTTTAAGTGATGGGGGCTTTGAGGTGGCCCCCAACCTGCTGAAAGATAAAGGCTTAGCCAGGTCTTCTGAACCTAAACATCTAGCCTACAGCATAACAACTTAATCTAAACCAGCGTGAGGATATCAACCTCATATAAATGACTTCCTGCAAGTTTTTAGGGATTGGGTTTCCCAGATTTAGACCATATTCATGGGCTGGAGAATCGGCTTGAATAGGTCTCTCTGTTCCTGTCTGCCTGACTCCTGCCACCTTAGTCTTTGCACAAGGCCCTCAGAAAAACAAAACAAAAAACAAGACAGCAAGAAAAAAGCTTAGCTGAGACCAAGTACTTGTCCAGAGAGGTGAGCTCTACAGAGAAGAGGGCTCATAGGAGGTGCTGAAGAAGGTGCTGTTGGACCCTGTGAAGGCAGAAGAACAGCAGAAGGCCATTTCCCTCCCTTTTCCAGGATCTCAGATTATATTTCTAGAAACCGATTCTACTCTAGTAGGCTTTGTCATAATTCACAATGGGACTTGAGCAACTGAGGATGAGAAAAGGCAGACAAGGGAAAAGGTGGAACTTCTCAAGGCAGAGGTGAGATTTGCGGGGAGGTGAAATTCAGGGGAAAATGAGGGGGTGGCGGGGAGGGGAGTGAAAATGCAGACCTTTTTCAGGGCCCCAAGCAGGATGCAACAGGAGAAGTGGTGTTGGAATGTCCTCATCAACTAGATGGCCATCAGCTCAGGAACCACAGAGTGGTGGGAGGCTTTCTGGGAGTTTGTCCCCAAGAACTCCTCTAAGATCAGGGACCTTCAATACTGGGCACCGGGTTCAGCACGCTAGGCTAGAGAACTAGCAACAACTTAGGGAAGGTCTCAGATGGGCTCAACTTAAGGGTGGCTCTGGCGGCAAAGAAGGGAGGAGGGGAGGCTCGGTACCTGGGAAGCATCCTGGCCAAAGTTAAGACAGAGGAACCTGGCAGGAGCCGGTCCTTGGATAAAAGGGCTACGGTCAGCAAGTGTTAGTTCTCAGGGACTCCATTTGGTTTGAATGGCAGTGAGGTGAGGGGGCGGAGGGGTATAACTGGAGCACAGCTGGTCAGATGCTTGCTCGGACTCCTAAAAAGACTTCGTGAAGTGGGTTCAGGAAGTGGACAGTCTGGAAAGGTCAAGGGCATTTCTGACCACGGAAAGCAGAGGAAGGGAGGAAGCTGGGGCTAATTTCTCTACTCTCATGGAGATTCTAAGGTCCTGAAGGAAAAGACTCCTATATAAGCCTACGTATGAGCATTCCTCCAGTTATAAAGTCAACTCACGCAAGTAACACAAACAATTAAATGGGTCTGGTACAAGAGGAAAAACATACTTTTGTCCTTTAAATTAGAAAGCCCCAAACACCTAATGCTGGTATCAGGGATTCATGTTAAGAACAAAGAAACAAACACAACTCTAGGGTTGGTGGTTCTTCAATTTGTGCACAAGAATTACCTGAAGAGCTTATTGATAAGGTGGATTCCAAGGCCCCTCTCCCCCCAAAATGGTGGATTCTTTAAATCTGGGGAGGGGCCTGGGAGTCTGCATTCACCAAGCACTGGGTCATCCACCTGCAGCGTCCTCTTTATCTAAAGAACAGAACCAATCCAGAGATCTTAATGAAGATGACCTAGAGGCTGATCACAGACTGCCTCCTAAGTGAGCAAAGAAAGATGAACATATATTTATGGTTAAATCTGGACTGAATAAAAGACCCTACTCTATAGAGCACAACCCCTTATCTTGGTCCTCTGAAAATGGAGGACTGGTGCATGATAAGCAGGAACCCTGGGCTCTTGCGGGATCAGGATGTGCTTTCTGTGCACAGGGCTGCCCGAGAGAGCAGCCCTGGGAGCCCTGTCAAGGCTCCTTTCTTTGTGCAAAGGTCTGCGTTCTCTGCGTGGCCACGCCACAGTGGGTTGCACTGTTGTGCGGCAAAGCCTCTTGGGGGCGGGGCGGGGGGGGGTCGAGCTCTGCCAATTCCCTGCCCCTTGCCCAGCCTGCCCCTGGCTTAGCTTCTGATTAATTCGGGGCAATCCTGAGAGGTTAACCCTTAATTTGATGGCTCTGGTGGGGAGCTGAGAGATTGCTGGTGATTTATCACCCTCAGTGATTTTTTTTTTTTTAATGTAGAAATATTTTCCAAGGCAACAAATAAAAAATTATTTTCAAAACCCACATTTAAAAAACATTAGCTACAGCATTCTTTTCTTACGTGACTGTACCCTCCACACATAACAATTACTTCTCATCCATCTCTTTTAACAAACTTCAAATACATAACATAAAAATATAACTATAATTACAGCCTTAGTTTCTCAAAATGTGTCTGGACTCCATATTTGTTTCTTGCTCCCTTTGGAGAAAACAGTCTTTCTTCTACCAGAGATAAGATTTTTTATTGGGATAGTTGAAGCTGGAGAGATTTCCTTAACAAGATTATGTAAATGTATGCCAAAGACATAAACCACATTTTCTCAGAGAGTGGAACACTTCAAATATCATTTAATAAAACAGACCATGGGTAGAAACACCTCAATAAATTGTTAAGGGGCAAAGCAAGAAGGCTGAACCATACACATCTGATCAAATTTCCTTTGATTCAGTTACTTTATTAAAGTCTTCTAGAGAAGGACAGAGGACCATTGTACCTCTGTAGAGGGCAACTTCTTTATTCCTCTATCACTTGACATGCAGGAGGGGGTATCAGCCCTCATGGACCCGAGAGGACCCTCGGGGCGTAGTGACACTACCTTGAAGGTGGAGAGGCAGTTCTCAGCGTAACAGACTGCAATTTTATTTTCCAACACCATAAAACAACAACAACCACAACAAAACTCAGACCTAGTCCCATGACTAATAAGGAATAGAAACTGGTTCCCTTACTCCTGTCTACCCCTGCCCCATCCCTGTCCCAATACCATACCTTATTATATAGAGTGTCTTTAGAACCCATGAACTCTTACTGGGAAAGATATAAATGAAATGTTTTCTATTTATGATCTTTGCTTAACAATTTTGTTGAACGTGCATTTTACTTAAATTTCTTGAGTCGAACAACTAGTCTTGTTCTAAGTTAGTCTCCTTAGCCTTTGTTTCTCTCGAGTCTGCTGGCAGAGTTTATACATAGACACTCGAAATTGCAACAAATGTCCAAAGACAGCTGTGTACCACAGACTGAGTGCTTCTCTGCATGAAGACAGCAATTCCAGAGAGCTCTTTACCATCCTGAGAAAATGTTTAGCCAGCCTTATTCTATGCCCTCCACCCAATGAGAAGGTCTACAGGAGAAGAAATGACTGTGTTTTTGATAACAAAGGAAAACCTGTAGAAAAAAATAGCTCTTATACACAGGAGTCAGCTACCCCTCTCTTTCTGAGGAGGCAGAACTACAGTTATTGTCCGCGTAGATGGGTGGGCTGGCCTTTGTGGAAGGGCAAGTTTGCGGTCTCAAGAGCTGAGATGTTTTTGCAGCAACCATTTCCTTAAGGGGGAAACACACAAGTATTAATGATTATATTTCTCATAATTAAATAATTTTATTATTTTTTTAAAGATTTTATTTGAGAGCGAGAGAGAGAGAGAGGGAGACAGAGTATGAGGTGGGGAGGGGCAGAGGGAGAGAGAGAAGCAGACTCCCCACTGAGCAGGGAGCTGGACGCGGGGCTTGATCCCAGGACCCTGGGACTATGATCTAAGCAGAAGGCAGATGCATAACTGACTGAGCCACCCAGGTGCCCCTGATAATTAAATAATTTTAAAGCGAATACATAGGTCATAAATATTTTTGAAGAAAATGAAAACCCCAATATTCCCCAAATTCAGACATGAAACTCCTGAAAGATCAAACCTAAAAATGATCACCTCCCAGGAGGCTACAGTGGGTACGTGGGACTCGGAAAGTAAAGCAAGAACAAAGAGCATTCTCTTAAGCTGGGCACTTGAGACCCAAATATGTGCGAGAAACCACACTGACTGAAGCCAAGATGCCTCAGTTTCCCTGGTACACTCAAGCAACATGTTGCTGTGGGTCTGAGTGCAAGGACCTCCTTTCTCTACATCCATTTCTTCACGGAGAAAGTGAGTGGGCCTCCCTACATGGCCGCTGAGACCCTTCCTTAGCGTTGTGTCTATAGAATCTTTAAACACGCAGCCTGGACCCATCCTCAAAGCCCTAAACTTCCACAACTGTCTGTCTCTGCTATCTTGGTTTCTATTCCTTGGGAGGCCTAGATGTTATGTGTTGAGCACTGATTAGCAAAGGTCATTCTTTTAAATGTCTCGTAACCTGCCCTCTAAACTCTATAGCTAATATTCCAAAAGGCTGCCTTAATTAATCCTAAATTTCATCCTTCATGAGAGTACTTTCTGGTAATGACACGCCTCTCAAAACGTCTCTCTTTACGTAGAGAATGGATCTGTACCTGCGCCCAAACCTCTTTGTGTTCGACATCCCAGAAAGACCGCACACTGGAGATGGCGCAAGAGATTGCGATGGATTCTCTAAATCTATCACAATTAAAATCACACTTCTGGCAGGCTGCCTCAAGCCACCCTCCTGTATCTCACGTGTGGAGAGGGACGTCGGTGTGGTGACTGTCTTGCCCAAGGACACAAAGCCAGTTAGTGGCTGGCAAAGGCGGAAAATCGAGGTCCCCTCATCTCCTGCTTCTTCTCCTATCTGACCGTGCGTTTCAGCGGCCCTTCTCCCTTCCATTTTCCTCTTTTGTTTTCCCATATGTGCTTATGTCTCTCTATCTAAAGGACTCGATCAAATTTAGGATTTTAACCTTCAAAAGACCCCATGGCCCTGACATGGGTTATTATCCACTCAGCATATACGATTCAAAACACTCATGTGACTTTTGTGCCTGTCACCAGCTCATTTGCTGCGTTTGGTTTATTCAGCCATGATTAGAGAGAGTCATTTACAGACACACATTTGGAAACTCTTTAACAAGCTTCTAGCAGTTTCCTTCCCGAAGCTGTTTAAGTAGATGAGGGTGTGGTGTCAGCAACGACAGCAGTTTCTTCCATACTCCTGATTCCCCTGCTATTCCTCTATCTTTATCAGGACTTCCATTTTGTAGGAAGGCTTTTAAAAAGAGAGAGAGAGAGAGAGAGAACAAACCAAAGATGCACATTTCAGAGCCTCTAAGCCATCATTTCAGGAAGACGGACTCAAAAATTAAAATTGAAACCATCACACTATAACCTGAAAGTTCCCTAAAAAAAAAAAAAAATCCCCCTCCCTCTTTTTATTTTAAAGAATACTTTTTGAAGTAATTGGCACAAAGACTGTTCTAGTGCAGATTGCTGCAAGTGTGCTCTTGGCAAGAACATCATAAGCAGTAGAAAAACTTTAATATGCTCAAGAAGCCAAATACAAACTGACACCAGGAACTCAAGTGTGGGAACAAACAGGGGGGAAAAAAAAAGAGAGCATCTCGATTTAATACAAACCTCCCTACAAAGGGACCAATTTCTACGATTCATGGTTTAGCATACAATGCAGCCGTCCTCTGAGTGAATATAGAGTAGTTATACATAAGAAATTAGAATTATCAATTCGAGGGAATTTCTCAAGAGTCCTTTTGATATGTAATACTGCAACTATAATGCCTAAGAAACCAGATATCAATGCATTAAATGAGATCAGGTTGGGATCTATTTAGAAAAGGAGGGTTTAAACTTGAAGCGTCTCTTTGATTTGACCTCTGGAGCAGACCATTTGTAGGAAAACTCGAAACGAAGAGCCTTACCCCTACCTGTAGCCTTGCTTCCCAGGTCTTTAAATAATGTTTGAATACACATAACACAGGAAGGGGGGATTATTTAGAAGTCTTTCCTATGTAGAAGAAATGGGAAGAACCTGCAGCCTTTTGCACTCTGCAAGATATGTGGGGAGTGTTCAATTCTCTGTATTCCACTGGATGTGAGAACAAAAACTATATATATATTTTTTTAATTTCTTTCCTCAAGTCCTCTTTTTCTCTGCTCTTTCATGGTAAGGGTTCAAGGGTTTGGAGATTTTCTGCATCTTCCTCCATTCACATTTCAAATTTATTTCTGCTGGTGACCAACCCTTACTTCCCCCTGAAACTGAAGAGAGGGCTCCATTTTCAGTCTTGCTAAGTAAGATTTCTCCTGCAACCCCCTGGAGTTCAAACGTGCTATACTTTTTTTTCTTCTCAGGGAACGTTTGAAGTCCCCTTTAAAAATAATGCCTTGAGGATATTTTTCCCTAATACCATTTAAAGAAACTTGAAAGCATATGGCTCTTGAAGCGCACAGGGTTCTAATGAAGTAATCAGCAACACTGCTCATATACAGACTTCCACCAGGAGCTTTTCACGCCCAAGCCAGATCAGTCTTGGGAATGAAGGAGAATTCTGCAGAGACTCCTTTCCTCTGTCTGCCCGTGTGAAGGCTGAGGGAGCCACTGGACTAAAGTGGTGACTTTCAACCTTTGGACGATGGAAGGTGGTGGAAAGGTTGTCAGGATCAGAACCGTCAGTGGCAAAGCAAATCAATCTGGTAGCTTGTACGGCAACTCAAGACAAATATTCCTCTGTTGTGCAGTCTCTGTTCATAGTGCGGGAGGAGAAAATAAAGTTTCTTTATAGGGTTCTATTTGATGTAGTCCCTACTAGCTCTGCCATCACCTTAGGTGATTCTCCACACAGCCAGCGAAGACTAAATAAAACAAAAACATGAGATATTAATGCCCTTTCCCTGGAATTGGGAAGAGCATGCTGTTCTCCCGCAGTGTTGCGATGGATTCTCTAAATCTATCACAATTAAAATCACACTTCTTCAGGCACAACCTCATTAGTGCTGAAATATCACATCTTGAGCGATTTCCTTGGGATTTTAGCAAAACAAGTAATGATTCTTTTGATTATTGGAGTGACTTGTGCTATCATGACTGCCAAGTACGTATGCGTCTGTTTAAAAGAACTAGAATCAGCACTTGACTTTTTAAAGCTTACTTTAGTTTAGGCAGACAGAAACCCCAAAGGAGAGGCTTTAGGCAGTATGGGCCAACTTAGCCCATTCCCCCCAATATCTCCTTTTCCAGAAGACGTTCGAAGGGAGGAAGAGGGTGAGCAGTGGGATGGCAGATGCGTGGATGACTCAGATTCAGGGGCAGGTCTTTTCTTCTTTGCTGGTTTCTCCCTGGTGAGATGGTGCTTCCCAAACATCCAGATGCCCCTGCAGCCTTTTGTGTACCTGGCCCAAACTACATGATTTCATTCGTTCAGCAAGGATCACTGAGGTTCGTATATTGCCAGGCACCATTCTAGGCTCTGGGATACAGTGATGAAAAGAAATGGCCTAAGCAGGAGTGCTGAGATCTGATAAATGTTTCTGGCTGATGCATGCAAATGGCTACTCTGGGGCCCTGAGTGGAAGCAAGAAGGCCAAGGAAAGGAGGCCTCTGCAGAGGCCCGGGTTGGGGAGGTGATGGTAGCTCCCGAGGGAATAGCGGGAATTGGTTGGGTTGTGGATACACTTTGAAGGCAGAAATGCCAGAATTTGCTAATGTGTTCACTGTGGGGTCTGAGGTAAAGAGCAGTCTCAAGGGACACTTCTGAGCTTTTGGCCAGAGTCTCAGGATGGAGGATGGTGCCATGTACTAAAATGGAAAGGGCTGGTGCATGGGGTTATGATTTTGGTTATATTAAGACCAAGAGATTGTCAACATTCAAGGGAAGATTCAGTAGGATGTAGAAGTTCAAACACACTGCTTCAGTGTCATTTTTTTTCCACACTTTATTTGGAGATCTTCTATTTGCTAAAATATAAATAGTTCTAGAAATTTTATACATATCTGTTACGAAAAGTGCCCTTGGCAAAATGGAGAAATTAGTGATGTGCATCCTTCCATCCCTGATTTTTTTAGTCCATGTGGGAGAGGACAATGGGCTTATTTTCTGATAAAACCCATCCTGGGTGGGACTAAAGGCAAGCATGGCGGGCCAGGTAAACACCAACAGTAACCCTGCGCAGTTGTAAAGCCTATGCAGGTATTTTCACGAGACAAATTCTATCCTTTCTACACTCTCTTTAGACATCATTTGCAAAGCGTCTACCTTTCCAAGTGTAGGGAGCCAATTTCAAAATCCAGGCCAGGAGAATAAATCCATGCCCCCTAGGCCATGTCCAGCCCCAAAGGTGAGAGTCCAGAGAGTGCTGTGTTTGAGCAGGTTCAATCCGAATGTTCTAAGAAGGCACACACTCTCCCTGGTCCCGCCACTCCTCACTTTGCCTGCTCTCTGGAAGACATCTTTGACTGAGTTTATGACCAGGAGAAAGACAGGCAGTCTATAGAGCAGCTTCCCGACAGAGCGCTGGCAAACATTTAGAGAACGGTGGCCCACTTTGCATGGGCTTCCCTTTCAAAAACACTTCTGCAGAATACAGTGGGTGGCACACTTTCCCAAAGCAATGACCTTCTCCTCGTAGCTTGTGGAGGACTGCTGTTTATGTTTGATTTCCTTAATCCCTCTAAAGCAGCGAAGAAAGCTTAGGTGGTAATTTATTTATAAGAAATTATAATAAAGCTTCAGCAATTTGAATGCTGTGTAGAAAGTGGGAGGTAGATTGTACAGAGAGGCAGGGTATCCAAACTTCGAAGTGAGCATTCTGACAGTCTTTTGGTTTATCTACCCTCGGAATCAATTTTGTCATTTTTAATTGACCGATTTTCCCTTGTTTGCTTAACATTTATTAATTGATTGTTAGGCTCATGCAATTAATTCAAAAGCTGGCAAGTTTAACACAGAGAAATTAATTTTCTTTTTACCAACATGCCACTTAAAATACATTTTTGGAAGCCTGGGTTACCAGGAAATTACCTTCAAATTAATCAATAAGGAAATTAGATGGTAGTGTCCCTTGACATCTGTCAATCCAAAATATGTCAGTTTCTTCCTTTAGTTTGAGTGGGCTGTTCCTGCTGAGTAAGGAAGATGAAAAACCTAGATATTAAAGTAAACCGATGCTGCCTCTTGGCAGGCAAAGGGAAGCAGCTTTTTTGCAAAAATGTACAACATTGACATGGATTTGATTTTTCACTGAGAGACATCTGTACCAAAGCGGTGAATTTTATCAGAGAACGTGAAAATGCAGTTCATCATCTTCTTTCCAGAGCAGCTCTTTTGCCATTTTTCCTTTCCTTCGTTTGAAACTTTCCTAGGTGCCACCCTTCTGCCAGGCCCCGTGGGGGCAAACTTGTCAGGGAGATGGATGTGTGAGCCGAGCCCTGAATGGGGCCTGTAAATGCAAAGTGCAGGGGAAGTGACAAGGGGGACTGTCCTGACGAGACAGGTGGAGAGGTGCTTGGAGGAGGCGGCATTTGAGCGGAATTCCTACAGACGAGTAGGATTTGATTGGCATTTAGATCGAAGACCTCTTATCAACAAAAGCACAGAGAGGCAAAACTGCTGCTTGTGTTTGGGAATGGAGAGGAGTCCAGAGAGACCCCGGAGTAGATGGGAAATGCTGGCGTAGGTAAAGCGGGCTAGATGGCGGGACGCTCTGAATGCCATACGAAGGGGTTAGGGCTTTATTGTATAGACCTATGGGGACAACTGAAGGCTTTTTGAGAAAAGGTTATAGGACCTGACCTGAGATTTTAGAAGAAAACTTTGAGGGCATTCATTCATTCACTCATTCATTTATTTGTTAAATAGATAAGCATTTGACTGTGACCGGGCACTGCTCTGTGCCAGGCACTGGGACCATCACAGTTACTAAGGAGCTCACAGTCCACCTGTCTGGGCCTAAGGAGAGTGTGATCAGGGCTACATAGGAAGGTGAATCAAAGGAATGGCCAGCACCCTGTCCAGGTGAGGACAGAGAACCGGTGTGTGGGTAAGGCTAGTGTTCAGCTAGTTACTCAGGCTTGAACCTTGGACCTCTATTTTTAGTAACACTTCCACTGCATCAGAGGTTAAAGTCAGAGTCTTTGAGTGCCTCACTTTGCTTGGACTCGTCTTTGATCCTCTGCCTCTCACTTTCTAGAGCCAATCGTCAGGCTTGGGAATTCTTCTTACCCTATCTCTGATGACTGACGTTATCTTCATTCTGGGTGCCATTACACTTTTTTTGCAAAAAAGCTGCTTCCCTTTGCCTGCTGAGAGGCAGCGTCGGTTTACTTTAATATCTTTAATATCTACTGAAATCTTACATCTGGACAGCCTGGTGGGCAGCTTCTTAACTGGTCTCTTTTTTAAATTTTTTCCCCCACTCTAGTTTATCCTGCGTTTTGCTGCCAGATTCATCTTCCTACGGTGTCTTTACATTGACTCCCATCCCTCATTTACGTGCTGTGTAGTTGGGAGCAACCACATCAGTTCTTGGGTGCTCCATTACCCATGTGTCAAATGGCCACGATCATCCTTGCCATCCTTATCTTAGAGAATTGCTGAAAGAACCAAATGGGGCAGTGCTTTTAAAAATACCTTTGAAAACATACAGCACCTTATCGACATAAAGTCTTATTATTGTTACTACTCAAGAACCTTGATTAATTCTGGAATAAATTCCAGACCACTTAGCTTTCAGGAAAGTCTTGTGACAACTGAGTCCCGACCTTCACAACCTGATCTTCTATACCCTCCCTACACTTCAAATGCTTTTCACACCATTGCCTGAATCTGTCTTGCATTTACCTTCTCAGTACCTTTGCTCGCACCACCTCTTAGGCCAGGAATTCCTTCCCTGTCCTCCTCCCTCAGGGAAAATCATATCCATTCTTCAGGATCTGTGTCAAATCCCTTCTTCTCTTCTTTGGCCATGCTAGCCCAAAGCTGTCCCCTTCCCTCTGAATTCCCACTCTTGTCTACACCCAATCAGTACTAGGCAGGTACCACTTGGGATTGTTCTCTCTTGCCTCTGCTTCTTTCTCCTTAGAGGCACAGAATGTCTTTTCTTTCCCGGTATACCACACAGGGCACAGACTCTGGGAGGTACTTGACTGATGACTGCTTGAACACTCTCCATTCATCCTGCTGCGCGAGAGCTCACAAAGTCCTGAACTTTCTTCCTTTTGATCCTCATAACAGCCTCTGGGGTAGGTAGGGCACACAGTAGCCTATCCATCTTCTAAATAAGGAACTGGAGGCTAAGGGAGATGACGTTGTTTGTTTGGCATTATACAGTCAAACGTGGTTGTGATGTTCCTCCAAGTTAGTGTTCTTTTTTCACGGACCACACTCCTATCTCCGCCACTCTCAGTTCCTATTTTGATCCACCTGAGCAGTCTAAAACCCTTCTCCCTACTGCTTCAAAAAGCTTTCAATGTGAAATTGCCTTGAGAACATAGGTAATGATCAGACTCTTACTAGTTATTGCCTGAACACACTGGATACTTAAGATGCCATCTTGTTGGAACTATAGAAAATGTCCATTTAGTTTGGCTCATCATGGCCCTGAAGAAAACACACCATTTATACCTTAAGGTACTTAAAATCTCTATGTTACTAATTACTGAGTCTGGTAACCGATTACTTTATTTCAATGCAAATATGGTTATATAAGGTTTCAATCAATAAACAGTATAATACCAAATTCACAGTTGGCTAATATAAACATTAGACTTAACATTAACCAAAGTGAGCGACAGTGGCAAGGAGTCCTAAGAGGTTGCTCGTGCCCATCCACCATGGATTCATGGCCACTCCATAATCCTTTCCTCTCAGCGACCCACACACTTCACTGTGGGGATGGAGCCATGGTGGTAACTTCTAGCGACCTTCCTCCTCTTACTTTATGAACAAACTTTCTGCCCTTTGCCCTCCTCAGAAATAAAATAGGTAATCTGAAGGCTTGTTAAAAATGATTCCCTTTGCAAAAACATATGCACCAAGAACAGAAATAAACTGGAGAAAAGAGCACTATCTAGTGATAAACATAAACTAAGCCAATATCTTCGGAAATGCTAAAGTCCCAGATTTTACAGTTGTAATCCAATGAAGGTAATCTTGGATATTAACAGAGACTTAGACCTTACAGAACATTTTCACTCATATTATCTTACATTAACCTCATAATAACTATGATATTTCAGAAGAACACTATTACTCCCTTTTAACAGACTCAGGGAGGCTAAATGAGTTTCCTAAGGTCAGATACAAACCAAAGAGCGAAATTGGGGCTAAACCTACATCTGTTGATTCTAAGGCCGGGACTCTGTACATTCTACCAAGTCACCAAAAATGTCATTAACGTGATCTTTTTAAAACTAGTCATTATATATACAAAAACCACTTATAAGTATCTGTATCGATGATTACTTTCAGCTTTTAATAGTTTACAGATAATTTTTACCAATTTCTCTTTGGTAGCTCTATTGGGCTACAACAGTTAATACCACATATTTGATAGCTGGGGAGAGTTTAGATTCCAGTGATATGTGGGAATCAACTTCTGTACAAATATTGTATTCTTCAATTAATGGTTAATTTTTATACAACTCAACACATTGACCCTGTGGTAGTCTTAATTGGTCATAAATATGCCTAATGAATTGTCTAGTTATTTTGGAAAGACATATAATCATGTTTCTATCTACAGTCCCATTTTATATCTCCTCTCTGACCTGTAGAAGACACTCTACACAGCTCTGGAAGTTCACTAGTGTTTCAGTCCTCTTAATATTTATGATTTTCTAAATGGTATGTTCGAATTCCAACATGACAAGAAATAACAGACTGAACCAAATTAGAAGTCGCGTAAGTGTTGTGGCATACTGTAGATGATTCAGAGGCAAGTCCTTCCCCTTGAATGGAGCTAAAATAATTCACAGTTTTCTAAAACTCACGATTATCCCTACTCATTTCTAAAAAAAAGGATTCAAAACAGGATATTCCATCTCTTCCTTATGAAACCATTTGTCTTCCTCTTCACTTTGTGCCCGGATAGGCCAGGAAGATGCCAGGAGAGGTGACTGATGGTGAATTCCAATAATGTTAATGGTACCAAGGCATGCATACAGGAAGAAGCTTTTGTCAGGTTTCCTCTGGAGCTGGAAATGTCCATTCTGGGCCTAGTACCCCACTTGTGTTGTCCAGTACCCACTCTAATAGCTCTGGGCTTCCCCATTTGGCTAACTGTGGGTGCCCATATCTAAAGACTTGCCCTGTTGTATCTGTGGTTTCTGACGGAAGAGGTCTTGTGGCAGTTATTAATTACCCCAAACAAATAGCCCTGTGAGAAATGTACCTATTTCAAGAGGCCCTAGATGGTCCATTCTGTCAGCTTTACCTCATAACATTCAAATACCACATCTATGAATTTTTCAGCTTTACGGTTCTATGATTCTCAAGAGGGAGAGGGAAAAGAACACAGGGAAAGAATCTCAGAAAAATTTGTGGTATTTGTTCTTGAGGATGAATGAACAGTGAGGATGCTTTGCTATTCTCAGAGATGGATTATCTGTTCATGCCTCTGTAGTTTTGAAAATTCACTGGGATGGGGACACAAACCCCAGGACTGGAACAAATTATTGCCTGCCCATGTTCCATTGAAGCTATGCCCCCTATGCCCATGCTATCACCACAGATCCAACATTCTGGGCCTTACCCTGCTCCTAAGCTTCCCATGAAAATGAGGTCAGAGAGGAGAAGGGAGTTGGGCAAGAAGGAACTGAGGATTTCCTTGGCCTCCCTAATAGGTGAAACTTGTCTTTCATGTTCCTCTCCTCCTTCCCTCCCAAAGTCTCTCTACTTTACTCTGATCGAGCTCTGCTGACATCCACAGTCCCAAATCACACTGTTCCATCTCCCACATCCTGCCCATTTCCCTAGTGACCGGGTTGAAAGAATATCAGAATCCCCCTTCCCCACTGTAATGTTAGATGGTACTTCTTTACTGCAGTGCAGATTACTGTTGTCTTGGCTTCATTCATTGACACCTTCTTTCTTTAGCCACCACCACAGTCAGGGGTGGGGGGTTTGGGGAAGCAGTCATGGGGCCAGGGTAGGGGATGGGGGATGGCGGTCATGGGGCACCCTGAGTGGTGTTTCTCCCGCTGTTCGTCTCACTGGTTACCTTAGTGTCTTACTGGTCTCAGCAATCAACTCCAGGATAACCGAGTTTCCTCTTTACAAAAGTCTAAACTGATGAGAGTCACCCCTGAGAGCTTCCTCTGGGTTTAGGGTCCATCCAGTCCTAGGCCCTGGGGGCTGAGGGAGGCCAGCCTTCAGGGATGGCTAACTTTTCCCTAAGAAAAGAGCTCCATATTTTGTTGCTCTTGTAGGATGGACAGCTGCCCATACTTTAGATGGAAAAATGTGGAAAAAGATGAGAAGGAACAAGTTTGGGAAGTAAAGGTTCAGGGAAAGATAAATTGCTTCCTTTCCCTAAGAATTGCTTTCCTCTGTCCGCCTGTCGTAACTCTTGGAGTCAGGTCAAGGAACCTGTAGATTTTTCGGGATATATATTTTCCTGCTTTGTAGGGTATTGGCTGCATGATCTGATAAAAGCTGTGCCTAAATGAACCCTACGATTTGTATTTCCACAGCCACGTGTGTATTGGCTACCTCTCCTCCTTTCCTCCCCCCTTGACTCAAGAAGGTTCATTACTTACAGTTACTGCAGAATCAATCTGAACTGGCCAAAATCAGTGATGGAATTTATAGCACAATAAATGCCCTGCCGCACAAATGCAGTTACACATGAAAGGCTTGGGAATGTTCTTTTGAGCAATCCTTCTACATTGCAGAGTGTCCTATTTTTTATCAATTTAACAGAATCATCTTAAGCATATTTTGAGAAGTATAATCCTGACAGCTACAGAGCAGATGTTCCCCGAGGCAGGTATTGTTGCAGAAAAACAATATTATTGATAAAAATCTTAGCATATTGGAACTTGGAAAGGAAACTGAATACATCTTTTTCATTCTTCCCACCAATCCTTTATAGCTCCATTTTCTTAACCTCACATTACGTTCCACTTTCTCTTTGAATTTTTATTTTTATAAAAGCGTCTTAACAACTTTTCAAAGAACCATAATGAACTGTTCTCTATGAAGAACCAGCCATACCCAAGTTGGCTTGGAGAGGCAGACAGAATTGAAGTACACTGGAAAGATAATGCACAGATTGGGGTATCAATGATTTTCCTTTTTAAAAGTCTGCAAGTTATAAGATAACATTGGTATCTGGCCCATTTTTCTTGCTAAGTGCCCATATTATGGGTGAATCCTGTTTTACAGCATTCTGATACACAGAGAATTGAACTTGAGCATGAAATGCTGAAAAAAAATCAGAAAGACAGATGGCAGGCCGTCCTCCCCAAAACTCAATTTCATATTATGCATGTGATTGCTAATAGGCAAGCACTAAAAAACAATTTTCCTTGACGGAGAAGAGCTGATAAATTGTCAACATAAAGTTAGACTGTGGTTGCTCCAGCGATCGAAAGCTCGTCTGTGAGTTTGGTCCCATCAAAGTCGGCTTCTTACAACCGTATCAAAATTTATGAATGCATGTGTCTATAAAGTGACTGGAAACAACCCATAATGCATGTTTGTTTATTGTGCATCAGCTCTGTGTTGCTTTAGTACATGCAAAACAACCGAACATATACCCACGCCCGTTTTTGTCTGGTTCTCTTTTCTGGCCTCTGCATTTGGTAATGAAAAAGTCAAGAGCCAACTGGGGATGTGATTTCCCCTTCTACCCTGAGAGCTGACTTAAACAAAAAGATCTGCTCTTAACTGGCTCTTGCCTGGTTTGGGAGTGTACTCCACGGGGTTACCCTAGCTTTGTGGTGATACAAGCAGAGGCATTTGAGAGCAATCAAGAGCATTGATTATTTGGAGGGGAGAAAAAAGATGTTTGAGAAAGAAAACGAAATAAAATCAAGCAGATAAAAAGCAAGTCAGCTAATGATCTGCAACACAAAACACCAAAGTTTCATATTATCTTTGATAGAAAGATAAAGCCTCTGCAAGCACTGCAAAAATAGAGAAAGAGAGCGAGATTGTCTTCCTTTAATTTGCTTAAAGTTGGTTTTTAAAGAAGTAATTAAGCATTCAATCCAGGAATACCAAATTTTATTTTCTTAGGTGAGCAGGAGAGAAAGGGTAAAAATGTGCTCATACTGCAAATCAGGTAGTTATATACTATGTTTGACTTTTAAAATATCACTTAAAATATTGAATATTTGCATGGTTATAACATTCAGATTTTTCTGTCATTGGTTACTTCTCATCTGAGAACAGCTGTTTAATTGCAGATGAACTGCAACTGGTCTGACATACACAGGCTTTTATTGGAACAAAGGAATTGGGTGTTCAGATAACACTGTTTATAGAGGTTACTACAATTAGTAGAAATGCTGAACGGCCAACCAGAATTAGAAGTAAATGTGTTGAAGTAGGAGTAATTTTTTTTTTAATGAGAAAAAAAAGTCACCATTCTTAAAGCCACGGATTTTATGAAATGTTGTATTTAAGGGAAACCTAAGGCTGCCTGAAATGTAGGCTTTGCTTATATTATGCCAAATACCCAGACATTTCCAAGAATTCAGAGACCTAAGTATGTATAGACCAAGTACTTGGGTGACTGAGGTCTATGTGATGCTTCCTATTTCTGATTCATTTTGCAATCTAAGATTTTGATGCATAAAGATTTCAGATTTTTCTTGAGTTACTGATTCTAGGAAAATCATATTCCTCCTTTCAGAATGTCTGTTTATACCAGCATCTAAGAGTCAGGCCCCCCCCCAAAAAAAACCCTGCACTCAGGTAGGGCAGAAAGGTGGAAGGAAAAATAAATGGAGAAAATTCCAAGAGGAATGATCCAATGACTTACTTAAATCCACGTACTTATTCTCTTACCCTAATAGACTGAGAACAAACTTCTTGATCTCCTTGGTAGAAAATAGGGGTCTTTTTCTTACAATGAGTGCAAGAAGTTTTGTTAGAATGAAACAATCTTAATCTTCATCCTGTTACCCTGAACATTGATTAGCCCATTGAGTTCATGTTGCACTAAATGAAGATTCCTCCTACTCCTGTCTACATTTACTGAGTGAGATTCGATGTCTTCACTCCCTGATTCCCTTAAGGACCAGATTTCTTTTTTTTTTTTTTTAAGATTTTATTTATTTATTTAATTGACACAGAGAGAGAGAGAGAGAGAGAAAGACAGCAAGAGAGGGAACACAAGCAGGGGGAGTGGGAGAGGGAGAAGCAGGCTTCCTGCCGAGCAGGGAGCCCGATGTGGGGCTCGATCCCAGGACCCTGGGATCATGACCCGAGCCGAAGGCAGTCACCTAACCAACTGAGCCACCCAGGCGCCCCAAGGACCAGATTTCTTTCTGCTCAATGCACTTGATGCCTTCATCTCTTTGCTAAGACTGTTCCCTCTGCATTGAGTTCTGTTCTCTAATGTTTCTGTAGGGCATGTCTATTCTTTAAGAGCTGGCTAAAATGATGCTGTCTTGGAGAAGCTCTCTTGTTCCACCAGACAGAATTATTTACTTCATTCCGTTGCCCTTGGAACATATCTCTACTATAGCATACATTTCTCTGTGTGTCTGCCTCAGTCTGGACTCTGTCCTCTGGACCAAGGACTCTGTTTTATCCATCTTTGTCTTCCCAGTACCCAGTACAGTGTGTATTTACACAACAGGCACACAATCAGTATTGACCGCATGATTGAGTGAAATCAATTCCTAAATACTTTGAACAAAAGGTGCTGCTGAAGAACGAAAACTAGAGATCAGTTTTGGTTACAATGGACTTTTTTTTTTGCTTTTCTAGTTTATTATGATCTGATAAAGCTTGTTTTTAAAAAAGTTTCCATTATGTGGATGTAAAGCTTTGGGGGAAAACCACATTCTGAAACTCTAGTTGGAACAATTAAAATTAGTTATTTCATATTAGTCTGGAAGGAACTGAAGTAGATAAGCTCTAGGGTCAGCATATGCCTTGTTCAGCTTTCTTTAAAGGCATGGGGAGTAATAAAGCTTTCCATTTTATCTTCAGTGAAATAATACTGCTGAAATATCACCTCATTTTTGATGTCAGTGATGATTTCTTCTTACCTGCATGATGTCAAAAGGGAATTATTATTATTAGAATGACAGATTACTAATGATGCTGTAAAAAAAAGGAATAGCCAAAATCATTATAACCCAAACATCCAACATATCCCTTCTTGTCTGAGCCTCACTGTTGGGTACCATGAACAGAGTCACTCTGTGATCCTGCAGCTGTGTAAAAATTATTCTAAGCAGGAAGTAAATCAAGAGCAGGTGCCTATGAATTTTCACTCACAGAGCACCATCCTTTTAAAGTTTTTAGAACTGGATGGCATGATTAGGAGGTATGATTTATGTATGCAGGAGGGAAGAGCTTCTTTGGGGGGTCCAAATGTCTCGTGAGCTGTTGTGGAACACTTGCCACTGCTGCCTTCCCAAGGGGGAGACCTGTGTGGAAAGGAGGACTGGACGAGGGGCCTCCCCAGCCTTAGGCTTCTGTCAGCACTCTATGAGAGAGGGGCAGTATGGTCTAGTGGTTCCGGGCTATACTCCCTTTCCACCTACTGACTTGGCTTGCTGTCAGTTCATGTTGACCTCTAAGTTTTAATTCACTGTGGATGACCTAAGGGCTCTCTGCTTGAGAACGCAGAGATATTGGGCACTGCCACTTTTGTGTCTTAAAGATCAAATCCACAGAACCTAACATTCCCCCACCACACCAAGGTGCCTGGGATCTGGCTACTTGGGTCCTCAGCCCAACTGTATCATTCTCCAGATCTTTCCAGTGGAAACAGAGAAAAAAAAAAAAAACTGTTTCATAGGGAAGATAGCTTATAACGAAAACAATTCAAGAATAAGAATGCTTTCCATTTCCATGATACCTTCCTTTGAGGGATTTGACAATTATAATATTGTTAATTCCATTTAGCATTAAAGAACATTTACCTAGGACTCAACCTGCAGGGCTATTTCAGGTAGGTTAAAAGTTGTAGTTTCTTTCAACTGGAAACTTGCAACCATTTCAGACAACGCTGACAGAGATGATCATCATTAAGCCAATTGCAAAAAAAAGGGGGGGAAGATAGATGAATTTAATAAGAACATAAAATGTGTGTTATGTGGCATAAAAAGAGGGGTGAGTACATATTGTGTTGAGTTGAGTAAGGAAAAACAATTTGTCACTGCTCATGGAATAAGGCAAGAGAGTTACTCTCAAAGCACCATTTTATTCTTGTGCTCAACTTGGGATCTCACTTGATTGCTCAGCGTAGTCTATTCATAGTGTCTCCAGAGGACAAGGTACAAAAGTTCATCCAAGAATTACAGAACCTTCCCCAGACCTCTTCTCCCTTGTGGCAAGGATTTGGTTAAATGTTTCCCTGAATATTTCAGGTTCTCAAACCAGCACTGGCTATGAGTCAATATGGTAGTTCTTGGTAACTCTGGGTGGCCTTTGTGAGAACTTCCTGGCAGCTTTAACCGCTCTCTTCCCAGGAGTGAAGCTGCTCCAGATTAGGCAGACTTCTCTATTCCATTCCACCAGAGAGTCCCAAGGGGCTTTCACCCTATTGTAGAGAGTAGAGCTAGAGGGGATGCAATCTCAACCAGCAAATGACTAAAGAACACCGGAGGCAAATCCGATTGTTTCCTTTGTTTCCACCAAGGAAACAGGAGCCCAGAATAATCAGTCTGTTTGTCCAATGTTGCATAGCAAGCAAACAGCAATGTGCTGGTGTGGGATGAAATTTTCTGACACCCCTCACCAGGTGTGCCCCTAGTAAGCCACTCTGTTTTCATGACTTCTACAAGGAGTCATGAGTTTGAAGGACATTTGACAAGGGGCTGTTGAGGACTGTTAAATATATTCAGAACTACCAAGTAATAATCAAGTGACTCTTGATTGTGCTTCCAGAGTTCTAGCCACTAGAATTGGGTACAAGTGGGGTACAAGTTAAATACATGTTGATTTTTATAAAAAACTGAATATGAGAGCATGAAAAAGATGTCATAGAATATGTCAACCATGAGTACAGCCTTTTTAAAAGAAAAAGGAAGAAACCTTCAGCTTGTCTTCCTGGCAACAGGGCCTGGAAACTCAAAAAGTGATATAATTCCAGTGGCTTCATATTCTCATCTCTAAATCCCCTTTAAAGGAACTAGCACCATGACCGAAGGAAGCAATATATTCTAGCCTTCATACAAATAATGACCGCTATTTAGAAGTTCATTCATTTTTAAACAAATATTTATTGAATTCCTATTATGTCACCGAAACTCTTGTGAGAGCTTAAAGCTTACACTGTGATGGGGAGACAAATTATATACAGATAAATTTATGACATTGTCTTAAGTGCTATGAAGAACAATAAGGCAGCAGGATAAAGCAGATGATAGGGTACAGAAGGTGTGCTTGAGCTATTTTAGATGGGGTGGTGAGGGAAGTGACACTGGGGCAGAAGTCTGAATGAAATGCAGATGTGACCCAAGGGAATATCTGAGGACAACCTATACTCCAGGGAGAATAAAAAGGTACAGAAGCCCTGCTGAAATGGAGGTATAAATTCTGCTATCAGTCCAGCAATAGCTTATATGGATTGGTTCTGTAAACCATTTCCAGCAATAATGCTTCCCATATGGTAACTTGGAGATATCCATTGTCCACTGGTAGCTCAGAAGACACCCACACCCCCAAACCCTCACACCCACAGCAGCAGAGGGTTGAGAAATGCTAGTACAGATGATTCTTTTGTTTAAGTAAGAGTCTTGTAACTCAGAGCACTTTGCAAGGGGCCATTCTTTTAGTCTGATGGTGGAGGGCATTCATAGAGCGATAGGAAAGATGGGACTAGTCCCTTGTCCCCCAGGAAGTCACAACATGAGAAGACGGAAACTCCAGAATCCTGGCTATTTTCCCTTATCTGGAATGAGGCAACACAATTCCTTCCAAAATGTTGTATAGTAGCTCTGAGGTGCAGGTTGGGTTCAAGCCACAGCGGTAGTTTGCCTTCCCCTGAGGGTTCAATTTATGTGTATGCAGATACTTTAACCAAACCACAGAGCCTTATGGACTACAGGAGCCTAGAATCTCCATTTATCCCAGAGATCAACAACATCAAATTGGCCCTGCCTCTACTTTACTTCTTGCATTAAAGGGCTATATTAGTCTTGCCATGAGGCTAAATCAATTCCAAGGAAAACCATGCGGTATGTGCTTCTTTTGTTAAAGGGACAGATGATGTATTTCAGTCATATTTTGTCTCTTAAAATCAAATCAATATTCAGGACACTTAAGCAGGGAGAAATTTCCCAGAAATAAATGCATTTTCTATATTCAGAAGAAATCATTTATTATTCCAGAGCTCATATAACTTCCAGGAGATAATCCGAAATATTATTGATGACTTACTATTTTCCACAGTTACAGGTGCATGTGTGGAGGTGCAGAGGTTAAGATTTTGGACTGTCTAGATCAACGCACAGTACAAGTTCCATAAACATTAAACCTCACAACTGGACATGTATTGCATGCTTACTATGGGGTCAGGCATTGCGATAGTGCTTTCTCTATATCATGTCACTTTATTTTACAGTACCCTCATGAAGGAGGTTCTACTGGGACTTTCCAAGAGAGGGAACAGATGCTTAAAAAAGTTAAACAATTTACTTAAAGAGTCAGAAATGACAGGACTAAGTCCAAATCCCCGAGTGTCTGACATCATAGCCTCTGTGCTTAATCACCATCCAGTAGGGCAGTTTTCAAGTAATGAAGGTCAAACAGAACAAGGTATTTAGAAGCCCCTGAAATCTGTACAGAGTGAAGCACCTGCTACTTCAGACCACTGGAGCAAGAGGTGACTTTAGGGAAACAGCAATGGAGGGCCTTGGCTGGTGCTGTTAGGGCCTTTCTCACATCAAGTGCTGGGTCCATAAAGTGATCAGCTGTGTTTGCACTGACTTCTTAGTTCTTCAGATTATATCTTTTCTTCCTTTTAAAACTTTTTTATTGGGCCAAAGTCTCGTAATAGTGAGATTATATTTTAAAAGATTATCAGATTGAGAATACATTTATAGGGACATTGATGATAATTCTGAAGGGCATTAGTTCAAGACATTAGACACAGAAAGGGTTGTTAATTTCTGCATCAAAGTTTTCATTTTGAAAATGGTCATCACTTTCATTATTCTTAGCTACCAAAGGCTCAGAAAGCCAACCTGGAATGATCTCACATTAGTCAAAGATGGGATGCTCTTACTTCTCCTGCCTTCTTTCTAAAATCCGTATGATGAAATATGAAGTACCTGTAAGTTAGCAACGTACTTGGGCTGCGGTTATTGACATACTTAGAATTTACAGTCGCTTCACAGAATGGCTACTGATTATGCCTCTAGTTGGTAAAATAGCTAGCTGATTAGTCCCGGCAGAAATGACATATCCCAAGCTAGAACTACTGTCATGCCTTGGTAATGGGAAATAAATTCTTTAAGATCAGAAACAATGTCAGTTGTATTTAAAATGACACTGGAAACCACACTGTAATGGACAATTGTGCAGAGGTGAGCAGGGAGTAAAAAGAGATAATAGGATTTTAAAAATTTGATTTTATTGGTTCTCTCCTCTATTTGCATTTTTCATCAGGATAACCTCTGCCTGTAAGTTCTACCCTGGACATTTTTTTCTCCTTCAATTTATTCTGGGTGTCTGGGTTGATTGAAAGGCAATAAATGCGTAGTCTTTGGAAGCCTGAATGGGTTGACAGAATTTTTGGTCTCTCTGAAAAGTCATCTATTGATTTGACAAGACAGTTACATTTTCTGCAGTTTGGAATACTGTAGTCATCATTTCAAAACAACACAAAGCCAAAGCAAAGGCTTCAGGAGAAGTACTGATAATGTCTGGACATCTGGAACATCTCTGCATCTCAGATTGGGGAAAACATCCAGATGGCACCTAGTCTGTCCACAATTGACTAGGAGGAGGAGGACTCCTAATTGGTAAGTTTAGTGTATGCTCTTAGAACTTCTCCAGAGAAGGACCACTACCACATTGCCCCTCACATTAGTAATAGGCATACCTCTAAGCTACACTTCTTCTGGTACCATTAAAATTCACTGCATACAGTTACCCTCTTGGGCAAAGAGACCTCCTTATAATAACACTTCATTTATTTTTAGCCATCTTTGAGAAATCATGGAGTTGTATAGGAAGGCAGGATATCAGCAGTATTGGTCTAATTTTCAGAACGATAGAGCCTCAAAATGTTGATATCCAGAAAAATATTGTTTAAAGATGACTTAATAGAAAGAAAATGGTAAATCGCCAAATGCCAATATGAAGTCAGGATGAATGGGTGATGTTAAAATGACTCCATTTTTTGTTTTCTGAAAGGAATCCTCAACTGATGGTCCAAGGGAATGTTGTGGATGTGGTACATTCTGATTTTAGTAAGGCACTGGTGAAGATGAACAATATCCTGGCAGGCAAGATAAAGGAATGTGAGCCAGATCACAGTATGGTCATTGGGTTCACAGGTATTCTAATGGTCACGTGTAAAAGACATGGATGTTAAGTAGCACGGTCTCTAGTGGTGCGTTGGACGGTTCGTTACTATCAGCATTTTCATTGCTATCACAGAAAAAAAGAGAACATGCAATTTAATTCAACTAACATGTCTTGAGTGGCAACAACATGCAGGGTACTGTGCTGAGGAAAGAAAGTAGAATAAGAAATCACCCGGTATCCAACGTGGTATATTGGAAAGAAGAAGGCATTTGAATCAGAAGATCTGGATATTTCTCTTCCATTATTTACCATCTATGTGACCTTAGACAAGTCAATTCATATTTCTGTGCCTCAGTTTAACCTATCTTCAAGTTGGGAAAATAGGGATAAAAACCTAAAAGAATTATTGTGAGTTTCATATGAAATTATATGACAGTACTTCATAAAAAGGAGCGAAGATGCTTAGTTGAGCATGTGCTATCTCACTTGACCTGTAGGAAACTTCTTCAGGTTATATATTATTATAACTTCATTTTACAGGTGAGAAAACTGAGGCACAGAGAGCTTAAATAAAATCTTAATGCTATTCTAGCACAGAGGAGGAGGGAATAGGTGCATCAAGGAAGACGAAAAAAGAAGCAATGTTTGAGTGGTGCCATATTGGTTGTGTAAGAATTTTCTAGGTACAAGTGTGGCAGAAAGGCATTTTAGGAAAAGAAAACAGCATGGTTAAAAGCATAGCAGTGTGAATATGCAGATGTATTTGAGGAAAGATAAAGGACAGATTTTGCTAGACCATCGGTAGTAATAGCTCCAGGAAAGAATGATGGAGACGGTGGTAGAAAAGGTAAGCTAGGAAGGACTAGTTTCTGGATTATGTTGACACTAGGAACCACTGACGACTTAGGAGCAGATACAAAGTAAAGATCACCGAGGCTTTGGGAAGATATTCCAGGGAGAAGGGTGCAGAATGGAATGGAGAAGCAAAATTTTCTGGGAGGTAATTTGGGAATTTCTCACAATAGATCCAGAGAAAGGCTTTAAGCTAGAGTATCGCAAATAGAGGTAGGTGGATTCAACCAGTTTTGGCGGCATATTGAAGGGGCAGGTGATCAAGAGCGAGAGGTTGATATCTTAGTTATTGTGGACTTTATCAGCAAAGCAAACCAAGAACTAAAATTCCAGATGATTGAACTTGTGAGAAATAATTCCCTTCTAGTTTGCTATCGTCTTTTTTTTTTTTTAAAAGGTTTTATTTATTTATTCATGAGAGAGAGAGAGAGAGAGAAGCAGAGGGAGAAGCAGCCTCCCAAGGAGCAGGGAGCCCGAGGTGGGACTCGAACCCAGGACCCCGGGATCATGACCTGAGCTGAAGGCAGACGCTTAACCATCTGAGCCACCCAGATGCCCCTAGTTTGCTATTGTCTTGAGAGTTGTCAATATACACATTCAATTAAGAATACATTGCATAAAAAAAAAGAACAGATGGCGACAGAACCCCCCCAAAAGAATACATTGCATATGAAAAGCCTTCAACTTTAAAATGGACCTAGCTCTGATTTTGACATTGAAACCCTAGTGATGCAACTTGCACACCTAAGTGAACAGGAGGAAAAGGAGGCCCATTTACCACTGAAAATAACTCTTCACTACAGATGTTGTTCTTTAATATTAGGTATCATTTTTATAAAAAATGTTTTCTGAGAAATACCTTTTCAGAAGATTATCTTTATCTGCACAAGGGGGTCAAAATGTAAATCTAGGTTTTGTACTTTTGCAGTCTAGGAGTTGATGTTTTTTGCAACAGGACTTCAATATGTATTAACACAAAATGAATAAATGGCAAGGAGAAATGAGGAGGAAGGAAGAGGCTATTGTAATTTTGGTGAAAGACATTCTGGAAGGTGTACTCATTTGGTTTTTTAATAAGTACACCAAAGATGTCCTCCTACTAAATAAGGTTCTGTAACCTGAGATCACTGGGTTCACCTCAGGGATTCAAGAACTTCCTGATGCAAAATGAATTTACCTTGGGAGAGGCTCTACAGATTTAATCAAATCATTAATGAGATTTATGACACCCCAAATAAAACAAATTACTAGTAAAATTAGGGGAGTGCCTTTTCCAACAGAACAGATAGAACCATGAACTTGAAAAAAATGAACAAGTTCTAATTTGAAAGGCATCTCTGTGTTTAGAGAAGGTGAAGAAGAATTTGCTTTAGCTAATTAGCACCCTCTCATTTTTTGCTTTTGTTACTTCCTGTCTAAATACAGGTATTCTTAGAGCTGAGGCATATCAGCAGTTCTAATAAGCTAATGAACCTACAAATTATTTTCTCTATTACCTAAGCTTTCTGACTCTTTATATCATAAAGAGCCCAGACTGGTTACAGAAATCATTTAGTTGGACACTTAGCTACAGGCAAATCCATACCCAAATCATCCCAGATGGGGGCTGTTTTTTTTTTCTTGTTGTTGTTGTTTGTTTTGGGAAGAATTGGGAGTGCCCCCTTGCTCCCTCAGTAATCTGTTCCTGTATGTCCTAGCAGGACGCCTTGGCATGGGAGGGTTTCCACCTCTGCGGTGAGTTGAGAGACATTCTCAGCGTTCTATAAACATGACAGAGATTTTCTCTCTTTGTCTCTGTTTCCCAGCCCAGGATGCTCTGCTCTGCAGTCAGAGTTAGGACATCATCATGTGTGTGGATAAAAACTCTAGAAATGACAGTGGTGCTGGTGGGCATTTAAGAGTAGATTAGAAAACTGACAGTCCCAGGCTAACAGAAACTATCCTCCAAAGACAGGAGCTAAGGAGGCGACCCAATTAGTCTTTACTTCTCTAATTTCCCTGATTACATATCTCCTTTTACCCCCTGTGCTATACCTAGTAAGTTCCCCCAGACATAGACCTAATCAAGAAGGCAGAATATTGATGCAATGCAATTTAAAGGAGAGCTGTGTTACGCTAAGATATGTGGCCTACAATGGGACCCAAACAAGAAGAAACCCCTGAGGCATAAAAAGTGGCTGGTCCAGATAACGTGCTACTGTGGATTTCAAAGCAAATGAGGACAGAGACAACTAAATGTCAGCTCACAGCTGGGAAACTTCATTGGCAAGAGGGCAACTTTCCCGAGGCCCGGGGCGTGCAAGCAACAACAACCTATACCACACTCCCTACTTGAATTTGCGGAATCAGAGTAGCACTTCTTTGGCTAGAGTTCTTGGTCGTGGGTCCCTGGGTGGGTGTTAAAAATCCCTAGAAAGGAAGGTAAATCCCTGCAAATCTCCGTAAAGGAATGCTGTGGGACGTGCTGAGCCACAAGAGAAGGTCTTAATCGGGCCAGAGATTTTTCTTTTAAAAAAATTGAGATGAACTTTCCATATGTTGAGGTCCAGCTCATGCTGAGCTCTTCTTTGGACTCTATCTGTTAAGCAGTGAAGCAGAGGGTGGAGAGGGCCGACCCTGGAGCCTAACTGCCTGGTCAGTCTTGGCTCCTCAGGAGCTACTTAAGAGCTATGTGAACGCAGGCAAAGTACTGAGCCCGTTAGAGCTCAGCTTCACCACCTGCAAAATGGGCACAACGATGGTATGGCACAGAGAATGCCTGGCACAGAGGAAGTTTTTAAACAGTGCATGGGTTAGATCAAATAAGTATGAAGTGTTGGGCAGAGTACCTGTCAGAGAGTCAATGTTCGACAGGTCTTACTTTTGCAGCCATTATTACTGTCCGTGATAACGACAGTAAGGAAAGAGTGGCAGCTAAGGTGATGGACAAGGTCAGAAAAGTATATGTGCGAAGGTCACAGGAAAAATGGGGAGAAGTATCGTGGCCTGCACTGGGCATGGCTTAACATGTTGGAGCTTTACGGAAAAAGAAAGAAGCAAACGATGATAAATTAGGAGGAATATTGGGAGTGTGTGGTGAAATTATCATCGCTGTTTCTTTTTATTTGTGCTTATTGTGTGGTGCTGGGGTGATTACAAGTTTTATTTGAATGTTTTATAAGCTGTTAGATTTATTTATTGAGAACGAACAGATAAATAGGGATATTATTCAGCTGTGTCATGTCATGGGCTCCCATCAGCTCTTCCACTGACTTGCAGACAAGGTTAATTAAGGAGGCAAGGGCATTGTGGAGGAGGATGGGTAGAACTGGATCTGTTGGACGATTCTTCTCATTGGGGGAAGAGTGGGGAGGGAGGTAAGGTATTGGATGGAGACTTTCGTGATGTCTTCAGAAAGACATACCAGCAGGGTACATCAGAGGAGTATGATCACCTCAACATTCTAGGATTTGATGGAAAAAGGAATAACTCCTCTTTTCTAATCCTGGATGTTCACGATTGTACTTTTTCATATTTTGTTTCTCGAGGGTGCCTTCTTACAGCCAAGGTGTCTTTAATTCTAAGCCCAAGGAGCTCTGCGAACACCGTTCTTCCACGTTTCCGTGGTGGTCTGTTCTCATTTACCACTCACAGGTGACATGTCACCTCCTCAGGGAGACCTTCTATGACTTTCCTAGCTAAAGTGTCCCCCCTCCCCCCAACCAGCCACCCTCACATAATCTTGCTTTACTCTCAGCATAGTATGTAGCCCAATGGTTCAGTGCACGGGGTGTGAGACCAGGCTCCCAGAGCTACAGGCAAATCCTACAGGCAAATCAAACCCCAGCTCTGTCCCTTCAGTGTGTGAAGTTGGGTATGCTAATTAAACCCCAGCCTTAGTTTCTTTACCTGTAAAGTGGAAACAATGAACACTTTTTTCTTCTGGGACTGTTGTGAGGGCTAATGCACGCATGCCGCACCATGCCCAGCATATTGTAATATGTCTACTACAGTAGTCCCTATTGTGTTGGACTTCATTGCTGTCCGAAATCATCTTCTTGATTTATTGTTATTGACTATCTCCCACTGTTGAATCTAAGTACCATGAAAGCAGGGACTTTTTATTGTTTAATGCTGGGTTATAGGATCTAGAACAGGCTCCAGAGTGGGAACTCAAGAGAAATTCATTGAATGAATGATCTATTAATATTTAAGAAATGAGCTTGTCCAATTTTAGGCCACGCAGCAAAAGCAGCTGTCCTGAGCTGACCAAATGACAACACAGAAAGAATGCAAACTCTTTGCTAGGGGTCTCTTGCCTAGACTGAAATACAAACTGTTTCTCTATTTGGACAGCCTGCTTTTTTTGTAGATTCAAAATTGTGCAGGACTTTATGATCTCACATTGGTCATGTGAAAGCAGTAATTTTTTATTCAAAAAATTAAATTAATGATACTGAAGTATACTAAATATTGTTTTGTCAAACTATACTTCACCTCTCCCACCCTTCTTCCCTCCTGAGACATGCCCCCTACAAACCAGTAAAAACCACTAAAAATGACAAATGAACACTGACAGACAGAACATAGGTGAAAGGAAGCCCTACGGCTCCTCAAAACTGGAAGGCCAAGACTGCTACCATTTACTGCCATTACAATGATACTAACCACTCTACCTACAGTTTGCTTCCAAAATTCCAAACTTGCTCCGTAACTCATAAACGTCTTGGGTTCAGTAAGGCAGGAAAAATAAAAATAATCCGAAGGACAGAGTCGGGAGTTTTTCCTCCACCATATCCCTTTGTAACGGGCCTCTGTAGGGTAAAGCTCCTGCAGGCGGAGCTGCCTGGTGCCTCTCCTTTGCTTCAAACCCCGTTAAAGGTTAAGGATGTTCCACATGTGCCCTTCAGACGGGTAGGACAGCTAAAGGTCGTTCATGGAAGGGCCTGCTTCCCTACCTCCTTCCTTTTTCTCTCTGAAGAATTCATGTCAAAGAAAGTACCCGACTCTGATTCTGGCAGCTGCTGGTTTCTGATGACTTATATATGGTTTTTAAGCCCAATGCTAATGACTCTTAACCAACTGAGCCACCCAGGCACTCCCAATGCTAATGACTCTTAAGCATCCCTGACAATGCCACAATAACCCTAAAGAACTGAGCTATCAGGCACTCTCAACTCGAAAACTGGAAAAGGTTATGCCGGCCACATCTCTTGTACATTTGGTTGCTGCGTGTCCTCCCACATACAGTAAATATTGTTTGAGAGACTGGTTAGTGTGTTGTAAAATTGATAAGATTCAGGTTGCCAAAGGCATTTCATAAATTTCATAGGTCTTAATTTATGTTGCTATAGTAACCGAAATGTTGGAATTCCCTTAGATTAGTAGGCTTTTGTATCCTTACCCTTAAAATGATAATAATGTAGATTATGACTCCAGACGTGGTCTTTGCTGTTTTGGGGAAACAGGTGCTCTGTATGTTGAGTATTCTGTGGATGCTAAGGTATGACTGAATGTGCAATAATTGTAATTTCAACTAAGATTCCTGACACCCAACCTGATTTTCTTATTTGAGTATATGAGTCTTGGTGGCCAAGAGGTTAGTAAAATGGACAGTCTTTCTCTAAAGAGAAAGGGCGAATTTGAAGAGAGAAGTGGAATTCTTATAAGTAGCCATTCTAGAATGCTCATCTTAAGGACTGATATGAATTTGGTTCACCTTCCCCATCAAAGGGAATTTCTAGCAAGTGCTGAAGACCTTGGTTCATTATTAACAAGTGTTTTAAGAAAAGACACTCTTTTGAGGGATTTAGTGCCTCAGCAACGTCTGAAGTGAGAATGAGAGGTGTAATGAAGCCCGTATCTTGAGACAGGAAAATAACTAAGAACCCGATGGGCGGCTCAAGGTCACAGGCGTTAATTATATGGACCCAAAGCAGCTGGGAAACTGGATGCAAATGACCTAGGATTGACCTGAGACAGAAATATGTCCCTTCCCAGAGCCCAGCTTACCTTATATCCTGATGATTTGATGTGCACGCCACGTTTGGTCAGAGTAGATTTCATTCGGATGAAAAAGGAACGCTCAAGGGTGTTGTCAGTGGTTAGCAGACTGGGGCTGGTTGACTCCACTGAAGAATACAAAAATATATACACACATGATTTAGATGTCTACACAGCCCCTCACAGCTACTGCTCAGGTGCAATCCTTGAGTTCACTAAAAATAAATGACTGATGGGTGCTAAGAGCGTAGTAATCAATTTACCTCATTTAGAAAATGTTTACTTTGCAGAAAATAAAAAAGAAAAATTAATGAATCCAAAGTAACTCCATTCCAGTTTCTGGCAGAAGCCTTTCAGGCCTTTTAACTTCCAGCAGCTCCCCAAGTGGGGTCTAAAGTAAGTAAGGGCAGCGCACCTCGAGACTTGGCACATGCACGGAACAGTCATGAGAGAGGAGGACACCGTAGATGTAAGGAATCAACCAAGACTGAGGCAGAGAGGCCGCTGATGAAGAGTACAATCACTTGCTCTTTGTTGTCCCTGCAGACCCCTTCTTGTAACATTTGCCCACTGGGCAGTTCTGAGGACCATGAAACTGTATCCTGGCCGGGATCCTTGCCCTCCTGAGTTGGTCTCCTTTGTTGTGGGGAATAAGAAAGCATAGAGTCTTCTCAACTGACTCATGATAGAGGGCTGAGAATGGAATGTATAGGCAGAAAGGAATAAAAACCACCAACAATATCAACTGTCCACTGCAGCTTGCCCTCCGTCCCCATCGGAACAGGATATTAACAAATAATAGTCTCCTCTCTTAAGCGAGACAGTTACTCTTTCCCTTCATGCACTTTGAGACTAAGTGGAACACTTCTTTACTTCTGAAACTTAAAATGGTAGTTTGCAGTCTTGTTGATCTAAAAACACCTTTCGGCAAACAGGCCACACGGCCACATAACACAGCCACACCTTCTAAGGGATTTTGTCAGTTTAAGTGTTTTCCTGCAAAGTAATTAATTTTGGCATTTTTAAGCCTAATCGATACTGTCTAATTTTGCTCTTCTAGAATAGTACTCTAAAGTTTAAAAAATTTTTCTGAGTCTAAAATTAAAAATATGTCCAACAAAAACAGGATTTGTTTTGAGAAGCCTAACACTAATTTTCTCAGGGGTGGGGGTACAGAAATATGTGTCACAAAGGGACTTGTAAGAATTAAGCATATATGAAAATGGTTATTAAAACACAAAGAAAAATAGGAAAAACAAGCTTTTGAACTTTAAGAAACGCATTCCATCTATTTCTAAGGGAAAGAAATGCCTATTTTTTTTACATGAAACTTGATGCTCAGATGAAAGAATAGAAGCTCCTATAATAACAGAAACCTTACTGTTTGTGGGCTATAGCTTTTCTTGTATTATTTCTGTCTAACTAGGACTGTATTTTCCTATGTTTGTGGCACCTCTGTTCTGGGGTGAGGGAGCCGCTGACAAGTGTCCCTTTCTTATGTTTCTCTTAAGGTTTTCTTTTCTTTCTTTCTTTTCTTTTTCTTTTTTTTGTTTTAGAGAGCATGGATCTGATGTCATTTTAAATGTACAGCTTTTTATCACTCGAGGGAAAAGCAGAGCCATGTTATATTTAGTACTTTCATTTCTTCTGATTAAATATGAATTACTATGAAATTTTTCTCATCATCTAACACGCCATAATACGCCAACAGCTTTTTAATACACTATATAAGCACAAACTTCTGCTCTAAGAGTTTAATTTGCCCCTCTAATCCAATCACATCAACCTTATTTCTCTTATCAGAGATTCCCATTTTGAATTAAATGAGCTCATTAGTTTTAATCAAAAGCAGAGAGATCAAAACTTAAACGTAAATGCTTTAGATCAGAACTGTCAGTCAGCCGTGCAGTTCTATTTTACTAAAACACAAGATCAGAGACCCTTAGAACCAATTTTTTTCTCGTAAGGGATGCCGAGAGCTTGAAGATGCTATATCCTTTTTTTATTTATTTTTTTTCCCTCCCCTTCCCAAGGACAGATTATACATTTAAGGTTAGACTTCATTTATAGCAGTTTTTCATCCTGGTGGAAATGGAAAAGTATGCCAATCTACTGTTGTCCCTTTCACATTTATTGGCACTGGTCCTCAGAGACTTGAACTAACGGGAAGCCATCAGAATCCACACCACAACCTCGGCCTTAAAAATTCAGCTCTGTGCAGCAAGATCGTGTTTGCAAAAGCTGAGGAAAAACGAAACTTCCTGCAGAAGTGAGATGTATTTTAGGGCCAGGGTGCTGGGGTACCCTGACCCCAGGAGGAAGGAACTGCCTCACTCCAGAAGAGTGAATAATTCAGGCATCATTAGAAACTATTGTTTTCAGGACGTAGAACTGCAGAGTACAACACTTCGTGAGCACGGTAGAGACCGCAGCACGGCTGCTTCCCGCTGGGTGACAAGCTTTGTATGAGCTGTGGGGGCCGAACGTGGCGTTCTGCGCCGAGGCCCTGCACACAGCACCCTCCCAGCCCCCCGTGTGTTACAACGGTAATTGCCTAAACATACAGGGGCGGCGGTAATTAAACCCAGGACAACTGGCGTGAGAGGAATGCTAAGGTCAGGTTTTGCTCCATTGACGCTGAGATTTAAGATCTAAACTGGTCTTCAAGCTCTACTTCCAACCATGGGGGAATGGGGAGTTGGGCAGAAAGTGAGGGGGCAACTTAGACCAGAGTTTGATTTCTGATAAAGATTTCCCTTTTCATTCCATATATGACTTTCTAGTTCTGAGGGCAGGGCGGGAGTTACATGGCACTCTGTCCCTTTCAAAGGGACACGTAACAAACCCGTTGGCAGCACACACTGGCCATGGCTGTGCTTCCTCCAAGAGCTAGCAAATACATGCTGGTTATCCCATCTCTGACAATGGTGTCTCTCATGTGAAAGATGAGTTATCCGCAGGTGACAGGTAAGAGCTGCAGCATTCCAAGAGAAACTTTCTGAGTGTCTCAGGTGAGAAGCACGATTTTGATGAAGGTTCTGTTGGGAGAGAGCATGGCCTTGGTGACGGGCAACATGTCTGTGGCATTGAATAGAGAGTGTGTGTGTGTACACATGTGTGCAGATATGGATGTGTGTATATGGGGGGGTGAAGAGGACAGCGGGGCGAGAGAAGTGTCCTTAAGACTGGGGCCCTATAAAGATGGTGGGACCAGTCCACGTCAAAGAAGCATTTTAGAGTGCTTTCTAGAGATCAGATGCTTTCCTGTCAGCTTTTTGAGGCAGGCCATGATTGCTGCATGCTCCGATAAGAAATTTGGGATTCAGAGAAGCTCTGTCCGCTGCCAGAGACAGAGGAGAAATTTATGGGTAAAACTGGATTAAGTGGTCAAAGCCCAGATAGGGCCAGTTTTGACCCATGAATTATAAACGAGGAGCTGGAAAACAAAACACACACGAGACCCACACAACTCAAAGCTAGATAAAGAAATATACTCTCTCTTGCTGAATCTCAAGGGCCTCCACTTTTTAATAAATCTAAATTATCTCAGCTCTTGAAATGTCAGTTTTTGCATATTTTGTAAAATTTACAGAACAATTTATAGCAAAGTTGTAATAATTTTCATGTTGGCAAATGCCACCATAATGTGAGAAATCGTATCTGCGTTATTTCACATTTGTTTATGAATCCCTGACTAGCGTTGTAGTTGCTGCTTCCTTATTACTATGTAGGGGCAGGAGGTGAGGGAGGAGCTGGAGGAGGAGGAGGAGGAGGTAGCTGAGAACCGTCTAGTTGTACTGGCTAATCCTCGGGCCAGGTCCCCCTGAAGACTTTCAGTATTCTTTCCAGGGTCTCTGTAAATAGATGAGGCCCCAGCATAAAGAGGGTCTTTCTTTTTCATACACTACAAATGTTTTCAGTGCAACCTCGTGTCAGGACCCTCCAACTGGCACCAAATCCTGATGTAGTAGGGAAGGAAAAGGAAAATTAAGTTTGGGAAAACGACGTTGCTCCTCAATTGTGAACGAAGTATTTTTCCTTTGGAAGGGGAAGTGGATTGGGCTATGTTGCTAACATGTGAAGTTAAATATACTCTTTTCCTATTTCATTGCCTAAATGAATCTTTCCTTTTTCAGAGAGTCTGTACACACAGGAAAAACCAAAGTGCAAATAACCAAAACGACTTTCACAAGACAAGGGAAGACATGTTGGTTCATTTTGCAATTACCTCGATGAAGCCAAATTGTTTCATTGTCATATTCTGTTAGCTTTGTTAGATACTGATGTATTTCAGGACTTTAGAATGAGTATGTGACAAGCGATTTCTTTTCTTGCACAAGTTTTCCTGTGCTTCCTCAGGCACCTGGAAGTTATCTATAGTCATATGGCTTTCCGTAGTCAAGGAAATGTGAGCCAAAGTCATGTGTCGCTTCCAGGTGGAATCTTCAAAAAGAGCCAGTCTCTTACTAGAAAGAGGTCCTTTCTCTTTCCTTCTGCCATGGTGACTACCGACATTTCAGATGGCGCCTGCTCTATCAGCCTGGGTCTTGGAATGAAGACAGTGTGGGACAGAAGCCACAGCTGACCCTCACAGAAATAAATTTTTGTTATAATTTCAGAATGATTTTTTCCTGCAGTATAACTTAGCCCATACTGATGGGGTACAGATACTAGATCTTTATTATATAAAGAGAGTCTGTGTTTTCCAAGTCTTCCAGATTGTCAGTGGCAGAGCACACGGACGCGACCTATGTTTGTCTGACTCCAGAGGTCATGATGTTGCCAAATACTGTTCTTACAGCTCTTTATATCCTCATTTTATCTCTTATGCTGGGTATTCCAGAGCGTCAAGGCGGACACAGGTCTAATTTGCATCCCCTTTACCACCGACCATGGTTCCTTGTTTCCCAGAGCAAAAATTACACATACATGCACATAAATACATATATGGTTTATATATGTCTAATATATTCAAGAGCTGATATGCATTAAATGTCAACTTTAATGTCAAAAGATCTTCCCAACCTACTTTCCAAACAGTAGGACAAACATGGCAAGTAAATCTTGTCTCACAGATGGTATCCCAGCAGATTTTATGTTTACCCAGGATGACAGGTGGGGGTCATTTAAAAATGCCAAAATCGTTCCATACTCCTCCTTCCAAAAGGCAGAGTCTATCCTCTCTCCCCTTGAGTGTGGGCTAGACTTGGTGACTTACTTCTAATAAATAGCACGTGGTGGAATTGGCGGGATATGACTCAGTCATGTCAGGGAGAGTGGCTTCTCTTTTGCTCTCTCCTGGGTCATTCCCTCTGATGGAAGCCATCTGCCATGTGGTGAGGACACTTGCATAACCTTGTGGAGAGGCCAGCATGGCAAGGAACGGAGGCTTCCCAGTGAGTCATGGTCACACGAGTGAGCTTCGAAGTGGACCCTCCTGCCCCAGTCAAGTCTTCAGATGACTATGTTCTGACTGATATTTTCATCGTAACCTCAGGAAAGACCCTGAGCTAGAACCACTCAGATTAACGGCTACTGGATTCCTGACCTGTAGAAGATATGTGAGATAGCTTTAAGCAAAATATTTGGGGTGGTTTGTTATGCAACGATAACTAACACAATATCCACATCGACCCTCCTTTTGGAAAAATTATAGCCTTGTCTAGGCATGTGACAACAACATGGGTAGAACTCCTGTAATAGTGAGAAGGAATGCATTGCCCACAGTGCCAGTACCCAGTGAATTCACATATACAAGAAACACTACCTGCAATGCTGTGATCTTTGTAAGCAGAGTTTGTGTTTTCAAAGGGAAATGCTCAGTTGATTTTTTAAAATGTGCGATTTGTAAAAGGTGCTACCAATAGTGTCACCTACAAGATTGGGAGATCTGGACAGGCAGGCCTGATGTCTCTTGTCTGTCTCTTGTTGTATCTATTCCCTGCTCTGCTCCTGCTTCCCTTATGCCCTGTCCCACACCCCAGGTCTGGCAAGTGCCCATGATGGTGTTTCACGTAAGTAGTCACTCAGGGTGCGTGCGGAATAAACTAACAGTCAGATGCTTTCTTTTAAGATTAGCCCCTTTACCCCTGCCATGCCATGCTCACAGAACATCTTGGCCCAAGACTTGGTGTTTTGCTGTTGGTTGGTTGTTTTTGGGGCAAGGGGATCATATGCCTTCTCCTTGTATTCATCTCTAAGGCAGCGTGTTCTGCAAAAGGTTACTTTGAGTCATGGACCAGTGGTTTGGTAGTTAAAAAAGGATGGGTCTGATTCCCCCCAGAATTAGAGAATACTTTGTTCTCTTTTGGAGAGTTGGCCTCCATCTCACTGGCCTGTCCTTTACCACATGCCGGGCAACTCTGAAGGGGAGAACAGGCTTCAGTAGACTAGCCTGAGATCCTTGGCCATGGGGGCAAGGCAGTGCCCACCATTTTCTGTGAACACATGGTGCACCACCCTTTGGATGTCATGCAAATGCAGTTCCAGCCAGTGCGCTCTGGCTCAGCAATCAGCCCCTATCAGCTTTGGGGCTTGCTCTGGAGTACGACAAGCCCCCCCCCCAAAAAAAACCCCAAAACAAAAAACAAAACAAAAAATCCCCCTGAATTTATTTAAGTCTCATTAAGGATGATTCCTGCTCCCACTCAGTTGTGAGTCTTCAGCTTTGTTTAGAAACTTGAGAATCATTAACTGAAACTCTAGAGCATAGCTGTGAAAATAATTGTGGTTCAATAATGATGTAATAAACTTTTTTCAAAGTCACATTAAGAATAATCCGCCAAAAAAAAAGGGAGAAAAATAATAATCTGCCAACCCATGCCACCTGTCAGCACACACTCTCTGGCAGTATCTGCCTGCCCGGGATGAGAATCATAATGCATAAGGTTGCCTTTCAGGTTTCCTGTGCCTGGCAGGGGTTGCTGCTTGGTGAGGCTGTCCCCTGAGGGGGAGGACAGCGTTCAGCCGGCACCTGCAGCTCCGCACTTGGTGTGTGGATGATACCACTCTGAGCAAAGAGACACGGTGTCAGAGTCAAGCTGCTACCAGTGGGTGTTTCTGTACACAGCTACTAAGCCACAGGAAAGTTCATGAGGAAAACGCAGGTAGTGTAAAGATAGCCTTTGAGAGTACATGACATCCAACGTGACCCATTCTGCAGCAGGCTCTGCACTCCCAAGGACATGCCATATGAATACTGCAAGCAAGTGTTTTAAATCTTATTGGAGATGCCCTATAAATGTTGCCACTTGAGGGATCTATTCTGGGAGAGAAATATGGCATGTCCTCCCAGGATGCCGTTGGATTCCATTATCAATATTGCGTATGGGATCGAGTGTGGCAATGCTTTTATCATGACTATAAAGTGGTTACGAGCCAATTCCTCATATAAAACATACTCAATAACATTGAGGCTTCCCCCCCTTTTCTGTTTCCTTCTTTTATTTCCTTCCTTTCTTTTCTCTCTTTTCCTTTCCTTTCCTTTTTTTTTAAACAACAAACATGATGTCAGACAAAGGGCATCAGGACTTGGTCTTTTGTAGTACAAAACAGAATAACAATACATAAACACCTTTGTGAAGGCAGCTCGAAACCCCATGTTTTCTATTAAAAAGTCATGTTCAATCTTCACTGTTGATAGAACCGAATAGCTAACACAGAGAACATTGTATATCAGAAAGGTCAATAGTTATTATGAGCTACAAATATATTTTTTTCCATCCTTCAGGCTGTTTAGCGCGTATCACAGCATGAGCAGCTGTCTTCTTTAATGCTTTTAAAATTAGAATCCCAAAGAGGAAGAAAAAATTATGGTTGCAATGATTGCTCTTTGCTTTTGTAAGTTTACTTTAATATACTATTTTATATACATGAATCTTCCATGCAGCCTATCCATGGGGCAGGCGCCGGTTGCCAGGACCGAGTTGAACTGCCATGTTTATTTTCTTAGCATTCTGGCCAAATCTCCATTTCGGGAGCAGATGTTGTCGACATACTATATTTTAAAAAGGAGTTATATAGAGGAGTCTGGCTACAGAGGCACTTGCAAACACACACATATGCATTCTGCTTTTTCACTGCTTTAAAGCTCTGTGACTAACTACAACAATGCCATGTGATGAGAAACAGCTATGCAGCCCTGGCTGCAAAATCAGGTGGTGATTTGAGCCATTGATACACAAACTCTCTCTCTTCAAGTGCAGGCCTATGGACTGGGAGCACACCTTTTAAGGTTTTAGAGGTTGATCTTTTGCCTGTCCCTAGAACTTTTTGCCCTGACTCAACACATGACCCTAAAAGACAAGATGAGGTTTTAAAGCAGCACATGTAAGCACTTGTCAGATGTTTTATTATAGCTCACTTAGTCTTTGTTCAGTTATTTAAATACTTACTGAGTATCTACAATGAGCTGGAGCCATTTGTAAATGTAAGTGCTTACATTTTGGAGGAGAAATAGGCAGTAACTTCTGGCGGTGATGAATGCTATAAAGAAGTGCAATGCGGAGTGAAGGGCTGGAGAGCGAGGGGGTGATGGTTGGTTGGGTGGACGCAGGGGCCTCACTGATGGGAGGGCTTTGGAGAAGACATGAAGTCACGTGGGTAAGTGGGTGAAGATACCACGCACACCTCACATTGTAACTTTAGGACTTTGGACTGGTAAAAGGCTTTATAGAAAACTATTATTTGGATAGATATGTACTAGTGACCGATTCTAGACATGTTACCTTTTGTGATTTTTTTTTTTTGGTCCAAAATTAAAATAAGTGCTATACTAAAGACAGATAATTTAACGTGTAGGAAACTGAGGGAGGAGTTAATGGACACAATCGTCCAGAGCGTTCAATGCCTCCCAGATGTACCTGCTGGTATTGTCCATTCTTTGGGCAACTCCAGAGGGAGGAGCTTCAGGACAGAATGGGGAGAAAGACTGAGTAAATAAATGACCTTCTTCTCTTTGGTGAGTTTTGGTAATGAAAATAAAGAGACCTGAGCATGTTTACTGATCAAGAAGGTGTATACACTGGAAATGGTAATTGAAGAATTGAAATCCTAAGGGACATTTAATCAGTGACTGAGAAAGATAAGTGAGCCTTTTTTTTTTTTAAGATTTTATTTATTTGAGAGAGAGAGAGAGAGAGACACAGTAAGAGAGGGAACACAAGCAGGGGGAGTGGGAGAGAGAGAAGCAGGCTTCCCACTGAGCAGGGAGCCCGATGCGGGGCTCGATCCCAGGACCCAGGGATCATGACCTGAGCCGGAGGCAGACGCTTAACGACTGAGCCCCGATAAGTAAGGCGCCCCGATAAGTAAGCCTCTGAAATGAGGGAGAAGAAAAAAAAAGGAGGATGTGAGAGAGAAAAGAGAGAGAGGGGGGAGACAGAGAGGAGTATGATGGGAATGGCCTTGAACAACTTAATATCAGTAGAGGACGTGGGAGAAGGAGAGGATTTTGAAAGTGAAAGCAGCTACCTCGCAGCCCAAGTGGGCAAAGCAACTGGGACCGATAGAAAATAAGTAATAAGACTGCACAGTGGCTGGAAGTTGCTTAATTTTAAGAGCATTAATTTTCTAGGGTACCCTAATAACAATAGCTTTGTGGTCTTTCGAGGTAACGCTCAGGATCATGAACTTCTCCCAGGGATGGGAGCTGGCACAGTGGGAATAAAAAAAAGTCCGTAGAGTGAGGGATTGCCAAGGGTTAAAAACGAGCAAGTGAAAGTGACAGAGTGATGGGCTGGGGAAGAGAAAAGGGTGATGGGGCAGCGGGGTGGTGACCTGGGGGAGGCAGCCAAGGAAGGGGGCTTTGTTCAGAAAGGATTTGTGAGAATGCTGTTGATGGCTTTTAGATAGGTTTCTGTTCTATCTCTCTCGATTCTATGTTCATAAGCAAGTGGGAAAATATGAAAGAGTAAACCAGAAAATAAAAAAAATTATTTCTATAACCTTAACACTCAGTTATAGTCACTATTAAAACTAATGTTTTATTGCAGTCTTATTTACTATTTATTTATATACTAATTTCAAAATTGGGACCATACCTGTGTCTCCTGCATTTTTTTATGTCAGTCATAGCTCAGTGTGTGATAATAGTAGTACTTTCATTAGACACCGTTCGGGGAATAAAGGATATTGGGGCTCTTGGTTGCAAATCAGCTTAAAAAACAACAACAACAAATCGGAGTACCTGCATTTGCCCGTATGAGTATCATTTCAAACATACTATTTTTACATGGCTATGTAATGTTCCATTGCTTGGTGACGAATTTCTTTGAAATTAATCTTGCTTCAACTTTCTTATTATTTCCTAGGGTGGATTTCTAGAAGTAGTATTACTAGGTCAAAGAACATGAGCTTTCTTTCTTTTTTTTTTTTTTTTATTCATTTGAGACACAGAGAGAGAGAGAGAGCACGAGCAGGGGGAGAGGCAGAGGGAGAGGGAGAAGCAGGCTCCCCACGGAGCCAGGAGCTGGACAGGGCTCGTCCCAGGACCCTAGGATGATGTCCTGAGCTGAAGGCAGATGCTTAACCATCTGAGCCACCCAGGCGCCCCATCTTTTCTTCTTTTTCTTAAAAAAGCTAATATGTACAAATTGATTCTGTGTACCACTTTGCAGAAAAGTTACGCTTTATCAGTTTACATATTATCAACAGTGTTTTGATGGTGTTCATATTGATTGCCATCTTAAAATATTCTCACTTGATAAAAAATATTAAATTAGCAGAAGATTCAGAGAAGATACTTTACTGGGGTCATCCTGAAAAGCAGTATGTAAAAACATCTCACATGTTTAATTTGCATCTCTATTTCTAATGAAGATGAATGACGTTTTAATCTGTATTTATTGGCCATGTGAATCTTTTTCAATGAATCCTACATTTTTGTCCTCCGTTTTCCACTAGAGTTTTTAGTATCTTTCTTATCAATTTGAATGAGACAGTTACCTTTATTAAGGATATCATATTTTTAAAATATTTATTTTAGAGAGGGGGGAAGGACAGAGGGAGAGAGAGTCTTAAGCAGACTCCATGCTGAGCACAGAGCCCAACACAGAGCTTGATCTCACGACCCTGAGATCAAGACCTGAGCCGAAACCAAGAGTCAGATGCTTAACCAATGGTGCCATCCAGGTGCCCCAAGGATATTATTTTTGACATACTTCTTGTAAATATTTTCTCATTTGTTTGCCTTTCCTGTTTGTAATGTACCCTGATACATGTTTTTAAATTTTATATTGAGAAGTCTATATGTTTTTCCCTTTGTGACTTTTTTTTTTAAATCTTTTTTTAAAAAATTTATTTATTTATTTATTCATGAGAGACAGAGAGAGGGGGAGAGAGAGAGAGAAAGAGAGGCAGAGGGAGAAGCAGGCTCCCAAGGAGCAGGGAGCCCGATATGGGACTCGATCCCAGGACCCTGGGATCATGACCTGAGCCGAAGGCAGACGCCTAACCATCTGAGCCACCCAGGCACCCCCTTTGTGACTTCTTTTTGTTGCACTTATATCTTAGAAAGTTTTTCTCCTTTTTTTACAGAGATGTTGGGCATGTTAAGAATGAACCATGGTTAAAAGTCAAGGGATGGCTATGCCAATGGGTGGCTAAAGGCAAGTCAAAGAACGAGCTTTTCGAGCTGTGGCAGTCAAGGAAGTGTGTGTGGAGTAGCTATTCATCCTGGTAACTGTCATTCGGGCATCTCTTGCCTCCTTGAGGAGACTGCTGCACAGGAAGACTGCAGAGCACGTGCGGACGCCATTGAGGACAGTAGGTAAGTGATGTGGCTGTTGATAGATGATGGTACTGAGAGCAGGTAATGAAGACTCTTTTTATTTTTTTAAGAGGAAATTCTGAAGTGATGATATTGGGGGAAACGGTACAGAAGTGGCAGTGGAAATGAAGTATGATGGCCACTCTTTCGCATTGGAGACTCAGAAGCATAGGAATCATGGTGTCTACTAAGAGAGGGTTTCAAGAGTGGTGGCCTCCAAGAGAGAAAGGTTTTAATAAGAATGAAGAGGCAGAAGTGGGGCTTGTGGAAAAGGTGGTGGCTCTAGCAGAGTTTATTCCTCATTAGGGTTCCCAAATAAAATATAGGAAACCTTATTTAATTTGAATTTCAAATAAACAATGACTGGTGTTTTTAGTGTGACCCAAACATTGCATATACATTTCAAATTTAACTGAGAATCCTATATTTTTATTAGCGAGATCTGGCCACTCTGCCCCTAGAAGGAGGAGGAAGGGTTTTACATGAGAGCTGTCATGTGATTAATAGGAATGAAGATTGGAGAAGTTTAGAAGATTGGCCTGAGATACATTTGTTTGACAGAGAAAAAGTTCTGAATGGTTGAAAGTTTCCCCTGGAGAATGTTAGAGAACTAAGCAACGATTGAAAATTCAAGTGAATGTTGGTATAAATATGTGGCTTTTTTGAAATTTGCCTTCTCAGAGATGGGGTCTGGCACAATGGCCATTTTTAAAAGCTGAAGTTTAACTGACATACAGTTTCCCATTAGTTTCAGGTGAATCATCATAGTGATTCGTTATGAAATGATCCCCAGTGTAAGTCTAGTTACCATCTGTCACCATACAAAGTTATTACGATATTATTGACTATATTCCCTATGCTGTACTTTTCATCCTCATGACTTACTTTATGACTGGAAGACTGCACCTATTAACCCCCTTCACCTGTTGTGCCTTCTTTCCAACCCTCCCTGGTCTGGTAACCAGTGGTGTGTTTTTTGTGCCTATGAATCTGTTTCTGTTTTGTTTTGATTGTTTTTATGCATAAGCCAAATCATACGGTAGTTGTCTTTCTTTGACTTCTTTTGTTTAATAAAACACCCTCTAGGTCTATCCATGCTGTTGCAAATGGTGAGATTCTATTCCTTTTTATGGCTGAATAATATTCCTCTCTGTGTGTGTGTGTGTGTGTGTGTGTGTGTGTGTGTGTGAGAGAGAGAGAGAGAGAGACAACTTCTTTATTCGTTCATGTAAAGGTGGATACTTAGGTTGCTTCCATACCTTGGCTATCGTAAATAATGCTGCAGTGAACATAGGGGTGCATATATCTCTCCAAATTGGTATTTTCATTTTATTTAGATAAATACCCAGCTGTAGAATCATAGGTAGTTCTATTTTTAATCCTTTGAGGAACTTCCATACTGTTTTCCAGGGTGGCTGCACCAATTTACATTCCCTCCAACAGTTCCAAGGGTTCCCTTTTCTCCACATCTTCACCAACACTTGTTATTTTTTGTCTTTTTGATTTTAGCCATTCTGACAGGTGTGAGGTGATATCTCATTGTGGTTTTGATTTGTATTTCCCTGACGATGACTGGTATTGAACATCTTCTCATGTGCCCATTGGCCATCTGGATGTCTTCTCTGAAAGAATGTCTATTCAAGAGCTCTGCCTATTTTTTTAATTGGGTTGTTTGTTTTTATAATAAGTTGTGTGAGTTCTTTATATATTTTGGATATTAACCCCTTATTGGAAGTAGCCAGTTTTTATTTCCGTGTGTGTGTGTGTGTGTGTGTATGTGTGTGTGTTCTGGGGATAGAGGAGAGCCTGTGTTGGCAGGTCTCCACAAATGTCTCCTGAGTCAGTATCTTCTGCTCATTTATTATTTTTTTATCATATAGGAGAAATTTGAGCAGCTAGAATTTGTTGGTTTCATTATGGCTTTAGTCCAGCATGTCTTAAAGTGGTTATTTTTCAAAATGTTTTCAGTTAGAAGTACTATATTAAATCCATCATTAAGAAAGGATTGAGGGGCGCCTGGGTGGCTCAGTGGTTAAGCGTCTGCCTTTGGCTCAGGTCGTGATCCCAGGGTCCTGGGATCGAGCCCCGCATCAGGCTCCCTGCTCAGCGGGAAGCCTGCTTCTCCCTCTCCCACTCCCCCTGCTTGTGTTCCCTCTCTCGCTGTCTTTCTCTGTGTTAAATAAATAAAATCTTAAAAAAAAAGAATTGAGGCTTATTGGAGAATATTCTAGTAACATTACTTGTAATTTAGGGGAGCCAGAAGTGGGAGATAGCCCACTAATTATCTATAGCTTACTTTGCTAACGAATATCTACCTTGACATCTTATAATTGAGCGAATTTTCCTTTTACTTATGATCCCAGTAAGTTTCAATGACCACTGCTCCATCTTAGTACCTAGACAAAGTCTTCTAATCCTTTGGCAGAAGTAACCCTGCTTTACTGTGAGGAAGACAGGGCTTCATCATTATAATTTTGGTCAGCTGATAGATGTGTAGGCATCATAATATATGTGTCGGCATCATTTCCTTATCTGAACTCGGTGTTAGGTCATTTGTGTATTTTCTTCAAGGCTATGCATAATCTTCCCAAGTGGTGGGGATAAAAAGCAGACATTTTTTAATGACTCCATTTACATAGTTTGCAATTAGGCTTGCTGTAGAATTACCCTCTTTTCTTCAATTTAAAAAGATAAAGGCTATTGCTAATGGTGATGGTGAAAATGGGGTTAGATGCATCCTTTTCTCAAACTGGGTGCAAAGCAAATTTGTATTAATTACTGCATTACTGCCCCTTTCCCTGCTTCACATATAACTCTCTAATGATGTACTTGTTATTTTTTAACATCGACACTTCAGCATTATATCGGATGGCGTCTGGGTCTAAATTGTATATTCTATAATGCCAAGTAATTATTTTAAAAACTGGCACCACATCTTCCTTGTTGCCTGGTAGCTGAATGCTCCCACTGCATTTGTCATAATTGTTTTGCAGTTAATCCTCTCAACTGCAGGGACTCCAGGTATTTATGGTTGCCCTTGATCTGGGTCTTCAATTATTTGACCCTCCGTGAGAATGAATCCATCTGTAACAGTCGGCTGTCCTTTGCCCATTGCTCCATTTTATTATTGCATTTATTCCATTTGCATGTCATTAGTAAAGTTCTTAGGATTTTTCAAGAGCTTGAGAAAGCTGCATTTAGAAGTGAAGTACAGGTTCAGGTCCTGTCCATGGAGAAAATGCCCCTGTTGTGATGCTTATCCTCATGTTTTGCTCAAAGTTATGACCGGCAGCTCTGTTTCCTCCTCGATCGCTTCAGTTACAAGCAAAACCACATACATCAAGACAAGTTCCCCTGAAATAGAAACGATTTATACATATAACACTTGAGATGGAGCACTCTTTCCCTCTGCAGAGAGACTTCAGAGTATTTCCCACTCACAGCACAAATAATGCACAGGTATTGTAATGATTACTAATATTAATTACCTACATGGTAGATAGTACGGCTAATTTTACTTTGTTCCCATCAGGTTCATGTACTATGTTTTTGGTGTGCAAATCATGTTATATTCTTTAAATCGTGAGGAGCTAATACACTGGACAAAATTAGCTTATATCCAAAGTGGAAACTAAAAAATCTCAGATCAACCTAGAAAGGTCTTTATTCTGATAGCTTCATCTTGCCCTTCAGAGTTTTTTTGTTGACACTAACAACCACTACAGTCCTTTCTCTAAGAGTAGAATGCTTCTCTCCAACCAGGTAAAATAGCACTGTATATATAAGTAATTTGGGGGGAAGACAGAAGTAGTCTTAAAGGGGAAACAAGGGCAAAGGAGAAATTATCTTTTTACTGAGAGAATTAGTTTACTTTAAAAAGAATGCTCTCTCTTACACAATTTGAAGTCTAACATTTTGGTAGATGCATGTAAGTCCAAGAACATAAAATTATCAATAAAAATCCTTGCTAGTTGGACAATTATTTTCCTTTCTCCTTTTGGCTTGTTGGGGAAGAAAGAAAGCATTCAGATACATGCAGAACATGTAAGTAATCTCAGTAAAGTGATATTCTTGGGATTTTCCATATTTATATATTTTTTCCTACATTGTATTTTCACTACCCAAGAGCCCAGGCTGTTATTTTTTTCCTGAAGTCTGAAGATCACCCCATGGATTAACAAATGATTGAGGATTCTCTCTTAAAAGACTCTTTAAAAAACTGTCAGAATCAGCCTGAGACAAAGATTTATTATGAACTATTTAAAGGGCTTAATATATGTATCCCCAATGAGCCCTTGGAGCAAACTAAAAAGGAAGAGTGGAATTCTCAAAGAATAGGAAAAATTCTCCAATGCCCCACTTTCTTCGCACCACGATTACTGTTTACTCAAAGGATAAAATGCCTAACCTGTCACACAAAGTCTTCAGAAGCCACAGTCCTGCTGATGTACAGTAAAAACAAAACAATGAAGACCGACAGTAATGTGCTTGAGAAAGGCAGCTGTAATTTACTTTCTAACCTGTTCACTAACACACTAATGTGGCTACATCTTGTAGCAGGAGCTGATCTCTGACCCACGCAGCAATCAAACAACTACCAGAGTGTTGGCTGTCACAGAAGCTGGGACCGTCACCTTAATTATACGTTGCTGGATAACAAACCTTCTCTTAATGAGCAACTTTTCTCCTATGTGTATTCCAACTCACCCCTTCTGTCCTTGAGAAGGCCCATTGCAGATCACGGCAGTTGGAATTTGCGAAGCATATTCATAAGTATTCTTCCTAACAGGTAATAAATACTACCTGAGCAGGCTGTTTGCTTTATGAGAATGCCAAGATATAATTAAAATTATAGGCTTGCGCTCCTGGGAGGCTCTAGAGAAGAATTACTCAAGACTGAAGGGAAACTTTTCAGTGAACTTGGAACCACGCTTTTCTCTTTTCGTATTAGTAATAATAGTAATTATTATTATTGTAATGACTGCCTTCTTTTCTTTGGGATTTATGTTTGGCAAAGAGATTTTTCTCCCCCCTTAATTGATACGATGTCTGTACTAGTATTTCGTCTTCCTAGACTTGGGATTTCTTTATTTTCCTCTCGTTGTAACGACCCTTGATGGCTGATAATGCCCCAACAATTAACACAGACAAAGAGGAGGGCCTTACAGGGAGGGTTTACAGATAACCTTGGGGAGAAACAGTGCCTCTGTATGTAAAGAAGACCTTTAACATTTAGGACAAACAGGGAGGCAATCTTAAATATGAAAGATGTACTTTCATCACTGCACGAGCTCGACTGCCGGTTTGGGACCAGTCCATCAGCAAGGTGAATGGGATAGACTGGTGAGAGGACTTGGAGACTGGATCTATGGGCTCCACTTTGATTTTATTTTTATCTTCTAAAGACTTTGCTTCTTTTTCTTCTCATAGGGGTAGATACATTTTCTCTGCACAAAAGCTCTGGGGATGTTTGGTAAGACGTATAGTAATATATAGAGAGCATTTGGAGACCTCTATTGTATTTACTTTAAGTTGCCATGTACAGTGGAATACACGAATTAATTCATGCAAATCACATTTGTTGGCACATGATGAGCCCTCAGTGAATCTTAACTTTCGTGACTGTAGCCGGTGCTCCTAATATCTTTGCAGATATTAGGTGGATTGAGGAGCAGTAAGGGATGGTAATATTCAGTAGTCCCCTGGGTCCCTGAGCAGAAGATTCTAACCCGGAATAACAACACTGGTACCACTGGGCAGGATGATGGCCGAAAACACAGAACATGGTATTGTGTCATGAGGATCTGATACCTGCCTTGGAACTGGGGAGCCTGAGTTCTAGGTTTGGCTTAGCAGCCAGATGGCTCTACAGTCTTAAGTCAATCATGGATCTCTCTCCACCATCGATTCCCTTAGCCCTTGGAAGCGCACAATGCTACACGTCTTACCTAATGTCAGGAGGTTGTTGGGGAAATCAAATAAATCCATATGAAGGAAAGGTTTGATTAATGTAAGTTAAATTTAACAAACTATAAAAATGATCCCTGAAAGTGTAGTCTTTAATGTAAGTTAAATTTAAGCAGCAAACATTTGTTGCGCGCTTATGAGGTACCTGGTAATGAAATACCATATCAAATGTGAATGTGATTAATACTGGGAAAAACCACAAATAACCTATAGACATGTTGCTATTTGTTCTCAAAATCCATAGATTCACTAACATTCCTGGTTGTGTTGCTATCATCAACATCACTTTGGGTGAAAGATTACTAGGCTGATAAATTTCAGAAATGGATAGGTATCGTGAACCTGACTACAAGATGTAAGAAAATTTTATAGTCACTGGTTTTACCAGAAAGTGCCACGGACTAAATGTGAACGTGAGAAAATGCAAATGCACAAAAGGAGAGTAGAAGATTACACGGGGAATAAAAATGAAGAAGAAAGGTGTTGTGTAGTAAGAAAGAAACTAGAGAGAGAAGATTTAAAGTACAGAGGACTAAGAGGGATAAGAAAAACATAAAAACTATACAGATGAAGCAATAATAAAAGGTGCAAAACAGGAACCTAAGAACATTGAGAAAATAAGGGGAGAAAAGAGGAATAGGAATGCTATTCTTACAACCACATCATGGGGTAGAGTTTGCAAAGTAGCTGCTGATTCTGGGGTTGCCTGCGCCAATGACCTATGCTTTCCTCAGGCCTAAAAAGCTGGAAAAGCATGATTCACCACATATTTAGATATTCATTTTTAAGAAATTGACCATTGCCAAAGCAGGCATCCCCAAAGTTGCAACATTCAGATTTTAAATCCATCTATGGGATGATAGGCTAGATTTCCTTATTAGCCATTTGCTTTTGTGCACACCAGCTTTGAGGTACACGGAATTAGGATTAATGCCAGGTGATTTACATGCACATTTAATTTAGTTGTCACAACATTCTTTGAGATAAGCCCTTTTATTTTTCCCGTTTTAAGGAGGATCCATTGTCTATGACCACGTACTCTAAAACAGCCGCTATTGCTTCTACATCATGGCTTAAACTAAGTCTAGATTTATTCATTGTAATTTATTTAGAAATCTTTAACTTTCTTTCATCTCTGCTGCAATAGGTTTCAAAGACTCCTGGTGCGTGGAAAGAAAAACCTAGGAAGTCTGGGGAAAGGAGAGTAGGAAATTGGAGCGATTGTCATTTGTACTTTATTTTCCAGATTTTATGAACTGTATATCTGTTCTACAATAATCTCTCTGTGTACTTATGCTTGTGTGTTTAAAGGGTTGGTGCTTGTCCTGTTTACAACTTCCCTGAAATACTCTGTGTCAGCCTCCCGTGAATAGCTGGGACTTCAGGGAAAAGTTGGCATGGAACATGAGTAACGAGAGTGCGTAACTTGCAGTTTATGAGAGACGAGGAATCACTATGCCTTTGTGAATGAACTCTAGGACTTTTCTGTCTTTGGCTCTGAGGGAACTTTTCTGTCTTTGTGAGATACATAGCTAGACCTGTCTGTATCTATCTATCTACTATGTCTCTAAGCTTATATAAATCCTACAGTGGTTTTCAAACAGAAACAATGGTTTCCCTGGCAAACCCCTCGTAACGACATTGGCTCCCCTCTCCTCTCTGTCCAGGGCCTCCTAGTACAGTCATTTTACGAGCTAGCCCCTTCCAAAACCCGCTTTCAAAATTTTTAAAGAGTCGTATTTTGTATCTTTTGTACAGATGTCGTGTAACATATTTAAATATAACACCACAACTTTATAAATGAGTTAAGATATAACAATTATGCATGGATATAAGACATAAGAAAATGTGAAGGAAGGGCTGTGTGGTAGATGGCAACTAAGGAAGCACAGAAGGATAGAGAAAATGGGGCCATGGAGGGAGAGGGCGGCTATAAGGAGGAATGAAAAGGAACAGCAGAAGTAGAGGGAAAGAAGGGTCAGAAGGAGCAAGGGGAAAACGCCAAAATAAGAGAGAGAGAGAATTCCACTTACATGAGGTACCTAGAATAGGCAATTTTTAGAGAGGCTCAGGGTGGGGGCGCAAACTGGGGAGCTACTGTTTAATGGGTACAGATTTTCAGTTTGGGTGATGAAAAGTTCCTGAGATGGATAATGGTGTTGGTTGCACCACGTGAATGTATTTAAAGTAATGGAAATGTATCCTTAAAAATGGTCAAAATAGTAACCTTTATGTCATGCATATTTTAGCACAAGACAGAGACTAGGACTTGTATTAATGAAAAATGACATGACACCAATGGACCAGAAAAAAGAGAGAGAGAGAGAGAGAGAGAGAGAGAGAGAGAGAGAGAGAGAGAGAAAAGAAAGCAAAAAGAAAAAAATGCAGAAGTAGAAGAGTATGGAATGAAAAAAAGAAAAACATAGGGAAGAACGGAGAAAGAATGGAAGGAGGGGAAAGCTATGGTTTCCGTCAAGGCTAAGAGGAAAGAGTAGCTAGAGGACCACATTTCAGTTATTTGTTTGTTCATCAACAGCCAAGTATGAGGCACTTACTGGGGATACAGAAATGAATTATAATAGCTACTGTCTCCATTTTCAAGGAGTGTCTGTCTAGTAATAGGTTACAAAAGTCAATGCAACATTGTCTTGCCCTCAAGGAATTCATGGTTCAGGCTTATCTAACTTCATTTCATAAATAAGTTAGTGTATTTAATGAGATCCAGCCCTCCTCCAATGCAGCCTTGGGATGGAGGCTGGGATTGTAGTCTGAGTAAAACACACATTGGGCCTGGCACTACAAACCCATTCCAGCATAGATTTAAAGAACTAGATGATCTAGAACAACCTCCCCAGGTGCAGCAAGGAAAATGAGAGGAAGGTAAATGATTTGCCCAGGTTTACCCCATTGTCCAGGAACAGAGTTGGGAGCACCACCCATTTTCTGACTTCCAGCCTCAATCCTCATTTGATTAATAACGATTAAAAAGATTGAAAGAAGAGAAACCACTTGATTAGTAATCAGAACAATAAAGGTGATTCACACTGTTCCATCAAGTGCCAAGGACTAATTGAAATAAAGAAAATCAGAGAGGGTTTAATTTCAAGGACTCAAAGGTCATTATTTTACAGGACAGCAACCAATCATATAAATATTGAGATGAAGAAGGCACAATCAGAGCCAGATTACAAACACAAGCCAGAAACTGTTCCAGGGTGACTAATGCAATAATATTGAGGAATGTCACAGGTCCCTATTATAGTCAAAGTCACTTTAACTAATTGGCTCAGGCTATAAAAACATACAATCTGGGTCAAATGACAGAGCTGAACGAAGCTTCTCTGCTCAGATATTATCTTAAATCAAAGCTTCCCAATAGGAAGGCAAGAGAAAAAGAGAATGTCCAGTTTTGCTGGAGATCATGAGGGATTTCAAAACTTTTTTTAATTTAATAGCAGCCAGCTATGTGTCTATGGACAATGATGATAATATTCTTTCTTCTTTAGTATTGCTTCATACTTCAGAAGCAGGCCATGTTTCAAGGGATACTATGGGATTTCACTGATTCTAAGACATCATCCTTCTAAGATCCTGCATCCTTTTATGAAGCTCTAAGAAAAAAAAAATACTGCCAGTTGCAGGAGCATAAGATAGCATTGATTGTAAGATGCACCCCAAAGTTAGAGATGTTGAAATGTGGGAAAAAATAGAATCAATGAAGTAAGGCATTTTTCTTGACTTGGGATAAGTGATAATTACCTCTCTTGCTTTTAAAAAGGGAAATAAATCAAGGAATACGTCAGGACTGTTGATTGCTTAACCAAAACTCTTCCTGTCTTTTTTTTTTTTTCCTTAAACATACCCCAAGTACCCATCTCCTTCTGCCTACTGCATTCTTTAGGGGATGCAAGCTCAGCCACAGGCATGAATCCTGATTTGTTAAAGCCATTGTGGGTCTAACTGCCCATAACTGGTTTTAGAACTTATTCATTCAACAAGTAGTTAATGAGTTTCTACTGGTGCCAGTCAGTGGGTCTAGGTTCTTAAGTTACCAACGTGGGAAAAAGAAAACTCTCCCCAGTGGAGCTTCTAATAGGAAGTTAAAAAAAACAAGATAAATAAGTGAATTATGGTATGCTAGAGGGTAGGAAATTTTATGGAAAAAAGTAAGACAGGGGATGAACACAGGGAATGTAGAGAGAGAGTGTTGCAATATAAAATCATGGGGCCAGGAAAAAATCTGAGAAGGTGGCATCTAATTAGAGATTTGGAGGAAGTAAGGCAGTTTGGCTATCTGGTGGAATAGTGTTCCAGGAAGAAGAAAGAGTCTGTGCAAAGGTCCAGAGGTGGGAATGTGCACTGTGTGTCTAAGGAGTAGCAGAGGCCAGTGTGGCCAGTGCAGCGTTTGGGAGGAGAGTGGCGAGGAGGAAGGCAGAGAGATGACAAAACAGTGGTGTGGGCTGTCCAGGATATAGCCTTATATATGTCTGAATATGATGACAATATGATGTCAAAGCCACACGGGAGTTTTCAGCAGAAGTGGGGTGCGATCATGCTCTTGAGCTGAGAATGTGAAGGAAGGATGAAGGTGGGGCCACCATTATGAAGGCTCTGTCACAGGCCAGGTGAGATGTGGTCAGCTTCAGGACCCTTTTGGAAGGGACAGCTGACAAGACTCGCTGAGAGATTGAATGTAGGATGTTGTTGAAAGGTGTTGAGGATGCCTCCAGGGGACCGCTGCCCTGAGAGGTTCAGGGGTATCTGCTAGATTTAGCTTTGGGGAGAAGTTCTGTGTCACCTTCCAAATAGAACCCCCCCAAAACAACAACAACAACAAAAAACAAAGCAAAGGCTCCTCTGCATCGGGACATTGCTGTGAGCATGTGGCTGTCGCTACAAATTTAAGTGAGAAGCAAGGCTGAGGATGGTACCCGTATGCTGAGGAGACAAGAGCAGAAAGAAGGAAAGGACCTGGCTTTTGATCACCTTGTTGGGCCACTGAATTAACCCATTTTAGCGTTGTCCTTCCTTTGGACTTGTTATTATATGGGATTACAATTTCCCTATTTTAAATCCATTGAGTTGCTGCTGAATTGAAAAACTTTTCCTTGGCAGACAGATGATAAATCCAGCAACAGAATTCAGAGTTTTGAGTGTTTGGCTTGATTTTCTTGACAAGGAATGTCTCCAGTGAGGGAGCGGGAGGAATGATAATTTTCAGGAAGGGCTGGCTCTGGGATGATGGGAAGGGGAGGAAGACGATGATGGTAAATGGCCTTGTACAACACAGATTATCTGCCTCCTATTGGTGAGATGAGCAGGACACAAAGTATAAAAAGAAGTAGGCTTTCTGCTTTGTTTTAATATTAGAATCAGAACAAATCCACTCATTTCCAGAGTATTCACCTCTGTCCCTTCTCCAACCTTTATGCCTCCTTTTTACACACGGCCCATGCTACCCACTATAAGAATGGGGCAGTTCTCTCAGGGTCTGGTGTTTATCATAAATTCAACCAAAGGGACCTTCTGAAGCCTGGTGCAGGCCACTCAACAGGCAGCAACCCCACTCTCATAGGTCATTTTTGACTGCAGTTAGCACTGTATAGGGTATGTCCTGGGATCTGCTGGTGGGAGCTTGACATCTAGGTTATCAGAAGCAGTGGTGATTTAAAAAGCAGTGATTAAGTGATTAAGGCAGGGATTTTGTCTTAAGATCCCTGTTTAGAACTGGAATGTCTTTACATAGGAAGTTGTACATCTGCTCAGTGTAGGAGTTGGCTTTGTGGAAACAGTTGCCTTTGTCCCGTGTGAAACATTTGGCTTCTCTCATGAACCCAGGTTAGGAAGCATGTTTGCATCTCAGGGCTTTCGTGGGCAGCTAGGACCATTTCTAGAAGATGCCATTTGAATGCACCGGTGCTATTACAGAATACGTATCTGTCACATCTGCAGCTGTTGTCTTCTAGATCATTTGCTGGGTGTGTGTTTAGTTTTACCTGTGCCAGCTCACACTGGGACATGAAACAGAAACAATCCCTTATAGGGGGAGACTGGCTGCAAAACCAACCGGCTCCTTCCCATCACTGCCCCTCTTCTGATTGGTGTTTTTATAGGTCCCTGCGATGGGAATTTTCCGAACAAAGTGAAGTACTTGGAGGGCTTATTTGCATGTCAATTTCCAGAATGCTTCTCCAACTTTTCACCATGCCATAGTGATGCTTTTGTATCTCTTTTGCTTGGGAACAAACAGAGAGGAAGGGCCCTGAAGTGGGTCAGCACAGTGTCCTGGCACTTCCTCTGGCTGAGTCTTTGCCCAGTGGGGTGCAAGCCAGGCTGTTACTTCTCCCTGGCCCCTCAGATCCCCCTCAGTTGCCGTGCAGAGCTGGGAGGTCCGCTCTCTCTATGGGGGTTTGAAGCGAGCAGGCACCTGACCATGGGAATGTTCCCGCCCTGGGTCACAGACAGCCTCGTGCAAGTGACACTGGCGGGAGTCTGATGATCTCTATTTGCTGTGTTCCAACCATCTTTCCCTTTAACCCATCCCTTGCCTGTCTGCACATGTAGCTGGGAATAATAAATGTGGCAGGTAGGTGGTAGGAGAAAGGTAGAATTTCTTTTCCTTTGGGACAGTAGATCGGTCCTGTCATTACAGTAAATCAACTGTAAGTATCCTGCAGCACTATCATAAAACGGGCGAATGAAAACATTTTTTTTCTCCGTCAAAAGATTCTTTGAAGTTATTTTCTCTGGCTGAATCTCATAGAAGAGGGTGCAGGCAACAACGTTCCTTATGTGTCGGTTTGGCCCAGTCCCCCATCATGCAGGGAAGTTCCCTACGTTACAGTCTCCAAAGCATTGTCCGGTCACATTTTAAAAGGCCCTAACTTCAGCTATTTCCCCGGGGATGCACGCATCAGAAATTTTAACAGACAACGTTCATCTGCCCTGTTCGCCTAGTGCTGTGAGGATGCTGCAAAGGAGGCATGTTGCACGCTGAATTCCAAAGAGTTTGGTCGCTGTCACCTGACATTCTGTATATTAAAACAATATTATTAAAATCACATTAATTTTATCTTAGTAAATTTTTAATGTGCAGTTATAATGTAATCAGGGAAGTTTTATTATCCAGCGCATGCACGTATATATTGTAGCAATAAACCCTTGCTTGGCAAAAGAAAAATAATAATAGAGAGGGGTTTCAGTCATGAAAGTGGATGAATCTGAAACAGGTGCTTGCTTCCAGAAGAACTTTTAAACAGATATTTCAAAAGTTTGATTTATTTAAGTAATCTTTACGCCCATCGTGGGGCTTGAACACATGACCCCAAGATCCAGAGTCACGTGCTCTCCCGGCTGAGCCTGCCAGCCGCTCCCCCATGCAAATATTTCAACAGTTCTGTGGGAGAAGGTTGGGTTACCTTAGGACCTTGGTACTTTGAATACATTTCTAGATGTTGGGAGTATCTGGCCACCCTGGATCTAAACTATGTATTTATAATGTATAGATAGAAAAGGAGAATTTGTTTAGAAAGTATGGTCAACTTTTTCTGCCTTATTACTGGGACTCAAAAGCATTTCCAATTGCCTTCCATCACTTGTATTATGGAAGCCTAGAATAAGTAAGAATTAGTAGAGGGAGCCCGTCAGAATTTCCTGGAGACAGCCAATGGTGCCCTGTCCTGAAGCTATTCCCCACACTTGGGGATTCTTTTTTCTTTCTCTGGGGGTTCCTTGCTTGTATGTTTTCCCCATTACTGGTACTTACAACAGAGTGATCAGGAGCAAGGCAGCCCCAGTGAGGCTAAGCCCTTTGCTTTCCAGTTGTCCAGCACAGGAGTGGAAGGGCTTGTTGGAGAAGAATGCTCCTTTGGCTTGATAAATGAAATCTGATCATTATTTTGGTGATTTCAACCCCCATGCTCTCTGAGAATCTAGTAAGTCTAGTAAATAAGAAGCGGTGTAGTTGACAAATCATACTCTATTTGCTCAGAGTAACGTAAGTAAGACTTCAAGCCCAGCAGTGGTTCCCTAAGCTGTCTCTTCCCCATTCACAAACTTCTTGGGTCCCAAACTTCCTACCTTCTACCTTGGCTCTATTCTAGATCTGAAATATGTGAATGTCTGATGTCGCTGTATCCTGATTTATTCTCTAATTACAGATTAGAATTGGTGTTCTGCTAGCAAATTTTGCTTTTGCCACCAAAGCCTGCAAGTTGTTAAATCAAGTCTCATTGTGTTAGTAACTTCCTATCACATTAGCAGAGATTAAATTTGCTAATGTAATATGAAAATCACTAACATAAGATGAGTGCAAATAGAAATCAGAGTCTCCACAGGCCTCCTAAAGGTAATGTTGAATGTTTAAACACATCTCTCCAGTGGTTTGCTCTTGCTAACAAGTGGGAGTGTCAAAGTTGCCACTTTCATTTACCTTCAATGCTCTCTTGGATGGGCTGGGGTGTGGTAGGCGTGCACGTGTGTGTGTGTGTGTGTGTGTGTGTGTGTGTGTGTGTGTGTGTGTGTGTGTGGTGGGGGAGGAGGAGAGGGGTCTGATAAATATCAGCTATTCCATATGCCTGCAGGGGGGTTACTTAAGTCCTGAGGAAGGGCAGGCCTTTTTCCTTCCTTTTTTTATTCGGTGAATTGGAAAGAAAATGGGTTTGGGTAGTTAAAACAGCCAAGCTGGAGTTCTAGCTCTTTTGCTCATTAACTAGCGGTGAACCTTTCTGGGCTCTGGCTTTCTCATCTATAAAATGATGGTGTGTGGACTCCCACGACAGGGTTCTTGTGAGACTCACACAAAATAATGGCCATGAAAGCACTACTTAAACTGTAAAGTACTCCGCTAGTGTTACATTATCGGCCCCTCTTACGTTCTGCTGTTACTCTGCGACACCATCCAACCCAGCCACAAAAGCCACCTAAACTCTTGCCCTCCCAAGTTATTTTTTCAGAGGGTGGGCCCTCTTCTCTAGATGGCTGGGGTTGGCAGGGGTGGGGGTGGGAAGTAGCAGAGTACAAATTCACTTCCTGGCTTCCTGAGATATTATTCATCAGGCTTTGGGGTGGGACAGTATTTCCTTTAAATCTGAAATAGCTAGAATTTATCTTAAAAGAAGCTGATTAACTTCCTATTCATGAACAACCACCTTTCTCCAGGGGACAATGACTGACTTAGACACACAGGGTATGCTTTGGTGCTATCTATAGAAACAAAGCAGCTATTTTTGTGAACAGAAAAGAGCTTGTAGTCTTGTGCCAAAGGAGGGCAGAAAAATGGAATACAAAAGCCACTTGGGTGTTTTGGAGAATTGTCCACTAATTTAATTAATAAATATATGGGGAGGGGTAATACTGTTTCACTTGGAATTTTCCATCAGTAACAGATCTGATTTCTCAGTATTCCTAGAAATGAGACCAATCTTATTGTCCTTATTTTACAGCTAGAGGAAAATAAAACGCTGAGGAGCTGAGGTCTAATAGTAGCAGATGACAGACAACGACCAACCCCTAGTTTCAGTGAATCCTACAAAAGGACCACACTTAGGGCAACTATATCCAGTATGCCAAGCACTGGAGAGACATGTACAGGGGATCCCAAGCTTCTCCTTCTCATTTCTGAGGTGGATGGCCCTCTGCCTGCTTTAGCTGACTCTTTGCTTGCTGGGGTATTTTTAATTTCCCTGTTTTTCCCCCCATGTGTCTGTGTTTTCTAGACTCTCTCAGACTCTTCCATGACTCAAATACCCTTCAATAACTCTTTTTCATCTTCCTCTTCCGGGATTGTTATTTAGCCTGAAGAAAGCTGGTATCAGCATTCTCCCCTGGGCACCCCACAATTAACCTCTTTCTACGGAAAGAAATGGCCTTTTATTCTTACTCCTTGCTTTCCATCTCTTAACTAGTTTGAAGATATAACAGAATTTTAACACTTGCCCGTGGTTACCAATTTTGTTTAATACTCTTGCAAGAATTATTACTGTTTTCATTCTTTCTTAAAGGTCCTTTGAAAGTCGGAATGCTTCACATCCACCACTTTTCTCTGTTATCCATGGTTTCGGGGCCTCCTTGCAAGGTCTCCATACCTTCTAAGTCTTCCCCAATTTGCTCTGATTCCACTATTATACTGGTTCTTTCCAGAATGCCACCTTGCTCCTTGAGAGGTGAGCCTTGAGCTCCCTGTCCCAAGGCCTGTGAGCTGCCATCGCTGTGATCACCGGGGATATGGTGAAGGTCATGATCAGCTGCTTTTTTTTTTTTTTTTTTTTGGCTGCTTTAGGACTTGCCAATGAGGGCCATCCGTCTCTTGGGCAATGGAACATAGTTTCAACTGTAGTTCTCTTTGACGCCTTCATCGTCTCTAGGACACAGCTTCCCCCTCGCCACCAAAAGTGCATTTCGCCTCCCCACCCCCGCCTGGCCAGAGATTTACTCGTGCTCTGCACCATGCACACACAGGCAGAGCAATAATTTAGGGTGCTCTGGGCATCCCCCGAGCCGATCCCAGTCCCTTGACCCGCGGCTGCCTTTCCTCCAGGCCTCCTTCTTTTGAAGGCCTCGTAGAAAGGCTGATCATTTGCCTTGATGTCTTTGTTCTTTGAATTTATTCTTCCTTCTACTGCCCTCCATCTTGCCTGCTGAAGTTTATGTTCCTTTCTATTAGCTTCACTTGGGTGGGAGTTCTCTCTTTTAAAGCATACTTTTCCACCCGACTGCATCTCTGCGATTTGAACCATACAGGTTTTTTCTTTCTTGCTTTATCGCTGCCTTTTTTGTTGTTGTTCTGGGACGGGTGCAGAGCCTTCCTCTAATCAGGTATTCCTCAGCCGCCTTCATGCTGATTCTATGGATTTTAATTTGCTAACGTTTCCCTTCAGGCAGTTTCCAACATCTAGTTCCTAGGTCTTGAGCAGCGCTGAGTACACTGTTGGCACTCAACAAATATTAAATAATCATCATCCTCCTTTTGAAAAAAAAAGAAAAGAAAAGAAAAGAAAAGAAAGCAGCTGCTCTTGAATCCTGCTTGTCAAAATAGAACTATTTGTGTTCAAGTCCTCACTCCACCATGTCCAACCTAATTATGCGGAGGTCAGTTTTGTTTTGCGGCTCAACAGCACACACTGTCTCAATCAGAATCAACTCCTCTGCTCCTTAGAAATAAATATATTCTGCCTTATTAATCATCTTGGCTTAGGAGCAGGAGACTGATTTGAGTACCCACGATCTGCTAGACTGTACCAAGTGGGCAAAATAAATGTTATCTCTTCCCTAAGCCTACACGGTTTGGATGGCAGGATTGAGGATGAAAGATATTTTTTTTAATGGCTGGTATTATGTAAATGAACCTATTTTATTGCTGTTCTTAAAGCCATTTTCTTATAATAAATGACAGCCTTTTCTTATAATAAACCAACGGGCTGCTATATCCTTTTTGCCCCAGGCAAGTTCTCACTTCCTTCCCGGTCTTTCAGCTTAAGAGGTGGTGAGAGTCAGTAGTTCAGAGGAGGGCTCTGGGACCAGCTGCTTGGGGTGGAGTCCTCGCTTTACCACTTGCTAGCCCGGTAAACTTGGGTGAATGCCTTGACTTCTCTGAGCCTTGGGTTCATCACCTGGAAATGCCAGTGAGACTAGTACCCACTCCTAGGATTATTGTGATGATCGGACTATTGATAGAGTCCTTTGATAAATGCGTGGCACATAGTAAGTGCTCAGTAAACATTAGTTGTTATTGTTTAGAGTATATATTTCAAGCCATCTACCAAGTTCCTTCTTATTCTCCTAACTTCCATTCTGGTGCCCTAGCATCCACCTTACGGGACATTTTTATCTCCTTGGATTACGGGAAGCCGCAAGATCAGTGGGAAGGGCACAGGGTTTGTTATCAGCTAGGCCTGGGTTTAAGTTCTCCCTCTACTACTTTCAGGCTTTGGACAAATTAATTGTTCTGATTTTTAGTTTTCTCAGTTGTGAAAACGGGGTTCACACTGCCTTACATGGGTGATTGTGAAGACCAATCTTTGCACGCGGCGAACAGTCCATAAACGATAGTTCTGTCCTCTCTTCCTGCTACTATACTTCAGGGCTCAGTATGGACTCGCCGGGCTGCTGTCCACATAGAGCAACCTTGTAGTAGTCCAGATTTTGATCTAAAGAAGGGATTAAAAAAATGTAGCAGCCCGAGAGGACTGAGGGACAGAGGAAAGCTTTTATGTCTTGAGGACTCTCCCAACCACAATGCTAACGTCATCCCAGAATTGTCATACTCAAATGAAAAGGGCTATGTGACCAGAGGGCCTCCCCTAGCAGTTACATGTGTAAAGGGGTGGAAGATTGAGGCTAACAACACATTACTGTACCCTCAGAGAATGCGTTTTTCATTGGTCATTCACTTCATTTTTCATTTGCTATTTTTCATTATGGTATTAAACTGTGTGATAAATGAAAGGTAGAGGAACTTGACAGATGATTTGATTTCCACCCTTGTCAGATTATTTGGCTTAGTCTCCTTATGAAAATAGAAGGCAGGCCCTGTAAAATTGTTCTCGTGGATTTGTTTTTCGGCATGTTTCCCGCCACTGCCATATCTAATCTATCTATTTACCTATGATTCAGTTACTGATCTGTATCCCTCTGGCGCCTGGATACATATTGACAAAGTTTCCCATTTGCTACAGTGCATAGTATCTAAGGAACATGCCACATGAACTCCCGACTCTTTCTCTCCATAGCTTTTCCACATTCTGTATTATTAAAGAGGCTTCAATGATAGCATACCCACAAAAGACACAGACTTTGCTGTCCATTCTTCTGTTTAAATACGGAGCAGATTTTTGCCTCCCCTCTTGGTAATGCAGAAAGCATAAATATAATATTGAGCATGTTCTGCCATTTATCAGCTGCCAAAGCAAGGGTTAGCAACGTAGCTATTCATATCCCCAAACTTTATTGAAACTTATTGTATGTGCTTCTGGGGGAAAAAGAGGGACCTATGAACTCTGCAGATGCTATTATCTTCATAAATAATCACACTGCCCAGGGAAGACAAAGTTGCAAAGAAAGAAAGAAAGAAAGAAAAAAAAGACGTTCCACCTTCTTTTCTCCCCTCCTAATAGGAAAAAAAAAAGAAAAGAAAAGAAAAAAAAAAAAAGGTTCCAAGATAGATCATATGTTTATCTGCCTTGTTGCAGCTTTCAGCAAAACTGATGTGATATGACAAAAACAGTCTCAAAGTAGCAGCTTCACTTAGGCAACACACAAATAAAAATGAGGGCCTCTCTTAGTTTGGACAGCTTTAAAGAAAATGGAAGTGCTGCAGTCAATCCTTAAGCTTAATAATGGAGTTAATTGTGAGTTGCTAGAGCAGACAAGTGAGGGAGAAATGGTTTATGAGCCACCTGCCGTAAAGTGCACCCGCGTTTTTCAAGCGTGCATGCACGGCGATCCTGCTCCATTTCCCCTCTTCCTTCTACCAAAGCTTGTAAGTAATCTCAGGCTTTTATAAAAGCCTTTCCTTCTAAGCTTCCCATTAAACAGCATTCAGAAATGCATGCTGAAAGTGTCAGTTATTAGCCTTGGTGCACGTCAAGCCCCTCTCTCCCTCTGGTTAATGTGAGCAGTTACTCTGCTCTTGACCTATTAAAACTTTGTTTGCTATTATACTTGCTGGCAAGCTAGTCATGTGGAAAGGTGTTGAGGAAATGAGCCGGTGTGTTCCCCAGGTGATATAAACACTTTATCAAGCTGATCCCTGCCATGTTATGTAAACTATACCAAGTAGCATTCATTTTAAACAAAGAGATAAACAGATCTAATATGCTTCGGGGCATCATGCTTTATGCATGAACTCCTTTTTATTTTTATATTTGAGGGTTTTTTTATTTTTTGTTTTTTATAGAACCCACTGTAGTGGAAAAGTAAAATAATGTCTGAACGACCACCGGGGTCGCACCTCCAATTTCCAGGTTCTGAGAGTGATCTGCTTCATTAATGCCACGTTAATTTTTTAAGTTCACACTTAACAATTAATTTTTAGCTAAAATACTATTGATAGTTGCAATGAGAACTCAAAAGTTAAGTGAAGTAATCTGCCGAGATAAAAATTATATGTATACACATTACAATTTTTATATACTCACTATCAAATCTTCTATTAGCCATCTAATTTGTCACTTTCATACATTTGTTATCACAAATCTCCATTCTTTATTTTTCCAGAAATCCCCTAGATTTTGTAGAACATTTTATGTGCAAGGTAATGGGCCATAATATGAGTTTTACTTTGTGCTTTTCTACACGATTTTCTTTCATCCTCACTGATCCTTTGAAGTGGCATTATTATATCAATGTTACAGATAAAGATATTGAGGCTTAGAAATAAAATAACTTGTCCAAGGTTACCCAGCTCTGAGACAACATTCAAAGTCAGGTGTGTCTGACTTTCTCAAAGTCTTTCCTTTGATACCGAGAGGTGGAGGAGAACATGAGCTGTGGGGTCAGAGCACTGGGTTCAAATCTTGACCCTGCTACTTACTGGTATGAAACCTTGGGATAAGTAACTAACTTTCCTGACTTTATTTGAACTGTCTTATAAAATGGGGTTAATGGGAGTCCCTACCTCAGTGAGTTTGGTGAGATATAATGGAATAATATATGTACCTTGCCTGGCACATAGAAAGTTCTCATTGGTCATTTGCTATTATTGATGTTATAAATTTTATTATCATGTACTACTGCCCCCCATACATGATAGTTGTGAATTTTTAACTGTTACAGTTTTTCAACCTAGGAAGTTCCCTGATCCTGGAAGAACGAAGGCTAGGAGAATTTTTTAATGACCTAATACTCTTCACTAAAATACCTTTTGGCCACAATGTTTGTAAATTCTACATTAAATAGTACAAAAATTCTTCTACTCCAACCCTGAACCCTCCTCCTTCTAACTGCAGTTTCCAAAGAAAGTAAGTTGACTCAGGAAAACATTTATATTTCATTACCTACTGTATTAAACTGAAAGTTCTAATTCAGTCGGGAGGAGGTTTGATATATATGAAGCCCTATAATGTGACATCTAGCTTAAGTTGAAATTTTGGGGTTGATACTTCGTCTATAGAATTGCCACACTATGGCCTTTATTCAGTAACAGAAGACGAAGCATGTCGACTCCCATCCATGGCTTCTGCAATCCCGATTTGCTAGAGTTGGAATACGATTCATCTGCCCTTCAGAGGGCTGGCTGGACTTTGATGCCTCTGGTCATGAGAAGATGAGGTCCCTGTGTCCCTGCTCTACCACATGCCCTCCCTCCCCTTTCCCACACACATCGAGGGCAGGAGTTGGCAGATGGCAAGTTGCTTTTAAAAAGATACAAATCCCTACGGATCATGAGCCAACCCGCGGTTAGTGTTCTTCCAGGTTGTATGTAGCACAGTCGTGTTGATTAGAAGAACCAGACAGATCCCTGGATTCAGAGTTCAGCCACTTGCCTCACATGGACACAGCTTCTGTTTTTCAGTTTTCTTATTTGATAAGTAAGCGCTATTAACCCCACAAAGTATTGCTATTTGTGGTGTATTTATAGAATAATTTGTTAGGATTATTTGCATCTGCACTGAAATTGTTTTTGAGTTCTTTCCAACTGGAGAGATCCATCAAAGGGGCTGAAAATGAGTGAAAATGACAGGAGTATGTTCCAAATGCAACAGAAAGCCACTCTCCCACCAAATGCAGTTTTGGCTGAATTCCCTCCTCCTTTATATAGCCAAGATAATTCTGCCCAAGGGGTAGGGATAACTACCCGAGTTGGGTGGGAGCAGTAACCAGATGACCAATACCATGTGCATTTTTGAAGAGAATCTGAAAGAGCATGACAATTAATGTGGAAGAGAGGACAGAACTGAAAATACTCCTTTTAAGCCCTCTTCCAGAATGTTCCCCAGTGTTGATTTCTGCATCCCCCTCTAGAAGTCTGAACAATTTGATAATCTACTTTCTTCCTACCACACCTTAATTTCATCTTGCCTCTTCTACACAGTTGTTCCCAATTCCCTTCTTTTAGTCGCTGTTAAGATCCTTGAGGCCAAGTCCCATTTCTTTTTCATCTTTATATCCTTCAAAGCATCTGGTAGAAACCTTTGCACATAGAGTTTGGGTTGAACAAACAGGTCATTAACTTGTTTGATTACACATTGTACTCATGGGTAAAGAGTGACTCAGCAGGAGGATTGTAGGTACTCAAATGCTTAAGTGAATGAATGAATGAATGAATGAATGAATGAACAGATCACTAAAGAGCTGCTTCAACACCCTCTTTGTAAGCATCAAGGAGACCAGAGGCAGCTGGTAGTGGAACTTCCCTGGAAACTGTAACTCTCATGACATAGTCCCTGTTCTCTAGGAAACATGAAAACAATTTAGTGACCTAAGTGAAAAGCTGCACAAAAAAACTGATGAAAGAATCTACTGCAACAGTAATTCTTACTGTGTTTGGGAATCATGGTCCGCTTTGAAAATTTGAGCAAACCCTTTCCCAAGAACCATGCACCTTTGTCCATACACCCGGTTTTCTGTACAGTGCTCCTCTTGACATGGGTTGACAGAACAGATTCCCAGGTTAGCAAACTCTGCTCTAATAAGGACAGACTTTGAAGTTCAGGTTTAAATTATGAGATCAATGTGATTAGGCAAAAAGTTATTTCTCTGTTGGCAGTTTTCTATTTGTAAAATGGAAGTAATATACTCCTAACCGCACAGGATTGTTTTGAAAGTCAAATGAGCAAACATGGTCATGTATTTAAAAATATGTGGTAGGGCGCCTGGGTGGCTCAGTCGTTAAGCGTCTGCCTTCGGCTCAGGTCATGATCCCAGGGTCCTGGGATTGAGTCCCACATCGGGCTCCCTGCTCAGCGGGAAGCCTGCTTCTCCCTCTCCCACTCCCCCTGCTTGTGTTCCTGCTCTCACTGTCTCTCTCTGTCAAATAAATAAAATCTTTAAAAAAAATAAAATAAAAAAATAAAAATATGTGGTAAACTGTAAAATACCCTATTCATTAAAGGTATCACAATGGTGATTCTTCACTGCACTGGGTCAGGGTAGGTATTGGAACCTTCGAGTCAGCCACTTCTGTGCTCTTTTTCTCTGCCCTTTGTTTCACTGACTCCCTTGTATTCTTTGTTTTGATGGGTGCCTCCCCTACTAGCCCATAAGCTCCCATAAGGCCAAAAGTGCAATTTTATTCCTCTCTTTGTCTCTTCTTCCTCCAGATCCTAGCATACTGTCTTATATGTAATCGGTAAGTAAATAATGTTTAGAAATACATTTTGGATAGTACCTAGGTCTCCCACACTGGTTTCAGTATGTGGTGGGATAACTTGCAGGGAGTTTCAAATATCTAAGTGGATTGGCCAGACGGCCCCCATTTTGATAAAATACTGTATTCAGAAGCACAGTTGCTTTATAAGTCCTGGATACAATCACCGTCTAGAGAAGGGGTGATTTATTAAGTGGCTAAAACATTCTCAGAGCTATAGGATTAGCTCTTCAGCCTTTACCTCCTTTTGTGAGCAACTAAAAATCAAAGAACTAATAAAATCCAATCACCCAGAACTTCTTCCTGTAGACAGACTGAATTATAACTTTTTAATTTAGGCAGGTAAAGAATTATTACAGTAGGACTCTAGGGCAGGAATGTGTTAATAAAATCATCCTCTCTGCCTTTTCATTTAAAATAATCCCTTGAGCTGATTAAATGAAATATCACTTGTTTAATAACTGACAGAACATTATTTTTAAGCACAAATGTTTTGCATATCTCCGCTTCCCATTTTTAATTCCAGGCACAGAAGGGTGGAGGCACTGACATCACACAGAGGGAGTCAGGCTCTGCGCTCGGATGCAGTCTGCCCTGTCATCGTGGCATCTATAATTTAGTGTGAAGCAGCGAGGTAGACAGAGCATTATCATTAGAAACCATTCTGAACAGGGATATAAAACACAGTCGCAATAACACTTGTCAGAAAGGTGACTCCAGTCAGAACTCATATCCATGAGTTTCAAGATAAATGCTGACACGGCAGCCGTCCTACAAAGACTATTATTGCTTTAAAGAAAAAAAACAAGCCAAACCCCCAACCAAAGCAAACCCATGAACCTTCCCCAGAGTGAACAAGTTAGTGCGAAGTTTGCATCTGGGGTGGCATAAACTTTCCATGATTTACAGCAAGCATAGCCCGTCTCCACTTGGATAAGGTATTTTATGATGCCATAGAGGAAGGATCCAATAGCATTTTGGGTTTAATGATGTTAAGCTATTTGGAATTCTTTCCCCCCTGTTATTTGGAATATATGAGCTGTGCCCCTAAAACAGGTCATTAGCTGTGCTGTGGCGGGTTCACCGCCTCGCCCACAGGACTGCTCAGCTGGTGCTTGCATTCGCTCCGTCTTCTACATTTTAGAAAAATCTCTTGGACTAGGCTATGATTTAATAACCTTGTTCTGCTGACTTCATCATCTGTGAGACCTCAGAGAAAAATCCCAAATCTGAATTACAGTTCTAATTACTCTAGCTCGGGCAAAGGGTTTCGGCATGGAATGTTCTGTTAGTGCCCGTTTCACACGGAGCACTATTTGTTGCCAGAGGTCACGGGGTTGCATCTTGATTCGCTTTCTCCTCCTCCACGAATGCAGCTGCTTCCCGGTGCCCTTTCCTCAGCAAGCCTAGAGGAACTAACTGCTTGGTGATTCAGTGCAAATAACTTTCTTGGAGCGCCTAGAACTGATTTAGAGAGTGCACTTTGGTTTAGGAATAAAGGACATATTATAAATGCGAATTTACAATTTAGCAGGGCTGTTTTCCTTACACAAGGATCCGCTGTGATATCCAAGTATAATTTAAGAAAGCTATGTATGGCCCTTTTACTTGATTTTCATTAATTTTATCTTAGAATAAGTTCCTGGTTCTCTCGGCTTTTAAATGTTTATTTTCTGACAATTAAAAACATGAGAAGAGACGTGAAAGCAGGCACGTGGTAGAAAAAGGAAAGAGTTCAAACACTACAGAAGATTATACGGTGGAAACGAACTTGGCTTCCGACTCTGCTTCCAAATTTCTTAGAACCTCTCCCAGAGTTTCTTTTGTGTCCCCAATTTCTTATATATCCCTGCAGAGATCTTTCATGCATTTGTCAATATATGTGTCTGAAGTTCTTCTCTCGGTGCACAAATGACGACAGCCTCTACATGTTGTTCTGCCCTTTGCCAATTTTTTGGCTTCATAGCTTAGAACCTGTTCCATATTCAAATATATGTATACAGTCGACATTCTTTTTTTCTAAATGGTGGCACAGTATTCTAGTCTATGGGTGGAACTTCATTTATTGAGTCAAGTCCCTGCTAGTTATGGATCAGTTCTATGCATTTTCCCAAGAGCAGAAAAGTTACAATGGATATTCTTTTTAAAATTTTTTTTAAGATTTTATTTATTTATTTGACAGAGAAAGAGACAGCGAGAGAGGGAACACAAGCAGGGGGAGTGGGAGAGGGAGAAGCAGGCTTCCTGCCAAGCAGGGACCCCGATGCGGGGCTCAATCCCAGGACCCTGGGATCATGACCTGAGCCGAAGGCAGACGCTCAACGACTTAGCCACCCAGGCGCTCCTACAATGGATATTCTTATGCTTTTTTCTTAAAGAATTTTTTTAAATGGGTAGCTCTAGAATATGTAAGTTGCCTTTGTGAAATCTGAGGAAGGGAATTAAGGTTTTATGGATAATATTTAGGGCAGAAGACCACTAATTCAGAATGACCTGAAAGAAAGAGAGGATGTGGACACTTAAAATAATGAGAAAAAAATTTTTTTTAAGTTCTACAAATGTGATTTATCTCCTTTGGGGAATAACATTCTTTTACAACATAAGATATTCCTGTAGCATTCTGTGAATACTTTCTGAGTGTTGGAGAGGCCTTTAATGAGATCTATCTCTTGAAGCAAGTAGGCTTTGATGAACGAAATCATCAAGAAATTGCCTCCTCCTCCCAAAGAGCATAAGAAACTGCCCAATTTCATGGCAAAGTCACGTATATTTGATATATATTTATAACATGTATTTAAAAACATTCTTTCCTTTTATAATCAAAAAGGGGAATCAAAACACTTAATCTTCATGTATCTTCTGAAAATTCTGAAGGTCACGCCTGTTGTATATCTTGACACGTGTAGTTGTTTTTTCTGTCCTGTGACTGTAACTGAGTGACGACTTGTGTAACCTGTCATTTACCCTCTCGGTGCCCCACCAGAACCCCAGCTCCTTGACAGCAGCTCTGCTACAGGGCTTTGCAGATAGTGGGATGTGTGAGTTGTAAAATGAGTCTCTGTTCATTCAAAGTACAGTAGAAAGAAGACATTCTCCTTAAGTATTAGGTATAGGGAGTTTTTCCAGAATGGAAGTTCTCATAGTCATTTACTGTAATTGTACCCATTTGAGAGAAAGACACACTTGAGGAGAAAAACCGAACTACCCTGTCTATGCTAGGTTGAAGAACACAGTTCTTTACCAAGTTTAATAAGCTCTCTTCAAAGTGTTACCACCATTAATAGATCCATATATTAAATCAGTATATTCTTAAGAAAAAGAAAATAATTTTTCTCATTTTGATATACATGGATATGTGATTGATGTGCTTGTTCCTAGACACTTAGTAAGTAAGTGGATAAGTTACAACTTTAAGACCTACTTCTCCACCATCATTTTGGGTATCAGTTTACTGTACTTTCCTATCACCACAAGAGAAGACTGACTAAGGTTAAATCCGATCTGGGTTAGTTGCTTATTACAGACTGAACTTTTATTTGTAATGATGCCAGAAACCCATTGCCCTCAACTTCCCCCCATCCCTCATAATTTGATTATATGTCAAAAAAAAGAAGACAAGGTTTTTTGAGTTGGAGAATACATAATTCAAAACCTGTTCATCCTAACTGGCAATGACTCCAGTCAAGAACAAAAGCCCCCCTCCCCAACCCCCCCCCCCCCCCCCCCCCCGCCCCCTGTTGTGTAAATTCTGGCTGTGTGAGTCACAGCAGCCTGAGGGCAAATTTGGCCTTCAGAGAAGGTGAATAGAACTGCGGTCTGTAGACATGGGAAGCAGGCTTATAGATGACAGAGATGGCTCGGGAAAGTTTCAGTGATGTAACCAGGCATCAGGGTGTCCAGGGGTATATGATAAAAATCTTCATTTTGAACAAGATTCTCTAGCAGTCTAAGAGAACTCTGGCCTCAGAATAGCAGTAGCTGGCTTCATCAACATGAAGTGGAAGAAAGACAAGGAAGGCTTTTGTAAAGCCCAGAAAAGACCCATCACAGAATGTATCATTACAAGAGAAACACGGACTATAAGCTCATATATGTGCAGAGAAAACAGCCCTGGGAGAGTAACTTGGTATTCCAAGTTGATTTGGGTGACTCAGGAGTAGGTAATGCTTTTATAGCACATGATCAGCAGATTCTAGATGCAAGGGTAACCCCTCTACTTCTCTTCCCTGAACGAATCACCATGAAGTCATATATATTATATATGAAACAAAAGCAATAAATGAAACGTACTGAATTTTCTCGCTGGAAACCAGGAGTTTGGGCTTCCAGCAAATGTACTTTCCTTCTCCGGCAGCAAACTAAATTACATACAGATTAAGTTAGGTGGGGGAATGAATTTCATCAAAACTGTGTTGTTGGATAATCTAACTTTGATGTTGAAATCAACAGCAGCTGCTATGGATATGGTATTAGAGCATAAAAATCCTAGCGACCATTATTCACCTACAAAAATAGAAAAATCAAAAGATAGCCCCAAAGTCTTGTGCTGCACTCTTTAACCAAACGTGTTACTCTACTGAGCTATTTAAAACACTTCAGGGTTTTTAAAGCACTTTCAAATTTATTATGTCTGTGATACCCTCAACAACCCTGTGAGTGAGGATTCGTTTGCTTCTGTGGGTAAGAAAGGAGGCTCGAAGGGTCTCAATACATGTGTAAGGTGAGTCAGCTGTAGCGACAGACCCGGGAGGGGAATGTGGGTTGCTCTCTCCTGGTAGAGGACTTTTTCTGTGATACCTCATCTGTCTCATGAAAGGACTTCACTGACTTAGCACATAGTAGGTGTTGAACAAATGCTAAATGGGTTGACAGAGTAACAGTGACGGGTTAGGTAACCACTAGGACCAGGGATGACGCACTGGGGGAGTTAGAAGAAGAGAGCACTAACGGGAGGAAGATGAAAAGTCCCCACCGCTCTTAGCAACTACTTTCGATATTCTCCTTCAGTCACAAAATTGAGGTAGAGGGTTTTTAAAACTGTTGTAAGGATACCCAGTTCACATTTCCTAAATGCAGAGAAGATCAGAAAGCAATGTTTCCTTTTTGAGAGGAATACGGTGAACTCCCCAGCAATACTAGTATGGAAGCCCCCCCTCCCTTATAACAACGTAAGGGTAACCCCGTATTAAGCGCGACCTGACTCACACAGGAAAAGTCCACAATTAAAACTACAGGCATGAATCTGGGTTTTAATCATCAGCTAAAGTTTTAGGTCATTTTGAAAGTATAAAAAGTTGTGTGGCAATCAATTCCTTTTATTTGTTCTTTCTTTTGTCTTTGTCACTTATGTAGAAATAGAAAACAAATTATAGCTACCCTATAGCTCTCACGAGTCAGAATAATTTAGTTTCAATAGACTTGGTGATACTGTTTAAACCTTGAAAGTTAATAAACATGGATTTGTAGAATTAAAAATATTGAACTACTGGAGTGCTACTAACTCACAAAATTAAAGTTTTATAACCCAAAGTCGAAGACTGTACTCCACAGTTTAAATATTTCATATCTGACATTTTCCAACTCGACAATGTGAAGTCTGATTTTGATTTTTCAATCCAATATGAGTTTGGGAGTTTAATTCAAAATCAAGATAAAACCATTTCTGAGACTACTTTTTCTTTCTGTTGTTCCCTTCTTACTATGTGGTATGTATATATTTTTTCACTTTGGGAAACAAACTTTTCTAGCTAATCGTGGTGTATGTATATTGGACAATGCTCTGCCTAGGGATAAACCAATTATTGCATATTGCTAAAGGCTAAGAACCTTGGCAATCTGAGTCTCTAATGCAGTTAGTACACGAGCAGGTTTAACTATAAATGATATTGAAAGAAAATACCTTTTATTTTTAACACTATGAGCTACTATAGAAGGTCCCCAGGAGAGGCCATCTCAAGCAGAGACAGGAGTTGGAATGTTGGGTTTGTGGTTCTGTATGGTCTTCCCTGAAGAGCCTTGGGGTGCAGGAAGTGACTTTCCATGCTGTGGAGGTACTTTGATTAGTTGTGTGGGCCGATGAAGTGACATGAATGGTAGGGTTCCTTGCCACTCAAACCTGGCCTCAGCCAAAACCACTCTGTTCTTTGCAAGGCCTTTGGAATCTATTCAAGGCATTATGTACACTGAAAGAGGCTTCTACCAAAAAGCAGACACAGAGAAATAAAAGATCTGGAGAGGCCATCAGGGTTCACCCAGAAAGGCAATGTAACACTTAAAGGGTTTTCTTACCTAGGTGGCCTTGCTCTTTGAGAGTATCTGATGGAAGTATATGCTTTGACTGTAAGGAAATGAGATAAAGTGATACAGCTTGATGTTCATAGACAGAAATGAAGATCTCCACGTAAACATCGGTACCATTTTGTGTGGGCTTTAGGTGGAACCAAGGAACTCTCATGTTTCTTAGCTGTGTATAAAATGAAGGGCAGGTCTACCTCTGAGGACACTAGGACATCAGTTACAAGAG